>NC_090647.1:33714045-35194045 GCF_040937935.1 Hyperolius riggenbachi | reverse complement strand
CTTATTATTCTTATCCTCCTGTGTTAGCTCTTGTCCCCTTCTGTCTCAGGTCATTGCCCTACCCTAGCCAGATCTAGATGGTGGGTATAGAAAGGCAGCTGTAGCAGGCTGACTCATGTGATCCACACGTTTCAGTGCTGATGTGTGTCATCTCTCAGTGGTGGCTGGCGCTGTGGTGGCTAGTGAGCCACAGGCCCACAACCAACACATGCGTCCCTTCTCGCACTTTGGAGGGGCCGCAGAAGGTGTGGACCCATCATAGCAGTGTCTGTTGTCCCCTCCCCCCCTGATGGCTGGCCTGCTTACAGTGTATGCTGGGATTGTGTTGTACCTGTATGACTTGAGATTTGTTGTGTGGAATTGTTTTAAGGCCTATGTGATGTACATGAGGTAGGGAATGTGTCATGTAGTCAATCTTGTCATGAATTTGGAAATACATTACATAATAAACGTCACTTACGGAGGGTGATGGTGCCAGAAGGTGCAGCGCCAGAGGAAGGTCCAGACTCCTCATCCCCTTCCGAGGTGGTATCCTGCTGGTCTGTAGAAAGAAAAGTCATTAAAAATTGCCCGGATGACAGTAAATATGTGCATACCCATGTTATTGATGTTCCATGTGAAATTTGAGGACCTTTCAAAATATATTACATGGGTTAAATGTCAAGGGAGTACAGACAGCTATCAAACAAACATGCCTTCAATCATGGTCCAAAAGTTTGTGCATCTTGTAATAGGTTGATGACAATATCGTCTTGACATCGAGATTACACATCATCCAATAGGGAAATCTTGATGAAAGTAGCCTAATGTTATATTTCAGAGTCATGGATGACATTTACCAGTGCCCTGTCAATGTCTATGTCAGGTTTGCTAACACAATATAGTTCTTTATTTATAATAAGATAAGAAAAGAACATATATGACAACAGTAGCATCCCACAATTGTGTGTTGTTACCATGCTGTGTGCATTGTATTGCATAGATATTTCACTTACCTACACTACCGGCATCCACTTCTTCGTTGGCAGCCACATCATTGCCCGTATCCGATAGTTCTGTGGTGAAGAGACAAATGGATATTTGGTATGTGTTTGTGTATGTTGTTATGTAATATTTGTAATTTTTCACTGTGCTCATTCTGAAACATATCTATTATTGCTGTATTGCTGAACATCCTCTTTGTACTACACACATGGAATATGTGGGCATCAATAATGTAAATCCAATACACTATAGGCATGGATGTTCACAGACACTTTGGCCTACATGAACCTAAACAATACCAACATGTACTGGAAGTGTGCTGGGTTGTGTCCCTGGAAACATGGCTAAATGATCCCTCCAAAATAGCACCAGGTATTGCTGAGTCATATTTACACACAAAGAGTATAAGAATATATATATATGATATGTGCAGATACTACTCTCTGTTATGTTAAATTTCTGGAAACAAAACTAACAGAAATGGAAGGAAGGAGGGAGCAAGGAAGCAAGGAGGGAGCAAGGAAGGAAGGAAGGAAGGACCAAGGAAGGAAGGAAGGAAGGAAGGAAGGAGGGAGGGAGGGAGGGAGGGAGGGATGCTGACACAATGGCATGTTGTGAGAGCACTTTGGGGTGTATTTCTTTTAAGTGCTGTGTTTGTGTGCCATTGTTATATTTCGATTCACACCGCACAATACATGGCACATGCACAGAGCTGCAGGCCATCAGTGAGACCAAAGCACATGGAAATGTGTGTTATGGCTGCAATGTTGTAATTGCGCTGATGAAGTGGAGTGGGCCTAAATTGTCACATAGGATGCAGAAAGGTGGTATGCACAGGAGCATATAGTGCTTGTGATGTGTGTTCGCCACGGACCACTAATGCAGTTGTTGGTGTTGTGAGAAATTAGCTTACATGATGCACATTGAAATGTACAAAAAAGGTATGAACAACTGTGTTTTTGTGGTGTATGAAAAAGGTATAGTATTAATTAAGTTGCATGTAGTATGTTAACTTACCACCCACAGATTTTGAGGCATCAGCGTCATCGGGCACCTCCTCCTCTTGTTCATGGTGACTCTGAACATCTGATTGAACAAACATGAAATCAACAGTATTAGCTATCATTAAAGGATCCCCAAAGTGAACAGTGACATGATGAGCTAGACATGTTCATGTACAGTGTCAAGCACACAAATTACAGTGCTGTGTTTGTTAGTCTTTTTATGCCTGAAACAGTTCCATATCAGGTATGTAAGTGCCTGACTCGCTCCTGACTCCCACAGGAATTGACTACAGTGTGACCCTCACTGATAAGAATCTCCACTTTTTTCCTCTTCTTGGATCTCCAAAGGCATTTTGTGTTTGGAAAGTTTGTGAAATTAGGATTTTTATATAAGTGAGGGGCACACTGTAGTCACTTCCTGTCTGAGTCTGGACGGAGTCACCCACTTACATACCTGATATGTAACTGTTTCTGTCCTATAAAAAGAATTTCAAAACACAAAATATTGCTGTGGTAGGCACTGTACATATAGATGTGTATATCATCATGTACCATGTCACCTCGGGTATAATTGGAAGTACTTAGATGACAATAGGATGTTTGTGACTATGTCAGGTTGAAGTACCTTCACCAGCAACTTGGTCCACTCCTTCCATGTGGCTCTCTTGCCCTGCATCCTCATCTTCCGCCTCCTGCTCCTCCTCCTCCCCCTCTGACAGCGCTTCCTGCTGCTCCTGCTGTCTCCTCTGTCTCTCTCTCTGTCTTTGTCTCCTTCTTTTTGCTTTGCGTTCTGTGTAGAATACAAAATGTCAACATTACATATGTACCAAAGCAATGTTTTGAAGATATATGTTGTATTATTAAACACTAGTTTATTGGCCAGCCTTTTCCGGGTATATATTTTGCTGTTGTTGGCTCAGCCTACTTTTTCTAATCCGAACACACAAACACTCAATTACCAAGTTTGTGAGGTTTGGGGTCCTTGCCATCAAGAATTTGCATTTTGCCATGAAAATAATAAAATCTGATTCACTGTTTGTGGCTCTGTCCCCTTTTCTGATTTTGAACCCCAGTGACCCAATGACCAACTGTACCAGCTTTGAGGCTTGTGCCATTAACAGTGCAAGAATAGCAGTGATTTTAATATTCTCCTTGAAAAGTGACCTGTGATGTTTGTTTGCCATTTTTCGGCTACACCCACTTTTAAAAATATTATTCCCAGTCACCCAGTGACCAAGTTTGCCAAATTTGAACACCCTGCCAGTGTAAGATGGGCTGCAGTAGAGATGGTTCCATTTAAAATGAATGGCTGAAATTTTATTGGCTGTTTTATGCTCCGGCCACTTTTCCTGGATTTGTAGCCTCGGTCACCAAGTGACAAACTATGCCAAGTGTGGTGACTCTGGCTTGATTACTGTAAGAATGGCAGCCTTATCCATTTTTCCCATTGACTTTAATGGGTGGAATCTGATTTGCTGTTTGTAGCTCCACCCAGGTGTGCAGGGGGGACGCGAGACACCCAGAACTTATCATCCCAGGTATTAAGGGATCTGCATACCAAGTTTCGTTCAAATCGGAAAAGGCGTTTTTGCGTGCTAGCAACACACACACACACACACACACACACACACACACACACACACACACACACACACACACACACACACACACACACACACACACACACACACACACACACACACACACACACACACACACCTACCTCTGGTTCACTTGTGGAATTGGAGGCTTTAAAGTTGGAAAACCACTGTACCTGCGTGGACATGTCCTCAATCCCGCTGATGTCACCAGGAGCATACTGCGCAGACACAGACTATACTGGGCCTGCGCAGTATGCTCCTGGTGACATCAGCAGGATCAAGGACACGGCAACGCAGGCACAGTGGTCTTCTGACTTTAAAGTCTCAAACTCCAGAAGTGAACCGGAGGTGTGGCGCCAGCATTGGTGAGTGGCAGCGCGGCCACAGCATATCTGTGGGGGATCGTTAGAAGCCCCAGGTAAGTTAAATTCATTTTCCACAACCCCCCCTACAGTGTCACTTTCAATAACAGACACAGAATCACATTATATACATATACGTAATGGCCTACAAAAAGTACATGACATTACTTACTATTTTTTTGGATTTGTTGGTGGATCTCCTCCAGCGTATCCCGCTCCCTCAATTTGAGGTCTGACCACCTCCTTTGGAGCTGACTCTTCTCCCTGGTCACCTGACATTTACTTTCTAGGGCAGAAATGACATGGTCCAGGATCCTATTTTTACGGGCGACAGGCTGGCTGTAAATCTCCTGCCGCCCGTCATAATCATACTTTTCTAGGATCCGGGCCATCTCTGTCATTTCTGCCCTAGACATAGGAGTGGCCCTGACAGTTGGTGTCCTTCGTGCAGCCATTCTTGCAGTGTGGCTGAGACGTTCTTGGCGGCAGGAAGTGACGTCACGGATGGGCACGCCCGCTGACGCACCGAACGTTACATAACGTTCGCTCCATAACGTACTATTCCGCACTTCCTATGACGCAAACATGAGCAGGTCAGATGCATCCGTGAGTAAAGGTTTGTGACTACACCTCTATATTATATCACTTTAGTGTTCGATTGCTAATGTGTAACATAGTCCTATTGTGATCACATATAATAGCAATCTGTATGTTATTGGTAGCTAGTAAACAGAACTGTGCAGCGTGTTGTTGAACGTATGTCCGTTTATTAGCGAACGTACGTTTGGAGATCTAAAGTACGTTTGAGTCCTAACTGCCCTAACTGCCCTAACTGTTTCTGTGGCCTGAGCTGTGTAGGGTATCTGTGTTTTTCTATGTAACTTCTTGTTATATGTTCAAAATGACCGTGTCATTTACCTTATTTCTTTGCACAAAGGGAATGACATGTACACTATAGAAATTAACAACATCAACAATTTGAAGTGGAAAAAGACGTTTGATAATTGTTATGTTTATGTGCTTCGAACATTTAATAATATGTTTCTCTATTTGTGTTTAATGCAGATCCAAAGGTTTTGGTTGATATCTTCAACAATCCAGAGATTCTTCAACAATTTATTGAACTATATAGACAAAACACATGCCTGTGGAAGGTCACTTCGAAAGATTACTCGAATAGAATGAAGAAAGCCAAATCATACAATGAATTGGCCAAATTCTGTCAACAGTATTATCCAGAGGCAAATTCCCTGTATGTGCAAAAAAAAATACAGAATCTTCGCACTGTTTTCAAAAAAGAACTTAACAAAGTGCGTGAATCTCAAAAATCTGGAGCTGCAGCAGAGGATATATATGTTCCCAGATTATGGTATTACAATCTCCTAGCATTTACTGCAGATCAGGAAGAAGGGAGAGAATCCATCTGCAGTTTGACATATACACAGGCTGCTTCCGAAGCACATTGTTCAGAGTCTTGCAATGACACTTGCAATGACACAGGCCCAGAAGAGTTATTTACCACTGAAAGCCAAAATGAGCATGACGAGGTAATAGGATTTACACATATGTCTCTATTAGCAGTTTGCAGATTATGAGTGTCCTGAAGAAGTACATAAAGTGAGGCTGACTTGATACCTATATTGTTTCACTATTCTGGGTGTATGGAAATGTAAGGGCAAGCAATGTATTACGTATTTGACTCATGACACCTTTAAAGGGACTGTGAGCAGTGGCTAAACTATGGAAAGATGCATATCATTTTAAAGCTCTCTTTATCCTCTTTCCAATGATATCTAACCTGCCGCCCTATTGTATTTCTCTCTATTTACCCCATTGAAATAGCAAATGCAATGGCTAAAATCACAAACAAAAAGGCATAGGGCGCCATTTGAAATGTCATTTCAAAGAGGAGAAAAAGAGTTTTAAAATGATATGTATCTTTCCATAGTTTTCACACGCCTCTGAGTCCCTTTAACAGGTGACGGTTTATGTTTGTTCACTATATAAAACCAAAACAAAATGCATAATACTAACACTGTTGTTAACTTCAAACAGGTGTCCGAAACTACAGTGGAGGAAGAACCAAACAAAACTCGAAGACACCCACTCAAAAAAAACAAAAAAAGTAAACATGCTATGTTGACTGAACAGTGTCAGGAGGCTATGCAAAAAGCAGCTACACTGCTTAATGCAAAGGATGATGAGTGTGATGCTTTTGGCAACATTGTTGCCACTAAGTTGCGCCTCCTCACCCCTGATCTTCGTTGTCAGGCCGAGGTTGACATCTTAGCCATGCTCAATCACTTACACATGATTATGGTGTCGCCACACACACAAGCAGCTATACCCATGCATATGACACACACACAAACTGCACATACTCACAGGCCTCATCCACCCTCACATAATCACATTGCCCAACAACCATACTCACACATACAAGCACACTATCAAAGTAACACACAATACCCACCACATTATAATCCAAATAGTTTCCAAACAAATTACAACCAGGTACCCAATATTCCTCACCAAACATTCCACCCTGGGCCAGCCACTGACAAACAGGACTTAACCCAGTTCCCCTTGCCGCAAGAACCTTTGTGGAATGTAGAGAAAAATTTCCAACAGTTATAATGAAGCATTACTGATTCATGTACAATTATATGATGTATTATTATGCCAAGTATGTGCAAAGATTGCAATTATTATGTTCCTATATGTAATGCAACATTTGTTAATAGTATGACATTGTTGTACTATATTGGTCATGGTGTGATTAAAAAGATATAGCCAAAAAATGGACATCTCGGTTGTGTTATGTCCAAGTGCTTACACTTGGACCCTCATTCCAGAACATATGAGCACAATAACACTCAAATTTTCCACACCAGACAAACACAGAGGCCCAGTGCACAACAAAACCGCTAGCAGATCCCAAAAATGCTAGGTGTTTGGGAAACAGAGAGCAGATAATTGGACGGGTGCCCACCGAGCGGATTTGGTATGCCATCCGCCGGCTGCATCAGCCACTGAAAAGGCTTGGCTATTGTATTTAAGTGTGTGCTGAACACTGGCGGTTTGTGGTTTGGAGGAAACGGCCAACGTCCAGCAGGAGGCATCTTTGCGGTTTGGTACAAACCACCCGTGTGCACTAGGCCAGTGAAATACATTAGGCAAGCGGATTTACAGGCGGATGTGGACGGTGGAACACATCAAAATGCGCTCGGTGTGCACTGTGCCTTATAGTCATTACTGTCTATAAGGCAAGGCTATTTGTGTATGAAGTATATATGAATTCCCTTGGGTATTTATCAATAGCATTGCTGTACACATTTGCAATACTACTTTGCATGTTACTGTTAATACGATGCGCTGCACTCTGAGGCTTTGGACCATATATATCTATATACAGGGCAGTTTGTAGCCTACATTTCATGCAGGGCGAGGGTGTAAAAATCCCCCCCCCACACACACAGTGGAGGCCAGTATAGGTGCCACCAGAATATGGTAGCTGCTAGGTACGTACCACCAGTCTAACTTAGATAGGTAAGTGACTGGAGTATAGGTTAGGTAGGCGCATGCTCTATAGGTTAGGTAGGTAATTGAGGGTGGTGGGAGTGGGCATAATATTAACTCACCTTCTTTCAGCCCAGTAGCTGCTCTCACGCTGCTTCAATGTACTTCCTTTATCGCCATCTGTGCCAGGAAACAGGGCCCCCCGTGTTGACATGCGGTACATCATCACAGCGGGCGTTGTTACTGCGACAGATGGCGACAAAGAACGTACATTGAATCAGCGTGAGATTGCCTAGCCGGCTGAAGGAAGAACGTGACTACGTGAGTTAGTACGATTATGGTCGCTCTCACCACCACTGCGCCGTCTCCTGCAGCAATAAACCAGCACCCCGGCAAATTGAACGCATCCCACGGCCATGGAAACGGGGCTGACTATATCAAAATGTCAGTAAACAACTAGCCTTCTCTATAGTTCTTTTGTCTCGGCTACATCAGCATGTTATCAGCCCTTATAAGAATCCCCCACTGACCATTCATTGTAGCTTTGGCTGGAATAATGATATGGGACTCAGTCTTCTGTGAGGGATTTCAAGGCCACATGTGACGCCTTGTGTCTGTTTAGCTGCTTTCGTGATCAATAGCTTAAAAACAGCCACATGGTGGCAGACTTGGTCTGGAAACCACAGCACACAGACACTCAGCTATTACTCCAGCCAAAGCATGTTGGAATACTCCATTGGGGATAGTAACACACATAATGCAAATGCATCAGTATAAATATGCAGAGCATAGCAGGAACACATATCTAATATGTGTTTCTACTATGCATATTTATAGTGATGCACTTGCATTAACATGCATTGTACTATATTAGCAAGTATGCAACATCTAAGGTCAGTAGGTTCAAATGATCCATGTGGATTACAGATGTAATAAGCTTGATGCATATGTGAACACATATTGCATAACATCATGTTAACTGCAAACTGGGTCAACAAGTTACAAAACGTTATGTAATAACTGACAACATGTTAGTAAGGCAAAAATTTAATTGATTGAAGGAGACACATTACTTCATGTTTCTCAAAAACTTAAATTGGCAGAAAACATAAACAGCACACAATTTCAAAAAACCATATTATGTTGCCATGGCACTGCTCCATCACCATTAAATAGATTCATATATGCCTCCCGAGTTTCTTTGGCACCTAGTGGAGGATGACGAGGTGCTGACACCTGGAGGTTGGTGAGGGCCACAGGCTGGCTCCTCCATTCGCCTGGCAATACCACTCCATTGGCCGTATCCTCCACATCCACAGATTGTGTTGCCATGTATCTGGTGCCTTGTTGTCTGCGTAAGAAGTTGTGTAGAATTGTACACGCATACACAACCACATCTATTTTATCAATGCGCAGATTTATGGCTGTGTGGAAAACACGAAATCTGTTTGCTAATATTCCGAAGGCATTTTCCACAACTCGGCGTGCTCGGGACAATCGGTAGTTGAAGATCTTTTGTTGGTAAGTCAGATGTTTCAGAGGAAATGGTTTGAGGATATGGGGATGAAGTGCAAAGGCATCATCGGCCACAAACACAAAATTTAGGCCAAATTTCGTTTGTGCATTTGATGGCAGATGCAATTGGTGGTGTTGTAATTTGCGATAGAAAGTAGTCTTATCAATAACCCCTCCATCCGACATCCTTCCGTTTTTTCCTACGTCCACATAAATAAATTCATAATTTGCATTGACTACTGCCATTAACACAACACTAAAAAATTTTTTATAATTGAAAAAATAAGAGCCACTGTTTGGCGGTGGGGTAATCCGAATGTGCTTCCCATCGATCGCTCCTCCACAATTCGGAAAGTTCCAAGTAGTCTCAAACTGTGTAGATAGGGATGTCCACTCCTCTGGTGTGGTTGGAAACTGTAGATCCAAAAATTAGACACATTAATACCAGATTACATTACCTACAGACATTCAAAACATGCACTGATGTACTACTGATAGATACTCATAATAAGTACAGTTCACATTGGAAAAATTGTAACGACAATCATAATATCCATGAGGGGTCTTACTACAAAGCAATGCTCTCCCCTGCAAAACTTTACAAGGGGCCCCCTGCTGCTGGAGGTAGAGCAGCACTGTACTCAAGACTCTACTGAACACTGATTAGGATTTATCATGTGTTTTTAATATGCCAAACTTCATCTAAATTCCTTATCAGTGGCTCAGCAGATGCGGAAAGTACAACTATTGTGCATAGATCTATTTTGCAAACACTATCTCTGGGAAGGACCCCTTGTGGCTTCTGGACCACCCTGTGGCTACATCCCTTGCACCCTCTATTGGTGAACCTCTGCTATCCCTGTATTAATTATACCTTTGTTTAAAATATTTGTATAAAACACAATCTGTAACATGACAATTAACCGACACGGAAATGGATTATGACTCAACTCTCTCTTGGAACCAATAAATAAAGGTGCCTGCCTCTTATGCAGATCCTCTGACATGTATACTTTTGAACACTGCCCAACCACAACTATGCTGATAAGGTGATGAAAGTTCAATCACACTACCAGTTGTTTGTCAGTCCTGGTTAAGTATTTGTCTGCAGTAGAGGTGTCATCACACACACACCTGAAAACAACATGCAGCTAACATGTTGTTTTCAGGTGTGTGATTAGGCCTCTACTGCAGACAAATACTTCACCAGGACTGATAAACAACTGTTATTGTTTAAAGATGAACATTCATATCCCTCTCAGTTCAGCATCACTTTAACAGTGTGAAGAGAGGGATCATAAAATGTTATTAACAAAAATACATGACTACAACTTCTAGTGAAACACCAAAAACTATTTCGAAACATTCACATTTACATTGTTCACAGATATTAACACATACTAACCTTCATATATTCATCCTTGAGACAGGTGATGATTGCCTGACAGGTTTCGGGGATAATGATTCCCAGGGCTTGTGGTGATATACCGGTGGTAAATTTCAAATCCTGCAAGGACCTCCCTGTGGCAAGATAACGAAGAGTTGCCATAAGGCGCTGTTCGGCAGATATAGCCTTTCTGAGTCTGGTATCTTGCTTGCCAATATGAGGCCCCACAATGGAGAGCAGGAGTTGGAAAACGCTATCGCTCATCCGAAGATAATTTTTAAAATCATCAGGAGCAGATGCTCGCAACTCCTGCAACAAGTTCACATGCGAGAAAGTGTCTCTTTGTTGCAGCCAAGATTTGGCCCACATCCGCTTCTTTTTGGCTGGTGCTGAAGCTTCAAGTTGCCTTGAAACATCATGCAGCAGAAATAGTGCTACAGCAGCTCTCTTCTTGGCAGGCAAATGTGATGCCTGACAATTCGCAGCCATCGCGTAACGAATGTTCTGCAGCAAACGTACGAACGGGTAACGACCTTTTATAATAACCCAAAACGTACGTCATTTCCTATAATCTACAACGCTAGCTGTACCTCATTTCCTCTCGTCTACCGCGTATTTAGCGTGCTAATTAGCTGCTCCGTCAACGGCTAAAGATCGTTACAGCCGATCGTTCCAGTGTGTACGTTCATCAGCCGATGATCGGTGGTACGTCACATCCGTTTGCGCACGCATCTTCTTTCCTGAAACGTTCTTAATTGCTAGAACACTCAGCTCAGTGTGTACGTTCATCGTTGGAATCCGTCGTTGCATTCCTGTCGTTTTACTATCGTTCGTCTTTCAATTATCGTTCGTTACGAACGATCGTTATTGCAAGTGTGTACGCAGCATAAGGCTCCCTGCACACTGCAAATCCGTTTTCCGATTCCGATTCCGATTCCGTTTCCGATTCCGATTCCGTTTCCGATTTTCCTTGAATACATTCAACAGAAAAACGGATCAAAAAACGCAGCATGCAGTTAAGATTAAAAATCTGAATCGGAATCGGATGTAAAAACAGATTAAAAATCTGAATCTGAATCAGATTCAGATTCAGATTTTTAATCTGTTTTTACATCCGATTCCGATTCAGATTTTTAATCTTAACTGCATGCTGCGTTTTTTGATCCGTTTTTCTGTTGAATGTATTCAAGGAAAATCGGAAACGGAATCGGAATCGGAATCGGAATCGGAAAACGGATTTGCAGTGTGCAGGGAGCCTAAGAATGGCTGCAGTTTACATTTTCCCATTTAAAATGAACGGCTGAAATTTGATTGGCTGTTTTATGCTCTGCCCACTTTTCCTGGATTTGTAACCTCGGTCACCAAGTGACCAACTGTGCCATGTGTGGTGACTCTGGCTTGATTACTGTGAGAATGGCAGCCTTTTACATGTTTTCCATTGACTTGAATGAGTGAAATCTGATTTGCTGTTTGTAGCTCCGCCCAGGTGTGCATGGGGGCCGCGAGACCCCCAGAACATATCATCCCAGGTAGTGAGGGATCTGTATACCAAGTTTCGTTCAAATCGGTCAAGCCGTTTTCGCGTGATCGCGGCACATACACACACACACACACACACACATACACACACACACACACACACACACACACACACACACACACACACACACACACACACATACATCCGATTTTATATATATAGATAAAGAGTCCTTACTTCTTAAACAAAGTATTCTACACAGAGAGAACCCCAAAGCACATGAAGGGAGAGGGATTTAAATGGAGGCTGACATACTATAATTCCCTAAACAATGGCCTCGATTCATAAAAGAGCCTGCGAGCGGGGAAAGTGGAGCGGGGAAACACCGCTGTCGGTATTTCCGCCTTCAGGGTGTTAATTCATAAAAATGTTTCCTGTTGTGACAGGCGTGCGGAGATACTCCGCTGTAGGCAGGCGTTAGGCTGTCGGGAGACATGCGGAAGCCGGAGAAGCAGGCGGAATCCCTCCGTGCGGTGTTCTCTCTGCAGCTGCTTGGGAGGTCTGTCCCATTCACTGCAACGGATTCCGCACGCTTCTCGCCACATCAGAGGTAGCGGTAATACCCGTCCGCATACCGCTACCTCTAATCTTTATGAATTGACATTTGTTACTTTTGCTGTGATAATCACCGCGCAAGGCGGTGATTGATCACTCTGCTCGTGGATGTCGGCTTTTCATGCGGAAAAAGCCTTTATGAATACATATTTTGCTGTGTGGTCGGTAAAGCGAGCGGCTTTCTGCATTTCCTCATGCGGAAATGCTTTATGAATCGAGGCCAATATGAGTAGCCTGGCTGTTTAGCTGATCCTTAACTTAAAGGGAATGTCCAAGCAAAATAAAAAAATGAGTTTCACTTACCTGGGGCTTCTACCAGCCCCATGCAGCCATCCTGTGCCCTCGTAGCCACTCACTGCTGCTCCAGTCCCCCGCTGGCAGCTTGCCGACCTAGGAGGTCGGCGGGACGCATTGGGCTCGATTCACAAAGCGGTGCTAACAGTTAGCACCCTGGTGAAAAGCCCTTTATCATGCCTAAACTCAGTTTAGGCATGATAAGTTTAGGTGTGATAAGTTTAGGTGTGATAAGTTTAGGCATGATAAGTTTAGGTGTGATAAGTTTAGGCATGCTAAGTTTAAGCGCCAACTGCGTTAGCACCGCAGTGCACAGCTGATCAAAAGTTTTACTCTAGCAAAGACTGGTGCACTTCGTATAAAGTTTAATGGCGCTGCTTTGCGTGCGGGACTTTGCAAGCGATCTAAACTTATCTAAACTTAGCATGCCTAAACTTATCACACCTAAACTTATCACACCTAAACTTATCACGCCTAAACTGGCTTTTCACCAGCATGGTGCAATGGTTATCATGCCTAAAGTCTTTTAGGCATGCTAACTGGGTTAGCACCGCTTTGTGAATCGAGCCCTTTGTGTACATTTTTACGCATTCCTGCTACTGCAGGAACATTATCACATACATTTTTACGCATTACTGGTTCAATGCGTAAAAATGTACGCATTGAACCAGTAACGCGTAAAAATGTATGTGTTAATGTTCCTGCACTAGCGGGAATGCGTAAAAATGTGCGCAATGCGGCCCGCCGACCTCCGAGGTCGGCAAGCTGCCAGCGGGGGACTGGAGCAGCAGTGAGTGATTACGAGGGCACAGGATGGCTGCATGGGGCTGGTAGAAGCCCCAGGTAAGTGAAACTCATTTTTTTTATTTTGCTTGAACCTTCCCTTTAAGGCTCAGACCCTAAACAAGCAGGCAGGTGGATTTTTTTTTACATTTTTTCAGACTAAAGTTTGACTGGAATTTAATTTTAAAGATCATGTTTTGCTACTGGAGTGTAATTAAGAGATGCATGAAAGATCAACAGGACACCAGGCAACTTGTATTGATTTTAAAGCGGACCTAAACTCAGAACTTCCTCTCTGTTCTAAAAATACGCAACAGTGTAATAAGCTTTAAAGAAAGACATTACTTTGTTACAGCTGATGCAACTCCTACAATAAATATGCAGTGTTTCTAGTTCCTGCTTTCATGGTAGCAGACATAGGGCCGGATTCACAAAGCGGTGCTAACAGTTAGCACCGTGGTGAAAAGCCCTTTATCACGCCTAAACTCTGTTTAGGCATGATAAGTTTAGGTGTGATAAGTTTAGGTGTGATAAGTTTAGGCATGATAAGTTTAGGTGTGATAAGTTTAGGCATGATAAGTTTAAGCACCAACTGCGTTAGCACCGCAGTGCACAGCTGATCAAAAGTTTTGCGCTAGCAAAGTCTGGTGCACTTCGCATAGAGTTTAATGGCGCTGCTTTGCGTGCGGGACTTTGCACGCTATCTACACTTATCTAAACTTAGCATGCCTAAACTTATCACACCTAAACTTATCACGCCTAAACTTATCACGCCTAAACTGGCTTTTCACCAGCGTGGTGCAATGGTTATCATGCCTAAAGTCTTTTAGGCGTGCTAACTGAGTTATCACCGCTTTGTGAATCAGGCCCATATTGTTAGCAACCTGTGTTTTAAAATGAGCTTATCTGTCATGGCAGTCAGCTGACACAAGAGAGAGATCAAATTGCAATGCTGGGTTCCCGGTTCGAATCCCAGCCAGGTCATCATCTGCAAGGAGTTTGTATGTTCTCCCCGTGTCTGCGTGGGTTTCCTCCGGGTACTCCGGTTTCCTCCCACATCCCAAAAACATACAGATAAGTTAATTGGCTTCCCCCTAAAAAAAAAAAATTGGCCTTAGACTACGATACATACACTACACAATACACATAGACATAGGACTATGGTAGGGATTAGATTTTGAGCCCCTCAGAGGGACAGTTAAGTGACAAGACAATATACTCTGTACAGCGCTGCGGAAGATGTCGGCGCTATATAAATACTAAATAATAATAATAATAATAAAAAATAATTACTGCTTGTGATTAGACACAGATGAGGGGCAATTAGACAGCCTAAACTCTCTAAATACATAAAGGGTGCATTTCTCTACGGTTTTCCTCTGTCCTGTGCAAGAATTCAGGTTAACTTTAAAACTTGGCACCCACCATGTCCCTCAATGTAAAAACATGCGCAGGGCATGGCACAAATGATGATACTCAAAGTTGTCAACGTAGAAAGTTATAGATGTCCACATGTCTGTTGTGACTCCAATAAAATCGTTTTTCCCTGGAATGTCCTCAACTTTTGTTTTTACCTCTTCTTACATTTCTGAAATTACCTTTTGTACAAAGTGTTTTCGGCTTGGGATGACATTTCTTGGCTCTAGGTAGAAATGGCCCGAATGGTTCGCCGGCGAACGGGAACCGGCGAACTTCCGAGGTTCGCGATCGTGGAGAACCGCAAACTTTTCCGGAAGTTCAATTCGCCCCCATAGTGCATCATGAGGGTCAACTTTGACCCTCTACATCACAGTCAGCAGGCACATTTTAGCCAATCAAGCTACACTCCCTCCTGGAGCCCCACCCCCCATTATAAAAGGCAGGCAGCATCAGCCATTTGACTCACTCGTGTTCCTGCAGTAATTAGAGAAGGGAGAGACCTATAGGGAAAGCTTAGTTAGGCTCTTGTAGGCTTCTTAGCTTGCTCCTTGCTGATTCTTATTGCAAAAAAAAAAGCACCCTCAACAGCTCTTTTGAGAGCTAATCTTGTTCTTGTGATCTATGTGTGTGTGTGTGTGTGTGTGTGTGTGTGTGTGTGTGTGTGTGTGTGTGTGTGTGTGTGTGTGTGTGTGTGTGTGTGTGTGTGTGTGTGTGTGTGTCACAGACACTTGTGTTGCGTAGACAGCCTTGGTAATTCCTACTCTGTGTGCCACTGCCAGGCCTAGCACATTCAGTGACTACCTGTGTGTGTGACAGGTGCACATTGTAATACATTGTAATACCCATCACTTCAGTGCACCACCTACCTAGGTGACCGCACGCAGTGTCACTGTGCCTGTCTGGTACCTGTCTGTGTGTGACAGGTGCACATTGTAATACCCATCACTGCATATACCTACCTGTTCTTCACTTCAGTGCACCCACCTATCTACGTGGCCGCATGCAGTGTCACTGTGCCTGTCTGATACCTGTCTGTGTGTAACTGACAGGTGCACATTGTAATACCCATCACTGAATATACCTACTTTTTATTCAGTGCACCCACCTACCTACGTGAGCGCATGCAGGGTCACTTTGCCTGTTCGGTACCTGTCTGTGTGTGACAGGTGCACATTGTAATACCCATCACTGCGTGTGTATACCTACCTGTTGTTCACTTCAGTGCAATCAATCGTACAATCCACATAGGACTCGACCCTCCATAGATGATTCAACTGGTATTTATTGCATTCATTAGCGGTGATATAGCACACTGAAAGCACAACGTTTCGGGCAGAGGCCCTTTCTCAAGTGCTCAATCATCTGGTACAAACACTATGCAATATATAAACACACATTAAAACACGCCACACCCAATTGATTGGGGGGCGGGCACTATCTTAAGATTCATTAACCCTTCCAGGGCTAGAGAGCAGCATAGACATAGATAGAAAACATCTATAGAAAGCATCTGAGACTAAAGTCTTCGTTAAGGCCATAAGGTGACTGTGTCCCCAGCTTCTCCATCCACCAGGCCTCTCGTCTAAGTAAAATGGTTCTATGGTCGCAACCCTCAGGGAAACGCACCACCTCTAAAATCAGCCATCTGAGCTGAACTACACTATGGTTGAATTCTTTAAAGTGTCTCGCTAAGGGAGATTCGCGATTAATATCTTCCTCCCCACTCTTAGATTTGGGTTTATTAGGGTTCTGTATGTTACTCCTATGCTCATTCAACCTTGTTTTAATATCTCTCTTGGTCTGGCCCACATAGGCCAAGCCACATGGGCATTTTATACAATACACAACTCCTTTCGTATCACATGTGGCGTAATCTTTCAGAGGAATTGACACCCCCTGATGGGGATGGCTAATCGTTGAACCCCTAATAATGCTGTTGCAATGTTGGCAGTGAAGACAGGGGTAAGTCCCCACCTTGGGGGGACCCACAAATCTTTGTATGGGCCCTCTAGATCTACCAATGTCAGCCCGGATTAAATGATCTCTAATGGACTTACCCCTCCTATAGACAAATCTAGGTGGCATCCTGCATACGGAGGTCAGCTGGGGATCAGCTTCAATCACTGGCCAGAACTTCAAGATTGTGTCTCGCAAAACAGAAGACTCTCTACAAAAAGTAGTCACAAAATTAACATCCAATATACTGTCCTGTTTTTCCCTATTATATACTCGCAGTGTCTCTCTTGACATCCCTCCCACCTCTGCTGCTATTTCCATACACCTTTTTTCATTGTAGCCACGTTTTATAAAATCTTGTGAGAGGAGTCGTGCCTGCTTCCAATACAATTCATCGGAGGATGTAATCCTCCGCGCTCTGACATATTGGCTCTTAGGGAGCCCGTTAATCAGTGGTTTGGGATGGCAACTACCAGCCAAGAGATAGGAATTTTTATCAGTTTCTTTTCTATACAAATCGGTCTCAAATTTACCGTTAATCTTCCTCACCTCTACATCTAAAAAATGTATGCAGCGCGCATGGTGATCCATCTTAAATTTAATGGTGGCATGTTTGTCATTAATTGTATCAAAGAACTGACACAACTCCTCCTCAGTGCCTGACCAACCAAAAAATAGGTCATCAATAAACCTGCAGTACCCCCGGACACCCATAGGGGCCCCGGCGCCCAAAAAATGAATTTTCTCAAAATCAGACATAACAATATTAGCGACTGTAGGGGCATACGGGGCCCCCATGGGTATGCCGAGGGTCTGCAGGAAAAAGTCATCACCGAACCTAAAGTAGGCATGAGAAAGGCTAAACTCAAGTACTGACATAATGAACACGAGCATCTCATTGGTTACTCTACTGTCACCAAGTAACCGTTCCCTCACAGATGCCAAAGCTTCACTATGAATGATGTTGTTATACAGATTGACTACATCCATGGTCACCAAGAAATCAACCTCATCTACATTTATCTGACCTAACACATTAAGAAAATGAGTAGTATCTTTTAAACAGATATTATCTGCCTTTACAATGGGCTGCAGCCAGGTGTCCACATAAATCCCCAATGGTTCAAGCAGAGAATCAACTGCTGACACTATCGGTCTTCCAGGGGGATGTAACGGATCTTTATGGACTTTTGGGAGGGTGTAAAATACAGGAGTTCTAGGTGCAGTCTTTTTCAATACTACTGACAGATCTTTACTAATTACACCTGTATCTACTGCATCCCCCAATAACTCATCTATCTCAGCCATAAAACGTGCAGTCGGATCTTGGGATAAACGTTTATACATCCTCTGGTCGTCTAACTGGCGTCTGATTTCTTGTACATAATCTACACGATTCTGTACCACAATTGCTCCCCCCTTGTCTGCTTTTTTTATAATGATGGAGGTGTCCCCTTTTAGTTTATTCAAAGCAGCCTGTTCCATCCGGGTTAGATTGTATTGTTTCTTCCCAGCCCTATTTACACATCTCTTAGTTTCCTTCAGGACAAGATTTTCAAACAGTTCCAATGTGTTACTGGTGAACGGTGAATCAGCTTTGCTTTTTGGCTTAAGTCTATTGGGGATTTCCTGAATACTGATGTTAGCACCTCTATCCACAAATCCTGATGCCTTTGTGGGTCTGTTGAGCAGGCGCGGAGCTAGGGGGGGTCGGGGTAGGTCAAGTGCCCCCGGGCGCCGGGTCCCTAAGGGCGCCCAGCTGAGCTGATTTTTTTTTTTTTTCTGCGGAGGGGAGCAGCGCAGAGAAGAGAAGAGGGAGAGCTATGCGGACGGTGGAGAAGGGGGCCATCTCCCTAGCTTCTCTCACCTTAGGGCTCTCCCTCCCTCCATCGCTGTCCCCTCCGTTATTGTCCGGGTGCTGGCGCAGCGGGCGGGACTCACCTCCGTCTCGCTCCAGCGCCGGCCGGAAGTTCGGATCCCGCAGCCGCTGCTCTGGTCTGGACTAGACCAGAGTAGCGGCAGATCCATCCGCGCTGCGACGAGACGGAGGTAAGTTCCGCCCGCCGCTGCCAGCACCCGGACATTAATGGAGGGGACAGCGAGGGAGAGAGAGCAGCTCTCCCTCTTCTCTGCGCTGCTCCCCTCCTGCTGGGGAGGCAGGGAGGGGGGCACCTGGCTACCTACTCTGGGCATATATACCCCTGGCTACATCTACTGGGCATATATACCCCCTGGCTACATCTACTGGGCATATATACCCCTGGCTACATCTACTGGGCATATATACCCCTGGCTACATCTACTGGGCACAAATACCCCTGGTTACATCTACTGGGCACAAATACCCCTGGCTACATCTACTGGGCACATATACCCCTGGCTACATCTACTGGGCATATATACCCCTGGCTACATCTACTGGGCATATATACCCCTGGCTACATCTACTGGGCATATATACCCCCTGGCTACATCTACTGGGCATATATACCCCTGGCTACATCTACTGGGCATATATACCCCTGGCTACATCTACTGGGCATATATACCCCTGGCTACATCTACTGGGCATATATACCCCTGGCTACATCTACTGGGCATATATACCCCTGGCTACATCTACTGGGCATATATACCCCTGGCTACATCTACTGGGCATATATACCCCTGGCTACATATACTGGGCATATATACCCCTGGCTACATCTACTGGGCATATATACCCCTGGCTACATCTACTGGGCATATATACCCCCTGGCTACATCTACTGGGCATATATACCCCTGGCTACATCTACTGGGCATATATACCCCTGGCTACATATACTGGGCATATATACCCCCTGGCTACATGGACTGGGCATATATACCCCCTGGCTACATATACTGGGCATATATACCCCTGGCTACCTACTCTGGGCATATATACCCCTGGCTACATATACTGGGCATATATACCCCCTGGCTACATATACTGGGCATATATACCCCCTGGCTACATATACTGGGCATATATAACCCCTGGCTACATATACTGGGCATATATACCCCCTGGCTACATGGACTGGGCATATATACCCCTGGCTACATATACTGGGCACATATACGCCTGACTATATATACTGGGCACATATTATTCTCCTGGCTCCATATACTGGGCATATATACCCCTGGCTACATATACTGGGCACATATACCTCTGGCTACATATACTGGGCACACATATCCCTGCCTACATATACTGGGCACATATACCCCTGGCTACCTGTTCTGTGGACATCTCTACCCCTGGCTACCTGTTCTGGGGACATCTATACCGCTGGCCACCTATTCTGGGGACATCTATACCGCTGGCCACCTATTCTGGGGACATCTATACTGCTGGCCACCTATTCTGGGGACAACTATAGACCTGGGGCTACCTATTTTTGGGGAACCACGTCAGATTGAGTGTATTTTGGAGAACTGCTGCCAGGTGAGAGGTGTCTACCATATTAAGGGGGCATTCTACCTATTTATGTGAAATGCTGTCTATTTATGTGACTCATGACTGCTGAATTTGTCTTGTTGAGGGCCTCATGGTTACTGAATTTGTCTTGTTGGGGGCCTCATGATTTGTTGGGGGCCTCAAGATCGCTGAATTTGTCTTGTTGGGGGCCTCATGATTGCTGAATTTGTCTTGTTGGGGGCCTCATGATTGCTAAATTTGTCTTGTTGGGGGCCTCATGATTGCTGAGTTGGTTATGTTGGGGGTCTCATGATTGCTGAATTTGTCTTGATGGGGGGGGCTCATGATTGCTGAATTTGTCTTGGAACATGCTGGAAGGTACATACTGAGGGAGGGTGGGTGAGCGTGAGCCTGCTAACCTCCATATACATTTGGCTCCACCCATAACCACGCCCACATTTATTATGTGACCACGCCCCTTTTTGGCGCGGCGCAACCTTGACTTTGGGGGGCGCATTAATAGTCTTTGTCCCCGGGCGCTGAAAACCCTAGCTACGCCTCTGCTGTTGAGGCTATGCCAAACCCTCCACCTGACATTCCTGGTGTATCTATATAAGTCCACTTTCACATTAAACATGTTGATGCCGCATGTTGGCACAAAGCCCAGTCCCTTATTCAATACTGCACATTCTGTAGGTGATAACACTCTATCAGAGATGTTGATGACTGTTTCATCTCTGCTATTGTGAATACCAGTCAATATGTCTGGGGCTATGTCACCCTGCGTAGTGTTATGTGTGGCATACCTCAAGTCCAGTGTAGCGGTGTTCCTCCTGATCCCCGTGCTGAGACTACCTGTGTAGCCCAACCCACCGGCTTCCCTATCTCCCGGGGGCCGTGGACACATTGTTACTGCTGCTGGCTGCGTGTGTAAGGGCGATCGTAATTCTGTGCCCGTGGTCTTCGCTCTCCTCCGCCGCGTCCTCTTCCTCTTCCTGGCGCGGCTCCTCCCCTTCCTCGCAGCTGACTGCCACCTCCTCCTCTCGGCTCTGGAGGCTGTGAATGGGAAAAAGGAGCCGCGTATTCAGGGTCACTAGCGGAGATATCCGAATCTGAGGCTCCCTCTGCTGGTGGGGGGTTCCGACGGAGTTGCCGAGCCAGCCGGCGAACTAATCTCCAAGAGTATACCCGATCCTTGTCGTAATCTTGAGTATCTCTTTTGAACTTGTCAATCTTTCCTTTCAAGATGCTATCTTTTAAATCTTTAATGGTTTTATCCAGCTGCAATTTAAAGGTGTTGTAAGCTTCCAAGGTGTCGTTTAAAAGAAGTTCAGATGTCAGTTTTTCCACTTCTTTTTGTGTCTCTGCAATTTGTGGATGTAGATATTTAACTGTCAGCAGCATCAGATCTTGGGAACATTTGTTCAATATGCCATACCACTTTGCCAGAAATTCTGGGTTGTCTTTACACAGCAGTGGGGAAAGGATGATCCTCAAGCCTCTCGGGATCCTGTCCACTTTGATATATTCAGTTAATGTTGAAGCATGTAATGACAATGTCACTTCTTTTCTTATTGCACCTTCTAGTTGAGCTCGCAATTGTTCACTGGGGTCAGTTCCTGTGCTTGAAAATGTGTATCTCACAGAATCCCCTAGTTCCAAGATTGCTGCTCTCTCTTCAGAAGAAATGCTATAGTATTCCGCTTTTTTATCACTTGTTCCAGCTATATCAATAAACGACATATTCGTTTCTCTTGGCACTCGGCAGATGCGATGGAAAGTCCAATACACTGTGCAATAGTACCTGCCGGCCACAGAGTTATTTCAATTGTTGTGGGGAGTCCAGTGCGGTAAGAGGTCCATCAAACCCCTCATAAAAGTTCCAATCAATCGTACAATCCACATAGGACTCGACCCTCCATAGATGATTCAACTGGTATTTATTGCATTTATTAGCGGTGACTTATATAGATACACCAGGAATGTCAGGTGGAGGGTTTGGCATAGCCTCAACAGACCCACAAAGGCATCAGGAATTGTGGATAGTGGTGCTAACATCAGTATTCAAGAAATCCCCAATAGACTTAAGCCAAAAAGCAAAGCTGATTCACCGTTCACCAGTAACACATTGGAACTGTTTGAAAATCTTGTCCTGAAGGAAACTAAGAGATGTGTAAATAGGGCTGGGAAGAAACAATACAATCTAACCCGGATGGAACAGGCTGCTTTGAATAAACTAAAAGGGGACACCTCCATCATTATAAAAAAAGCAGACAAGGGGGGAGCAATTGTGGTACAGAATCGTGTAGATTATGTACAAGAAATCAGACGCCAGTTAGACGACCAGAGGATGTATAAACGTTTATCCCAAGATCCGACTGCACGTTTTATGCCTGAGATAGATGAGTTATTGGGGGATGCAGTAGATACAGGTGTAATTAGTAAAGATCTGTCAGTAGTATTGAAAAAGACTGCACCTAGAACTCCTGTATTTTACACCCTCCCAAAAGTCCATAAAGATCCGTTACATCCGCCTGGAAGACCGATAGTGTCAGCAGTTGATTCTCTGCTTGAACCATTGGGGATTTATGTGGACACCTGGCTGCAGCCCATTGTTAAGGCAGATAATATCTGTTTAAAAGATACTACTCATTTTCTTAATGTGTTAGGTCAGATAAATGTAGATGAGGTTGATTTCTTGGTGACCATGGATGTAGTCAATCTGTATAACAACATCATTCAAAGTGAAGCTTTGGCATCTGTGAGGGAACGGTGACTTGGTGACAGTAGAGTAACCAATGAGATGCTCGTGTTCATTATGTCAGTACTTGAGTTTAGCCTTTCTCATGCCTACTTTAGGTTCGGTGATGACTTTTTCCTGCAGACCCTCGGCATACCCATGGGGGCCCCGTATGCCCCTACAGTCGCTAATATTGTTATGTCTGATTTTGAGAAAATTCATTTTTTGGGCGCCGGGGCCCCTATGGGTGTCCGGGGGTACTGCAGGTTTATTGATGACCTATTTTTTGGTTGGTCAGGCACTGAGGAGGAGTTGTGTCAGTTCTTTGATACAATTAATGACAAACATGCCACCATTAAATTTAAGATGGATCACCATGCGCGCTGCATACATTTTTTAGGTGTAGAGGTGAGGAAGATTAACGGTAAATTTGAGACCGATTTGTATAGAAAAGAAACTGATAAAAATTCCTATCTCTTGGCTGGTAGTTGCCATCCCAAACCACTGATTAACGGGCTCCCTAAGAGCCAATATGTCAGAGCGCGGAGGATTACATCCTCCGATGAATTGTATTGGAAGCAGGCACGACTCCTCTCACAAGATTTTATAAAACGTGGCTACAATGAAAAAAGGTGTATGGAAATAGCAGCAGAGGTGGGAGGGATGTCAAGAGAGACACTGCGAGTATATAATAGGGAAAAACAGGACAGTATATTGGATGTTAATTTTGTGACTACTTTTTGTAGAGAGTCTTCTGTTTTGCGAGACACAATCTTGAAGTTCTGGCCGGTGATTGAAGCTGATCCTCAGCTGACCTCCGTATGCAGGATGCCACCTAGATTTGTCTATAGGAGGGGTAAGTCCATTAGAGATCATTTAATCCGGGCTGACATTGGTAGATCTAGAGGGCCCATACAAAGATTTTTGGGTCCCCCCAAGGTGGGGACTAGTGTTGGGCGAACAGTGTTCGCCACTGTTCGGGTTCTGCAGAACATCACCCTGTTCGGGTGATGTTCGAGTTCGGCCGAACACCTGACGGTGCTCGGCCAAACCGTTCGGCCACATGGCCGAACTAAGAGCGCATGGCCGAACGCTCCCCGAACGTTCGGCTAGCGCTGTGATTGGCCGAACGGGTCACGTGGTTCGGGCCCGAACGCGCTCTGATTGGCCGAACGGTCACGTGGTTCGGGTAAATAAATACCCGAACCACGTCATATCTCCGCCATTTGTCTGTGGGTTTAGCTTTGGGTAGGCAGGCAGGGTAGTTCGCTCTCCAGCCACGCTAGCCAGGGTCCCCCCCAGTCATTGTGTGTCGCTGCTGGGAACAGTAGTACACCGCTCGCTCAGCCACACTATATATAGCATTGTTTACTGCCACTGTGTACCTCGCTCAGCCACGCTATATATATAGCATTGTGTTTTCTGACACTCTGTGTACACGGCTTAGCCTGACTAATATAGCATTGTGTGTACTGCCACTGTGCATCTCGCTCAGCCACGCTATATATAGCATTGTGTGTACTGCCACTGTGCACCTCGCTCAGCCACGCTATATATAGCATTGTGTGTACTGCCACTGTGCACCTCGCTATGACTGCATGGCGGTACAAAGCATGCTATCCGCACGCTTCTTGCCCTCATGCAAGGCCTGGGTTGTTGTGTCTCACAAAGCGTGGCCTTCTCCTCCTGCGCCTCCTCCTGTTCCATCACGTGTGCTGCTGCTGGGTTAGCGTTACCGGTCCCTTTTCCTGGAACCTCTTATATGTATTACATTTATGACTGCATGCCGACAAAAAACATGTTACCTGTGCAAAGAAAACAGACATTTCCCGCATTTAAAAGACAGTTTTCCCTTTGAAACTTTAAAATCGATTTTCTCAAAAACTATAAGCTCTTTTTGCTAAAAAAAAATTTCCTCTTGTACCCACTCCCAAGGTGCACATACCCTGTAAATTTGGGGTATGTAGCATGTAAGGAGGCTTTACAAACCACAAAAGTTCGGGTCCCCATTGACTTCCATTATGTTCGGAGTTCGGGTCGAACACCCGAACATCGCGGCCATGTTCGGCCTGTTCGGCCCGAACCTGAACATCTAGATGTTCGCCCAACACTAGTGGGGACTTACCCCTGTCTCCACTGCCAACATTGCAACAGCATTATTAGGGGTTCAACGATTAGCCATCCCCGTCAGGGGGTGTCAATTCCTCTGAAAGATTACGCCACATGTGATACGAAAGGAGTTGTGTATTGTATAAAATGCCCATGTGGCTTGGCCTATGTGGGCCAGACCAAGAGAGATATTAAAACAAGGTTGAATGAGCATAGGAGTAACATACAGAACCCTAATAAACCCAAATCTAAGAGTGGGGAGGAAGATATTAATCGCGAATCTCCCTTAGCGAGACACTTTAAAGAATTCAACCATAGTGTAGTTCAGCTCAGATGGCTGATTTTAGAGGTGGTGCGTTTCCCTGAGGGTTGCGACCATAGAACCATTTTACTTAGACGAGAGGCCTGGTGGATGGAGAAGCTGGGGACACAGTCACCTTATGGCCTTAACGAAGACTTTAGTCTCAGATGCTTTCTATGGATGTTTTCTATCTATGTCTATGCTGCTCTCTAGCCCTGTAAGGGTTAATGAATCTTAAGATAGTGCCCGCTCCCCAATCAATTGGGTGTGGCGTGTTTTAATGTGTGTTTATATATTGCATAGTGTTTGTACCAGATGATTGAGCACTTGAGAAAGGGCCTCTGCCCGAAACGTTGTGCTTTCAGTGTGCTATATCACCGCTAATGAATGCAATAAATACCAGTTGAATCATCTATGGAGGGTCGAGTCCTATGTGGATTGTACGATTGATTGGAACTTTTATGAGGGGTTTGATGGACCTCTTACCGCACTGGACTCCCCACAACAATTGAAATAACTCTGTGGCCGGCAGGTACTATTGTACAGTGTGTTCACTTCAGTGCACCCACCTACCTACGTGAGCACATGCAGTGTCACTGTGCCTGTCTGGTACCTGTGTGTGTGTGACAGGTACACATTGTAATACCCATCACTGCATATAACTACCTGTTTTTCAGTGCACCCACCTACCTACGTGAGCACATGCAGTGTCACTTTGCCTGTCCGGTACCTGTCTGTGTGTGACAGGTGCACATTGTAATACCCATCACTGCATATACATACCTGTTGTTCAGTGCACCCATTTACCTACGTGAGCGCACGCAGTGTCACTTTGCCTGTCCGGTACCTGTCTGTGTGTGATAGGTGCACATTGTAATACCCCACTGCATATACCTACCTTTTGTTAATTTCAGTGCACCCACCTACCTACGTGAGCGCACACAGTGTCACTGTGCCTTTCTGGTACTTGTCTGTGTGTGACAGGTGCACAGACAGATGGTCCGCATAGAATATAGACTTTATTAAGGACGTATCCAGCAATACAAAGCCAAGTGACAGGTGAACATTGTGATACCCATCACTGCATTTACCTGCCTTTTATTCAGTGCACCCACCTACCTATCTGAGCGCATGCAGTGTCACTGTGCCTGTCCGGTACCTGTGTGTGTGTGACAGGTGCACATTTGTAATACCAGTCATTGTATAATTGTTCACACTACCTGTGTGACTGCACGCTTTGTAATATACCACTCCGAGCATACCTGTTAACTGCACCTGTGTGACAGCTGCACATTGTATTGTAATACCAGTCACTGCATACCTTTCACTACACCAGTGCGACTGCACATTGTATTAGTCAAGTCAGTGCACACCGTTCACTTCATCCCCCCGATATGGACAAAACAGGTAGAGGCAGGGGCAGACCCAGAGGCAGGCCACCCGGCAGGTCTGTTCGAGGTCGTGCTGACGTAATTTTGTGCGGCCCTGACCCAAAGTACAGTGCTCAGAAGAAGGCATGTCCCATCAACTCCCAAGATTGTCAGGACATGGTTGACTATTTAACACAGAACACCTCATCTTCCGCAGCCACCAGCGCTACTACTAGCACCACATCCACTGCATTTGACACTTCGCAGGAGTTATTTGGTGGGGAAGTCACTGATGCACAGCCATTCTTGTTACAACAAGATGAAGGCGTTAAGCAAGTTACACCACCTCATATGTCTGAGTTAGGCGACATTATGGACGTAAGGTGTGAGGAGGAGGATGATGAAGTACCTGCTGTTGGTGCAATTTATGATGAGGTGTCTGAGGCAAGCAAAGCTGGGGAGGAGGATTATGATGATTATGATGATACGGATGCCACGTGGGATCCTAAGAGACATGATGACCAGGGGACAGTTCAGAGGGGGAGTCAGAGAGGAGTAGGAGGAGACGAGTTCCTGAAAAAAGCAGGGGGAGCTCGTCATCAGAAACAGCTGGTGGCAGTGTCCGGTGCCATGTATCGCCACCTATGACAGCCAGCCAACATGCCCTTCAACCTCAGCTGCTGAGGCCACCATAGTGCCCACACCTGCAGGAAAGGCACAAATTGCAATGGGAAGACCACCTGAGGAAAAGCAGCACACAAAAGCAAAGCCACCCTCCTTCTCCTCTTCCTCCTTCAGGTGCATCATCTTCAGCCGCTTTCTCCCTTGCACCTTCACAATCACAGCCTCCCTCCTCCACTCCGCCTCTCACCTTGAGTGGTTCCTGCTCCTCTGCCCACAGCAGCAGCCAGGTTTCCGTGAGGGAAATCTTTGAGCAGAAGAAACCAATGTCTGCCAGTCACCCCCTTGTCCGGCGTCTGACAGCTGGCTTGGCGGAACTGTTAGCTCGCCAGCTGTTTCCATACCAGCTGGTGGACTCTGAGGCCTTCCGTAAATTTGTGGCAATTGGGACACTGCAGTGGAAGATACCAAGCCACAATTATTTCTCCAAAAAGGGGGCAGTCATGGAGCATTTATTAAAAAAGGTCACTGGGAAAATGTGGGCACTGAATAAGGCTACAAATAGACTATGTTGCATGTGCAGTTTCAATTAGGAAATTATTTTGAGAATTGTTTTGTGTGTGGACTTTTTTTGTTTACAGACAAGATAAGAAATACATAAGAACCTCCTGGGCATTACGGACGAGCTCAGCTCGTCCAGTAACGCCACAGGGCACTGCTCGGGCCCTGGTGGGCGGATTTGAATAATTTTTTTTAACTCGCAGCTAGCACTTTGCGAAAGAGGCCCCCCCCCCCCCCCGCAGACCCCATGCATAGCCTGGCCAATCGCCGCCAGGCTGCGCTATGGGGTGGATCGGGACTCCCTGTGATGTCACGACGTCCATGACATCATTCCGTTCGTCGCCATCGCGACGGGGAAGCACTGAAGGAAATCCCATTCAGAACGGGATTTCCTGATGGGCTTGATCGCCGGTGGCGATCGGAGGGGGGGAGCGCTAGGCTAGCTACATGATTAAAAAAAATTAGGTTAAAAGAACCCTCCCGCGGCCGCACGGCCGTGGGAAATCAAAACGCCAGGGAGGTTAAATTAATTCATGAGAAATTTGGTGTACCATCCACAGAGAAAGACACCATTCATTAAATTCAAAAGGACTTTACCCAACTATTAAATGCTAAAATAACAAACAGGAAGACAGGAATGTCTGGCTGGCACCATGAGGTTTATCAGTACATTGGCCATTGCCTGCTTGTCAGTGATATTATAGGCTAAAAGAGCGCTAGGGTCCCAATCACATAACTTGTCTCTTCCTTACATCACGGTAACGGACACTGGTCTAGAGCTGTTTCGGGCTGCATGCCCATCTTCAAGCCAAATAATGCGTTCTGTTTTAGCCTGTAATATCAGTGACAAGCAGGATATTTGATGGACTTTGTGAACCTATGGTCACTTATCTACCACCTGTGACTGGCACTGGTGTGTCACAATAAACTTTTTTTTGTACACTGTGAAGCTCTTTTGCAATAAAAGGAAAAGGTTATTTTTGCAAGATTAAACAGAGTATGCTGGTGGTTTCTTCTAAATTGCTGATTACAGATCCTTCCCGATGCTTTGGTGGACTGACCTCTTTGCACCTCATGTACGAGGGGAATGCAGCCAGGAATTGCGATCCTAATCTGCTCATTACGATTACACAAAATGTTGCATAAATTTTTGTAATTACTGCTGTACGATTTGGACATTTAGCTGATTTTGTGTAATCCATTCGTAATTTTGTGTCATTTTGTGCCAACTTTAGTGGTTAATAACAAAGCCCCCATACATGCTATCATCACCAGAATGGCTAGTATGTTAAATGGAATTGTGGGAACAAGTTGAAAAAAAAAATTCCAAAAAGACATTGTAGTTTTTGAGAAACTCGATTTTAAATATACAAAGGAAAAAATATTTTTTTAAACTGTATTTTACTGAGTTTAAAAAACATTTTTTCTTTGCATTTTTACATGTATTTGTATTTTCCCTTTGCAAAAACTATAAGGATTTTTTGTAAACAAATGTTTGGACTTATTCCTTCCTCCTTCCTGCTTATTCCTTATTCCCTTAACATACCTAGCAATTTTGGTGATGATAGCTCGTATGGGTGACTTGTTGTTAACAGCTAAAGTAGGTGAAAACTTGAGCGAAATTTCTCATCATTCGTAATTAGCAGATTACAATCATCACCAATGCCTAATACTAACCTCTTGCCCAAACTGCCGGTAGTTATAGATAATCGGCTATGATCGGCTACAACAATGGAATGCATAGCGGCATCAGGCGCGCAAACGACTGATTGGGCACCCGATAGCTGAAATTTAACACAGGTGTTTATTAGATGCCTGCCGAGTGAGTCACCCAAAGGACTGGATTCGAACTACTAATGCACATGTACACTAGGGGCTTGATTCACAAAGCGGTGCTAACTGTTAGCACGCCTGTGAAAACCCCCTTAGCACGTCTAAACAAGCTTTTCGCGCATAAAACTTTACGCGCGCAAAACTTTATGCGCGTAAAACTTTACGCGCGTACTGCACAGAGCGCAGGGCGCACCGCGCGAAGTGCCCATTAAAGCCTATGGGACTTAGCGCGCGTAAAACTTTGCGCGCGTAAAACGTTACGCGCGCAAAGTTAGCGCGCGATCTGATTGAGAAAGCCGGTGCTAACCTACTTAGCACCCTGGTTAGCGCGTCTAAAGACTTTAGACGTGCTAAGTAGGTTAGCACCGCTTTGTGAATCAAGCCCTAGATGTCTTTGGCCTGCCATCATTTTTGCTTTCTTTGTTTTCTTCTTCACCACTTTGTGATTTTGAGATTACCTGCATCACCCCAAGAGTTCTCGTTTACAGACGTGCAAGGTAAGCCACCGACACTACTGCCTAAGGATGGTCAGAAATGCCCATTTCTGATTCCACGTAAATTCCGATTTTCGCCAATGCCAATTTCTGATTTCCGTTTTCCATTTTCAGATTTTCCAGTTGCCGAGGGGTATTTTGTAATTTTTAATTCATAGAATGCAAAATTGACAAAAAAAAATCGGAAATTGGAAAATCAGAAAAACAGAATGTTGGCATTGGTCTTAAATTACTGTGGTAATCCGATTTTTGCTGAAAAATTCTGCTTTCTCTGATTGGTCCAATATTTTTGAGTTCTGTGTTTGGGCTAAAATTACTGAGTTGCGGTAAATCAGATTTCCATGGAATTCCAATTATGAATTCCAATACGAAAGGCCAATTTCCAATCGGTAATGCAGAAATTAAAATTGTGGAAAACCCAAATGAGCATTCCTACCACTGACTCTCCCACCAAGATACATAATGGGCTTGATTCACTATACTCAAATATCACACCTTATCAAAGTTAACACCACTTATCAGAGTAGCATAACGAGCGCTACGAACCCGCAGGGGCTCAGGGTAGGATGAGTGCCATTGCCAATTAACAGGCATAAGTTTGTAGCGCTCGCTATGCTACTCTGATAAGGTGTGTTAACTTTGATAAGGTGTTATATCTTTGATAAGGTGTGATATTTGAGTTATCACGGTTTAGTGAATCAAGCCCAATAAGTGAATATATGAGGTGCTCCAATATATTTTGGGTTCTTTTCATGGACCTGTTTAGTAATTTTCTTATAGACAAATGATAAAGATACAATAAAAACAGCCATTTATTTTTCATTTTCTATGTTTACAAACTTCTTCTTAAGAGTGATGAAGTAGTTCATCTTTGTAATACTTTTCCGGAACTCTTTGTCTCTAAGGCCATAGATAAGAGGACTCAGGAGCCGTGGAATACACACGAAGAAGAAAAAGTTGGCCATGACCACTAAATATCCACCATAGACTTCAGTAATGATGTTGGAAAGAGCTAATGTGCACAGTAAGAGCTGGAAAGCATGAAGTGTTACTGTCTTCCTAGCCTTGGTGGCAGAAGATTTGCTGGACCCAGTCTTCCTAGCGATCAACATAACCTTGATGTAGGTGAAGAAAATGATGAGGGCCACCAGAACCAAACTAGCCAGATAGAAAGCGAACCTTATTGTGTTTTGCACAGGCAGTAAAAATAACTGTTCCTGCTTACATAGAACATTGCGTGAGAGAAGCTTCATTCCCTCTGCTTTCATCATGATGATGACGAAATCTGAAAGATGAGGTATTATTGCAATGATCCATATGACTGCTATGGCCAAGTAGGACCTTTGAATCGTGCATAATATTACATAATGCAGTGGGAAGCAAATGGCCAAATAACGTTCCAGAGACATGACTGCCAGGTTGTACGGGGTCACTCGATAGGTGACAGATGCAACAACAATGGTCAAATAGCAGACCGACCCCGAGAAACGAAAGGACTGATGAGCCACACAAAGGAAAAGGTTTACGGAAAGGTGCATGGTGTCATTGATAAGCATGTGGGAAAACAGGACATAACGGGATTGCTCTCGGATACGGTCGGTGGTGAAATAGATGGCCAAGATACTGAAGATGAAGTAGAGGAAGAAGCCATACGTGAGGAAAGAGAGGACAAGGAAAATGATTATTGAGATCTGATACAGCTGGCTTTCATAAACAGAAATCTGTGTGGAGTTATCTTGCAATGTGGTATAATTCATTTCCTTTGCTTATTACCAATGGATTTTAGGGTCTCTCTGTGGAATTAATCATAGTTATGTTATGTTACTAAAATAGCAACAACCTTCGAAACACAGTAAATACAGTTTTAATAAATACACAGTACAATAAAAAGTTCATTTTAAAAAATTATAATACAGGAAGAAGGAAATCATAAGCTCTCTGAAATCAATCAACACCTATTTTAGGGCCCTTTTCCACTAGCGGCGTTTGCGATGCTGAATCGCAAAATCACAAACTGCTGGTGATTTTTGAAATCGCTACGGTTTGCTAAATAACATAGGAATCGCGGTAGGTTATTTCCACTACCGCGATTCATTTTTGGCTCAAACACGATCGTGCTGCGGAGCGATATTTGCCACGATTTTGCTATGCACACTACAGCATAGCAAAATCGTGAACGCAATCGCCGGAACTTTCCTGCATTTTGCGATTCAGCAATCGCTAGCGTTCAGCGTGAACGCTAGCGATTGCTAGTGGAAAAGGGCCCTTATGTATGGTAGGTAATTTATCCCTTTTAGTACCGGCTGTCTCTAGGCTCTTAGGGACTAGTAATGAGCACAAATTTCGCATAACCATAATTTCATATCATAATTTGCAATTATGTTGCAAAATGGTAATGCAAAATTTTCTTAAGCCTCACAGACATTCATGCATGTATGCAAAAAATGGGTTTTCTCATAGATCGTGGGCAGCACAGTGAGATAGTGGCCACTCTCCCCTTGCAGTGCTGGGTCCCCAGTTCAAATCCCAACCAGGTCAACTTCTGCAAGTAGTTTGTATGTTCTCCCCATCTATGTGGATTTTCTCCGGGCACTCCGGTTTCCTACCACATCCCAAAAACATACAGATAAGTTTATTAGCTTCCCAACAAGACAATATACTCTGTACAGCACTGCATAAGATGTTGGCACTGCATAAATACTGAATAATAATATACAGAAAAGCATGGCCGGCCTCTGACCGGAGCGGGCGCTCAGGGCGCAAGCTTCCAAGGGGTGCACGTGATGTGCATTCAACTGGCTCTAGCCGCATTTCTACCTGCTGGCTGCGGCTTCATCTGTGGCTGTTGTGAGTGGTAGCTCTGCCCCCTGGTGCTGCTGGGGGTGATGGGGCAAAGACTCCAGGAACCTGCTGCTGCCTCTTGCTGAGTCTGTGTGAGCCGTGCATGTCAGTAGCACCGCCCCTCACTCACAGGCGATGTCTGCGCTGTGCACTAATCAGAGAGAGACCTGCTTGTCACTGCTGACTCCTGGCCATGTCCTGTCCCCAGCTATAAGCAGAAACGTGAGATTCCCCAACTGCCTCCCAGCTGGGGAGGTGTGTGTGGGGGGGGGTGCCTATATACGCTAAAGGGGGATCTGACTGCGTGTATACTATACACTACTTATCTGCCTAGCTATATACACTAAAAGGGGGATCGGTTTATATATACTAAAGGTGGGAATCTGCCTATATACACTTAAGGGGGGGTCTGCCTATATGTACTAAAGAGGGGATCTGCTTATATACACTAAAGGGGGGAATCTGCCCATATACACCAAAAGGGAGGATCTGCCGATCTACACTAAAGTGGATCTTGCACATGGGTGTGTGTGTGTGTGCGCGTGCATAAAGAGGATGCATTGGGGGGGGCACCAAAATCTGGTTACACTCAGGGTGCTGTGAAACCTAAGGCCGGCCCTGCAGGAAAGTGTTTTCTTATGCCTCATAGACTACAATGCATATATGCAAAAACTAAAGTTTACAAAACAACACAAAATCAAGATTATCCATAAAACCGCCATTACGATCAGAATCAGTTTATTAGTTTTTCCCTTCATCTATTAAAAAAGAAATAATCTATAAAAAACAAACCTGTCAGGCTATGTTCACAGTGGGACATGGTGGAGCTGCGTTATAAACTCTGATAAGTTTACGGCACTGCAGGGATAAGTCTATGGGACGCTCACAGTGCGACGTTAGTGTTGCATTGTAACGTGTAGTGTTATGGTAACATACATGTTACCAGGTACAGAAAAGCATACTTTTCATTGCCTATATGTTTTACTGTACCTACTGTATGTGATGGTAATGCAGCGTTAGAGATGAGCGTAATGACTTAATTACGATTTCGCGAAATTTTGCGTAATTTGTGTATTTACGATTATGGCCGTAAGTACATAATCGTAATGAAGAAGGATTTTGCGAAATTCCACGTAAAAAGCGTAATTTTCGCATTACAGTGGGTATCGCGAAATTACGTTTGCCTTGCATGCAACCGTTTGTAAGCGTAGTCACATAACGTAATTTCGCGATAGTTCATATTACTGTAAGCGTTAATTTTCACGTCGTTTTCGCATTACGGAATGCTATTTCGCATATAAGATTCGCCATGTAGTGATATTTCGCATCAAAATTCGCCATGCAGACGAAAATGCCTTTGGCGAAAATTCGCGAGCAACCCTGCTAACAAGTAATTATGAAATTCGCAAAATTACGAAGAAATGCGAAGTTACGTTATGGTTTAACGCGAAATTACGTTATGGTTTAACGCGAAATTACGTTATGAACAAAACGCGAAATTACGCGTTGAAAATTACGCTTACAGTATTTTCAATTACGATTTTACTGGCAATTACGCTACCATAATTTCGCATCGTAATAGCAAATTTCGCATGCGTAATTATAGTAACGCGAAATTTCGAAAATTTCGGCTCAACACTATGCAGCGTTACTGGGCATTACTACCTTTTTTGCATTGCACTGTAATTCTGCGTTGCGACTTTAACATCGCTTCACAATGCAACATCGCACTGTGAGCCTAGCCTAAAGCACAAAGCAAGCAAAAATGTACTTACAAATGTAAAGCAAGAAAAGTAATATCAAAGAGTTAGGTTAATCAGGAACTCTTTTTCTAATGAAAGTGCTGAAAGCTTCTTTAAAGGGACTCCGAGCTCTAAATAAAAACAAAATTGGTACTCACCTGGGGCTTTCTGCAGCCCAGTGTAGATCGGGAGGTCCCACGGTGTCCATCTGGCTCTTCTCCCAGGCCTTTGCTCAGAAATGGCTCCCGGGGGCTCCCGGTGACACTGGGCTCGAGTGTCGAGCTTCTCTTCCTGAAACGTCATGTTTGTCATCACCACGCCGGCCGCCTCGCGTTATCACGGCGGTCGGCGTGACAGTAGTGCGCATATGCAGGAGAAGGCCTGGGAGAAGGGCCAGATGGATGCCGTGGGACCTCCCGACCTACACTGGGCTGCAGAAAGCCCCAGGTGAGTACCAATTTTGTTTTTATTTAGAGCTCGGAGTCCCTTTAAGGATAAGAGGAGAAGCAAATATGGCCCTTGATCCAACTAAAACCTCTTTCAAATGGCAAAAAGAAATACGCCCTTGTCGGGATGTTTCCAGGCTCCAGCAGCATACGCTGAACAGGATAGGGTCTGTAAAAAACTCTCCATGTCAGCCTGAGTCTAGGCAGGCATTACATAAACCAAGGATCTTAAGGATAAATACTTCACAATCCTTGCAAGATCCCTTGTAATTAATGTATCAGGATGACGCTTATATTTGCAAAGAAAAATCTCTCTACCTCCTCTGATTATGTTCTAACATTGTCAGTCAAGAGGAATAGAGTCTGAAGAAGGCTTACAAGCTGAAAGCTCACTGTTTTTCTTTTAAATTAGCCAATAAACTAAAGCTTGTATTTAACAGACAGGAAGTTTTGAATCAGGATAATATTCATGCTCTAGTCACCAGCAATGCTTAGCTACTAAGATAAGGAATTATACAGTGTTTTTCTCCCTCCTGCTTCGTCCTCCTCTCCTTGCTCGTAGAGTAAGCAGGCACAAGCTGGGGGCTGGAATGATTTTTCTGTGATCTGTCCACACAGGAAAAACTTGCTAGCAAGTAAGAATTTAAGCATGCCAGTCAACTAGCCATCAACTAGCGAATTACATCTGTAGTAACTTTTCTTCCATAATAGCACCATCATTTGGACAATCTGTTCTGCTAAAATGCTATATTTGGTTCCTATTATTACTGAACTAGTTGGCCTTAATTTTATCACTGAGTGGGGCAAAAAATATTTAAAGCTCGCCATGGAAAACATTGATTTTGATCACCCAAATGGCCTTGCCCATGTAGCCAGCCATCATACTGTAACCCCCCCCTCCCCCCATTTGAAGCTGGTGCCACCACTGCATGCTTGTCAGCACTTTCTCTTCGGTGCACTTACCCAGCAACAAAACAAAATGTTGCTTGCAAGTACAGCTGTGATATAGTGGGGTGGCTGGCAATGCCCATGTTGAGAACTAGCAAGCGCCTGGAAGATGTATGAAGCAGCTGACAGGTGGTGATTTCACTGCCTTCATCCTTCCATGTGAAAGAGACCTTACTTTACTCCTCAGTTTTCCTTTCCGGCATCAAACAAGTGAAAAAATACCCCAAAAGTAATTAAATTGGACCTGAACTCTTGCACAGGACAGAAGGAAAACAGAGAAATGCACCCTGTATGCAATTAGAGAGTTCAGCCTGTTTAATTCCCCCTCATCTGTGACTAAGCACAAGTTGTCTCTCCCCTGTGTCACCTGACTGCCACGGCAGGGCAGCTAATTTAGAAATACGGGATGTTAACAATATGTCTGCTTCCATGAAAGCAAGAAGTAGACACACTGCCGAAAAACCACATGTGATTTTGATGTTCATTAAATACATTTTCATGCAAATGAACCTCAGCACAGACCAATCGCAATCTGAACGTTTGCATAAAAACCTGCACACACACTCAAAAAAAAAAATCACAAAATTTCAGCGGAAAATGTTCCTAAAAATTACAAAATGCAGGTTAGTGCATGCAAATAATTTCAGGAAATAGTTGCAGAATTTGCATGGATACATGTGACGCAGCCTCATATCTTCAAATTTGCGGTCTGAAGAGACACTTAGGGCCCTTTTCCACTACAGCGTTTGCGATTGCTTAATCGCAAAACCGCAAACCGCTAGTGATTTGTCAAATCGCTACAGTTTGCTTTTAGCATAGGAATCGCGGTAGGTCATTTCCACTACCGCGATTCGTTTTTGACCGGATCGCGATCGCGCGGCGGAGCGATTATTGCCGCGATTTTGCTATGCAGTGCATAGCATAGCAAAATCGCGGCCGCGAACGTCGGGGAATCGCCGGTAATTGCGATTCAGCAATCGCTAGCGTTCAGCGTGAACGCTAGCGATTGCTAGTGGAAAAGGGCCCTTAAAGTGGATCCGAGGTGTACTTTTACACATTGCATAATTGTGTTCCTTTCCTATTGTTTATAGAGCATTCCTTTAAGCCAAATACTTTTTTGTTTTTGTTTTAATACTCTAATTCCCTATAAACTAAAAAGCCACACCCACAGGTTTTCAGAGAGCCTTGGCAGCAGCAAGGGCTCATGGGAGCTCAGTCTGGGCAGGAAGAGAAGGAGGTGTTACTAGCCATTGATTTCAGAGGCAGAGGGGAGGAGGGAGGAGGAGAGGGGATTAGGCTGATGGCTCAAGATACAGATAAGCCTGCCTCTATGTAATGTTTACAAACAACATGGCTGCTGTCATTGTATCACAGGAAGAAATAATCATTTTCTATTAAAGCTGTTTGCAGCTAGATTTGCTGTGTAAACCATCTAAACGTTAGATAAGATATATCAACAAGTTACTTGTTATAGTTAGTTTTTCATCTCAGATCCGCTTTAACATTAATGTGAAATACAAATTTAGCCAGGAAAAGAGCAATCCTCTCATTAGTGCTTTGTAAATTGCAAATATTTGACAAATAACATTTCAGTGTCCTTACTTTGCATTTATTTGTGCATGTAATGGGTGTTGTCACAGTTGGCAGAAATCACACAAGTAGTTCAGTAGGCAAAAAAGAGTAACCAGAACTGTGGGCAGTCTATACTTCAAGCTGGATAGTGTACTTGTTAAAGTGACACTGAAGCGAAAATAAAACTTATGATACAATAAATTGAATGTGTAGTACGGATAATGAATAGAACATTAGTAGCATATTTTTATTTTCAGTTATATAGATTTTTTCATAACATTGCATCATTCTGTCATATTTGCAGTTTGGAAAGCACACTCTGTACTTTAAACTATAAAACAAAGCAGAGATAATGACCCTTTGGACTTTCCTGCAGTAAAACCTTAAAGGATACCCGAAGTGACATGTGACATGATGAGATAGACATGTATGTACAGTGCCAAGCACACAAATAACTATGCTGTGTTCCTTTTTTTCTTTCTCTGCCTGAAAGAGTTAAATACAGTGGCTTGCATAAGTATTCGATCCCCTTGAAGTTTTCCACATTTTGTCACATTACTGCCACAAACATGAATCAATTTCATTGGAATTCCACGTGAAAGATCAATACAAAGTAGTGTACACGTGAGAAGTGGAACGAAAATCATACATTATTCCAAACATTTTTTACAAATCAAAGTGGGGTGTGCGTAATTATTCAGCCCCCTTTGGTCTGAGTACAGTCAGTTGCCCATAGACATTGCCTGATGAGTGCTAATGACTAAATAGAGTGCACCTGTGTGTAATCTAATGTCAGTACAAATACAGCTGCTCTGTCACGGCCTCAGAGGTTGTCTAAGAGAATCTTGGGAGCAACAACACCGTGAAGTCCAAAGAACACACCAGAAAGTTCAGGGATAAAGTTGTTGAAAAATTTAAAGCAGGTTTAGGCTACAAAAAGATTTCCAAAGCCTTGAACATCCCACGGAGCACTGTTCAAGCGATCATTCAGAAATGGAAGGAGTATGGCATAACTGTAAACCTACCAAGACAAGGCCGTCCACCTAAACTCACAGGCCAAAGAAGGAGAGTGCTGATCAGAAATGCAGTCAAGAGGCCCATGGTGACTGTGAAATCAGCAGAATTGATAAATATACCTACCTTGGTCTGGAAATCAACCAATCAGAAACCTTAAGTCAGCCATGGAGGCCCTAAAAGCTAAAGCATGCCGAACGTTCAATGCCATCAGGAAAGAACTGCACCACCTCAAACCACCAGTAAAGGTCTGGCTGAAAGTATTTGACCGTGTCATCACCGCAATCCTACTGTATGGAAGTGAAGTATGGGGCCCCACCACCTACCCAGACAAATCAAAATGGGAATCCAGCCCAACAGAAATACTCCACCTTGAGTTCTGCAAACACCTTCTCCATGTCCATCGGAGTACCTCAAACAATGCCTGCCAAGCTGAGCTGGGGAGATTCCCATTACTGCTTGAGATACAGAAGAGAGTGTTGTCCTTCTGGCCCCACCTACAGAGCAGCAGCCCCGACTAACCCCACCCCACCAAGAAAAGCCGTGTGCACTGAAATTCGTGGTCAGCTCTATACTCCCTCCAACCCAGGACCCACAGGTCATAACAAAAGTCCAGATAAAACACACCACAGCTAAGAGCAAAGGAGACTATGGCCTCAATTCACTAAGCTTATCTCCTGTCTTTAATAACTCTTCTAGAGTTGTTACCATGGTGATAAGGCATGTAGTATTTAGGAAACATTTTACCTCAGGCAAGCCTAAAGTTAACTCTTCTGTCTTTAAATTAACTCTCCAATCCTTAAAATAACTCCAGAGTTAAAGACAGGCTGCTAATTAGCTGCATGTGAAAAGAACTACAGAGGAGGTAAATTAACTACAGAGGAGGTAAATTAACTACAGAGGAGGTAAATTAACTACAGGAGAGGTAACTTAAGGAATGAAGAGGTAAGATAACTCTCTCACGTGTGGAGGTATGTTTTCTCTTGCCTTATTATCTCTAGCATGATCTTAGTGAATTGAGGCCTATGTGGAAAAATGGAGGAGTGAAATAAAACAGTCACAAAAGCTAACCATATACCAATCTCTACAAAGAGAATATAAAATGGCCCCATACCTGGAAAAGCTGCAAAACTCTCAAGAGAGGAAAATCCTGAGTGTCTACAGATTGAGTGCTCACAACCTCGAAATAGAGTCTGGGAGACACAGACAGACATACAAACCCAGGGAGGAGAGACTATGCCAACACTGTGAGCAGAAGACTGTTGAGGATGAAAGCCACTTCCTACTGCACTGCCCCAGATATACTGCAACCAGCGACACTTACTTTAAGAAATTGTTGGAACTATTCCCATACTTTCTCACACTAGAAGATGAGAGAAAAACAAATATCCTACTGGGAGAAGAGGAATCCACAGTGAAAATCGCTGCACACTATGTCACAGCATGCCACAGACTGAGAGGAGCATAACGGAACTGTAAACCTAAAAAATGTCCACAGACTGCTTAGCCATTGTCCCCCTACCCCACCCCCTCCCATGTCCCCTATTTCCCCTTGCTTTGGCTATACCTGTAATGAATCTTGGTCATGCCAATAAAGCTATCTTTGATTTGATTTGATTTGACTCTGGATGAGCTGTAGAGATCTACAGCTCAGGTGGGGGAATCTGTCCATAGGATAACTATTAGTCGTACACTGCACAAAGTTGGCCTTTATGGAAGAGTGGCAAAAAGAAAGCAAGTGTGAACAAAAAAAAACATAGGAAATCCCGTTTGCAGTTTGCCACAAGGCATGTGGGAGACACAGCAAACATGTGGAAGAAGGTGCTCTGATCAGATGAGACCAAAATTGAACTTTTTGGCCAAAATGCAAAACGCTATGTGTGGCAGAAAACTAACACTGCACATCACCCTGAGCACACCATCCTCACTGTCAAATATGGTGGTGGCAGCATCATGCTCTGGGGGTGCATCTCTTCAGCAGGGACAGGGAAGCTGGTCAGAGTTGATGGGAAGATGGATGGAGCCAAATACAGGCCATCTTGGAAGAAAACCTCTTGGAGTCTGCAAAAGACTTGAGACTGGGGCGGAAGTTCACCTTCCAGCAGGACAACGTCCCTAAACATAAAGCCAGGGCAACAATGGAATGGTTTACAACAAAACATATCCATGTGTTAGAATGGCCCAGTCAAAGTCCAGATCTAAATCCAATCAAGAATCTGTGGCAAGATCTGAAAACTGCTGTTCACAAACGCTGTCCATCTAATCTGGCTGAGCTGGAGCTGTTTTGCAAAGAAGAATGGGCAAGGATTGTAGTCTCTAGATGTGCAAAGCTGGTAGAGACATACCCTAAAAGACTGGCAGCTGTAATTGCAGCAAAAGGTGGTTCTACAAAGTATTGACTCAGGGGGCCGAATAATTACGCACACCCCACTTTGCAGTTATTGATTTTTAAAAAATGTTTGGAATCATGTATGATTTTCGTTCCACATCTCACGTGTACACCACTTTGTACTGGTCTTTCACTTGGAATACCAATAAAATTGATTCATGTTTGTGGCAGTAATGTGACAAAATGTGGAAAACGTCAAGGGGGCCGAATACTTTTGCAAGCCACTGTATCAGGTATGTAAGTGGCTCATTCTGTCCTGACTCAGACAGGAAGTGACTACAGTGTGACCCTCACTGATAAGAAATTCCCCTTTTTATCTCTTTCTTGCTCTCAGAAGCCATTTTCTGATAGGAAAGTGTTTTATAGTTTGAATTTCTTATCAGTGAGTCAGGACTGAGTCAGCCACTTACATACCTGATATTTAACTCTTTCAGACAGAGAAAGAAAAAAAGGAACACAGCATAGTTATTTGTGTTCTTGGCACTGTACATACACATGTCTATCTCATCATGTCACATGTCAGTTCGGGTATCCTTTAAACAAAAAACAACAACATCGAGAGACAGGTTGAGATAAGTACAGGGCTGTCTGCGACCCAATTTGGGTCAGCTCAGAGAAGCTCTTTTGCATAGATAACAACTGAAGTTTCTTAACTCTTCTGGTACTGGGAAACAATATGAGACTCATATCTGTCTAATAATGTTTTATTTCTTAGCTGTACTACACATACAAATCATTATATCATAAGTTTATTTTCGCTTCAGGTTTGCTTGAAGGGCTCCGCCTCTGATACAGCAGACCAGGATTTGAACCTCGGCTCTTCCTATTTAGTAAGCCAGCACCTATTCAGTAAGGAGACCTTGGGCAAGACCACCTAACACTGCTACTGCCTACTGAGCGCACTCTAGGGCAGTCTGACAGGAGAAAAGCACCATATACATGTTCGCTGTCTTGTCTTTTTTTTTTTTTTCACTAGTTGCAATAGGAAGAAGTTTATCTTACCATCTGTTTTTGGAATCCATATCTAGGTACCAACTAAAATGGAGGACTACAGTCAATAACATTAAGCTACAAAACCCCTATATAGTACTGAGAGTATAAATATTATAGGAATTGTGTTTTTGTTTTTTAAATAAATGTGGTAGATTCCCACCGGCTAAGTGGTTACACTCTCATCTTGTAGTGGTAACATCCTCAACTTGTAACAAACTGGTAGGTTAATTCACATTAAACCCCCTTTTGGAAGCATTTTAAGCCATTTTCAGGTCACTTCCGGTTTTCTATTTTAAACTCAGATATCTGGCCCGGATCGGATATCAGGGTATCCGGATCCGAATTAGATCCAGATAGTGAAAAGTGGTATCCGAACAGCACTGGACATGAATATGCACTCTGTAAAGTGCTGCGGAAGATGTCGGCACTATATAAATCATAATAATAATAACATTTGGAGCACATGTTGCCTCAAATTTTTGGTGGGATGATAATGGATTACATTTTGAAAACACCATTCCTTGTCAATTGTTTTCTTTAGGTCAAGGTCTTCAGGTCAATCTATAAACATAGCCATATCGGTACTTACCCTAGTATAATGATGAATAACACTGAGTCGAATGTTGGCAATCTCAACTATAAATACAATGTGTGCTTTCCTTCTGCACAGTTCTTATATAGCAGCCTCCAGTCTCCTGGAGGACAGTACACTGTGTATTTTTAGAACCTGTGACTTTTAATGCCACATGACAAGTTAACCGACTGGTTAATGAGATAATCCTCTAGTGTTTACAACAAGAGAAGGAAGAAAGGGTCAGCAACGAGCCTTAATAACTTCCCAAAGGATTGACAACTTGTAAATCCTTTCTGAGTAACTGCTGCAGACCAAAAAAAGTTTTGACTGCTCTGTGATTAGCCGCATGGTAGAAAATTTGTACTTGTTTAGCCCAGGCTAAAAAGATGAAGGGATGATGATGATCATAGCTATGCTGTTAGGCAACCCTAAACGGTGGGTCCAGTGCCGGATTTACCATAAGGCACTGTAGGCACATGTCTATAGGTGCCTGGTGATGGAAAGGCAGCTCAATACCCTTCCCGAGCAGCGCGAGCACCTCCCTCCATCCTTCCCTTTGCAGAGATCTCCCTTCAGTCAGGGGCACCTCTAGCTACTTCAATACTGAGGGTACTTCTGGCTACCCCAATACTAAGGGGCACCTACAGTATAGTTACCTATGACAGGCAAGGAATGTAAGGGAGAGGTGACAGCTGGGACTGCCAGCACACTTGCGGTGCAGTTCGGCAGGGGTTTGTAGGTTGATGGAGGGCAAAGGCACCATCAGCGACTTGCAGTGAAGGCACCATCAGCGACTTGATCCCATACGCTTACTTTCTGGAGCGTGCCATGCGTAGAGTGGTGGATCAAGCTGTGGAGGAGCGTGAACAGGAACAGTTGTGGCAGGAACAGTTGTGGGAGCAATTTTCATGAGAATAAGATGTTTCCTCAACGCCTGCGGCAGCACAGAGGGGGGAGGAGGAAGAGGAGGAAGAGTCATGTGAGGAAGAGGAGTCAGACTCGGATGATGAGGAAGGTGTTTCTTTGGCGGAGGAGGAGGCGGCAGAAGTACAACCGCAGCAGGCAGGGGGCTTGTGCTGCTCAATGTTCCCGTGGAATTGTTCATGGCTGGGGGGAGGAGGAGGACTTACCTGACGTCACTGAGGAAGAGCAAGAGGAGATGTATAGTACGTCTGGATCCAACTTTGTGCAGATGGCATCTTTCATGCTGTCAAGCCTGTTGAGGGACCCCCGTATAAAACAACTCAAGGGGAATGACAATTACTGGGTGGTCACGCTACTAGACCCTCGGTATAGGCACAAAGTGGCGGACATGTTACCAACTCACCAGAAGGCAGAAAAGATGCAGCACATGCAGAACAAGCCGGCAACTATGCTTTACAATGCGTTTAAGGGTGATGTCACAGCACAACGCAATAAAGGTACCACTGCCAGTAATCCTTCTCCCATGTCCACGCAGGCAAGGACAGGACGATCCAGCGATCTCATGGTGATGTCAGACATGCGGACATTTTTTAGTCCAACGCCTCAACTTAGTGCTTCCGGATCCACCCTCCACCAACGCCTGGACCGGCAGGTAGCCGGCTACCTGGCCTTAAGTGTAGATGTAGACACTGTGAGCAGCGATGAACCCTTGGACTACTGGGTGCGCAGGCTTGACCTGTGGCCAGAACTGTCACAATTTGCCATCCAACTTCTATCTTGCCCTGCCTCAAGCGTCCTGTCAGAAAGGACCTTCAACGCAGCTGGAGGCATTGTCACTGAGAAGAGAAGTCGCCTAAGTCACAAAAGTGTTCAGTACCTCACCTTTATCAAAATGAATGAGGCATGGATCCTGGAGGGCTACTGCCCACCCAAAGACTAAGTCAGTCCAAACACACAGCATCTCTGCCTGCACGCCGTGTGACTGCCTGCCCCAAGACTAAGTCGCTCCCCACACAGCATCTCTGCCCACAGGCCGCTTGACTGCCTTCTCCGCCACGCCAACAGGGTCCAGGACCCCAGGCGGATTCATGAATTTTGAAGGCCTCTGCTAGCAGTGGCCGCCGTAATAATTTTTCTGGTGCGTGTACATGCCTGCCTAATTTTTCTGGCTGCAGTGCAGCTGCAACAGCAAAACAAAAGGCATGGACATGTGCCCATTCCCCTTTGTGATCATTACCTTGCCGCGGTGAAGGGACTTGCGTATCACAATGAAGCAATAACCGCCAGCTATATGAGTGTCTCGGGTGGGGGTGGCACACCAAAGATAATAAGGTTGTTGTTGCTTCATTGTGGACAGACCAAATTTGATCAGCTGGACAGTCACTGTTGTTCAGATCACTGAGCTACCACAGCCCGGCCGGCAACCATATGGGCTTGAAAACACACCAGTCCACACACCAGTCCAGCACGGCCATCACTACACAAACAGCTGTTTGCGGTGCGTTACACAGTGAGTTTGGTGTGTCAGTGTGAAGCAGAACTCTAATTACACTCCCTGATTGATGTATACACATGCAAGATGTTTTAAAACACTTTAGGCCTGCAATTTAGCATTAATTGTGATTTCTGCCCTTAAAACGCTGGTTAGCGTCCAATCCAGATTTTTCCCCGGGACTTTTGGCGTGTATCCCACCACACCATGCCCCCCTCTAGGTGTTAGACCCCTTGAAACATCTTTTCCATCACTTTTGTGGCCAGCATAAATTTTTCTAGTTTTCAAAGTTCGCTTCCCCATTGAAGTCTATTGCTGTTTGCGAAAGTTCGCTCGAACCGAACTTTTGCAAACCGAAAATGCAGGATATCAGTGCTCTTGCACAAAGAGAAGCGAGGCCACAAACTTACTGGCAGGGTCGGCCTTAGGTTTCACAGCGCCCTGAGCGAAAACTGATTTTTGTGCCCCTCTTCATCCTCTTCCCACGTGCATATACACACACGCACGCACGTATACACACACACAGGCCCATATGCAATTCCCCTTTTCTCCTGAGATATCTCCTAGGACAGTGGTTCCCAACCTTTCTGACGTTGTGACACATCATGCCAAATGCTCAGATCTCTGTGACACGTCACGTATATATAATAGAAAAAATACTATTAATAACCACAAATGGATGTAAAGAGTGCATTATCCTGAATACACTTAAAAATGAAGGCTAGAACCTTTTAGGAATATTAATAAAAACAATCAGTGGGACAGTTAGCCGCCTCCCCCCCATTTAGAATGATAGCACAGCACCGACAATTTTCACCAACCGTTATAGCCGCAGTGCGCCCCCCCAATGCCCTTAGACTCAGTATAGGCAGGTAGCCAGGTATAGGTGCCCCCAGTATAGGATCTCATGTGTAGGTGCCCTCAATATAGGTTGCCAAGCATAGGTGCCCCCAATATAGGAAGTCAGTTGAAGGTCTCCATCCCCCCATAGGTAGGTTTGGTGCCTCCAGTATAGGTAGCCAGGTGTTGGAGCCCTCAGTAAAGGTAGCCAGCTATAGGTGCCCCCAGTATAGGAAATCAGGTGTAGGTGCCCTCCGTATAGGCAACCAGTTATAGGCGCCCGCTTGGAAGCCGGCGCCCTGAGCGACCGCTCCGGCCACTCATATCAAAGGCCGGCTATGCTTACTGGGTTAGGTGTGAGGAGGATACAGAATTCTTCCTAAGTTAGGGCTGGTTCACTCTACAAGGGCTTTTCTAAGAGCCAGAGATTTCAAAAACTCTTGCTTGAGATATGCTATGTGTGTGTTCTCACTTGGGCAATGTGATTCAAAAAAATGTTTTTAAACCACTGGCACTTAGGGCCCGTTCACACTGCACGGGTTTCCATATGCGTTTTGGAAGTGCGTGCGGGGGGGCCGACACGCAGGACATCAGACATTGCATAGAGTGCAATGTCTGATGTTCACACAGCATGCGTTCCGGACCTGTGCGGTCCGGGAACGCATGCTGCACGCAGATTTTACAAAAACGCGCGGCTGTCCCATTCACTTTTCAGTGATGGGATCAGCCACGCAACGCATACGAACGCGGATGGCGTGCGTTCGTACGCGTTGCGGTCCGCATGCGTTGCGGTCCGCACTTTGTAGTCTGAACGGGCCCTTAGAACGGGGCTTCTAGTGTAAATCAGCCATTAGTATCTATTTTGTTCAAATACACCTCAGGTTTTCTTTATTTCTGCCTCCAAAACCATTAAATAAAGTATACCTACATATTTATCCATACTGGTTGCTGAGACAAGTATGGCTGCCACAGGTGCAAGACCAAAAACCTCCATAAGGCCTCTTGCACACTACATGTAATTCCAATTTTTTTATATAATCTGATTTTTGATTCCGATTAAAAAAATGTAGCAGCATTCAGTACTTTTTTTAAAATCAGAGTCAAAAATCGGATTGTATAAAAAAAATCGGAGTCGCATGTAGTGTGGCCTAAGGGTTATCAAGTGAGTCTAAATGTATCACTTGTTGACCATAAAGCTTTATATACAATATGAAATAGAGGCGATACACCTGCTATTGTCGAAATTCTGTTTTGTCCCCACGTTTATTGCCTGATGAAGCGGGCTGGGCCTGCGAAACGCGTTGCACTGTTTTTGGGGTACCGTATAATAAATGTATTGATTTATATGAAGACAGGATCACGTGTCTGCTTTTGGGAGGCAAGTCCACCACTTCCTCCAAGCAATTTTTAAAAATTTTATTGACTTTTATCCTGCTGGCGCCTCTGTTCTACATACAAATATTTATATACAATATAGTCACTCATCTTTTTTTCATGGAGCCTTGTCTTACATATATTTAATTTGGTTAGTTTTGTGTTAACCAAAGTCTTAGTAAAGCTCGGTGTTTAACTGGATTTTCTCATTAGTGTCATTACTGTTGTCCCATATTGCATCAACACTGATTAGTATCCATAATTACGTGCAATGCATCAAAGCATTTACCCATAAACCCCATTGGGATGACGCTCAGGTTTTCGCTAAACACAGATGTCTTCTTAACTTATGAGGCCTCCAAGGGATAAGTAAACTGATTGCATAATACAATAACCAGGAAAGCATGAACTCGTACAGCTCCAGTCTGATTTAGTTTAAAGTAATATAATTAAAACATAATAAAAATATAGTATACAAGTATTCTAGGTTCTAGACTTTTTGCTGCCTGAGGCAAACTTGTGAGGATGCGCCCATACGTATAGTTAGCTAAGTATAATTGCCCCCAGTATAGGTAGCCAGTATAGTTGCCCCCAGTATAGATAGCCAGTATAATTGCCTCTAGTATAAGTAGACAGTATAGTTGCCCCGGTATAGATAGCCAGTAAAGTTGCCCCCAGTATAGATAGCCAGTATAGTTGCCCCCAGTATAGGTAGCCTTTATAGTTGCCCCCAGTATAGGTAGCCTTTATAGTTGCCCCTATATAGGTAGTCCGGATAGTTGTCCCTGGTATAGGTAGCCAGGTATAGTTGCCCCCACTATAGGTAGCCTTTATAGTTGCCCCCAGTATAGGTAGCCTTTATAGTTGCCCCCAGTATATGTAGCCTTTATAGTTGCCCCCAGTATAGGTAGCCAGGTATAGTTGCCCCAATATAGGTAGTCGGTATGGTTGTCCCTGGTATAGGTAGCCAGGTATAGTTGCCCCCACTATAGGTAGCCATTATAGTTACCCCCAGTATAGGTAGCCAGTATAAATGCTCCCAGTATAGGTAGCCAGCATAATTGCCCTCAGTATAGGTAGCCAGTATAGTTGCCCCCAGTATAGGTAGCCAGTATAGTTACCCCCAGTGTAGGTAGCCAGTATAGTTGCCCCCAGTATAGATAGCCAGTATAGTTGCCCCCAGTATAGATAGCCAGTATAGTTGCTCCCAGTACAGGTAGCCTGGTAGGTGCCCCCGGTAGGTAGCAAGCCTGTCCTCCTCTCCCTCCCCATTTACCTTCTGAGCAGCGTCCGCCTCCTCCAGGACAGTCTCTCCTCCCTTCACTGCGGAGATGCTTCACTGCGGAGTTGCGGGTCCAGTAGCATAGCAAAAGGGAGTGCAATAGGGAGTGCAGAGGTTTTGACCGCAACAGGGCCCTTGAGCTAGAGGGGCCCCAAGGATCCCTCCCTCAATCACAGTATTAGCTCTTTATTGGTGGTAATAATCATAATAATTGGTGGTATTAGTAGTAAACATTCTTTGGTGCCATGATTCCATCCAGGTACTGTGCATGCGTGTGTATGGTCTGCTCATGCGTACGTATCAGTACGCCACTGGTAAGTTGGGCGTCATTCGGTTCACCCGGCTGCCGCTCAAATTAGGGCGGAGTTAAATACTATTCCCCCTTCAAGTCTTAGCAACTCGAAGTGAGAAGTAATTCTGAGTCTGGCAGCCGGAATCCCAAATTACCTGAGCATGGGACACAGACTAATGTATTACTGCTATAGTGGTACCCAACTCGTGTGCTATGCAGTAGCGTTTCTAGCCTTTTTTGTCAATCCAGCCAAGTAGTCCTGTCCCCCCCCCCCCAAAAAAAAAAATGCACCCCCCCACACTAGAGAAAATATAAACCATATGCCATATAGGGTGGATGCATAATACAGGGAGTCCCTGGGATATTCAAAACGCGCTGATCCTTTTGCATTCCATTGCACACCCCCTTCCTGCACTACCCCAGTTTAGTGTGTAAATGCAGAGTATAGTGCAGCAGAAGCTGTGCTCTCACATCTCCACTGGTGTCCAGTGCTGTGCTTCCGTCTGTACATTCACCACTTGCCTTAGTGCCCAGCATCTCCTACTGTGATTATTACACACAACATTAGGCGAGTGAGGTGCCAGCACTAGAGGGAGCAGTAGACAGAAAGGTTGTTTGAACAGGGATAGCACTGGACTCCAGAGGGGAGGTTAGAGTGTAGCTTCTGCTGTGCTATACTCTGCCTTTACACACTGGCCTGGGGGAGTGCAGGAGAGGGATGAGAACAGATAGTGGGGCAAGGGGACACAGGGGGACAGAAGGAGGCAAAAAGAGGGACAGAAGGAGGCACAGTGGGACAGAGAGAGGCACAGAGGGATGCACACAGAGCTGGATCATCCACAAGGCTACTTAGACAGGTGTCTAGGGCCTAGAGACAGTCTAGGTGCCTGGTATATGCTAGCCCCCAACAAATCGTGCTTAAAAAGTTAGGTGGCCATCACGTGTGGGCCCAAAGTCGTTGCTTGCCTAGGGCACTATTTCACCTTAATATATCTCTGGATGCACAGGGGGCACAGGGGGACTGCAGGTGGTGCAAGGAATGCCTATGACTAATAACGCCCCTGCTCACCGCCCATTATCAGTAGAACAAAGTCACTCACGCATGAAGGAAAAGGCCATGCACAAGCAGCTTTGCTCTACTGGGAATGCTCAGACTGTACTCGTACATGTCCAGTATGGATGTACTCAGGGCCGGGCCGAGGCAGAGGCTGAAGAGGCTCCAGCCTCAGGGCGCAGTGTAGGAGGGGGCGCACAATTCATTCAGCTGTCATTCCCAATTGTGTTTGAAGCACAAAGAAATTAGAAAAGGACATACATAGCAGTGACTGCAAGCCAGATAACTAGAGATTAAGGTGTTGGGGATGTTGGGGGCCCTGTGGCGCCTCTTAGTCTAATAGCAATCAGTGTGTGACGGGTGGGGTGGGAGGGATGGAGGGGCGCACTTTGGTGTCTCAGCCTTGGGTGCTGGAGGACCTTGTCCCTGCTCTGGATGTACTCATACACAGATGGAAGCATGGCCATGAAAACATATTCAACAAATCCTTGTTGAACATGTTTTCATGGCCCTGCTTCCATTTGTGCCAGAACATTGGGAAGATCAGTGAGCTATCCTGGGGTTTTGATAGTAACAGAGGCGCCAATTTAGAATAAAATAATTTAAAATCTGTTTAAAAGGAGGGGGGTTGGTGGTTACCACCCTCAGATATATAATGACCAGCCAATAAGTCGTTATACATAAATAATAAAATTTATTATAAATTCTCCAGGCATGCAACGCGTTTCACGGGTCAAGAGCCCGCTTCATCAGGCAAACAGTGTTGGAGATACACACGACTGTGTCATTCAAGAGGCCCAGCGCCAATTGGCGCCTCTGTTACTATCAGTTTTCTTTTGATCTAGTCCACCCCGGGTGGAGGGGTATATCCCCACTTCTATCTACAGAGAGCGACTTCTTAATACCTGAGTGGGGTCAGGTCATAATTCTCCCCACCTGCACATCCAGTGGTTGCCTTTGTGGTAACCCAGACTTGTGAGTATAATACTTGTAATCGTTTTGTCATATTTCCTTTACGTGACATACTACACTATATTGGGCTCTCGGTTTTTTCATTTTTGTATTCTTCCAAGCTATCCTGGGGTTTTGTTCCATTGGGGTAAGTACCTGATTGTAATGCAAAAATTTGCTTCAGCTATACTTTAAAGCCCATCTCCATGATTGTTTACTGACCCTTCCACCACCTTTACAAAGTAACCAAACTTTCACTATTGATAAATTTGCTTACAACTTGCATTATGCATATGTTGCAAATACAAATTTTAAGGACCACTATCACGAAAAACTGTTAAATCTAAAATACGTGTAAACATATACAAATAAGAAGTATTTTTTTTTGCAGAGTAAAATAAGCAATACATTACTTTTCTCCTATGTTGCTATCACTTACAGTCAGTAGTAGAAATCTGACATTACCGACAGGTTTTAGACTAGTCCATCTCTTCATGGGGCATTATCAGCATTCAGCAAGGCTCTTATTCTTTATAAAGTCATTCCCTGAAAAGGATTTATACAAATATGTTACCAGCCTCCCTGCTCCCTGCACACTTTTTGGCAGCTGGACAGAGCAATTGCCTTTCACTAAGTGCTTTTCAAAAATAAACAAAACCCTGAGAATCCCCCATGAGGAGATGGGCTAGTCAAAACCTGTCGGTTCTGTCAGATTTCTGCTACCTACTGTAAGTGACAAAAACATAGGCGAAAGGTAATTTATGGCTCATTTTACTCTGGAAGAAACATACTTCGTGTTTGTATGTGTTTACATATAATTAAAATGTTATTATTTTCATGATAGTGGTCCTCTAATAATAAAATGCCTTCATTGTAAAGCTACATACATGCATCAGATAAAACATGCTCGGAACCCAAGCAAAAAAAAAAAAAAACGACTGACGATATTTCGACCTATCATCACATAGCAGACGTGACTGACCTTCAACAACAGCAACAAACGACCGATATCGGGAGTCGGTCCTGATCCATTCTGTTGGATTATTTCGACTGACAATCGTTCATCAAAGGGAGTGTGTACAGTTAATTCAACGATGTATACCGATCTTGTTGTGTACAGCACATGCACCACAGTCAATCGTTCACAATCGCTCTTGTTTGTATAGATATCGATAATTTCAGTTAAAGGAAACCTAAAGGAAAAAAAAAATGTTTAACTTGCCTGGGGCTTCTACCTGCCCCCTGCAGCCGCCCAGTGCCTGTGCCGGGACAAACCGGTCTCGGTCCCCCACAGCGACCCAGTTTCTGTTCTGGCAACTGAGCCAGTCGATGGCCCTGACCGCGCACGTCCTCTATCATGCTCCCGTCACTGGATGCACAGGATGCGCATGCACAGTATGAGATGGTATATATATCCTGTACTAATAAATTGGTCTATTGTTAGAAATATATAATTATTATTGGTTGAGTAATCATAATTTCGATATCTATTGACTGAGAATGGTAGCATTGGATGAGCCATGCTCTGTGAATAGAAGATGTGTTTCCTAGTGTACAGCTTTTCTCTTAGCCATCGTGCCGCAGATGAAACCAACCAATCTATTACCTGAAGTTTTCCTGCCAACTACAGTATGAGTATGCTCAGAAGAGGAAAAAAAGCAACTAATGGGACTGTAACGATTGGTGGCAACACACAGAGAGAATCTGATTATTGGTGATCTGCAGTATCACCAAGAATACAGATTTATACCTGATTATTGATGATCTGCAGAATCACCAATAATACAAGTATAACTAACCTCTGGACACCTGATAAGTGTAAGTGTTTGGTGCAACAGCATATGAGTCTGGACCACCTGAGGAGCAGGCAACTCCAGACTGTATAATGAGTATCTCCTGATTGGCTTGGAGTACACAGAGAGTCAATGTTTCCCTGAACAGCTGGGAATCAGCATCTACTGCAGTCAAAGGATTCCTGAGAGATGAGCCCTGACTGGATTGCAGGGAGGTCCCTCTGAGAGACAGGGAGTCCCTGCAGCTACTGGACACCCCACTGGGGGGGTGTCACAGGTAGAAGGGTCGGTCAGGCCGGGTCGGCAACACACGAGCAGATAAAGTACAGAGACAGAAGGCTGATTCGGTAACCAGGGACAGGCAGGGTTGGCAACAGGTAATCAGATGTGCAAAGGTACCGAATCAGAGAGCAGGAGCAGAGTCAAGGGAGCAATTGGTCATAACAGATATCAAGCAGAGGCCTAGTCTAGAGTGTGAGGTCCGTGGTCTCAACACTCAGGGACTGATCTTAAGCACAACACAGCAATGACACAGTTTCCCTAGTCTTGGGTGTGGGGTCCGTGGTCTCGACACCCTGGGACTAGTCTAAAGTATAACACAGTAATAACACAGTTTCCCTAGTCTTGAGTGTGAGGTCCGTGGTCTCGACACCCTGGGACTGGTCTAAAGTATAACACAGTAATAACACAGTTTCCCTAGTCTTGGGTGTGAGGTCCGTGGTCTCGACACCCTGGGACTGGTCTAAAGTATAACACAGTAATAACACAGTTATCTGGCTAAGTGTGAATTCCCAGGTCCACCTGGTTCTAACACACTGACGGATCTGAGTATGGTCTGAGTGCTAACACATAAGCATTCGCAACGGCAGACAACCAGCAACTGACAAGCAAGAAGTGTATATAGCAGATCGCTCCTCAGCGCCGCCCAGTCCCATTCAGCCAATCAGCTACTGCGCTGGGATCAGCTGATCGTCCTGATCAGCTGATCCCTCTCCTATTGGCATAAAGGGCCTGCCTGTTAGCGCGCGCGCGTAGCTCTTCATCTGTGTGCACTACTAGGCTCAGACAAACCAGACGCATGCCGCTGCGGAGAAACCGCCGGTCTGAACGCAGATTCAGCTGCCCCGCTGTCAGTCCGCGCGGCGGTGTCTCCGCAATCCATTACAGGGACTCCATAGGATGATAGGAACACTTGATGTGGTCACCTGACACACTTAAAGAGACTCTGTAACAAAATGTTAAGCCTTATTTCTTCTATCCTATAAGTTCCTATGCCTGTTCTAATGTGGTCTGGCTTAATGCAGCCTTTTCTAGTTGCACAGTGGCTGTATTATCTCTGTTATATGATCTAATCTTCTTTCCTCTGTCAGCTCTGTCGAGCTCAGGCACTCAGGCTGGAATGTGCAGCTCTGCTTGTGATTGGATAGAAGGTATACACACCCTCTCCACGCCCCCTGCAGGATCTGTACTGAGCTCCTCTCAGCCTATCACATGCTATGTCTTTTGTTTGTAAACACTGCCTAAAACTGGCAATTACAAGCCAGGATTGCAGCAGGGAGTGGCAGAAACAGCACAGAGGGACCCAGGAGAACATAATGAATAGAATGGTATGCTTTTTATTGTAAGAATTTTAGAGTACAGATTCTCTTTAAGCAATGATGTGATTCACTTACTCCTTCACAGACATTAAGACCCTTATGACTGATCTGGGCGCCCAGAGGTTTGACCATGCCCCCCACAAATTAGTAAAAGAAAAAAGGGTAAGACGGCCTCCAGCAGTAGCCAGTGCTTTAATTAAGTGTCCTCCCCCCAAGTTGCTACAGTTCGGAGGGTGAATAGTAATCAGCGTGGGCCCAGAGTTTGTGCAGGAGCAAGGTGAGAGGTGTTTCCACTTCTCCCTGAGCTGAAATAGCCAGAGCTGAAAATGAATTGAGCTGGATAGTTGTAGAAACATACACTGAAATTCAAGGCACTGTGAACACAGAACGTCGATCCAGAAATCTATCCCTACCCAGCTTTCAAACACTTTGCATTTTTGAGCATTGGATTTTCCTATTTCCACAATGTGCACAATCCCCAAACCCTTTTCCTGGGCTCAGTCACTTGATTTGAACACAATTGGCCGTCACTGGGTGGAACGTATATTGTTGAAATGACCACAATTTATTTGAAACTTAACAGCAAACTTTTAGCAGTACAAAACTTGATTCAACTTTATTGGCACAAAAATACAAAAATAGTGCTTTCATAAAATTCTTATCCAAAAATTAAATCTTCATGAACAGAAATAGGACACATCAATATCCTTCATGAGACTGAAAAATATATAATCTGGCTTGACGTAATGAGAAGTTATAGTTTCAGGCAACGGCAGATGTTCGTATCGGGTGATAAATGCCATTCATCAGGTCTCTGTATATATAAAATTCTCATAGACCCAATTAGCAATGAAACCAGATACTTTGCACAATCATATATTAAAATGGGCATCTGAACCAACCAGATGTAACTACACCATCCCAAAGGCCGGTGTCTAAAAGCAGCCATGCAGCTACGGAGAGAGTGTGACTGGGTGAAACTTGGAAAGGTAAAAGATTAAAATAAATTCTGGAAACGGAGTGATTGATTTTCCGAATTTCAGCCGGACTCTCAAATTTTTATTTTTTTTCTGTGAATGAGGCAATCACGCCTAATCACGGCCATGATCATGGAATAGCGTTTAACCCTTTCCACTCTGAGTTCTTTCCTAAAGGAAGTCGTTTCTGCTCTGAGTTTTTTTTTTTTAAGGAAATGCGCTCTCCCTCATACACTCTCTTCCATTTTAACATGGAACGGAACACAGTAACATGTTATATCTTATTTTAAAGAACACATTATAACGTTTAATTTGATAACTTATTTGGACAGTTTGGCATCTTCTATTGGCTGGTAGCAGAGGAGAAAGCCGAGGTATGGTAAATTGAAAAACAGTTTCCTGGGTGTAATCCGGGCCTTCGCAATAATAGGTGGTTTTATGCCCGCCACCCGGGGTCTTACTGTCCCTACACACAATGCAATCGTTGGTATTTCGATTGGGCAGATTAGCAATAAAATACTGGCTACTATTTACACCCTCCCCCAGTCCATCCCATAGGATGCCATTCATTCTCTTAACAACTTTGCAGGCAATCTGCAAGAAAAATAAAATTTAATCTGCAATTATTTTTCCTTTTTTTGCAGAATGGAATCTGCAAAAAACGAATCAGCAGCTATATTTTATTTAAAAAGAAAAAAAAAACCAGGAAAGAAACGGAAGTGACATTTAAATCTAAATGTCACTTCCTTCTAGGGCTGATGGGGGAGATCAGATGTGGGGCACTATGCGTGTGGGCATGTCGTATTACATGCCCACAAACCGGCGCACACAGATTAGCGGTTTGTGGCGATCCAAGCATTTGAGAATAGATGACTACTTTTTTGAATAGAAAGACAGTTTGATGAATTTTGTATATTCCTAAAGCTAATTAAGTTTTACAAATCGAATATTCCAAAAATGCATAAATTACAGATATCGCTCTTATGCAGATATCACTTTTACACGCTAGCTCATGTTTTTCCATCTTGTAATCCTCCTGGGCTTCTAGTATATCCTTGGTGTAATGTCTAAAAAAGGCTGTAAATCATTAATTATTGAGACCTACATGGTGTGTTTTTTACAGTGCATAGAATAAACAAAATATAGGAAAGTTGTAGGTATTCCCAGGGAGGGAGCCATAAGGATATAAATACTTGTATAGCCAGTTAGCCACAATTAGGGATGCCTGGATGAGGATGGAGCTGGTCTTCTGAGATGCTGAGTGTAGACTCCAATGTAGGACCAGCCCCAGTAAGTATCTGTCATTTGATTTAATTACAAAATATGCAATTAGGCAAAATTCTGTTATGCAAAACAGAAATGTGCCTCTTTCAAGGGAATCTGTAGTGAAAATAGACGTATGATATAATGAATTGTATGTGTAGTACAGCTAAGAAATAAAACATTAGTAGCAAGGATATGAGTCTTATATTGTAATGTTCTAGCAGCGCTCAGTAACAGTTCATCAGATAAATGCTGGCTTAATACCACTTCACAAAACACCATGGGGTCTCCCCCCCTTCGTTGAGCAACTCACCAGAGGATGCGGCCGAACCGGCCGAACCGGCCCGATATCGCTTCTGGGGTATATGGCCACCCCACTGCCTCCAACTGCCTTAAAACGAATCAGTTACATGTAATCCCCATACAAGTCTTTGCAGGGTTTGCGGATTGCCCCTGATGAGTTGTAATCAACGTAACGCGTAGGGCGGAGCTACGGAGCGACGACGTCACATGCAACGCTAGCTGGACGCGGCTGGCGCTGCACTTCATTTTTCACACGGTGTGTCACCTATGTGCCGCATTGCGGGCAGTGAGCGGCGATATCTTAGTGTACTGCACACTTTATTGTTTTCCTGTGCGGACATAGCGTGATCATACTCCGCAAACCCTGCAAAGACTTGTACGGGCGTTACATGTAACTTATTCGTTTTAAGTGACTGTCATCCAGTAGCAATATTGGTTTGACCATTTTTACCACTTGCCGACCGCCCACAGCCCATGGGCGGCGGCAAAGTGGACGCCTAAAGGACCGCAATACGCCTTCAGGCGGCGCGTCCTCTAGGCATGCCGGGGGAGCGATCGCGTCATTGATGACGCGCGCTTCCCCCGGCAACTGGCTCCGCCCACCCGCCGTAACATCCCGCCGGCCATACGGAAGCGCCGGCGGGATGTTAACCCCGCGATCGCCGCTACAAAGTGTATAATACACTTTGTAATGTATACAAAGTGTATTATACAGGCTGCCTCCTGCCCTGGTGGTCCCAGTGTCCGAGGGACCACCAGGGCAGGCTGCAGCCACCCTAGTCTGCACCCAAACACACTGATCTGCCCCCCCCCGCCCACTGATCGCCCACAGCACCCCTCAGACCCCCCCCCTGCCCACCCCCCAGACCCCTGTTTGCACCCAATCACCCCCCTAATAACCCATCAATCACTCCCTGTCACTATCTGTCAACGCTATTTTTTTTTATCCCCCCCCCCCTGCCCCCTGCCCCCTCCTGATCACCCCCCACCCCTCAGATTTCCCCCAGACCCCCCCCCCCCTGTGTACTGTATGCATCTATCTTCCCTGATAACCTGTCAATCACCCGTCAATCACCCATCAATCACCCATCAATCACCCATCAATCACCCCCTGTCACTGCCACCCAACAATCAGCCCCTAACCTGCCCCTTGCGGGCAATCTGATCACCCACCCACACCAATAGATCGCCCGCAGATCCGACATCAGATCACCTCCCAAATCCATTGTTTACATCTATTCTCTCCTCTAAACACCCACTAATTACCCATCAATCACCCATCAATCACCCCCTATCACCACCTGTCACTTTTACCTATCAGATCAGACCCTAATCTGCCCCTTGCGGGCACCCAATCACCCGCCAACACGCTCAGATTGCCCTCTGACCCCCCCTTATCAATTCGCCAGTGCGTTAATTACATCTGTTCTTCCCTGTAATAACCCACTGATCACCTGTCAATCACCTGCCAATCACCTATCACCCATCAATCACCCCCTGTCACCCCCTGTCACTGCCACCCATCAATCAGCCCCTAACCTGCCCCTTGCGGGCAATCTGATCACCCACCCACACCATTAGATCGCCCGCAAACCCGCCGTCAGATTACCTCCCAAATGTATTGTTTACATCTGTTATCTTCTCTAAACACCCACTAATTACCCATCAATCACCCATCAATCACCCCCTATTACCACCTGTCACTGTTACGTATCAGATCAGACCCTAAGCTGCCCCTTGCGGGCACCCAATCACCCGCCCACACGCTCAGATTGCCCTCAGACCCCCCCCCCCTTATCAATTCACCAGTGCATTAATTACATCTGTCCTTCCCTGTAATAACCCACTGATCACCTGTGAATCACCTGCCAATCACCTATCACCCATCAATCACCCCCTGTCACTGCCACCCAACAATCAGCCCCTAACCTGCCCCTTGCGGGCAAACTGATCACCCACCCACACCAATAGATCGCCCGCAGATCCGACATCAGATCACCACCCAAGCGCAGTGTTTCCATCTATTCTCTCCTCTAAACACTCACTAATTACCCATCAATCACCCATCAATCACCCCCTATCACCACCTGTCACTGTTACCCATCAGATCAGACCCTAATCTGCCCCTTGCGGGCACCCAATCACCCGCCTACACGCTCAGATTGCCCTCAGACCCCCCCTTATCAATTCGCCAGGGCATTATTTACATCTGTCCTTCCCTGTAATAACCCACTGATCACCTGTCAATCACCTGTCAATCACCCATCAATCACCCCCTGTCACTGCCACCCATCAATCACCCCTGTCACTGCCACCCATCAATCAGCCCCTAACCTGCCCCTTGCGGGCAAACTGATCACCCACCCACACCAATAGATCGCCCGCAGATCCGACATCAGATCACCACCCAAGCGCAGTGTTTCCATCTTTTCTCTCCTCTAAACACCCACTAATTACCCATCAATCACCCCCTATCACCACCTGTCACTGTTACCCATCAGATCAGACCCTAATCTGCCCCTTGCGGGCACCCAATCACCCGCCTACTCGCTCAGATTGCCCTCAGACCCCCCCTTATCAATTCGCCAGGGCATTATTTACATCTGTCCTTCCCTGTAATAACCCACTGATCACCTGTCAATCACCTATCAATCACCCATCAATCACCCCCTGTCACTGCCACCCATCAATCACCCGCTGTCACTGCCACCCATCAATCAGCCCCTAACCTGCCCCTTGCGGGCAATCTGATCACCCACCCACACCAATAGATCGCCCGCAGATCTGACGTCCGATCACCTCCCAAGTGCAGTGTTCACATCTGTTCTCTACCCTAAACACCCACTAATTACCCATCAATCACCCCCTGTCACTGCTACCTATCAGATTAGACCCCTATCTGCCCCTAGGGCACTCAATCACCCGCCCACACCCTCAGAATGCCCTTAGACCCCAGCCCTGATCACCTCGCCAGTGCATTGCTTGCATCTATTCCCCCCTCTAATCACACCTTGAGACACCCATCAATCACCTCCTGTCACCCCCTAGCACACCTACCCATCAGATCAGGCCCTAATTTGCCCCGTGTGGGCTCCTGATCACTCGGCCAAACCCTCAGATCCCCCTCAGACCCCCTTCCGATCACCTCCCCAGTGCATTGATTGCATCTATTTTCCCCTCTAACCACCCCCTGAGACACCCATCAATCACCTCCTGTCACCCCCCTAGCACTCCTATCCATCAGATCAGGCCCAATACAACCTGTCATCTAAAAGGCCACCCTGCTTATGACCGGTTCCACAAAATTCGCCCCCTCATAGACCACCTGTCATCAAAATTTGCAGATGCTTATACCCCTGAACAGTCATTTTGAGACATTTGGTTTCCAGACTACTCACGGTTTTGGGCCCGTAAAATGCCAGGGCGGTATAGGAACCCCACAAGTGACCCCATTTTAGAAAAAAAGACACCCCAAGGTATTCCGTTAGGTGTATGACGAGTTCATAGAAGATTTTATTTTTTGTCAAAAGTTAGCTGAAAATTGATTTTTATTGGTTTTTTTTCACAAAGTGTCATTTTTCACTAACTTGTGACAAAAAATAAAATCTTCTATGAACTCGCCATACACCTAACGGAATACCTTGGGGTGTCTTCTTTCTAAAATGGGGTCACTTTTGGGGTTCCTATACTGCCCTGGCATTTTAGGGGCCCTAAACCGCGAGGAGTAGTCTAGAAAACAAATGCCTCAAAATGACCCGTGAATAGGACGTTGGGCCCCTTAGCGCACCTAGGCTGCAAAAAAGTGTCACACATGTGGTACCGCCGTACTCAGGAAAAGTAGTATAATGTGTTTTGGGGTGTATTTTTACACATACCCATGCTGGGTGGGAGAAATTTCTATGTAAATGGTCAATTGTGTGTAAAACAAATCAAACAATTGTCATTTACAGAGATATTTCTCCCACTTAGCATGGGTATGTGTAAAAATACACCCCAAAACACATTATACTACTTCTCCTGAGTACGGCGGTACCACATGTGTGGCACTTTTTTACACCCTAAGTACGCTAAGGGGCCCAAAGTCCAATGAGTACCTTTAGGATTTCACAGGTCATTTTGCGACATTTGGTTTCAAGACTACTCCTCACGGTTTAGGGCCCCTAAAATGCCAGGGCAGTATAGTAACCCCACAAATGACCCCATTATAGAAAGAAGACACCCAAAGGTATTCCGTCAGGAGTATGGTGAGTTCATAGAAGATTTTATTTTTTGTCAAAAGTTAGCGGAAAATTGATTTTTATTGTTTTTTTCACAAAGTGTCATTTTCCACTAACTTGTGACAAAAAATAAAATCTTCTATGAACTCACCATACTCCTAACGGAATACCTTGGGGTGTCTTCTTTCTAAAATGGGGTCATTTGTGGGGTTCCTATACTGAACTGGCATTTTAGGGGCCCTAAACCGTGAGGAGTAGTCTGGAAATCAAATTTCGCAAAATGACCTGTGAAATCCTAAAGGTACTAATTGGACTTTGGGCCCTTTAGCGCAGTTAGGGTGCAAAAAAGTGCCACACATGTGGTATTGCCATACTCGGGAGAAGTAGTACAATGTGTTTTGGGGTGTATTTTTACACATACCCATGCTGGGTGGGAGAAATACCTCTGTAAATGACAATCTTTTGATTTTTTTACACACAATTGTCCATTTACAGAGTTATTTCTCCCACCCAGCATGGGTATGTGTAAAAATACACCCCAAAACACATTGTACTACTTCTCCCGAGTACGGCGATACCACATGTGTGGCACTTTTTTGCACCCTAACTGCGCTAAAGGGCCCAAAGTCCAATGAGTACCTTTAGGATTTCACAGGTCATTTTGCGGAATTTGATTTCCAGACTACTCCTCACGGTTTAGGGCCCCTAAAATGCCAGGGCAGTATAGGAACCCCACAAATGACCCCATTTTAGAAAGAAGACACCTCAAGGTATTCCGTTAGGAGTATGGTGAGTTCATAGAAGATTTTATTTTTTGTCACAAGTTAGTGGAAAATGACACTTTGTGAAAAAAACAATAAAAATCAATTTTCCGCTAACTTTTGACAAAAAATAAAATCTTCTATGAACTCACCATACTCCTAACGGAATACCTTGGGGTGTCTTCTTTCTAAAATGGGGTCATTTGTGGGGTTCCTATACTGCCCTGGCATTTTAGGGGCCCTAAACCGTGAGGAGTAGTCTGGAAATCAAATTCCGCAAAATGACTTGTGAAATCCTAAAGGTACTCATTGGACTTTGGGCCCTTTAGCGCAGTTAGGGTGCAAAAAAGTGCCACACATGTGGTATCGCCGTACTCCGGAGAAGTAGTACAATGTGTTTTGGGGTGTATTTTTACACATACCCATGCTGGGTGGGAGAAATAACTCTGTAAATGGACAATTGTGTGTAAAAAAAATGAAAAAATTGTCATTTACAGAGATATTTCTCCCACCCAGCATGGGTATGTGTAAAAATACACCCCAAAACACATTCTACTACTTCTCTTGAGTACCGCAATACCACATGTGTGGCACTTTTTTGCAGCCTAACTGCGCTAAGGGGCCCAAAGTCCAATGAGCACCTTTAGGCTTTACAGGGGTGCTTACAAATTAGCACCCCCCAAAATGCGAGGACAGTAAACACACCCCACAAATGACCCCATTTTGGAAAGTAGACACTTCAAGGTATTCAGAGAGGGGCATGGTGAGTCCGTGGCAGATTTCATTTTTTTTTGTCGCAAGTTAGAAGAAATGGATTCTTTTTTTTTTTCTTTTTTTTGTCACAAAGTGTCATTTTCCGCTTACTTGTGACAAAAAATAATATTTTCTATGAACTCACTATGCCTCTCAGTGAATACTTTGGGATGTCTTCTTTCCAAAATGGGGTCATTTGGGGGGTATTTATACTATCCTGGAATTCTAGCCCCTCATGAAACATGACAGGGGGTTAGAAAAGTCATAGATGCTTGAAAATGGCAAAATTCACTTTTTGCACCATAGTTTGTAAACGCTATAACTTTTACCCAAACCAATAAATATACACTGAATGTTTTTTTTTTTAAATCAAAAACATGTTTGTCCACATTTTTCGCGCTGCATGTATACAGAAATTTTACTTTATTTGAAAATTGTCAGCACAGAAAGTTAAAAAAATCATTTTTTTGCCAAAATTCATGTCTTTTTTGATGAATATAATAAAAAGTAAAAATCGCAGGAGCAATCAAATAGCACCAAAAGAAAGCTTTATTAGTGACAAGAAAAGGAGCTAAAATTCATTTAGGTGGTAGGTTGTATGAGCGAGCAATAAACCGTGAAAGCTGCAGTGGTCTGAATGGAAAAAAAGTGGCCGGTCCTTAAGGGGTAGAAAGACTGTGGTCCTCAAGTGGTTAAAGGCATAAGCCTGATTTTTTTAAGAATAAAAATACAATTTTACGCTATGGAGGCCTCTTTTTTCATCCCCAGACAACAATGAGCTCTTGGAGGTTGCCAGTTGGAGTCAGTGGGGTGGCCATATACCCCAGAAGCGATATTGGGCCGGTTCGGCCGCATCCTCTGGTGAGTTGCTCTACGAATGTATTAAGCCAGCATTTATCTGATGATCTGTTACTAAGCGCTGCTAGAACATTACAATATTGCTTTTGAAGATACACACATATCTCACTACAGCGATCCGCTCGTGGATTGAGCGTTAACAGGTACATTTGGACTTTGGTCACTTAATGTTTATGATAGCTACATAACATATTTTTGTATTGAGCGCTGCTTACTATTCTGTATGAGTCTTATATTGTTTCCAGTACAGGAAGAGTCAAGAAACTTCACTTGTTATCTGTGCAAAAAAGCTTCTCTGAGCTCTCTGACCAGTTTAGTCGGCTACAGTGCTTTTTTCTGTGGCACTTACTATATATGAAATAAACAGACACAGCTTCAGATGAGGTTTTTATGGCAGGAATGTTTAAAGGGCCATTAGCCCTGCTTTGTTTCATAGTTTAAAATACAGTGTGGTTTGTAAACTGCAAATATCATAGAATGAGGCACATGCCTTGAAAAAAAAAGCTATGTACCTGAAAATAAAAATATATGACTCTTTTCTTTGCTAATAATGTTCTATTAATTATCCATACTACACATACAAATCATTGTATCATATGTTATGTTTTTTTTTTCTTTCTGAAGTGTCACATACATAAGGTATTTGTGATTATTTAGGTTGTAATGAGCACATGAGGTCTCCTACAATGCAGTGCTGAATATACAAATCATCCCTTTGTTGTCCCTGAAAGCTAGAGAAAAGACGCCTTAGAGGAGATCTAATTAACATGTATAAATACATCAGAGGGCAATATAATAGCTTGGCGGATGAGCTTTTTGTCCCTAGGCCTTCTCAAAGGACTAGAGGACATGATCTGCGCATGGAGGAAAAACGTTTTAGCCATTTATTTAGGAAAGGGTTCTTTCAGTGGCGGACATACGGCCGTGCAGGCCGTGCCGCCGCACGAGGGCCCCATTAAGTTGTTTTTTTTTTAATATATATATATTTTTATTATTTTTTCCCCCGGGGGGCCCCGGCTCCTATCCTCCCTCCCTCCCTCACCTCGGGGGCCCCCCTCCCGGTATGCGCGGCGGGAGAGCGGCAAATCCGGGTCTCTAGGCATGCGCTAGAGGGCTCAGCCGCTTGGTCTCCAATATGTCGACAGAGTTGGAGACATATTGGAGACCAAGCAGTGGAGCCCTCTAGCGTCTGCCTGGAGAGCCGAAGACTTCCTGTATTTGCCGCTCGCTCTCCCGCCGCGCATATCGGGAGGGGGGCCCTCCGAGGTGAGGAAGGAAGGGAGGGAGGGAGGATAGGAGTCGGGCCCCCCACCCGGATAGCTACTAAAAGGGCTACCTGCCTACCCACCCAGCTACCTACCCACCCACCATGCTTCCTACCTACCTACCCACCCGACTACCTAACCACCCACCAGGCTTCCTACCTACCTACCCACCCGGCTACCTACCCACCCACCAGGCTTCCTACCTACCCACCCGGCTACCTACCCACCCACCAGGCTTCCTACCTAACCACCCACCCGACTACCTAACCACCCACCCGGCTACCTACCCACCCACCAGGCTACCTACCCACCCGGCTACCTACCCACCTACCCAACCGGCTACCTACCCACCCACCAGGCTACCTACCCACCGGCTACCTACCTACCTACCCACCCGGCTACCTAACCACCTACCCACCCGGCTACCTACCTACCTACCTACCTACCCACCCGACTACCTAACCACCCACCAGGCTTCCTACCTACCTACCCACCCGGCTACCTACCCATCCACCAGGCTTCCTACCTACCCACCCGGCTACCTACCCTACCAGCAGGCTTCCTCCCTACCTACCCACCCGGCTACCTACCTAACCACGCACCCAGCTACCTACCTACCCACCCGGCTACCTACCTAACCACCCACCTGGCTACCTACCGGGCTAGTTACCAACCCACCCACCAGGCTACCTACCCACCCACCCGGCTACCCACCCACCAGGCTACCTACCTACCCACCCACCCGGCTACCTACCTACCCACCCACCAGGCTACCTACCTAACCACCCACCCGGCTACCTACCGGGCTAGTTACCAACCCACCTACCAGGCTACCCACCCACCAGGCTACCTACCTACCCACCCACCAAGCTACCTACCTACCTACCGGGCTAGTTACCAACCCACCCACCAGGCTACCTACCCACCAGGCTACCTACCCACCCACCCACCACCCACCAGGCTACCAACCCACTCACCCACCCACTCACCCACCCACCAGGCTACCTATCCACCCAACCACCCATGGGAGCTGCGCGCCGGATGGAGGCTGGGACAGGAGGTCTGCTGCTGCAGGTGAGTAAATGTTTTTGTTTTTTTATTTATATTAGCAGGTGTATGTTCTGGGCAGGTCTGCCACATGATTGCATGTATTTTCTGCGCAAATCTGCCGACATGATTGCACGTATTTTCTGGGCATATCTGCCGACATGATTGCACGTATTTTCTGGGCATATCTGCCGACTTGATTGCACGTATTTTCTGGGCATATCTGCTGACTTGATTGCACGTATTTTCTGGGCATATCTGCCGACTTGATTGCACGTATTTTCTGGGCATATCTGCCGACTTGATTGCACGTATTTTCTGGGCATATCTGCCGACATGATTGCACGTATATTCTGGGCATATCTGCCGACATGATTGCACGTATTTTCTGGGCATATCTGCCGACATGATTGCACGTATTTTCTGGGCATATCTGCCGACATGATTGCACGTATTTTCTGGGCATATCTGCCGTCATGATTGCACGTATTTTCTGGGCATATCTGCCGACTTGATTGCACGTATTTTCTGGGCATATCTGCCGAAATGATTGCACGTATTTTCTGGGTATATCTGCCGAAATGATTGCACGTATTTTCTGGGCATATCTGCCGAAATGATTGCACGTATTTTCTGGGCATATCTGCCGAAATGATTGCACGTATTTTCTGGGCATATCTGCCGACATGATTGCATGTATTTTCTGGGCATATCTGCCGACATGATGTGTATTTTCTTGAGAAAACCTGCACAATTATGTGAATTTTCTGGGGAAAGGGTCACCAAAACTTGGGCCCACTGTCTTTGCGTTGCACTTTTCAAGGGAACCTGAGGTGAGAATAATCTTGAGGCTGCCATATTTCTCTCCTTTTAAGCAATACCAGTTGCCTGGCTGCAGTGCTGGTCCTCTGCCTCTTATTCTTTCAACCATAGACCCTGAACAAGCATGCAGCAGGTCAGGGGTTTCTGACAATATTGTCAGAACTGAGAAGATTAGCTGCATGCTTGTTGCTGGTGTAATTCAGTTTATTACTGCAGCCAAATAGATCAGCAGGGCCGCCAGGCAACTAGTATTGTTTAAAAGGAAATAAACCCTCACCCCGGGTTCGCTTTAAGTTACAGTTAGCTCCGCCCTCATCCGGTCATTGCCACGCCCATTCTTTCCACGCCTATTTTTTGCCGCGCCGCGCTTCGCGCGCCGCAGGTTGTAGCCACGCCCATATTTTGACGCTGCGCGCGCCGCAGGTTGTAGGGGGCCCACAATTACAATTTTGCACAGGGGCCCACTGCTGGCTGTGTCCGCCACTGGGTTCTTTACAGTTAGAGTGATTAAGATGTGGAATGCATTGCCACAGGAAGTCGTTATGGCAAACTCTATACCTGCATTTAAAGGGGGCTTAGATGCTTCCCTTGCGTTGAAAGACATCCATGGCTACAATTACTAGGTAATGCCTAATGATGTTGATCCAGGGATTTTATCTGATTGCCATCTGAAGTCGGGAAGGAATTTTTCCCTTTAGGGGCTAATTGGACCATGCCTTGTAGGGTTTTTTCGCCTTCCTCTGGATCAACAGGGATATGTGAGGGAGCAGGCTGGTGTTGTACTTTATACTGGTTGAACTCGATGGACGTATGTCTTTTTTCAACCAAAATAACTATGTAACTATGTAACTATGTAAGCGTGCCTTCAGAACAGGTGGAATGTAATGATGTGTCAGCTTTTTAATGGTACAGAGCCACATTAATCCAACATGCATACAGACTGGTTGGTCCCCGTCAGTGCATGGCATGGATTAATATGGCTATATGGGGTAGAACTTGAAACGCGGACCCATGAAATAGCTGCTGGGAGACTTGGGCGCAGAATACCGCCGAAGATATACAGCTTACCCTGTTCCTGCACAAGTCCCGGTGGCGTTAAATACTATGCCCCCTCCAGGTCGACGTGGATGGTAGGGAATTGTGTACTTCAGCTTCCAGCTATGGCTGGTGGATGAATTACAGTGTTTTAAAAGTAATTTCAGTCATCCTTTAAAGGCACACTTGGTTTAGAGGTTAGAAGAATAATTTTTAAAGAGACACTGAAGCGAAAAAAATCTATGATATAATGAATTGGTTGTGTACTATGAATAATTACTAGAAGATTAGCAGCAAAGAAAATATTCTCATATTTTTATTTTCAGGTGTATAGTGTTTTTTCTAACATTGCATCATTCCATAATATGTCCAGATTACACAACACTCAGCATTCAAAATGATTCTTTCAGAGCAGTCTGTGAACTAATGACCTCTCCTCTGCCAGAGGAAAAGTAAATAGTTGACGAACAGTTGAGATAATAAAAGTCAGAAAACAGCCCTCTCCACGACTTTGAAAGTCGTGGAGCTCAATGGCTTTTTTGCATAGAGATAACAACTGGAGTTTCTTAACTCTTCCTGTACTGGAAACAATTAGACTGATGTATCTGATCTTAATGTTTTATTTCTTAGCTGTACTACACATACAAATCATAATATCATAATTTTTCTTCCGCTTCAGTGCCTCTTTAATTACCATATATTCTCGAATATAAGTCGACCTTGTGTATAAGTTGACTCCAATATTTGACCCTCTTAAGCCGGAATTTTGTTTTAACTCGAATGTAAGTCTACCCAGCAAAGTTAATGGCTGTACTTGTGTACCTGGAAGAATGAACAGTTGCACTTGAAGACCAGGAGGTGTTAGTGACTGCACTGCATACAGTATTGCAGCCATTAACTCTTCCTGTCCCATAAGTGCAGCCAGTAACTCCTCCAGGCCACAAGTGCAGAAATTATTTTCTCCCTGTCCTGCAGCCAGTATTTCCCCCCTGCCCCTTTCATTGTTAATTGTTGTGGCCAGGACTTTCCCACCTGTGTTTTCCTGATATTTCCTTTATCAAGAAAGTGTCACTTACCACTGGGTAAATTGCTGCTAATGGGAATGTCACTATTAGTATACACATTACCCAGTGTGCTCAGCGTTGCTTGTGACTCGTGTATAAGTCGACCCCTATACTTATTTTGTGAATCCCACCTAAATGTCTAGACTTATAGTCGAGTATATACAGTATTTAATATCCTGCTGGAACCTAAATATAGTGAGGAAATGTATATGCAAACCATTCTTAACCATCTGCTGTTTATAAAAGGCTGACACACTGCATAGCAATACAAGCAGCTGACAATATGGAGGATCTTAGCTTTCAAAAAGACTGCTGTATCTTTTGTACGTGACAAGAATAGAACAGAGGCGCCAAAAGTATAAAAACAGTTATTAAAAATGCTTAGGAGGCAGCGGTGGACTTACCTCCTGCAAGCAGACTCAAGAGACTGTCTTTTAAAGTTTTTAATAACTGTTTTTATACTTTTGGCGCCTCTGTTCTATTCTTGTCATATATATATCCACCCCTGGTGGAGGGGGATACCCCTTTTTTCTACTATCTACAGCAGCCTTTCTCAACCTTTTTACCTTGGAGGAACCCTGTAAATAACTTTTGGATTTCAAGGAACCCCTGCAAACATTTTTTTGGTCTCGAGGAACCCCTACATTTATTTTTCAGGAGGTGTGGTCTTTAAAGTGAATGTTTACCGGTTTAAAAAATAAAAAGTCAGATACTCACCTAAGGAGAGGGAAGGCTCGGTCCTAATGAGCCTTCCCTCTCCTCTCCCGGTGCCTGGTCCCGCGCAGGATCCCCTGTGGCAGTATTCGACCAGTTCGGTCAAATACTGCCACTTCCGCATGGCGAAGGGAGCTTTTGGAAGCCTTCGGGAGCACTCGGGCTCCCGAGGACGCGGCCGCTCCATACTATGACGCGCTCGCGCGCTATGACGCTATGGCGCGCTATGGCGCGCTCGCGCAAACGTAGTATGGAGCGGCCCGTCTTCGGAAGCCCGAGTGCTCCTGAAGACCTCCAAAGTCCCTGCGGTGGCGGACGCGAACGGGCGAGCCAGCGCAGCACCGAGGGCACCGGGAGGAGAGGGAAGGCTCATTAGGACCGAGCCTTCCCTCTCCTTAGGTGAGTATCTGACTTTTTTTTTAATTAGCGGTACCCATTGGCTTTAAATAGGTTAGGCTGCTAATTTCACTATCTCCTATTACACTGCCACTCATTATACTGTCTCCTGACCCCCCAATTTTGTGCTTCTTGTTACAGTACCACCTATTATAGTGTGTTCTAGTATACTTCCACCACAATGTGGTAAAATGCCAAGGAACCCCTGCAGAGTCCTCAAGGAACCCTGGGGTTGCAGGGAACCCTGGTTGAGAAAGCCTAATCTACAGAGAGCGACTTCCTAATCCTGAGTGAGGACAGGACAATCTCCTCACCTGCCTATACAGTGGTTGCCTGGAGGTAACCCTGGTTTGTGAGTATAACATTGTACTCGTTCCATGTTACCAATTTTAATACCTACTACACTATATTGGGCTCTCGGTTTCTCTTTTACATATATATTTTGTATGTGACTATTTCACCACAGTTGTACCAATTTGCAGCTAAAGACATGACATTAATTTTCGCCTAAAGTCCGTTTTGTTTCGCGTTTAATATCTAAGCCCCCTTACAGATTAGAATCACCACATTTTCAGGGTATATTAAGGAGATATGTGGGTACAAGAGGGAAATTTTTTTTTGCAAAAAGACCTTATAGTTTTGGAGAAAATCCATTTTAAAATTTCAAAGAAAAAAAGTATACATTTAAATGCAGTAAATGACAGTTACTGTAGCAAACCTAGCGGTAGTGTAATTTTACTAATATCAAATGAAAGGGCCAAGTGCAAAGGGCCAAGTGTCAAATGTAAAGTGTCAAGTGCAAAGTGTTAAATGCAAAGTGCAAAGTGCCAAGTGCAAAGTGCCAAGTGCAAAGTGTCAAATGCAAAGTGCCAAGTGCAAATTGTTAAATGCAAAGTGACAAGTGCAAAGTGTCAAATGCAAAGTGCCAAGTGTCAAATGCAAAGTGCCAAGTGCCAAGTGTTAAATGTAAAGTGCACTTTGCACTTTGCACTTGGCACTTTGCATGGCACTTTGCACTTGGCACTTTGCACTTTGCATGGCCCTTTGCACTTTGCATGGCCGTTTGCACTTAGCCCTTTGCACTTGGCCCTTTGCACTTGGCGCTTGCACTTGGCACTTTGCGCTTGCGCTTGGCACTTGGCCCTTTGCACTTGCACTTGGCCCTTTGCGCTTGCACTTGGCCCTTTGTGCTTGCACATGGCACTTGGCCCTTTGCGCTTGCACTTGGCACTTGGCCCTTTGCGCTTGCACCTGGCACTTGGCTCTTGGCCCTTTGCGCTGGCACTTGGCCCTTTGCGCTGGCAGTTGGCCCTTTGCGCTGGCACTTGGCCCTTGGCCCTTTGCACTTGGCAGTTTGCACTTGGCCTATGGCACTTGCACTTGGCCCTTTGCACTTGGCCCTTTAGTTTGATATTAGTAAATTTACACTACCGCCAGGTTTGCTACAGTAACTGGCATTTACTACATTTAAATGTAAACTTTTTCCTTTGAAACTTTAAAATCGATTTTCTCAAAAACGATAAGGTCTTTTTAAATTTTCCTCTTGTACCCACATATCTCTTTAATATACCTTGCAAATTTGGTGATTCTAGCTTCTAAGGGGGCTTAGATATTTAACGCGAAAAAACTGACTTTAGGCGAAAATTAATGCGAAATACTCAGGCGAACTTTCGCCTTTTGAAACGAAAATAGTACTTATTTTCGCGAAAATTCGGCGAAATCGAAAATGGGATTTTCGATGCGAAAATGACTTTGGCGAAAATTCGCAAGCAACACTGATATAAACATTTCTCCAAATTCCATGGAACCTGCAGTCAAAGGCCCATGTGCAATTTACTTTTTCTAGGCCCATAATGCAACCAACAAACATGAAAATACTCAGAATAGTATTGACAATACTTTCTTACCTTTTTTTTTTTAGTACTTTTACAATTGCAAAGCGGTAAAAATTTATTTTAAACAGAAGATGAAACATTTTCCCCTAGGAGAGAATTTGGGAGAAAAAGCATGGATTATTCTCCAGATATAGTAGATCTGCCAGTGAAAGGTAGGTTTTCTTTTATTTAACCTCCGTAGGTTAGCAGCCCATCCCAATTCTGACTACATTTGGATTAAGCACCAGATTATTGGGCGCTGGACATTGGCAATGCGATTGCAGATTGTTGCAAATATTGGCAGTGCAGCACTTTTTTCTGGATTTTTCCATCATATCCCTAACCCTAACTGATTCCTGTAATGAACTTCCCTCAAAAAGTAACTTTATCAAACACATAAACCCTCCCCCCAACCTGGCTGGAGGGTGTAATGGTTAAGGGCTCTGCCTCTGACACAGTAGACCAGGGTTTGAATCTTGGCTCTGCCTGTTTAGTAAGCCAGCACCTATTCAGTAGGAGACCTTGGGCCAGTCTTATTAACACTGCTACTGCCTATAGAGCGCATCCTAGTGGCTGCAGCTCTGGCGCTTTGAGTCCGCCAGGAGAAAAGCGTGATATAAATGTTATTTGTCTTGTCTTTAACACTAATCTCTTCCTGGCACCCAACCTTAAACTACTTCTCACAATTAGCATCTTCCTGAAGCCTAATCTTCACTATCCAACCAGTGATGCTCGGATACCCCCAATCATGAATTTGAGTAAATCTGGCCACGGCAGAATCAAAATCCGGATACGCCATGATTGTGATCCGGATTTGAATCGGAGCTCCGAATTTGACTCAGATTTTAGCCGTGATTACATGTAGAATCTGTGATCATGGCTGTGATCACGGATTTGACTTTACCATTAATAGCAAACCCCCCATACATGCTACAATCACCAAAATTGCATGGATTTTAAAGGTGATCTTTTTTTCAAAAAGATCTTATAGTTTTTGAGAAAATCAATTTTAAAGTTTCAAAGGAAAAAAGTATACATGTAAATGCGGTAAGGACATTAACTGTCATTTATCGCATTTAAATGCATACTAATTTCCTTTGAAACTTTAAAATCGATTTTCTCAAAAACTATAAGGTCTTTTTGAAGTATAAGGTCCCCTTGTTCCCACAGTTCTACTTAACATATCCTGCAAATTTGGTGTTCATATCATGTAAGGGAGCTTTGCTATTAACCACTGATTTTCAGGTTATAATCATGGCCGTGGCCACAGCTAAATCCGTGATCACGACCTGGATTTGGACCACGATCACGGGTGCATTCGGAACTTAATCCGTGATTGAGAGGCGATCACGAATTCGGAATCCAACCCCATGATCAGGAAAGGAGAAAGAGACTAGCACATCCTACAACAGACCGCATCTGAACTAACTAACAGCTCATATATGCAACACAGTGGCATAGCAATAGGGGGTGCAGAGGTAGTGACCACATTGGGGCCCTTAGTATTAGCTCTCTATTGGTCCTATGCTGGTAATAATCACTTCTATAGATGCTTTGATTAGTAGTCATAATTTACAAACTCTTCCCAATCCCCTTCTTGCACATTGGACACCGTGGTTGTCCTTGACAGGTTTTGGTGTGCTGTATCAATTGTTATGTATAGAGCGCTTGGAGGAGGCCCAGCGTAAAACTTGCACCGGGGCCCATAGCTTTAGCTACACTACTGATGCAGCACCTCTGATAGGCTGATTACATACATTGCATTCAAAACAGGTGCACTTAATATGCATAACTTCCTGTGATATTTCTTCCCCCCCTCCCCCCACAGGAATCTCAATTTATCTGGGTCCAGCCATGAATATAACCGCTGTCTCTGGAAATAGCACACAAGCATTGACTCAGCTTGAGAAACTTGATGCGGTATTCCGCCTGGTTTATATGATCCTGACACTTATTTGTTTCTCCTTCTTCCTCTACTTAACCGGAGTCCTTCTTTGGATTTTCTACGGCACTCTTCACCTCCAGGAAAATTCCCGGTATGTCCTACTTGCACATATCCTTATCACTGATACAATCTATCTTGGCTTTGGAACATTTCTTGTGATGGCCTTGCTGCACACTGTGTACTTTCCGGTGCCCTTATGCCTTCTCGTCCTTGCTGTGGCATCTACGTCCTACAGGGTAACACCGTACACATTGGCTGTTATGTCGTTGGAACGATATGTGGCGATATGTTTTCCATTGAGACACCTGGAATTCTGTTCAGCACATAGAGCGAATTTTGTTATAGTCGTGGTTTGGGTCATAGGATTCTCCCCAAGTATTGCCGACTTTGTAGCTATTGTCTGCTCAGTCAAAACAGACTTTTTTTCTCATCATTTCTTGTGCAACCATTCGATGCTAGTTATAAGTCCTCTACAAAACGTGATTCGGTCCATAGCCCACATTCTCAGTTTCATCCTTGTGGTCTTAATTCTTTTATTTACTTATGTTAAAGTCATGCTGGTGGCCAAGAGGATTGGTTCACAGAGATCTTCTGCTCAAAAAGCCGGTAAAACTATCTCACTCCATGTGGTCCACCTAATTCTGTGTATGGTCTCTTTCATCACTTCTGTTGCAGAAACAACTTTACCGGATTATCATCCTGCTGCCATTGGATTAGACTTTCTCCTGTTCACTTGTCTGCCAAGACTCCTTTGCCCATTGATTTATGGAGTTAGAGATGAAGCATTTAAAAAATATATAAGAAAAATGTTTTTTATTGAAAGTTTATAACAAATTTTAAAAGACAGTTGTACCTTTAAAACACTTTTTTTTTAGAAAGCTTTAAAATATCCCCATGGATTAAAGTGGAACTAAACTATTATTGTTTAGTATTTATATAGCACCGACATCTTCTGCAGCGCCGTACAGAGTATATTGTCCTGTCACTTTACTGTCCTTGAAAGGGGCTCACAATGTAATCCCTACCATAGTCATATGTCTATGAGTGTATCATGTAGTGTATGTATTGTAGTCTAGGGCCAATTTATGGCGATGCCAATTAACTTATCCGTAAATTTTTGGGATGTGGGCAGGGCTGGCGATACAATGCAGGCAATGCAGGCCCCGGAGCCCATGTGGGGCCCCCAGGCATCTTCCATTTAAAAAGTTTATTTGGCCAGCTAGTGGTACCATCGCGTGTGTAGTGCAGGTGGTGGAAGTATAAGCAGGCAGATGAATGAGGCAGGGCCTCTCCGAGTGCTACCCCCCATATGCAGCGCAATATAAGATACGAGGATATAATTCACCTGTCAGCTTGTCAGCTTCACCAGAAAGTTCAGAAAGTCTTCTCCACTTCACGCAGTCACACCATCTCCTCTCTCAGTACTGGGCCGCTGGAGGAGTCAGAGAGGAGAAGCTGTGACTGCGTGAAGTGGAGAAGATTTTCTGAATTTCCCGGCATTGCTGACAGGTGAGTTGTACCCTTGGCCCCTCTGTTGCGATGCCCACCACTCTGTATATGGGGTTTGTGCAACTTAATCCTGGGGGACAAGTCTAGCTATCTATATTGGAGGGAGAGGGCTACCCAATCATGGGGAGCACATCTAGCTATCTATACTGGGAGGGGGGATACCTAATCCAGGGGGGGGGGGGGCACATCTAGCTATCTAAATTAGATGGTCTGCCTAATTGTGGGGGACTGTTTTGGCTATCTATACTGGAGGGGGGGCTACTTAATCATTGTGGGGGTTGGCATATCTGGCTATCTATACTGGAGGGGGGCTACCTAATCATTGTGGGGGGAGGCATATCTGGCTAACTAAACTGGAGGGGAGAGGCTACCTAAACATGGGGGCATGTCTAGCTATCTATACTGGTAGGGGGGGGGGCTATCTAATCCTGGGGGATTCATCTGGCCATCTATTCTAGGAGGAGGCTACCTAACACTGGGGAGAACAGCAGGCCTTTCAGGGGCGGCGGCGGGGGGGTCCAGGGGTAGGGGGGGGGGGGCAAAGTCAGGGGTCCCCCAAGTTAAGTTGGCCCCGGGGCCCAATGGAAGCTAGAACTGACCCTGGATGTGAGAGGAAACCGGGGTGCCCAGAGAAAACTCGCACAGACACAGGGAAAAACATACAAACACTGTGCAGATAGTGCCCTGGCTAAAATTCAAACCGGGAATCTGGTGGTGAAGTGCTAACCACTTCACCACCATTCTGCCCAATAATAACTATGTTGTATGGTTTATTAACATTAAATATTAATAGGAAATCCAGACTTTTGTTTTCTAAAGTATAACCATTACTTCTCCCAGACTCGCAAATGCAAGCAAAATTGCACGAGTTTTGCGTATCACCTCTATGCATTTTTCATATGTTTAAATGTTTTAAACACAGTAGAAGCTTAAAGGGGCACTATGGCGAAAAATGTTAACATTTTAAATTCGAGCAAACATAGACAAATAGGAAGTACGTTTTTTTCTGTAAGTGACAGCAACATAGGAGAAAAGTAATTTATGGCTCATTTTACTCTAGGGAAAAAACATACATATTTGTTTATGTTTGCACATATTTTACATTTTACAATTTTTCGCCATAGTGCCCCTTTAAATTTGATGCAGCAACCCACTTATCAGAAAGTCTAAACAATTTGTTGCATTTTCTGTTTATAATGCTGTGGGTGCAACATGGTCAAAGCTTATTTTTACTTTGATTCCTCTTTAAAGTACACCTGACCCAAGGCAAAACTACCTAACTAAAGCACACGGTGGCATAGCAATGGGGTGGGGGAGGGGCAGAGGTAACAACCGCACAATGGCCCCTGGACCGGAGGGGCCCTCCTTTAACCACTTTATTAGCTCTTTATTGGTGCTAAGCTGGTAGTGATAACCTCTAGATGTGCTTTGATTAGTTGTAACCCTTAATAGATTGTTCTCCACTGCATGAAGTGTTGATCGAACATCTAGATATTCGGGTTCGGATCGGCTCGGCCAAATATGGTCCAGATATTTGGGATATTCGCCCCATGCTCGGGTCTCCATTGAATTCAATTAGGCTCAGTGTTCGGCCGAATATCCCAAACATCTGGACCATGTTTGGCCGAGCCGATCCGAACCCGAATATCTAGGCGTTCGATCAACACTATTCTACACCCCTTCTTACACTTTCTGACACTGCAGCTGTCCTTGGCTGGATTTGGTGCTCCACATAAATAGTTATGTAAAGAGCGCTTGAGGGGGCCTAATGTAAAACTTGCACTGGGGCCCAGAGCTCCTAAGCTAAGCTACTGTAAGCACAGAGTTATGTTCACGCTGAGTCCACATAACTCTTTGCATTGTCCACTCCTATCCTTGTTACCCTCTGCCAAGCAATCAATCCTTGAAAACGTGAACCTAAGGAAAAGAAAGACACAGAAAACTAAAACGGGAGCCCAGATAGCATAGTATGTTAGTTGAAAAGATAAAATTGTAAATAGAAAGTGCTACTCACCAAGGTAGGTTCCAGGGGGGCAACTAACCACTTGAAGAAGGAGGAGACAATTAGCCTGACTCCACTCGGGGTGCCCTGACTGGACTGGATTTGGTCACTCTCCTTCTTAGAAAAAACCTGTCTGGCTTTTACCATGTGAGGCCAGAATAGACCCCTCCAACAGCACAGTATGTGGGGGAAAAAAACAGGGGCGTAACAATAGACCCTGCAAGGGATGCCTCCGCAGGCGGGCCCAGAAGCCACAGGGGGCCTGTGGGGGGGAAAAGTTTGAGAGACTGACAGCTAAGGGCATGGAACGAAAAGACGTATTCTGCTCTCGCACCATTGTTATATTGACTGCATGTGTCCACCACACAGATAAGGAATCACACAAACTTTGAAATTTGTACACTGTCCCTGCTCCCTAGGGTTCATAAAAAAACATCTGTCTCTCACTGCTGCAAAGTTCTGATGACTTCATGTACAACTTTACAAACAAAGGAGTCACATTGTAGACCTTTCCTTTTCAGCAAAGGATTCCTAGATTCTTACCACACACAGGGTAATGACCTTATGGCTTTGATTACTTTTACAACCCAGTGGAGTGGAGATTGATGTCTGACTGTTGCTGCCTCATTAAGAGCTTGTGTCCCACATGGAGTCTAATGCTGGGCATAGAAGGGTCATTTTTCCCTTATCAATCGAGGCACTGATGGCTCGATTGATAATATCCGACAGGTCCGATGACCCGCAGGATAGATTCCCTGCTCGATCCCGTCGGGCGGACAATAGCGGGGAATCGAGCGGAAGATAAGGAGCGCCCGTGGGGACGAGCGTGGATCGATCCGGCTGCCTGCGGGGACAAGCGGGGACGCGCGGGGACGTGGCGGTAGTCGATCCGGTGGCTAATCGAGCCGCCGGGTCGACTCGTCTATGCCCAGCATTAGATCCTGTAATAACAGTATCAATCAGTGACATTCTGAATGTTTTGCCAAAGTTACAGTGAATACTAGGGGCCTGATTCACAAAGCGGTGATAACTCAGTTATCACGCCTAAAAGACTTTAGGCATGATAACCTTTGCACCACACTGGTGAAAAGCCAGTTTAGGCGTGATAAGTTTAGGTGTGATAAGTTTAGGTGTGATAAGTTTAGGCATGCTAAGTTTAGACAAGTGTAGATAGCGTGCAAAGTCCCGCACGCAAAGCAGCGCCATTAAACTCTATGCAAAGTGCACCAGACTTTGCTAGCGCAAAACTTTTGATCAGCTGTGCACTGCGGTGCTAACGCAGTTGGTGCTTAAACTTATCATGCCTAAACTTATCACACCTAAACTTATCATGCCTAAACTTATCACACCTAAACTTATCACACCTAAACTTATCATGCCTAAACTGAGTTTAGGTGTGATAAAGGGCTTTTCACCAGGGTGCTAACTGTTAGCACCGCTTTGTGAATCAGGCCCTATATGTTATGTTCAGCATGTCATTGTTGTTCCTCCATATAGCATGTGCTCTCATGTAGTGAAATATTAAAGCTGTGTGTGTGTGTGTGTGTATGTATGTACTGGGAGCAAAGCTGCAACGAGGGACTTAGCATAGATTGCCTGACGTTTCCTTTAAGTCTAAGGGCCCGTTTCCACTTGTGCGAATCTGCATGCGTTTTCTGCATGCAGATTCGCATAACCAACAAAAGTGAATGGGCCTGGTTCCTGTGTCAGAAATCCTGTGCGGTTTTGTGTGCAGGAAAAATCTGCACGGCAGAGGCATCAGAATTCGCACACCTCCTTGCTGTGTGCGATTCGCATACAATGTATTTATTAGGAAATTCGCATGCGTTTTTGTATGCAAATTTTACCGCGAATTCGCGGGCGTTTTCACATAAAATCAATGTAAATGCACACAGGCACTGACATGGTTAAATTCGCATACTTACTAACATATGCAAAAATGCCCGCAAATTAAAATTCGCATCCACGTGCAAATTCATTTTGCGTATTCCGGGACTAATTCGTACAGCACAAGTGGAAACGGGCCCTTGTTTTTATCTGCATGGGGAAAACACATTGGTCCTCAGCAGAGGCGTTTCTAGGGTCCTTGGAGATCGGGGGCACCTGTGGGCACCAGGTGGGGAGGTATATGCAGCGTGCTCAGCGCGCCGCGGCAAAAATGGGCGTGGTCATGAGGTGAGTGGGCGTGGCCACGGGTGGGGCCAAATGTACATGAACTTAGCAGCGGTGTAAGCTACAGATAATGGGCCTGCCCATCAAAATATTGGATGGAGCCCCCTGTCCTTTATTTAGATAATTTACAATCAGTATAGGCATAGATCAAAGATGTATACGCACATACAATTTTGATTGGTCAATCGCTGACCCCCAGTTTTACCACCCCCGTGCAGTAAGTGGGCCAACAGACAATGAATTTTATGAACAGAGCTAAAATTGGCTAATCAAAATTGTATGTGTGTACCAGGCTTTACAGCTAATACTGTACATACTGAAAGTAGCAGGGATCAGCATACAATATAGCTGGTTTACAATCAGTAAAGGCACAGTAACACCTTACACTGTACACACTGGAGGTAAATCAGCACGCAGTGCAGGCACTAGAGAACAGCGTATACTGTACATACTGTAGGCAGCAGAATTCAGCACACTGCAGCTAGCGTGCCAAAAATATGACGATCACGTTGTGTAGCGTGCTTATCGCGCCGCACCGAAAAATGTGTGGGCAATTGACCAGAATATAGGTGTGGTAACGGGTGGAGACAAATTTACATGAACCTAGCAATGGTGGGACATTAGATTATGACAGTGGTGGCGAACCTTTTGGAGGCTGAGTGCCCAAACTGCAACCCAAAAGTCACTCATCTATTGCAAAGTGGCAACAGCAATTTAAACTAAATACTGTACAAACGTTTTAACTCATACATGAACATTATGGAAAATCCAAGTTGAAAATAAACTGTGAAGATAAACAATTTCATCCATCCTACTCCTGTAAATGTATTCAATTTTTTAGAATTTCCCAGTTTTATTTTCTGTTTTAAAAAGCTAAAAAAGTAGGTTTAATGCTATTGTCTCATATGATAAGTATTCAGCTTTTCCCATAGTCTCGCAGTTAGCAATCATGTGACCCCCAACAAGACAAATTCAGCAATCATGAGTCCCCCAACAAATCATGAGGCCCCCAACAAGACAAATTCAGCAATCATGAGGCCTCCAACAAATCATGAGGCCCCCAACAAGACAAATTCAGCAATCATGAGGCCTCCAACAAATCATGAGGCCCCCAACAAGACAAATTCAGCAGTCATGAGGCACATAAATAGACAGCATTTCACATAAATAGGCAGAATGCCCCCTTAATATGGTAGCCCCCCAAGTTAGGTAGTGAGTGACAGGGACCCCCAGGTTAGCTAGTGAGTGACAGGTGCCTCCAGTTAGGTAGTGAGTGACAGGGACCCCGATAGTGAGTGACAGGGAGCCCCTTTAGGCAGTGAGTGAGTGCCAGGGAGCCCCTTTAGGCAGTGAGTGCCAGGGAGCCCCTTTAGGCAGTGAGTGCCAGGGAGCCCCTTTAGGTAGTGAGTGAGTGTCAGGGAGCCCCTTTAGGTAGTGAGTGAGTGCCAGGGAGCCCCTTTAGGTAGTGAGTGAGTGCCAGGGAGCCCCTTTAGGTAGTGAGTGAGTGCCAGGGAGCCCCTTTAGGCAGTGAGTGGGTGCCAGGGAGACCCTTTAGGTAGTGAGTGAGTGCCAGGAAGCCCCTTTAGGCAGTGAGTGAGTGACAGGGAGCCCCTTTAGGTAGTGAGTGAGTGCCAGGGAGCCCCTTTAGGTAGTGAGTGAATGACAGGGAGCCCCTTTAGGTAGTGAGTGAGTGCCAGGGAGCCCCTTTAGGTAGTGAGTGAGTGCCAGGGAGCCCCTTTAGGTAGTGAGTGAGTGCCAGGGAGCCCCTTTAGGTAGTGAGTGACAGGGAGGCCCCCCCTCTAGCCACCGCCGCCGCCGCTCCCCCCTCACCTGGCAGTGTAGTCAGACTTTAGGATCAGCAGCGACCCGACCAGTAGTACGAGCGGGCGCCGGACGTACCCACTCTATATGCGGAAGTGATGTCACTTTCGCATATCAGTGCGGGCGCTGGGTCCTAGCGCCCGCACGATTGGTCGCCGGCTCGCCGCCTGATCCTGAGGTCCGAGTGACGCGGCGGCGGCGGCTGGAGGTAGCCGCTGAGATCCGTGGCACCCCAGGACAGATTGGGGGCACGTGCCACCTCAAAATAGGGCTAGCGACGTCCCTGGTCCTCAGTTTTCCTTTGCAGATAGCGAGGGGGGTGTGGGGTCCCCATCCAAAGTTTCACAGGGGGGCCCAGGAATGTCTAGTTACGCCCCTGGATAAAACTGAGTTAACCTCTTGAGGACCACAGGCTTACACCCCCCTAGTGACCAGACCATTTTTTACAATTCAGTGCTCTGCAGCTTTAACAGTTTGCTGCATGGCCATACAACTTAGCACACAAATCAATCTGCCCTCCTCTTTTGCCACCAACAGAGCTTTCTGCTGGTGGCATCTGATTACTGCTGTGATTTGTACTTTTTTAAATGAATTTCTTTGCTATTAAATTTGTAATAACTTCGTCTGTTTTCTTTAAATGATTCCTTTCACCCTCCCACCTCCTGGAGAGCCAATCATTATGATCTCCTCTCATAGGCAACAGCCTATGCAGTAACAGCGTTTAGTTTTTCACCACACATAGCGTTTTGCATTTTGGCCAAGAAGTTCCATTTTGGTTTCATCTGACCAGAGCACCTTCTTCCACATGGTTGCTGTGTCCCCCACATGGCTTGTGGCAAACTGCAAACGGGACTGCTTATGCTTTTCTGTTAACAATGGCTTTCTTCTTGCCACTCTTCCATAAAGGCCAACTTTGTGCAGTGCATGACTAATAGTTGTCCTATGGATAGATTTCCCCACCTAAGCTGTAGATCTCTGCAGCTCGTCCTATACAGCAGGGCCTCAAAAAAGTCTTATTCCGTTATTCCTTGTGCTCTCACAGTCAGGACTTGCATCACGTGCCGTGACGCAAGCCTTCCTTGGATGTGTGGTGGTAGCCGTGCCTGCTCCTTTGCCCACAGCGTGCCTGCTGCCTTCCTTGTGGTGGTAGCCATTTCTTAGTCTTCCACTCCGGAACGGAATCGAAACAGGATTCCAGCCATTACCCGTGGTCACCATGGTACTGAGAAAGTACCATCGAAAGTTTCACACAGTTGAATGAATGGCAGACTTGCCCTCCATAACACTTTCTTGGCAAATGCTTTCGATTTGGTTAGTCTTGCGCCGGGTCAAGGGTCCATCTGACCACAGATACCTGGTCTGCAAAGCACGGTCAGGGCAGGTACATTACTTATACAGCATGGGTCTCAGGCTCCCACTCTGGACCGGAATCGAACCCTGATTCCCCGGTCATTACCCACTGGTCATAATGGCAGACTTGCCCTCCATAACAGATTCTCGTTGCAGGTACTGAACAGCAAGTAGAAAATGTAATTTTAAAAAAATAGATGTAAGCTTTAACAATGGTAGAGAAAGAACCATCAAAAGTAGATAAGGCAGTCAGACATTACCTGATATCACTGAGGAAGAACAATCTCGCCATGGTGCGCACCAGTCCAGCACGGCCGTCACTACACAAACAGCTGTTTGCGATGCGGTGCACAGTGAGTTTGGTGTGTCAGTGTGAAGCAGTACTCTAATTACACTCCCTGATTGATGTATACACATGCAATATGTTTAGGCCTTCAATTTAGCATTCAATGTGATTTCTGCCCTTAAAACGCTGCTTTGCGTCAAATCCAGATTTTTCCCCGGGACTTTTGGCATGTATCCCACTCCGCCATGCCCCCCTCCAGGTGTTAGACCCCTTGAAACCTCTTTTCCATCACTTTTGTGGCCAGCATAATTTTTTCTAGTTTTCCAAGTTCGCCTCCCCATTGAAGTCTATTGCGGTTTGCGAAAGTTCGCGCGAGCCAAACTTTTGCGGTAGGTACGCGAACCTAAAATCGGAGGTTCGGGCCATCTCTACCTCTAATAAGCTATCTGCACAGTTCGCATTCAATTCAGATGCAAATCATATGCATAACTACTATTACTTACCATGCAAACGGGAAACTCAGGAATACGGGCTGGGAGCAGCTAACCTGGTAGTTACATACTAGCAAAATTATGAAAAGGGGGGGGGGGGGGGGGGGTTGCGCATCCCTAAGAACATGCTGCAATTGACTGGTTAATCGCTCAGGCATGCACCACCTCTATTAGGCTGAAAATGCATGTCCTGCGTCCAAAACAAATGCTACATTTATTATACTATGGAGGAACTTTGGCTTCCACTATAGTTTGCATGCAAAGTATAATATACTGGACACTTGCACCACGGTGAGGTAGATCTCTGCGCAAGTGACCTAACCTAAATTAAAAACAACATATGCATAACTTTGGTAGCAGCTAAGCAAAAATGTGTAACTTACATTTTAATGTAGAAATATTTGTAAAAAGAGTAGCACTCATCAACAGGGATATGGGTGCCAAAGCCTCAAAGGATCCTCACACCTTTGGATTCAATACATGTAGAAAAGATGCTGGAGGCTGGCACTTCCAAACGTAGAAAAAGCTCTTTATTGAACCATTAAAATCAGTGCTGTATTACCACTGATTTTAATGGTTCAATAAAGAGCTTTTTCTACGTTTGGAAGTGCCAGCCTCCAGCATCTTTTCTATACTTACATTTTAATGGACAGCGAGGAGAGAGCCAGCGCATACCACTAAGGCTGCATCTGAAATGACCAACAGCTCACATGTGCAGCACCTCTAATAAGCTATCTGCACACTTCACATTCAATTCAGATGCAAATCATATGCATAACTACTATTACTTACCATGCAAACGGTAAACTCAGGAATACGGGCTGGGAACAGCTAACTTGGTAGTTACATACTAGCAAAATTATGAAAGGGGGGGGGGGGGGTTGCACATCCCTAAGAACATGCTGCAATTGACTGGTTAATCGCTCAGGCATGCACCACCTCTATTAGGCTGAAAATGCATGTCCTGCGTCCAAAACAAATGCTACATTTATTATACTATGGAGGAACTTTGGCTTCCACTATAGTTTGCATGCAAAGTATAATATTCTGGACAAATAGCTTATTAGAGGTGCTGCACATGTGAGCTGTTGGTCATTGCAGATGCAGCCTTTGTGGTATGCGCTGGCCCTCTATGCGCTGATGGCCTGGAGTTGCCCGGGTATGTATTTGGCAGGTGTTGTTGGCGCCATCCACTGTTTCTAAGCCTAACACACAATGACTCAATGATCTAGTTTGTGAGCTTTGCGGTCTTTGGCATCAATCATTTGCATTGAAATGAAACAAATCTGATTGACTGTGGCCCCACCCCCTTTTCTGAAGTTGAAACCTTAGTCACCCGAATGACCAACTGTACCAGGTTTGAGGCTTGTGCCATATTTCACATTTATAATATTAGTAAGATATAGTAGAACTGCTGATAGTAGTATGAGCTGCTGATAGTATTAATATCACTAATTGTATAACACTAAAACCTCCTTAATCTAACACTAACCTTTCTTACCAATGTCTGCTTCCTGATCGTCATAACTGCCACTTACTGACCGAGTTGCGCTCAATCTTTTGCCGACTGTGCTGAATCTAAGCACCCTGGCACACCATAGCCACAGTTAACATTGTGGACTATGGTACTGTTGAGGACATCGCTTACCACTCTTGTCAAAATGTGCAGGATATGAGAATTTAGTACAAGCAGTGATAGGGCCTGATAAGCAAGGTAGATGAGTCATATAACCTGCTAGCATTTTTACAAAACCAAAGTATTACTTTTGAATGCCTTGACTCCATCATGTCCAGAAACACGGTGGTATAGTGGAAAGTACTCTTGCCTTGCAGCGCTGAGTCCGTGGTATGGATCCCAGCCGGGGCTAGTGTTGGGCGAACAGTGTTCGCCACTGTTCGGGGTCTGCAGAACATCACCCTGTTCGGGTGATGTTCGAGTTCGGCCGAACACCTGATGGTGTTCGGCCAAACTGTTCGGCCATATGGCCGAACTGAGAGCGCATGGCCGAACGTTCCCCGAATGTTCGGCTAGCGCTGTGATTGGCCGAACGTGTCACGTGGTTCGGACCCGAACGCGCTCTGATTGGCCGAACGGGTCACGTGGTTCGGGTAAATAAATACCCGATCCACGTCATTTCTCCGCCATTTGTCTGTGGGTTTAGCTTTGGGTAGGCAGGCAGGGTAGTTCTCTCTTCAGCCAGGCTAGCCAGGGTCCCCCGGTCATTGTGTCGCTGCTGGGAATAGTAGTACACCGCTCACCCACACTATATAGCATTGTGTTTACTGCCACTCTGTGTCTCTCTGCTGGGAACAGTAGTACACCGCTCACCCTGTATAGCATTGTGCTCTGTGTCGCTGCTGGGAATAGTAGTACACCGCTCACCCACACTATATAGCATTGAGTTTACTGCCACTCTGTGTGTCTGCTGGGAACAGTAGTACACCGCTCACCCTGTATAGCATTGTGCTCTGTGTCGCTGCTGGGAATAATAGTACACCGCTCACCCACACTATATAGCATTGAGTTTACTGCCACTCTGTGTGTCTGCTGGGAACAGTAGTACACCGCTCACCCTGTATAGCATTGTGCTCTGTGTCGCTGCTGGGAATAGTAGTACACCGCTCACCCACACTATATAGCATTGAGTTTACTTCCACTCTGTGTGTCTGCTGGGAACAGTAGTACACCGCTCACCCTGTATAGCATTGTGCTCTGTGTCGCTAGCATTTCTGTACTGCCACTGTACTGCTGCCAGTCAGCGTGTACTTTTACGGATAAGTGAAATGAAGAAGAAATCCTGTGAAAGAGGGAGGGGCAAGGGAAGAGGTGTTCCCCCTGACGGTTCACGTACATCACATGTGCTGCTGCTGGGTTAGCGTTGCCGGTCCCTGTTTATGGAACCTCTTATCTTTATTACATTTATGACTGCATGGCGGCAAAATGCACGCTATCCGCACGCTTCTTGTCCTCATGCAAGGCCTGGGTTGTTGTGTCTCAAAGCGTGGCCTTCTCCTCCTGCGCCTCCTCCTGTTCCATCACATGTGCTGCTGCTGGGTTAGCGTTGCCGGTCCCTGTTTATTGAACCTCTTATCTTTATTACATTTATGACTGCATGGCGGCAAAAAGCATGCTATCCGCACGCTTCTTGTTCTCATGCAAGGCCTGGGTTGTTGTGTCTGAAAGCGTGGCCTTCTCCTCCTGCGCCTCCTCCTGTTCCATCACGTGTGCTGCTGCTGGTGTAGCGTTGCCGCCGGTCCCTGTTTATGGAACCTCTTATCTTTATTACATTTATGACTGCATGGCGGCGAAATGCATGCTACCTGTGCAAAGAAAACAGACATTTCCCGCATTTAAAAGACAGTTTTCCCTTTGAAACTTTAAAATCGATTTTCTCAAAAACTATAAGCTCTTTTTGCTAAAAAAATTTTCCTCTTGTACCCACTCCCAAGGTGCACATACCCTGTAAATTTGGGGAATGTAGCATGTAAGGAGGCTTTACAAAGCACGAAAGTTCGGGTCCCCATTGACTTCCATTATGTTCGGAGTTCGGCGCGAACACCCGAACATCGCGGCCATGTTCGGCGAACGTTCGCGAACCCGAACATGCAGGTGTTCGCCCAACACTAGCCGGGGCACTTACTGTGAAGAGTTTGTATGTTCTCCTCATGTCTGTGTGGGTTTCCTCCGGGCATTCTGTTTTCCTCCCACATCCCAAAAACATACATATAAGTTAATTAGCTTCCCCCCGAAATTGGCCCTAGACTAGAATACATACACTACACGATACATATATAGACATGTAGCTATGTTAGGGATTAGATTGAGAGATCCTCTGAGGGACAGTTAATGACAAGACTATATGTACTATGCACAGTGCTGCAGAAGATGCCGGCGCTATATAAATACTAAATAATAATAATAAATAAGAAGAATGAATACATATTCAAGTACATAAAAGAAGAGAGCCCCTTCATATTATATGATAATAACTCTGACATCTGGTGAATCAAAGACCAGGGAGGACGAAGCAAACAGGGGACCGAAGAATAGTGTAAACCTGGGAATAAGCATCTTCTTGGGTTAAATGAATGCTAAAATTGATCACTCTGGGAGAATGATTAGGATGTCTGCCAATAGAGACCTACAAACAAAGTGAAAAGGGAGCAAGTGAAGTCACAGGTTAAAAACAAGCTGATGTATCAGCCCATAGGGAGATGATCACATATAAATATTGGCCTGCAGTAAATGAAAAAACAATGGCAAGTCATTAGTTATTCTTCTTGTACAAGACGTTTGACAGCCTCCAGCACTTTAGACTTTTAAGGACAAGTATGAACTTCAAAGGACAGATACCAAAATTTGCACTTTTGACAAAAGTATGGACCTATACTATGAATATTCCTTCCTTCTAACGTTCATTTATCCCAGAACAACCACTAATTACGGGGCGATAGGGACTGTTTTCCTTATCTACTGCAAATCTCCTAGTTTATAGCCAGCATAACCTGTTAGCAATCTTTTCTATGATCTGATATGATACAGGTAAGCTATAATGTGGGCTATACGACTATTATCGATGGTAGGAACTAGGGGTACACAGAGTTTAGCTACCATGCAGCTGTACTCAAGATAGGGGTGACAATAGTGGCCACAGTCCACTGAGTTTTTCTACCTTGCAACCAAAATACAAATAGCAGCAACTAGGTTTAATGGAAACCAGAGCTGACATAAAGTAAAGGTTTCATACATACCTGGGGCTTCCTCCAGCCCTATAGATCGCTCCCACGCTGCCGTCCTCAGTCTTCTTCCTCTTTGGTACCAGGTCCCATCACTTCAGCCAGTTGTGGCCAGTCTGACGCAAGTGAAGTGCGCCACTTACGTATCTCTAACAGCCGCCGGAGAGATACGTAGAGGGCACTCTTGCACAGACTGGTCGCAACTGGCTAAAGTGACAGGACCCAGTACCGAAGAGGGACAAGACTGAATATGGTGGCGTAGAAGCGATCCATCCATGTGCATGGGGCTGAAAGAAGCCCCAGGTATGTATAAAACGTTTACTTTATGTCAGCTCTGGTACACTTTAAGGGGCTATCAAGCAGCCAACCCCCTGATATCGGCGGAGGGGAGTCAGATAGTGGGGCATTGGCTATCTCAAAGCATATATAACACCTCAGAAACAAGAACAATGCAGACAGCCTATTTTTAAAAAAAAAATATCTTGAAAATTAAATGGTCCACCCAATGAAACGTAAAACTCACATCCTCGGTTGACAACACTCATAGGTGAATATGGGGAAAGGAGTTTGGGATTGATGGCTGGGCTGAATAAACAACATCGGTCCGTGTTCAAATGCTGTTCAGTGTAATGTTTAGTGTAGTGTAATGTTTATGGCTGCCATCCCTGCTCAGGTGTCAGGACAGATAGCTATATCTATTCAGCTATTTTCCCAGGTCTCACTCTATTCCTAATCACAGGAGTGACACTGATTAGCATCTGAACACTGAGCTCTGGAGTTTATTCAGCCCAGCTATCTGTCCTGACTCCTGAGCAGGGATTGCAGCCATAAACATTACACTGAACAACATTTTAAACATGGAGGGCTGTTGTTTATTCAGCCCAGCCATCAATCCTGTCACGTGATACAGGGATTGCAGCTATAAACATACCAGCACATACTGGATGAAGAGAGTAACCAGGCAGCTCAGGGTGACCCAAACTACTAGGAATGTATAGGGGGATAAAAGGAACCAAAAAGCCCTCCTACTAAAAGAAGCAAAGCTTGGTGTGGGTTTGATATGGCTGTGTAAAATTTAAAGCTATAGGCTTGCTATACACCAGCAGTTCTGGATGCATGCTTGGCTTACCAAGGGCGAAAAGGGATAATTTGCATATTTAGTAGTAGTGCATTGTGGGTAACCACACATGTTCACTTATAGCTGAATTGTTGCAGATTTCCTTCTGTTTATACTGGATGGACATTCACACTAGTGATGGGAATTCCGGCTCTTCTCTGAGAATCGGCTCTTCTGAATCGGCTCTCATTAAAGAGCCGGCTCTTACGGCTCTGAATCGGCTCTTCATTAAATATCACTAGACACCACTCAGAATCGGAGTAAAAGCCCCGCCCCCGTCTCCATGACAACTCCAGACTGCTTCTCTGACTGGGGCAATACCTCCTGCTACTGCTCTGCTCCGCCCCATACACTCCTACAAGCTGCAAGAGGAGGACTACATCTCCCAGCATGCCTCAGCGCCCTTTATTACACAGCAAATCAGAGCTGTGTGGGGCGGCTGAGGCATCGGCTCTTTCAAAACCGAGAAGCGGCTCTTGTCGTTCGAAGCAAAGAGCCGGCTCTTAGAGCCGGCTCATTCGCGAACGACCCATCACTAATTCACACACCAGGATTCAGGACTCCCCGAGCGATTTGGATACAATTAAAGAGACAGCATCCCTCAACAATATTATCCATTGAGTGATAAATGCATTTGATGCTCTAATTTTTAACGTTAACTTTTTACATTTTTACTCCTATTTTTTTTGGATCGCTCAGAAACACCCGTATCAGTCTGCAGACAGACTGTACACACGCCGGACTGTCGCTGGAACGCCCACCCAGCGGGAGGTGACGACGGACCCGTCGTTGCCTCCAGTCCGGCGTGTGTACGGACCTTTAACCTCACCTCCTAGCATTACTTTGTGTATGCATATCATTTGTATTTACAGTGATTATCTACTGCAGTAAGATATACCATTTTTAACTTGTGCAGTCTTGTGTAGAACATACATGTTGATTGATCATTGAGTAAAAAGTCATTAGTATTCACTAGTGATCTTATTGCCCTTCTTGTGGCCACAATATACTTCAGTAATAGGACAATAACTAGCGCAGTTTGAATATCCTTCTCTTGACTTGCACCCACTGTCTATTGGGGGAGGGGCACCCCCAATATTTCAAACTTTCTCCTGACAAACAGTACACTTAGGCACAGTACCATAACACATGATTCCATAAATACAGTATAAAGTGTGCTCCTTCCCCTAATTATTTATACAAAAGCACCAACAGTCCCCAGGTTGTTGTTTTTTTAATATTCAGGTAATAGAAATCAAAGATTCACTTGCACTTTCACACGTAGAGTCCCCCAAAAAACTGCCTGGCATGTGTTTTGCAGTATAACACCGCTTCCTCAGAGGTACACAAAATAACATGCATAACTAGTTCCTTTAGAAGCAAAGTTTCTCATGTATCTGTGATGCTAAGTAGAATGGCACTCCATGCCCAATGCGTCTGTCTCTCCTTTCTGGTAAGGTGTGGAGCCCCTCCACACTGGTCACTCACCACAGAAGAAGGACCCACTCAGGGTTGAGTTTCTCCACCTGAGGACTGTTGGTCAGAGTTGCTTGCGAAATTTTCACCAAAGTCATTTTTGCATGAAAAAATTGTATTTTAGTTTTCAAGAAAATATTCGCAAAAATGCATTGTATTTTCACAACATGGTGAAAGGATTTTTTTTTTAATTCGCAAGAAACACAAACAAAATCTTTATTTTTAAAATGAAAATTTACAAAAAGCATGAAATTGATTATTTTTAGCGTGAAAAATCACAAAATCACAAAAAAAAATTGAAATTTCATGACTTTTTTGCTTAACCTCCTTGCCGGTTATCCCGAGCTCAGCTCGGGGTAACCTGCGCAGGAGGATTTCTCATTCCCCGCTGGGCCGATTTGCACAATTTTTTTCCTACACGCAGCTAGCACTTTGCTAGCTGCGTGTAGCATGCGATCGCCGCCGTTTGCCGCCGATTCGCCGCTACCCGCAGCGCCGAGCCGCCCCTCCCCCACCCCAGACCCCTGCGAAGCCTGGCCAATCAGTGCCAGGCAGCGCTGAGAGGCGGTTCGGGATTCCCTGTGACGCCCCGACGTCCATGACGTCGGTGACGTCATCCCGCCCCGTCGCCATGGCGACCGGGGAAGCCCTGCAGGAAATCCCGTTCTTAACGGGATTTCCTGCATACTCTGATCGCTGAAGGCGATCGGAGTGGGTGGGGGGATGCAGCCGCTCAGTGGCTATCATGCAGCGAGCCCTGGGCTCGCTAAATGATTAAAAAAAAAATTAAAAAAAGTTCGGCGCTGCCTCCTTGCCGGATTTTTTAGACCGGCAAGGAGGTTAAAAGTCGAATTTAACATTATTTTAGTGAATATTAATGAGAAAAGAATATCAGCATTTTCACTCATCATTGCTGTTGGTGCTTTTGATGATGAGTGAAAATGACTTTATTTTTATTTATTTTTTTGCTTTGTTTGAATCTTCACAAAAATTTTCATATTTTTGTGAAGATTCATTTTTTTTTCACTTTCTTGAAAACGGAAATTACGAAATTATATATTCACAAAAATGCCTACAAGCATCATATGAAATTTCAATGTATTTGCAGAAAAATAACTCCTTCAATTAAAACACAATTTTCTTTTCTTCATTATTGCTGAATAATGCACATACAGTATTAAGAAATCATTTTAGTTGGCCATCTTATAAACATGTAGTGTACTTTATTCTAGTTTAGTTCTTCGTCTGCATTATGTGGCTGGTAACCTGCGATGATGACCTCACCAGTTGTCTACAACAATTTGACGCAAATTTCAGAATCTTCCAAAACATTGGCGGTCTACTCAATAGTTTTCCTATTCTTGACCATCATCTGCTTTGGACTCTTCTTCCTCTGCATCTCAATGCTTCTTTACATCTTCTGGTCCACCGATTATTTACGTGATAACTCAAGATACATCCTCTTTGCTCACATGCTCGTTAATGACACAGTGTATCTTGTTATAGGATTTTATCTCCTACTAGGCTCACTCAACAATTTAACCATCCCTATGCCAACTTGCTACTCCATTGTCACCCTGGCCGGTGTTACCTTTCGAATCACGCCGTACAATTTGGCAGTTATGGCCCTTGAACGCTATGTGGCCATCTGCTTCCCTCTGAGACATGGGCTACTTTGCACTCCACGGAGATCTTATTTTGCCATTGCAATCATGTGGGTAATTAGTCTAATTCCCAATTTAGCTGACTTTATTATCCTTATGACCTCGCCTGAAGCGTCTATTTTCTCATTTAAAGTTATTTGTACTCGAGAATTATTGATTGTGAAGCCCATCCAAAAGATCATGAGGTCCATCACCAATATTGCGGTCTTAAGCACAGTTTCTTGCGTAATAGTTTTCACCTATGTTAGTGTGATGTTTGTAGCTAAGAAGATAAGTTCCGGGAACAATTCAGCTTCTAAAGCTGGCATGACGGTCCTGCTCCACGCTCTCCAGTTCCTTCTATGCATTATGTCATTAACATATACCTTCACAGAAGCAGCCTATGCAAGCTCTTTGACTTTCCTGCCTTTTGCCAATTTTCTGTTTTTCACATGCTTGCCCCGGTGTCTTAGTCCTGTCATTTATGGAATAAGGGACAATGTGTTTAGGAAAAGTATTAGGCGGCTGTTCACACCAAAACCTAAAAGTTAACCTACCAATTCAGTTAACCTATCAATTCATCACATTTACAAAACTGATGGCTTAATCATTTCAGTACCACAGGCTTTAACACCCCCTCCCCCCCCAAAGACCAGGCCATTTTTCACTAATTAGGTCACTGCAGCTTTAAGGGCTCACTGCAGGGTCATACATGTCAGCACACAAGTGATTCCCTCCCCTTTTTCTGCCCACCAACAGAGCTTACTGTTGGTGGGCTGTGATGGCTCCCAGGGTGTTTGTTTATTTTTTTTATAAATATATATTTTTTTTAAATAAATATGTGATTTTTTTTTTATAATTTATTTTTCCAGCCTTCCCTCCCTACCCTAGCCAGCCTAAAACAGTAATCGGCTGTCAAGGGCTTCTGTCCATGAGAGCTGATTGCTCTCGTGCGTCACAGGTGGACAGTCGTGTCCCCCAGCTGTCCCCTGTACAGTGCTGCTGTAGATCGTAGCTCTGTACTTTATAAATAGACTATGTTTCGCCATCTAACAGTCTCCAAGCGACGATCGCCACTGGGAGGCTGATGGCAGAGCAGAGCTCTGTCACTCAAGCGGAGATGCACGCGCATCAGCGCGCTATCTCCTGCAAAACGCCTACAGAACCATAAGCCGATCCTGGGGTTGCTGCCGTGGCTACACCCATCGACGTGACGCGGTCAGCTAGTGGATGAAGAGGAACTGTAGTGACATATAGTAGAATGTAGTACTATTATTATAGTACTACTATTATTCAGGAGACCCATTTCTGTGTTAATTGTCAAGGTTTTAGCATCAGAAATGCTTCCTTTTATCTATATATTGCTATACATTGGTGTGTAACCCCCGCCCCTTCCAGTGATACTTAGCCTAGGATATATGAGGCAGTCTTCTACCCCAAAGCACTTTGAGAGACCAGGGCCCATATGCAATTAAAGTGAACCTCCAGACTAAAAATTGACTCAGCAGCACCGCAAAGGCCTGGTGTTTCTTTAACAGTTTCACAGCATCAGAACTTTGTTTCTCTTATACAAGCCTCATTTTTAGCTGCACAGAAGAAAACTGCCCGGGCTTTTTTCCCCTGATGCTGTGCAAAGCATGATGGGATTTCTGATGTTGTTGTTCTCGTTCTGCTGTTTTGGTGCAATTTTTTTTTTTTTTTTACATTTTGAATTTGACATTTGAAGCCTAGCATGTGCAGCTGGGAGGGGTTATCAGGACACAGGACAGTTGGAACTGTGTATCCTGCTCCTTGTCACCTCCTTTCAACCAAAAAGATGGCTGCCCCCATGACAAAGATGGCAGCCCCCATGAATCACAAACATTTGCCTGTTCTTTTAAAACAGGCTGGGTAAAAGATTATATTACCTATCTATTCTAATTAACATAACTAATGTAACTTAATAACAGTATGTTTGTTTAGGCTGAAGTTCCCCTTTAAGCTTCCGCCGACAGGAAGTAAAGTGAAGCTGGAGCCCAGAGCAGAGAAGAGACCGCGGGGACAGCGGGGACTTAATTTTCATAGTGAAATAGATTCAAAATCTGTTTGCAGTGTAGGCAGCCAATAGATCCCTCTTTGATCAGATTCGATCACAGAGGGATCTATCTGCTGGTCAATCTGGTGGCAATCGACCAGTGTATGGCTGCCTTTAGAGTATTTTCTTGCTTGCTGGTGGTTTAAAAGGCATCTAATTGACACAATGTGAAAATATCACCTAGGAGAAAACTTAGAAGAAAAAGTGAACTGCATATGGACCCTGGACCCATATACAACCTGGCCCCATATGCAATTCACTTTTTTTCCTACTCTAAGTTTTCTCCTAGGTGACATTTTGACACCTTGTCAATGAAATGCCCTTTTAAACTACCAGCAAGCAAGAAAATACTCAAAGTTATTTTTATAATATATTTCCACCTACATTTGGGTAATTTTTCAACCATAAAATGCTGAACAATTATGTTAAAGAGAACCCGAGGTGGGATTTAATGATGTTAGTGGGGCACAGAGGCTGGTTGTGCACACTAACACCAGCCTCTGTTGCCCCATGGTGTGCCTCCAGGACCCCCCTGCGCGCCGCTATACCCCCGCAGTGCTGGCGACACGCAGCGTGTCGCCAGCACAATGTTTACCTATGTGCTGTCTGTTAGCGCCGCTCCCCCGCCTCCTCTGTATCGGCGCTACCCGCCTGCGTCACTTCCCTCCAATCAGCGGAAGGGAAGAGACGCGGATGGGTAGCGCCGATACAGAGGAGGCGGGGAGCGGCGCTAACAGACAGCACATAGGTAAACATTGTGCTGGCGACGCACGCGCACTCCCGGCCACGAATTCGGTAGCCACGGAATCAATGTATCGGGCTATGGTGCCCGATCACTGATTCCTCTCCCCCGCTGAAAAAGCGTCAGCTTCTCTCGGAAGCTGTGCTTTTTCTGGCCGTTGCCTCCCCACTGCGTCACTCTAAGCGTGTGTTACGCTTAGAGTGACGTCATGTAAACAAACTTATGGCCGCCATCTTGTGGCCAAAAAGTAAAACTACAACTAAAAGTAAACAAAATTGAAAACAACATACAATTACATTATAAAACTATAGTTTACATCCCACCCTCCCAAAAATACTCAAATAAAATGTTTTAATATAAAAAAAAAAAATAAAACATTAAAATAAAAAAAAACCTAAATTTTAAATATTTACCTAAGGGTCTAAACTTTTTAAATATCAATGTAAAGATGAAATATTTCTATATTTTTTTTTTTTAAACTTGTAAATAGTGATAGATGCAAAACGGAAAAAATGCACCTTTATTTCCAAATAAAATATTGTCGCCATACATTGTGATAGGGACATAATTTTAATGGTGTAACAACCGGGACATATGGGCAAATACAATACGTGAGTTTTAATTATGGAGGCATGTATTATTTTAAAACTATAATGGCTGAAAACTGAGAAATAATGATTTTTTCCGTTTTTTTCTTATTCTTCCTGTTAAAATGCATTTACAGTAAAGTGGCTCTTAGCAAAATGTACCCCCCAAAGAAAGCCTAATTGGTGGGGGAAAAAACAAGATATAGATCAGTTCATTGTGATAAGTAGTGATAAAGATATAGGCTAATGAATGGGAGGTGAACATTTCTCAAGTGAAAACGACGGAACGCGAATGGGTTAAAGAGAAAGTGAAAATGATCTCCCAGGAGATAAGTCGGGAGAAAAAGTTAATTGCATATGGGCCCAGGTGTTGGTTCTTACCTTATTACCATGTTTCTTTAAAAGGGTCTTATTGATTTTTGCTATAAAAGATGCCTTGGAGATTATCTGCAGGAGATTATTTTTCCATGAACAAAAATCTTTATTTATTCTTGGGGAGAAAAAAGAAGCAGTATTTGTTTAAAGAACAACTGAAGTGACAACAATATGGAGGCTGACATATTTATTTCCTGTTAAGCAATACCAGTTTCCTGACAGCCCTGCTGGTCTATTTGGCTTCAGTGGTGCCTGAATCACACCAGGAACAAGCATGCAGCTAATCATGTCAGATCTGACAATAATGTCAGAAACACCTGATCTGTTGCATGCTTGTTCGGGGTCTATGGCTAAAAGTATTAGAGGCAGGGGATCAGCAGGACAGCCAGGCAACTGGTATTGCTTAAAAGGAAATAAATATGGCAGCCTCCATATCCCTCTTGCTTCAGTTGTCTTTTAAATATAGAGACCTGTACACACATCCATTCCACCGACAGGATACCAATACCAGGTACTCAACAGGAATACAAAGAACAAGGCACCTTTTCCTGTGGTTCATCTAACCTTGTATACCTGATCACATATGCAAAATGCCCCAAAGGAATGTATGTGGGAGAAACAGGACAAACTCTACATGAGCGCTTGAGCTACCACAGGTTCAACATTAACAGCAAAATAAATCCTATATAATAAAACCCCTGTGTCTCTGAGTCCCTCCTGTGTCCCTGTGTCCGTGCTTCCAGACTTGACAGTTGGCTGTCTGAGAACCTCACTGCATTGTGGGAAATAACAGGTTTTTCCAACTGCCAAGCAAGCTACATCTCCCTGTGTGCATATACTTTGGACAATGGTTGGGGACGGGTGAGCAGGAAGCGTCGGTATGCGCTTTGCCGGGGTTTAGCGGCCGAGGCCTAGCGTCCTTTTCTTTTAACGGGCGGGCCTTTTTACTAGTAACTAAATAAATATATAGATCTCCCATTGCCCACATATTTCTGTTTACGTGGACACAGTTTAAGTGATCTTCTCACCACTGTATTAATGGGTGGCTTCAAATCGCATAAAGAAGGACTAACGAAAGAAACTAAATATATACATTGGTTCAAAAATGTAGAAGAAGGTTTAAACTAGGTTTGTAACTTCTTGTGCTGGTACGATGGGTTTTAAATGCCACAATTGTTTTTATTTTTTCTTTCATATGCTGGTAAGATAGTTTTTAATGCCTCTATTAGTTGTCTTTCATGTGCTTGTAAGAGGGTTTTAAAATGCCACAGTTCTCTTTAGCTTATATAAATAGTGATAGTGTTTGTAGTTAAGTCAAGTCTGAACTCTGGATTTACAATGCCTCCCCATTGACTGGAGTCTGCGGTATGTGTTGTTTTAGCAAACAAGTGGTCTAATCTATTTGTCATAAATTAGCTAGCATCCCTGTGTGACCCTCCTGATGTTGTAATTAACGCATCTAATGACATTTATTTCTGTTTGCAGAAGAATGTTTCTCCTCTGAGTGTCCAGTGTATATAAGCTGTGTAATTTAACATATACAGGAACTAGTCCGAAGAAGGCTTGTTAGCCAAAATCTTACTTTGTATTTACCTCTAAGTTAGCCAATAAATGGTATCTTCCTGATTCAAAACTTCTTGCTTTAAATATAGTCATGTCATCACATTCTGTAACACCATCATCACTTTCCAAACCATGAATTCCATCATCAATTTCTCATAATCTCAATTTCCTCTTCCATGTACAGCAATCTACATTTACCAAGATTTACGCACTTGCAAGCCCTTATTGTTATTGGTCTTGTGGGGTCTTTTGGGTGTAGTGATGAACGTAATCAGCAAAATTACGATTTTGCAAAATTTTGCGTACATTTTTGCAATTACGCCTATACGTAATTATGGTTTGCAAACTGAATTGATTTCATAATCATTCGTAATTTTGCATTAAAAATTTGCGTCATTTTGTGAAATCTTGCATAATTTTGTGCAGAATTTGGAGGTTAATAGCAAAGCCCCCATACATGCTACTGACACCAAAATTGCTATCTATCTCAAAGGGAATAGTGGGTACAAGGGAAAAAAATAATTTTCCAAAAAGACCATATAGTTTTTGAGAAAATTTAAAAAATACTAAGAAAAATGTTTTTTAAACTTGGAAAAATGAGTTTAGAAACCATTTTTCTTTGCATTTTTAAAATCGATGTTCTCAAAAACTACAATGTCTTTTTGAAAAATTGATTTTTTTGACTTGTACCTATTATTCTCCTTAACATATGTACTAATTTTGGTAGCAATAACATGTATGTATGGGGGTTTTGCTATTAACCACCTGAGCTATTAACCACCTGAGCTCAGCTCGTCGAGTAACGCTGCGGTGTACTGCTCAGGCCCTGGTGGGCCGATTTGCATAATTTTTTTTTCAAACACGCAGCTAGCACTTTGCTAGCTGAGTGTTTGTTCCGATCGCCTCCACGCACCGCCGATCCGCCGCTACCCACCGCGAAAGAGGGCCCCCCCTGCAGACCCCTTGCGCAGCCTGGCCAATCACCGCCAGGCTGCGCTATGGGGTGAATCGGGACTCCCCCTGACGTCATGACATCAATGATGTCGATGACGTCATTCCGATCGTCGCCATGGCGATGGGGGAAGCTCCTTCCTGAGTCCTGAGATTCATTCAGTCCCTCTCTCTCTTCTACTGGTAACTGCATGGATGTAGAGACTGTGTAGCAGCCAGGCATGGACTGCCCCCCAGGCCTCCTTTCATTCAGTGATTTAGGGTTGGTCCTGTGTCTGCTGTATTCAGGTTTGTTGTTGTAAGGCAATCTAAAACACTAGGCTAGCTGATAAAAGTGCAAATAGAGGGCAGGCAAGCTGGTAAATATACACAGCATGATGCAGAGGAGGGTCCTTGGGAAAAAATCTGTCTGGTCTCTCCCCATTGTTAAAATGACTGCATGTGCAGATAAGGTGTTAAACAGGTTGAAAAGTTTTGACAGTCCCTAGACTCCAGGAGGGCTGCTTGCTGACTTGTGTGGGAGACTGGCAGGGACAGCAGTCCTATTACCAGCAACTAGTCTCTGTGTAATGTGGGACTGCAATACAGATAAGCTCATTGCTCCATCTCAGGCTATTCTCAGTCTCACTCCACTCATCCTATCTCTGGGCTAGTGCACGACAAAATCGCAATAGCAATCGCTAGCAATTCGCAAATGCGACTTTGTGAATCGATTTCTGAAAGAATCTCTCCAATAAATGCTACCTGCAGCATGTTTGCGATTTTTAAAAAATCACAACACTGCTGTGGAAACACCCTCATAGGGTAACATTAGCCCAGCGCTTTTCAAATCGCTGTAAATTTGAAAAGCGCTCTGAAGCACTCTTGGTGTGCACCAGCCTTCTTCATTCACCTTTGTTTCCCTCTTTCCCTAGTGCTGGCTGGCTGTGTCTTCTTGTCATACAGGAAAGCTAAATAAAAGTGCAATCCTGGTGAGGCAAATATCTTCTTCCCTCTCTTTCAGCTTTTCTCTCCTCATTATTTCTCTGCATAAGGGATCAGACACACTATAAGGTAGTGAAAACCGGGATTAGTAGAGATGGTAGTGAAGGGGAGGACATAGGTAGGTGTATGTGGGGGGATTGGCCTTGAGGGAATTACAGTCGCCATACTTCTGTTGACTTGACAGCCGATTGACCAACCATTTTGATATTAGCAAATCGGATAAAAAATTTTGGGTGGAAATTGGTTGAATGTATCAATCTGAGATGTTGGGAAATCTTGGGCCAATGTGGTTGTCAGGTGCGATAATCATGGAGTGCGATAACCACGAATTATAGACAAGACGGAAGCCCCGGCCATTGTCCCTCAAAATGTATTGTGCCCCCCTGATGCCTGTACTTTTCCTGTCACACTGTTCACAGAGTGTCCTTGCTGTATTTCCGCATTGGAGCTCCACGTGATTACTGGCATATATGACATGGGGTGAGTGTGTGACATAATTTGGGCTGAGGCTGCCATGATAATGGGCCTCTAGTCTGTGTTTCCCCCCAGGCCAGAAGGTCCCAGTCCTCCCCTGGTAGCAGCATAGTGTGTGTGTGTGTGTGTGTGTGTATAGTGTAGTGTGTGTGTGTATAGTGTAGTGTAGTGTGTGTGTGTGTGTGTGTGTGTGTGTGTGTGTGTATAGTGTAGTGTGTGTGTATAGTGTGTGTACTGTGCGTGTCTAAAGTGTGTGTGTGTGTACTGTGTATAGTGTGTATGATGTGTGCGGTGTGTGTGTGTGTGTATAGTGTAGTGTGTGTGTATAGTGTGTGTACTCTGCGTGTCTAAAGTGTGTGTGTGTGTACTGTGTATAGTGTGTATGTTGTGTGCGGTATGTGTGTGCGTGTATAGTGTGCGTGTACTGTGTGCGCGCGTGTGTGTGTGTGTGTGTGTGTGTGTGTGTACTGTGTGTGAGTGCATGCCGCAATAAGTATATTTTATGGTGAAACGCTCTGCTGCATTACAACTACTTTCTGGTGAACCCATGCCACAATAAGTGTATTTTTTGGTGAAACGCTGCTGCATATGATTTTCGGGGGTCTTGGGGGTGGGGTTCACCACAGGAGTGGTGTTCACCACGAGGGGTGGGGAGTCTGGGACTGGGGGCAATCACGGGGGGGGGGCGCAACAGGATTTCTCGCCTGGAGTGACAAAATGGCTAGAGACGGACGCCCCTGCATAAGAGTATGTATTAATGTCACTAACTGTCCCTCAGAGGAGCACATAATCTAATCCCTACCATAGTCATGCAGTCTACATGCTCCCACTGGGCAAAATAATCCAGAACTATGGCCTAGGATACCATTGTTATGCAGATGACACACAACTGTATCTGTCCTTCAAGCCTGGCACCCAAGACCCATCAGCATCCATAAATGCGTGTCTAGTGGATTTACAAAATTGGATGAACACCAGCTGGCTGAGGCTGAACTCTGACAAAACAAAGGTGTTGGTGGTAGGTGGTCCACACATGATTGATAAAGTTCAAAACGCTCACCACCTCAAACTAGCAATTGGGGGAGATACTGTACAGTATATAGACTCTGTGCGAAACCTTGGGGTGATCCTGGATGGAAATCTAAAACTCAAACAGCAGATATCAGCTGTCGTCAAGTCTTCCTACTTCCATCTAAGAAATATAGCGAAAATCAAACACCTTATCCCAGCTGAAGACCTACCTGTCCTGGTTCATGCATTTGTTTCCTCCCGCCTAGACTACTGCAACGCCCTGTTCATCGGATCTACAGATAAGGTTCTGCGCTCCTTACAGCTAGTACAGAATGCTGCAGCCAGACTCCTAGCCAATGCCCCCCCGCAGCTCACACATCACCCCAGTACTGCAAACTCTTCACTGGTTGCCAGTAAAATGGAGAATCAATTTTAAGATCTGCCTGCTGACATTCAAGGCTCTACACCACATGGGACCCAAATACATAGCGGATCTATTGGAACTTTATGCCCCTCCACGCACCCTCCGCTCTGCCAACAAGATGAAGCTGGTTATTCCCAGGATACACTTAACATTTGGTGCTCGGGCCTTTTCCTACGCAGCCCCTACTCTATGGAACTCACTTCCACAATCAGTACGAGAGGCTCCCTCTCTGGACAGCTTTAAAAAAAGGCTAATAACTCACCTCTTTTCCCTAGCCTTTGAGACTGCATAATGCAGGGTCACAGCGCTTTGAGTCCCCAGGGAGAAAAGCGCTATATAAATATTATTGTTATTGTTATTGTTATATGTTCATTGCAGACTTGTGGCCAATTTAGGGGAAAGCCAATTAACTGATCTGTATGTTTTTGGGACGTGGGAGGAAACCAGGGTGCCTGGAGGAAACCCACACAGACACGGGGAGGACATACAAACTCCGAGCAGATTGTGCCCTGGCTGGGATTTCGAACCGGGAACCCAGCACTGCAAAATGAGAGTCCTATCCACATCATGCTGTCAACATTACAGTGCATATTCCCTTCATGACAAATAAAATTTATATCGCACTTTTCTCCTGGCGGACTGAAAGCGCCAGAGCAGCAGCCACCAGGGCACGCTCTATAGGCAGTAGCAGTGCTAGGGAGACTGGCCAAAGGTCTCCTACTGAATAGGTGCTGGCTTACTGAACAGGCAGAGCCGAGATTCAAACCCTGGTCTCCTGTGTCAGAGGCAGAGCCTTTAACCATTACACTATCCAGCATTCATATTACCCATGAGTCACATGCTGAGAGACGGCACTCAAAGTAATAGATGCCATGACGCCTCTGAGAAAGGTAGGTAATCAGTGAGAGGAATGTTACTTCTACGCCACACTACGCTCATAACTCTGCACTTGAGGGTGCCTGCTGCAGGTCTCCATAAGCAGGGCTGTGGAGTCGGTACAAAAATCTTCCGACTCCAACTCCGACTCCTCAATTTATGAAACCACCGATTCAGACTCCAACTCCGACTCCGGGTACCCAAAATGGCTCCGACTCCGACTCCTCGACTCCGACTCCTTAGTCTAATACTTACCAGGGCTGTGGATTTTGCACAAAAATCATCCGACTCCGACTCCTCAGTTTATGAAACCACCGACTCCAACTCCGACTCCGGGTTCCCAAAATTGCTCTGACGCTGACTCCTCGACTCCATCTCCGACTCCACAGCCCTGTCCATAAGACCCACCGCTGACCCCCTTATTGCTGGCCATCAAGACCACTAGGCCCCTTGGCTGTAGACCCGTAGCAGACTCTATGGCTGCTGCAGTGTTCCCTACACTACTGAATACATACAGGCATGTTCAAAGCAGGATTGGAACTATACATAGACATGTTTATCTCATTGTGTTACATGTCAATCTCATCATGTCACTTAAAGAGTAACTTCGTTATAAATTAAAGTTTGCTTCAAACCCATTAAGTTGCCAAGATTTATTAAATCACACGTAATAAAGTGTGATTTTCTCACCCCCAGGGTTCGTGTTCCACTTATGGTCTTAAAATTCCTGCCCCCCCTGTCTGAAATAGTGAAATCGGACCTGAACAATTGTTTTCCTTTCCAAATCATAGGTACAATGAATGCTGGGGGATTGATCTCATAACTCCACCCTCATGCCCTACTCCCAGCATGCAACTACTGTGAAAAGAGATGTAATCTAATCCAGGCTGCCAAGCAAGACATCTGAACTATGAATTATAGCAAAAAGACATGATAAGACAGGCTACAGCTGTTCCGCTGTGTCTTCTCTTTCCTACATACTGTGAAAATAGATGTAATTTGATTCAGGCAGCAAGAAGGCAGAGGAGGGAGGGGCAGGGAAGGGCACCATGCTAGAGGGGAGGACACAGTGCTGAGGGTGTGCTTGCAGGCATCAGATGGAGGCAGGAGAAAGATGGAGGGGGTACTACAGATATAAATGTGCATCTGTTCTATCCACTACTAAGTACCAGATGTACAGTAAACTTGATGTAAATGTCCTTATATGCTCATCTAACTGTACACAGTGCACAGACTTCATATATGTATTACCATTCAATTTTTTTTATTTAGTCTTAAAGATCTTTTTAAGATTTTGCTGTGTACAGCTGATGTATCTTTTTACTAAACACACTGTCCCTTATTCCATATATGACAGGACTAAGACACCTTGGCACAAACGTGAAAAAGAAAAAGCTACCAAACTGTGAAAAAGTAAAACGGTACTGAAGGTTGGCCTGTGTATAGGTTGAAATAAAGGAGATGTTACATAAAAGGAACTGTAGTGCATGGAGCATAACTGTTCTGCTGGCTTTGGAGGCTGAACTTCCCCCAGAACTCATCTTCTTAGCCACCGACATCACTCTCACATATGTGAAAGCAATTATGAGTCCCACCAAGCCGAAGCTAACGATAAGGGTGAAGGATCTTATTGTGCCCTGCAAAGGTACAATGAGTAATATTTCTCGAGAACACAGCACCTTAAAGGAGAAGAATGTTGTATCAACAGACACAATCATGATGGAGAAATCCAGTAACATAGGAATCAATCCAATCACCCATAATGTAGCAATGGCATAAGTGGACCTTTGCAGAGTACAAAGAGTTCTGTAGCTTAGTGGGTGGCAAATGGCAGCATAACGTTCCAAGGCCATGGCTGCCAAATTGTACGGGGTGATTTGGAAAGTTACAGAGACCACAGTGAGGGCAGCATAACACAGGGGCACCGGCATGGACCAGAAAGCAAGGGCAGCCAGAAACAGGAAGAGACCAGCAAAGAGGTATACAGCATCATTGAGCAGCATGTGGACAAAGAGGATATATCGAGAGGTCTCTCTGATGGATGGAGTGATGCAGAAGACATGGAAGATCAGGGAGGTGAAAAAGAGAAAGAGAACAAAACAAATGATGGTCAAAGCTAGGAAGACCATTGGTAAAATGTTCGATACTGTTGTGGAGGAGCTAGAAACGTTGCTCAAGCTGCTGTATGAAACAGATGAGTTCATCCCTGAAGATGGACAGGAAGATATTCAAAGATTTCAGCTGAAATGAGAAAAAAATATATAATTAAACTAAATAAAAGTGTAGAAATGGTCTCTATAGTTATGGAATCACATCTGAAAGCAGCCTCAGCCTTTCTCAGACATTACATGTCACAGTTCTCTGCCGCCAGGTAACGCCACCGTATGTCCAGCTCTGACATTCATTGTGTTACAAACGCTGCCATTCAACTGCATTTTAATTGCACTTAAATGGCGCTTGTGGGTGGCTGTTAGGATTCTGAACTGCTCAGCAAGCGCACAGTTCAGCAGTCCATCTGAAAGATGGCACTTAATCTTGCACAGTGGGACTGGGCATGTGGGAAGAATACCGCCATAATGGTTTTGCTTACTGGGGCTAGGGGTTAAAGCAGGTGAGTAAAAATCAATTTCAATCCCTGTCTGCATGGTCCCGCTCTGGCCTCCCACCGCTTGCTCGTATAGGAAGGACGCCCCTAATGAGTCACGTGCATGTGACGAAATCGATATGGCGGAGCTGCTGACGGCATTCTTCCTATACGAACAAGCGGTGGGAGGCCAGAGCGGGACCATGCAGACAAGGATTGAGGACACCATTCAGGCATACCGGGAGCCTGAGCGGGGGAGAGCCAGCCGGACAAACTCTATGTGCATACCCACCTCTTCAGCTTGTAAGTGTACACCTGGAATAAATCTTTTAGATTATATACAGTGTTGCGCTATGAAATTTATTTTTACATTTGAGGAAACTATTAAAGTGGAACTGCCTTAGGACTTCAGTGCTAAATGGTGGCTGCAGCAGAAGTGGAGTAGTGCTCATAGGCGTGGGGAGCCTCTGAATGCCCCACATGCGCAAATAACCATTGTGATTGGTGGTCCAACTTATTCGGTGAGTCGCTTTCCAATTGGTGTTAGTGGTCCCCTAGTGACAGCTTCTGGCAGAAGTCTTCTACTGATGACGTGGTCAGAAGAAGCTGGCACTATGGGAGGAGCTCGTCGCTGGAACCGATAGATGAGGTGAGCCATGCTACCGCTGCTTATAATTATTAAAGAGAGTCTGAAGCGAGAATAGATCTCGCTTCAGACCTCATAGCTAGCAGGGGCATGCGTGCCCCTGCTAAAACGCCGCTATAGCGCGGCTTAACGGGGGTCCCTGTCCCCCCAAACCCCCTCCGTGCAGCGGGGGAGCGCTTCCTGGTTGGGGCAGGGCTAACCGCCGCAGCCCTGCCCCATGCGCGTCTGTCAGATGCGTATCTCCGCCTCTCCCCCGCCCCTCTCAGTCTTCCTTCACTGAGAGGGGCGGGGGAGAGGCGGCGATGCGCGTCTGATAGACGCGCTGGGAGGCAGGGCTGCAGCCGTTAGCCCTGCCTCCAGGAAGAGTTTTCCCTACGACCATTTTACGACCAACTTTTGCGGGGGGTGGGTTGGGGGTGAAGGGACCCCCGTTAAGCCGCGGGATAGCGGCGTTTTAGCAGGGGCACACGTGCCCCTGCTATATATAAGACCTGAAGCGAGATTTAGTCTCGCTTCAGTGTCTCTTTAAGGGGGCACATGAGGGACACAGGAGGGTGCAAGAGGTACAAAAAAAGACACAATAATTGGGGTAGAACATCTACTAGACCATAGACTTACCAGGTTTAGTATACTTTTTTCCCCTGGTTTTTGCCCTCTAAACCTAATTGCATCTTTTATAGTCTGGAGCATCTTATATGCCGAAAAATACAGTAGATTGTTGTTATTCTTGAGCATGCTGTAGCTGCTTTTTATATGTGCTATCCTTTTTAGTCAATCATCACTGTATCCTGATACAAGTGAAATATTTGTACCAGCTACCTAGCAGACACTTTTTAAAAAATCTTTGACAGGTTTTTTTTTTTAAACACTTACCATTGTTCTTCAACCTTATTAAATCAGCCCTATGTGTGGGCAAAATGTGAGAGTCAATAGAGGATCCTAAAGATCTTGTCTTACAATGGGGTCGTCTAGGGCCTACCCTGCCCTAGTGTTGAGCTAGAATTTTTGCATTAAAATTTTTGAGAAAATCAATTTAAGGAATTCAAAATGTTTTTTATACTAAGCAAAATGACATTTGTCTGTGGAACCGCGTAAGACCCCCCCACTTTTTTAACCCCGTATTACACATGCAGGCTGGTATGGCCAGAATGGGGAGAACAGACCACGTGGAGCACCACAGCCTGAGCTGTACCAGCCCACGTGGTCCTTGATGTGGGGAGCCTCTGGAAGTGAGGGGAGGCTATGCATCCCCCACATGCCCATGATGAACAAAGGGCTCTTTCACACTTTTGGTGTCTTGTATAAAATAATTATACAGAACTTGGACCACAGAACAATGTCATTTTACTCAGTTTAAAAACCATGTTTTCTTTGGATTCTTTAAAAATTGATTTTCTGAAAAACTACAAGATGTTTTTGAAAAAAAAAGTGTACTTTTTTATGTACAGAAATAATTTACAATTGCCCATTCGTAATTTTGCGTTACATGCAAAATTTACGAATTGATTACGGAAAATCAATTCAATTTTCAAATCGTAATTATGTGAAATTATAATTGCAAAACTTCACATAAGCGAAATTAAAACATTGGGCTCGATTCACTACAGCGTGATAACTCAGTTATCACATGTAAAGGCTTTGCGCGTGCAAACACGCATGTAAAGGCTTTGCACGTGCTAAGTATCATTATCACGTGAAGTCACTGCAGATCACACGAACAGAATGTAGATCATGAATTATTACTGTATACAGTACATAAAGCGACGCGTGTTAAACTTTGCGCACGCTGTATTACATTAACTCACATGTTAATGTAAGCACCATTGCTGATTTCATTACCAAACTCTATCTTCTGACCGTGTGAAGCGCCGTAGTTTTCAATGGCATTCCGCACTTAGCAGGTGAAGCGTAACGCTGTTTGCGCGATAAAACGGGAACAGTGGAAACTGTTCACGCACACAATGCTTTACATGCGCGTTTGCACGTGAAAAGACTTAAAACATGATAACTGAGTTATCACGAATCGAGCCCATTGTGCTCGTGAACAGTTTCTACCTTTCGCGTGTTAAGTTTTATCACGCGAACGTTGTGACGCTTCACACGCTATGCTATTGAAAACTACAGCGCTTCGCACAATCAGAAGATAGAGTTTGGTAATGAAATGATCTGCAGTGACTTCATGTGACAATGATACTTAGCACGTGATAATGATACTTAGCACGTGATAATGATATTTAGCGCGTGACAATGATACTTAGCGCGTGATAATGAGACTTAGCGCGTGATAATGAGACTTAGCACGTGATAATGATACTTAGCACGTAATATCACGTGCAAAGCGGCTTATCACTGTCGTGCTAAGTGGTAGCACGCTTTAGTGAATTGAGCACATTTTTGTTATCACTACCCTGCCCAGTGTTTTGCTGAAAAAAGTAAGACTGCATGTGCAACCTGTGACTAGTGATAAGCATGAATTTTGCATAATCGTAATTTCGAGAGATTATGAGTTAATCGATTTTGAAAATGCAAAGTAAAAATGGGTTTTAAACTGTCATTTTTCCGAGTTTAAAAAAGTTTTCCTTTGTATTTTTTAAACCAGTTTTCTCAAAAAATACAAGGAGTTTAAAAAAAATGTTTTACCTTGTTCCCAGCATTCCCCTTAACATACGTAGCAATTCTGGAGATGATAGCATGTATGAGGGCTTTGCCATTAACCTCTAAAGTCGGCACAAAATTATGTGAAATGTCACGTAATTGCGCAAAATTACAAATGGATTATACAAAATCAATTGAATGTCCAAACCGTAATGAGGTAGGGCTGTAATTACAAAAATGTACGTGAAATTTGGCACAATCATAATTAGTGGAATAGTATCATTACAGGGGAGTAGCAATCGGGGTTGCAGAGGTTGGGACCGCATCGGGGCGCTTGGGTCAGAGGGGCCCCAAAGAGCCCTCCCTCGACTACAGTATTAGTTCACTATTGGTCCTGTGCTCATAATAATCACTTCTATAGATACTTTGAATAGTGGTAATCATTAACAAACTGTTCCCCATCCTCTTCTTGCACCTCTGACACTGGGGCTGCCATTGGCAAGTTTTATCAATTGCTATGTATAGAGTGCTTGGGGGGCCCCATTGTAAAACTTGCATCAGGGCCCACAGCTCCTTAGCTGCACCACTGTATCATCATTCACTTCCTGTGACATTCATACTTACTGAGGGGCTTTGAATTTGTCACAGACAAGACAATGTACTCTGTGCAGTGCTGTGGAAGATGTCAGCGCTATATAAATACTAAATAAATAATAATAATAACAACAGGGATCAGAATATGAGAGCTGCAGCTCACAGAAGCACGTGCAGAAACCAATGACTGTTTTGCAGAGATGCTGTTTTGCCTCTTCTATTTATTTGCAGTTAATTCCCACTGGTGGCATCCATGATATTCCTTTTAACAAGCACATTTCCCCTTGTGATTTGTCCTTTAACCCTTTTTCATATCTTTAAATATCTATGTAATTCCCAAAGCAATTCATAATTCTTACAGATCTGTGCTCTAACTAGACATTTTGGTAATGTAGTTCGAATGTCAAAAGCCAAAAATAGATTTCTTACAAATGTCATCATTGTCTGTCTGATTCTGAATGTTTTTGGAAACTTCCAAAAAAAATGTGTTGCAGCAAATGTGTTGTTAGCAGGGCTTGTATTAGGTTTCACAACTCCTTGAGCGAAACTATACTTTGGTGCCCCCAGATTATAAAACCCCACTTTGATGAAAGGCAAACCCAGGAACATATTCAGTGATAATCATAATTTTGCATCGTTAAAGTGTGACAAAGGCTAGTGCTGCAACTAGCACACAGCATCCTTCCCCCTCCTGTGCCCCCTGTAACCCCCCTTCTGCTTAGTCGTACTCTTTGACTGAGGCAGAATGTTGAATATGAGCAGGGAGGAAGTGGCAGTTCTTCCTCTCCTGTGCGTATCCATAACTCCACCCCCTCCACCTCCCCATTTAGTTCCGTATGTGATTCACTGCACACAGTGCACAGGGCAAATTCACTGCACACTGCAAATTCGATTTGCGATTCCGATTTCGATTCTGATTTGCAATTCCGATTTTCCCTGAATGCTAGCAACAGAAGAACGTAGAAAAAACGCAGCATGCAGTAACAATTAAAAATCGCATGCAGTGTGCAGAGAGCCAAAGATATCAGCGGGTACGGCGAGAGCGAGCAGCACCTGTGGTGGAAATGATGGAAAGCAGAGCCGGCCTTTGGGGGTGGCAAGTGGGGCAATAGCCCAAGGCCCCGCGCCTGAAGAGGCCCCGCACCCTCTGCAGCGGTGGGGAGAGCGGGCATAGTAGTTAAAACTCACGTGTCTTCCTCCGATCCTCACAGCTACCATCTATTTCCTCTCCCAGCATCTGTGTATTGGTAACAGCGCCCTCTGTGGTGACATGCGGTCACGTCATCATAGGGGGTGCTGTTACCAATACACAGATGGTGGGAGAGGAAATAGATGGTAGCTGTGAGGATCGGAGGAAGACACGTGAGTTTTAACTGCTCTCCCCACCGCTGCAGGCTGCAGCCACCTTCATATCTAACTGTGTGGGGCACCTACCTATCTAATCTATACTGCAGACACCTATCTAATTTATACTGCAGGCTGGCACCTATCTATCTAATTTATACTGCAGGCACCTTCCTATCTAATCTATACTGCAGGCTGGCACCTACCTATCTAATCTATACTGTAGGCCGGCACCTATCTAATCTATACTGCAGGCACCTATCTAACCTATGCTGCAGGCTGACACCTATGTATCTAATCTAAGCTGTACTGCAGGGCACATACCTATCTAATCTATACTGCAGGCACCTATCTAATCTATACTGCAGGCTGGCACCTATCTATCTAATTTATACTGCAGGCACCTACCTATCTAATCTATACTGCAGCCACCTTCCTATCTAATCTATACTGCAGGCACCTTCCTATCTAATCTATACTGCAGGCTGCCACCTATCTATCTAATTTATACTGCAGACACCTATCTAATCTGTACTGCAGGGCACCTACCTATCTAATCTATACTGCAGGCACCTATCTAATATATACTGCGGGGTACCTACCTAACTAATCTATACTGCAGGCACCTATCTAATCTATACTGCAGGGTACCTACCTACCTATCTAATCTGTACTGCAGGGCACCTACCTGTCTAATCTATACTGCAGGGCACCTACCTGTCTAATCTATACTGCAGGGCACCTACCTATCTAACCTATACTGCAGGCACCTATCTAATCTATACTGCAGGGTACCTACCTACCTATCTAATCTGTACTGCAGGGCACCTACCTGTCTAATCTATACTGTAGGGCACCTACCTATGTAATCTATACTGCGGGGCACCTACCTATCTAACCTATACTGGAGGTACCTACCTATCTAACCTATACAGAGTGTGTGCTTCCACAGCGTGTGTGTGTGTATCCACAGCATATGTCTCTAGGCCCCGCATATGACACTCGCCCCAGGCCCCGCGTAATCTAAGGCCACCTCTGATGGAAAGCTATGCCCTGGTAGGAATAACTGGACATAAACAGGGCATGGGTGCTTTAATCATCAAGGCCCACAAGAGTTTAATTATGTCTCAAACTTTACACCTAGATTTTCAGTCCTTTAAAGTACTCCTGACCGGGTCTTAAATACTTTAAAATTGTTTTACTACTGGTGCTGTGACTTTGTCACACAGCACCAGCCTCCTTCCTCCAGCGCCCCCTGTGGCTCCGTTCTGGCAACAATTATGATCGAGGAGGAAGTGGCAGCTTTTCCTCCCCTCTGTGCATCCTTAACTCCGCCCCCTCCACCTGTGGCTTTAGGTCCTTACTTGTTTCACTGCACACAGTGCACTGGGTAGCTGCGCTGTGTGTGGTCTAGTGTTAATTGGGGTTGGAAGAATATCCGACCTCAATTATCACAAGTCCGCACACAGAGCGCAGCGCCCCTGCACACTGTGTGCAGTAAATCACATACTGAACTAAAGGAGCAGGTGGAGGGGGCGGAGTTATGGTGCGCACACGAGAGGAAGAACTGCCACTTCCTCCCTGCTCATATTCAACATTCTGCCTCAGTCCAAGACTACGACTAAGCAGAAGGGGGGTTACAGGGGACACAGGAGGGGGGAGGATGGTGCTGTGTGCTAGTCACAGCACTAGTAATAAAGCAATATTAAGTGGAGGGGGGAACAGGGTCTGGGGTACTTTAAAGCAAATTAGAATGTGAGACTTCAGGAATGTTCAGCCATGAACTTCCAGAGGGTCCCGGTGTCCAGCTGTGGTCTGGAGGAAAGCGTTGGAAGCCTGTAGAGCACAGGTGTCAAACACAAGGCCCGGGGGCTGAATGTTGCTCTCCTTGCCATTTTATGTGGCCTTTCAGAGCTTCCAATGTGCACCATTGTAAGCACACTGCCTCCCAACCAGGGGAGCATGGCAGTGACAGTTTTTGGTTAAAACCAGGGTTGCTCATTTCGACCTCATGATCACAGCATAGCCGCGATTCACAAGCACTTTTTCACTATCCGAAATTCACTAAGGTTATCTCCTGTCTTTAATAACGTTTCTAGAGTTATCACCATGGTGATAAGGCATGTAGTATTCAGGAAACATTTTACCTCAGGCAAACCTAATGTTAACTCTTCTATCCTTGAAATAACTCCAGAATTCTAAAGTTAAAGACAGGCTGCTAATTAACTGCGTGTGAAAATAACTACAGAGGAGGTAACTTAAGGACTGAAGTGAGAAGATAACTCTCTCACTGTGAAAACTTATCTCTACACCTTAATCAGTTAAGATCAATGGCCTCAATTCACTAAGATCATGCTGGCGATAATAAGGCAAGAGAAAACTTACCACCACACAGTGAGAGAGTTATCTTATTACGACAAGACGACCCAGCAATCGCCAACATCCTCGACCTTGTCGCGAACCGCGGTTTGGGTTTTAAACCAAAAAACTGTGCAGCCCTATCTAAGGCTTATATCACAATGGTGTTAATTACAAAGGAGAAGAGAAGGGAAAAAGAAAGGGGAAAGGAGGTACTCACAGTGCAGCATTGATATTTTAGAGTTGTTGTAGTAGCGGCTGCAGTGTGGGGTACCCTGCACACTGCAGATCCGGTTTCCGATTCTGATTCCGATTTATGGTTCCGATTTTCCCTGCAACTATTGTGAGATACTATAAGTGGTGTAATGCATCAATCTTTCAGGGATTCACACTCAGCGGCTGGATTTGCACCCATTCCTAGTAGCTTTTCCTCTCTTATACCTATAGGACCGGTGAGGGCATTTCTTTTTTTTTTGGTGGTTGTTTTTTTTTTTATTATTTGTTTATTTTTAGTTTTTTTTATTTATTTATTTTTATTTTATTCTATTCTACTATAATATTTTTCCTCGTGTGATTTTTCTTCTTTTTGTTGTTGTTGTTGTTGTTGTTGCTGTGTTATGTCTATATAAGTGGATTCAGACTATGATGTGAAGATGCGCCCAGGGACACAGGAGCACGGCTGTGAAGTCATGTTGATGGAAGTCCGGGCAAGATAATACGCTGAGTCTGAAGAGAAAAAAAAAAAAAAAGAGTTATCTTATTACTTCAATCCTTAAGTTACCCTGTGAGGATCCGCTCAGGCAGCCAGTTTTTTGACCACTGTTCAGGTCTGCATTCTGCAGGTCTCTGGAAGAGAGACCTTCTGTCAGTTTTGCAGCTTGCTGCTGAGGAATTTGCATACGTTTTGTCATGCAGATTGCCTAGCCACATCCTTTGTAGGCTTGCTCTATATATACCATGTGATATCACAGATCTGGGCTGGTCATAAGGGTTAGTCCTGTGTACTCCCCTGGAGTGTCAGCCTTGCTCATTGTTTGAAGATTAGCTTAGAGTAATTCCTGGGACTGCACTAGGCAGGTTCCCTAGTGCAGTTAGGATTGCATATCTGTTTTGTTTGTCTGCTGCGATTGTCCTGTCCCAGCGGTAGTCGACAGGAAGTCGTTCTGATCTTTGTTCTTGGAGTATAGCTGCAGCAGCGGTTGCTACCAGCTATCTCATCTGTTCTGTCTTGCCAGGATCGCACTCGCCTTGCGCTAGTGCTGTGGATCCATCTGATCTCCATCTCTCTTTCTATACTTGGATCGCACTCGCCTTGCGCTAGTGCTGTGGATTCTTCTGGTCTGCTACTCTCTTGCTGTACTTGGATCGCACTCGCCTTGCGCTAGTCCTGTGGATCCTTCTGTTCTGTCTTCCTGGATCGCACTAGCCTTTTGCGCTAGTGCTGTGGATCCTATCTCTCGCTTATTCCTGTTTTCGTGTATCTGTCTTGTCTGCTACGAACGCTTGCTGGAGGCTCGGTGAGGTACCGTTAAGCAAGCGCTCGCATCCTCTGTTTCATGTTTGTCTATCGGTGGTTAGTTAGGTGTGCTTGTCTCTGATGTGCTTAACACGCGGAGACCGCGCATAAACGCGTGCACTGTTGCGAATGAGTGCGGTGTTCGCGTTTAGTTAGCGTTTGTTGTTTTCCTTGTCTCCTTATTGTATTATTTGCTGTGCCTTTGCTACTCTCGTGCTCTGCCTTGCTGTAGCCTTGTGTCACCTCTGGCAATCGCCTCTCTTGCGATTGCGTTCCTACTTCATATCTGCTGTTGTGTATGCACCGTCACGGGTTGGCGACTAGTTTGGTGCACACACATACAATCTGTCCCTGTGCTCATTCTCCTCCGCAATCGCTTCTCTTGCGATTGCGTTCTCACTTGGTTTCTTCTGTTGTGTGTCCACCGTCGCAGGTTGGCGGCTAGATTGGTGGACATACATACATTCCTCATCTGTGCTTATTCACATTGCCATCTCCGGCGATTGCCTTCTCACTTTATCTTCATGGTTGTGTGTTCATCGTCGCACGGTGGCTACTAGTTTGGTGGACACACATACCCTCTGTCGCTTTGATCTCTCTCTTTTAGGGCTATCTTGCCCTGCGTTTCTTCCCTTCGTGCAATTCCTGTCTGGCGTGCGTGGCAGGGCAGAGGAGCGGTTCCTCTGCACTCCACAGCTCCACCTGCCGACAGGAATTTCCCTCTACAGGTGCGCTGCACCTTTTGCTGGGTTCCCTCAAATTACACGCTTGTGGAAGATTTCCGCAGTATCAGCGCACGCCCTGTGCGCTGATCATGGAGAGAATTCCTCAATCGTTACATACCCCCTCTATAGTTAAGTTACCTCCTCTGTAGTTAAGTTTCCTCCTCTGTAGTTAAGTTTTCTCCTCTGTATTATTCTTATTTATTGTATTTATAAAGCGCCAACATATTACGCAGCGCTGGAAATTAGTTTAGGTTACAGACAATATTTAGGGGTCACATACAGCAATATGACAATACAGGAATACAAGAAAGACCAGATCATGCAGCACAGTATGAGTACAAGGTAATGCTTAGTCAGTCACTGGATGGGAGCATAGAGATTAGGCAAGCTAGGTTCACTCAAATGCATAGCATGGGTGCACCATAATGGAGGTGCATGATCAGGTAGGACACAAAAGGAGGAGGACCCTGCCCAAAGGCTTACAATCTAGAAGGAGATGTAGAGACACGAGAGGTAGCGGACCAGAGTTCAGCTGCGGCCGGGTTTAGAGCACTTGTGAGGGGTAGTAGGCCAGAGTGAAAAGGTGAGATTTGAGAGCCTTCTTGAAGGTGTTGAAGGAGGGGCTGCCCTAATGGGTGAAGGTAGAGAGTTCCAAAGTGTTGGAGCAGCTCTTGAGAAGTCCTGGAGGTGTGCATGGGACTGGGTGATGCGGAGGGTGACCAGGCGAAGTTCATTGGAGGAGCGGAGTGAACGGCTAGGTGTGTACCTCTGAATAAGATCAGAAATGTAGATTGGACAGGTTTTTTGGACGGATTTGTAGGTCAGACACAATATCTTGAATCTGATTCTGGACTGGATAGGAAGCCAGTGGAGGGATTCACGGATAGGAGCCGCCCTGGTGGAGCGATGGGAGTGGATAATTCTGGCTGCCGCGTTCATAATGGACTGCAGTGGGGCTATTCGGGTCATAGGGAGACCAGATAGAAGGGCATTGCAGTAGTCGAGGCGGAAAATTATGAGGGCATGGATGCGGAGTTTGGTGGTGGCAGAGGTCAGGAAAGGGCGAATCTTACAGATGTTACGAAGGTGGAAGTTGCAGGACGTTGTGAGGTTTTGGATGTGGGGAGTGAAGGAGAGTGCGGAGTCCAGGGTGACACCCAGACAGCAGGCTTGAGAGGTAGGGCGAATGGTAGTGTGGTTAACAGTGACATGCACATCTGGGAGGTCCAGGGATGACCGGGTGGGAAGATCATAAATTCTGTTTTGTCTAGATTTAGTTTCAGGAACCTAGTGGACATCCAGGAGGAGATGGCAGATAGGCAGGAGGAGACCTTGTCCATGGTAGTGGTGGATATGTCAGGGGTGTGGAGGTAGATTTGGGTGTCATCTGCATACAGATGATAGTTAAAACCCATGGGGGAGATAACCTTGCCAATGGAGGTTGTGTATAGGGAGAACAGCAGGGGGCCAAGGACCGAGCCTTGGGGGACTCCCACTGAGAGGTGGTTGGGGGTGGACGAGGACTCATTGAAGGAGGTTGTGAAGAAGTGGTTGGAGAGGTAGGATGAAAGCCAGGTCAGGGTGAGATCGTGAATGCCCATGGACTGGAGGGACTGGAGGAGTAGGGGATGATCTACTGTATCAAAAGCTGCTGAAAGGTCAAGGAGGAGGAGAATGGAGTATTTACCTTCAGCTTTAGCTAAGGCAAGGTCATTGACCACTTTGATGAGAGCAGTTTGGGTTGAGTGGGCAGGCCGAAATCCAGATTGCAGTGGGTCTAGTAGTGAGTTGGCAATGAGGTACTGGGTCAGGTGTTTGTGAACCAGACACTCAAGGAGTTTTGAGGCAAAGGGGAGGAGGGAGATCGGGCAGTAGTTGGAGGGTAGCGACGGGTCGAGGAAGGGTTTCTTGAGCAGGGGCAGTACTGTGGCCTGCTTGAAGTCTGAGGGGAAGGTGCCTGTGGATAGGTAGAGGTAGTTAAGTTTCCTCCTCCGTGTGAGGAAACGCGGAAAAGCCGCCGCTAGTGCTCAGAGTGAGGCGGCTGTTTCCGCGTCCAACATGGCGACACAACGCGGAGAAACCGCCGCATGCCGCATGGGCAGAGCGGTGGAGTCCGCATTGGACGCGACGGATTGTACGCATGGCACTGGCGTTGACATGATGGAGGGACGCGGGGAAGCCGCCGCTTGTTTGGAGAGCGGTGCGGCGGCCCCCACACCTGAATCAGCTGATACATTGCAAAACATGTCTGGTGTGGCTGGGACTGCTAGTCCATACAGGTTCAGAAAGACGCGCACGCGCGCTGAGACTGAGAGGCAGAGCTTATATGACAGCCAGAAAAGAGTCAGCTGACCAAGCCGGTCAGCTGACATTTTCACCACCATCTATTGGTCCAGCACTTAGGGGTGGCACTGGAGAGCGCTAAGGTATATATACTGGATGCTGGTCATTTCTCTGGCGTCTGGCGTTGCGATCACTACGTGGTAGCACTCAGACCTTGTCTGTATCTGTGTTCTAGTATAGTTTCCAAAGGTGTTGACGGCCAAGGAACTCACACCTTAGTGCTAGGAATTTGAACTGTATTGATTGTTATGACCTTCTGCCTGCCTGACTATTCCTTTGTACTCTGATTCTGTACCCTGCTATTCTGATACTCCGTTGCCAAACTCTGCCTGTTCATTGGATTCCGTATCTGTCTCCTGAATCTGTACTGTATCTGTCTGTGTGGTTACGACCTGGCTTGCCCGACCTCGAGAACTAGCTTTACTGTCAGAGGCAGTTCCCAGATTTGTTAGTGACACCCTCTCTCTGGTGTCACTCACATTCTGTCCTTCCTACCCTCAGCCTAGCTCCTCCCCCCGGGAGAGTCTATGCCTACGGAAGGAACATTCCTTTTGTGTACTCAAAGTATTACTGTTGCATTAACACTCACTCGTTCCTCAGGTGTCCAGAGGTTAGAATATATATCTGATTATCGGTGATACTGCAGATCACCAATAATCGGGTATATTCTGCATTCTCGTTGATACTGCAGTTCACGGGTAATCAGACCCTCTCTGTGTTACACCGATCGTTACACTCTGTAGTTAAGTTCAGTGCTGGGCGTAATGGAAAAATCTACGCTTACGGATCATTACGCGTAATTTTACGCTATTACGCATTACGAAATTACGCTTACGGCGTAGACAATCATTTGCTAAGAGCCTCAAATTTGGAGAATATATTAAGGAGATCAGAAGGAATAAGAGGAAAAATTTTTTTTTCAAAAAGACCTTATAGTTTTTGAGAAAATCGACGTTAAAGTTTCAAAGGAAAAATATATACATTTAAAAACCTGCCGACTTTAACGGTTAATAGCAAAGCCTGCTTAAAATTTAGGAACACCAAATTCAAAGGGTATATTAAGGGGATCAGTGGGAATAAGAGGAAAAAATTTTTTTTCAAAAAGACCTTATAGTTTTTGAGAAAATCGATTTTTAAGTTTCAAGGGCAAAAATGTCTTTTAAATGCGGAAAATGTCAGTTTTTTTTTGCACAGGTAACAATAGTGTTTTATTTTCATAGATTCCCCCAAGTGGTAAGAGTTTTACTTACTTCGTTCTGAGTGTGGGAAATATTTAAAAAAAACGACGTGGGGTCCCCCCTCCCAGACCTCTTTAACCCCTTGTCCCCCATGCAGACTGGGATAGCCAGAATGCGGAGCACCGGCCGCGTGGGGCTCCGCACCCTGACTATACCAGCCCGCATGGTCCATGGATTGGGGGTCTCGGAAGGGGAGGGGCAGCCAAGCTTTCCCCTCCCCCTCCGAGCCCTTGTCCAATCCAAGGACAAGGGGCTCTTCTCCACCTCCGATGGGCGGTGGAGGTGGAGGCCGCGATTTCCTGGGAGGGGGGTTCATGGTGGCCTCTGGGAGTCCCCTTTAAAAAGGGGTCCCCCAGATGCCCACCCCCCCTCCCAGGAGAAATGAGTATAGAGGTACTTGTACCCTTTACCCATTTCCTTTAAGAGTTAAAAGTAAATAAACACACAAACACATAGAAAAAGTATTTTAATTGAACAAAAAACATAACCACGAAAAAAGTCCTTTAATATTCTTAATTAACCATTAATACTTACCTGTCCCTTTAAATAAATGATCCCTCGAAATAGCCTCGGAAATGTTCTATCAGTTACAATGTAACAAAGTTATTACAATGTAACAACTTTGTTACATTGTAACTACGCCGCACCCGACGTCACTCGCCGTCGCCGCTTACGCGTCTGCGCTGCACGGACCCGACAGAGCTCTGAGCTATATAGCTCAGAGCTCTCTAAGCATCTTTGTATTTGGGCTCCAAGGAGCCCCATTGGTCCTTAGCAGACCAATGGGGTTCCTTTAAATCAGAAGGAACCCCATTGGTCTGCTAAGGACCAATGGGGCTCCTTGGAGCCCAAATTCAAAGATGCTTTAGAGAGCTCTGAGCTATATAGCTCAGAGCTCTGTCGGGTGAAGGACGCTAAGTCCCCGCCGGCTCCGCTGCCCTCCCCGCCTCTCCCACATGTCACCTATATACATGCTGGCACCCATGGGTGCCAGCATGTATATGGGTGACAGGTGTGGGCGGAGTGGACGGCGGGAGCCGGCGGGGACTTAGAGTGTATGCGGCGGCCGGCGGGTGAGCGGCGAGTGACGTCGGGTGCGGTGGAGTTACAAAGTAACAAAGTTGTTACATTGTAACAACTTTGTTACATTGTAACTGATTAGTATATTTCCGAGGATATTGCGTGGGAACTGGCTTTTAAAGGGACAGGTAAGTATTAATGGTTAATTAAGAATATTAAAGGACTTTTTTCGTGGTTATGTTTTTTGTTCAATTAAAATACTTTTTCTATGTGTTTGTGTGTTTATTTACTTTTAACTCTTAAAGGAAATGGGTAAGGGGTACAAGTACCTCTATACTCATTTCTCCTGGGAGGGGGGGTGGGCATCTGGGGGACCCCTTTTTAAAGGGGACTCCCAGATGCCACCATGAACCCCCCCCCAGGAAATCGCGGCCTCCACCTCCACCGCCCATCGGAGGTGGAGAAGAGCCCCTTGTCCTTGGATTGGACAAGGGCTCGGAGGGGGAGGGGAAAGCTTGGCTGCCCCTCCCCTTCTGAGACCCCCCAATCCATGGACCATGCGGGCTGGTATAGTCAGGGTGCGGAGCCCCACGCGGCCGGTGCTCCGCATTCTGGCTATCCCAGTTTGCATGGGGGACAAGGGGTTAAAGAGGTCTGGGAGGGGGTCCCCACGTAGTTTTTTTTTTATGTTTCCCACACTCAGAACGAAGTAAGTAAAACTCTTCCCACTTGGGGGAATCTATGAAAATAAAACACTATCGTTACCTGTGCAAAAAAAACTGACATTTTCCGCATTTAAAAGACATTTTTGCCCTTGAAACTTAAAAATCGATTTTCTCAAAAACTATAAGGTCTTTTTGAAAAATGTTTTTTCCCTCTTATTCCCACTGATCCCCTTAATATACCCTGTGAATTTGGTGTTCCTAAATTTTAAGCAGGCTTTGCTATTAACCGTTAAAGTCGGCGGGTTTTTAAATGTATATATTTTTCCTTTGAAACTTTAACATCGATTTTCTCAAAAACTATAAGGTCTTTTTGAAAAAAAATTTTTTCCTCTTATTCCTTCTGATCTCCTTAATATATTCTCCAAATTTGAGGCTCTTAGCAATTAAGGGGGCTTTGCTATTAACCCTTAAAGTCAGCGGCTTTTTTATATTATACGGGAGCGTAATATTACGCGATTATGGCAGACTGTGTAATTTCAATGGGAGTTTACTGTCTTACGCGTAATTTGTTACGCGTAATAACGTAACCTATGGTCTACGCGTAATTAATTATGCGTAATACAGTAACCTTACACGTAATGCTTACGGTGCATTTGTAGTGAATTACGATGCGTAATTACGCTAATGCGTAATTTCGGCCCAGCACTGGTTAAGTTACCTCCTCTGTAGTTATTTTCACATGCAGTTAATTAACAGCCTGTCTTTAACGTTAGAATTCTGGAGTTATTTTAAGGATTGAAGAGTTAACTTAAAGACATAAGAGTTAACATTAGGTTTGCCTGAGATAAAATTTTTCCTGAATACTACATGCCTCATCACCATGGTAACAACTCTAGAAACGTTATTAAAGACAGGAGATAAGCTTAGCAAATTGAGGCCAATGTGTGGAGGTAAGTTTTTTCTAGCCTTATTATCTCAAGCATGATCTTAGTGAATTGAGGCCAATGTGATCCGAATTCGTGATTGCCTCTCAATCACGAATTCAGATCCGAATGCACTCGCCATTTTGGTCCAAATCCGGGTCATATTCTTGAATTTAGCTGTGATCACGGCCGTTATTAAACCGTCAAAACTCGCTGACTTTAACAGTTAATAGCAAAGCCCCCTTAAATGCCAGAATCACCAAATGTGCAGTTTATGTTAAGAAAAGTGGGGGCAATGGGAATTTTTTTTTCAAAAAGACCTTATACTTTTTGAGAAAATCAATTTTAAAATTTCAAAGGAAAAAAGTATACATTTAAATGCGGTAAACGACAGTTCTTTGTAAAACCATTCCCGCCGACCTTAGCATTTAATAGCAAAGGCCCCTTACATCCTAGCAACACCAAATTTGCAGTATATGTTAAACAGATAGTGGGAAACAATGTATTTTGAAAACTTTAAAAAAAAATAGTTAACAGTGTGGGATATTAAAAAAAAATGAAGTGGGGTCCCCCCTCCCGAGCCTTTGTAACACCTTGGCTCCCATGCAGGCTGGGATAGCCAGAATACGGCCGACTGGGGCTTCGCACCCTGAGCTATACCAGCCTGCATGGTCCATGGTATGGGGGGCTCCGGAGGAGAGAGGCGGCCAAGCCTTACCGACCCCCTCCCCCCCGGAGCCCTTGTCCAATCCATGGATAAGGGGCTCTTACCCACCTCCGGTGCCCCAGGAGGAGGTGGGGGTGATGACTCCCTGGGGAGGGGGGGGGTTATGGTGGCATCTGGGAGTCCCCTTTAAGTACCACTGTCTATTAAGGGTGAGATAAATAAAATAAAATAAAAAATAGGGAAATTTATTATAAAAAATAAATAAATATTTACAATAAAAAAAATAAACATCCTGAGAGCGATCCTTGCCCACCAACAGAGAGCAGAAAAGGAAGGGGGGGGAATGATTTGAGTGCCGAGTTGTACGGCCCTGCAGCGAGCCCTTAAAGCTACAGTGACCTATTTTGTAAAATATGGCCTGGTAAGATCACGGTCCTCAAGAGGTTGAGTCAATGTTTACCCATTGTAAAATCTTCCCTCCCCCTGATTTACATTCTGACACTTATCAGTGATGTTGTCATCTTTACTGCTGGCATGGTGCATTACTGAAGGATGTTCCCATCTGTGTAGTAAGCAGTAACGCCAGTTGATGTCCCGGAGTGCTCTGGAGAAGAAGACTGATAGCTCCCAACTGTCCCTCTTTTAAAGGGACAGTCCCTCTTTAGGAACCAAATTCCTCTATCCCTTTTTCCTCATTTGTCCCTCTTTTGGGATTCATGTACAGATCTACAGATTTTCTACTGAAAAATGTGTTTAACCCCTTGTGCACCAGCAGTCTCTAGCCCCTTAGACTGCTGGTACCACAAAACAGCGCTAACCGACGAATCGCAGCTCATACCCGCCGCTCTCGCCAGTCACGCCGTTCTCCCATCACCGCATTCCCTTTGCTCTGCTGTCACTATGACAGCAGCAGAGCTCTTTGCGCAGGTCAGGAGCCACTTTCATTGGCTTCTGACTCTGTCCATCAAAGTTAGCCAATGTGATTGGTTCGCAGTGATCACGCGGTCAGGAGCCAATGAAAGCGTCTTCTGACCTGCTTACAGAGCTCTTCCATCATATAGAAGGCAGGGCTAGTGAACTGCAGTGGGGAGAGAGCGACGCGATCAGCAGTAGTGGCAGGAGCATGCGGTGGGGCTAGGTGAAGCCTACGCCCTGTCAGAGCCACACATCCACCTGCAGGGCATAGATTTTAATGACACAACTATGTATGCAAGTTGTTAATTGACTCTATTATTCCAAATTCTTTAAATTATTATTATTAACTAGTAGACCCAAGCCCGTTTAAAAACGGGCTCTAGGTCTTTTTTCTACTAACGCCTCCGCAGTGCGCATGCGCACGCCCGCACCCGCCTCGTCCACCTCACTCACCCGCCTCGCTCCCTGGTCCCGTCCAGCTGCCCGGACTCCGCACATGCGCAGTAGCAAATAACGGGGACACAGGGACAGCTGGACGTAGCGACACAGGGAGTTAATTATGGAGGATGATTTATAATACACCTATATATTATGTGGCGCTGTACGAAGTAAGAAAAACAAACAAGGGATACATAATGATAGACAATGATATACATCAAATATGGACACTGATACAAAATACAGAACTGGAGATTACAATGAAAATGTAACATGATGAATAAATTGTATAACAGAGTGTGAGCTATTAAATTAATAACATTCCAAGACACAAAAGGGTGAGAGAGCCCTGCCCTTGCGAGCTTACAATCTAAAGGAATTGATAGTTAATATATTTCTTAATTTCATATAATAATATGAAGGAAAATGAACAAGAATAGAATGGTTCCGTGTAAATTTAATTACAAAACAACATATTTTTCCTATGAAATCTTTATGGTCTGTGTGACTAGAAGTGTGGCAGGGGTGTGGCTTAAGTGTCCCTCTTTCTCATCTCAAAAAGTTGGGAGGTATGGAAGACTGCCTAAAGAAAACCTGTAATGACAAAAAGTTCCCCTGGGGGGTACTCCCCTTTGTAGGGGAAAGCCTCCAGATCCTAATAATGCTTCCCCTGTCCTAATGTGTTTCGCTGTGCCCCTCCGAACGGCGGGGATGTAATTATTTACCTTCCCTGGCTCCAGTGCAGGCGCAGTATCGGCTCTCAGCTCGGAGATAAGCGGAAATAGCCAATCACTGTCGGGCCGCTCTACTGCGCAGGCGCAAGTCTCCTGCGCCTGCGTAGTAGAGCGGACCCGATGGAGATTGGCTATTTCCACCTATCTCCGCGCTGAGAGACACAACAGCGCCCCCGCTGGAGCCAGGGAAGGTAAATAAATTTGGCTTGTCAAGCCTGGATTGCCGGAGACTTCGGGAAATCAAAATGAAAAGAAATTTGTGGTTACTCTCACTAGTGTTGGGCGAACAGTGTTCGCCACTGTTCGGGTTCTGCAGAACATCACCCTGTTCGGGTGATGTTCGAGTTCGGCCGAACACCTGACGGTGCTCGGCCAAACCGTTCGGCCATATGGCCGAACTAAGAGCGCATGGCCGAACGTTCCCCGAACGTTCGGCTAGCGCTGTGATTGGCCGAACGGGTCACGTGGTTCGGACCCGAACGCGCTCTGATTGGCCGAACTGTCACGTGGTTCGGGTAAATAAATACCCGAACCACGTCATATCTCCGCCATTTGTCTGTGGGTTTAGCTTTGGGTAGGCAGGCAGGGTAGTTCGCGCTCCAGCCACGCTAGCCAGGGTCCCCCCTGTCATTGTGTCACTGCTGGGAACAGTAGTACACCGCTTGCTCAGCCACACTATATAGCATTCTGTTTACTGCCACTCTGTGTACCTCGCTCAGCCACACTATATAGCATTCTGTTTACTGCCACTCTGTGTCTGCTGGGAATAGTAGTACACCGCTTGCTCAGCCACACTATATAGCATTCTGTTTACTGCCACTCTGTGTACCTCGCTCAGCCACACTATATAGCATTCTGTTTACTGCCACTCTGTGTCTGCTGGGAATAGTGGTACACCGCTCGCTCAGCCACACTATATAGCATTCTGTTCACTGTTCTGTGTCTGCTTGGAATAGTGGTACACCGCTCGCTCAGCCACACTATATAGCATTCTGTTTACTGTTCTGTGTCTGCTGGGAATAGTGGTACACCGCTCGCTCAGCCACACTATATAGCATTCTGTTTACTGTTCTGTGTCTGCTGGGAATAGTGGTACACCGCTCGCTCAGCCACACTATATAGCATTCTGTTCACTGTTCTGTGTCTGCTGGGAATAGTGGTACACCGCTCGCTCAGCCACACTATATAGCATTCTGTTCACTGTTCTGTGTCTGCTGGGAATAGTGGTACACCGCTCGCTCAGCCACACTATATAGCATTCTGTTTACTGTTCTGTGTCTGCTGGGAATAGTGGTACACCGCTCGCTCATCCACACTATATAGCATTCTGTTCACTGTTCTGTGTCTGCTGGGAATAGTGGTACACCGCTCGCTCAGCCACACTATATAGCATTCTGTTCACTGTTCTGTGTCTGCTGGGAATAGTGGTACACCGCTCGCTCAGCCACACTATATAGCATTCTGTTCACTGTTCTGTGTCTGCTGGGAATAGTGGTACACCGCTCGCTCAGCCACACTATATAGCATTCTGTTTACTGTTCTGTGTCTGCTGGGAATAGTGGTACACCGCTCGCTCAGCCACACTATATAGCATTCTGTTTACTGTTCTGTGTCTGCTGGGAACAGTAGTACACCGCTCGCTCAGCCAGAGTATATAGCATTGTGTTTACTGCCACTCTGTGTACACCGCTCAGCCAGACTATATACCATTGTTTACTGACACTCTGTGTACACCGCTCAGCCAGACTATATACCATTGTTTACTGACACTCTGTGTACACCGCTCAGCCAGACTATATACCATTGTTTACTGCCACTCTGATTCTGCTGGGAACAGTAGTACACCGCTCGCTCAGCCAGACTATATACCATTGTTTACTGACACTCTGTGTACACCGCTCAGCCAGACTATATACCATTGTTTACTGCCACTCTGATTCTGCTGGGAACAGTAGTACACCGCTCGCTCAGCCAGACTATATACCATTGTTTACTGACACTATATAGCAGACTATATAGCATTGTGTGTACACCGCTCAGCCAGACTATATACCATTGTTTACTGACACTCTGTGTACACCGCTCAGCCAGACTATATACCATTGTTTACTGCCACTCTGATTCTGCTGGGAACAGTAGTACACCGCTCGCTCAGCCAGACTATATACCATTGTTTACTGACACTCTGTGTACACCGCTCAGCCAGACTATATACCATTGTTTACTGCCACTCTGATTCTGCTGGGAACAGTAGTACACCGCTCGCTCAGCCAGACTATATAGCATTGTGTTTACTGCCACTCTGTGTACACCGCTCAGCCACACTATATAGCATTGCGTACTCTGCCAGTCAGTGTGTATATTGCTGGGATCAGTAATACTCCACTCACCGTCAACCACTATATGAGCTCAACATGAGTTCCCCAGAGACCTCCGCTGTGAGCAGCACTCCCAACAACAGCAACAGCCAACGCCCCACGCAAGCTATAACATCCACCCCAGCAGCCAGTGGTCAGCAGCAGCCCTCCCCGGAGGAGAACGTTGTGTCCATCAGTCCGTCGCCAGAGCGATTAATGAGGGCTGCCATTGAGGAGATGATGGGGCCTGATGTGGAGGAGGAGGTCTGGCTCAGGCCAGCATCCCAAGTTAATGTTGAGGACGATGAGGGGTCTGTGTCTGGGGATGTTGGGGTGGCAGAGGTGGTGGGTGGGTCAGACTCAGGAGAAGAGTTGTATGATGAGGATGATGATCGGGACCATCTGTATGTGCCTCAGAGTCCGACCCCGGAAAACATGTTGTATCGTGTGTTTAGGTACTAAAATCTGCGTTCCCTCCCAGTAGTGTTGGGCGAACAGTGTTTGCCACTGTTCGGGTTCTGCAGAACATCACCCTGTTCGGGGTGACTATATAGCAGACTATATAGCATTGTGTTTAATGCTACTCTGTGTACACGGCTCAGCCACACTATATAGCATTGTGTTTACTTCCACTCTGTGTCTGCTGGGAACAGTAGTACACCGCTCACCCGCCACTGTATAGCATTGTGCTCTGTGTCACTGCTGACAATAGTGGTACACCGCTCACCCACCACTGTATAGCATTTCTGTACTGCCACTGTACTGCTGCCAGTCAGCGTGTACTTTAAGGATAAGTGAAATGAGGAAGAAATCCGGTGAAAGAGGGAGGGGCAAGGGAAGAGGTGTTTCCCCTGACGGTTCACGTACAGGCCACAGGGGAGCACCCAAGAAAACCCACTCAATACTGCCCATGTTGTCCAGGACAACAACCCTCACAGATCCAAAAGAACAGGACCAGATAATTACTTGGATGACCTCTCAAGCGTCCAGCAGTGGGTTAAGCAGCACCAGCACATCACGCACGAGGTCCGAGTCCTCAGCCAGTTAAAGTCTGGGCTTTCTTTGAAGACTGCACTGAGGATGTTACCATGGCGATTTGCAAGGTGTGCAAGACCCGCCTGAGCAGGGGGAAAAGTATTAACAACCTCTCCACCACCAGCATGAGCCGCCACATTCTATCCAAACATCCCACTCTGTGGGCAAACGCGGCAGGACAGGGTACCACCAGCAACACTGCCTCCCTTGGGTTCACCAGACTCACCACCAGACCCGCCTCAGCAGCAGCAGTAGCCCAGCCATTGCGTGGTTCACAACATTCACAAACATCAGACGATGCTGACACTGTCACTTTCCGGACTAGTGCTCTTGAGGTCTCCCAGTGTTCATCAAACACAACAACCAACAGCCCTTCGGTGTGCAGCGCTACGGTTGAGTTGTCTGTCTCTGAGATGTTTGAGCACAAGAGGAAATTGCCAGCAAATGACCCCCGGGCCGTGGCAGTAACAGCCAGCCAGCATAGCCAAGCTTCTGGCCTGCGAAATGCTGCCATATCGAGTGGTGGAGACAAACAGCTTCAAGGGCATGATGTCAGTGGCCATCCCACGTTACGTGGTTCCCAGCCGCTACCACTTTGCGCGCTCTGCAGTGCCTGAGTTGCATGAGCACGTGGTCAGCTAAATAACCCGAAGCTTGAAGAATGCCGTTGCCTGCAAGGTTCACCTCACCACTGACACCTGGACGAGTGCGTTCGGCCAGGGTCGATACATCTCCCTTACCGCGCACTGGGTGAACCTTGTGGAGCCTGGCAGCGATTCCTCACCTGCTACGGCGCGGGTGTTGCCCACGCCGCAAACAGCTGGATAACAACAGCAGCACCTACCTCTCTGACTCCTTCTCCTCCAACGCATCTCAAAGCTGTACCTCATCCGGAAATGCTAACCCAGCACCAGCAGCAGTAGGATCGTGGAAGCAGTGCAGCACAGCTGTTGGCATGCGTCAGCAAGCGTTGCTGAAGCTGATCTGCCTTGGGGATAAGCAGCACACAGGGGAGGAAATTTGGAGGGGAATAAAGGAACAGACGGATTTGTGGCTGGCACCGCTGGACCTGAAACCGGGCATGAAGCTAGACACCTGGCACGAACTGGCAATGTACGCAATAGAGGTGCTGGCTTGCCCGGCAGCCAGCGTTATGTCAGAACGCTGTTTCAGTGCTGCCGGAGGCATCATCACAGATCGGCGTATCCGCCTCTCCACAGAAAATGCAGACCGTCTGACTCAAATTAAAATGAATCAATCCTGGATTGGAAACGACTACGCAACACTCCTGGACCCCAACCAAGTAACATGACCGATGAACATCTGGGATGGTTTCGCGTTTCCGGTCCCTGTTTATTGAACCTCTCATCTGTATTACATTTATGACTGCATGGCGGCAAAAAGCATTGCTGCTATATCCGCACGCTTTTTGTCCTCATGCAAGGCCTGGGTTGTTGTGTCTCACAAAGCGTGGCCTTCTCCTCCTGCGCCTCCTCCTGTTCCATCACGTGTGCTGCTGCTGCTGCTGCTGCTGCTGGGTTACCGTTGCCGGTCCCTGTTTATGGAACCTCTTATCTTTATTACATTTATGACTACATGGCGGTACAAAGCATGCTATCCGCACGCTTTTTGTCCTCATGCAAGGCCTGGGTTGTTGTGTCTCACAAAGCGTGGCCTTCTCCTCCTGCGCCTCCTCCTGTTCCATCACGTGTGCTGCTGCTGCTGCTGCTGCTGCTGGGTTACCGTTGCCGGTCCCTGTTTATGGAACCTCTTATCTTTATTACATTTATGACTACATGGCGGTACAAAGCATGCTATCCGCACGCTTTTTGTCCTCATGCAAGGCCTGGGTTGTTGTGTCTCACAAAGCGTGGCCTTCTCCTCCTGCGCCTCCTCCTGTTCCATCACGTGTGCTGCTGCTGGGTTAGCGTTGCCGCGTGGTCCCTGTTTATTGAACCACTTATCTTTATTACATTTATGACTGCATGGTGGTACAAAGCATGCTATCCGCACGCTTCTTGTCCTCATGCAAGGCCTGGGTTGTTGTGTCTCAAAGCGTGGCCTTCTCCTCCTGCGCCACCCTCCTCCTGTTCCATCACGTGTGCTGCTGCTGGGTTAGCATTACCGGTCCCTTTTCCTGGAACCTCTTATATGTATTACATTTATGACTGCATGCCGACAAAAAGCATGTTACCTGTGCAAAGAAAACAGACATTTCCCACATTTAAAAGACAGTTTTCCCTTTGAAACTTTAAAATCGATTTTCTCAAAAACTATAAGCTCTTTTTGCTAAAAAATTTTTTCCTCTTGTACCCACTCCCAAGGTGCACATACCCTGTCAATTTGGGGTATGTAGCATGTAAGGAGGCTTTACAAACCACAAAAGTTCGGGTCCCCATTGACTTCCATTATGTTCGGAGTTCGGGTCGAACACCCGAACATCGCGGCCATGTTCGGCCTGTTCGGCCCGAACCTGAACATCTAGATGTTCGCCCAACACTAACTCTCACACAGAACCCCCCCCCATGGAACCCCCCCAGTGGCACCTAACCCTAAGACCCCCCTCCCCCCGTTGGTACCTAACCCTGGTGGTGCCTAACCCTAAAACCCCCCTGGTGGTGTTTTACTCTAAGAACCCCTGGTGGTGCCTAACCCTAAGACCCTCCTTGGTGGTGCCTAACCTTAAGATCCTCCCTGGTGGTGCCTAACCCTAAGCCGCCCCCTGGTGGTGCCTAACCCCAAGACCCCCCCCCCCCCCGTGGCACCGAACCCTAAAACGCCCCTAGTGGTGCCTAAACCTGAAAAAACCCTGGTGGTGCCTAACCCTAAAACCTCCCTGGTGGTGGCTAACAGGGATGCTCAGATGTGCCTCATCCATGAATTCGGCAATCCGCGTGGTTGCAAAAAAAAAATCCGCATTCGGCCCCGCCGCATGCGGATTTTCGTTCGCCTCTACGCAACCACGCGGATTTTCTGCCGTGAATGGCGTAATCACGCGTGGATTCCCGCCCGGAGGCGGATTTTCATTTAATGTTAATAACAAAGCCCCCATACATGCTACAATCCCCCTAATTGCATGGATTATCGAGGTGATAAAAGGGGCAACATAACTTCAACATAAAAAATTCCCCCCAAATTTTTTTTTCTAGAGAAAATGGATTTTAAAGTGAAATCAACACTTTAAATGGGGCTATTAATTGGTAATAAGTGGTTTTAAAAAGGGATATACGCGTTAAGCAGTCAAAGAGGTGAAGGCGAGTTCCAATGGCACTTGGCGGCGAAGGTACCGCTGGAGGAGGATGAGTGGCTGACGCCAAAAAGGCCCCAGAGAGGTTTTTGTAATTTTTTTTTGTTTTTTTTGCAGCAATTAGCAATGACATCGCAGCAGAGTTGTCAGTGGACACGGGCAGTGTGAACGCAGAGTGCAGTGGTGGTAGCGAGTCAGGAGAAGGACTATGCGGGCGGTCAGTTCAGCAGCACAGAAGGACCATGGCAACATACTGGTGCTAGTAGTAGCAGCACAGCGTCATAGTGCTGGCCAAAAAATTAAATGCACCCGGTGACCCGGGCAGTGTGAACGCAGACAGAGTACATTGGTGGAAGCGACTGAGTCAGGAGGAGGAGGACAATGCGGGCGGTCAGATCAGCAGCAGCAGCAGCACAGAAGGACCATGGCAACATACTGGTGGTAGTAGTAGTAGTAGCACAGTGTCATAGTGCTGGCCAAAAAATTAAATGCACCCGGGTGACCCGGGCCGTGATAACGCAGACAGAGTGCATTGGTGGTACCGTGGTAGCGACTGAGTCAGGAGGAGGAGGAGGACAAAGCGGGCGTTCAGTTCAGCAGCAGCAGCAGCACAGAAGGACCATGGCAACATACTGGTGCTAGTAGTAGCAGCACAGCGTCATAGTGCTGGCCAAAAAATTAAATGCACCCGGGTGACCCGGGCCGTGATAACGCAGACAGAGTACATTGGTGGTACCGTGGTAGCGACTGAGTCAGGAGGAGGAGGAGGACAAAGCGGGCGTTCAGTTCAGCAGCAGCAGCAGCAGCACAGAAGGACCATGGCAACATACTGGTGCTAGTAGTAGCAGCACAGTGTCATAGTGCTGGCCAAAAAATTAAATGCACCCGGTGACCCAGGCAGTGATAACGCAGACAGAGTACATTGGTGGTACCGTGGTAGCGACTGAGTCAGGAGGAGGAGGAGGACAAAGCGGGCGTTCAGTTCAGCAGCAGCAGCACAGAAGGACCATGGCAACATACTGGTGGTAGTAGTAGCAGCACAGCGTCATAGTGCTGGCCAAAAAATTAAATGCACCCGGTGACCCGGGCAGTGTGAACGCAGACAGAGTACATTGGTGGTACCGTGGTAGCGACTGAGTCAGGAGGAGGAGGAGGACAAAGCGGGCGTTCAGTTCAGCAGCAGCAGCAGCACAGAAGGACCATGGCAACATACTGGTGGTAGTAGTAGCAGCACAGCGTTATAGTGCTGGCTAGTGGTGCTCAGCAGAGCTCGAATATTCGAGTAGCTCGAATATTCAAGCTCTTTTTCAGCTATTCGAGCTCGGTATTCGAGCTCCGAATAGCTGGAGCTATTCGAATGGGCTATCCGAGTACACTCGAATAGCCCATTCACTATTCGAGCTATTCGAGCAAACCGGCGCTATTCGAGCTCGGTGCCGAGCTCGAATAGCGTCATAGCCCAGATTGATGTCCTTAGAGCCAATCAGAGGGCTCCCAGGCCCTCTGACGGCAGCCAATCACAGAGGGGGACCCTGGCCAGCCCCTACCCTATAAATAGCGGCCGCCATGTTAGGTTTTTCCATGCTTGCCTGAGACTTGTACAGAGAGAGAGTTGCTCCTTTGTGCTTTGGCTTAGCAAGTGCTCTATTGTGGTCATTTACCTAGCGTTTTTGCTCACCTATACCTGCCATATACACCTATATTGTTGTTAGTTAGATAGACATTGTATTTTAGTTAGTAGCTTGTGTGTTACATTAGAGAACTGCAGGCAGCTGCTGCAAGCTTACAGGTTTAGGCCTCAGGGGGGCCTTGCCTCTGTGGGCAGCTGTCCTCTGTTTATTTCTCTCATCTATACCAGTATTTCTGCTGTCCTTTACTAAATAGTATTGTAGTTATACTGTACTAGGAGTAGGACACTCACTGACTGTCCCTGTTTATAGGCTACTAGCTAGCTCCTGCGTGTGTGCACTCACTCACTGTCTGTGTGTACACACACTCTATTTCCTTCTGATTACTGATTGATTATTGTTAGTTGTACTTACTTACTACTTACTCTTACTGTACCCGTAGGGACACTCACTGTCACTGTTCATATAGGCTACTAGCTCCTGCGTGTGCGCACTCACTGTCTGAGTGTACACACACAACACACACTCTATTTCCTTCTGATCGCTGATTGATTATTGTAATTAGTTAGTTCTACTTACTGTTACTACTTACTTTTACTGTACTAGGAGTCTAGGACACTCAGTCACTGTGTTCATAGGCTACTAGCTCCTGCCTGCGTGCACTCACTGTCTGAGTGTACACACACCCACACTCCATTTCCTTCTGATCGCTGATTGATTATTGTAATTAGTTAGTTCTACTTACTGGTGTTACTACTTACTCTTACTGTACTAGGAGTCTAGGACACTCAGTCACTGTGTTCATAGGCTACTAGCTCCTGCCTGCGTGCACTCACTGTCTGAGTGTACACACACCCACACTCCATTTCCTTCTGATCGCTGATTGATTATTGTAATTAGTTAGTTCTACTTACTGGTGTTACTACTTACTCTTACTGTACTAGGAGTCTAGGACACTCAGTCACTGTGTTCATAGGCTACTAGCTCCTGCCTGCGTGCACTCACTGTCTGAGTGTACACACACCCACACTCCATTTCCTTCTGATCGCTGATTGATTATTGTAATTAGTTAGTTCTACTTACTGTTATTACTTACTCTTACTGTACTAGGAGTCTAGGACACTCAGTCACTGTGTTCATAGGCTACTAGCTCCTGCGTGCGTGCACTCACTGTCTGAGTGTACACACACCCACACTCCATTTCCTTCTGATCGCTGATTGATTATTGTAATTAGTTAGTTCTACTTACTGGTGTTACTACTTACTCTTACTGTACTAGGAGTCTAGGACACTCAGTCACTGTGTTCATAGGCTACTAGCTCCTGCGTGCGTGCACTCACTGTCTGAGTGTACACACACCCACACTCCATTTCCTTCTGATCGCTGATTGATTATTGTAATTAGTTAGTTCTACTTACTGGTGTTACTACTTACTCTTACTGTACTAGGAGTCTAGGACACTCAGTCACTGTGTTCATAGGCTACTAGCTCCTGCCTGCGTGCACTCACTGTCTGAGTGTACACACACCCACACTCCATTTCCTTCTGATCGCTGATTGATTATTGTAATTAGTTAGTTCTACTTACTGGTGTTACTACTTACTCTTACTGTACTAGGAGTCTAGGACACTCAGTCACTGTGTTCATAGGCTACTAGCTCCTGCCTGCGTGCACTCACTGTCTGAGTGTACACACACCCACACTCCATTTCCTTCTGATCGCTGATTGATTATTGTAATTAGTTAGTTCTACTTACTGGTGTTACTACTTACTCTTACTGTACTAGGAGTCTAGGACACTCAGTCACTGTGTTCATAGGCTACTAGCTCCTGCCTGCGTGCACTCACTGTCTGAGTGTACACACACCCACACTCCATTTCCTTCTGATCGCTGATTGAATATTGTAATTAGTTAGTTCTACTTACTGGTGTTACTACTTACTCTTACTGTACTAGGAGTCTAGGACACTCAGTCACTGTGTTCATAGGCTACTAGCTCCTGCCTGCGTGCACTCACTGTCTGAGTGTACACACACCCACACTCCATTTCCTTCTGATCGCTGATTGATTATTGTAATTAGTTAGTTCTACTTACTGTTATTACTTACTCTTACTGTACTAGGAGTCTAGGACACTCAGTCACTGTGTTCATAGGCTACTAGCTCCTGCGTGCGTGCACTCACTGTCTGAGTGTACACACACCCACACTCCATTTCCTTCTGATCGCTGATTGATTATTGTAATTAGTTAGTTCTACTTACTGGTGTTACTACTTACTCTTACTGTACTAGGAGTCTAGGACACTCAGTCACTGTGTTCATAGGCTACTAGCTCCTGCGTGCGTGCACTCACTGTCTGAGTGTACACACACCCACACTCCATTTCCTTCTGATCGCTGATTGATTATTGTAATTAGTTAGTTCTACTTACTGGTGTTACTACTTACTCTTACTGTACTAGGAGTCTAGGACACTCAGTCACTGTGTTCATAGGCTACTAGCTCCTGCCTGCGTGCACTCACTGTCTGAGTGTACACACACCCACACTCCATTTCCTTCTGATCGCTGATTGATTATTGTAATTAGTTAGTTCTACTTACTGGTGTTACTACTTACTCTTACTGTACTAGGAGTCTAGGACACTCAGTCACTGTGTTCATAGGCTACTAGCTCCTGCCTGCGTGCACTCACTGTCTGAGTGTACACACACCCACACTCCATTTCCTTCTGATCGCTGATTGATTATTGTAATTAGTTAGTTCTACTTACTGGTGTTACTACTTACTCTTACTGTACTAGGAGTCTAGGACACTCAGTCACTGTGTTCATAGGCTACTAGCTCCTGCCTGCGTGCACTCACTGTCTGAGTGTACACACACCCACACTCCATTTCCTTCTGATCGCTGATTGATTATTGTAATTAGTTAGTTCTACTTACTGTTATTACTTACTCTTACTGTACTAGGAGTCTAGGACACTCAGTCACTGTGTTCATAGGCTACTAGCTCCTGCGTGCGTGCACTCACTGTCTGAGTGTACACACACCCACACTCCATTTCCTTCTGATCGCTGATTGATTATTGTAATTAGTTAGTTCTACTTACTGGTGTTACTACTTACTCTTACTGTACTAGGAGTCTAGGACACTCAGTCACTGTGTTCATAGGCTACTAGCTCCTGCGTGCGTGCACTCACTGTCTGAGTGTACACACACCCACACTCCATTTCCTTCTGATCGCTGATTGATTATTGTAATTAGTTAGTTCTACTTACTGGTGTTACTACTTACTCTTACTGTACTAGGAGTCTAGGACACTCAGTCACTGTGTTCATAGGCTACTAGCTCCTGCCTGCGTGCACTCACTGTCTGAGTGTACACACACCCACACTCCATTTCCTTCTGATCGCTGATTGATTATTGTAATTAGTTAGTTCTACTTACTGGTGTTACTACTTACTTTTACTGTACTAGGAGTCTAGGACACTCAGTCACTGTGTTCATAGGCTACTAGCTCCTGCCTGCGTGCACTCACTGTCTGAGTGTACACACACCCACACTCCATTTCCTTCTGATCGCTGATTGATTATTGTAATTAGTTAGTTCTACTTACTGGTGTTACTACTTACTCTTACTGTACTAGGAGTCTAGGACACTCAGTCACTGTGTTCATAGGCTACTAGCTCCTGCCTGCGTGCACTCACTGTCTGAGTGTACACACACCCACACTCCATTTCCTTCTGATCGCTGATTGATTATTGTAATTAGTTAGTTCTACTTACTGTTATTACTTACTCTTACTGTACTAGGAGTCTAGGACACTCAGTCACTGTGTTCATAGGCTACTAGCTCCTGCCTGCGTGCACTCACTGTCTGAGTGTACACACACTAAATTTACTTGTGATTACTACTGATTATTGTAACTGCTAGTTGTACTTCCTGACTGTTACTACTTACTTATTGTACTAGGGGACACTCACTCAGTCACCTCACCAACCAACCCACTCCATTAAAGTACCCCACTTTTCACCCGCCCTTTTAAAAAACTTTTGTCTATACGCCCAAAACATTGAAGATGTCTGGAAGTGGCAGCCAGCGCGGTTTGGGCAAGGGGAAGGGCAGCAAGGGAATCAGGAGGAGAGGGAGCAGCATTGTGGCAAGCCGCGGCCGCGGGCGCGCCACCATGCACAGTTCCGCAGCAGCAGCAGCAGCGTCAGTGGCTAACATTCCTCCCATAGCCACTGGCCGTGGACGCCTTGGGCGCCGCCCAGCAGGAGCATCTGCAACTCACGCTGCAGAGACACAGCAGCAGCAGCGTGTAGCACCTGCTCCCATTTTCCTCCAGCCGGGTCGGAAACGTCCCATTGAGGAAAAGGATGCAGACACTGTGGTGCAACTCATGACGGAGGATGAGCAGCCCGCCATCAGCTCTGCATCCGAGGCCTCCACCCTCACCACCACCACCACCACCACCACCCCTGTTCGCAGCAGCCGCCCAGCAGGGTCTGGGGAGGAGGCCAGTTCACCGTCAGTCGCCGACCTGTCATTCAGCACTCTTTTGACCCCAGGCATGATGAGTCAATTGTCTGCTGTTGTTGGCAATTTTGAGGAGGAGATGCTGATGGGCACTTTGGGGGATGAGGGATTGGACAGCAAGACTGTGGCGACAGTCAAGCAGCCCATCCATGCATCAGGAGAGGAGTTTGGGGGGTCATCATCCCAGCAGGACATGTTTCAGGAGGGGGAGGATGATGGTGATGACCCGGTGACAGACAGAGACTGGGTGCCACCACCTCCAGGGGATGTCGTCCTCAGCAGCTCGGAGGAGGAGGAGGATGCGCTTGTGGGCCTTGCAAGGAGGCGCATCATTGCAAGCATTGGCAGCAGCAGTAGGCAGGTCCCACAGCCTGCTGGTGTCTCAGGCTCAGCAGCAGTAGCAGCAGCATCTGCCAGTACCACCACCAGCCGCACCCAAGCCCCCCAAGCCCCCCCCCCAACCACCACAGGGAGACAGGCAGCAGCGCTTCCATGCCGTAGGGGGATGTTTAAGTCACCAATCTGGCGATATTTCACCATGCCCACTGTGTACAGCAAGTACGCCACTTGCAACCACTGTCAGCGGAAGTTGAGCAGAGGTGCAGACCCCTTAAAGTTCTGCACCAGCTCGCTCATCAACCACCTTGCGGCTAAACATTTCCACCAGCATGAGGAGTTCCAGAGGCTGAAGGCATCTGGTGCTGGCAGTGGCACCACACCCATCACTGCACAGCCTTCAGCAGCAGCAGCAGCAACAGCAGCCACCCGCCCTCCTGCTCCTCCAGCAGCACCAGCAGGAGTGCGGAAACGCACTGCTCCTCCCCCTTCTGCAACTCCTGCCGCCGACACTGAGGCCTGTTCTGGCAGCCAGTCCTCAGTGGCCTCCTCCGCTGTGTCTGCTGATTCCCGTGTCAGCAAAAGGCCACGCCAGAGCCTTTTGAGCGAGTCCTTCCAGGGGGTGGTTAGGGCTCTGCCTCCCAGCAGCCGTCGCGTGCGGCAGCTGAACGGCTTGCTGGCACAGGCCATGTGCTCCCAACTCCTGCCGTACACGCTCGTGCAGGAGGGGAGCGACATGCGGGCGCTGCTTGCTTGTGCAGCCCCAGACTGGCAGCTCCCCAGCAGACACTTCTTCGCCCGCAAGGCCATTCCTGCACTGCACCGCTTTGTGATGGCCAATGTGCAGCGAGGGCTGGAGCACGCGGTTGGTGAAAGGGTCCACGTCACCATGGACTCCTGGAGCAGCCGCTTCGGGACAGGCCGCTACCTGTCCTTCACTGTCCACTGGGTCAGCTTGGTGGAAGGGGGTGAGGATGGGAGAGCAGCAGCGGGCACAGCAGCAGCAGCAGCAACACAGTGGGTGGTGCCACCCCGCAGGGTCAGGGGAACTGCAGCGGGTTCCTCCGATCCTCTGCCATCCTCCGCCACACCTGGCCAAACCCCCCGCCTCAGCAGCAGCGTGCAGGCCCGCCACTGCCAAGCGCTGCTGCACTTGGTCAGCCTTGGCAAGACCAAGCTGACGGCAGCCCACGTGTTGGCCAAACTCCAGGAGCAGGAGAGGATTTGGCTGACCCCCAGAGGCCTCAGAGTCGGAGAGGTGGTGTCCGACAATGGGGCCAATCTGGTTGCTGCCATAGACAGGGGAAACCTGACCCACATCCCCTGTCTTGCCCACGTGCTGAACCTGGTGGTGCAGAAGTTCCTGCGCACCTACCAGGGGATGGGCGAACTGCTGGAAACGGCAAGGAATGTTGTGCGTCACTTCCGGCGCTCGGCTGCAGCCTGTGCGAGCCTGGAAGACGTGCAAAAGGAGCTGGATCTGCCATGCCATCGGCTGATCCTTGACGTTCCGACTCGCTGGAACTCCACCCTGGTGATGTTGGAGCGTCTGGTTGAACAGAGGTACGCTGTCAAACAGTACCTTGCCCTGGCCACTGTTTCCGCAGCTCAGAGAAGGGACAAGACCAGCAACATCCCGTCCATCGTCCCCGATGATGACTGGAGGCACATGCAGCAGGTGTGCTTTGTGCTGGCTCCCTTCCTGCAGGCCACAAACATGGTGAGCAGGGACCATGCTATGGTCTGCGAGTGGGTGCCCCTGGTTTCTCTGCTGAACAGGGCCCTCGATGCTTTGCTGGAACAGGGAGCGGCAGCCTTGGACCAGCAGGAGCGGCAACCAGCTGCGCAGTCCACCTCTGAGGGGGAGGAGGAGGAGGACTTGGTGGAGGTCCCTGACCTGGCTGCTGATGAGGGGGATCAGCACAGCGCAGCTGAGTTGGTGCGGGGGTGGAGAGAGGATGAGGCGGCAGAGGAGGAGGATGAGGACAGCACTGACGTCGATGTGCCAGCAGACGTGGCCCGCCTCTTCCCAATGGCAGCGCACATGCTGACGTGCCTGCGCAGGGACCCCAGGGTGATCCAGATGAAGCAGAGGGAGGACATCTGGATCAGCATGATGTTGGACCCACGCCTCAAGGGGAAGTTGAGCCAGTTCCTGCCGCCTGCAGGAGGAGACCCAGCGCAACAAATAAGGAGCTTGCAGCAGGCCCTTGTTGAGTGCTTGGAGGAAGCCTTCCCCCAGCCTTCCACCCCCACTGTCCAGCAGCCAGCACAGAGGCAGCAGCAGGTGCCTGCATCCAGCAGCAGCAAGCGCCCCACAGACCTGCTGTCTCTCAGCCACGAGCTCTACAGGACTGTAGAGGCTCCGGCAGCAGTGACTAGAGAGGAGATGCATGCAGCAGCATCCTCCTCCGGTCACAGCCAGCGCCTGACCCGCATGGTGGCTGACTACATGGGGTCGTACAGCGGGCTTGACAGCGATGCCCCTGTTGATCCCATGGAGTATTGGGTCAAGCGCATGGAGATCTGGAGCGAGCTAGCGCAGTACGCCCTGGAAGTGCTGTCCTGCCCCCCTTCCAGCGTGCTGTCCGAGCGCTGCTTCAGTGCAGCTGGTGGCGTGGTCACCGAGAAACGCTCACGTCTGTCTCACAAGTCTGTGGACAGACTGACGTTTCTGAAGATGAACCAGGCGTGGGTGGAAGGCGAGTTCCTGGCCCCTGTTGTCGGCGAGAGGGGGACATGAACTGGCTGCCGGAACCATCGTTAATGTGCCTTACCACCCTTTACCACCTCCTGGCTCCTGCTCACTAAGCCAGCCTGGTTCACTTTGACTATTACGTCGCCTGCAGCCACACATTTTACACCTACAGTGGGCTGCTGTGTACTGCCCTTCTGCTGTCTGTCTGTGTTTCCCACTGCCAGGGTACACAGAATTACCTTCTTCTGCTGCCACTCTGCCACCAGCTATTACGTCAAACAATAGCTATATTGGTTGCAAAACCAAAACCAAACAAACCATAAAAAAAAAAAAAAGGTTTAATTTTTCTGAGGTGCCCGGGTTGAAAACTGTGTTGTTCCAGTTGTGTATTGGACACAATGTGGGCTGCACGACCGCTGTCTGGGACCTCCTGTTGTGTTTATTTACGGCCTGGTATCACCGCTAGGTACCAGGGCTATTATGTCACGCTGCCTACCTGCTGCCACACTCACACTACTCCTCCATTCCTCCTGCTGCTGCTGTCTGTCTGTGTTTCCCACTGCCAGGGTACACAGAATTACCTTCTGCTGCCACACTGCCACCAGCTATTACGTCAAACAATAGCTGCTCACATAATTACTCCTCCATTCCTCCTCCTGCTGCTGCTGCTGTCTGTCTGTGTTTCCCACCGCCAGGGTACACAGATTTACCTTCTGCTGCCACTCTGCCACCAGCTATTACGTCAAACAATAGCTATATATCTGTGTAATTGGTTGTAAAACCAAAACTACAAAACCATTACAAAAAAAGGTTTAATTTTTCTGAGGTGCCCGGGTTGAAAACTGTGTTGTCCCAGTTGTGTATTGGACACAATGTGGGCTGCACGACCGCTGTCTGGGACCTCCTGTTGTGTTTATTTACGGCCTGGTATCACCGCTAGGTACCAGGGCTATTATGTCACGCTGCCTACCTGCTGCCACACTCACACTACTCCTCCATTCCTCCTGCTGCTGCTGTCTGTCTGTGTTTCCCACTGCCAGGGTACACAGAATTACCTTCTGCTGCCACACTGCCACCAGCTATTACGTCAAACAATAGCTGCTCACATAATTACTCCTCCATTCCTCCTCCTGCTGCTGCTGCTGTCTGTCTGTGTTTCCCACTGCCAGGGTACACAGAATTACCTTCTGCTGCCACACTGCCACCAGCTATTACGTCAAACAATAGCTGCTCACATAATTACTCCTCCATTCCTCCTCCTGCTGCTGCTGCTGTCTGTCTGTGTTTCCCACCGCCAGGGTACACAGATTTACCTTCTGCTGCCACTCTGCCACCAGCTATTACGTCAAACAATAGCTATATATCTGTGTAATTGGTTGTAAAACCAAAACTACAAAACCATTACAAAAAAAGGTTTAATTTTTCTGAGGTGCCCGGGTTGAAAACTGTGTTGTCCCAGTTGTGTATTGGACACAATGTGGGCTGCACGACCGCTGTCTGGGACCTCCTGTTGTGTTTATTTACGGCCTGGTATCACCGCTAGGTACCAGGGCTATTATGTCACGCTGCCTACCTGCTGCCACACTCACACTACTCCTCCATTCCTCCTGCTGCTGCTGTCTGTCTGTGTTTCCCACTGCCAGGGTACACAGAATTACCTTCTGCTGCCACACTGCCACCAGCTATTACGTCAAACAATAGCTGCTCACATAATTACTCCTCCATTCCTCCTCCTGCTGCTGCTGCTGTCTGTCTGTGTTTCCCACCGCCAGGGTACACAGATTTACCTTCTGCTGCCACTCTGCCACCAGCTATTACGTCAAACAATAGCTATATATCTGTGTAATTGGTTGTAAAACCAAAACTACAAAACCATTACAAAAAAAGGTTTAATTTTTCTGAGGTGCCCGGGTTGAAAACTGTGTTGTCCCAGTTGTGTATTGGACACAATGTGGGCTGCACGACCGCTGTCTGGGACCTCCTGTTGTGTTTATTTACGGCCTGGTATCACCGCTAGGTACCAGGGCTATTATGTCACGCTGCCTACCTGCTGCCACACTCACACTACTCCTCCATTCCTCCTGCTGCTGCTGTCTGTCTGTGTTTCCCACTGCCAGGGTACACAGAATTACCTTCTGCTGCCACACTGCCACCAGCTATTACGTCAAACAATAGCTGCTCACATAATTACTCCTCCATTCCTCCTCCTGCTGCTGCTGCTGTCTGTCTGTGTTTCCCACTGCCAGGGTACACAGAATTACCTTCTGCTGCCACACTGCCACCAGCTAATACGTCAAACAATAGCTGCTCACATAATTACTCCTCCATTCCTCCTCCTGCTGCTGCTGCTGTCTGTCTGTGTTTCCCACCGCCAGGGTACACAGATTTACCTTCTGCTGCCACTCTGCCACCAGCTATTACGTCAAACAATAGCTATATATCTGTGTAATTGGTTGTAAAACCAAAACTACAAAACCATTACAAAAAAAGGTTTAATTTTTCTGAGGTGCCCGGGTTGAAAACTGTGTTGTCCCAGTTGTGTATTGGACACAATGTGGGCTGCACGACCGCTGTCTGGGACCTCCTGTTGTGTTTATTTACGGCCTGGTATCACCGCTAGGTACCAGGGCTATTATGTCACGCTGCCTACCTGCTGCCACACTCACACTACTCCTCCATTCCTCCTGCTGCTGCTGTCTGTCTGTGTTTCCCACTGCCAGGGTACACAGAATTACCTTCTGCTGCCACACTGCCACCAGCTATTACGTCAAACAATAGCTGCTCACATAATTACTCCTCCATTCCTCCTCCTGCTGCTGCTGCTGTCTGTCTGTGTTTCCCACCGCCAGGGTACACAGATTTACCTTCTGCTGCCACTCTGCCACCAGCTATTACGTCAAACAATAGCTATATATCTGTGTAATTGGTTGTAAAACCAAAACTACAAAACCATTACAAAAAAAGGTTTAATTTTTCTGAGGTGCCCGGGTTGAAAACTGTGTTGTCCCAGTTGTGTATTGGACACAATGTGGGCTGCACGACCGCTGTCTGGGACCTCCTGTTGTGTTTATTTACGGCCTGGTATCACCGCTAGGTACCAGGGCTATTATGTCACGCTGCCTACCTGCTGCCACACTCACACTACTCCTCCATTCCTCCTGCTGCTGCTGTCTGTCTGTGTTTCCCACTGCCAGGGTACACAGAATTACCTTCTGCTGCCACACTGCCACCAGCTATTACGTCAAACAATAGCTGCTCACATAATTACTCCTCCATTCCTCCTCCTGCTGCTGCTGCTGTCTGTCTGTGTTTCCCACCGCCAGGGTACACAGATTTACCTTCTGCTGCCACTCTGCCACCAGCTATTACGTCAAACAATAGCTATATATCTGTGTAATTGGTTGTAAAACCAAAACTACAAAACCATTACAAAAAAAGGTTTAATTTTTCTGAGGTGCCCGGGTTGAAAACTGTGTTGTCCCAGTTGTGTATTGGACACAATGTGGGCTGCACGACCGCTGTCTGGGACCTCCTGTTGTGTTTATTTACGCCCTGGTATCACCGCTAGGTACCAGGGCTATTATGTCACGCTGCCTGCCTCATTGACTGCATGCTGCCACACACTCATCCTCCTCCTCCTGCTGCTGAATTTACCTCCTGCTGTCTGTGTGTTTCCACTGCCAGGGAGCACATACAATGGCGCTTCCAACATGCGTGCGCCACCAGCTATTTGTTGTTACGCTCAAAAATAGCTGCATTTCTTTAAAAAAAAAAAATGAAAAGAGAAATAAGTGAAGATGAAGACGATATAGAAGAAGATGAAGAAGAAGAAGATGAAGAAGAAGAAGAAGAAGATGAAGAAGATGAAGAAGAAGAAGAAGAAGATGAAGAAGATGAAGATGAAGAAGATGAAGAAGAAGATGAAGATGAAGAAGATGAAGAAGAAGATGAAGAAGATGAAGATGAAGAAGATGAAGAAGAAGATGAAGAAGATGAAGATGAAGAAGATGAAGAAGAAGATGAAGAAGATGAAGATGAAGAAGATGAAGATGAAGAAGATGAAGAAGAAGAAGATGAAGAAGAAGAAGATGAAGAAGAAGAAGAAGATATAGAAGAAGAAGAAGAAGATATAGAAGATAAAGAAGAAGAAGAAGAAGAAGTATATACAGTACTGAACAAAATTCTGGACACAACTTCTCTTTTCACCTTTTTTTTTTTTAAAGGAACATCCCCACATAATCACTTGCTGTTGTTACTTGGAAAAAAATATGTTTCTTGCATCATTCACCCTCAAAACAAGTGTTGGGAAGCTATTTAAGGCCAATTCGAATAGTCAGCTCGAATAATGAGCTCGAATACCGACTCGAATAGTGAGCTCGAAGTCCGAGGTCGAATCGAATAGTAAAATTTATTCGACTCGAATATTCGACTGACCTCGAATAATTTACTATTCGAATTCGACCAAACTCGAATTTTAAAAAGGGGTATTTGAGCATCACTAGTGCTGGCCAAAAAATTAAATGCACCCGGTGACCCGGGCAGTGTGAACGCAGACAGAGTACATTGGTGGTACCGTGGTAGCGACTGAGTCAGGAGGAGGAGGAGGACAAAGCGGGCGTTCAGTTCAGCAGCAGCACAGGAGGACCATGGCAACATACTGGTGCTAGTAGTAGCAGCACAGCGTCATAGTGCTGGCCAAAAAATTAAATGCACCCGGTGACCCGGGCAGTGTGAACGCAGAGTGCAGCAGCGGGAAGCGACTGAGTCAGGAGGAGGAGGACAATGCGGGCGGTCAGTTCAGCAGCAGCAGCACAGAAGGACCATGCCAACATACTGGTGGTAGTAGTAGCAGTAGCAGCACAGCGTCATAGTGCTGGCCAAAAAATTAAATGCACCCGGTGACCCGGGCAGTGTGAACGCAGACAGAGTACATTGGTGGAAGCGAGTGAGTCAGGAGGAGGAGGACAATGCCGGCGGTCAATTCAGCAGCACAGAAGGACCATGGCAACATACTGGTGCTAGTAGTAGCAGCACAGCGTCATAGTGCTGGCCAAAAAATTAAATGCACCCAGTGACCCGGGCAGTGTGAACGCAGAGTGTAGTAGCGACTGAGTCAGGAGGACAAAGCGGGCGGTCAGTTCAGCAGCTCAGAAGGAGGACCATGGCAACTTACTGGTAGTAGTACCATAACACCAAAAAATTAACCAAGGTAGGCACTAGGCAAGTAGTAACTGTCTTTATAAAGGCAGGCATAGTTAACAACAGCACATGCAGCAGCCACTTCATGTCCCCCTGTGTCCGACAATAGGGGCCAGGAACTCACCTCCCACCCAAGCCTGGTTGATTTTCAGGAAGGTGAGTTTGTCCACAGAGGCGTGGGAGAGCCGAGAGCGCTTCTCTGTGACCATGCCACCGGCCGCACTAAAGCATCTCTCTGAGAGGACACTGGAAGGAGGGCAGGATAGGAGTTCCAGGGCGTACTGGGAAAGCTCGCTCCAGATGTCCAGTCTCTTGACCCAGTACTCCAAGGGGTCCACGGGGCTGTCGGTGTCATTGAGCCCGCTGGATGACCCCATATAGTCAGACACCATGGTGGTCAGTCGTTGCTTGTGCTGGTTGGTGGTGGATGCTGTGGCGGGCACCTCTGTTCTGGGCTGCTGCACTGCATACAGGCTCTTGCTTAGGCTCTTCAGGTCTCCGGGGCGCCAGTTGCTGCTGCTGCTGCTGGTGGTTGTTGTTGTGCTGCTAGTGGCAATGGCAGGCACCTCTTGCTGGCTTGGGAGAGCAGTTACAGTGGGGGTGGAAGGCTGGGGGAATGCTTCCAGTAGTCTGCGCACAAGGGCCTCCTTCAACTCCCTTGTGCGTTGCTCGGTGGTGGATGGCGTCATTAAGTCTCCCAGCTTCCCTTTCAGACGGGGATCAAGCATCATGGTAATTCAGATGTCCTCCCTTGAACGCATCTGGATCACCCGGGGGTCCCTTCGAAGGCAGCGCAACATGTGCACAGCCATGCGAAACAAGTGGGCCCTGCCAGCAAGATCTTCCTTGTCCTCGCCATTGTCCCATAACGCATGCCTGTCCTCTTCCTGTGCCATGTTGTTGTCCTCCTCAAACCGCCATCCACGTACAACGCCTGCTGCACTCTGCTCCTCCTCCTCCTCCTCATTCAGGTTAGGGACCTCCAACTCTTCCACAACCTGCTGTGAGCCCTCCTCTGAGCTGGACTGTGCTGCCATCTGCTCCTGTTCTTCCAACTGCCTCAGGGCTTCATCCCCACGCTCAATTAAATTGTCCATTGCCTGCTCCAGTAGACAAACCAAGGGCACCCACTGGCACACAGAGGCCCGCTCCTCACTGACCATCTTGGTTGCCTCCAGGAAGGGACTCAGCACCAGGCATACTTGCTGTATCAGTGTCCACTGAGTGGCAGTAATCATGGGGACTTGCTGGTTGCTGGGGACACTTGGGTCTAGCATGTAGACCCTAAGAGCCAGCCTGTGCTGACATAGCCGCTCCAACATGGCCAGAGTCGAATTCCAGCGAACTGGCATGTCGATGATCATCCGGTGTTGTGGCCTTCCATACTGCTGCTGTAAGGTGGACAAGAGTGCAGAGGCAGTGGCTGACAGGCGGAAAAAGCGTACCACCGCCCGGGCATCCTGCAGCAGCTCGCTCATCCCCTGGTAGGTGCGCAAGAAGCGCTGCACCACAAGATTGAGCACGTGGGCCAAGCAGGGGATGTGCTGGAGGTTTCCCTGCTGCACTGCTGCCACCAGGTTTGCCCCGTTATCGGCTGCCACATACCCCACTTCCAGGCCTCTGGGGGTCAGCCACCTCCGCTCCTGCTTCCTGAGGGCGGCCAGGACGTTGGTGGCCGTAAGCCTCTCCTTCCCCAGGGTCACCAATTTTAAAAGGGCTTGGCAGTGCCGAGGCTTGGGGCTGCTGCTGCCGAGGCGGGCTTGCTTTCCGGGTGCAGAGGGAGTGTCGTGACAGGACCCTTCTGCATCCCCCCTGATCCCGCGTGGTGGCACCACTAGCTGGGCTGATGCGCTCTTGTCCTCCCTCCCTTCCATCAGTGTCACCCAGTGGGCCGTAAAGGACAGGTAGCGACCTGTCCCAAATCTGCTACTCCACGAGTCCATGGTCACGTGGACCCGCTTGCCCACAGAGTAGTCCAGGGAACGGGCCACGTTTTCCACCGCAAACTTGTGGAGTGCTGGGATCGCGCTCCTGCTGAAATAGTGGCGACTGGGGACTTGCCACTCGGGGATGCCAAATTGGAGCAGCGTCCGCATGGCGCTCCCCTCCTGCACCAGGGAGTAGGGAAGCAGCTGTGATGCCATGGCCCGGGCCAACAAGCCATTTAGTTTGCGGATCCGCCTGTGGCTTGGAGGCAGAGGCTTGGTCAGACCCTGAAAGGTGTCGCTCAGCAGGGTCTGACGACGCTGGGATGCAGGGGAGACAGAGGAGAGAGACGAACACTGGCTGCCAGCCTCAATGTCTGTGTCCTGAGTAGCCGAGGTGGAAGAGCGCTTGCGTGCTACTACTGCTGCTGCTGTGGGGGATTCACGACCCTGAGAGAGGGATAATGCTGCTGCACTGGTGGGCCTTCTGCTCTCAGGAACCCCTGCCAGCAGTGCCTGCTTCCTCTTAAACTCCGCATACTCGCGGCAGTGGCGGCTTCTCAGGTGGCCCTGGAGGGATGAGGTACCCATCTTGCTCAGACTTTTCCCACGGCTCAATCTTTTGCTGCATAACCTGCACACCGCATACCTTTTGTCATCAGTACATTCGTCAAAGCAATCCCACACTGGTGACTTTAATTTACTGTGGCCCCCACTAGCAGAGGGTGCAGCGGAACAATGTGTGGTAGTAGTTGCCGGGGGTTGCATGGTGGTGGTGCCGGCTGAAGCAGTGTCCTGTCTACTTCCTCCACGCCCACTGCTGCCGATGCCCCTGCCCCTGCCTGACATATGGCGATATCCTTGCCTAGGCCGAGGTGACTCGTCATCCTGCTCTGCCTCTGACCATTCTTCCACGGACTCAGCAGGCTGCACATAGTTAGGGTCCACAACGTCGTCATCATCAGCAGCATCTTCATAATCCAGCTCTTCCTCTGACTCCACCGCCTCCTCTTCTGTCCCTACATCCCCAGACACAGACCCCTCTTCTTCATCACCAGAACTCAACAACGCTTGTGATTGTGGCCCGATCTCAATCTCTGCCACATCAGTCCCCAGTAAGTCCTGAGCTTCTTGCATCAGCAGGTTCCCAGAAGCCGGACTGAGGGACAGAACGCTGTCATCCTGGGAGGGCTGCTGACCAGTGGGTGCTGGGGTGGATGTCACAACAAGCGTGGGACGTTGGCTGCTGCTGCTGCTTGGAGTGGTGCTCACAGTAGAGGTCTGGGAGGAAGTTATGATGTCCATGAGTACGTCAGGTTCCATTTGCTCAACCACCACACGGGGACCAGAAACGTTAAAATATTTGGACAATGGCGTCCGCTGACTCGGCCCAGGCTTTGCTGCCCCCCTTTCTGCTGCATCACGACCACGTACAGTTGGGCGTCCTCTCCCTGGACGTGGAGCAGTCCTAGAAGTGGCTGAGGCAATTGAACTCCCTTTCCTCTCACCCCGCGAAACCCTGCCAGACATGTTGCTAGTAATGAATCACTGGATGCAGTGGGCACAGTACAAGGTCACTGAAGGATGCACCGGGCACAGTACAACGGCACTGAAGGATGCAGTGGGCACAGTACAAGGTCACTGAAGGATGCAGTGGGCACAGCAGTGGGCACTGGATATACAACTAGGTCACCGAAGGATGCAGTTGGGACAGTACAAGGTCACTGAAGGATGCAGTGGGCACAGCAGTGGGCACTGGATATACAACTAGGTCACTGAAGGATGCAGTGGGCACAGTACAAGGTCACTGAAGGATGCAGTGGGCACAGCACAAGGTCACTGAAGGATGCAGTGGGCACAGCAGTGGGCACTGGATATACAACTAGGTCACTGAAGGATGCAGTGGGCACAGTACAAGGTCACTGAAGGATGCAGTGGGCACAGTACAAGGTCACTGAAGGATGCAGTGGGCACAGCAGTGGGCACTGGATATACACCTAGGTCACTGAAGGATGCAGTGGACACAGTACAAGGTCACTGAAGGATGCAGTGGGCACAGCAGTGGGCACTGGATATACAACTAGGTCACTGAAGGATGCAGTGGGCACAGCACAAGGTCACTGAAGGATGCAGTGGGCACAGCAGTGGGCACTGGATATACAACTAGGTCACTGAAGGATGCAGTGGGCACACAAGGATGTCACACTGTGTAATGAGATGCTCATATGCCAGCGAGCGAGCAGTGGGCACTGGGCACGGCACAAGGTCACTGACAGAATGAATGAACAGCGCTGGCAGAGAGTGGCGGCGCCGGTGGTGTGACTGGCTGCCTGCAAATAGTACAAGTGTATAACTGTCACTGGAATATACAAGTGAACACTGCAGTTGCACTAACCTGCCTGCCTGCACTACACACAGATAATCCCCACTCCCACTACACTGACTACACTGCAGCACTGAACCTGCCTGCACTACACACAGTTAAATAATCACTAGACTCCCACACTCCCACTACACTACACTGACTACAACTAACTACAGCAATCACTCACTGACTAGCTAACTGTGTACAGTATAAGAGCAGTGTTAGCAAAAAAAACGCTTTGTTTTTAACACAATAAATGCACTTGCTCAAACAACAATGGCCTGGAGATAATCCTCTCAGCACCACAGTCTAGCAAGGACAGAGCTTTTCCATCATGGCCGCCGCTTTATATTCAGGAGGGGAGGGCATAGCTCCCCTCCTGTGATTGGTTGCTAGGGCCTGGCTGGGGCACTCTGATTGGCCTGCAATGTGTCACTTCCGCATAGTTTGACGCATTTCCGCAAACCACGACTTCAGCGCCGGGTTTCACGAGCGTGAATGTGGATTTCTGTCCGCATTCACGCGTAGCCGAAGCAGATTTTCGTGGTTGAAAATCTATTCATGGCTTAGCGTGTCCGAGGCGGAATGCGTCAAAATGGTCGTGAATCCACGCGTAAGCGTGATCACGACCTGGCGGTGAGCACCACTGGTGGCTAACCTTAAAACCCCCCTGGTTGGGCCTAACCCTAAAACCTCCCTGGTGTTGTTTTACCCTAAGACCCTCCCTGGTGGTGCCTAATCTTAAGACCTTCCCCGGTGGTGCCTAACCCTAAGCCACCCCCTGGTGGTGCCTAACCCTAAACACCCCCCTGCACACACACCCTTACAAACATAGAAACGATAACCTATTTGCTAACGTAAAATCTGTATATACAAACAAAGTAATATGACAAAAACTATAACGCTCCAAGTTTTTAACCACTTCGCCGCCCGGGTACAGTATATCTATGCTCCTTTAAACTTTAGTTCCTCGTCCGGAGCGTAGATATATGCACCCCCCGACGCTGCCGCCGCTGTCCGCACTCCCGTGCTTGTGCACGCCGCCGGCCGCTCGCCCGGAGATCAATGAACGGGAAAAACCATTCCCGTTCATTGATCTCTGCCCCCCAGCAATGATCGGCTGCTTCTATGAGAAGCAGCACGATCATTGTGAAAAAAAAAAGTTTTCCAGCCTCCCTGAACTTCCTACGCTTGCAGAACGCATACTGTGGCCATCTTGTGGCCAAAAAGTAAAACTACATCCAAAAACATTTTTCCTATACAAAAACATTATTTTACAATATAAATTAACTCATTAACTCCCACACTCCCCAATTGTTACCAATTATTTTTTTTGTAATAAATTTTTTTTTTTAAAATTACAATAAAAAAAAAACATACGGTAAATAGTTACCTTAGGGACTGAAATCTTTAAGTATTTATATCAAGAGGGTATAACACTGTTACTTTATAAATTATGGGCTTGTAATTAGGGATGGACGCTGAAACAAATGCACCCTTATTTGCAAAGAGGCGCCAAACATTGTGATAGGGACATCATTTAAATGGTGTAATAACCAGGACAAATGGGCAAATAAGTTACATGGATTTTAATTACAGTAGCATGCATTATTTAAAAACTATAATGGCCGAAAACTGAAAAATAATTATTTATTTCCAAATGTTTTCCTATTTTCCCATTAAAACACATTTAGAATAAAATAATTCTTGGCATAATTTCCCGCCTAAAGAAAGCCTAATTGGTGGCGAAAAAAACAAGATATAGTTCATTTCATTGTGATAAGTAATGATAAAGTTATAGGCGAATGAATGTAAGGAGAGCTGAAAGGAGAAAATTGCTCAGATGCTGAAGGGGTAAAACCCCTCAGTCGTGAAGCGGTTAAAACTATAACATATTTCAAAAATGATAAGTTTTGCTTTTGGCACTGTATTACCAATAAATGCATTAGAGTCTATGGCGGTGCCCATATCGTCCATTAGCCGCAGTGTAATGATCTGCTCAGCCGCCTGTGCAGGCAGGCAGCTTTTTGACCATTGTTTAGGTTTGCATGCTGCAGGACTCTGGAAAGGAGATCTTCTGTCAGTTTTGCAGCTTGTGCTTGCTGAGGAATTTGCATACGTTGTCATGCAAATTGCCTGGCCACATTCATTGGAGGCGTGTACTATAAGTACTATGTGTTTCCCACAATGCTTGGCTGGTCATAAGGATTCCTTCCTGTGAAACACTCCTGGAGGAGTGTCAGCCTTACTCTTTGTTTGAAGATCAGCTTAGAGTAATTCCTGAAACTGCGCTAGGCAGGTTTCTCTAGTGCAGTTAGGATTGCTTATCTGTTTTGTTTGTTCTGTTGCGATTGTCCTGTCCCAGTGCTGGTCGACAGGAAATCGTTCTGATCTCTGTTCTTGGAGTATAGCTGGTGCAGTGGTTGCTACCAGCTATCTCTTCTGATCTGTCTCCCTGGATCGCACTAGCATCCTGTGCTAGTGCTGTGGATCCTTCTGTTCTGCGACTCTGTACCTGGATCGCACTAGCATCCTGCGCTAGTGCTGTGGATCCTTCTGTTCTGTCTCCCTGGATCGCACTGGCTTCTTTTCGCTAGTGCTGTGGATCCTGTCTCTCGCTTGTTCCTGTTTTCGTATGTCTGTCTTGTCTGCTACGAACGCTTGCTGGAGGCTCGATGAGGTAACCGTTAAGCAAGCGCTCGCATCCTCTGTTTTGTGTTTGTCTGTCGGTGGTTAGTTAGGTGTGCTTGTCCCTGTTGTGCTTATCACGTGGGGACCGCACACGAACGCGTGCACTGTTGCGAATGAGTGCGGTGTTCGCGTTCAGTTAGCGTTTGTTGTTTTCTTTACCTTCTCATTGTATGATTTGCTGTGCCTTTGCTACTCTCGTGCTCTGCCTTGCTGTAGCCTTGTGTCACGTCTGGCGATCACACCTCTCGCGATCGCGTTCCTGCTTCATATCTGCTGTGGTGTGTGCATCGTCGCGGGTTGGCGACTAGGTTGGCGCACACACAACCTGTCCCTTTGCTCGTTCTCATTCGCAATTGCTTCTCTTGCGATTGCATTCTGCGCTTCGTACAATTCCTGTCTGGCATTTGTGGAGGTACAGAGGATTGGTTCCTCTACACTCCCCAACGCCATCTGCTGACAGGAATTTCCCTCTACGGGTGCGTAGCACCTTTTGCTGGGTTCCTGCAATTATACGCTTGTGGAGGATTTCCGCCGTATCAGCGCACGCGTTGTGTGCTGATCACGGAGGAAGTTCCATAATCGTTACAGTATGACCAGCCCAACCCAAAACCCCTGTGTAGACGGAATTTCCGATTTGTACGATTTTGTTGAGTATGCATCTGCTGATCAGTTTCCAGGTTTTTTGCCCCAATCCAAAGCTTATGTGTATCCTACTATAGGTAGGATTGCACACTATATTAAAGCAGTTAAAAAATCTGTTCTTGTTCCTGAACTCCACCCATATGGAGATTATCTGGATACTGGCCTGTTTGAACCCCCATTTGCTTCCTGGGATGTTGGGGCCTTGCTGGAGGAATTCGATTTTGATTGGAAAGCCTTTTGCGATTTTTACATTGCAAAAAGCGAGGATGTCTTGAATGATTGTCTCGATTCTATGTACCTTTTGATTGATTCCGATGAATGTGACGAGGGTGATGTGGATCTGGTGATTTATGTGTGGCAGACGATTTTGGATGAGTTGCACACACACCAACCAATTGATTCCAATAAAGAGACATCGTTGTCGGATGATTGTTCCTGCCTTTCTGGGGTAAAGCATGAGAGTCTTGACTTTGTGCAATCTTAAATGAATGAGTGTGCCGCTGTGGTTGATTTCTGTGCGAATCCTGAAGGATTCTCTCCTGACAGTGTGCAGTTTGAATCTGTGCGATCTGATGCCTGTTTCTCGGATGTTCCTGCAGATTGTGATTGGCATGAGTCTGCCGGTTTCCTCAAGGATGTGTGGGATCCTTTTTCATTTAGAAACAGATCTTTGAGATCTTCCGTCTGTGACCCTGCTATGGGGAAAATTTCTCGACTATGCAGCGTCAAAAGTAAAATTAATATGCCTAATAAAGTTTATCCTGTTGATGTCGCTATTTCTTCTGCAAATGAGTCTCTGTCTCATCCTGTTCACACCTGTAGGGGCCCGTTGCCTGATGACAGTTGCTCCAGTGTTTCAGTCCTAGATGCCTTGCAGTCTGCTCCGCAGATCGCGGAGGTTTGCGCTATGGAAGCGTCAGTTTCACAACCTAAAGTGATTTTTGATTCGCAGGTTTTGCGTTCTGATTCCTCGGATTCGACATTGTTAGCCGAATCTAAGAGTGAGACAGTGCTTCGGTTTTGCGAATCTGATGCTGAACCTTCTTTGCCTTGTTCAGAGATGCTTTCTCTGAACCTGCCCTGTACCATGAATGAAAACATGTTTTCCTTTCACACTGACATTTGTGAGCCCCTTTCTTGCTCTGAGGGAAGTGCTGATTCTGCACCCTGTACTCTGGATGAGTCAATGTGGCCTTGCTTAGAATCCCCTGCAGTGTCCCTAGAGGCCCGTCTAGGTATTGCCACTATACTCACCTGTTTTTCTGCAGTTTTGGAGTTACAAGCTAGTTTGACTGCCACACAGAATTTTGGGTACAGTGAGAATGAAGTTAGGGAGTCAGTGTGTGTTCCAGTAAATATTCCTGTACATCCCGCTAATTATGATGAAGTTCAGTCTCAGGTTATGGTGGAACCATTCCTGGGACATCTGCCCTGCCTGCAGGAGGTATTTAATGTTCAGCCCTGTAACATGGATAGTTCAGAATCCTTCTTAGAAAACCTGGAAAATGACGTTCCTGAGGTCTTGTTTGATGTTCTGGAGGTCTCCGAGTTCCTCCCAAGGGTGCAGCACTTGTAGGAGATGTCTCCTGCCCCCCAAGTCCTTCTGAAGTGTTGCCCTCTTCCGTAGGCATTGCTGCCTTGCTGGCTACCTTTTCAGCTCTGATGGAGCTTCAGTCATGGGTAGTCAATGATGAATTTCTGTCAGATACCATTACAGTCATTGAGATCTCTAAGCCTGAGACCGAGTCTTCATTTGAAATACCAGTACCTGTGACCTCTACTCGTGATGATTTTCTGCCCGGTCCTGGTTTTGGTCTGGTCGTGCCGGACTCTGAGTTTGGCAGTTCCCCGACATGTCCTGAGGTTTCTCCTGTGCTGGTGTACCCCAGTGTGCTCTGTGACCCAGAAAGCCCAAGTGTGCCTCGGTTACCAGCGTACTCAGATGCTTCCTCGGTGGAGACATGTTCTGATATAGCCTGCCTGCTTGCATGCCCAGAAGTGGTCCCTGAAAGTCCTGATCTTGATGGGTGTCCTGCTAATTCTGAATCTGGAACTGTCATAGGTTCCATGGGGGTGCTTGGTAGCTCTCCATGTGAGCCTGGTGAGCGTTCTGGCTTCTTGGAATCTCTGCGGAGCTTCAAGGCGTTCTGGGAGATTCCAAGAGAAGTTTTGCTTGGTACCCTGAATACGATCAACAGCGGCTTTTGTTTTGAAAGAGACACTTCGAACAGGTTTTGTGGCAGATTTGGTATTTTCGGACGCTCCTTGGAAGGTGGTGGGTATTGTCTGGAGGGTGTCGATGGCTTCTTCTCTGGTATCCACAGTCCTGATGGGTGTTACGCTGAGACTTGTAGTGCTGATGGGCATGTTTCGGTGGCTTCTGTTTCCGATGAAGTCGGTTTCGGGTGGACTGACTCTGGAATTGGACCTTGTCGGGCTGACCCGACCTTCATGAGACTTCGGTTGGAGTCTTTTGCTAATAGCAGTTTTGAGGGTCATCTGGAATTCGACCCTGGAGGGGGGGGGAGGTACTGTAATGATCTGCTCAGCTGCCTGTGCAGGCAGGCAGCTTTTTGACCATTGTTTAGGTTTGCATGCTGCAGGACTCTGGAAAGGAGACCTTCTGTCAGTTTTGCAGCTTGTGCTTGCTGAGGAATTTGCATACGTTGTCATGCAAATTGCCTGGCCACATTCATTGGAGGCGTGTACTATAAGTACTATGTGTTTCCCACAATGCTTGGCTGGTCATAAGGATTCCTTCCTGTGAAACACTCCTGGAGGAGTGTCAGCCTTACTCTTTGTTTGAAGATCAGCTTAGAGTAATTCCTGAAACTGCGCTAGGCAGGTTTCTCTAGTGCAGTTAGGATTGCTTATCTGTTTTGTTTGTTCTGTTGCGATTGTCCTGTCCCAGCGCTGGTCGACAGGAAATCGTTCTGATCTCTGTTCTTGGAGTATAGCTGGTGCAGCAGTTGCTACCAGCTATCTCTTCTGATCTGTCTCCCTGGATCGCACTAGCATCCTGCGCTAGTGATGTGGATCCTTCTGTTCTGCTACTCTGTACCTGGATCGTACTAGCATCCTGCGCTAGTGCTGTGGATCCTTCTGTTCTGTCTCCCTGGATTGCACTGGCCTCTCTGCGCTAGTGCTGTGGATCCTTCTGTTCTGCTACTCTGTACCTGGATCGCACTAGCATCCTGCGCTAGTGCTGTGGATCCCACAAACAAAAATAGAGCTATAAATCTATGCAATATTGAATGCATAGAGCATGTAAGCAAATACATCTCCAATGGGCTATAGAAACCACTGTTGTATATGAGAAAAGAAGCCCAGTATCAAGACCATAATAATATAAGATCATGACTCATATCTCAAAACAATGAAACTTTATTGGGGACTTATCCAATTGACACAATATATAATTAAAACCAATATTAAAACCCCTGTCCTAATCCTAGGGTTATAGGAAATCTCTATAGCAGCATGACGTGACACAGTGTCTTGTATAAAAGCAGTGATATTGCGCCCAAATTATTGCATATCCGTGCATGTGAAATACAAAAATCCTATATAAATATCAACATCATAAGGTACAAAAATACGTAATGAATATATAGAAAGTGATAAAAATAAACACCAATGGATTAAACTCATGTGCAAAAAAGTGCTATGCAGTGTGGACACTGCTAAAAATGTCACAGATGAAGGTTGTGCAAAAATAGTATCATAATACAGCGCATACAAACAAAGTGCTAGTGCTTACCGATAATGGTGAGATGCTGCATATGGAGAGACCGGGGGGGAGCGCCTTGCGCGTTCGCAGCGTGCGGCTGCTTCTGGAGGCTACACTACACTGCGCCTGGAGCCCTCTTAACCCTGCTGTAGTCGCGCGATAAGACGTGGCCACGTCGGGTGGAGCGGAATGACGTCGTAATGACGCCAGTCCGTTCCAACCCAAGTAGGACTTCCGTGCGTTCCACCTAGCGCACTGAAGCCAATCTATGTAGTAAAAACTACAGCAGCTAGGTATTAATTATGTAAGCACACATCATATCGAGATATTAATATTATAAAGTCACACAATGCTATATGTACAAAAAATAACCATAGACAAGATAACACAAAAACAGAAGAACTGTAAACACTTCGGAAAAAGGACCAACATAGTGACATCTTGTGGCCAAAAGTAAGTTATTTCAGACAAAGTATAGATATCCATGTCCATAGCAGAGGACGCCATTGATGGTATCCACTCTAGGTAACTGAATCATCCCAGAAAGGTTCATTCTTGCCAATGTTATTGGATGTCAGAAAAATCTTCAAAGAGCCTTGAGTTCACTACTCCACATTTAGGCATTTCTACAGGGCATATAGGAGAGATGAACACATAATTAAGTATCTCAAAAACCATATTAAAAAATATTCATAACTGTCTATTCGAAGTAAACCAGCACCCTGTGTGTTTCAATTCAACCTGCTTACCTACAGGTTACCCAGTGGCGTAGCTATGGAGCTGTGGGCCCCGATGCAAGTTTTACAATGGGGCCCCCCAAGCGCTCTATACATAACAATTGATACGGGGCACCAAAACCTGCCAAGGACAACCACAGTGTCAGAGGTGCAAGAAAGGGATGGGAAGCAGTTTGTTAATGATTACCACTATTCAAAGCATCTATATAAGTGATTATTAGGAGCACAGAACCAATAGAGAGCTAATACTGCAGTTGAGGGAGGGCCCTTCGGGGCCCCTCTGGCCCAAGGGCCCCGATGCGGTCGCTACCTCTGCACCCCCTATTGCTACGCCCCTGAGGTTACCCATCAAATGGCATATCAAACATCAGAAAAGTGCCGACCATGCCTGCTCACCTTCAGGCAGGGAAAGAAGAAAGAGCAAAGCACACAGGAACAGAAAGAAGTGTGACAACAGACCATGAGACTACCCCCAAACACAGTCACGCCAGTGTAAAAGATGGGTAATATTACAAAAATGTGGCTGGAAGTGTCAGACAACTAACATGGGCCAAAAAAGAGTCCCATGGCCCATGTTAGTTATAACGTGTGTATCGGTTTACGGGCGCAAATGTGAGTGTTTGGGTGCAAATTCACATCTCCGCACGAAAATTTGTGTTTGCATGCTTAAACCGTTATGTGCATTATAATGAGCGCAAAACATTAGCGTGGCTGTACTATGAGTTTGCACGGTTTAGTGAATCAAACCCAATCGCAATCTACGATCTTCTGTTGTCCTCCTCTAGAATCACCTCCTCACATTCACGCTTACAAGATTTTGCACGCGCTTCACCCCTTCTCTGGAATGCCCTCCCACAACACATCCGTCACTCGCCAACCTTTGTTACTTTTAAACGCTCTCTAAAAACTATTTTTTTCCGACAAGCATATGCACTACCCTAGGCCACTTCCCTTTGTCCTAAGACCAAATTGCACTCCTACTAGGTATCCTAAAACACAAAGCCTCTATATATTTGTTGCATACTACCCCTCCTCTTGTTTCCCCCCATTCCCTTTAGATTGTAAGCTCGCAAGGGCAGGGCTCTCTCCCCCTTTTGTGTCTTGGAAATCATTATACATTTTATTCATCATGTTACTTTTATCACTGTCATTACCACTTCTGTATTTTGTATTCTGTATGCTGTATCATTTTTTTTTTTTGTATTTTGTCACTACTGTATATTCCTGCGTATAAGACTACTTTTTAACCCTTGAAAATCTTCTGAAAAGTTGGGGGTCGTCTTATACGCCGGGTGTCATTGATGCCGGGTGATACCCCCTATCCTGTTACCGTCTCTCAGATCTCTCTGCTGAGGGAGCGCAATCTATTCTTCCATACCGCTCTGATAAACAGGTAGACAAGGAGAGCTGACCAGTCTACTTAAAGAGAACCCGAGGTGGGAATTACTTTTACTATTGGGGCACAGAGGCTGGTTGTGCGCACTAAGACCAGCCTCTGTTGCCCCATCGTGTGCCTCCATGTCCCCCCTGCTCGCCGCTATACCCCCCGCATTGCTGGCTGTGTCGCCAGCTCAATGTTTACCTTGCGCTGTCAGTCAGCGCCGCTCCCCTGCCTCCTCCGCATCGGCGCCACCCGCCGCGTCACTTCCCTCCTATCAGCGGGAGGGAAGGGACACGGGCGGGTGCGCCGATGCGGAGGAGGCAGGGGAGCAGCGCTGACTGACAGCGCAAGGTAAACATTGAGCTGGCGACACGCTGCGTGTCGCCAGCAATGCGGGGGGTATAGCGGCGAGCAGGGGGGACATGGAGACACACGATGGGGCAACAGAGGCTGGTCTTAGTGCGCACAACCAGCCTCTGTGCCCCAATAGTAAAAGTAATTCCCACCTCGGGTTCTCTTTAAGGAGAGTTGACCAATGCAACAAGTCAATTGACTATATACTGTTATATACTGGGTAACACATACAGTACAGCACCAGTATCTGTTCATACACAGCACCAGTACATGATTTTTTTATTTTTATTTTAATTTGGTGTGCATTGGAAGAGGGGTAGTCTTATACGGCGAGTATATCCCAAACTCTATATTTTAACTGGAAAAGTTGGGGGGTCGTCTTATACGCCCAGTCGTCTTATACGCCGGAATATACGGTAATTATGTGTCTTGTATATTAGTGTACACCATTGTCTGTATTATGTACCCCATGTTTGTTTCTTACTTTGTACAGCGCCACGGAATATGTTGGCACTTTATAAATCAATAATAATAATAATAATAATAATAGTTTGAACGTTCCCCTGAGCGTGAATTTGCATTGCAAAAATTTACATTAGTACTGAAAGCAATGCAATTTCAATGGAATAGTTTTCATTGAATGCATTTTTTGTAGACTTTTCTGTCTACAAAAAAAATTAGAGTATTTGCTGCAGACTTTCGCACAACAAATCTGTTTCTGATTGTCAATTATGCTAGCTGCACACAAACATTTACATAAGATGTGCATAAAATATAGCAAAAACTTGCATACAGAAAAAAGCATGTGAAATGTAGTATCATGTGGAAATGGGCCCTGATTCAAGAGCTCCTAAATAATACATTAAAGTTTGCTTTACATCTAATAGGTTGCCAAGACATTGGGTATCATTCATAAAGAGGCTGTCAGTAAGGGGAATCGATGCGGAAAAACACCGCTGGCGGTGTTTTAGACTTCTGGGTGGGCATTCATAAAAAAGTATCCAGGTGCGGTAGCAGTGCGGAGATTCCCCGACCTAGGCAGGCGGTAGGCTTGTGGAGACACGGAAGCTGCCGAGTTGATACATTTCTCCGTGTTCCGCTCTGCTGCAGCTGCCTGGGAGGTCTGTGTGTCTCCATTCACTTGCATTGGTATCGCCACATCAGGGGGAGCGGGACTTTCCGATGTTGCACCGCTGGCGGTATTCTTTATGAATTAACATTTTGCTACATTTGTTCCGATAATCACCGCACAAGGCGGTGATTTATCACTCTGCTCGGTAGTGTCATTTTTTCATGCGGAAAGAGCCTTTATGAATGCTGACTTTGCCGAGTGGTCAGTAAAGTCAGCTGTTTTTAGCATTTCCGCATGCGGAAATGCTTTATGAATGATAGCCATTGTAAATCACACGTAATAAAATGTGATCCCCCCCCCCCCCCCCCCCCCCCCCAGGGTCCGTATTCCACATATGATCTTAAAAAAGTTGAAATCCCTGCCCCTCAGAAATTGGGCCTGGGCAATTTATTTTATTTTCAAACCGTGGGTGCAAAGGATGCTGGGAGATTGATGTCATAACTCTGCCCCATGTCCTGCTCCCAGCTAGGGCTGGGCCAAGCAGAGGTTGAGGAGGAACCAGCCTCTGGGCGCATTTCTCTGAGCTCTGCCAGACTGCCCACCTTCGTCCATTTACAGGCTGACAGTTCTCTGTTCCTCATTGCGGCTGCCAAGTCCTGGCGATGCCCGTCCGGCTTCCTCCCTGAGTCGCAAGCCTCACTATCATCAAAGAGATGACAGGCGTGGACCGAAAGCAGTACTGTTGCTAGGCAACATCCCTGAGTCACAAGCCATGCTGTCATCAACAAGATGATAGGCGCGGACCGAGTGTAGCGGTACCGTTGCTAGGCAACAGCAGAAAGCTGGTGCAGCATTGCATAGGAGGAGCAGCACCAACGCAGCGTCACTATCAGTGGACAGACACGCGATCATGGGTCCTCACAGGGGAAGCAGGCAGGCTGGCTTTCTGCATGTGCACATGCAGGCAAGGCAGCAGTGAAGGTACGAATGTGAAAGGGGAGTAGATAGAGGCAGGCAGTGAATCTGGCTACAGAGTATTTCTCTCTCACCTCTCCCCCCCACTCTCTTCCCCCCCACTCTTTTCCCCCCTCTCTCTTTCCCCTCTCTCCCCCTCCCTCTGTCTCACCCTTTCCCCCTCTCTACCCCCTCCCTCTCTCTCCCTCCCTTCTTCCTCTCCCCTCTGCCCCCCCTTTTCCTCTCTCTCTCTCCTCCCCCTCTCTTTTCCACCCCCCTCTCTCCATGTTATTGGGGGTATTAGCAAGTGCCTAAAGTCTGCCATACACTGGGAGACTTTCTCTTGACATGTCCAAAAGGTCACTCCCTCTCTGATCGATATCTGATCAGAGAGGGATATATCATTGCCACACACTGCACATACATTTCACATTTTGCATCAACTCTAATTCAGAGCTTATTCAGCCTTAAAGTCAAAGTGCACTTAAAGAAAGTTCTATTATAGAAGGGTGGTGTTGATGGTATGGAGGAAGGCATCGGCCACTTTATATTTTATTTCATTTATCTTTATTTTGCTTTAACCCTTTTTGATTATTTGCTTATTATTTTTGTTTGTTTGTTATTTTGGGGAGCCCAATCCTAAGGGGAGGTATTAAGAGTAAAGTGTATTGAGTGGTACAACTACAACCTAAAGAGTCTAAAAAATCTTGGAGCAAGGTGAATGTCCTGATTGGACCAACCAGAGAACTGTCATCTATTCAGTACCATATTGCGAACTTTCACAAGATTCCCCCAAGGTTTTGCTGAGCAATATAGATTGGACTTGGTTGCAAGGGACTGAGAACTGATTAGGTACTGGACTGAATTGCTCAGTAGACCAACCCTTTCCCCAGCCCACGCCCAACATTGGCACTGTGATCTGTATATGCTGTAAAGTGGTTGATTGTTGTACGAGAAGACCTATTATAGCTCACTTTAATTTCTGTGTAACTAACAGTTTCCTTTTACAGGTGTTACCGGTGCACCAGCTGTGAAGATTAGATATTGTGTACTTTTTGACGTTTGATGTGCAAGGGAGGAGTATTTTGACATTGAAGAGCTTTAGCTGATAACAATTTCCGTGACCACTGTTCGGTTGCGAATAAATCTTTGATAATTTCCGTGTCTAGTGGATTCGACTCAGCCGGAGCCTGGTACAAGTGGTTTCATATGGGTTACAATACCACTGAAACCCTGGCATGCCCCATTCGACCAACGAAGAACTGTTCTGCCCAATCAGTAATGTTGGTCAATTTCTGACATCAATTGATCGAAATTACAGTCGGGCAGCATGTTGGAGTAACAATCTTCTGCAGATTCGATCATAATGACTAAATATGCTGAAGAATGTCTCACAGTGTATGGGCACATGAACCACAGTTTTCTAACTGATAAGCCAAATGTGCATATTTATGGCTAATTTCAACAGTTTAAGGTGGCCATAAATGATACAATCCCATTAACGAGCTATTGTTTCTGATCACTGCTGCAATGGATTGGAAATGATCAGGCCCTTTAACAGCAAAAAAACCCGCTGACTAATCCTCTCAGATCGATGAGATCAATCCGAAAAATGCATCGAGTCCATTAATCTGATCAAATTGTTTCGTGGGTTTGATCAATTGTTTCCAATCGATTACTGTGAAAATAATTGATCAACCGCAGGATTGTATCGTTAATGGCCACTTAATTGAAAATACACATAAGAAACATATCTTATACAACTACTAGTGACCTTAGCCGTTTAAAAATGGGCTAGGTCTGTCACTAATCCGCCGTGCATGCCGCACACCCCTTCTGGCCCCGTCCTCCTCCGGCTCTCGGCAGTGTCTCTGCGTCTTGTCCCTGCACATGCGCAGTGCACAAAAGCGCTAATACAGGGACAGACGCAGGGACACTTGCAAATTATTATATAGGAAGGCTGCACATCTCTGGAATAAGGGGATAAGGGGTTGCTGCGGGGAGGGGGGGTGCACTTTGGATTCCCTGCCTCTGTTGTTAGAGGACCTTGTCCCGACACTGCTCCCAGCCAACACCCACTGTGGAAAGAAATGCGATTTAATCCAGGAAGGCAGACAAGACATCTGAAATAAGAGTTATAGCAGACATGATAAGACAGGCCGCAGCAGTTCTCCTGTCTCTCTTCTCTCCTACACTCTGTGAAAAGAGATGCAATTTGATCCAGGCAAGCAGGGGAGGAAGGAGCGGGGGAGGGCACCAGGCTGGAGGGGAGGACACAATGTTGAGGGTGTCCTCGCAAAGGCATCAGCATGCGTAGCAAGATGGAGGTGCTACTACAGATATAAATGTGTTTCTGTTCTATCCACTACTAAGTACCAGATGTAAACGTTATACGTTCATCTAACTGTATGCAGTTCATAGACTCATATATGTATTGCCATTAAAACTTTTTGGGGGCAGAAGGTACTGTAATGTGCCAAGCATCAGAGCCTATGATCATAATTTGTAGTTATCCTTATCTGATACTTTATTTCCATTAGTAGAACTTGCCGATAAACAACGTAGTAAGTTCTAAACCTTTGGGAAACTATTAGCACTATTAGCACGTGCCACTGTCTCTCTTTACATTAAAACACTTGAGGCTTCACTAATTAGCCAGGTAATTAGCTTGTCATGTATGGTGATGTGACGTCTTTGAAAGTCTCTTGGCGGTTTTACAGGCTAAAGAAATACACAGATGGACTCTAGAGACCAGTGACTGTTTTGTACTTGTTTTATATAAGGGGGGTCCATATGTAACGATGTCTAAGAACGCTCATCTATCACCAAACAGTATTACAGCACAGGCATCTCACCAAGTCTAACAGTAAACATCTGGAGACTGACAGGAAAGAAACTGACCACACCATCTGCTGAACTGTCTGTGAGAGTTATACAGCAGCATCAGTGTAAGTAAAAATGTCACTCACTAGTGCACTCAAAGCATTTAAAGGGGAACTGAAGTGAGAGGGATCTGGAGGCTACCATATTTATTTCCTTTTAAGCAATACCAGTTGCCTGGCTATCCTGCTGATCCTCTGCCTCTATTACTTTCAGCCACAGACTCTGAACAAGCATGCAGCAGATCAGGTGTTTCTGCCATTATTGTCACATCTGACAAGATTTGCTGCATGCAGACACTACTGCAGTCACATAGATCAGCAGCGCTGACAGGCAACTGGTATTGTTTAACAGGAAATAAATATGGCAGCCTCTATTTCCGTGTGCATGAAATAGGGGCACAAGGAAAAGTGGGTGCCGGGTGAAGTTGATATAAGTCTAAACGATAAATACCATTGTGAATTGGGTGCCAGATATTTATGAAAAAAAAACATTTACAATAGTAATGACAATAGTAAACATTACATTGGTAAATTTTACCAATTTTATTTACTGCAACTGAACCTTACCCTACTATCACACAGAACCCTTCCCCCTCTGACACCTAACCTTAAAATCACCCTTCCTGATGCCTAACCCTAAACCCTAAAACCCCCCCTTCCTTACACCTAACCCTAAAATTCCCCTTCAGGACCTCTAATCCTAAACCCCCCCTCCTGATGCCTAACCCTAAACCGCATGCATCAAAAAAAGAAAAAAATATATAACGTTCTAATTAAATTTAAAAACCATTATTTAAAAAAACAAACTGTTTAATACAAAAGAACAACAATTTCAATAACTATAACTTTTGAATTTTTAAAACAATATAAACTTTAAAAATGATAACATTCTAATTTTCTCAAAACAAAAATAATTTAAACTATAATGTTTTACTTTTCAAAACGATATTTATCAAGTGCCTAAATTACTGCTTTCGCCGCCCAATAGCTGATATTTGCATTAGTGCCTATGGCAGTTTCCAAATCATCCATTAGCAGTGGATGCCCACATTACTTGTATCCCCATATCCCTCACACTTCAAGTGGCCTTTAAAGGAATACTGTAGGGGGAGTCGGGGGAAAATGAGTTGAAGTTACCCGGGGCTTCTAATGGTCCCCCGCAGGCATCCTGTGCCCACGCAGCCACTTACCGATGCTCCGCCCCGCCTCTGGTTCACTTCCGGAATTTCAGACTTTAACCCATTCAGGTTCCGTGTGTTTCACGAGAGAAATGTTCACCTCCCATTCATTAGCCTATAACTTTATCACTACTTATCACAATGAACTGATCTATATCTTGTTTTTTCCGACACCAATTAGGCTTTCTTTGGGGGGTACATTTTGCTAAGAGCCACTTTACTGTAAACGCATTTTAATAGGAAGAATAAGAAAAAAATGGAAAAATTCATTATTTCTCAGTTTTCAGCCATTATAGTTTTAAAATAATACATGCCTCCATAATTAAAACTCACGTATTGTATATGCCCATATGTCCCGGTTATTACACCGTTAAAATTATGTCCCTATCACAATGTATGGCGACAATATTTTATTTGGAAATAAAGGTGCATTTTTTCCATTTTGCATCTATCACTATTAACAAGTTTAAAATAAAAAAAATATAGAAATATTTCATCTTTACATTGATATTTAAAAAGTTTAGACCCTTAGGTAAATATTTACATGTTTTTTTTTTTTTATTGTAATGGTTTTTTTTTTTTTATAGTAAACATTTTATTTGGGTAGTTTTGGGAGGGTGGGGGGTAAACAATAGATTTATAATGTAAATGTGTGTTGATTTGAATTTATTTTTATTTTCAGTTGTAGTATTACTTTTTGACCACAAGATGGCGGCCGTGAGTTTGTTTACATGACGTCACTCTAAGCGTAACACACGCTTAGAGTGGCGCATCGGGAAGGGAACAGCCAGAAAAGGCGCAGCTTCCGAGAGAAGCTGTCGCTTTTTCAGCGGGGGAGAGGAATAAGTGATCGGGCACCATAGCCCGATACATTGATTCCCTGACTACCGAATCCGCGGCCGGGAGTGCGCGTGCACGCGCGCGATCGGCCGCGGGGGCACGCGGTAACGCACATAGTTCCTGGATGTAGTTTCTACGTCCAGGAACCAAAATAGGTTAAAGTCTGAAAACCACTGCCCCTGCGTTGCTGTGTCCTCCCTCCCGCTGATGTCACCAGGAGCGTACTGCACAAGCCCAGTATGGTCTGTACCTGCGCAGTACGCTCCTGGTGACATCAGCGGGAGCGAGGGCACAGAATGTCTGCGGATAAGTTAAACTCATTTTCCCCCGACCCCCCTACAGAGTTCCTTTAAAGGTGATTTAAAGTTCATGGGCTAAGACTTTCTTTATAGCCTTGTCACATTGGAACACCAGTAAAAATTCTGATATAGAATGCAATGAAAAAAAAATTGTTTCCCTACTCATTATAACTCATACAGTTATCCTACTTGCTTTTTTTCCCATTCAAAAAAGTCTTACGGAAGGCTCACACTTGTGCATTTTGGCAGCATTTTGCCGCAATGCAAAACTGCATGCGAAAAGCTTTTTGGCCATCAGAGTTTTCTGAGTGCTTTTTGAAAAACACTCCCATTGACTTACTATAACATCACTGTAAAATCACAATCACAGTAAAATCACACGATTTTAGCGTGATCGCGTTTCTACCGCAATTTTAATGTAAGTCAATGGGAGTATTTTTGAAAAAGCTCTCTCTCTCAGAAAAGCGCTTATAGGCCTCGATTCATAAAAAGCAGTGCGATAAAATAATCTTGTCAGGAAAATACCGCACTCGGTATTTTCACGGTCTGTGTGCTAATTCATAAAGATTTCCCCAGCTGCCCATGGAGGTCGGTAAATTACTGCAGCCCATTGAGCGGTAGAGTAGAGCAGTGTCTCGATTCTCTCTTTGCCCTGCAGAAATGACTTGCACAGAAGGCTCTCTGCACACATGACTCAGACAGATGACTCACACAGTCTTTCCCTGCCTGCTCAAACGACTCACACAGACGGCTCTCTGGCTCTCTCCACAGATGACTCAAACAGACTTCGGCTCTCTGCAATTTGCATTCATCAGAGCTGTCGGTAACTTGTTAACACCTCACTAGAGGTGTCGGTAACTACCGCCAGGCTTACCGCTTGTTGAAGGCTTTATGAATTGGCATTTGCTCACAATTTACTGACATGTGTTGGTGGTAACTACAGCCAAGTTGGTAATTTATCTCCCTGGTCGGTAATGTCAGCTTTTCATGCGGTAACAGCCTTTATGAATTGACACTTTGCTAAGTGGTCGGGAAAGTCCGATGTTTTCAGCATTACCGCATGAGGTAATGCTTTATGAATCGAGGCCATTGTGTCGGATAATAATGGTATGTTCACATCCGTACATTTGAGTGAGTGTGTCTATTTGTACAGTGTTTGTGTGTGCCTCTTTGCACAGCCTCTGTCTGTGTGTGGGTGAGTGTGCCTAAGTGTATGTGTGCCTATTTGTTTGTGCGTTGTGTGTGTGTGTGTGTGTGCGCGCGCCTGTTTGTGCAGCATATGTGTCTGTGTATAAGAGTGTCTGTACATTGTGTGTGCACTGTTGCCTCTGTGTGCATGGTGTGTGTGTGTGTGTGTGTGTGTGTGTGTGTTTATGTGTGTGTGCTGGTTTGTTTGTGCAGTGTGTGCCTACGTGTGCGTCTGTATTGTGTGTGAACTATTTGTGTCTCTGTGTCTGGGTGTGTATAGTGTGTGTGTGCATGCTGTCTCAGCCAGCCACCAATCAGAACTCACTGCAGCACACTATTAGCACCAAGCTAGTAGTGCTCATCTAGCAGCACTCATCTAGCAGTACTAGCACTCATTTAGCTGTCGGGAATTGAGGCACCTACCTACACATCCTCACTTAGCCGTACTCCTATCAGCACCCATTCACTCACCTATCAGCATCCAGTCAGTCACTCACACATTAACATCAATGCCATGATGATGATGATGCTCCATATCATAAGCAGTTATTAGCCCCCGTCCACCTATCATCAACCAGCCAGCCACTTACACAGCAGCAGCCAGCAGGCAGCCATCCATCTGCAACCATCCACTTATCAGCAGCACCCAGCCAGCAAAATTTAGTACCCATTCCAAGCATGCAGACATCCACCTAGCCATCAACAACCAGCCTACTTTCTCTTCCCAAACTGCACTAAAATTTCTCTCACCCAGCAGCTTGAGCCTAAGGGCCTGTACACACTGCTGCGCTTGTGCTGCACTTTTAAAATCGCATGCGTTTTTAATCGTAAGGTCTTTTGAAAATCATGAAAATCGTGAAGACCTGTACACACTGGTGGGATGCGATTTTTCTATTTTCATAAAGGCTTTGTGATTTAAAGATTTTAAAAACGCAGCGCAAGCGCAGCAGTATGTACAGGCCCTAATTTCACCTAATCAACAGCACCCAGTCGAATTTCTCCAACCCAAAAGAACCCAGCCCAATTTCCTCAATCCCAAAGTACCCAATCTAATTTCACCCACCCAGAAGCACCCAGCCTAATTTCCCCCACCCGGAAGCACCCAGTTTTATTTCCCCCACCCGGAAGCACCTGATCTAATTTTGCCCACCCAGAAACACCCAGCCTAATTTCCCCCCCTGGAAGCACCCAGCTTAATTTCCCCCACCCAGAAGAATCCAGCCTAATTTCCCCCACCCAGGAGAATCCAGCCTAATTTCCCCCACCTAGAAGAATCCACCCTAATTTCCCCCACCCAGAACAATACAGCCTAATTCCCCCCCCCCCCCCCCCCCCCCAAAGAAGAACCCAGACTAATTTCTCCCACTCAGAAGCACCCAGCCTAATTTCTCCCACCAGGAAAGTGTAATCACACAGTGTGGGCATGTGTGTGTTGGGGAAAGAGTAGGCAATTCCCTAGTAGGCAATTCCCTAGAATCACAATGTGTCTGATATTTCCCCTGACCTCCAGATCTCCATCTACATGGCTATAACGTGATACACTGGCCAGGAGATGCTTAGAAAAACACTTTTGTATTACAGGGCCACAGGGCAAGGAGATAAGTATGCACGAGGCTTCATACTCGCTCATCTCTGAACAGTAAGCCAGTGAGGGCTGAGGGGGAAGGATGAAAGCAAGGACAAGGAGCAGTGGTGGGTGGTCTAAACAATGGTGATTACAGGTGGAGGGAAGAAGAATTCAGTACAGTTGAGAGGCATGATTAGGTGGCTGGAAACCCTCCTAGATCACCACAACACTAGTGTTGAGCTCAAATGTCACACAATCGTAATTTTGCATCATGATGCAAAATTTGTTTTTGTGGGAACAAGTAAAACATTTTTTTTTTTCAAAACGATCTTGTAGTTTTTGAGAAAATCAATTTTTAAAAATTCAAAGAAGAAAGGGTTTTTAAAATCGGCAAAATAACTATTGCGTAAAATTAATTGTAAGAAAGAGTTCAGCGTTACAATGAGTTATTTGTTAATACATTTGTCCATCTGGCATAGCTTCATTTAAAGGCTAAACAACACATTAGTTACTCATTTTGCAGTAGGAGAACAGAGGCGGCAGCAGAATAAAAGTGGATAAAACCTTTAAAATTTGCTTGGAGAAAGTGGTGGACTTACCTCCAAAAAACAGACACAAAAGACTGTCTGAAAAGTAGCAATCACATTTATTATATAGTACCCCAAAAGTGCAACGCATTTCGCAGGCCGAGCTCGCTTCATCAGGCAATAAACGTGGGGACAAAACAGAATTCCATCAATAGCAGGTGTAGCGCCCCACGTTTGTGAGTATATTCTTCTCACTGATTTGCCTTACTTCGTTTATGTTTTAACATACTACACTATATTGGGCTCTCGGTTTCTCTACATTAGTTACTCATTAACATTATTGATTAATAAGGTCATTTGTTTTACAGGGAAAAAACACCAGCTCCTCAGTATTTGGGCAGAAGTGATGACTACCAATGAACTTTACAACAATGGTACGCTTATCTGGATTTCCATGGACCCAATATACCAAACTGTAGTTATCACTTTCATGCTCGCATCTATTGTCACCTATAGTTTTTTCCTCTACTTCATCATCAAAATCCTGGTGATCTTCTTCACTAATCAGCACATCCGAGAGAAGTCCCGATATGTTCTGTTTGCTCACATGCTCATAAATGACACCATTTATCTGTCACTGGGACTTCTACTTTACATTGCCTATGGCCTTTTTCACATGCCCGTGTCCATCTGTTATTTCATGCTTGTCATCACGGTTGCCACATATCGAATAACGTCCTACAACCTGGCAGCCATGGCTCTGGAACTCTACCTGACCATTTGCTTTCCTTTGCATTACCTAATGTATTGCACAGTCCGAAAGGCCTTCTTGTCGATTGCAGTCATGTGGATTGTTGGGTTGTTCCCTAATATTACAGATTTAATTGTCATGACTTCAGTTGGCAAAGACTTTTTCTCACGCAGTATAGCATGCAGGCAGGAAGAGTTATTTCTACTACCCATACAGGACATGATAAGAGCTGTGTTCTCACTTGGTAGTTTGGTTGTGGTGGCCCTTATCATTCTCTTTACCTACGTGAAGGTTATGCTGGTCGCTCGGAAGACTGGATCCACCACATCATCCGCCTCCAAGGCTGGGAAAACTGTCATGCTCCATGCTGTTCAGCTCCTGCTGTGCATGTTTTCTTTGGCCTGCAATGTTACCGAAGCCTACGGTGGAGATTTTGTGGTCCTTGCTAACTTTTTCGTGTTCACGTGTGTTCCAAGGCTTCTCAGCCCTCTCATTTATGGACTTCGAGATGAAGCATTCAATAAATACATTAGGACGATTTATTTCAAAGTCCATAGAGATAAATCTGTAACAAAATAATGAGTACAAGTAAATTGTATGTCAAAAACTTTAAATAAAATTTGATATTCGAAAAAATAATTGCTTTTCTTTTGAACAAAAAAATCCATGAAGCATCACTGGATTGGGTTTTGCTAACTTTAAGGATGAGTGAGTTCAGTTTTATGAAAAGCAAAAGTAAACCCACTCATGTCTGAGAAGGGGGTCACATCAATGAGAATTAAAGTATATCCAAGGTTAACCTGAGGGAAAAAAATGACATACTTAACTAAGAAGAGGGAACTCATGTCCTTCTGGCCTCCACTGTTGCCACTCACACAACCCTGTAAGAAATATGACAAGAGCTTGTTGGATTTCACACCTAGCCTGGATAAGACATTGTAAAAGCAGCAGGAGTTTTTGAACTCCTGAAACATGGCAGCCCTTTCAGCTATTTGAAGCCAGGAGCTGCTTAGATCACTTTAAACTTACCTGGCTGTCCACCTCTTGCCGTAGCACTCCACACTACGCTGTATCCTTCTGATACTTCCTATCTTGCAGCCAGAACTTCTGCTGTATCAAGGGGATGGAGTGCAGCAGGTAGAGATGGCCCGAACCTCCGATTTTCCGTTCACGAACTGGGTTCGCGAACTTCCGCGAAAGGTTCGGTTCGCGCGAACTTTCGCGAACCGCAATAGACTTCAATGGGGAGGCGAACTTTGAAAACTAGAAACACTTATGTTGGCCACAAAAGTGATGGAAAAGATGTTTCAAGGGGTCTAACATCTGAGTTTTTGCATGGATGAGTGGGATACATGCCAAAAGTCCAGGGGAAAAATCTAGATTTGACGCAAAGCAGCGTTTTAGGGGCAAAAATCACATTGAATGCTAAATTGCAGGCCTAAAGTGCTTTAAAATATCTTGCATGTGTATACATCAATCAGGGAGTGTAATTAGAGTACTGCTTCACACTGACACACCAAACTCACTGTGCAACGCACCGCAAACAGCTGTTTGTGTAGTGGCGGCCGTGCTGGACTGGTGTGCACCATGGCGAGAGTGCAGGCCGTGGTGGTTTTCAAGCCCATATGGTCACCGGTCTGTGGTAGCTCAATGATAGAACAACAGTGACTGTCCAGCTGATGAAATTTGGTCTGTCCACAATGAAGCAACGACCTTATTATCTTTGGTGTGCCACCCCCCGAGACACTCATACAGCCGACGGTCATTGCTTCATTGTGATACGCAAGCCCCTTCACCGCGGCAAGGTAATGATCACGAAGGGGAATGGGCACATGTACGTGCCTTTTGTTTTGTTGTTGTAGCTGCACTGCAGGCAGAAAAGTTAGGCAGGCAAGTACACGGACCAGAAAAATTAGTATAGCGGCCGCTGCTAGCAGCGGCCTTAAAAATTCAGGAATCCGCCTGGAGTCCTGGACCCTGGTGGCGGAGAAGGCAAGCGGCCTGCAGGCAGAGATGCTGTGTGTGGGGACTGACTTAGTCTTCGGGCGGGCAGGAGCCCTCCGGGATCCATGCCTCATTCATTTTGATAAAGGTGAGGTACTGAACCCTTTTGTGACTTAGGCGACTTCTCTTCTCAATGACAATGCCTCCAGCTGTGCTGAAGGTCCTTTCTGACAGGACGCTTGAGGCAGGGCAAGACAGAAGTTGGATGGCAAATTGGGACAGCTCTGGCTACAGGTCAAGCCTGCGCACCCAGTAGCCCAAGGGTTCATCGCTGCTCACAGTTAGTGATGGGCGAACATCCAGATGTTCGGGTTCGGGGTGGTTCGGCTGAACATGCCCCCGATGTTCGGCATGTTCGGGCCGAACCCCGAACCCAACCCGAACATGTCCCTTTGGGGCCCCTATAGGGTCCCAGCATAAAGGGAGAGCATGCCCCGAGCGCGGGGGGTTTTTGGAAATGCCCCCCACCCCTCACCGCTAAGCTCTTCCTTTTGCCGGTACCCTATAACGTCAAATTTAAGCCCCCCAAAAGTACCCGAGGAGGAGGGCAGGAAGCGGGCAGCCGGAGATGCTAGGCGCTAGTACCATCTGGTACTTCCGCCCTCTCTTGACGCACTTCCTGTTTACATTTGAAGTCGCGTCAAGAGAGCGCAGAAGTACCGCGATGACACGAACGAGGGTATGCGTCATCTACATGATGACACGTACCCTCGTACGCATCATCACGGTACTTCTGCGCTCTCTTGACGCGACTTCAAATGTAAACAGGAAGTGCATCAAGAGAGGGCGGAAGTACCTGATGGTACTAGTGCCTAGCATCTCCGGCTGCCCGCTTCCTGCCCTCCTCCTCAGGTACTTTTGGGGGGCTTAAATTTAACGTTATAGGGTACCGGCAAAAGGGAGAGCTTAGCGGGGAGGGGTGGGGGGCATTTCCGACCCCCACGCTCGGGGCATGCTCTCCCTTTATGCTGGGACCCTATAGGGGGCTATGTTCGGCTGGACATGGCTGTGTTCGGCCGAACAAAGAAGGCACGTTCGGGTTCGGGCAGCGTGGCCGAGCACCCTCCCGAACACCATGAGGTGTTCGGGGGGTGCCGAACCGAACCCGAACAGGCCAAAATCCGGGCGAACCCGAACAGTGGCGAACACTGTTCGCCCATCACTACTCACAGTGTCTACATCCACACTTAAACACTTGCCGACCGCCCACTGTATATTGGCGGCGGCAAAGTGGCATGCCCAGGACCACGTAACGCACATTGGTGTCGGGTCCTGGGTCTCTTCTGGGCCGGGGATCGCGCCCATCCGCCCGCAATAGGCTCCGCCCACCCGCGGCGACAACCCGCCGGCCGTTCGGAAGCACCGGCGGGTTGTTAACCCCACGATCGCCGCATACAAAGTGTATAATACACTTTGTAATGTTTACAAAGTGTATTATACAGGCTGCCTCCTGCCCTGGTGGTCCCAGTGTCTGAGGGACCACCAGGGCAGGCTGCAGCCACCCTAGTTTGCACCAAACACACTGATCCTGCCCCCCCTTCCCTCTGATCGCCCACAGCGCCCCTCAGACCCCCCCCCCTGCCCACCCCCCAGACCACTGTTTGCACCCAATCACTCCCCTAATCACCAATCAATCACTCCCTGTCACTATCTGTCTATTTTTTTATTTTAGGTCCTAACTGCCCCCTGGGGGCTCCTGATCACCTCCCCAACCCTCAGATTCTCCCCAGACCCCCCCCCCCCTGTGTACTGTATGCATCTATCCCCCCTGTAATAACCCACTGATCACCTGTCAATCACCTGTCAATCACCCATCAATCACCCCCTGTCACTGCCACCCATCAATCAGCCCCTAACCTGCCCCTTGCGGGCAATCTGATCACCCACCCACACCATCAGATCGCCCGCAAACCCGCCGTCAGATCACCTCCCAAGTGCATTGTTTACATCTGTTCTCTCCTCTAAACACCCACTAATTACCCATCAATCACCCCCTATCACCACCTGTCCCTGTTACCCATCAGATCATACCCTAATCTGCCCCTTGCGGACACCCAATCACCAGCCCACACGCTCAGATTGCCCTTAGACCCCCCCTTATCAATTCGCCAGTGCATTATTTACATCTGTTCTTCCCTGTAATAACCCACTGATCACCTGTCAATCACCTGTCAATCACCCATCAATTACCCATCAATCACCCATCAATCACCCCCTGTCACTGCCACCCATCAATCAGCCCCTAACCTGCCCCTTGCGGGCAATCTGATCACCCACCCACACCATCAGATCGCCCACAGACCCGACGTCAGATCACCTCCCACGTGCATTGTTTACATCTGTTCTCTCCTCTAAACAACCTTTAATTACCCATCAATCATCCATCAATCACCCCCTGTCACCACCTGTCACTGCTACCCATCAGATCAGAACCCTATCTGCCCCTAGGGCACCCAATCACCCGCCCACACCCTCAGAACACTCTCAGACCCCAGCCCTGATCACAGAGTACAGAAGGAACCACCGCCACTACCGCTAGGGCGAATGCGATCCAGACGTATCATGAAACACGAATAGAGAATGCAAATGCATGCTAAACGGTTACCTCACCGAGCCTACAGCAAGCATTCGTTCCAGACAAGACAGACAGAAGGAGCAACCAGCAGAAACCGCAGCTCCGGCCTACACTCCCAGACAGAGTACAGAAGGAACCACCGCCACTACCGCTAGGGCGAATGCGATCCAGACAGACGGGGCTACCAGTAGCAACCGCTGCTCTGGCTTGCACCCCTAAGGCAGAATACAGAAGGAACCACCGCCACTACCGCTAGGGCGAATGCGATCCAAACAGACAGACAGATGGACAGTACAAGGCAATACAGATAATACAACCTGACTATGCTAGAAGGAATGCTAGAAGTGCATTGTTTACATCTGTTCTCTCCTCTAAACACCCACTAATTACCAGTGGTGCTCAAATACCCCTTTTTAAAATTCGAGTTTGGTCGAATTCGAATAGTAAATTATTCGAGGTCAGTCGAATATTCGAGTCGAATAAATTTTACTATTCGATTCGACCTCGGACTTCGAGCTCACTATTCGAGTCGGTATTCGAGCTCATTATTCGAGCTGACTATTCGAATTGGCCTTAAATAGCTTCCCAACACTTGTTTTGAGGGTGAATGATGCAAGAAACATATTTTTTTCCAAGTAACAACAGCAAGTGATTATGTGGGGATGTTCCTTTAAAAAAAAAAGGTGAAAAGAGAAGTTGTGTCCAGAATTTTGTTCAGTACTGTATATACTTCTTCTTCTTCTTCTTCTTTATCTTCTATATCTTCTTCTTCTTCTTCTATATCTTCTTCTTCTTCTTCTATATTGTCTTCTTCTTCTTCTTCTTCTTCTTCTTCATCTTCTTCTTCTTCATCTTCTTCATCTTCATCTTCTTCATCTTCTTCATCTTCTTCATCTTCATCTTCTTCATCTTCTTCTTCATCTTCTTCATCTTCATCTTCTTCTTCTTCATCTTCTTCATCTTCTTCTTCATCTTCTTCATCTTCATCTTCTTCATCTTCTTCATCTTCTTCTTCTTCTTCTTCTTCTTCTTCTTCTTCATCTTCTTCTTCTTCTTCTTCATCTTCTTCTTCTTCATCTTCTTCTTCTTCATCTTCTCCTATATCGTCTTCTTCTTCTTCACTTATTTCTCTTTTCATTTTTTTTTTTTTTTTAAAGAAATGCAGCTATTTTTGAGCGTAACAACAAATAGCTGGTGGCGCACGCATGTTGGAAGCGCCATTGTATGTGCTCCCTGGCAGTGGAAACACACAGACAGCAGGAGGTAAATTCAGCAGCAGGAGGAGGAGGATGAGTGTGTGGCAGCATGCAGTCAATGAGGCAGGCAGCGTGACATAATAGCCCTGGTACCTAGCGGTGATACCAGGGCTGTAAATAAACACAACAGGAGGTCCCAGACAGCGGTCGTGCAGCCCACATTGTGTCCAATACACAACTGGGACAACACAGTTTTCAACCCGGGCACCTCAGAAAAATTAAACCTTTTTTTGTAATGGTTTTTTAGTTTTGGTTTTACAACCAATTACACAGATATATAGCTATTTTTTGACGTAATAGCTGGTGGCAGAGTGGCAGCAGAAGGTAAATCTGTGTACCCTGGCGGTGGGAAACACAGACAGACAGCAGCAGCAGCAGGAGGAGGAATGGAGGAGTAATTATGTGAGCAGCTATTGTTTGACGTAATAGCTGGTGGCAGTGTGGCAGCAGAAGGTAATTCTGTGTACCCTGGCAGTGGGAAACACAGACAGACAGCAGCAGCAGGAGTAATGGAGGAGTAGTGTGAGTGTGGCAGCAGGTAGACAGCGTGACATAATAGCCCTGGTACCTAGCGGTGATACCAGGCCGTAAATAAACACAACAGGAGGTCCCAGACAGCGGTCGTGCAGCCCACATTGTGTCCAATACACAACTGGGAAAACACAGTTTTCAACCCGGGCACCTCAGAAAAATTAAACCTTTTTTTTTTAATGGTTTTTTGGTTTGTTTGTAAAAGAAATTACACAGATATATAGCTATTGTTTGACGTAATAGCTGGTGGCAGAGTGGCAGCAGAAGGTAAATCTGTGTACCCTGGCGGTGGGAAACACAGACAGACAGCAGCAGCAGCAGGAGGAATAGAGGAGTAATTATGTGAGCAGCTATTGTTTGACGTAATAGCTGGTGGCAGTGTGGCAGCAGAAGGTAATTCTGTGTACCCTAGCAGTGGGAAACACAGACAGACAGCAGCAGCAGGAGTAATGGAGGAGTAGTGTGAGTGTGGCAGCAGGTAGGCAGCGTGACATAATAGCCCTGGTACCTAGCGGTGATACCAGGCCTGTAAATAAACACAACAGGAGGTCCCAGACAGCGGTCGTGCAGCCCACATTGTGTCCAATACACAACTGGGACAACACAGTTTTCAACCCGGGCACCTCAGAAAAATTAAACCTTTTTTTGTAATGGTTTTGTAGTTTTGGTTTTACAACCAATTACACAGATATATAGCTATTTTTTGACGTAATAGCTGGTGGCAGAGTGGCAGCAGAAGGTAAATCTGTGTACCCTGGCGGTGGGAAACACAGACAGACAGCAGCAGCAGCAGGAGGAGGAATGGAGGAGTAATTATGTGAGCAGCTATTGTTTGACGTAATAGCTGGTGGCAGTGTGGCAGCAGAAGGTAATTCTGTGTACCCTGGCAGTGGGAAACACAGACAGACAGCAGCAGCAGGAGTAATGGAGGAGTAGTGTGAGTGTGGCAGCAGGTAGACAGCGTGACATAATAGCCCTGGTACCTAGCGGTGATACCAGGCCGTAAATAAACACAACAGGAGGTCCCAGACAGCGGTCGTGCAGCCCAGATTGTGTCCAATACACAACTGGGACAACACAGTTTTCAACCCGGGCACCTCAGAAAAATTAAACCTTTTTTTTTTTAATGGTTTTTTGGTTTTGTTTGTAAAAGAAATTACACAGATATATAGCTATTGTTTGACGTAATAGCTGGTGGCAGAGTGGCAGCAGAAGGTAAATCTGTGTACCCTGGCGGTGGGAAACACAGACAGACAGCAGCAGCAGCAGGAGGAATGGAGGAGTAATTATGTGAGCAGCTATTGTTTGACGTAATAGCTGGTGGCAGTGTGGCAGCAGAAGGTAATTCTGTGTACCCTAGCAGTGGGAAACACAGACAGACAGCAGCAGCAGGAGTAATGGAGGAGTAGTGTGAGTGTGGCAGCAGGTAGACAGCGTGACATAATAGCCCTGGTACCTAGCGGTGATACCAGGCCGTAAATAAACACAACAGGAGGTCCCAGACAGCGGTCGTGCAGCCCACATTGTGTCCAATACACAACTGGGACAACACAGTTTTCAACCCGGGCACCTCAGAAAAATTAAACCTTTTTTTTTTTAATGGTTTTTTGGTTTTGTTTGTAAAAGAAATTACACAGATATATAGCTATTGTTTGACGTAATAGCTGGTGGCAGAGTGGCAGCAGAAGGTAATTCTGTGTACCCTGGCAGTGGGAAACACAGACAGACAGCAGCAGCAGCACACAGCAGCCCACTGTAGGTGTAAAATGTGTGGCTGCAGGCGACGTAATAGTCAAAGTGAACCAGGCTGGCTTAGTGAGCAGGAGCCAGGAGGTGGTAAAGGGTGGTAAGGCACATTAACGATGGTTCTTAGCCAGTTCATGTCCCCCTCTCGCCGACAACAGGGGCCAGGAACTCGCCTTCCACCCACGCCTGGTTCATCTTGAGAAACGTCAGTCTGTCCACAGACTTGTGAGACAGACGTGAGCGTTTCTCGGTGACCACGCCACCAGCTGCACTGAAGCAGCGCTCGGACAGCACGCTGGAAGGGGGGCAGGACAGCACTTCCAGGGCGTACTGCGCCAGCTCGCTCCAGATCTCCAGGCGCTTGACCCAATACTCCATGGGATCAACAGGGGCATCGCTGTCAAGCCCGCTGTAGGACCCCATGTAGTCAGCCACCATGCGGGTCAGGCGCTGGCTGTGACCGGAGGAGGATGCTGCTGCATGCACCTCCTCTCTAGTCACTGCTGCCGGAGCCTCTACAGTCCTGTAGAGCTCGTGGCTGAGAGACAGCAGGTCTGTGGGGCGCTTGCTGCTGCTGGATGCAGGCACCTGCTGCTGCCTCTGTGCTGGCTGCTGGACAGTGGGGGTGGAAGGCTGGGGGAAGGCTTCCTCCAAGCGCTCAACAAGGGCCTGCTGCAAGCTCCTTATTTGTTGCGCTGGGTCTCCTCCTGCAGGCGGCAGGAACTGGCTCAACTTCCCCTTGAGGCGTGGGTCCAACATCATGCTGATCCAGATGTCCTCCCTCTGCTTCATCTGGATCACCCTGGGGTCCCTGCGCAGGCACGTCAGCATGTGCGCTGCCATTGGGAAGAGGCGGGCCACGTCTGCTGGCACATCGACGGCAGTGCTGCTGTCCTCATCCTCCTCCTCTGCCTCGTCAGCCTCATCCTCTCTCCACCCCCGCACCAACTCAGCTGCACTGTGCTGCTCCCCCTCATCAGCAGCAAGGTCAGGGACCTCCACCAAGTCCTCCTCCTCCTCCCCCTCAGAGGTGGACTGTGCAGCTGCTTGCCGCTCCTGCTGGTCCAAGGCTGCCGCTCCCTGTTCCAGCAAAGCATCGAGGGCCCTGTTCAGCAGACAAACCAGGGGCACCCACTCGCAGACCATAGCATGGTCCCTGCTCACCATGTTAGTGGCCTGCAGAAAGGGAGCCAGCACTAAGCACACCTGCTGCATGTGCCTCCAGTCATCATCGGGGACGATGGACGGGATGTTGCTGGTCTTGTCCCTTCTCTGAGCGGCGGAAACAGTGGCCAGGGCAAGGTACTGGTTGACAGCGTGCTTCTGTTCAACCAGACGCTCCAACATCGCCAGGGTGGAGTTCCAGCGAGTCGGAACGTCAAGGATCAGCCGATGGCGTGGCAGATCCAGCTCCTTTTGCACGTCTTCCAGGCTCGCACAGGCTGCAGCCGAGCGCCGGAAGTGACGCACAACGTTCCTTGCCGTTTCCAGCAGTTCGCCCATCCCCTGGTAGGTGCGCAAGAACTTTTGCACCACCAGGTTCAGCACGTGGGCAAGACAGGGGATGTGGGTCAGGTTTCCCCTGTCTATTGCGGCAACCAAATTGGCCCCATTGTCGGCCACCACCTCTCCGACTCTGAGGCCTCTGGGGGTCAGCCAAATCCTCTCCTGCTCCTGGAGTTTGGCCAACACATGGGTTGCCGTCAGCTTGGTCTTCCCAAGGCTGACCAAGTGCAGCAGCGCTTGGCAGTGGCGGGCCTTCACGCTGCTGCTGAGGCGGGGGGTTTGGCCAGGTGTGCCGGAGGATGGCAGAGGATCGGAGGAACCTGCTGCAGTTCCCCTGACCCTGCGGGGTGGCACCACCCACTGTGTTGCTGCTGCTGCTGTGCCCGCTGCTGCTCTCCCATCCTCACCCCCTTCCACCAAGCTGACCCAGTGGACAGTGAAGGACAGGTAGCGGCCTGTCCCGAAGCGGCTGCTCCAGGAGTCCATGGTGACGTGGACCCTTTCACCAACCGCGTGCTCCAGCCCTCTCTCCACATTGGCCATCACAAAGCGGTGCAGTGCAGGAATGGCCTTGCGGGAGAAAAAGTGTCTGCTGGGGAGCTGCCAGTCTGGGGCTGCGCAAGCAAGCAGCGCACGAATGTCGCTCCCCTCCTGCACGAGCGTGTACGGCAGGAGTTGGGAGCACATGGCCCGTGCCAGCAAGCCGTTCAGCTGCCGCACGCGACGGCTGCTGGGAGGCAGAGCCCTAACCACCCCCTGGAAGGACTCGCTCAAAAGGCTCTGGCGTCGCTTTTTGCTGGCACGGGAATCAGCAGACACAGCGGAGGAGGCCACTGAGGACTGGCTGCCAGAACAGGCCTCAGTGTCGGTGGCAGGAGTTGCAGAGGGGGGAGGAGCAGTGCGTTTCCGCACTCCTGCTGGTGCTGCTGGAGGAGCAGGAGGGCGGGTGGCTGCTGTTGCTGCTGCTGCTGCTGAAGGCTGTGCAGTGATGGGTGTGGTGCCACTGCCAGCACCAGATTCCTTCAGCCTCTGGAACTCCTCATGCTGGTGGAAATGTTTCGCAGCAAGGTGGTTGATGAGCGAGCTGGTGCTGAACTTTAAGGGGTCTGCACCTCTGCTCAACTTCCGCTGACAGTGGTTGCAAGTGGCGTACTTGCTGTACACAGTGGGCATGGTGAAATATCGCCAGATTGGTGACAGAAAAATCCCCCTATGGCATGGAAGCGCTGCTGCCTGTCTCCCTGTGGTGGTTGGGGGGGGGGGGGGGGCTTGGGGGGCTTGGGTGCGGCTGGTGGTGGTACTGGCAGATGCTGCTGCTGCTGCTGCTGAGCCTGAGACACCAGCAGGCTGTGGGACCTGCCTACTGCTGCCAATGCTTGCAATGATGCGCCTCCTTGCAAGGCCCACAAGAGCATCCTCCTCCTCCTCCTCAGAGCTGCTGAGGACGACATCCCCTGGAGGTGGTGGCACCCAGTCTCTGTCTGTCACCGTGTCATCACCATCATCCTCCCCCTCCTGAAACATGTCCTGCTGGGATGATGACCCCCCAAACTCCTCTCCTGATGCATGGATGGGCTGCTTGACTGTCGCCACAGTCTTGCTGTCCAATCCCTCATCCCCCAAAGTGCCCATCAGCATCTCCTCCTCAAAATCGCCAACAACAGCAGACAATACCCTGATGGTGCCTGGGGTCAAAAGACTGCTGAGTGACAGGTCGGCGACTGACGGTGAACTGGCCTCCTCCCCAGGCCCTGCTGGGCGGCTGCTGCGAACAGGGGTGGTGGTGGTGGTGAGGGTGGAGGCCTCGGATGCAGAGCTGATGGCGGGCTGCTCATCCTCCGTCATCAGTTGCACCACAGTGTCTGCATCCTTTTCCTCAATGGGACGTTTCCGACCCGGCTGGAGGAAAATCGGAGCAGGTGCTACACGCTGCTGCTGCTGTGTCTCTGCAGCGTGAGTTGCAGATGCTCCTGCTGGGCGGCGCCCAAGGCGTCCACGGCCAGTGGCTATGGGAGGAATGTTAGCCACTGACGCTGCTGCTGCTGCTGCTGCGGAACTGTGCATGGTGGCGCGGCCGCGGCCTGCCACAATGCTGCTCCCTCTCCTCCTGATTCCCTTGCTGCCCTTCCCCTTGCCCAAACCGCGCTGGCTGCCACTTCCAGACATCTTCGATGTTTTGGGCGTATAGACAAAAGTTTTTTAAAAGGGCGGGTGAAAAGTGGGGTACTTTAATGGAGTGGGTTGGTGGGTGAGGTGACTGAGTGAGTGTCCCTAGTACAGTAAGTAAGTAGTAACAGTCAGGAAGTACAACTAACTAATTACAATAAGCAATCAGTTATCAGAAGGAAATAGAGTGTGTGTAGTGTGTGTACACAAACAGTGAGTGCACACACGCAGGAGCTAGTAGCCTATGAACAGTGACTGAGTGTCCTAGACTCCTAGTACAGTAAGAGTAACAAGTAGTAACAGTAAGTAACTAACTAATTGCAATAATCAATCAGTAATCAGAAGGAAATAGAGTGTGTGTAGTGTGTACTCAGACAGTGAGTGCACACACGCAGGAGCTAGTAGCCGATGAACAGTGACTGAGTGTCCTAGACTCCTAGTACAGTAAGAGTAACAAGTAGTAACAGTAAGTAACTAACTAATTGCAATAATCAATCAGTAATCAGAAGGAAATAGAGTGTGTGTAGTGTGTACTCAGACAGTGAGTGCACACACGCAGGAGCTAGTAGCCGATGAACAGTGACTGAGTGTACTAGACTCCTAGTACAGTAAGAGTAACAAGTAGTAACAGTAAGTAACTAACTAATTACAATAATCAATCAGTAATCAGAAGGAAATAGAGTGTGTGTAGTGTGTACTCAGACAGTGAGTGCACACACGCAGGAGCTAGTAGCCGATGAACAGTGACTGAGTGTCCTAGACTCCTAGTACAGTAAGAGTAACAAGTAAGAACAGTAAGTACAACTAACTAATTACAATAATCAATCAGTAATCAGAAGGAAATAGAGTGTGTGTAGTGTGTACTCAGACAGTGAGTGCACACACGCAGGAGCTAGTAGCCGATGAACAGTGACTGAGTGTCCTAGACTCCTAGTACAGTAAGAGTAACAAGTAGTAACAGTAAGTAACTAACTAATTACAATAATCAATCAGTAATCAGAAGGAAATAGAGTGTGTGTAGTGTGTACTCAGACAGTGAGTGCACACACGCAGGAGCTAGTAGCCGATGAACAGTGACTGAGTGTCCTAGACTCCTAGTACAGTAAGAGTAACAAGTAAGAACAGTAAGTACAACTAACTAATTACAATAATCAATCAGTAATCAGAAGGAAATAGAGTGTGTGTAGTGTGTACTCAGACAGTGAGTGCACACACGCAGGAGCTAGTAGCCGATGAACAGTGACTGAGTGTCCTAGACTCCTAGTACAGTAAGAGTAACAAGTAGTAACAGTAAGTAACTAACTAATTACAATAATCAATCAGTAATCAGAAGGAAATAGAGTGTGTGTAGTGTGTACTCAGACAGTGAGTGCACACACGCAGGAGCTAGTAGCCGATGAACAGTGACTGAGTGTCCTAGACTCCTAGTACAGTAAGAGTAACAAGTAGTAACAGTAAGTAACTAACTAATTACAATAATTAATCAGTAATCAGAAGGAAATAGAGTGTGTGTAGTGTGTACTCAGACAGTGAGTGCACACACGCAGGAGCTAGTAGCCGATGAACAGTGACTGAGTGTCCTAGACTCCTAGTACAGTAAGAGTAACAAGTAGTAACAGTAAGTAACTAACTAATTACAATAATCAATCACTAATCAGAAGGAAATAGAGTGTGTGTGTACAAGACTGTGAGTGCACACACGCAGGAGCTAGTAGCCTTAGCCTTAGCCTATGAACAGTGACAGTGAGTGTCCTAGCCTAACTACAATACTAAATACAGAATCAATCAGTAGTAAAGGACAGCATCAGAAATACTGGTATAGATGAGAGAAATATACTAACAGAGGACAGGAGAGAACAGCTGCCCACACAGGCAGGCCCTGAGGCCTAAAGCTGTGTAAGCCTGCAGCAGCTGTGTCTCTGTCTATGTAACACAAAAGCTACTAACTAAAATACAATGTCTATCTAACTAACAACAATATAGGTGTATATAGGAGGTGTATGTGAGCAAAAACGCTAGATAAATGAACACAATAGAGCTCTTGCTAAGCCAAAGCACAAAGGAGCAACTCTCTCTCTGTACAAGTCTCAGGCAAGCACGGAGAAACCTAACATGGCGGCCGCTATTTATAGGGTAGGGGCTGGCCAGGGTCCCCCTCTGTGATTGGCTGCCGTCAGAGGGCCTGGGAGCCCTCTGATTGGCTCTAAGGACATCAATCTGGGCTATGACGCTATTCGAGCTCGGTACCGAGCTCGAATAGCGCCGTTTTGCTCGAATAGCTCGAATAGTGAATGGGCTATTCGAGTGTACTCGAATACCCCATTCGAATAGCTCTAGCTATTCGGAGCTCGAATACCGAGCTCGAATAGCTGAGAAAGAGCTCGAATATTCGAGCTACTCGAATATTCGAGCTCTGCTGAGCACCACTGCTAATTACCCATCAATCACCCCCTATCACCACCTGTCACTGTTACCTATCAGATCATACCCTAATCTGCCCCTTGCGGGCACCCAATCACCCGCCCACACACTCAGATTGCCCTCAGACCCCCCCTTATCAATTCGCCAGTGCATTATTTACATCTGTTCTTCCCTGTAATAACCCACTGATCACCTGTCAATCACCTGTCAATCACCCATCAATTACCCATCAATCACCCCCTGTCACTGCCACCCATCAATCAGCCCCTAACCTGCCCCTTGCGGGCAATCTGATCACCCACCCACACCATCAGATCGCCCACAGACCCGACGTCAGATCACCTCCCAAGAGCATTGTTTACATCTGTTCTCTCCTCTAAACACCCACTAATTACCCATCAATCACCCCCTGTCACCACCTGTCACTGCTACCCATCAGATCAGAACCCTATCTGCCCCTAGGGCACCCAATCACCCGCCCACACCCTCAGAACGCTCTCAGACCCCAGCCCTGATCACCTCGCCAGTGCATTGCTTGCATCTATTCCCCCCTCTAATCACACCTTGAGACACCCATCAATCACCTCCTGTCACCACCTGTCACCCCCTAGAACACCTACCCATCATATCAGGCCCTAATTTGCCCCGTGTGGGCTCCTGATCACTCGGCCAAACCCTCAGATCCCCCTCAGACCCCCTTCCGATCACCTCCCCAGTGCATTGATTGCATCTATTGTCCCCTCTAATCACCCCCTTAGATACCCATCAATCACCTCCTGTCACCCCCTAGCACTCCTATCCATCAGATCAGGCCCAATACAACCCGTCATCTAAGAGGCCACCCTGCTTATGACCGGTTCCACAAAATTCACTCCCTTATAGACCACCTGTCATCAAAATTTGCAGATGCTTATACCCCTGTACAGTCATTTTGAGGCATTTGGTTTCCAGACTACTCCTCACGGTTTTGGCCCCCTAAAATGCCAGGGCAGTATAGGAACCCCTCAAGTGACCCCATTTTAGAAAAAAACAGACACCCCAAGGTATTCCGTTAGGTGTATGACAAGTTCATAGAAGATTTTATTTTTTGTCAAAAGTTAGCGGAAATAGATTTTTATTGTTTTTTTCACAAAGTGTCATTTTCCACTAACTTGTGACAAAAAATAAAATCTTCTATGAACTCACCATACACCTAACGGAATACCTTGGGGTGTCTTCTTTCTAAAATGGGGTCACTTGTGGGGTTCCTATACTGCCCCGGCATTTTAGGGGCCCTAAAGCGTGAGTAGTCTAGAAACCAAATGCCTCAAAATGACCTGTGAATAGGACGTTGGGCCCCTTAGCGCACCTAGGCTGAAAAAAGTGTCACACATTTGGTATCGCCGTACTCAGGAGAAGTAGTATAATGTTGTAATGATCTGCTCTGCTGTCTGCACAGGCAGACAGCTTTTTGACCATTTTGTAGGTCTGAGTTTTGCAGGTCTCTGGAAAGGAGACCTGTCTTCACTCTGCAACTTGCTGAGCTGCTGTTCTGGTGAGGAATTTGCATCCACTTGTCATGAAAATTGCTTAGCTGCTTCCTCTGATGGCTTGCAGTATAAAAACCATTTCTTCCCAGAATTCCTTGCTGGTCATGATGGTTTGTTCCTGCTAACTTACCTGGAGCCTCAGCCTTTGCTAATTGTTTGTTAAGATTATCTTAGAGTAATTACTTGGGACTGCACTAGCATTCCTTCTAGCGTAGTCAGGTTGTATTATCTGTATTGCCTTGTACTGTCCATCTGTCTGTCTGTTGGGATCGCATTCGCCCTAGCGGTAGTGGCGGTGGTTCCTTCTGTATTCTGCCTTAGGGGTGAAAGCCAGAGCAGCGGTTGCTACTGGTAGCCCCATCTGTCTGTCTGTCTGGATCGTATTCGCCCTAGCGGTAGTGGCGGTGGTTCCTTCTGTACTCTGTCTGGGAGTGTAGGCCAGAGCTGCGGTTGCTGCTGGTTGCTCCTTTTGTCTGTCTTGTCTGGAACGAACGCTTGCTGTAGGCTCGGTGAGGTAACCGTTTAGCAAGCGTTTGCGTTCTCTATTCGTGTTTCGTGTTACATTGGTTAGTTAGGGTTGGCGTGCTTTGTCTCTGTTGCGCTATGCGTGCGGAGACCGCGCCATTAGCGTGCTTTGTCGCTGTTGCCCTTTTTGCCCTTTTTGCATGGCGACCGCGCTTAGCGAGTGCGTTTGTTATTTTCCTTGGCGTTCTGATCATTGTTATTGCTGTGTCTTTCTTGCTACACTTGTGCTCTGTCGTTATTCGGTCTTGTGTCACTGTTGGCAATCGCCACTCTTGCGATTGCATTCCCACTTGATTTCCGTTGTTGTGTGTTCACCGTCGCCGGGGGATGACTAGATTGGTGGACACACATACATTCTGTCGCTGTGCTCACTCTCTCTGTCTGAGTGCTATCTTGCCCTGCATTGTTGCATTCGTACAATTCCCTTCTGGCTTCTGTGGCAGTGCAGAGGGGTTGTTCCTCTGCACTCCACAGCTCCATCTGCCGGTGGGAATTTCCCTCTACCAGTGCATTGCACCAAGCTGGGTTCTGCCGTTTTTACGCTTGTGGAGGACTTCCGCCATGTCAGCGCACACCTTGTGCGCTGACCACGGAGATAACTCCACAATCGTTACAAATGTGTTTTGGGGTGTATTTTTACACATACCCATGCTGGGTGGGAGAAATATCTCTGTAAATGACAATGTTTTGATTTTTTTACACACAATTGTCCATTTACAGAGATATTTCTCCCAACTAGCATGGGTATGTGTAAAAATACACCCCAAAACACATAATACTACTTCTCCTGAGTACAGCAATACCACATGTGTGACACTTTTTTGCAGTCTAGGTGCGCTAAGGAGCCCAACATCCTATTTACAGGTCATTTTGAGGCATTTGCTTTCCAGACTACTCCTCACGTTTAGGGACCCTAAAATGCCAGGGCAGTGTAGGAACCCCACAAGTGACCCCATTTTAGAAAGAAGACACCCTAAGGTATTCCGTTAGTAGTATGGTGAGTTCATAGAAGTTTTTATTTTTTTGTCACAAGTTAGTGGAAAATGACACTTTGTGAAAACTTGTGACAAAAAATAAAATATTCTATAAACTCACTATACTACTAATGGAATTCCTTGGGGTGTCTTCTTTCTAAATATCTCTGTAAATGACAATTTTTTGTTTTTTTTTACACACAATTGTCTATTTACAGAGATATTTCTCCCACCCAGCATGGGTATGTGTAAAAATACACCACAAAACACATTATACTACTTCTCCTGAGTATGGCGATACCACATGTGTGGCACCCTAACTGCGCTAAGGGGCCCAACATCCTATGAGTACCTTTAGGATTTCACAGGTTATTTTTGTAACGATTGTGGAATTCTCTCCGTGGTCAGTGCACAGGTGGAGCTGTGGAGTGCAGAGGAACAGCTCCTCTGCCCTGCCACAGACGCCAGACAGGAATTGCACGAAGGAAAGAAACGCAGGGCAAGATAGCCCTGAAAGAGAGAGATCAAAGCGACAAAGGGTATGTGTGTCCACCAATCTAGTTGCCACCCTGCGACGATGAACACACAGCCATGAAGATCAGGTGAGAAGGCAATCACCAGAGATGGCGATTGCTAACAGCGACACAAGACCGAATAAGCACAGATGAGGAATGTATGTATGTCCACCAATCTAGCCGCCAACCTGCGACGGCAGACACACAATGGAGAAAACCAAGTGAGAACGCAATTACAAGAGAAGCGATTGCGAAAGAGAATGAGCACAGGGATAGAATGTATGTATGTGCCCCAAACTAGTCGCCAACCCGCGACGGTGCACACACAACAGCAGAAACGAAGTATGAACGCAATCGCGAGAGAGGCGATTGCCAGAGGTGACACAAGACTTAAGCAAGACAGGGCATGAGAGTAGCAAAGGCACAGTAATCATACAATGAGAAGATAAGGAAAATAACAAACGCTAACTAAACGCGAACACCGCACTCATTCGCAACAGTGCACACGTTTATGCGCAGTCTCCGCGTGTTAAGCACAACAGAGACAAGCACGCCTAACTAACCACCGGTTAACAGAGGACGCGAGCGCTTGCTTAACGGTTACCTCACCGAGCCTCCAGCAAGCGTTTGTAGCAGACAAGACAGATACACGAAAACAGGAATAAGTGAGAGATACGATCCACTGCTCTTTCCGCCAGAGCGAGTGCGATCCAAGAATAGAAACAGAGCGAGTCGGATCCACAGCACTAGCGCAAGGCGAGTGCGATCCAGGCAAGACAGATCAGATGAGATAGCTGGTAGCAACCGCTGCTCCAGCTATACTCCAAGAAGAAAGATCAGAACAACTTCCTGTCGACCACAGCTGGGACAGGACAATCGCAACAGACAAACAAAACAGATATGCAATCCTAACTGCACTAGGGAACCTGCCTAGTGCAGTCCCAGGAATTACTCTAAGCTAACCTTCAAACAATGAGCATGGCTGACACTCCAGGAGTGTTTCACAGGACAAATCCTTATGACCAGCCAAGGTCTGTGATATCACATGGTATATATAGAGCAAGCCTACAAAGGATGTGGCTAGGCAATTTGCATAACAAACGTATGCAAATTCCTCAGCAGCAGCAAGCTGCAAAACTGACAAAAGGTCTCTCTTCCAGAGACCTGCAGAATGCAGACCTGAACAGTGGTCAAAAAGTTGCCTGCCTGCGCAGGCAACTGAGCGGATCATTACAATTTTAAAGCATTTGGTTTCTTGACTACTCCTCACGGTTTAGGGCCCCTAAAATGCCAGGGTAGTATAGGAACCCCACAAGTGACCCCATTTTAGAAAGAAGACACCCCAAGGTATTCCGTTAGGTGTATGGTGAGTTCATAGAAGATTTTATTTTTGTCACAAGTTCTATGAACTCACCATACTCCTAACAGAATACCTTGTGGTGTTGTCTTCCTAAAATGGGGTCACTTGTGGGGTTCCTAAACTGCCCTGGCATTTTAGGGGCCCTAAACCGTGAGGCGTAGTCTTGAAACCAAATGTCTCAAAACGACCTGTTAAATCCTAAAGGTGCTCATTGGAATTTGGGCTCCTTAGCGCAGTTAGGGTGCAAAAAAGTGCCACACATGTGGTATCGTTGTACTCAGGAGAAGTAGTATAATGTGTTTTGGGGTGTATTTTTACACATACCCATGCTGGGTGGGAGAAATCTCTCTGTAAATGGACAATTGTGTGTAAAAAAAATCAAAACGTTGTCATTTACAGAGATATTTCTCCCACCCCATTTTGGAAAGTAGACACTTCAAGGTATTCAGAGAGGGGCATGGTGAGTCCATGGCAGATTTCATTTTTTTTGTCACAAGTTAGCAGAAATGGAAACTTTTTTTTTGGTCTCAAAGTGTCATTTTCCACTAACTTGTGACGAAAAATAAAATCCTCTATGAACTCACCATGCCTCTTAGTGAATACTTTGGGATGTCTTCTTTCCAAAATGGGGTCATTTGGGGGGTATTTATACTATCCTGGAATTTTAGCACCTCATGAAACATGACAGGTGGTCAGAAAAGTCGGAGATGCTTCAAAATGTGAAAATTCACTTTTTGCACCATAGTTTGTAAACGCTATAACTTTTACTCAAACCATTAAATATACACTTTAGAATCCCAACACCTCAAAAAGCTGGGAACGTGATCAAATGAGATTAATAATTAGATCATATAACTTGCAACATCACTTGATAATATTTTTCTTATGCATCATGCCAACATTTTAATGTAAGAAGCAGCAGAAAAAGAGGATTGGCTCTTGGGTGTATAAGAAACTACAAAAAATCTTTATTAATGGACAAAAAAACCACTCATGTAGACAAATACATTAATAAATACAAATAACATTAATTAGAGTTCCCCTTAAAATCAATAGGTTGGTCTCCCCAGGCACAATCCATAAGGAATTTAGGCTGCAGTCCTCAAAAAACCTTTTTAGAGCAATGAGTCATACTCCACTATTACAATCAAAAATGAAAATAGATGATGTTTGATAGAAATGGCTCCAAAGTGTGATACAATGGTCCCCTACAGCAGAGGTAATGGATAACAGCCCACTCATAAAATGCAGGACAAACTCAATGGATGATGTCACATAGCAAAAAACTTGTTGTTGAGTACATATCACAGACCCACATCATAAAGGGGTATGTTGCAACACATATGACAGGCATGGAAACTGAATAGGCCGCTCCAGCTGAATCATGCAGATCCTATATGCATAGGTTATAGCATAGCAGTTGGTGGATAATAGATGGTAAGCAAGAGTTCATCATATGCATAAACATGAAACAATTCGTCCAATGTCAGCTCTTCATAAACCCCCAATCGCAGGGATGTGAGACCATGGACAGAAACCTGGGACAAAGAGCGTAATAGACATGCCAAAAGTACAGTTCAGAAGCCAGCAAATTGTAAGCCAGCCATGCAAAGCTTCATAGTTACCATCCTGTCATTTGTGAGAGGAGTCCAGATGACGGAGCACAGGTGTGGAGTGGCTCAATGATGGATGCCCAGGGGAGACCGATGGCTGCCAGAACGCCTGACATGTTTCGCCGCACTAGCGGCCTTTTCAAAGGCAGGCAGCAAAAGTTTTTTACCTATGATCGCCGTAATGACGTTTTTGAAGTACGCCGCGGCTGTGTCCGACCCGCCCTCCTCCACCCACGCTAGTGCGCACGTCCACCAGAATGCGCAGGCGTGTGGGTGGCGACTCGTTGGAGCACAAAAGCGCTTCAAATTGCCCAACAGGAAGCGTATGCCGCGTCACTGCAAGGCTAGGAGCAAGAAGCCACCCAGAGGCAGGCAGTGGAAAAAAGAGGGAGGGAGGAAAGGACGCAAGCTAGCGTATACGGCCAGGGGAATATATATAAACCGATTATACCCGATATGGGCAATACTGGCAATAATAGTAAATAAACTGAATTAAATAAATTACACCATCTGGACACGGCATTACGGCGATCATAGGTAAAACACTTTTGCTGCCTGCCTTTGAAAAGGCCGCTAGTGCGGCGAAACATGTCAGGCGTTCTGGCAGCCATCGGTCTCCCCTGGGCATCCATCATTGAGCCACTCCACACCTGTGCGCCGTCATCTGGACTCCTCTCACAAATGACAGGATGGTAACTATGAAGCTTTGCATGGCTGGCTTACAATTCGCTGGCTTCTGAACTGTACTTTTGGCATGTCTATTACGCTCCTTGTCCCAGGTTTCTGTCCATGGTCTCACATCCCTGCGATTGGGGGTTTATGAAGAGCTGACATTGGACGAATTGTTTCATGTTTATGCATATGATGAACTCTTGCTTACCATCTATTATCCACCAACTGCTATGCTATAACCTATGCATATAGGATCTGCATGATTCAGCTGGAGCGGCCTATTCAGTTTCCATGCCTGTCATATGTGTTGCAACATACCCCTTTATGATGTGGGTCTGTGATATGTACTCAACAACAAGTTTTTTGCTATGTGACATCATCCATTGAGTTTGTCCTGCATTTTATGAGTGGGCTGTTATCCATTACCTCTGCTGTAGGGGACCATTGTATCACACTTTGGAGCCATTTCTATCAAACATCATCTATTTTCATTTTTGATGGTAATAGTGGAGTATGACTCATTGCTCTAAAAAGGTTTTTTTGAGGACTGCAGCCTCAATTCCTTATGGATTGTGCCTTGGGAGACCAACCTATTGATTTTAAGGGGAACTCTAATTAATGTTATTTGTATTTATTAATGTATTTGTCTACATGATTGGTTTTTTTGTCCATTAATAAAGATTTTTTTGTAGTTTCTTATACACCCAAGAGCCAATCCTCTTTTTCTGCTGCTTCTTAAATATACAATGAATGCTTTATTTCTTATCAAAGATATGTAGCACAATATATTTGGACAAAAATGTATACAGAAATTTTATTTTATTTGACAAATTTTATCACAGAAAGTTAAAAAAAATCATTTTTTTGAGAAAATTCATGTCTTTTTTGATGAATATAATAAAAACTAAAAATCGCAGCAGCAATCAAATAGCACCAAAAGAAAGCTGTATTAATGACAAGAAAAGGAGGTAAAATTCATTTAGGTGGTAGGTTGTATGACCGAGCAATAAACCGTTAAAGCTGCAGTGGTCTGAATGGAAAGAAAGGCTCTGGTCCTTAAGGGGTTTTATGACTGCAGTCCTTAAGTGGTTAAGGCCAGGTAGCCGGCTACCTGCCGGTCCAGGCGTTGGTGGAGGGTGGATCCGGAAGGGCTAAGGCGAGGCGTTTGACTAAAGAATGTCCGCATATCCGACATCACCATGAGATTGCTGGAGCTTCCTGTCCTTGCCTGCGTGGACATGGGAGAAGGATTACTGGTAGTGGTACCTTTATTGCGTTGTGCTGTGACATCATCCTTATACGCATTGTAAAGCATACTTGCCAGCTTGTTCTGCATGAGCTGCATCTTTTCTGCCTTCTGGTGAGTTGGTAACATATCCGCCACTTTGTGCCTATACCGAGGGTCTAGTAGCATGGCCACCCAGTACAGCTCATTCCCCTTGAGTTTTTTTATACGGGGGTCCCTCAACAGGCTGGACAGCATGAAAGATGCCATCAGCACAAAGTTGGATCCAGACGTACTATCCATCTCCTCTTGCTCTTCCTCAGTGATCTCAGGTAAGTCCTCCTCCTCCCCCCAGCCACGAACACTGCCACGGGAACGTTGAGCAGCACAAGCCATCTGTGACACCTGCTGCGTTGGTTCTTCTGCCTAGGGTTGCTCGGAATTGCAAATCCGTGTACCGCGGTAAATTCCGCATACCGCCGCTCCGGAATTCCGTTACCGGGTCATTCCGCGGTATTCCGGATGGTTTCCGCGGTATTCCGGAGGGTTTCCACGGTATTCCGGCTATATTCCGGAATTTTCCGAGTGTATGTTTCCGTATTTTTATTACGGACTTCCGTAAATTACGTTAGCGTTGTTCATTCCGTCTTTTTGCTCATTGAATAAAGTTTTTGTGTATGGTTTAAATTTGTGATAACAGCGTGCTTTCGTCAGTTTCCGCCCATTTTTCCGGAATTCCGGTTTTTTTTTTCGATGATACACTTGGGGGGCGGATCCCTGGAGGAATTCCGTGGTTTGCTCACTTCCAGGAACTTGTTGTGGAGTCTGGTGAGGCAGAGAGACCTGGAGGAGCAGATTGCACCTGCTATTGAGGTAAGTGAATAATATGTACATATATTTGTTTACATAGATGTTTATTATGTTTAATGATGAATGCAATTATTCCTTTTTTTTAGGTTAGAAAAACAAGTTACCATATTTGTGTGTTTGACACTGACCTGTCAGTCATTTGATTAGGAATAGGATAGCATCATGTTGCATTTGATGGAGATTTGTGGCATGCACTTTCTGTGCATGAAGTTACCTTCGTGGGCATGTAGCGCGGTTTTTATTCCAGACCACATGGTGGAGGAGGGCCAGTGTTAGGAGTTGGACCCAGGAATCTAAATTGGGTTGCAAGGGTTAGTGCTGCTGATGGGCATTATGGGGTTAATGTATGACTTGCATGACTTTGCACGTGTTCAATTTCATTTGTATGCTATTTTGTCGGGTATGCTGAAATGTTGGAACAAAGTGCAGACTGATTAGTCGCAGCTGTGCCCACAAAGTGCAGTCTGATTGGTCGCAGATGTGCCCACAAAGTAAAGTCCGATTGGTCGCAGATGTGTCCATAAAGTGCATTCTGATTGGTCGCAGCTGTGCCCACAAAGTGCAGTCTGATTGGTCGCAGCTGTGCCCACAAAGTGCAGTCTGATTGGTCGCAGCTGTGCCCAGAAAGTGCAGTCTGATTGGTCGCAGATGTGCCCAGAAAGTGCAGTCTGATTGGTCGCAGATGTGTCCACAAAGTGCAGTTTGATTGGTTGCAGATGTGCCACAAAGTGCAGTCTGATTGGTCGCAGATGTGTGCACAAAGTGCAGTCTGATTGGTCGCAGCTGTGCCCAGAAAGTGCAGTCTGATTGGTCGCAGCTGTGCCCAGAAAGTGCAGTCTGATTGGTTGCAGAGGTGTCCACAAAGTGCATTCTGATTGGTCGCAGATGTGTCCACAAAGTGCATTCTGATTGGTCGCAGATCTGGCCACAAAGTGCAGTCTTATTGTTCGCAGCTTTGCCCACTAAGTGCAGTCTGATTGTTCGCAGCTGTGTCCACAAAGTGCAGTCTGATTGGTCACAGCTGTGCCCAGAAAGTGCAGTCTGATTGGTCGCAGATGTGTCCACAAAGTGCAGTCTGATTGGTCGCAGATGTGTCCACAAAGTGCAGTCTGATTGGTTGCAGCTTTGCCCACTAAGTGCAGTCTGATTGGTCGCAGCTGTGCCCACTAAGTGCAGTCTGATTGGTCGCAGATGTGGCCACAAATTGCAGTCTTATTGTTCGCAGAAGTGTCCACAAAGTGCAGTCAGATTGGTCGCAGCTGTGCCCAGAAAGTGCAGTCTGATTGGTCGCAGATGTGCCCAGAAAGTGCAGTCTGATTGGTCGCAGATGTGTCCACAAAGTGCAGTTTGATTGGTTGCAGATGTGCCACAAAGTGCAGTCTGATTGGTCGCAGATGTGTGCACAAAGTGCAGTCTGATTGGTCGCAGCTGTGCCCAGAAAGTGCAGTCTGATTGGTCGCAGCTGTGCCCAGAAAGTGCAGTCTGATTGGTTGCAGAGGTGTCCACAAAGTGCATTCTGATTGGTCGCAGATGTGTCCACAAAGTGCATTCTGATTGGTCGCAGATCTGGCCACAAAGTGCAGTCTTATTGTTCGCAGCTTTGCCCACTAAGTGCAGTCTGATTGTTCGCAGCTGTGTCCACAAAGTGCAGTCTGATTGGTCACAGCTGTGCCCAGAAAGTGCAGTCTGATTGGTCGCAGATGTGTCCACAAAGTGCAGTTTGATTGGTTGCAGATGTGCCACAAAGTGCAGTCTGATTGGTCGCAGATGTGTCCACAAAGTGCAGTCTGATTGGTCGCAGCTTTGCCCACTAAGTGCAGTCTGATTGGTCGCAGCTGTGCCCACTAAGTGCAGTCTGATTGGTCGCAGATGTGGCCACAAATTGCAGTCTTATTGTTTGCAGCTGTGTCCACAAAGTGCAATTTGATTGGTCGCAGCTGTGCCCAGAAAGTGCAGTCTGATTGGTCGCAGATGTGCCCAGAAAGTGCAGTCTGATTGGTCGCAGATGTGTCCACAAAGTGCAGTTTGATTGGTTGCAGATGTGCCACAAAGTGCAGTCTGATTGGTCGCAGATGTGTCCACAAAGTGCAGTCTGATTGGTTGCAGCTTTGCCCACTAAGTGCAGTCTGATTGGTAGCAGCTGTGCCCACTAAGTGCAGTCTGATTGGTCGCAGATGTGGCCACAAATTGCAGTCTTATTGTTCGCAGAAGTGTCCACAAAGTGCAGTCAGATTGGTCGCAGCTGTGCCCTCAAAGTGCAGTTTGATTGGTTGCAGATGTGTCCACAAAGTGCAGTCTGATTGGTCGCAGATGTGTCCACAAAGTGCAGTCTGATTGGTCGCAGATGTGTCCACAAAGTGCAGTCTGATTGGTCGCAGATGTGTCCACAAAGTGCAGTTTGATTGGTCGCAGATGTGCCCAGAAAGTGCAGTCTGATTGGTCGCAGATGTGTGCACAAAGTGCAGTCTGATTGGTCGCAGATGTGTCCACAAAGTGCAGTCTGATTGGTCGCAGATGTGTCCACAAAGTGCAGTCTGATTGGTCGCAGATGTGTCCACAAAGTGCAGTTTGATTGGTCGCAGATGTGCCCAGAAAGTGCAGTCTGATTGGTCGCAGATGTGTGCACAAAGTGCAGTCTGATTGGTCGCAGCTGTGCCCAGAAAGTGCAGTCTGATTGGTCGCAGCTGTGCCCAGAAAGTGCAGTCTGATTGGTTGCAGAGGTGTCCACAAAGTGCATTCTGATTGGTCGCAGATGTGTCCACAAAGTGCATTCTGATTGGTCGCAGATCTGGCCACAAAGTGCAGTCTTATTGTTCGCAGCTTTGCCCACTAAGTGCAGTCTGATTGTTCGCAGCTGTGTCCACAAAGTGCAGTCTGATTGGTCACAGCTGTGCCCAGAAAGTGCAGTCTGATTGGTCGCAGATGTGTCCACAAAGTGCAGTTTGATTGGTTGCAGATGTGCCACAAAGTGCAGTCTGATTGGTCGCAGATGTGTCCACAAAGTGCAGTCTGATTGGTCGCAGCTTTGCCCACTAAGTGCAGTCTGATTGGTCGCAGCTGTGCCCACTAAGTGCAGTCTGATTGGTCGCAGATGTGGCCACAAATTGCAGTCTTATTGTTCGCAGCTGTGTCCACAAAGTGCAATTTGATTGGTCGCAGCTGTGCCCAGAAAGTGCAGTCTGATTGGTCGCAGATGTGCCCAGAAAGTGCAGTCAGATTGGTCGCAGCTGTGCCCACAACGTGCAATTTGATTGGTCGCAGCTGTGCCCAGAAAGTGCATTCTAATTGGTCGCAGCTGTGCCCACAAAGTGCAGTCAGATTGGTCGCAGCTGTGCCCACAAAGTGCAGTCTGATTGGTCGCAGATGTGTGCACAAAGTGCAGTCTGATTGGTCGCAGCTGTGCCCAGAAAGTGCAGTCTGATTGGTCGCAGCTGTGCCCAGAAAGTGCAGTCTGATTGGTTGCAGAGGTGTCCACAAAGTGCATTCTGATTGGTCGCAGATGTGTCCACAAAGTGCATTCTGATTGGTCGCAGATCTGGCCACAAAGTGCAGTCTTATTGTTCGCAGCTTTGCCCACTAAGTGCAGTCTGATTGTTCGCAGCTGTGTCCACAAAGTGCAGTCTGATTGGTCACAGCTGTGCCCAGAAAGTGCAGTCTGATTGGTCGCAGATGTGTCCACAAAGTGCAGTTTGATTGGTTGCAGATGTGCCACAAAGTGCAGTCTGATTGGTCGCAGATGTGTCCACAAAGTGCAGTCTGATTGGTTGCAGCTTTGCCCACTAAGTGCAGTCTGATTGGTCGCAGCTGTGCCCACTAAGTGCAGTCTGATTGGTCGCAGATGTGGCCACAAATTGCAGTCTTATTGTTCGCAGAAGTGTCCACAAAGTGCAGTCAGATTGGTCGCAGCTGTGCCCAGAAAGTGCAGTCTGATTGGTCGCAGATGTGCCCAGAAAGTGCAGTCTGATTGGTCGCAGATGTGTCCACAAAGTGCAGTTTGATTGGTTGCAGATGTGCCACAAAGTGCAGTCTGATTGGTCGCAGATGTGTGCACAAAGTGCAGTCTGATTGGTCGCAGCTGTGCCCAGAAAGTGCAGTCTGATTGGTCGCAGCTGTGCCCAGAAAGTGCAGTCTGATTGGTTGCAGAGGTGTCCACAAAGTGCATTCTGATTGGTCGCAGATGTGTCCACAAAGTGCATTCTGATTGGTCGCAGATCTGGCCACAAAGTGCAGTCTTATTGTTCGCAGCTTTGCCCACTAAGTGCAGTCTGATTGTTCGCAGCTGTGTCCACAAAGTGCAGTCTGATTGGTCACAGCTGTGCCCAGAAAGTGCAGTCTGATTGGTCGCAGATGTGTCCACAAAGTGCAGTTTGATTGGTTGCAGATGTGCCACAAAGTGCAGTCTGATTGGTCGCAGATGTGTCCACAAAGTGCAGTCTGATTGGTCGCAGCTTTGCCCACTAAGTGCAGTCTGATTGGTCGCAGCTGTGCCCACTAAGTGCAGTCTGATTGGTCGCAGATGTGGCCACAAATTGCAGTCTTATTGTTCGCAGAAGTGTCCACAAAGTGCAGTCAGATTGGTCGCAGCTGTGCCCAGAAAGTGCAGTCTGATTGGTCGCAGATGTGCCCAGAAAGTGCAGTCTGATTGGTCGCAGATGTGTCCACAAAGTGCAGTTTGATTGGTTGCAGATGTGCCACAAAGTGCAGTCTGATTGGTCGCAGATGTGTCCACAAAGTGCAGTCTGATTGGTCGCAGCTTTGCCCACTAAGTGCAGTCTGATTGGTCGCAGCTGTGCCCACTAAGTGCAGTCTGATTGGTCGCAGATGTGGCCACAAATTGCAGTCTTATTGTTCGCAGCTGTGTCCACAAAGTGCAATTTGATTGGTCGCAGCTGTGCCCAGAAAGTGCAGTCTGATTGGTCGCAGATGTGCCCAGAAAGTGCAGTCTGATTGGTCGCAGATGTGTCCACAAAGTGCAGTTTGATTGGTTGCAGATGTGCCACAAAGTGCAGTCTGATTGGTCGCAGATGTGTCCACAAAGTGCAGTCTGATTGGTTGCAGCTTTGCCCACTAAGTGCAGTCTGATTGGTAGCAGCTGTGCCCACTAAGTGCAGTCTGATTGGTCGCAGATGTGGCCACAAATTGCAGTCTTATTGTTCGCAGAAGTGTCCACAAAGTGCAGTCAGATTGGTCGCAGCTGTGCCCTCAAAGTGCAGTTTGATTGGTTGCAGATGTGTCCACAAAGTGCAGTCTGATTGGTCGCAGATGTGTCCACAAAGTGCAGTCTGATTGGTCGCAGATGTGTCCACAAAGTGCAGTCTGATTGGTCGCAGATGTGTCCACAAAGTGCAGTTTGATTGGTCGCAGATGTGCCCAGAAAGTGCAGTCTGATTGGTCGCAGATGTGTGCACAAAGTGCAGTCTGATTGGTCGCAGATGTGTCCACAAAGTGCAGTCTGATTGGTCGCAGATGTGTCCACAAAGTGCAGTCTGATTGGTCGCAGATGTGTCCACAAAGTGCAGTTTGATTGGTCGCAGATGTGCCCAGAAAGTGCAGTCTGATTGGTCGCAGATGTGTGCACAAAGTGCAGTCTGATTGGTCGCAGCTGTGCCCAGAAAGTGCAGTCTGATTGGTCGCAGCTGTGCCCAGAAAGTGCAGTCTGATTGGTTGCAGAGGTGTCCACAAAGTGCATTCTGATTGGTCGCAGATGTGTCCACAAAGTGCATTCTGATTGGTCGCAGATCTGGCCACAAAGTGCAGTCTTATTGTTCGCAGCTTTGCCCACTAAGTGCAGTCTGATTGTTCGCAGCTGTGTCCACAAAGTGCAGTCTGATTGGTCACAGCTGTGCCCAGAAAGTGCAGTCTGATTGGTCGCAGATGTGTCCACAAAGTGCAGTTTGATTGGTTGCAGATGTGCCACAAAGTGCAGTCTGATTGGTCGCAGATGTGTCCACAAAGTGCAGTCTGATTGGTCGCAGCTTTGCCCACTAAGTGCAGTCTGATTGGTCGCAGCTGTGCCCACTAAGTGCAGTCTGATTGGTCGCAGATGTGGCCACAAATTGCAGTCTTATTGTTCGCAGCTGTGTCCACAAAGTGCAATTTGATTGGTCGCAGCTGTGCCCAGAAAGTGCAGTCTGATTGGTCGCAGATGTGCCCAGAAAGTGCAGTCTGATTGGTCGCAGATGTGTCCACAAAGTGCAGTTTGATTGGTTGCAGATGTGCCACAAAGTGCAGTCTGATTGGTCGCAGATGTGTCCACAAAGTGCAGTCTGATTGGTTGCAGCTTTGCCCACTAAGTGCAGTCTGATTGGTAGCAGCTGTGCCCACTAAGTGCAGTCTGATTGGTCGCAGATGTGGCCACAAATTGCAGTCTTATTGTTCGCAGAAGTGTCCACAAAGTGCAGTCAGATTGGTCGCAGCTGTGCCCTCAAAGTGCAGTTTGATTGGTTGCAGATGTGTCCACAAAGTGCAGTCTGATTGGTCGCAGATGTGTCCACAAAGTGCAGTCTGATTGGTCGCAGATGTGTCCACAAAGTGCAGTCTGATTGGTCGCAGATGTGTCCACAAAGTGCAGTTTGATTGGTCGCAGATGTGCCCAGAAAGTGCAGTCTGATTGGTCGCAGATGTGTGCACAAAGTGCAGTCTGATTGGTCGCAGATGTGTCCACAAAGTGCAGTCTGATTGGTCGCAGATGTGTCCACAAAGTGCAGTCTGATTGGTCGCAGATGTGTCCACAAAGTGCAGTTTGATTGGTCGCAGATGTGCCCAGAAAGTGCAGTCTGATTGGTCGCAGATGTGTGCACAAAGTGCAGTCTGATTGGTCGCAGCTGTGCCCAGAAAGTGCAGTCTGATTGGTCGCAGCTGTGCCCAGAAAGTGCAGTCTGATTGGTTGCAGAGGTGTCCACAAAGTGCATTCTGATTGGTCGCAGATGTGTCCACAAAGTGCATTCTGATTGGTCGCAGATCTGGCCACAAAGTGCAGTCTTATTGTTCGCAGCTTTGCCCACTAAGTGCAGTCTGATTGTTCGCAGCTGTGTCCACAAAGTGCAGTCTGATTGGTCACAGCTGTGCCCAGAAAGTGCAGTCTGATTGGTCGCAGATGTGTCCACAAAGTGCAGTTTGATTGGTTGCAGATGTGCCACAAAGTGCAGTCTGATTGGTCGCAGATGTGTCCACAAAGTGCAGTCTGATTGGTCGCAGCTTTGCCCACTAAGTGCAGTCTGATTGGTCGCAGCTGTGCCCACTAAGTGCAGTCTGATTGGTCGCAGATGTGGCCACAAATTGCAGTCTTATTGTTCGCAGAAGTGTCCACAAAGTGCAGTCAGATTGGTCGCAGCTGTGCCCAGAAAGTGCAGTCTGATTGGTCGCAGATGTGCCCAGAAAGTGCAGTCTGATTGGTCGCAGATGTGTCCACAAAGTGCAGTTTGATTGGTTGCAGATGTGCCACAAAGTGCAGTCTGATTGGTCGCAGATGTGTCCACAAAGTGCAGTCTGATTGGTCGCAGCTTTGCCCACTAAGTGCAGTCTGATTGGTCGCAGCTGTGCCCACTAAGTGCAGTCTGATTGGTCGCAGATGTGGCCACAAATTGCAGTCTTATTGTTCGCAGCTGTGTCCACAAAGTGCAATTTGATTGGTCGCAGCTGTGCCCAGAAAGTGCAGTCTGATTGGTCGCAGATGTGCCCAGAAAGTGCAGTCTGATTGGTCGCAGATGTGTCCACAAAGTGCAGTTTGATTGGTTGCAGATGTGCCACAAAGTGCAGTCTGATTGGTCGCAGATGTGTCCACAAAGTGCAGTCTGATTGGTTGCAGCTTTGCCCACTAAGTGCAGTCTGATTGGTAGCAGCTGTGCCCACTAAGTGCAGTCTGATTGGTCGCAGATGTGGCCACAAATTGCAGTCTTATTGTTCGCAGAAGTGTCCACAAAGTGCAGTCAGATTGGTCGCAGCTGTGCCCTCAAAGTGCAGTTTGATTGGTTGCAGATGTGTCCACAAAGTGCAGTCTGATTGGTCGCAGATGTGTCCACAAAGTGCAGTCTGATTGGTCGCAGATGTGTCCACAAAGTGCAGTCTGATTGGTCGCAGATGTGTCCACAAAGTGCAGTTTGATTGGTCGCAGATGTGCCCAGAAAGTGCAGTCTGATTGGTCGCAGATGTGTGCACAAAGTGCAGTCTGATTGGTCGCAGATGTGTCCACAAAGTGCAGTCTGATTGGTCGCAGATGTGTCCACAAAGTGCAGTCTGATTGGTCGCAGATGTGTCCACAAAGTGCAGTTTGATTGGTCGCAGATGTGCCCAGAAAGTGCAGTCTGATTGGTCGCAGATGTGTGCACAAAGTGCAGTCTGATTGGTCGCAGCTGTGCCCAGAAAGTGCAGTCTGATTGGTCGCAGCTGTGCCCAGAAAGTGCAGTCTGATTGGTTGCAGAGGTGTCCACAAAGTGCATTCTGATTGGTCGCAGATGTGTCCACAAAGTGCATTCTGATTGGTCGCAGATCTGGCCACAAAGTGCAGTCTTATTGTTCGCAGCTTTGCCCACTAAGTGCAGTCTGATTGTTCGCAGCTGTGTCCACAAAGTGCAGTCTGATTGGTCACAGCTGTGCCCAGAAAGTGCAGTCTGATTGGTCGCAGATGTGTCCACAAAGTGCAGTTTGATTGGTTGCAGATGTGCCACAAAGTGCAGTCTGATTGGTCGCAGATGTGTCCACAAAGTGCAGTCTGATTGGTCGCAGCTTTGCCCACTAAGTGCAGTCTGATTGGTCGCAGCTGTGCCCACTAAGTGCAGTCTGATTGGTCGCAGATGTGGCCACAAATTGCAGTCTTATTGTTCGCAGCTGTGTCCACAAAGTGCAATTTGATTGGTCGCAGCTGTGCCCAGAAAGTGCAGTCTGATTGGTCGCAGATGTGCCCAGAAAGTGCAGTCTGATTGGTCGCAGATGTGTCCACAAAGTGCAGTTTGATTGGTTGCAGATGTGCCACAAAGTGCAGTCTGATTGGTCGCAGATGTGTCCACAAAGTGCAGTCTGATTGGTTGCAGCTTTGCCCACTAAGTGCAGTCTGATTGGTAGCAGCTGTGCCCACTAAGTGCAGTCTGATTGGTCGCAGATGTGGCCACAAATTGCAGTCTTATTGTTCGCAGAAGTGTCCACAAAGTGCAGTCAGATTGGTCGCAGCTGTGCCCTCAAAGTGCAGTTTGATTGGTTGCAGATGTGTCCACAAAGTGCAGTCTGATTGGTCGCAGATGTGTCCACAAAGTGCAGTCTGATTGGTCGCAGATGTGTCCACAAAGTGCAGTCTGATTGGTCGCAGATGTGTCCACAAAGTGCAGTTTGATTGGTCGCAGATGTGCCCAGAAAGTGCAGTCTGATTGGTCGCAGATGTGTGCACAAAGTGCAGTCTGATTGGTCGCAGATGTGTCCACAAAGTGCAGTCTGATTGGTCGCAGATGTGTCCACAAAGTGCAGTCTGATTGGTCGCAGATGTGTCCACAAAGTGCAGTTTGATTGGTCGCAGATGTGCCCAGAAAGTGCAGTCTGATTGGTCGCAGATGTGTGCACAAAGTGCAGTCTGATTGGTCGCAGCTGTGCCCAGAAAGTGCAGTCTGATTGGTCGCAGCTGTGCCCAGAAAGTGCAGTCTGATTGGTTGCAGAGGTGTCCACAAAGTGCATTCTGATTGGTCGCAGATGTGTCCACAAAGTGCATTCTGATTGGTCGCAGATCTGGCCACAAAGTGCAGTCTTATTGTTCGCAGCTTTGCCCACTAAGTGCAGTCTGATTGTTCGCAGCTGTGTCCACAAAGTGCAGTCTGATTGGTCACAGCTGTGCCCAGAAAGTGCAGTCTGATTGGTCGCAGATGTGTCCACAAAGTGCAGTTTGATTGGTTGCAGATGTGCCACAAAGTGCAGTCTGATTGGTCGCAGATGTGTCCACAAAGTGCAGTCTGATTGGTCGCAGCTTTGCCCACTAAGTGCAGTCTGATTGGTCGCAGCTGTGCCCACTAAGTGCAGTCTGATTGGTCGCAGATGTGGCCACAAATTGCAGTCTTATTGTTCGCAGAAGTGTCCACAAAGTGCAGTCAGATTGGTCGCAGCTGTGCCCAGAAAGTGCAGTCTGATTGGTCGCAGATGTGCCCAGAAAGTGCAGTCTGATTGGTCGCAGATGTGTCCACAAAGTGCAGTTTGATTGGTTGCAGATGTGCCACAAAGTGCAGTCTGATTGGTCGCAGATGTGTCCACAAAGTGCAGTCTGATTGGTCGCAGCTTTGCCCACTAAGTGCAGTCTGATTGGTCGCAGCTGTGCCCACTAAGTGCAGTCTGATTGGTCGCAGATGTGGCCACAAATTGCAGTCTTATTGTTCGCAGCTGTGTCCACAAAGTGCAATTTGATTGGTCGCAGCTGTGCCCAGAAAGTGCAGTCTGATTGGTCGCAGATGTGCCCAGAAAGTGCAGTCTGATTGGTCGCAGATGTGTCCACAAAGTGCAGTTTGATTGGTTGCAGATGTGCCACAAAGTGCAGTCTGATTGGTCGCAGATGTGTCCACAAAGTGCAGTCTGATTGGTTGCAGCTTTGCCCACTAAGTGCAGTCTGATTGGTAGCAGCTGTGCCCACTAAGTGCAGTCTGATTGGTCGCAGATGTGGCCACAAATTGCAGTCTTATTGTTCGCAGAAGTGTCCACAAAGTGCAGTCAGATTGGTCGCAGCTGTGCCCTCAAAGTGCAGTTTGATTGGTTGCAGATGTGTCCACAAAGTGCAGTCTGATTGGTCGCAGATGTGTCCACAAAGTGCAGTCTGATTGGTCGCAGATGTGTCCACAAAGTGCAGTCTGATTGGTCGCAGATGTGTCCACAAAGTGCAGTTTGATTGGTCGCAGATGTGCCCAGAAAGTGCAGTCTGATTGGTCGCAGATGTGTGCACAAAGTGCAGTCTGATTGGTCGCAGATGTGTCCACAAAGTGCAGTCTGATTGGTCGCAGATGTGTCCACAAAGTGCAGTCTGATTGGTCGCAGATGTGTCCACAAAGTGCAGTTTGATTGGTTGCAGATGTGCCACAAAGTGCAGTCTGATTGGTCGCAGATGTGTCCACAAAGTGCAGTCTGATTGGTCGCAGCTTTGCCCACTAAGTGCAGTCTGATTGGTCGCAGCTGTGCCCACTAAGTGCAGTCTGATTGGTCGCAGATGTGGCCACAAATTGCAGTCTTATTGTTCGCAGCTGTGTCCACAAAGTGCAATTTGATTGGTCGCAGCTGTGCCCAGAAAGTGCAGTCTGATTGGTCGCAGATGTGCCCAGAAAGTGCAGTCTGATTGGTCGCAGATGTGTCCACAAAGTGCAGTTTGATTGGTTGCAGATGTGCCACAAAGTGCAGTCTGATTGGTCGCAGATGTGTCCACAAAGTGCAGTCTGATTGGTTGCAGCTTTGCCCACTAAGTGCAGTCTGATTGGTAGCAGCTGTGCCCACTAAGTGCAGTCTGATTGGTCGCAGATGTGGCCACAAATTGCAGTCTTATTGTTCGCAGAAGTGTCCACAAAGTGCAGTCAGATTGGTCGCAGCTGTGCCCTCAAAGTGCAGTTTGATTGGTTGCAGATGTGTCCACAAAGTGCAGTCTGATTGGTCGCAGATGTGTCCACAAAGTGCAGTCTGATTGGTCGCAGATGTGTCCACAAAGTGCAGTCTGATTGGTCGCAGATGTGTCCACAAAGTGCAGTTTGATTGGTCGCAGATGTGCCCAGAAAGTGCAGTCTGATTGGTCGCAGATGTGTGCACAAAGTGCAGTCTGATTGGTCGCAGATGTGTCCACAAAGTGCAGTCTGATTGGTCGCAGATGTGTCCACAAAGTGCAGTCTGATTGGTCGCAGATGTGTCCACAAAGTGCAGTTTGATTGGTCGCAGATGTGCCCAGAAAGTGCAGTCTGATTGGTCGCAGATGTGTGCACAAAGTGCAGTCTGATTGGTCGCAGCTGTGCCCAGAAAGTGCAGTCTGATTGGTCGCAGCTGTGCCCAGAAAGTGCAGTCTGATTGGTTGCAGAGGTGTCCACAAAGTGCATTCTGATTGGTCGCAGATGTGTCCACAAAGTGCATTCTGATTGGTCGCAGATCTGGCCACAAAGTGCAGTCTTATTGTTCGCAGCTTTGCCCACTAAGTGCAGTCTGATTGTTCGCAGCTGTGTCCACAAAGTGCAGTCTGATTGGTCACAGCTGTGCCCAGAAAGTGCAGTCTGATTGGTCGCAGATGTGTCCACAAAGTGCAGTTTGATTGGTTGCAGATGTGCCACAAAGTGCAGTCTGATTGGTCGCAGATGTGTCCACAAAGTGCAGTCTGATTGGTCGCAGCTTTGCCCACTAAGTGCAGTCTGATTGGTCGCAGCTGTGCCCACTAAGTGCAGTCTGATTGGTCGCAGATGTGGCCACAAATTGCAGTCTTATTGTTCGCAGAAGTGTCCACAAAGTGCAGTCAGATTGGTCGCAGCTGTGCCCAGAAAGTGCAGTCTGATTGGTCGCAGATGTGCCCAGAAAGTGCAGTCTGATTGGTCGCAGATGTGTCCACAAAGTGCAGTTTGATTGGTTGCAGATGTGCCACAAAGTGCAGTCTGATTGGTCGCAGATGTGTCCACAAAGTGCAGTCTGATTGGTCGCAGCTTTGCCCACTAAGTGCAGTCTGATTGGTCGCAGCTGTGCCCACTAAGTGCAGTCTGATTGGTCGCAGATGTGGCCACAAATTGCAGTCTTATTGTTCGCAGCTGTGTCTACAAAGTGCAATTTGATTGGTCGCAGCTGTGCCCAGAAAGTGCAGTCTGATTGGTCGCAGATGTGCCCAGAAAGTGCAGTCTGATTGGTCGCAGATGTGTCCACAAAGTGCAGTTTGATTGGTTGCAGATGTGCCACAAAGTGCAGTCTGATTGGTCGCAGATGTGTCCACAAAGTGCAGTCTGATTGGTTGCAGCTTTGCCCACTAAGTGCAGTCTGATTGGTAGCAGCTGTGCCCACTAAGTGCAGTCTGATTGGTCGCAGATGTGGCCACAAATTGCAGTCTTATTGTTCGCAGAAGTGTCCACAAAGTGCAGTCAGATTGGTCGCAGCTGTGCCCTCAAAGTGCAGTTTGATTGGTTGCAGATGTGTCCACAAAGTGCAGTCTGATTGGTCGCAGATGTGTCCACAAAGTGCAGTCTGATTGGTCGCAGATGTGTCCACAAAGTGCAGTCTGATTGGTCGCAGATGTGTCCACAAAGTGCAGTTTGATTGGTCGCAGATGTGCCCAGAAAGTGCAGTCTGATTGGTCGCAGATGTGTGCACAAAGTGCAGTCTGATTGGTCGCAGATGTGTCCACAAAGTGCAGTCTGATTGGTCGCAGATGTGTCCACAAAGTGCAGTCTGATTGGTCGCAGATGTGTCCACAAAGTGCAGTTTGATTGGTCGCAGATGTGCCCAGAAAGTGCAGTCTGATTGGTCGCAGATGTGTGCACAAAGTGCAGTCTGATTGGTCGCAGCTGTGCCCAGAAAGTGCAGTCTGATTGGTCGCAGCTGTGCCCAGAAAGTGCAGTCTGATTGGTTGCAGAGGTGTCCACAAAGTGCATTCTGATTGGTCGCAGATGTGTCCACAAAGTGCAGTTTGATTGGTTGCAGATGTGCCACAAAGTGCAGTCTGATTGGTCGCAGATGTGTCCACAAAGTGCAGTCTGATTGGTCGCAGCTTTGCCCACTAAGTGCAGTCTGATTGGTCGCAGCTGTGCCCACTAAGTGCAGTCTGATTGGTCGCAGATGTGGCCACAAATTGCAGTCTTATTGTTCGCAGCTGTGTCCACAAAGTACAATTTGATTGGTCGCAGCTGTGCCCAGAAAGTGCAGTCTGATTGGTCGCAGATGTGCCCAGAAAGTGCAGTCAGATTGGTCGCAGCTGTGCCCACAAAGTGCAATTTGATTGGTCGCAGCTGTGCCCAGAAAGTGCATTCTAATTGGTCGCAGCTGTGCCCACAAAGTGCAGTCAGATTGGTCGCAGCTGTGCCCACAAAGTGCAGTCTGATTGGTAGCAGATGTGCCCTAGATTGTCCACGCTCCTCCTATGCAGCGTGGACAATCCAGAACGCCGCACGCTGCCAGCTCCAGATGACACCAACACTCTCTCCGTGTTCCCAGAGGCGGAAGCAGCGCTGTCTTCCGCCAAAATGGTAATTTTCTTATTCATTACTGCTCCCTAGCAAGTACATCATGAATTTCTAGCACTTCAGAAGTATATGAAAGTATTAGATATCCACTTCCGTATTACTATTAATCAGATGATTTGTAACTAGATAGCCATTTACACAATAGTCATTGTACAGAGTATAGAACGCTATGTCGCTGTGTTTGCCTCAAAACAGCAAACTCATTGCAATTATACATGTTTTGATCATAAATAATTTCTCGTATGTGAAAAAATATATTTGATATTTTGCAATGTTATTATTCATAGAGTTGTACGAACATGGCAGATGCTGCTGAAGCCGGTGGGAGTGGTGGTGGTGATGGTGGGAGGAGCAGGACGTCAGCCTCTGCTGCCTCCGCTGCACGCCTGCGGAAGCGGGAAAAGAATTTGATTATTAAAGTAAGTTTATTTATTTTTTTCTTCACTGTATTAATCCATGACTTTCAATTTATTTTGCTTGACTGTGTAATGCATGCTGCATCTGTAGCTACTTTAATAGTACCATGAAGCTTTGCAATTGAAGGGCTTAATGTTCAGACTACACAACTGTACGCCCCATACACACACTCAAGTCAACACTCAACAGCGGTCTGTAAAGGCCGCCGGGCGGATTGCTCAGAACCTCAGAAAGAGCCTTATCAGTCAGCCGACAGCCTGTAGACACGTCGGACTGTCCACGGAAAATCTGACCAGCGGGAGGTGACTACAGACCCGTCGTTGCCTCCCGTGTAGCGTTTGTACTGGCCTTTAGGCTCTCATAACTTTGATTTCGATTAACTTACCGAAAATCTACTTCTATTGTTCAAGGAGTTGATAAGACTGCTGATGATAAGTCAATTGAACATTAAATTGACTTTTCATCAGTCTTATCATATGTTAGTACAATAGCAAGCGATGTAGGTATTGTAAAGGTTACTTTTAGCGGATCATTAATTTTGTTGTTGTTTTTTTTTTTTCAGACAATGTTACGAGGGGCCTACGATAAGAGGAAGAGGGAGGAGAAGAGGGCTATTCTGGACCAGCTACAGCGGGACCTTGAGACCCGATACCACCGCACATGGTCGGTCAAGAAGATCCAGACCATGTGGAGCGACTTCAAGTCGAAGACACCATGTGCGGTGAGGAGAATTAAAGACCAGCTTCGGGAATGTAAGTAAATAATGTGTTTTTCATATATGTAGCGTGATGTGTACGTGTTTTCAACCTTGGAAATCCTTACGATTTTCATGTCTAACAAATTGTCTCTCCTATTGGGTATGTAACTCACACTTTTAAAAACAATCTCACATTCTTTTTTAGTGGATCGGTCTCAGGCACGCAGGCGGGCCCGTTCCGCCTCTGCTCCTCCCTCTTCCCGCAATATTGTGGACCCCACTCAGGAGGATCCTGCTGCTGCCTCCCCCCCTGCTGATGATGAGGCTGGACCCAGCACCAGCCAAAGGCCCCGTAGCAGCCGGCAGCGTGGGCGAAGGCGCTGCCGGCAGCGTGGGCGAAGGCGCTCCCGGAGCCGATCTGTGGCATGTAAGTATTTTTTTAACAAAGTTGCAACATTAATCAGATGACAGTGCTACGTCTCTTAGGAGATTAGTACATAATGTTTTTTTTGTACAGAATATAATTTTTTTTTTTTTTTACAGTCCCAAAAAAAAAAAAAAAAAGGTGAATGATACCATGTCTTCTTTTTATCTTAGCCTCTATCTCTGTGCGATTGCGCAGACGCCGGCCACGGCAACTTTCCTCCGGCAGGCCAGAAAGTGGTGCCATTGAAACAGCTGAGTGTAAGTGAAATTTATTGTTGTAGAACAAAATACATTAATAAGTGTTTGATGCAGCTTATTGATTTGGAGCCATTGTGTAGTGTATGTATCGTATTGTACTCTAGGGTCTATTCAGGGGGAAGCCAAGTATACTAGTTGTAGATGTTTTGGATGTGGGCGGAAGAATGAGTGCTAGGAGGAAAACAATACAGACCGAAGTAAAAATAATTTTCTTCATCATAATTTTTTATTACATTTCAAATACAGAGTTCCATAGTAATGAAAACAGCTGACTGCATAATATTCATCATACATTCAAATACACTTGCAAACTATTCTATGAATAACACCCCTGGTCTGTCTTATTCCCATGAAGAACAGAGGGAGGTAATACATGAAGCACTCCTATGCGCTTAGTCCAGCCTGGGAGTTTTAACTTGACCCATACTAGGTAACCCCCAGGGCTCGGACATCAATGTACTGTATCAATTCAGTGGCCCGAAGGTTAGCCCTTGATACAGGGTTACAGGGATCCTGTTTCAGTGCTAGAGTGTCTACATAATGCTCGTCGCTGTAGTGAGTATAAAGTACAACACCTGTGGGAAGGACGGACGAGGTCTGACTAGTCTACCATAAGTAACACTACCTACTTAACTTATAGTGTATAGTATACCAGGAGCTATATTGGAAGTGAGATTCTAGTTAGTGTATTCCAACCAGGTACTAGGAAGGGTGAAGATCTTATGGTCCACTGAGGATCTTAGTCTAATTTTATATTCCATATTCAGGTTGCTGTTTACTAGGGAGATTAGTTGGGTAATAGATAGGTAGTCGGCCGATTTCCAATTGCTAGTTATCTGGGAGAGTGCCGACAGAATGATATGCATAACCTGGGGCTGCAAATTTAGTGGGATCTCCTCTAGCCCTACTAAGAGTAAAGCTAATTTAGCTGATAGACGTACGTAAGTAGGGAAGGAAAAAGCTATTAATTAAGGGCTGGTTCAGACGGACGTTTGCAGAGCGTTTACAGCCAGCGTTCAGGGCTTGGTGCTAAACGCTCCCATTCAAGTGAATGGGAGCGTTTGTACCAAGCTTTCAAGCACGTTTACACAAACGCGGCGTTTGGGTCCCGATTTTCCCTGGCGTTCAAGGAGCCCCTGGAAGCTACATGTAGCTTCCAGGGGAGGTTAACCGCGACGGCTAATGTCCCCCTAGGGGAAGAAAAAACGCGACCGCATCCAAACGCACACGAACGCTGCTGAACGCGACGCCAACGAACGCAACGCCTCCAAACGTCCATCTGAACCAGCCCTAAGAGTTCCACATGGTCCCAAAACTGAGCAATATTAGGGCACTCCCATAGCATGTGGAGTAGAGTCCCCACTGAGTTCTTACAATGCCAGCAGTTGGGGGAGTTATCCTCTGAGAACGAGGCCATTCTTCTGGGGGTCAGATACCACCTGAAAATAACTTTACGTGAAAGTTCACAGTGGGAGTTGTTCTTTGAGAGTTTTAGGCTTTTAGAAGTGGTCCTGACTGAGCACATGCTGGTCAGTTATGTTAGATTGTAGGTCATTGGACCAGGCTAAAGCATATCTTTTCAGTGAGGCATCACTCACTTCTAGTATCGACGTATACCAAGTGGAGATACCTCCGGCCAAAATGTGTGTGTGGGGGGGGGGCCTTTATTGTTAATGGCTGTTAGGATTAGGATATGACTATTGAGCTGGGGTATATTAATTGTGTTATTTTTGATCAGGCTATATATCCTATGGTAGGTAAAGAGTTGGTTGAATGGTAATTGGAATTCTTTATGTAATTCCTCAAATGTTTTAAGCTGAGAGCCTTGTGACAGTTGGTTTAGTGAGGTGATTTTAACTTTATCCCATGCGGATAGGTTCAAATGGGGGCTGAGGATTTTAAGGGCATTTAAAGAGATGGTAGGACTATGAGTCAGGGACGACTTAGGCGGGAATTTGATAAAGTGTTCCCATGCCAGCAAGAGAGCCTGGATAGTTGTGTATTGGGAAGATGGTCTCTTTGCTCCCAGGAGCATAGCTTCTGACAGAAGTAAAAACTTAAAGGACCACTATCTTGAACAAAGTTGGCAGTTAAAATGGGACAGATGACAGGTTTTGGGCCAGTCCATGTTTTTAAGGGGGATTCTCAGGGATTTCTTTGTTTGCAACAGCATTTCCTGAACATTTGCAAAATGTCACTGACATAATACAGTGGACTGTTCAAGTGATTAGTGTGGCCGGCTGGTTTCTTGCTAATTTTTCAGTTAATCAGATGTTATTGTTCAGGAAATGCAGTTGAAAACAAAGCAAACCCTTGAAATACCCTATGAGGAGATGGATTGTCCCAAAATCTGTCGGTTATGTCAGATTTTCAATGCCTACTGTTTTTTGCGCTCGTGGTCCTTTAAGGCATACAGTAAAAAATGGCGCGGAGGAAATAATGGCGCACCGTTCTGCCGATTATAAAACGCTATTTACTGTTTTAATGTAAATACATTAAAACGGTAAATAGCGTTTTATAAAACAGCAGAATGGTGCGCCATTGAAAAATGCAGGGAACTAGCAGAGGGGGTCGGGCTGGCAGCGGGGGTCGGGCTGGAGAGGCAGCGGGCAGTGGGCTGGCAGCGGTGTCAGGGTGGAGAGGCAGCGGGCTGGCAGCGGGGGTCGGGCTGAAGAGGCAGCGGGGTGGAGGGAGGATTACGCAGCATGTGTATATTGTGTATACATTACCTTGTCCCGGCCGGCGATCGCTCCTTCACTTCATAGCTTGCACGAGTTCTGCATCCAGCCAATCACCATGCGGCTTCAGTTTCCGCATGGTGATTGGCTGGATGCAGAACTCGTGCAAGCTATGAAGTGAAGGAACGATCGCCGGCCGGGACAAGGTAATGTATACACAATATACACATGCTGCGTAATCCTCCCTCCACCCCGCTGCCTCTTCAGCCCGACCCCCGCTGCCAGCCCGCTGCCTCTCCACCCTGACACCGCTGCCAGCCCACTGCCCGCTGCCTCTCCAGCCCGACCCCCTACTGCCCGCTGCCTCTCCAGCCCGACCCCGCTGCCAGCCCGCTGCCTCTCCAGCACGATCCCTGCTAAAAAAATTGAACATATAAAACGTTAAATATCGTTGTAATGCAGCGCCATTCTGACACTATTGGCGCTGTGCGCCATTTTTGCCTGTCCCCCCTTTAAGAACTACATCCCGATGTTGAAGGGATTGGAATCGTTGAAAAGCAAGAGCACTAACACACCAACCACCACTACATCACCCTGCCTCCAAATTAGAACACTTCTTCCGGCCAGTGATTATGTCCATAGTAAAACTAGTGTATCATCTGTAAATATAATGTAAGGACATGCTTTAATTTCACAACTTCAAAGGAAGCTTCATTCAAATTTGGCCATAAATAAATGTACATAATGGGGCAACATATCACTTGAAGAAATGTTGACAAGCTGCAGTACTATGCATGTGTGGAATGGTAGTATAAAGGTATTTCACATCCATTGTAGCCACAACAAGTTCTAATACATGTTTGATTTTTTTGGGTGGATTGCAAGGCACTACTTTTGGCAGTCATATTTCATTACTCTTTCTTTACTTTAGGTAAAACCAGGAGTTTTGTTTTTGAATCTGGATGATACCATTCATTGTCAAACTTAGACATGAGTAAACAGTGAGCTTTCGGATTTTAAAATGCCTTCGGCGGACTGGTTCCTGACTAAAAATGAAAACCACACTTTATGTACACTGACATACAGAGTTGAATAATTTTTCGGCAAACATTAATGTATTTTTACATGTCTTAACTGTTACTCAGAACACTTTTCCTGGCCTCTGGGCTAAATTGATAAGTTAAACAGTTCCCTTCATGTAACGTAAAGTACACTCTGGTGATGATGATGGGTAACTATTGGAAATTCCAAGTTGAAATACTAACTGGGCTAGTAGTCATATGCCACATTAATTTTAAACTAAAGAGCATTCTGGCATTTCAAACCAGCATATGCAAGTAAAAAATAATGCATAGTGACAGTAAACAGTAAACACCATCAAACGCAAGCATATAACAGAAAAATTGAATTGAAAAATTAAAAATAAAATAAAAAGAATATTGTAATATTGAAAAGCCATTGTACCAGCAAGAGAAGTTGTAAACAAGAGTCCTGGTTTTAACCATGTTGTACAGATATGATCCAATGTATGTACTTTGTCTCTTTTTTAAATCTCATTTCTGACTTTAAGCCACCCATTAATACAGTGAATGTCAATGTTTGTAAGCCGTGTTTTCAGTGTTGGTCAGGGAAAAGTACAAGGAAGCCTTTTTATAATTAGAAAAATCTCATGTTATTTTTCTCAAAAACAGCCAATAAATGCTATCATCCTGTTTCAAAACTCCTTGTTTTTATGGCTAATACGGTACCACACTGTACTGGTTTGACTTTTATTAAACGTTATTGTACAATGTCCATGTATAGTGTAATTTTGTAATTTTGTACATCTTGTTTTTTACAGCTTCTGAACTAACCGCCCGTGTTGCTGCCCTTGAGCAACAAGTACAGCAGCAGCGGGTGGAATATGAAGCGCGCCTCCAGCAGCTACAAGCTGCTTTTCAGCAGCAGATAGAGCAACTGCAACAACAGCTGGAGGCACAGATTGAGGACCAACGGCAGAGGATTCTGGCCTGCAGGGAGGAGGGAGAACGGCTCCATGAGTATTTTGCCCAGGTTGCCGGGAAAAGGAGGATGTAAGGCGGGTCCTCCTGGAGTCCTCCGGAGTCAGATTAGATGGACAGCGTGTGTGAACAGCTTTTTTCAGATCTTGCCACTGATTCTACATTGGATTTAGATCTGGACTTTGGATGGGCCTTTCTAATACATAGTTATGTTTTGTTTGAAACCATTCCATTGTTGCCCTGCCTTTATGTTTAGGGTCATTGTCCTGCTGAAAGGTGAACCTCCGCCCCAGTCTCAAGTCTTTTGCAGAGTCCAAGAGGTTTTCTTCCAAGTTTGCCCTGTATTTGGCACCATCCATCTTCCCATCAACTCTGACCAGCTTCTCTGTCCCTGCTGAAGAGAAGCACCCCCAGAGCATGATGCTGCCACCACCATATTTGACAGTGGGGATGGTGTGGTCAGAGTGATGTGCAGTGTTAGTTTTCTGCCACACATAGCGTTTTGCATTTTGGACCAAAAGTTCCATTTTGGTCTCCTCTGACCAGAGCACCTTGTTCCACATGTTTACCGTGTCCCCCAACATGGCTTGTGTCAAACTGCAAACTGGACTTCTTATGCTTTTCTGTTAACAATGGCTTTCTTCTTGCCACTATACCATAAAGGCCAACTTTGTGCAGTGCATGACTAATAGTTGTCCTATGGACAGTCTCCCACCTGAGCTGTAGATCTCTGCAGCTCGTCCAGAGTCACCATGGGCCTCTTGACTGCATTTCTGATCAGCGCTCTCCTTGTTTGGCCTGTGAGTTTAGGTGGACGGCCTTGTCTTAGTAGGTTTACAGTTGTGCCATACTCCTTCCATTTCTGAATGATTGCTTGAACAGTGCTCTGTGGGATGTTCAAGGCTTTGGAAATGTTTTTGTAGCCTAAACCAGCTTTACGTTTTTCTATAACTTGATCCCTGACCTGTCTTGTGTGTTCTTTTTACTTCACAGTGCTGTTGATCCAAATATTCTCTTAAGACAACCTCTGAGGCCCTCACAGAGCAGCTGTATTTGTACTGAGATTACATTACAGACAGGTGCACTCTAATCTCTTACCCACCCTGTTTTAAAAGAGCAGGCAAATGGTTGATTTGATGTTGGCAGCCAACCTTTTGTTGAGGTGACAGGGGGCCAGATTTATCAAGAGCGTTTTAAACAAAATATTAGTATTATTTTTAAAAATCCTTGCAGAACTGTCTCAGACAGCCGAAAAAAATCACTAGATAATGAAGATTCCTTCTTAAACTGTAAGGAATAGAAGGAGATAGGAAGGTCTCTCAGGCAGTGCAATGTGTGCGGAAAATTGCTGTGGCTAAGGCTACCAACACACCTGCTGTCAGCAAACTCTGACTGAGAGGGGAGGAGCCCTTCACAAATCACATCTAGCCTACACTATCTGTAGAACTGCTAATGAGCACTTTTCTGCAACATTAAAGGAATGGATTTGCACATTTCTTAAATGTTCAGTTTATTGATTTTTATTATTTAAATGAATCACATATCAGTTACTTCATATGGAGAGCATATCTTTCTCCATAGACCTTGTGTTAAAAAAAATAGTTGCTATCACTTATTTTTGCTTTGGCAGCGAGCTGAGCTGGCTCATTAGCATACTGTACGACGACGGGCTTCAGCCTGCTTATAGCAGACACTCCAGCTGATTTATTATAACGCTGACTCACACACTACAGACAGCTGCTGTTCTGAGTTCTCTGTAACCAGTTAATTGAATAGATAAAGCAGTCGGCTAATTATGTACTTATGAAAAAGCATGTTTGTTTATTTACTTATCTAGTTACAGAGAACCGCAGCTCTCTGTAGTGAGTGAGTTAGCGTTATCAGCTTGAGTGTCTGCTATCAGAGAAGTCCGTCCGGCGCATGACACAGCCCAGCTCTCTGTGGTGTATGAGACAGCCTTATAAATCAGCTGGAGTGTCTGCTAGCCTATAAGCAGGCTGAAGCCTGTCGTCGCATACTATGCTAATGAGCCATCGGCCAAAGCAAAACTAAGTGATAGCATCTACTTTTTTTTAACACAAGGGCGTCAATTCACCAGAGAGGATTTACTAAGAGAAAAAAGGTAGGTAGATTATCTCATGAGGTATTTTAACACTCTGGAGTCAATTCACCAGTGTGAGAGGACAGAGAGAAAAGTGTTCGATAGCAGGGGATAATGGAGAGATATGCATGAGGAAAGTGTGAGAAAGCAGAGATTTAGGTAATAATCGGTATTAATGATTTACATGGGTTACTTCTCCGCTCTGTAAGCATGAAAGTGAAGCATTGTGGGTAGGAGGCAGAGTTTAACCACTACATGACCAGAGTATTCCCGCCTTATACTGCCGGATCACATCATTAATCATATCATTCACGAGTGATTCTGAACGTCTTAACCACCTCTGTCTCAGTAAAATTATCACGAACTGTTCTCACACGAAAAATACGAGGGGCGATTAAACAGACCCTCCTCCTGCGCCTTCGTATCCTCATAATAGAAGCAAGCTCTAAGGCCTAGTGCACACCAGAGCGGTTCGGCTGCATTTTTTGCGATCCGCTTGCGGCTGCGGATACGCGTGGGAGGCGTTTTGCATAAACGCATACTCCCGGGCTGCTGCAGATTTAGGATTGCGGAGGCGTTTCTGACTCAATGTTAAGTATAGGAAAAACGCAAACCGCTCTGAAAACCTGCACTTCACAGCGGTTTGTCAGGCGGTTTTTGTTACAGTAGCTGTTCAGTAACAGCTTTACTGTAACAATACAGAAAATCTACTACACCAAAAACGCTTCACAGAACTGCAAAATGCTAGCTGAAACGCTACAGAAAAACAAGAAAAAGCGTTTCAAAATCTGCTAGCATTTTGCGAATATACTAGCGGTTTTTGGTGTGCATCAGGCCTAACAGAGTAAGCTCAAAAGGCTCCATCTTCCACAGCAGCAGCTGCTGTGTGAAAACCACGATATCTCCAGGTTAATTCAGGGGGTTAAGAGATGTAAAAATTACGAATGACCACACACCGTTTCTTCCCTGGTGATATGTGATTTGGGGAAAAACTAACTACTAACTATCACTTATTTATCTCATACTTATCTCACATTTATCTCTTGCATTTCTCTCGATCGATAATTTCCCCTATACTTCTGGATAATTGCTACTTGGAGATATCACAGGAGGTTAATTACCTCCCAAGAGATATTTAGGTTGTTAACCTCTGGTGAATTGACGCCAAGGTCGATGGAGAAAGATAAGCTCTCCATATAAAATAACAGATATGTGATTAATGTAAATAGTAATTATCAATAAACTGCCCCTTCAAATAGAGACACTGAAGCGAAAAAAAATTATGCTATTATGATTTGTATGTGTAGTACAGCTAAGAAATAAAACGTTAAGATCAGATACATCAGTCTAATTGTTTCCAGTACAAGAAGTGTTAATAAACTCCAGTTGTTATCTCTATGCAAAGAAGCCATTAATCTCTACGGCTTTCAGAGTCGTGGAATGGGCTGTTTTATGACTTTTATTATCTGAAATGTTATTGAACTATTTAATATTTCTCTGCCAGAGGCGAGGTCAGTAGTTCACAGACTGCTCGGAAAGAAGAATTCTGAATGCTGAGTGATGTGTAATCTGAACATAGTGTATAATGATCCAATGTTATAAATACAACTATATACCTAAAAAAAGGGAATATTTTCTTTTCTGCAAATCATCTAGTAATTATTCATAGTACACTACAAATTCATTATATCATATATTTTTTTTTCTCTTCAGAGTCTTTTTAACTGTAGTGTAGCTCTAGAAATCCACGCTAAACTGTCGCTATTACATAGGCTTTGCGAATTTTCTTACTATCATGCAGAACTATTCTTCAACTGGCTAGAACAGTTTTAGAAGAATAAACTGTCGGTAATGCTTTGAGAAATCTGGCCCAGGGACTATGTTACACAGTGCCAACTGTCCTGTGTCCTGGTCACCCCTCCCAGTTGATAGGCAATGCACTGTTATGTTGATGGAGTAGTAGACATCAGAAGTTTCCTGTCTCGTCCAACTACAATTCTCGCAAACTCTTTCTGTTGTAAGAAAGGAAAGTTTTATGTTTTCCTGTGTTTCTTGTTTTGTACCTTTTTTTAAAAAAATTGACAAAACTTATTGCAAATTGCAATAAAAGTTTTTAAAAAAACCTGGTCTTTGTTGTATTGTATGTATTGCACAATGCATATCTAACTGGCTGGTGATGACAACCATTAGGCTCTTGCCTGCCTGGCATTACTTTTTTGTCTGTTGTAGGCACCACAACGTCCGGTAGTTGAATTGTCACAGGCTCAGCAGCAGAAGTACGTCTCATAAGGTTTGACACAAAAGGTAATTGGCAGCAGAGTACACACAGGTCCTCGCACACTAGAGACCTTGGTTGAGGGATATCATGTCCGGTAGTTGACTGGTCGCAGCATCAGAAGCAAAGTAAGTATCACAAGGTTAGACACAACAGGTAATTGGCAGCAGAGTAGACACAGGTCCTCACACACTCAAGACCTTGGTTGAAGGATATCATGTCCGGTAGTTGACGGGTCGCAGCAGCAGAAGTAAAGTAAGTATCATAATATTTGACACAACAGGTAATTGGCAGCAGAGTAGACAGGCCCTTGCCCCTTAGGGACATGGTTTGAAGGATATAACGTCCAGGAAATGGACTTGTCACAGCAGTAGTAAGTATCATTAGGTCTTAGAGTCTTGAAACAGCAGGTAACGGCAGCAGAGTAGACAGGCCCTTGCCCCTTAGGGACCTGTGTAGAAGGATATAAAGTCCAGGAAATGGACTTGTCACAGCAGTAGTAAGTATCATTAGGTCTTAGAGTCTTGAAACAGCAGGTAACGGCAGCAGAGTAGACAGGCCCTTGCCCCTTAGGGACATGGTTTGAAGGATATAACGTCCAGGAAATGGACTTGTCACAGCAGTAGTAAGTATCATTAGGTTTTAGAGTCTTGAGACAGCAGGTAACGGCAGCAGAGTAGACAGGCACTTGCCCCTTAGGGACCTGTGTTGAAGGATATAAAGTCCAGGAAATGGACTTGTCACAGCAGTAGTAAGTATCATTAGGTTTTAGAGTCTTGAAACAGCAGGTAACGGCAGCAGAGTAGACAGGCCCTTGCCCCTTAGGGACCTGTGTTGAAGGATATAAAGTCCAGGAAATGGACTTGTCACAGCAGTAGTAAGTATCATTAGGTTTTAGAGTCTTGAGACAGCAGGTAACGGCAGCAGAGTAGACAGGCCCTTGCCCTTTAGAGACATGGTTTGAAGGATATAACGTCCAGGAAATGGACTTGTCACAGCAGTAGTAAGTATCATTAGGTCTTAGAGTCTTGAGACAGCAGGTAACGGCAGCAGAGTAGACAGGCCCTTGCCCCTTAGGGACCTGTGTAGAAGGATATAAAGTCCAGGAAATGGACTTGTCACAGCAGTAGTAAGTATCATTAGGTCTTAGAGTCTTGAGACAGCAGGTAACGGCAGCAGAGTAGACAGGCCCTTGCCCCTTAGGGACCTGTGTTGAAGGATATAACGTCCAGGAAATGGACTTGTCACAGCAGTAGTAAGTATCATTAGGTTTTAGAGTCTTGAGACAGCAGGTAACGGCAGCAGAGTAGACAGGCCCTTGCCCTTTAGAGACATGGTTTGAAGGATATAACGTCCAGGAAATGGACTTGTCACAGCAGTAGTAAGTATCATTAGGTCTTAGAGTCTTGAAACAGCAGGTAACGGCAGCAGAGTAGACAGGCCCTTGCCCCTTAGGGACATGGTTTGAAGGATATAACGTCCAGGAAATGGACTTGTCACAGCAGTAGTAAGTATCATTAGGTTTTAGAGTCTTGAGACAGCAGGTAACGGCAGCAGAGTAGACAGGCCCTTGCCCTTTAGAGACATGGTTTGAAGGATATAACGTCCAGGAAATGGACTTGTCACAGCAGTAGTAAGTATCATTAGGTCTTAGAGTCTTGAGACAGCAGGTAACGGCAGCAGAGTAGACAGGCCCTTGCCCCTTAGGGACCTGTGTTGAAGGATATAAAGTCCAGGAAATGGACTTGTCACAGCAGTAGTAAGTATCATTAGGTTTTAGAGTCTTGAGACAGCAGGTAACGGCAGCAGAGTAGACAGGCCCTTGCCCTTTAGAGACATGGTTTGAAGGATATAACGTCCAGGAAATGGACTTGTCACAGCAGTAGTAAGTATCATTAGGTCTTAGAGTCTTGAGACAGCAGGTAACGGCAGCAGAGTAGACAGGCCCTTGCCCCTTAGGGACCTGTGTTGAAGGATATAACGTCCAGGAAATGGACTTGTCACAGCAGTAGTAAGTATCATTAGGTTTTAGAGTCTTGAGACAGCAGGTAACGGCAGCAGAGTAGACAGGCACTTGCCCCTTAGGGACCTGTGTTGAAGGATATAAAGTCCAGGAAATGGACTTGTCACAGCAGTAGTAAGTATCATTAGGTTTTAGAGTCTTGAAACAGCAGGTAACGGCAGCAGAGTAGACAGGCCCTTGCCCCTTAGGGACCTGTGTTGAAGGATATAAAGTCCAGGAAATGGACTTGTCACAGCAGTAGTAAGTATCATTAGGTTTTAGAGTCTTGAGACAGCAGGTAACGGCAGCAGAGTAGACAGGCCCTTGCCCCTTAGGGACATGGTTTGAAGGATATAACGTCCAGGAAATGGACTTGTCACAGCAGTAGTAAGTATCATTAGGTTTTAGAGTCTTGAGACAGCAGGTAACGGCAGCAGAGTAGACAGGCCCTTGCCCTTTAGAGACATGGTTTGAAGGATATAACGTCCAGGAAATGGACTTGTCACAGCAGTAGTAAGTATCATTAGGTTTTAGAGTCTTGAGACAGCAGGTAACGGCAGCAGAGTAGACAGGCCCTTGCCCTTTAGAGACATGGTTTGAAGGATATAACGTCCAGGAAATGGACTTGTCACAGCAGTAGTAAGTATCATTAGGTCTTAGAGTCTTGAGACAGCAGGTAACGGCAGCAGAGTAGACAGGCCCTTGCCCCTTAGGGACCTGTGTTGAAGGATATAAAGTCCAGGAAATGGACTTGTCACAGCAGTAGTAAGTATCATTAGGTTTTAGAGTCTTGAGACAGCAGGTAACGGCAGCAGAGTAGACAGGCCCTTGCCCCTTAGGGACATGGTTTGAAGGATATAACGTCCAGGAAATGGACTTGTCACAGCAGTAGTAAGTATCATTAGGTCTTAGAGTCTTGAAACAGCAGGTAACGGCAGCAGAGTAGACAGGCCCTTGCCCCTTAGGGACATGGTTTGAAGGATATAACGTCCAGGAAATGGACTTGTCACAGCAGTAGTAAGTATCATTAGGTTTTAGAGTCTTGAGACAGCAGGTAACGGCAGCAGAGTAGACAGGCCCTTGCCCTTTAGAGACATGGTTTGAAGGATATAACGTCCAGGAAATGGACTTGTCACAGCAGTAGTAAGTATCATTAGGTCTTAGAGTCTTGAAACAGCAGGTAACGGCAGCAGAGTAGACAGGCCCTTGCCCCTTAGGGACATGGTTTGAAGGATATAACGTCCAGGAAATGGACTTGTCACAGCAGTAGTAAGTATCATTAGGTCTTAGAGTCTTGAGACAGCAGGTAACGGCAGCAGAGTAGACAGGCCCTTGCCCCTTAGGGACCTGTGTAGAAGGATATAAAGTCCAGGAAATGGACTTGTCACAGCAGTAGTAAGTATCATTAGGTTTATGAGTCTTGAGACAGCAGGTAACGGCAGCAGAGTAGACAGGCCCTTGCCCCTTAGGGACATGGTTTGAAGGATATAACGTCCAGGAAATGGACTTGTCACAGCAGTAGTAAGTATCATTAGGTTTTAGAGTCTTGAGACAGCAGGTAACGGCAGCAGAGTAGACAGGCACTTGCCCCTTAGGGACCTGTGTTGAAGGATATAAAGTCCAGGAAATGGACTTGTCACAGCAGTAGTAAGTATCATTAGGTTTTAGAGTCTTGAAACAGCAGGTAACGGCAGCAGAGTAGACAGGCCCTTGCCCCTTAGGGACCTGTGTTGAAGGATATAAAGTCCAGGAAATGGACTTGTCACAGCAGTAGTAAGTATCATTAGGTTTTAGAGTCTTGAGACAGCAGGTAACGGCAGCAGAGTAGACAGGCCCTTGCCCTTTAGAGACATGGTTTGAAGGATATAACGTCCAGGAAATGGACTTGTCACAGCAGTAGTAAGTATCATTAGGTCTTAGAGTCTTGAAACAGCAGGTAACGGCAGCAGAGTAGACAGGCCCTTGCCCCTTAGGGACATGGTTTGAAGGATATAACGTCCAGGAAATGGACTTGTCACAGCAGTAGTAAGTATCATTAGGTCTTAGAGTCTTGAAACAGCAGGTAACGGCAGCAGAGTAGACAGGCCCTTGCCCCTTAGGGACATGGTTTGAAGGATATAACGTCCAGGAAATGGACTTGTCACAGCAGTAGTAAGTATCATTAGGTTTTAGAGTCTTGAGACAGCAGGTAACGGCAGCAGAGTAGACAGGCCCTTGCCCTTTAGAGACATGGTTTGAAGGATATAACGTCCAGGAAATGGACTTGTCACAGCAGTAGTAAGTATCATTAGGTCTTAGAGTCTTGAGACAGCAGGTAACGGCAGCAGAGTAGACAGGCCCTTGCCCCTTAGGGACCTGTGTAGAAGGATATAAAGTCCAGGAAATGGACTTGTCACAGCAGTAGTAAGTATCATTAGGTCTTAGAGTCTTGAGACAGCAGGTAACGGCAGCAGAGTAGACAGGCCCTTGCCCCTTAGGGACCTGTGTTGAAGGATATAACGTCCAGGAAATGGACTTGTCACAGCAGTAGTAAGTATCATTAGGTTTTAGAGTCTTGAGACAGCAGGTAACGGCAGCAGAGTAGACAGGCCCTTGCCCTTTAGAGACATGGTTTGAAGGATATAACGTCCAGGAAATGGACTTGTCACAGCAGTAGTAAGTATCATTAGGTTTTAGAGTCTTGAGACAGCAGGTAACGGCAGCAGAGTAGACAGGCACTTGCCCCTTAGGGACCTGTGTTGAAGGATATAAAGTCCAGGAAATGGACTTGTCACAGCAGTAGTAAGTATCATTAGGTTTTAGAGTCTTGAAACAGCAGGTAACGGCAGCAGAGTAGACAGGCCCTTGCCCCTTAGGGACCTGTGTTGAAGGATATAAAGTCCAGGAAATGGACTTGTCACAGCAGTAGTAAGTATCATTAGGTTTTAGAGTCTTGAGACAGCAGGTAACGGCAGCAGAGTAGACAGGCCCTTGCCCTTTAGAGACATGGTTTGAAGGATATAACGTCCAGGAAATGGACTTGTCACAGCAGTAGTAAGTATCATTAGGTCTTAGAGTCTTGAAACAGCAGGTAACGGCAGCAGAGTAGACAGGCCCTTGCCCCTTAGGGACATGGTTTGAAGGATATAACGTCCAGGAAATGGACTTGTCACAGCAGTAGTAAGTATCATTAGGTTTTAGAGTCTTGAGACAGCAGGTAACGGCAGCAGAGTAGACAGGCCCTTGCCCTTTAGAGACATGGTTTGAAGGATATAACGTCCAGGAAATGGACTTGTCACAGCAGTAGTAAGTATCATTAGGTCTTAGAGTCTTGAGACAGCAGGTAACGGCAGCAGAGTAGACAGGCCCTTGCCCCTTAGGGACCTGTGTAGAAGGATATAAAGTCCAGGAAATGGACTTGTCACAGCAGTAGTAAGTATCATTAGGTCTTAGAGTCTTGAGACAGCAGGTAACGGCAGCAGAGTAGACAGGCCCTTGCCCCTTAGGGACCTGTGTTGAAGGATATAACGTCCAGGAAATGGACTTGTCACAGCAGTAGTAAGTATCATTAGGTTTTAGAGTCTTGAAACAGCAGGTAACGGCAGCAGAGTAGACAGGCCCTTGCCCCTTAGGGACCTGTGTTGAAGGATATAAAGTCCAGGAAATGGACTTGTCACAGCAGTAGTAAGTATCATTAGGTTTTAGAGTCTTGAGACAGCAGGTAACGGCAGCAGAGTAGACAGGCCCTTGCCCTTTAGAGACATGGTTTGAAGGATATAACGTCCAGGAAATGGACTTGTCACAGCAGTAGTAAGTATCATTAGGTCTTAGAGTCTTGAAACAGCAGGTAACGGCAGCAGAGTAGACAGGCCCTTGCCCCTTAGGGACATGGTTTGAAGGATATAACGCCCAGGAAATGGACTTGTCACAGCAGTAGTAAGTATCATTAGGTTTTAGAGTCTTGAGACAGCAGGTAACGGCAGCAGAGTAGACAGGCCCTTGCCCTTTAGAGACATGGTTTGAAGGATATAACGTCCAGGAAATGGACTTGTCACAGCAGTAGTAAGTATCATTAGGTCTTAGAGTCTTGAGACAGCAGGTAACGGCAGCAGAGTAGACAGGCCCTTGCCCCTTAGGGACCTGTGTAGAAGGATATAAAGTCCAGGAAATGGACTTGTCACAGCAGTAGTAAGTATCATTAGGTCTTAGAGTCTTGAAACAGCAGGTAACGGCAGCAGAGTAGACAGGCACTTGCCCTTTAGAGACATGGTTTGAAGGATATAACGTCCAGGAAATGGACTTGTCACAGCAGTAGTAAGTATCATTAGGTTTATGAGTCTTGAGACAGCAGGTAACGACAGCAGAGTAGACAGGCCCTTGCCTCTTAGGGACATGGTTTGAAGGATATAACGTCCAGGAAATGGACTTGTCACAGCAGTAGTAAGTATCATTAGGTTTTAGAGTCTTGAGACAGCAGGTAACGGCAGCAGAGTAGACAGGCCCTTGCCCCTTAGGGACATGGTTTGAAGGATATAACGTCCAGGAAATGGACTTGTCACAGCAGTAGTAAGTATCATTAGGTCTTAGAGTCTTGAAACAGCAGGTAACGGCAGCAGAGTAGACAGGCCCTTGCCCCTTAGGGACATGGTTTGAAGGATATAACGTCCAGGAAATGGACTTGTCACAGCAGTAGTAAGTATCATTAGGTTTTAGAGTCTTGAGACAGCAGGTAACGGCAGCAGAGTAGACAGGCCCTTGCCCTTTAGAGACATGGTTTGAAGGATATAACGTCCAGGAAATGGACTTGTCACAGCAGTAGTAAGTATCATTAGGTCTTAGAGTCTTGAGACAGCAGGTAACGGCAGCAGAGTAGACAGGCCCTTGCCCCTTAGGGACCTGTGTAGAAGGATATAAAGTCCAGGAAATGGACTTGTCACAGCAGTAGTAAGTATCATTAGGTCTTAGAGTCTTGAGACAGCAGGTAACGGCAGCAGAGTAGACAGGCCCTTGCCCCTTAGGGACCTGTGTTGAAGGATATAACGTCCAGGAAATGGACTTGTCACAGCAGTAGTAAGTATCATTAGGTTTTAGAGTCTTGAGACAGCAGGTAACGGCAGCAGAGTAGACAGGCCCTTGCCCTTTAGAGACATGGTTTGAAGGATATAACGTCCAGGAAATGGACTTGTCACAGCAGTAGTAAGTATCATTAGGTTTTAGAGTCTTGAGACAGCAGGTAACGGCAGCAGAGTAGACAGGCACTTGCCCCTTAGGGACCTGTGTTGAAGGATATAAAGTCCAGGAAATGGACTTGTCACAGCAGTAGTAAGTATCATTAGGTTTTAGAGTCTTGAAACAGCAGGTAACGGCAGCAGAGTAGACAGGCCCTTGCCCCTTAGGGACCTGTGTTGAAGGATATAAAGTCCAGGAAATGGACTTGTCACAGCAGTAGTAAGTATCATTAGGTTTTAGAGTCTTGAGACAGCAGGTAACGGCAGCAGAGTAGACAGGCCCTTGCCCTTTAGAGACATGGTTTGAAGGATATAACGTCCAGGAAATGGACTTGTCACAGCAGTAGTAAGTATCATTAGGTCTTAGAGTCTTGAAACAGCAGGTAACGGCAGCAGAGTAGACAGGCCCTTGCCCCTTAGGGACATGGTTTGAAGGATATAACGTCCAGGAAATGGACTTGTCACAGCAGTAGTAAGTATCATTAGGTTTTAGAGTCTTGAGACAGCAGGTAACGGCAGCAGAGTAGACAGGCCCTTGCCCTTTAGAGACATGGTTTGAAGGATATAACGTCCAGGAAATGGACTTGTCACAGCAGTAGTAAGTATCATTAGGTCTTAGAGTCTTGAGACAGCAGGTAACGGCAGCAGAGTAGACAGGCCCTTGCCCCTTAGGGACCTGTGTAGAAGGATATAAAGTCCAGGAAATGGACTTGTCACAGCAGTAGTAAGTATCATTAGGTCTTAGAGTCTTGAGACAGCAGGTAACGGCAGCAGAGTAGACAGGCCCTTGCCCCTTAGGGACCTGTGTTGAAGGATATAACGTCCAGGAAATGGACTTGTCACAGCAGTAGTAAGTATCATTAGGTTTTAGAGTCTTGAAACAGCAGGTAACGGCAGCAGAGTAGACAGGCCCTTGCCCCTTAGGGACCTGTGTTGAAGGATATAAAGTCCAGGAAATGGACTTGTCACAGCAGTAGTAAGTATCATTAGGTTTTAGAGTCTTGAGACAGCAGGTAACGGCAGCAGAGTAGACAGGCCCTTGCCCTTTAGAGACATGGTTTGAAGGATATAACGTCCAGGAAATGGACTTGTCACAGCAGTAGTAAGTATCATTAGGTCTTAGAGTCTTGAAACAGCAGGTAACGGCAGCAGAGTAGACAGGCCCTTGCCCCTTAGGGACATGGTTTGAAGGATATAACGCCCAGGAAATGGACTTGTCACAGCAGTAGTAAGTATCATTAGGTTTTAGAGTCTTGAGACAGCAGGTAACGGCAGCAGAGTAGACAGGCCCTTGCCCTTTAGAGACATGGTTTGAAGGATATAACGTCCAGGAAATGGACTTGTCACAGCAGTAGTAAGTATCATTAGGTCTTAGAGTCTTGAGACAGCAGGTAACGGCAGCAGAGTAGACAGGCCCTTGCCCCTTAGGGACCTGTGTAGAAGGATATAAAGTCCAGGAAATGGACTTGTCACAGCAGTAGTAAGTATCATTAGGTCTTAGAGTCTTGAAACAGCAGGTAACGGCAGCAGAGTAGACAGGCACTTGCCCTTTAGAGACATGGTTTGAAGGATATAACGTCCAGGAAATGGACTTGTCACAGCAGTAGTAAGTATCATTAGGTTTATGAGTCTTGAGACAGCAGGTAACGACAGCAGAGTAGACAGGCCCTTGCCTCTTAGGGACATGGTTTGAAGGATATAACGTCCAGGAAATGGACTTGTCACAGCAGTAGTAAGTATCATTAGGTTTTAGAGTCTTGAGACAGCAGGTAACGGCAGCAGAGTAGACAGGCCCTTGCCCCTTAGGGACATGGTTTGAAGGATATAACGTCCAGGAAATGGACTTGTCACAGCAGTAGTAAGTATCATTAGGTCTTAGAGTCTTGAAACAGCAGGTAACGGCAGCAGAGTAGACAGGCCCTTGCCCCTTAGGGACATGGTTTGAAGGATATAACGTCCAGGAAATGGACTTGTCACAGCAGTAGTAAGTATCATTAGGTTTTAGAGTCTTGAGACAGCAGGTAACGGCAGCAGAGTAGACAGGCCCTTGCCCTTTAGAGACATGGTTTGAAGGATATAACGTCCAGGAAATGGACTTGTCACAGCAGTAGTAAGTATCATTAGGTCTTAGAGTCTTGAGACAGCAGGTAACGGCAGCAGAGTAGACAGGCCCTTGCCCCTTAGGGACCTGTGTAGAAGGATATAAAGTCCAGGAAATGGACTTGTCACAGCAGTAGTAAGTATCATTAGGTCTTAGAGTCTTGAGACAGCAGGTAACGGCAGCAGAGTAGACAGGCCCTTGCCCCTTAGGGACCTGTGTAGAAGGATATAAAGTCCAGGAAATGGACTTGTCACAGCAGTAGTAAGTATCATTAGGTCTTAGAGTCTTGAAACAGCAGGTAACGGCAGCAGAGTAGACAGGCCCTTGCCCCTTAGGGACATGGTTTGAAGGATATAACGTCCAGGAAATGGACTTGTCACAGCAGTAGTAAGTATCATTAGGTTTTAGAGTCTTGAGACAGCAGGTAACGGCAGCAGAGTAGACAGGCCCTTGCCCTTTAGAGACATGGTTTGAAGGATATAACGTCCAGGAAATGGACTTGTCACAGCAGTAGTAAGTATCATTAGGTCTTAGAGTCTTGAGACAGCAGGTAACGGCAGCAGAGTAGACAGGCCCTTGCCCCTTAGGGACCTGTGTAGAAGGATATAAAGTCCAGGAAATGGACTTGTCACAGCAGTAGTAAGTATCATTAGGTCTTAGAGTCTTGAGACAGCAGGTAACGGCAGCAGAGTAGACAGGCCCTTGCCCCTTAGGGACCTGTGTTGAAGGATATAACGTCCAGGAAATGGACTTGTCACAGCAGTAGTAAGTATCATTAGGTTTTAGAGTCTTGAGACAGCAGGTAACGGCAGCAGAGTAGACAGGCCCTTGCCCTTTAGAGACATGGTTTGAAGGATATAACGTCCAGGAAATGGACTTGTCACAGCAGTAGTAAGTATCATTAGGTCTTAGAGTCTTGAGACAGCAGGTAACGGCAGCAGAGTAGACAGGCCCTTGCCCCTTAGGGACCTGTGTTGAAGGATATAAAGTCCAGGAAATGGACTTGTCACAGCAGTAGTAAGTATCATTAGGTTTTAGAGTCTTGAGACAGCAGGTAACGGCAGCAGAGTAGACAGGCCCTTGCCCCTTAGGGACATGGTTTGAAGGATATAACGTCCAGGAAATGGACTTGTCACAGCAGTAGTAAGTATCATTAGGTCTTAGAGTCTTGAAACAGCAGGTAACGGCAGCAGAGTAGACAGGCACTTGCCCTTTAGAGACATGGTTTGAAGGATATAACGTCCAGGAAATGGACTTGTCACAGCAGTAGTAAGTATCATTAGGTTTTAGAGTCTTGAGACAGCAGGTAACGGCAGCAGAGTAGACAGGCCCTTGCCCCTTAGGGACATGGTTTGAAGGATATAACGTCCAGGAAATGGACTTGTCACAGCAGTAGTAAGTATCATTAGGTCTTAGAGTCTTGAAACAGCAGGTAACGGCAGCAGAGTAGACAGGCCCTTGCCCCTTAGGGACCTGTGTAGAAGGATATAAAGTCCAGGAAATGGACTTGTCACAGCAGTAGTAAGTATCATTAGGTCTTAGAGTCTTGAAACAGCAGGTAACGGCAGCAGAGTAGACAGGCACTTGCCCTTTAGAGACATGGTTTGAAGGATATAATGTCCAGGAAATGGACTTGTCACAGCAGTAGTAAGTATCATTAGGTTTTAGAGTCTTGAGACAGCAGGTAACGGCAGCAGAGTAGACAGGCCCTTGCCCCTTAGGGACATGGTTTGAAGGATATAACGTCCAGGAAATGGACTTGTCACAGCAGTAGTAAGTATCATTAGGTCTTAGAGTCTTGAAACAGCAGGTAACGGCAGCAGAGTAGACAGGCACTTGCCCTTTAGAGACATGGTTTGAAGGATATAACGTCCAGGAAATGGACTTGTCACAGCAGTAGTAAGTATCATTAGGTCTTAGAGTCTTGAAACAGCAGGTAACGGCAGCAGAGTAGACAGGCCCTTGCCCCTTAGGGACATGGTTTGAAGGATATAACGTCCAGGAAATGGACTTGTCACAGCAGTAGTAAGTATCATTAGGTTTTAGAGTCTTGAGACAGCAGGTAACGGCAGCAGAGTAGACAGGCCCTTGCCCTTTAGAGACATGGTTTGAAGGATATAACGTCCAGGAAATGGACTTGTCACAGCAGTAGTAAGTATCATTAGGTCTTAGAGTCTTGAGACAGCAGGTAACGGCAGCAGAGTAGACAGGCCCTTGCCCCTTAGGGACCTGTGTTGAAGGATATAAAGTCCAGGAAATGGACTTGTCACAGCAGTAGTAAGTATCATTAGGTTTTAGAGTCTTGAGACAGCAGGTAACGGCAGCAGAGTAGACAGGCCCTTGCCCTTTAGAGACATGGTTTGAAGGATATAACGTCCAGGAAATGGACTTGTCACAGCAGTAGTAAGTATCATTAGGTCTTAGAGTCTTGAGACAGCAGGTAACGGCAGCAGAGTAGACAGGCCCTTGCCCCTTAGGGACCTGTGTTGAAGGATATAACGTCCAGGAAATGGACTTGTCACAGCAGTAGTAAGTATCATTAGGTTTTAGAGTCTTGAGACAGCAGGTAACGGCAGCAGAGTAGACAGGCACTTGCCCCTTAGGGACCTGTGTTGAAGGATATAAAGTCCAGGAAATGGACTTGTCACAGCAGTAGTAAGTATCATTAGGTTTTAGAGTCTTGAAACAGCAGGTAACGGCAGCAGAGTAGACAGGCCCTTGCCCCTTAGGGACCTGTGTTGAAGGATATAAAGTCCAGGAAATGGACTTGTCACAGCAGTAGTAAGTATCATTAGGTTTTAGAGTCTTGAGACAGCAGGTAACGGCAGCAGAGTAGACAGGCCCTTGCCCCTTAGGGACATGGTTTGAAGGATATAACGTCCAGGAAATGGACTTGTCACAGCAGTAGTAAGTATCATTAGGTTTTAGAGTCTTGAGACAGCAGGTAACGGCAGCAGAGTAGACAGGCCCTTGCCCTTTAGAGACATGGTTTGAAGGATATAACGTCCAGGAAATGGACTTGTCACAGCAGTAGTAAGTATCATTAGGTCTTAGAGTCTTGAGACAGCAGGTAACGGCAGCAGAGTAGACAGGCCCTTGCCCCTTAGGGACCTGTGTAGAAGGATATAAAGTCCAGGAAATGGACTTGTCACAGCAGTAGTAAGTATCATTAGGTTTATGAGTCTTGAGACAGCAGGTAACGGCAGCAGAGTAGACAGGCCCTTGCCCCTTAGGGACATGGTTTGAAGGATATAACGTCCAGGAAATGGACTTGTCACAGCAGTAGTAAGTATCATTAGGTTTTAGAGTCTTGAGACAGCAGGTAACAGCAGCAGAGTAGACAGGCCATTGCCCTTTAGAGACATGGTTTGAAGGATATAACGTCCAGGAAATGGACTTGTCACAGCAGTAGTAAGTATCATTAGGTCTTAGAGTCTTGAAACAGCAGGTAACGGCAGCAGAGTAGACAGGCCCTTGCCCCTTAGGGACATGGTTTGAAGGATATAACGTCCAGGAAATGGACTTGTCACAGCAGTAGTAAGTATAATTAGGTTTTAGAGTCTTGAGACAGCAGGTAACGGCAGCAGAGTAGACAGGCCCTTGCCCTTTAGAGACATGGTTTGAAGGATATAACGTCCAGGAAATGGACTTGTCACAGCAGTAGTAAGTATCATTAGGTCTTAGAGTCTTGAGACAGCAGGTAACGGCAGCAGAGTAGACAGGCCCTTGCCCCTTAGGGACATGGTTTGAAGGATATAACGTCCAGGAAATGGACTTGTCACAGCAGTAGTAAGTATCATTAGGTTTTAGAGTCTTGAGACAGCAGGTAACGGCAGCAGAGTAGACAGGCCCTTGCCCCTTAGGGACCTGTGTTGAAGGATATAACGTCCGGCAGTTGAATTGACACAGCAGTAGTAGTAGTAGTAAGTATAATTAGGTTTATGAGTCTTGAGACAGCAGGTAACGGCAGCAGAGTACACAGGCCCTTGCCCCTTAGGGACCTGTGTTGAAGGATATAACGTCCGGCAGTAGACTTGTCACAGCAGTAGTAGTAAGTATCATATTAGGTTTGAGACTGCAGGTTTTTGATGTAAAATTCACGGGGGAAAAAATCAGATACAATATTCGCCAAGTTTGTAAGGGATAATTTTCATTTTCTTCAACAATTTTATTTTATTTGGTCTCCTTAAGGATCAATAAGAGGGGCATTAAAATCATCATTAATCCAGGATTCGTTCATTTTGATGAATGTGAGTCTGTCCACATTTTCTGCAGACAGACGTGTCCGGTAGTCAGTGACCACGCCACCTGCCGCACTAAACACTCTCTCAGATAGAACACTTGAGGCGGGGCATGCAAGTACCTCCAGCGCATACTGAGCAAGTTCTGGCCAGGTGTCAATTTTTTTGGTCCAGTACTCCATGGGGTCATTACTCTCTATGTTATCAGGAGCACTAGCCGACCCTAAATAGTCACTCACCATACGGTCCAGCCGCTGGCGGTGACTACTATTGCTGCTGGTGCTGCTGCATGGAGCATTGGAAGACTCTGGCTGATAAAAGTCATAAAACATACTCAGCAAATTTTGTGGTTTTTTGGTACTGCTGGGACCACCACAAGTTTGCTGAGTACTTTGCAGAGGAGTGAAAACTGTGGCCCGGGGTGAAGGTGCGGGAAAAGCATCTTCAACCCAGCGAGCAAGGGCTTCATGGATCTTTCGCATCATGTTGTCTGCCTGGGATGGGGGAAGGAACTGCCTTAATTTCCCTTTACAGCGGGGATCTAAAATGGTGGCCACCCACATGTCCAGCCTCACTTTCAATTTCTTTATCCGGGGGTCACTCTTGAAGCACTGGATCATGTGAGCAGCCATAGGAAAGAGGTGCCTGCCAGAAATCTCCTCTTCCGGCCTGTTATCACAGCTGTCACCATCCTGCTCCAGCAGCTCATCAATCTCTTCCCACCCCCGTACAATTGCCTCTTCCTCCTCCTCCTCCTCAACCTCTGCCTCTCCTACGTCCTCTTCCTGGGCATCAGCATGATCAGACACTCCCAAATTTGCCTGTGCACTCTGATCTCCACGTCCAAGCAAGTTAAACAACATTTTGTCAAGCATGAAGATAAGGGGGAGTACTTGTGAGATGCTACAGTTCTCCATGCTGACCAACTTTGTGGCTTGCTCGAAAGGCTGCAAAACTTGGCAAACCTGACCAATTTGCTCCCACTGGTCCCCAGTAATGTAGTCCAGTGACAAATTTGAGGAAGCTGTCTCAGAAAGATAGATTCTGACTGCCATTCGCTGCTCCCACAACCTCTGCAACATGTAGAGGGTGGAGTTCCACCGCGTTGGGCAATCACTTATGAGTCTGTGCTGCGGAAGATTATGACGGCGCTGCAACAACTTCAAAGAAGCGGAGGCGGTTGCTGAGCGCCGGATGTGAGCTGACACCTTTCGTGCTGTTGAAACAGCGTCCTTTAACCCTTCATATGTTCCTAAGAACTTACTAACTATAAGATTGAAGACGTGGGCCAAACAGGGAAGATGGGTGTAGCCACCTAGACGCATAGCAGACAGCATATTAGACCCATTGTCAGAGACGACAATTCCTGTAAGAAGTTTCCGTGGGGCCAACCACTGGCGGATCTGATCTTCAAAGGCACTAAGGATTTCAGATCCTGTTTGCCTCTTCTCTTCCATCGATACCAGCTTCAGCATTGCTTGGCATCGATGGTGCTGCATGCCAGTATACGAGCGAAACTGCTTGATGGGAGGCTCATCAACTACCTGGCCTGCCACAGAACAGGTGGCAGAGGGGAGTGGAGCGGGCCTCCCCTTGACCCCACGAGGTGGCACCACAAGCTGTTGAGATACTGGACAAGATCTTCCACCATCCCCAGCACGATGTAGAGTGACCCAATGGGCTGTATAAGTTATATACTTCCCCTGCCCATGCCTGCTGCTCCAGGCATCTGTAGTAAAATGGACCTTTCCACCCACCGCATGGTCCATTGACCGGGCTACACACGCCACCATTTGCTGGTGTAGGGCAGGTATCGCTTTCCTGGCAAAATAATGTCGGCTGGGGATCCTCCATTGTGGCGCCACACTGCTCATAAGTTTGCGGAAGGGGGCACTGTCCACAAAATTGTAGGGTAGCAGCTGTTGGGCCAACATTTTTGCCAGGAGCCCATTATTTTTTACAACAAATTTGTCATTTGCAGGGAGCATACGCTTCCTCTGCAACATTTCAGGAACCGAAGGCTGGCGCTGAAAACCTAATGAGGTGGATTGGTGCACTATTCCAGCCTGGCATGCAGAGAGAATCGGACAGGATTGGGAAGGTGCAGGCTGAATAGGGACAGGCCGAAGGCTGGAAGGAGGAAGGGGTGGGCCTGCTGTTGCTGCTGTTCCAGCCACACTCTTCCCAGAATTCTGTACCCACTGAAATGCACTGTGGTGATGGACGCGCAGATGGCTTCTCATGCCAGAAGTGCCAAAGCCGCTGCCCTTTTGGCCTCTGCTTACCGCTTTGCGGCATATGGTACAGACCACCTTGCAAACGTCCTCTGCATGGTCTGTAAAGAAATGCCATGCTGGGGATGACCTTTCTGCACTCCTACTGGTTTTTTTGGTTGTTTTTTTACCAGCATTGGAATTGGCAGCAACAGGAATTACAGCTGGAAGTTGCTGGCCAACTGGATGATCACTTTGACCATGGTGATTGTGCCTACTGCTGCTGACACCTAGGCCACGAGATGCCGTCCATGTAGGAACATTAGCCTCACAATCATCTACTTCAACCACAGAATTATCATCTTGTTCCTCCACCTGCACACTGTGCAAATCAGTGGTTGTATTAAGAAGTTGAGTAGTACCACTGGTGTCACAAGCTTGTGGAGCTTTTCTGCATGACAAAAAAATGGGGGCCATTTCTGTCAAAACATCACCCACTATTTCTTGAGAGCTTGGACCCAAGGTCTCTGCCAATGCCTCATCCAAATCTTTTTGCAAATCCCTCTCCTCATCCTGAAATGTTAAATTTAGCTCTGGAGAAGAGCACTGGGAGGAGGCAATCACATCACAATCAGCAACTGCCGCCAGGGTTTTCGCAGCCTCACGAGGAACATGAGAACTGGTGCTGCTGTGACTGTCAAGACTACCTAACAATTCCTCAGACTGGGTACAGGGCTCCTTTTCAAAATAGTTCAGGACAGTATTGGCTCGTTCCTCATTAATAGTTATCCTGCGACCAAACACAGGGAACAAATTGCGTACCAAAGGGGATCTATTCCTGCTGCCACCTTCTGCCTGATCACGTGCTTTGCGTGATCCACCATCGCTCCACTGTCTTTTTGGAGTGAAAGGTGCATCCTGCTGCTTTCGATCCATTGCCTTTGGACTCAGTAGATAAAATAAAAATTTTATATATATATATATATAAAATTATAAATATATGTATATATATATATATACACACACACACTCTCTCTGTCACACCACAGTAAGCTAACTATCCCTGACCCTCGCACACTACAGCAAGTACACTCTCTATCACACTACACCTGACTCTCTCTCTCTATATATATATCACTCTAAGCTAAACCTGACTCTCTCTCTCTATATCACACTAACCTAAGCCTGAATCTCTATCACACTAACCTAAGCCTACCTCTCTGATTCTCCTCACAGCAAATATTACACACTACACTACAATCTAGCTCTCACACTCAATCTACAATCTGTCACAAATACCCAGCTAACTCACTAATCCTCACTCTAGTCTAAGCTCACTCACACACAGTCTTTAAAAAGACTATTGGTTTATTATTTATACAGTAAAGTATATATCTCAAACTCAGTCAGTAACAAAATATGGGTCTGTCTCTCTCCTCTGCTCCACAAGACTGAAACCCACAAAATGGAGGACAGCCTCTCCTCTATTTTATACAAGATGGGTGGGATAAGTTGTGATAGGTCGCTAGGAAATGGTTGCTAACGTATGATTGGTCTATCTTTTTAAAGCAGCCCTATTTGTTCAGCAATTTCGCGGATTTCCGCGGAAATCCGAATTCCGGCAGTTGCCTGATTGGTTCATTCATTCCGAATGCAATGATTGGCTTAAAAATACCGTTCTGCCGGAATCGCGGAAATTCCGCGGAATTCCGTTTCCGTTAACGGAAAATTCCGCGTTCCGCGTTCCGATGCGGAAACGTAATTTCCGGCCGGAATTGCGGAAATTACAATTCCGCGATATCCGAGCGAGCAACCCTACTTCTGCCGCTGCCTCCTCCTCCTCCACAGAAACACCTTCCTCATCATCCGAGTCTGACTCCTCTTCCCCACACGACTCTTTCTTCTCCTCCTCCCCCGTCTGTGCTGCCGCAGGTGTTGAGAAAACATCTGGTTCTGATGTAAATTGCTCCCACAACTGTTCCTGCCATAACTGTTCCTCTTCACACTCCTCCACAGCTTGATCCATCACTCTACGCACGGCATGCTCCAGAAAGTAAGCGTACGAGATCAAGTTGCTGATGGTGCCTTCACTGCAACTCACCAGGTTGGTCACCTCCTCAAACAGCCGCATAAGCCTGCATGCATTTTGCATCAGTGTCCAGTTGTTGGGCCACAACATCCCCATCTCCCCAGATTGTGTCTTTTTACTGTAATTGTACAGGTACTGGGTGACGGCTTTCTCCTGTTCTAGCAGGCGAGAGAACATGACCAGGGTCGAATTCCAGCGAGTCGGGCTATCACATATCAAGCGTCTCACCGGAAAGTTGTTTCTCCACTGAATGTCCGCAAAGCGTGCCATGGCCATGTAAGACCGCCTGAAATGCCCACACAACTTCCTGGCCTGCTTCAGGACGTCCTCTAAGTCTGGGTACTTTGACACAAATCTTTCTTGGAGGCAGAGAGAACAGATGGCATTGCTCTGATCTGAGGCAGACACATTAAAAAAATTCCAAACCGCTGAGCCCCCCTGGGGTGATGGCACTATGGTAGCATCAGCAGCTGACCTTGAAGGACATGTTGGCTAGCTGTCCATAGGTGGCGATAAATGGCGCCGGACACTGCCACCAGCTGTTTCTGACTATGAGATCCCCCTGCTTCTTTCAGCAACTTGTCTCCTCCTACTCCTCTCTGACTCCCCCTCTGAACTGTCCCCTTGGTCATCGTTTCTCTTAGGAACCCACGTAGCATCCGTATCATCATAATCATCTTGCCCAGTTTCGCTTGTCTCAGACACCTCATAAACTGCACTGACAGCAGGTAATTTTTCAAGAGAGTGGTCAGCAACTCCAAAAAATAGCTCTTTCTCTGCACTATATTTTGGGCGGAGGGATTTCACTGGTGCGGACTTGGCTCTGCACGGTGGATCTATACTCCATGATCCCATTGGTCCATTTCAAACCCTGGCAGTCTTCCATCAGGTCCTTCTGAGCACGTTCTCTGTGATTGGTCTGTGTGGTGAGAGGGGCGTATATAAGATGATGGTATGTGAATGAGATTTAGTGTGGGACTGTCCAGCCTGATGAAAGGCAGAGAAGTCTGTAACAGCGTGCTGTCGCTGGAATCCAGCCCCATACCTTGTCCATCTATTTTTATGGATTTTAAGATTTTTTGAATAAAGAGCTATGTTTTAATGTGAAAGAGCTATTTTTTGGAGGTGCCGCACGAAATCACATCAGCACGACCTCGCACAGACCTACCGGGTGGCCTTCCTTTGGGTCTGCCTCTACCTCTGCCTCTACCTGTTTTGTCCGTTTTGTTCATATCGGGGAGGATGAAGTGAAAGGTATGCACTGACTTGACTAATACAATGTGCAGTCACACAGCTGCAGTTAACAGGTATGCACGGAGTGGTATATCACACTGCGTGCACTCACGTAGGTAGGTAGGTGCACTGAACACAACAGGTAAGTATATGCAGTGATGGGTATTACAAATGTGCATCTGTCACACACACACGTACCATGAACAGGTACAGTGACTATTGGTATTAACAATGCGTGCGCTCACGTAGGTAGGTGGGTGCACTGAACAACAGGTAGGTATATGCAGTGATGGGTATTACAATGTGACCCTGTCACACACAGACAGGTACCCGACAGGCACAATGACACTGCGTGCACTCACTTAGGTGGGTGGGTGCTCTGAACAACAGGTAAGTATATGCAGTGATGGGTATTACAATGTGCACCTGTCAGTTACACACAGACAGGTACCAGACAGGCACAGTGACACTGCGTGCGCTCACGTAGGTAGGTGGGTGCACTGAAGTGAACAACAGGTAGGTATATGCAGTGATGGGTATTACAATGTGCACCTCTCCCTTCTCTAATTACTGCAGGCACACGAGTGAGTCCAATGAGTGACGCTGCCACCCTTTTATAAGGGGGGGAGTGGCTCCAGGAGGGAGTGTAGTCTGATTGGCTACAATGTGCCTGCTGACTGATGTAGAAGGTCAAAGTTGACCTTCATGATGCACTATGGGGGCGAATCAAACTTCCGGAAAAGTTTGCGGTTCTCCGCGAACGGGAACCATGGAAGTTCGCCAGATACCGTTCGCCGGCGAACCGTTCAGGCCATCTCTATATTTATATCAGGCCCAGAACGTTCAAATCAATTTAAGATTTTAAATAGCGAGACATTTATAAGATTTTCCGACGCTGGGTTAATTGATTTGATTATTATTTATAAATATTATTTTTCTCTTAACATAAATATTATAATAATGAAGTATATTTCAGTAGGCTATGGATAGAAATGTCATTTTTTTAATTCTTTTTTTTTTTTATCTTTATTTAGTTGATTGTGTACATGTGTAAGTCATATTACAGGTGCTAATATTTTTAAACAGCATAACAATTAATCTGTTCTATTTGCGTTGATCACGTCTCTATGTCTCCCATGGTATTATTATAATTACAGGTAAAACCTGAAATATCTCTGTTCCTCAGTGTATTGTGTTCACCTCTGTGCAGTATTACAGGTGACAGTCTTTTAGGAAACAATGAATGATAATTAATGGCATCTATTCCAGGCTATCACTCCTCTGTCTCTCTTGTGGTATTATTACTGTGATTGATAAAACTTGATGAGGCTGAAGTGATCATCTGGAGATGATTAGCCCCTTGGGGGATGGAGCTCGCTGTTTTTATGTTGTGCATTAAAAAAAAAGCTGTTTCTAGTTCCTCTACCTTCTGTCTGGGCTACTCCCCCGAGGATCTCTGCATGTTGATTGTGTGTGACAATTAGGAAAATTACAGCACACAACACTGAGCAAGAACTAAACTTCTGCTAAACTTTCATCTTACATAAGGTGCATTTAAGATAAGAACATTTAACAGTTTTTTAAGAAAACCTGTCATAAGAAATCCAGTATATGTAAAGTAGTACAGTTGATCTCCTTCTATTTCCTGGCTGTAATGATGACCAAAGCCAGTTTTAAAGATAATCTGTACTGTCCGATTTGTACAATAAAAAACATACCAATCGAGTCACTGTGATCTCCTGGATCACTATTTGTCGTTTCCGCCACTCCCTACCGTGTTACAGTATATATAATGTTACAGTATACTACAAGTTTGAATTATCTGCACTCCAGTCTGGGATTAGTCACAGTTTGCATGTGACAGGCAGCAGCTCCCTTCCTCCCTCAGCCTCACAAACTGCAATAAACAAAGCATACACACAGAACCTGGAGGGGGCAAGCAGGGGGGCGTGCATAACTTCTCCCTATCACAGCAGAGGCAGTTCCTTCCTTTCTGGGTCGACAAAGCTTGACAAAGAAAATAAGATTAGATATATTACAGAGACAGTCAACCAGAAAAGGCTGTAGTAATCCAGACCACATTAGAACAGGTATAGGAACTTATAGGATAGAAGAAATAAGGCTGAACATTTTGTTACAGAGTCTCTTTAAATGAAATGGGATCTTGCGTAGAACAATGAGAGAAAAGAACTTAAAAATGGCACCAAGGACAAAAATATTTACAAAGATTAAGTCTGCTCAACAATGATAAGACATTTGTGGGAGGAAGGGGTGAAGACCATACAAATAAAAAGAAAAACACAGATGCCAGGCTCCAATATAATATTATACAGTATTCATAATGCAATGAAACCGCTACAATGTCCCTCAATATAAAAAGATAAGGGGTACAGTAAGGAAATTAGCCAAGATCAAGGACAGTTGTATAAATAAATACCGTACATTGTTCAAAATATTATTCATACTAACCCCAATTTATCATAAAGATATAATTCATATAGCTCATATGTGTAAACAAACAACTAATAATTCTGAATTTCATGCAAATGTAATACAAATTTATGGAGCTTGTGGCTGACTGGAGTACATATTATATAGCCACAGGGCAGTTAGGCAAAGGGCAAGCTGAATAACACCTCACTCTGCTGCCACCGAAATTCCCAGTGGCGTTAAATACTATTCCCCCTCTGAGTCACAACTCGGTGGGGATGGGCGTGTAATTCAGGGTCCAGCTATTGCCGGCACCCACATTACTGATACACAGCTTCGGACTATAAGATTGCAGCTATGGCTGTGCCGATACCAGGTGCTACGCGGCAGACATTGTGCGCCGAGCTGACCTGCTTCGCTGCAGCTGCTCCCTCTAACTTGGGCCAATAAATGTGCAGGAAATTCGCATAATACTTGCTGCAATTCAAAATTTAGCACCTGAAGTGGCTATTTTCTGAAGAAAGGAGGGGGCCCTTAAAGCACACCTGACCTGAGGCAAAGATACCTAAGGTTAGCACAGCACACAGGCATGGCCAAAGGTTTCCTTTTGGTAGCTTTGCCTCAAGTCTACTGTGATTTCACCTCCCTGGCATCTTATTTCCCTGCAATTTTTGTACCAAAAGAGGTTTTTCAGCGTTTCTTTATACTGTAAGCATTTTGGCAGACCGCTTGCAATTTGTGGTCTTGCAAGTTGCCTGCAAGCATGTGTACAATATAAAAAACAACACTTTTTATTATTATTATTATTATTATTTTACTTCAATGTTTGCTGCTATGGGCACTAGTGCTGCCCATAGGTTTTTTTTGTTTTGTTTTTCAGGTTCAGGGATGTTCACACTCCAGAGAGCATATATTCCATGCCTGAAGTGTGAGTAGGGATGGATTTGCCTAGGAGAACTGATGGAGAAGCATGTGATCAATTTGATCAGCTGATAGATTTGTAAGACTCTGATTTGCTGGTCATGGTAATGCGTTAAACCAGGAAGTCATCACAGCAAATCAGAACCTTATGCTGGGTACACACCATGCATTTTCCCGCTCGATTCGACTATTTCTGACATGCTCTATTCGGGCTTCGAGCGTTCCTGTCGTCGATTTGCATGTTAAGTATGCAAAATCAACGGCAGGAACGATCAAAGCCTGAATCGAGCATGTCGGAAGTAGTCGAATCGATCCCGATCGACCCGTGGATCGAGCAGGAAACCGCATGGTGTGTACGCAGCATTACAATTCTATCAGCTAATCAAACTGATCACATGCTCCTCCATGAGTTTTCCTAGGCATGGCCATCCCTAAGTGTGAGCAAACAGTAGGTTTTGAAACTTTGTAACTGGCTGTAAATTGAAAGGGAAATCTATTTCTGAACATTATAAAACTGCGCTAAGACTTGTAGAGCTCTTAGGTATGCTTGTAGCACTTTTTATTGGAGTTTAGCTTTGAGAATCGGCTCTCCACTATAAATATTTCTACAGATTTTATCATAAAAAATAAAACTCAAGAACAAATGAAAACCGCAAATCAAAGTTTATGTAACCAGTTTACACAGAGTTGTATGAAAACCTGAAATATTTCTGTTCCTTAGTGCATTGTGTTCACCTCTGTGCAGTATTACAGGTGATGGTCCTTTAGGAAATTCTGATAATTAATCATCTCTATTTCAGGCTATCACTTCTTTGTCTCTCCTGTGGTATTATTACTGTGATAGATACAACCTGATGAAGCTGAAGGGATCATCTGGAGATGATTAGCACCTTGGGGGATGGAACTCAGTGTTTGTATGTTGTGGATAGAAAAGAAAGCTGTTTATAGCTCCTCCACCTTCTGCCTGGGCTACTCCCCCGAGGATCTCTGATCCCTGTGTTACCTCACCGCATGTCAACTACGTTTGAAAATTACAGCACACATCACTGAGCCTAAAGAAAACTTCTACTAAACTTTGTAAGATGCAGGCAAGGTGCTGAACAGTTTCTCAAGAGAACCTGTCATAAGAAAGATATTACGCTTGCATTAAACAAATCCTATTCACATCTGCCAGTGTTACACAAGCTGTTTTGTCATTAAGGGCCTACTTATACAAAAGATATTTTTTTTGCTTGCGGGTTATTTTCAAAGGCATATTCTTGACAAGTTTGAAAATATCTCCTAGGAGAAAACTCAGGAGAAAAAGGGAATTGTGTATATTACCAACTGAAATTGTAAGGATAAATGGATGGATGAATGTGCAGATGCATGGATATATGTTGAAGTATAGAAGGCACTTATATGAATGTGTATGAAAGGTGAAATAAGAGTAATTGCTTTGCTTCTCAGCTTAGATATGTGACCTGTTTGTGCATGAGGCCTGTCCCCTCCATTGGCTTGGTCCGGCCCTGATGGCTCATGCATGGAGGGCATGTCCATAAAATAAGTAGGTGGCCGGAAAGGGATATTAACCACTTAATGTTAAGATGGGTAGGTGGAGTTTGTTTTTTGCTGGTGCTTGTGTTTTTTTTTTGTTTTTCTTACTTTCTTTTTTCTCTCTCTTACTATAATTAGTTTGACCTGAGCCACTGGTGGAATATTTGATATATTGTAGTGATGATGGAGTGAGGGAGGGGGGGAGGAGAGGAAAGAAAATCAAACTATGATGCAGACCTGAGACCCACGTATGATGGCTTCACAGCTGTCACATGGTCATATCTGGGTCACATACCGGCTGAGTTTGAAAAAGAAAAGAAAAAAAAAAAAAGAAAGAAAAAGAAAAAAAGAAAAAAAAAAAAAAAAAAAAGAGGAGAAAAAGGGAATTGCATATGGGCCCATGGCCCATATACAATTAATGTCTTCTCCTGAGTTTTCTCCTAGGAGATAATTTTCCATCTTCTCTTTACCTACTTTAAGACCTTGTCACGCCAATGGGTGTGACCGCGGCGGCAGCCCCAGGACCGCCTAACGCCATTTGGCGTCAAGTCCTGGGGCCGGCTACTGCAGGAGATTGTGCGTGCGGATGCCTGTGCATCTCCGCTTGGAAGGCGGAGCCCCGCCTTCTGTCTCCCAGTGGCGATTGCTGCTCAGAGACTGTTAGATGGTGTAACCGTCATTTATAATCCTTGTACTGCGCTGCGATATGCAGCAGTGCTGTACTGGGGACAGCTGTGTGACACGGCTGTCCCCTCCGTTGGCTCAGGAGTGATCGGCTGTCATAGGCTGAAGCCTATGACAGCCGATCACAGTGATTGGCTGGCGGGGGGAGTGAGGGCGGAGATAAAATGAATAAATAGTAAAAAATATTGAAAAAAATAAAGAGATAAATATTTATATAAAACTATGCAGTCGTGCAGCTTGGCCTTAAAGCTGCAGTGGCCCAATTAACAAAAAATGCCCTGGTCTTTAGGGGGGTTTAGTACTGTGGTCCTCAAGTGGTTAGAATAACTTTTTTCAGCACTTTGTAATTAAAAAGTACCAAAAAGTAGGTGAAAAAGAGTATTTTCTAGCTTGCTGATTGTTGAAAAAAACATTTTATTGACCGGGTGTGAAAATATCACCAAGGAAAAAAAGGGAATTGCATATGGGCCCTTGTGTAGAATAATGAGAGATGAGACCTTGCAAGGAGATTGCACCAAGCACTATGTTCAAAAATTGTTTAAATGCATTAAAGCATACATGAACTGAGAGGGATTGTGGAGGCCGACATATTTATTTCCCTTTGAACTATAACAGTTGCCTGGCTGTCCTGCTGGCGTACGTGGATTCTGGTCACCTGGTCACTTTGGCACATGGTGAGCCAAATAATGGCTCACCCCACTGCAACACAAATTCTGGGTGGGGTTAATTTACTTTTCCCACTTCGCGTCCTAGCAACTCGGAGGGAGAAATAATTTGGGGTCTGGCAATCGCCAGCACTTAAATTACACTGCTGTGCGGCCACCAAATCCATAACAATATTATGTCTATGGTGGTGTAACGATTGGTGTCAGCACACAGAGAGAATCTGATTATTGATGATCTGCAGAATCATCAATAATACAGATGTATACTTGATTATGGATGATCTGCAGAATCACTAATAATACAAGTATGACTAACCTCTGGACACCTAATGAAGTGTAAGTGTTTGGTGTAACTGTAAGCTATCTCCCATTAGGCGGGAGACACAGGCAGCTCGGCCAGGAACTACCTGAGGGGCAGGTGGCCCTCGGCTGTGCAGGGACTATCTCCTTGAGAGAGGGAATAGAGAGAACCTGGCAACCAGAGATACTTGGAGATCAGATAATAGACTGTACTGCAGCCAGGGGACTCCAGAGGAGTAGAGTTCACTGGCTGCTAGCAGGCCGGACTCTCTGAGGAGCAGGAGTCCTAATAACTAACTGACACTAGGTGGAATAGTGTCACAGCTAGTACAGATAGACTGAGCACTCAAGGGATGAGTGACAGCCTGGAGGGTCGGGCAGGCCAGGTCGGCAACAAACGAGCAGATAAGGTACAGAGACAGAAGGCTGATTCGGTAACCGGGTACAGGCAGGGTTTGGCAACAGGTAGGCAGATATGCAGAGGTACCGAATCAGAAAGCAAGAGAGAGGTCGACAGAGCAGATAGTCATAACAGATATAAAGCACAGTCCTAGTCTGAGGTGTGAGGTCCTTGGCCTCGACACCCAGGAACTAGTCTAGATAATAACTCAGCAATGACACAGTAATCCTAAGCTTGGGTGTGAGGTCCTTGATCTCAACACCCCGGAACTGGTCTAAGGTATAACACAGTAATGACACAGTGATCCTAAGCTTGGGTGTGAGGTCCTTGGTCTCAACACCCCGGAACTGGTCTAAAGTATAACACAGCAGTAATCTGGCTAAGTGTGAATTCCCAGGTCCACCTGGTTCTAACACACTGTGGGATCTGACTGAGGTCTGAGTTCTCACACGTAAGTATTCGCAACGGCAGACAACCAGAGACTGACCAGCAAGATCTATATATACTGCAGCGCTCCTTCGCACCGACCTGCGCCACTCAGCCAATCAGTGGGATCGTCCTGATCAGCTGATACCTTTCCTACTGGCATAAAGGGCTTGCCTTCTAGCGCGCACGCGCGTAGCTCTCCATCTGTGTGCACTAGAAGGCCCAGGCAAACCAGACGCATGCTGCTGTGCGGAAACCGCCGCTCTGAACGCGGAGACAGCCGCCCCGCTGCCAGACCGCGCGACGGCATCTCCACAATCCATTACAGGTGGCCAGGCCCGGTCCGCCCATGATGCCAAGTAAGGTGACTTCCTGAGGAGGCAGAAGTCTGGGGGCAGCACCAGGCAAAAACAGGCAGTGAAGAGAGTGCCTGGCCAACCTATATTTTGGGAAACTGTACCTGGCTAATCTATACTGGGGGCAGCTGTACCTAATTACCAACACTGGGGGCACCTATAACTAGCTTCCTACCTATACTTAGAATTGTCGCGAACCCACGGATTTTGGTTCGCGAACCGCGAACACGAACTTGCGAAGAAATTTGCGAACAGGCGAATCATCGTAAACCGCAATAGACTTCAATGGGCAGGCGAACTTTCAAACACTAATTCTGACTAATTCAAACTACAAACACTAATACTGGCCACAAAAGTGATGGAAAAGATGTTTCAAGGGGTCTAACACTAGGAGGGGGGCATGGCGGAGTGGGATACACGCCAAAAGTAATTGGGAAAATTACGGATTGGACGCACAGCAGGGATATAATCCCTAAAGGGCAGAAATTACATTGCATTATTAAACTTGAGGCCTAAAGTGCTTGACATCATCTTGCGTGTGTACACATGAATCAGGGAGTGTAATTAGTGTACTGCTTCACACTGACAGAATAAACTCACTGTGTAACGTACCACAAACAGCTGTTTGTGTAGTGATGGCCATACTGGAAAAACATACTAGAGAGTGCAGGCGATGGCGGTTTTCCAGCCCATATGGTCGGGTTGAGGTAGCTCACTGACAGAACAACAGTGACTGACTGTCCAGCTGATCGAATTTGGTCTGTCCACAATGAAGCAACGACCTTATAATCTATCTTCTTAGGTCAGGTGTGCGCTCCAACACACTCATATAGCCGGTCAGGCAGGTCATTGCTTCATTGTGATACGCAAGCCCCTTCACTGCAGCAAGGTAACGATCATTATTATTATTATTATTATTATTTATTAGATTTATATAGCGCCAACATATTACGCAGCGCTGTACAATAAATAGGATTACAGACAATGATAACAGGGTTGACAGAACAATACAGGTAACAGACCATAGATACAACAATACAGGTAATAGCAATAAGATACGCAACACAATGCAGATAATAGTACAATGCCAGATCATAAACTGGAATGGTAGTGGTAAAAAATTACCAGTTCCAAATTCTGGGTAAAGTGCACACAGTCAAGTATGATACACAAGGGAAGAGGGCCCTGCCAAAGGCTTACAATCTAGAGGGAGAGGCTGGTGACACAAAAGGAGGGGGTGCATCAAGAAGTTATTGGCAGAAAGGATTAGGGTAGTGTTGAGTTGATGTAGGCCTCCTTGAAGAAGTGAGTTTTGAGTGCTTTTTTGAAGGTGTTGAAGGTGGGAGCGAGCCTGATGGGCAACGGGAGAGAGTTCCACAGGATAGGGGCAGCTCTAGTGAAGTCCTGCAGTCTGGCATGGGAGTGCGAGATGCGTGGGGTGGTTAAGAGGAGGTCGTTGGAGGAGCGAAGTGGGCGGCCAGGTGTATATCTGCTGACCAGGTCAGAGATGTAGGTTGGGCAGGACTTGTGTAAGGATTTGTATGCCAAACATAGGATCTTGAAGCTGATTCTGAAGTGAATTGGAAGCCAATGAAGGGATTTGCGTAGGGGAGTTGTGGAGACAGAGCGGTGGAAGGAGTAGATGAGTCTGGCTGCTGCGTTCATGATGGATTTTAGGGGGGCGATGCGGTTTTGAGGAAGGCCTGACAAGAGGGAGTTGCAGTAGTCCAGGCGGGAGATGATGAGGGCATGGACAAGGAGTTTGGTAGTGTCTGGGGTCAGGAAAGGCCGGATCTTGGAGATGTTGCGTAAGTGGAAATAGCAGGCTCTAGCTACGGTTTGGATGTGGGAGGTGAAGGAGAGGGCCGAGTCTAGGGTGACACCCAGGCAGCGGGCTTGTGTGGTTGGATAAATGATTGTACCATTGACAGTGACATAGAGGTCAGTGGGGGGTGAAGCAGCACGGGGCAGGAAAATTAGGAGCTCAGTCTTATCCAAGTTTAATTTTAGGGACCTGGCAGACATCCACGATGAAATAGCTGAGAGACCAGAGGATACCTTCTCCATGGTGGTGGTGGAGAGGTCAGTGGTATGGAGGTAAATCTGGGTGTCATCTGCATATAGGTGATAGTTGAAACCCAGAGAGGAGATGAGTTTTCCGATGGAGGCGGTGTAAATGGAGAACAGCAGGGGACCAAGAACAGAGCCTTGGGGGACCCCAACTGAAAGTGGGAAGGAGGTTGAGGAAGGGGAATTGACACATGTACATGCCTTTTGTTTTGTTGATGCAGCCGCAGTGCAGCCAGAAAAATTAGGCAGGCATGTAAACGCACCAGAAAAATTATTGTAGCGGCCGCTGCTAGCAGCAGCCTTAAAAATTCAGGAATCCACCTGGAGTCCTGGACCCTGTTGGTGGTGGCGGAGAAGGCAGTCAAGCGGCCTGCAGGCAGAGATGCTGTGTGGGGAGCGACTTAGTCTTGGGGCAGGCAGTCACCTGATGTGTGGGGAGCGACTTAGTCTTGGGGCAGGCAGTCACCTGATGTGCAGGTAGAGATGCTGTGTGTGGGGACTGACTTAGTCTGACAGGCCTGACTGTGCTTTGCAGACCAGGCGTTCGTGGTCAGATGGACCCTTGGCCCAACGCTGTGTGCCAGAGATGACACCACTTGCCTTTCAACATGCTCTGGGATAATGGCACTTTGGTGATGGCTGTTGATGGAGTGTTAAGTGGGGTGCCAGAATCAGAGCAGGAGGAGGAAGATATGTCACGCTTCTGTGCGGAAGCTGAGGAAGATGAGGTGTTCTGTGTTGAATAGTCAACTATGTCCTGACAATGTCCTGGGGTTGATAGCACGTGCCTTCTTCTGAACACTGTACTTTGGTCGAGGGCCGCACAAAATCACGACAGCACAACCTTGAACAGACCTGCCGGGTGGCCTGCCTCTGGCTCCGCCTCTGCCTGTTGTTCTGTTCATATTGGGGGGATGATGTGAAAGGTACCGTATTTTTCGGAATATAAGACGCACTTTTTCTTCCCCAAAACTTATATTCCAAAGGTACGGTATTTTCGCCCTATAACATACTTACCGGATCCTGCTGCCGCGATCCTCACCTCCTTCGTCTGACCGCTGTTATCCAAGGTCGCAGCAGCCATCATCTGAGGCAGGGGCACCTTAACCTAGTGACCACCCAGGCAGCGGCTTGGAGCAGCTTTGATGGGGTAAGGCGCAATAAATTACTGTCAGTCCAAGGGGAAATAAAAATTCCGGTCCTGAAAGACCGTTGTAAGGGACTGGAGAGAAATAGATTTCCTTCTGTTTTAAGAAGGCAAATTACACCAAGCTTTGCTTTTTTAGTAGGAGGGCATTTTGGTAACTTTTATCCCCCTATACAGTCCTAGAAGCTTGGGTCACCCTGAGCTGCTTGGATACTCTGCTCTTTTCACAAATAGCCTTCTGCTAAGTCAAGGATAAAGAATCATTCAGAGTTCAGATTTATAGATACTCCCTAAGAAGAAGGTGTCTGGTTTATAGCTGTTCTCTGCCCCACCTTTCTGAGCCTGAGTGACTGACTGCCGTTTAAGGCAGTCAGGGTAGAGAAAGTTTTCTACTCTCTTTTTTAAGAAGGCAATTACACCAAGCTTTGCTTTTTTAGTAGGAGGGCTTTTTGGTTCTTTGTATCCCCCTATACATTACTAGTAGCTTGGGTCACCCTGAGCTGCTTGGTTACTCTGTTCTACTCTCACAAGTGTTTTTAGGGATGCATCTAATAAGGATTCATAGAAAGATTTGAGACAGACCCTCACTATTCAGTGTACAGAGGTGACAGCACCCTACCCCCAAATGTTACTGAGTCTGCAGAGCGAGCAAGACAAACAAACAAACAGTAAACTCTGCAGACAGCCCTGTGCTCTGCTGCTAGAATGTCTGGCATGTCTAAATGTCAGGACGCTTGCCATGACTAGCAGGGCCGGGCCGAGGCATAGGCTGGAGAGGCTCCAGCCTCAGGGCGCAGTGAAGGAGGGGGCGCAGAATTCATTCAGCTGTCATTCCTAATTGTGTTTGAAGCAGAAAGAAATAAGAAAAGGGGATACATGGCAGTGACTGCAAGCCAGGTAACTAGAGATTAGGGTGTTGGGGAGGTTGTGGGCCAATGGGGGCCTCTTAGTCTAATAGCAATCAGTGTGTGATGGCTGGGGTGGGAGGGATGGAGGGGCGCACTTTGGTGTCTCAGCCTTGGGTGCTGGGTGACCTTGTCCCGGCTCTGATGACTAGCTATGGAGAGGTAGGATCATCTGATCCTCTCTCCCCTCTTCTTGAATTCCCCAGGACAGTGTTTGAAGTGTGTAATGCACACAGTGGGGGTTGCAGGTTTTGTCTTTCATTGTGAGAGAGTGAACAGGAGGGCAGCATCTAAAGCTCAAACAATGATAATGGACATGTAAGCAATGTGTGTAATTACATCCATCACTACTTATAATTGAAGCTGGCATAATAATGTATTTCCATTAATGCTGTCTGTTTGCCCTCTCTCTAATGCTATGTACCACCTCACGATTTTTCCAACGATTTTCCCGATGTCCATCAAATTTTTTTTTTGAGCAACAAGTAGTCATTTACACGATGTCGTGACATCGCTTAGCGTTGTGTGGTGAAAAGTGACCGTCACTGAGGATCGGATCTTTAAGAACCTTGACGACACCCCGTAAAGTACTGCGGTCTCTTGACTTCTCGTTGGCGCCCGTCCTGTAATGTCACGTGACATCTCACATACCCGCTGGCAGGAAGATGAATCGCTGGACGCTTGTCATGAGGGGACACCTCGCTGGATCCATCTTCCTGTGTTGTTGCAGTCACTGTGGTGAGTGTGGAGCTTAACTTTGCTCGCCCTCACCCTCTGCTCATGCGCCCTCTCCCACTGTCTCTCTGACCAAACAACTGCTACTTGGGGAACAATGTGCACAACTATGTACACTAGTCTGAGCACTCTTCAGGGGAGCCAGTAGCATTTGGAACTATTATTGTGTATTTATGTAGCACTGACATCTTCAGCACTTTACAGAGTACATAGTCATGTCACTGACTGCTCACTGGAGCTTACAATTTAATCCCTACCATAATCAAACTGTAATGTCCTACCATATTATTATTATGTATTCATATAGCACTGACATATTCTGCAGCACTTTACAGAGTACATAGTCATGTCACTGACTGTCCTCAGAGTAGCTCACAATCTAACCCTACCGTAGTTATAGAATAATGTCCTACCATATTATTATTATGTATTTATATAGCACTGACATCTCCTGCAGCACTTTACAGAGTCATGTCACTGACTGTCCTCAGAGGATCTTACAATCTAATCCCTACCACAGTTATAGTCTAATATTTTCAATATAGGATTGTTTTGGGGTAAACCAGTTGACTTATTAGTATGTTTTTTAGGATGCAGGAAATGTCTGAAGTGTCTGAAGACAGAAACTCCATGCAGATTTTGCCCTGGCCAATGTTCAAGCCTAGGACTCAGCACTAAAATGCAGTAGTGGTACCCACTGAGCCTCTATTCTACTCATAGATATCTGCTCATCCATGTCATCAATTCTGACCCTCTACTACCCTTCCTCCCTCCATTCTACTTCTCTTCTCTTGTATCACTTACACTACAAACACACTGTGCTTATCTCCAGAATGGATTATGAATCAAGCTATTAGGCCCAGTGCACACCAAAACCGCTAGCAGATCCTCAAAACGCTAGCCGTTTTTGGAGCAGATTTCAGAGCGATTCTAGGCATGTTTAGAGACATTTTCTAAACATGTCGAGCGTTTTTGTGAAGCAGATTACAAATCTTGTTACAGTAAAAGCTGTTACTGAACAGCTTCTGTAGCAAAAACGCCTGGAAAACTGCTCTGATCTAGCGTTTTTTCAGAGCGGTTAGTATTTTTCCTATACTTTACATTGAGGCAGAATCGCTTCTGCAAACCGCAAATGTGCAGCAGGAGGCACGTTTGCAGTTTACTTAAAACCTCAAACCGCTGGTGTGCACCATCCCATTGAAATACATTAGCCAAGCGTTTTCACAGACAGATGCGGTTGGCGGATCGCTGCTAAAACCGCTCGGTGTGCACTGGGCCTTAAACCACCTTACCATATCAGCCCTTCAATGTCATGATATACCCACTCTAGTCCTACCCTAACAGGTGGTAACATATTTGCAAATCTCATAATGTTTGTGAAAAATTATTCTGAAAGGAAGAATGTCTTGCTTGATAATCCAATCTTGCAATGTGACTGACATTGGAACTAGTAGTGTGGGTGTTGTATTTATTTGAGGTGCATACTGGCAGCATGTGCTGTATATGGCATACAATGCTGATCATGCACAAGGTAAACTTAGGCAGCTGCCTAGGGTCTAGAGATAGTTTAGGGGCTAACTTAATGAGCCAGGTGACCATCAGTGGAGGGCCCCATTTCATAGTTATCCTTCTCTGATGGCTTATATCATGTGTGAAGTGTTCTAGAATGTATATGATTTTTGTTTTATTTTTTATGGGGGGGGGGGGGGCGCCACAGGATTTCTTGCCTGGAGTGACAAGAAGGCTAGAGGCGCCCCTGATCTGAGGGTCCCATTAGGTGTCATCAGAGGGTCCAGCAATCCCATCCAGTATCCCCGCTCTTTAAGTGTCCAAGTCGCCCTCTCCTCTTCACTGCAGTCATGCTTGTATGCAACCTCGTGGTGATCACGCGGTGATTACGCGCTGCCGCCCCGCCGACTTCCTCCATAGTTACGGCATCCTCATCTTAGTTACAGTGCCCCCTTCTGTGTGACGAGCGGCGCAAGTGCGCCTGACATCATGCGTGACCCCGGCGCACGTGCGCCGCTCGTCACACAGAAGGGGGCACTGTAACTAAGAAGAGAACGCTGTGACTGAAACGGATAGGGAGCCAGTGCAGGGATTCACAAAGGGGAGATGAGAATCGGAGCGGTGCGAAGAATGGATGAGTCTTGCAGCTGCGTTCATCACTGATTGAAGGGGGGCAGTGCGTTTCAGGGGGAGGCCAGAAAGGAGGGAGTTACAGTAATCAAGGCGGGAGATGATGAGGGCATGAATGAGCAGTTTGGTCATGTCCGGAGTTAAGAAGGGGCGGATCTTGGAGATATTACGGAGGTGGAAATTGCAGGCTCTGGTGATGTTTTGGATGTGTGGGATGAAGGAGAGTCCAAGATGACACCCAGACAGCGGGCCTGGGAGGTAGCGTGAATGGTTGTGTTGTCGATTGTGAGGTGGAAATCTGGGAGGGGTGCAGCAGCATGGGGTGGAAAGATCAGGAGCTCAGTTTTGTCTAGGTTAAGCTTCAGGAACCTAGCTGACATCCAGGAGGAAATTGCTGAGAAAGGGCTTCGATTGTTCCTGTCGTCGATTTGCATGTTAAGTATGCAAAATCGACGGCAAAAACGATCGAAGCCCGAATCGAGCATGTCGGAAATAGTCGAATCGATCCCGATTGACCCGCGGATCGAGCGGGAAAACTCATGGTGTGTACCCAGGCCAGCATTACAAATCTATCAGCTAATCAAACTGATCACATGCTCCTCCATGAGTTCTCCCAGGCGTGGCCATCCCTAAGTGTGAGCAAACAGTAGGTTTTGAAACTTTGTAACCGTCTGTAAATTGAAAGGGAAATCTATTTCTGAACATTATTAAACTGTGCTAAGACTTGTAGAGCTCTTAGGTATGTTTTTTGTATCACTTTGTATTGGAGTTTAGCTTTGAGAATCGGCTCTCCACTTGAAATATTTCTACAGATTTCATCATAAAAAATAAAACTCAAGAACAAATGAAAACCGCAAATCAAGGTTTACGTAACCAGTTTACACAGAGTTGTATGAAAACCTGAAATATCTCTGTTCCTTAGTGCATTGTGTTCACCTCTGTGCAGTATTACAGGTGATGGTCCTTTAGGAAATTCTGATAATTAATCATCTCTATTTCAGGCTATCACTTATTTGTCTCTCCTGTGGTATTATTACTGGGATAGATACAACCTGATGAAGCTGAAGGGATCATCTGGAGATGATTAGCACCTTGGGGGATGGAGCTCAGTGTTTGTATGTTGTGGATAGAAAAGAAAGCTGTTTATAGCTCCTCCACCTTCTGCCTGGGCTACTCCCCCGAGGATCTCTGATCCCTGTGTTACCTCACCGCATGTCAACTACGTTTGAAAATTACAGCACACATCACTGAGCCTAAAGAAAACTTCTGCTAAACTTTCATCTTTTTTAAGATGCAGGCAAGGTGCTGAACAGTTTCTCAAGAGAACCTGTCATAAGAAAGATATTACGCTTGCATTAAACAAATCCTATTCACATCTGCCAGTGTTACACAAGCTGTTTTGTCATTAAGGGCCTACTTATACAAAAGATATTTTTTTTGCTTGCGGGTTATTTTCAAAGGCATATTCTTGACAAGTTTGAAAATATCTCCTAGGAGAAAACTCAGGAGAAAAAGGGAATTGCATATGGGCCCATGGCCCATATTCAATTAATGTCTTCTCCTGAGTTTTCTCCTAGGAGATAATTTTCCATCTTCTCTTTACCTACTTTAAGACCTTGTCACGCCAATGGGTGTGACCGCGGCGGCAGCCCCAGGACCGCCTAACGCCATTTGGTGTCAAGTCCTGGGGCCGGCTACTGCAGGAGATTGTGCGTGCGGATGCCTGTGCATCTCCGCTTGGAAGGCGGAGCCCCGCCTTCTGTCTCCCAGCGGTGATTGCTGCTCAGAGACTGTTAGATGGTGTAACCGTCATTTATAATCCTTGTTCTGCGCTGCGATATGCAGCAGTGCTGTACTGGGGACAGCTGTGTGACACGGCTGTCCCCTCCGTTGGCTCAGGAGTGATCGGCTGTCATAGGCTGAAGCCTATGACAGCCGATCACAGTGATTGGCTGGCGGGGGAAGTGAGGGTGGAGATAAAATAAATAAATAAATAAATAAATAAATAAATAAATAGTAAAAAATATTGAAAAAATAGAGAGATAAATATTTATATAAAAATATGCGGTCCTGCAGCTTGGCCTAAAAGCTGCAGTGGCCCAATTAACACAAATGGCCTGGTCTTTAGAGGGGTTTAGTACTGTGGTCCTCAAGTGGTTAGAATAACTTTTCAGCAAGGTAAAAAAATACAAAAAGGACGGGAAGAGAACCGGGAGCCCAATCTGGTGTATTATAATACGTTGATTCTGGATAAGTGCAGTATTTATATGGTTGTTATACTCACAAAATTAGGTTGCAAGCCTGGCAACCATTTGTAGTACGTGCAAGGAAGTACCGTCCCCGCTCGGTCTAATTGTGGTCGCAGCTCCTGAAGGAAAAAATCCACTTGCCGGAAGTGGTAACCCCGGGTAAGTGGTGGTTGATCAGTAGGATAAAGAAGGAGGCGCCCAGAGTATGTGTATCTGATAAAACTAAATAGTACTGTATAATATTCAAATGATAATTTTTTTTTTTCAGCTGGTCCTACCTTAATAAAGTAGTCCCTTCACTTGATATAAAGAGATAAACATTTTATTTGGCACTTTTAAAAGATAACGCGTTTCGTGGAAAAAACGCTTCCTCAGGTCGTATGATATGCCTTTAAGAAACAGACAGGGCATTCTGGATCACATATAGGAATTCTGCTGTATATCTTACAATCATAATACATTTGAAATATATAAAACCAATAACAGACCGATGTATTAAAAGGAAAAATAGAACAAGAAAAAGAAAATATATATATGTATATTCTCCAATCAGTATCAATAAAAAATAAAACCAGTAAGAATCAGAGAGACTGCTCAGTACTCACAGGGTGAGATTCTGCACACACTAAATTCTATAGTGCATGATACGTGTATAAATGTAATACGTATATAAACATATTGGGGTAGTAGATACAGATCAAGACCTGATTGGGTCCGAGGATCACAAAGGCTATCATTCATGAACAGGCTGTCGGTAAAGAGAATCAGTGCGGGAAAACACCGCTGGCGGTGTTTTAGACTTCTGGGTGGGCATTCATAAAAAAGCATCCATGTGCGGAAGCAGTGCGGAGATTCCCCGAGCTAAGCTGGCGGTAGGCAGGCGGTAGGCTTGCGGAGACAAGGAAGCTGCCGAGTTGATACATTTCTCCATGTTCCGCTCTACCGCAGCTGCCTGGGAAGTCTCTGTGTGTCTCCATTCACTTAACATTGGTATCGCCACATCACAGGGAGCGGTACTTCCCGACCTCACACCGCTTGCGGCGATCTTTATGAATTAACATTTTGCTACATTTGTACCGATAATCACCGCACAAGGCGGTGATTTATCATTCTGCTCGGTAGTGTCATTTTTCCATGCGGAAGGAGCCTTTATGAATGCTGACTTTGCCGAGTGGTCAGTAAAGTCAGCTGTTTTAAGCATTTCCGCATGCGGAAATGCTTTATGAATGATAGCCAAAGTCTCTTAAACATATATTAAATCATACGGGTAGAGAATGAATGGCTGGATGGGGAAACTATTATAGACCTACTATTTAGTTTTATCAGATACACATACTCTGGGCGCCTCCTTCTTTATCCTACTAGAATAACTTTTCAGCACTTTGTAATTAAAAAGTACCAAAAAGTACGTGAAAAAGAGTATTTTCTTGCTCACTGATTGTTTAAAAAACATTTTATTGACCGGGTGTGAAAATATCACCAAGGAAAAAAAGGGAATTGCATATGGGCCCTTGTGTAGAAAAATGAGAGATAAGAACTTGCAAGGAGATTGCACCAAGCACTATGATCAGCAATAGTTTACATTCATTAAAGCATACCTGAACTGAGAGGGATTATGGAGGCCGACATATTTATTTCCCTTTGAACTATAACAGTTGCCTGGCTGTCCTGTTGGCGTACGTGGATTCTCGTCAACCGGTCACTTTGGCACATGGTGAGCCAAATAATGGCTCACCCCACTGCCGCACAAATTCTGGGTGCGGTTAATTACTTTGAGTCCTAGCAACTCGGAGGGAGAAGTAATTTGGGGTCTGGCAATCTCCAGCACCTAAATTACACTGCTGTGCGGCAGCCCCGTTTCTATGGGCGTGCGACACGTGCCATCGCTCGGGACGCTTTATTTTGCGCAGGAGGGGGGCGCAGGAGCGGGAGGAACAGACATAATAGTTACAACTCACCTCCTTCAGCCGTTCCCCCGCAGTTTCAATGACTTTCCTCTCCCAGCGTCCGTCGCCTGGTAACAGCGCTCCCTGTGATGACGTACCGCGTGTCATCACAGGGAGCGCTGTTACGGAGACAGATGCCGGGAAAGGAAGGACATTGAAGCAGCGCGGGTTCGGTGGAAGGAGGTGAGTTGTAACTATTATCAGGGCAGGCAGAAGATTGCTTGGGGCGGGTGGGGAGCCGCTGGCAACATTTCTTATTAGCACATAGCTGACAGAGTCCGCAGTTCTGTCCCTTCCCAGACGCCAGCTTTGCACACAGACATAAGAAGAAGAAACAGTGGCTGCCTCTACTAGACGGAAGTCTCTATGCTGCTGGGGCTGCCACAGATCAGAAACCCACAGGGGACAGGCATAGAGTGAGTACTCCGTGCACAAATAAGAAGAAGAACCACAGCAGCTACAGTATATTTCCTGAAGGGAAGAGAGAGAGAAAGCACGGCTGGGGAGGGAGAGAATGATCAGCTGATTAGCTCAGCTGATCGGGACTGGAGCTCACATGGACACGGGGAGAAGCAGGGCTCTGTATGCAGCCAATCACAGTGCACAGCAGAGAGGCATAATGATGCAGGAAAGGAAACTGGATGATCTGATTCCTGACAGGGGATAACCTGCTGTGGCTGCATGCTTGTGAGTAGCTGTTGTGACTGTATGCTTGAGAGTGCACCCTCCCCCCTTTCTCCAAAGTAGCATTTGTTCCCCTCAGCATGCCCTCCCACTCCATAGAGGCACCACAGTTACCAGCATGCTCCTCCTGTCCATAGAGGCATCACTGCTCCCAGCATGCCCATTCACAGAGGCACCACTGCCCCCAGCATGCCCCTCCTGCACTATAGGGTCACCATACCTCCCAGCAAGAACCACCTCTCTTTATACAGGCACTACAGTTCCAAGCATGCCCTTCCTCCTCCATATAGTATCGAGTTGTCCCTTACGGTTGGCAGGAGGACCCCCTGGTCTCCCCCCCCCCCCCCAAAGTGATTAGTGGCCCCCTGGAGCCTCTGCAGCATATTCGCAGAAGAGCACACTTAACTGTACAGCTTGCTTCTCTGTGCTTTATCCTCCTTCATCTCTCTGACCCAGTGACACATGGATGCAGTCCACTGCAAATACAGGGGCCCTGGGGAACCACTATTCACATTTGAGGGGACCTGGCAGCCAGCTCTGGGGGACAACCCAATACTATATGGAGACTGAGAGGCATGCTGGAAACTACGGTGCCTCTGGAAGGGAAGTAGCATCATGGGAGCTGTGGGGCCTCTGTGGAGGGGTAGAGGCATTTTGGCAGCTGTATTGCCTCTATAGAGGGGGGCATGCTGTGAGCTGTTGTAGGTTTGCCCTTAAGGAAAAAATGGTCTTGGCTAGCCCCTTTAATTTCTACCCTTACCTGGCTAACTTATTCACTCTGACCACCCCCTCAGTTCTGGCTGCCCCACTCTATCCTTTTTTTCCTAACTCCTACCTCACTGATATCTCCTCGCCCTGACCACCTCTTTAGTTACTGCTCCTCTCCACCCTTACAAGCCCCCCCCCCCCCCAACCCCGCTTGGTGTGTATGGATCTATGTTTTTTTTGGGGGGGGGGGATTGCATCCGGCCCTGACTATTATGTCTGCATCCCCCGCAGCTGCGCTTCTCTCCTGCCACCCATACCTAACTAACCTAAACTGCAGGAACCTACCTATTTAACCTAAACTGCGGGAACCTACCTAACTAACCTGTATTGCGGGATCCTGCCTATCTAACCTAAACTGTGGGAACCTACCTATCTAACCTATACTGCGGGCACCTACCTATCTAACCTATACTGCAGGAACCTACCTAACTAACCTATACTGCCGCAACCTACCTAACTAACCTATACTGCGGCAACCTACCTAACTAACCTATACTGCGGCAACCTACCTAACTAACCTATACTGCGGGAACCTACCTAACTAACCTATACTGCGGGAACCTACCTAACTAACCTATACTGTGGGAACCTACCTAACTAACCTATACTGCGGGGACCTACCTATCTAACCTAAACTGCAGGGTCCTACCTATCTAACCCATACTGGGGGAACATACCTATCTAACCCATACTGGGGGAACCTGCCTATCTAACCCATACTGGGGGAACCTACCTATCTAACCTATACTGCAGGAACCTACCTATCTAACCTATACTGCGGGCACCTACCTATCTAAACTATACTGGGGGCATCTACCTATCTTACCTATACTGGTAGCAACTATATGGGCTACCCTATACTGGAGGCACCTACGTAGCTAACCTATACTGGGGGCAACTACCTATCTAACCTATAATGGGGCAACTATACAGGCTACCCTATACTGGAGGCACCCACGTAGCTAACCTATACTGCGGGCACCTATGCCTGGCTCCTTGGGGGGAGGGGGGCGATTTTTTACACTCTCGCCCTGGGTGAAATTTAGCCTAGAAACTGCCCTGCTGCGGGGCCACCAATCCCATAACAATATCATGTCTATGGCGGCCAGGCCCGGTCCGCCCATGATGCCAAGTGAGGTGACTTCCTGAGGCAGCAGAAGTCTGGGGGCAGCACCAGGCAGAAACAGGAAGTGAAGAGAGTGCATGGCCAACCTATATTTTGGGAAACTGTACCTGGCTAATCTATACTGGGAGCAGCTGTACCTAACTACCAACACTGGGGGCACCTATAACTAGCTTCCTACCTAGACTTAGAGTTGTCGCGAACCCGCGGATTTTGGTTCGCGAACCGCGAACATGAACTTGCGAAGAAGTTCGCAAACCGGCGAATCATCGCGAACCGCAATAGACTTCAATGGGCAGGCGAACTTTCAAACACTAATTCTGACTAATTCAAACTACAAACACTAATTCTGGCCACAAAAGTGATGGAAAAGATGTTTCAAGGGGTCTAATACCTGGAGGGGGGCATGGCGGAGTGGGATACATGACAAAAGTAATTGGGAAAATTACGGATTTGACGCACAGCAGGGATATAATCCCTAAAGTGCAGAAATGACATTGCGTTCTTGAATTGGAGGCCTAAAGTGCTTGAAATCATCTTGCGTGTGTATACATGGATCAAGGAGTATAATTAGTGTACTGCTTCACACTGACAGACTAAACTCACTGTGTAACGCACCACAAACAGCTGTTTGTGTAGTGATGGCCATACTGGAAAAACATACTGGCGAGAGTGCAGGCGATGACGGTTTTCCAGCCCATATGGTCGGGCTGAGGTAGCTCACTGACAGAACAACAGTGACTGAGTGTCCAGCTGATCGAATTTGGTCTGTTCACAATGAAGCAACAATCTTATTATCCAACTTCTTGGGTCAGGTGTGCCCCCCCAACACACTCATATAGCCGGTCATTGCTTCATTGTGATACGCAAGCCCCTTCACCGCTGCAATGTAACGATCATGAAGGGGAATTGACACATGTACATGCCTTTTGTTTTGTTTTTGCAGAACGCAGTGCAGCCAAAAAAATTAGGCAGGCATGTAAACGCACCAGAAAAATTATTATAGCGGCCGCTGCTAGCAGCGGCCTTAAAAATTCAGGAATCCACCTGGAGTCCTGGACCCTGTTGGTGGTGGCGGAGAAGGCAGGCAAGCAGCCTACAGGCAGAGATGCTATGTGGGGACCGACTTAGTCTTGGGGCAGACAGTCACCTGGTGTGCAGGCAGAGATGCTGTGTGTGGGGACTGACTTAGTCTTCAGGCAGGCCTGACTGTGCTTTGCAGACCAGGCATTCGTAGTCAGATGGACCCTTGACCCAACGCTGTGTGCCAGAGATGACACCACTTGCCTTTCAACATCACGGTACAGTTTGGGTATCGCCTTTTTTGAGAAATAATTGCAGCCTTGTATCTTCCACTGTGGTGTGTGGCTTTGCTTTTGTGTGCTGCTTTTCCTCAGGTGGTCATCCCATTGCAGTTTATGCTTTTTCATCATCTGCCTTCATAAGGTAGTTGTCCCTACGCGTGTCTCGGTGGCAGAGAGTACAGATGGCATTGCTCTCATCTGAGGCAGACAAAGAAAAAAAATTACCACACCGCTGAGCCCTGGAATGATGGCACTTTGGTGATGGCTACCGATGGAGTGTTAAGTGGGGTGCCAGAATCAGAGCAGGAGGAGGAAGATATGTCACGCTTCCGTGCGGAAGCTGAGGAAGATGAGGTGTCAACTATGTCCTGATAATATTGGGCGTTGATGGCACGTGCCTTATTCTGAACACTGTACTTTGGTCGAGGGCCACACAAAATCACGACAGCACGACCTTGAACAGACCTGCCAGGTGGCCTGCCTCTGGCTCTGCCTCTGCCTGTTGTTTTGTCCATTTTGGGGGGGATGAAGTGAAAGGTATGCACTGACTTGACTAATACAATGTGCAGTCATACAGATGCAGTGAAAGGTATACACTGACTGCTATATAAAACAGCATGCGGTCACACAGATGCAGTGAAAGGTATGAAATGACTTGTATATAAAACAGAGTGCAGTCACACAGATGCAGTGACTGGTATATAAAATAGCGTGCGGTCACACAGGTACTGTGACTGGTATATAAAACAGCGTGCGGTCACACAGATGCAGTGAAATGTATGCAGTGACTGCTATATAAAACAGCGTGCGGTCACACAGATGCAGTGACTGGTATATAAAACACAGTGCGGTCACACAGGTGAAGTGAAAAGTATGCAGTAACTGGTATTATAATACAATTTGAAAAAACAACTCCAAATATCGGGGAGACAGGGTATCTCTATATAGGAGCAAAGAATCAATCAATCAAAAATAAATAGCAGTCATGCAGAGGGAGTTAGACTGTATGTAATAATCAAAAAACAACAAAACCTCTCAGGCCTTTTTTCTCCTGCATGACATCACAAAACAATCATATATATGAAAATATTAAGTTTTATTGTTGTAGAATAATCTAGTACATATCAAAAACACTACTTCAAGCCCACAAGCCAACCTCTAAAACCTAACCCCCTTATTAAAATATAACCCCCCACAAAAATGGCATGGCATAGAGTGCCCACATGATGGCTGTCGCCCACAGCTAAACTGCCTAATAGTTGTCCAGGAAAGAACTGGGCGTCCCCAGTATTATTGCAGAGATTATGTATATAGTCCTCCAAAGGAGATACTCAAATGAATCATGGATGCCATGAAAAGACCCGGCACCAAAAGTTCAAAAAGCAGCAATGAAATCTTTTAATTGATGCAATCTTCCCGGATGGATGCCTTATGCTGTATGTAGAGCAAACACCAAATGTCACTGGATGCTAATATATAGGGATCAAACCATAGCTACAGATCTTCCAAACATGGCCCAATCGCAGCCATACATCCTTGGGTGAGATTCAGAGAACCAATTATATATTGCTTGCATATAATAGGCGTATAGCAACCAAATCGCAGCCCTCAGTTCCTTATAGCAACACATTGGCTATCATTCATAAAAGAGCTGTCGGTAAGGAGAATCAATGCGGAAAAACACCGCTGCCGTTATTTTAGACTTCTGGCTGCTGATTCATAAAAAAGTATTCACGTGCGATAGTAGTGTGGAGATTCCCCGACCTAGGCAGGCGGTAGGCTTGCGGAGACATGGAAGCTGCCGAGTTGATACATTTCTCCGTGTTCCACTCTACTGCAGCTGCCTGGGAGGTCTGTGTGTCTCCATTCACTTACATTGTTATCGCCACATCAGAGTGAGCGGTATTTCCCGTCCTCATACCTCTTGAGGTAATCTTTATGAATTACAATTTTGTTACATTTTTTACGAAAATCACCGCACAAGGCGGTGATTTATCACTCTGCTCGGTAGTGTCAGTTTTTCATGCGGAAAGAGGCTTTATGAATGCCGAACTTGCTGCTTTAAGCATTTCCGCATGCGGAAATGCTTTATGAATGATAGCCATTAAGACAAAATAGGATTTCCATAAGGCATGAAACAGTCTCACCCAGGTCCCCATGAACCACACAGCTGTAGCAGGTTGTATCCCAATCCAGATCAGATGGAACCTCCACAGTCCTGTGCATAAATTGATATCATGTTCATTGGCAGTGCTGGTTGTCCTTGGGCGACAGTGTGGGATTACACTAGCCTGGCTGACTAGTTTAGCCGATATCGGCATCATCAGAACTGCCACGTTTAGCAAAAAACCTCCTCTCATCTGCTTAAATGCGTAGGATCGCACCTAACGCCACCGCGCATGCGCCTCCAGAGCTCCGCCCGCCGACAGCGTCGCCACTCCCCTGCCGCATAATGCGGACATCACAAGATGTGGGACGCGACCCAGGCGGCGGACTGGCGACATCTTGTGGGCAAAACACTAACTGCATCAATAAATTAAATTCACAAACAATTGTAAAAATGCTAAACTATCTCTGCACATTAAACAAACTAGCCCACCATACCTGCACTCGTAAACTAATTCAGAGGGCGGGCATGGGAAGGTAATAGAAAAAATTAAATATCAAAACAAAAAACGTATATAGGTGCAGTGAAAAGTATGCAGTGACTGGTATTATAAAACAATTTGCAGCAGTCACACTAGGCACTGAATGTGCTCAGCCTGGCACTGTATAGCAATTAGCAAGAACCAGCTGCGACAGACAGGGCTGTATATGCAGTGTCAGTGGGCCACACGAGAAAACCCCCCAAAAAAACACATCACAAGAACATTAGCTCTCAAAAGAGCTGTTTTGGTGGTGCTTTTCAGCAACAAATATCAGCAAGGAGCAAGCTAACACGGATCAGTGAATAATGGCGCACAGCGCCTATGCATAAAATTGGCGCTGCATTAAAAAGATACGCTTATCGCTATTGATCGTTACTACTGCATAATAATGGCGCACAGGGAAAAAAGAAGAAAAACGGCACACACTAACGTTATTTACCAATAGTGGCACACACTAACGTTATTTATCAATAGTGCCGTTCATATGCAAAACAGCATACGTTATTGTGCACAGTAACATTATTTATCAATAGCGCTCTACATAAGCCAAACTGCAGACGTTATTTAACTGCAAAACGGTGAATGGATTTAATGTAACACTGTCAAGGTTAGGGTTAGCCCAGGGCCGGCCCTAGACTTTTTGCCGCCTGAGGCAAATTTTAAAAAAATTGCCACCGCCGCCCCTTCCCCCCCCCCCCCCCCCCGAGAGGGGGGGGGCGCGCTCTGGGGGGCCGCCGAACTGGAGGGGTAGCTGGCAGGACGGGGGTATTGGGCCAGCGGCGGGGAGGGGGGTCGGACCCCCCCCTCCCTCGCCTGGGTCCCCGTCCTCCGCTCCCTTCCAGCCTAAATAGACGCAGCCGAAGTGTAAGAGGCACTGGCGGGGAAGACACTCACCTCTTCCTAGCGTGCACTCCACTGACGTCACTTCCTGCAGCGTCCTGCAGGAAGTGATGTCAGTGGAGCGCACGCTGGAGCGAGGAGGAGGTGAGTGTCCTCCCCGCCCGTGCCTCTTACACTTCGGCTGCGTCTATTTAGGCTGGAAGGGAGCGGAGGACGGGGACCCAGGCGAGGGAGGGGGGGGTCCGACCCCCCTCCCCGCCGCTGGCCCAATACCCCCGTCCTGCCAGCTACCCCTCCAGCTCGGCGGGCCGGCTCCCCGCACCCACGGACGGGCGGGTGCCGCACTGCCGCCCCTGGAAATTTGCCGCCTGAGGCAAAAGTTTCACCCCGCCTCATGAGCGGGCCGGCCCTGGGTTAGCCACCACCACCAGGGGGGTCTTAGGGTTAGGCACCACCAGGGGGTGGTTAGGGTTATGCACCATCAGGGGGGTCTTAGGGTTAGGCACCACCAGGGGAGTGGTTAGGGTTAGGCACCATCAGGGGGTCTTAGGGTTAGGCACCACCAGGGGAGTGGTTAGGGTTAGGCACCACCAGGGGGGTGGTTAGGGTTAGGCATCACCAGGGGAGTGGTTAGGGTTAGGCACCACCAGGGGGGGTGGTTAGGGTTAGGCACCACCAGGGGGGGTGGTTAGGGTTAGGCACCATCAGGGGGTCTTAGGGTTAGGCACCACCAGGGGAGTGGTTAGGGTTAGGCACCACCAGGGGGGTGGTTAGGGTTAGGCACCACCAGGGGAGTGGTTAGGGTTAGGCACCACCAGGGGGGTGGTTAGGGTTAGGCACCACCAGGGGGGGGGGGGGGTTAGGGGCTAGGGATAGGTACAGTGAGGGTTCTGTGTGTTAACGCTAAATAACGATAAGGCTTTAACGCCAAATAACAATAAGGCTTTAACGTTAAATAACAATAAGGCTTTAACGTTAAATAACGATAAGCGGCAAACGGATTAGCGGCAACACCGTGCGCCATTATTTGCAGGTGCCATTTTCAGATGGATTCAGCTAACAGACCTCCTATCGCTTTTCCTATCTCTCCAATGTCTCTCCCTTCTCTCACTAATACAGCAGCACACAGAGTGAGAACATGGCCAACGCTGCTGCCTTATATAAGGGGGGGCTCCAGGAGGGAGTGCACCCTGATTGGCTGCCATGTGTCTGCTGACTGTGATGTAGAGGGACAAAGTTTAGCCCAATGATGTAGTATAGGGGGCGGGTCGAACCGGCATAAAGTTCACGACCCGATGCGAATGCGAACCTGCGTTGTTTGCGCAAATAAGTTCGCCTGCGAACCGTTTGGGACAACTCTGCCTATACTGAGGGTGTTTTTTGGTGGGCTCACCGCAACTCTAATGTGCGGTGCAATTTGTAAGGTGCTATGCAGTGCAGGGGGGGTTGTATGGCGCATCCTCACAAGCAAAACGCCTAGAACCGGCCCTGATGGTGTCGCCTTGGTCAGTTGCAGCGCAGGGAAGAGCGTATGCCGGAATGACATGCTTTGGTCCTGCTAAGCCTCTGCCTCTCATACTTTTAGCCATAGACCCTGAATAAGCAATAAGCATGCAGATCAGATGTTTCTGACTAGAGTCTGACTAGATTAGCCACATGCTTGTTTCAGGTGTGTGATTCAGACACTACTGCAGTCAAAGAGATCAGCAGGGCACCAGGCAACTGGTATTGTTTATAGCTGGTTCAAACTTGAAGAGCTTTTTCAAAGCCCTTGTAATTTGAAAAGCTCTTGCTAATGTAATGCTTTGCGAGTGTTCTCATTCAAGAGATGTGATTTTTTTTAAAACCCCCATTGCGTTAAATTAGCAAAATCACTAGCGCTTACAGAGCTCTTGCAGTGTGAAACAACCCTTACCCTCCCTGGTGTTTAGCCCATAATGGTTACGGGCAGGGAAAAGAAGATGAAAGTGGCATGCCTGTAACCATTACATGTAGGCATTCCCAATATAGGAAAACATAGGTGCCCCGCATCCCGATCCCCTTCCCCGATCCCCAGTCACTGTGAAGCAATACACTACTTACACTACCTGATCCATGTGTACACATGCAAGATGTTTTCAAGCACTTTAAGCCTCCAATTTAGGAATGTAATGTGATTTCTGCCCTTTAGGGATTATAACCCTGCTCTGCGTCAAATCCGTAATTTTCCCCGGGACTTTTAGTGTGTATCCCACTCCGCCATGCCTCCTTCCAGGTGTTAGAGCCCTTGAAACATCTTTTCCATCACTTTTGTAGCCAGAAACAGTGTTTGTAGTTTTTAAAGTTTGCCTGCCCATTGAAGTATATTGCGGTTCGCCGAGTTCTCCGGTTCGCGGACTTTCGCAGAAGTTCGTGTCCGTGAAGCCAAAATCTGAGGTGTGCGGCATCTCTATTTGCTCATAGTATTTAAAATCTGTTGGCCTTCATACTACATAACAGTGGGAAATAATGGGTGTGGTCATGAACCAGAATGTGGGTGTGGTCGTGGGTGGAGACAAGTTTACATGAACTAAGCAATGGTGGGACATTAGATTAGGACAGTGGTGGCGAACCTTTTGGAGGTCGAGTGTCCAAACTGCAAAGTCACTTTACTATCAAAGTGCCAACAGCAATTTAAACTAAATACAAACGTTTTAACTCATACATGAACATTATGGAACATTATGGAAAATTAAGTTGAAAATAAACTGTGAAGATAAACAATTTCATCCATCGTACTCCTGAAAAAATTATTCATTTTTTTTAGAACCTCCCAGTTTCATTTTCTGTTTTAAAAAGCGTAAAAAGTAGGTTTAATGCTATTGTCTAATATGATGATGATTCAGCTTTTTCCATAGTCTCGCAGTTAGCAATCATGTGACCCCCAACAAGACAAATTCAGCAATCATGAGGCCCCCAACATGACCAACTCAGCAATCATGAGGCCCCCAACAAGACAAATTCAGCAATCATGAAGCCTCCAACAAGACAAATTCAGCAATCTTGAGGCCTCCAACAAATCATGAGGCCCCCAACAAGACAAAGTCAGTAACCATGAGGCCCGCAACAAGACAAATTCAGCAGTCATGAGGCACATAAATAGACAGCTTTTAACATAAATAGGCAGAATGCCCCCTTAATATGTAGACACCTCTCACCTGGCAGCAGTTCCCCAAAATACACTTAATCTGACAGTAGTGGTTCCCCAAAAATAGGTAGCCCCAGGTCTATAGGTGTCCCCAGAATAGGTGACCAGCGGTATAGATGTCCCCAGAACTGGTAGCCAGGGGTAGAGATGTCCCCAGAACAGGTAGCCGGGGTATATGTGCCCAGTATATGTAGTCAGGGGTATATGTGCCCAGTATACGTAGGCAGGGGTATATGTGCCCAGTATATGTAGGCAGGGGTATATGTCCCCAGTATATGTAGGCAGGGGTATATGTCCCAGTATATGTAGGCAGGGGTATATGTCCCAGTATATGTAGCCAGGGGGATATGTCCCAGTATATGTAGGCAGGGGGTATATGTCCCAGTATATGTAGGCAGGGGGTATATGTCCCAGTATATGTAGCCAGTGGGTATATGTCCCAGTATATGTAGCCAGGGGGATATGTCCCAGTATATGTAGGCAGGGGTATATGTCCCAGTATATGTAGGCAGGGGTATATGTCCCAGTATATGTAGCCAGGGGGGATATGTCCCAGTATATGTAGCCAGGGGGGTATGTCCCAGTATATGTAGGCAGGGGGTATATGTCCCAGTATATGTAGGCAGGGGGTATATATCCCAGTATATGTAGCCAGGGGGATATGTCCCAGTATATGTAGGCAGGGGTATATGTCCCCAGAAAAAGTAGCCAGGGAGATATGTCCCAGTATAAGTAGGCAGGGGTATATGTCCCAGTATATGTAGGCAGGGGTATATGTCCCAGTATATGTAGGCAGGGGGTATTTGTCCCAGTATATGTAGCCAGGGGGATATGTCCCAGTATATGTAGGCAGGGGTATATGTCCCAGTATATGTAGGCAGGGGTATATGTTCCAGTATATGTAGGCAGGGGTATATGTCCCAGTATATGTAGCCAGGGGGATATGTCCCAGTATATGTAGCCAGGGGTATATGTCCCCAGAAAAAGTGGCCATGTGTGCCCCAGCAGGAGGGGAGCAGCGCAGAGAAGAGGGAGAGCTATGGGCACTCACCTTAGGGGGCTCTCCCTCCCTCGCTCGCTCTCCCCTCTGGAGTCCGGAATGAAGTGTGCAGCGGCTGGGCAGCGGGCGGAACTTACCTCCTCTCGTCGCACGCGCCGGATGGATTAGCCGCTACTCTGGTCTGATCCAGACCAGAGTGCGGCACCAGAACTTCCGGCGCAGGAGCGAGATGAGGTAAGTTCCACCCGCTGCCCAGCCGCTGCACACTTCATTCCGGAGGGGACAGCGAGGGAGAGAGAGCCCCCTAAGGTGAGGGAAGGGGGGGGAGACATCCGCCCTTCCCCACTGTGCCCATAGCTCTCTCTCTTCTCTGCGCTGTTCCCCTCCTGCTGGCTGCACGGGCACGCGGCCAGGGGGGAGCAGCGGGCGGCCAGGCTCGGGCAGATGCCCGGTTTTGCCGTACGTGCGGACGCCCATGTCTCCACTTGATATGTTTCTGCAGATTTTGTCATAAAAATGAATAAAACTGAAAAACAAATGAAAACCTCTTATCAAGGCTTATGAAATCAGCTTACACAGAGTTGTATGAAAACCAGAAATATCTCTGTTCCTTTGTGTATTGTGTTCAGTTCTACGCAGTATTACAGGTGATGGTGCTTTAGGAAATTCTGATAATTAGTCATCTCTATTTCAGGCTATCACTTCTCCATCTCTCCTGTGGACTATTACACTGATAGATACAACTTGATGAAGCTGAAGTGATCATCTGGAGATGATTAGCACCTTGGGGGATGGAGCTCAGTGTTTGTGTGTTGTGGCTGGAAAAGAAAGCTGTTCATAGCTCCTCTACCTTCTGTCTGGGTCATTCCCCCGAGGATCTCTGATCCCTGTGTTACCTCACCGCATGTCAACTACATCTGACCGCACACATCACTGAGACAAAAATACACAACTGCTTTCATCTTACGTAAGGTGCATGAAAGACAATGAACAGTTTTCCAAGAAAACCTGTCATAACTAAGAAAAATATTCCACATGCATTAAACAATGCCTAGTAGTAATGTCTATTAGTGTTACTTGATTTTATTGTAATTAAAGTAAACCTGAGGTTTCTGAAATGTTAACATTCATTCATACCTTGGGCTTCTTGGTGTGCAGATAAACTTCCTAGCTCCTCATTTTAGCAATCGCCTTGCTTCCATGGTCCTTCAGTAGCCCCCATTTGCAGCTGCAATCTCAGTAGAAGGGTGCATGCTTGAACCAAACACCCAGGGCATATCAATAGCATATTAAAAATGCATGCCAACAATGTGGCTCTTCTTCTTTTTACATTTCAAAGTTTAGCAGAGGCCTTTTTATCTAACTTCCGAGGCCTGCCCAACCAGAGATTTCAGGCAGATAAGGACTGATGTAATTATTTTATTGCACACATTAGCAGAGAGCAGGCAAAAGCTTTCAGATGTGGGAGGGATAGTACACTATGTTTCAAAGAGTTTAGAGAGGTCACAAATGCTATCTACACACCTTCCTGTGGATAAATAATGGGCAGTTAGAAGGGGAGAACATGGCAGCTCCTATAGCTACTAGAAATCAGGACAAACTGCAGAAATAGAAATGTTGCTTGGTTCCCTTTAAGCACCTTCTTTGCGCCCACTTTCCCATGGCTGAGTGCAAGAGCCATGTCCCGGAAGTGTCCTTGGCATACACGGATCTGAATTTTTGCAAACTGTGCATGGCTAAGACTTCTCACGGTCGTGGCTGTTGTGCACAGCCATGAGGAAGCATATGGTTGAACAGAGTTCACAGCATAGACAGAGCTCACGGTACCTCGAAGGCCGGTGTAGCTAGAAGGAGAAGCCACAAAGTTTATCTGTCAACTAAAGAAGCTCCAGGTATGAATAACTTTTAACTTTTGTGGTCACACAATCCAGCTCATTCCTTAAATGAGGACACTTTAATAAGGGGAAATTAGAGGTGTTAAAAGGGATGTGGCCAATTAAATAGCAGAATCAATTTACCCTTTGCTCTTCCTCGCCGGCAAACAGATTGGGCTCTATTCACAAAGGGCAGTTCGGTAAAATACCTCTTTCGGTATTTTACACTTTTTTTTCCAAGTTTTTCTACATGAGGCAGAGGTTCGGTAAGTTTCAAAACAAACATGCCTCAATTCACTAAGCCCTGCTCTGTATGTGTCACTTACCAGCGTGGAGCAGGTCAGCGGTGAGGCGGGGAGCTGCGTGTATGAGTCGGAGGTTTTCTCTGCAGTGTATCCTGTAATCCTTTTAGATGTGCTGCAGCCACCAGGGGGAGCTCTTCTGCATGCCAAAATACAGATTTTCACATCTAAAGGGATGCAGAAAAGCCCTCAAAATGGCCAACTTCCTCTGCTCTGATACAGTGACCTACGGCCAATACCCCATTGCATCAAAACAGTATGAGAATCAGGGTTGTAAGGCTCTTCCTATTGGCTGCCTGGCTCTCCCCAAAGGCTGTTTGTCAAATCTACCGCACAGAGACAGCAGGGGGAGAGCCAGTTATCAACTGCTGTGAGCTGGAGAAAATTACCGAACTATTTCTTGACATTTCTTGATGGAATTACCGCACAAGTCTTTAATTTACCTCACTAGTCGGTGATATTAATTTTCTGTGTGGTAATCAGTTTAGTGAATTTTAATTAGGGAAAATGATCGGTAAAATCCACTGTTTTCTGCATTACCGAATGTGGTAATGCTTTGTGAATAGAGCCCATTGCGCATAAGCAGTTCGATCCGCCCCATTCACTTACATGGAGCCAAAAATTGACCCCTCACTCCAGAGTCATCAGACACATGACAGCCAATGAGGTATCTCTCCCTCCTGGGGGCTCCTTCTGAGCACTAGATGTCTCTGCAAATCACTGCTTCTTTCAGCTGTTGCATAGGCATGTTCATAGCTTCACATACGCTATCTATCCATCATGCCTTCTGTTGTCCTCTTCTTCTTTCGCGTTCAAATTTTTCAAAGCATCAAGCATTTCTCCAAAGTGCCTTCTCATTATGTAACCCTTTGCACATTCTCATACATTCTCTACTCATGTAGAATAGAGTTTATCTCAAACCTCCGATTTTAGGTTCGTGAACCTCGAATGCGAACACGCAAAAAAAGAACATGCAAACTTTCGAACCACTATAGACTTCAAGGGGCAGGAGAACCTTCAAAACTACAAACATTAATTGTGGCCACTAAAGTGATGGAAAAGATGTTTCAAGGGGTCTAACACATGGAGGGGGGCATATCGGAGTGGGATACATGCCCAAAGTCCCGGGGAAAATCCAGATTTGACGCACAGCAGGGTTTAAGGGGATAAATCACATTTTATTGCTAAATTGGAGGCCTAAAGTGCTTTAAAACATCTTGCATGTGTATACATCAATCAGGTAGTGTAATTAGAGTACTGCTTCACACTGACACACCAAACTCACTGTGTAACGCACCGCACACAGCTGTTTGTGTAGTAATGGCCGTGCTGGACTGGTGCGCACCATGGCGAGAGTGCAGGCCCTCAAACCCATATGGTCGGGCTGAGGTAGCTGAATGACAGAACAACAGTGACTGCGTGTCCAGCTGATCGAATTTGGTCTGTCCACAATGAAGCAACGACCTTATTATCTTCTTGGGTTAGGTGTGCCCCCCAACCCCAACACACTCATTTAGCCGGTCAATGCTTCATTGTGATACGCAAGCCCCTTCACCGCGGCAAGGTAACGATCACGAAGGGGAATTGGCACATGTACATGCCTTTTGTTTTGTTGTTGCAGCCGCAGTGCAGCCAGAAAAATTAGGCAGGCATGTACACGCACCAGAAAAATTATTATAGCGGACGCACCTGGAGTCCTGGACCCTGTTGGTAGTGGCAGAGAAGGCAGTCACACGGCGTGCAGGCAGAGATGCTGTATGTGGGGACTGACTTAGTCTTCGGGCAGGCAGTAGCCCTCCGGGATCCATGCCTCATTCATTTTGATAAAGGTGAGGTACTGAACACTTTTGTGACCTAGGCGACTTCTCTTCTCACTGACAATGCCTCCAGCTGCGCTGAAGGTACTTTCTGACAGGACGCTTGAGGCAGGGCAAGCCAGAAGTTGGATGGCAAATTGTGATAGCTCTGGCCTAGTGTTGGGCGAACAGTGTTCGCCACTGTTCGGGTTCTGCAGAACATCACCCTGTTCGGGTGATGTTCGAGTTCGGCCGAACACCTGACGGTGCTCGGCCAAACCGTTCGGCCATATGGCCGAACTAAGAGCGCATGGCCGAACGTTCCCCGAACGTTCGGCTAGCGCTGTGATTGGCCGAACGGGTCACGTGGTTCGGACCCGAACGCGCTCTGATTGGCCGAACTGTCACGTGGTTCGGGTAAATAAATACCCGAACCACGTCATATCTCCGCCATTTGTCTGTGGGTTTAGCTTTGGGTAGGCAGGCAGGGTAGTTCGCGCTCCAGCCACGCTAGCCAGGGTCCCCCCCAGTCATTGTGTGTCACTGCTGGGAACAGTAGTACACCGCTCGTTCAGCCACACTATATAGCATTCTGTGTACTGTTCTGTGTCTGCTGGGAACAGTGGTACACCGCTCGTTCAGCCACACTATATAGCATTCTGTGTACTGTTCTGTGTCTGCTGGGAACAGTGGTACACCGCTCGTTCAGCCACACTATATAGCATTCTGTGTACTGTTCTGTGTCTGCTGGGAACAGTAGTACACCGCTCGTTCAGCCACACTATATAGCATTCTGTGTACTGTTCTGTGTCTGCTGGGAACAGTAGTACACCGCTCGTTCAGCCACACTATATAGCATTCTGTGTACTGTTCTGTGTCTGCTGGGAACAGTAGTACACCGCTCGTTCAGCCACACTATATAGCATTCTGTGTACTGTTCTGTGTCTGCTGGGAATAGTGGTACACCGCTCGTTCAGCCACACTATATAGCATTCTGTGTACTGTTCTGTGTCTGCTGGGAACAGTAGTACACCGCTCGTTCAGCCACACTATATAGCATTCTGTGTACTGTTCTGTGTCTGCTGGGAACAGTAGTACACCGCTCGTTCAGCCACACTATATAGCATTCTGTGTACTGTTCTGTGTCTGCTGGGAACAGTAGTACACCGCTCGTTCAGCCACACTATATAGCATTCTGTGTACTGTTCTGTGTCTGCTGGGAACAGTAGTACACCGCTCGTTCAGCCACACTATATAGCATTCTGTGTACTGTTCTGTGTCTGCTGGGAATAGTGGTACACCGCTCGTTCAGCCACACTATATAGCATTCTGTGTACTGTTCTGTGTCTGCTGGGAACAGTAGTACACCGCTCGTTCAGCCACACTATATAGCATTCTGTGTACTGTTCTGTGTCTGCTGGGAACAGTAGTACACCGCTCGTTCAGCCACACTATATAGCATTCTGTGTACTGTTCTGTGTCTGCTGGGAATAGTGGTACACCGCTCGTTCAGCCACACTATATAGCATTCTGTGTACTGTTCTGTGTCTGCTGGGAACAGTGGTACACCGCTCGTTCAGCCACACTATATAGCATTCTGTGTACTGTTCTGTGTCTGCTGGGAACAGTGGTACACCGCTCGTTCAGCCACACTATATAGCATTCTGTGTACTGTTCTGTGTCTGCTGGGAACAGTAGTACACCGCTCGTTCAGTCACACTATATAGCATTCTGTGTACTGTTCTGTGTCTGCTGGGAACAGTAGTACACCGCTCGTTCAGCCACACTATATAGCATTCTGTGTACTGTTCTGTGTCTGCTGGGAACAGTAGTACACCGCTCGTTCAGCCACACTATATAGCATTCTGTGTACTGTTCTGTGTCTGCTGGGAATAGTGGTACACTGCTCGTTCAGCCACACTATATAGCATTCTGTGTACTGTTCTGTGTCTGCTGGGAATAGTGGTACACCGCTCGTTCGCCACTGTATAGCATTGTGCTCTGTGTCGCTGCTGGGAATAGTGGTACACCGCTCACCCGTCACTGTATAGCATTGTGCTCTGTGTCGCTGCTGGGAATAGTGGTACACCGCTCACCCGTCACTGTATAGCATTGTGCTCTGTGTCGCTGCTGGGAATAGTGGTACTGTATAGCATTTCTGTACTGCCACTGTACTGCTGCCAGTCAGCGTGTACTGTAAGGATAAGTGAAATGAGGAAGAAATCCGGTGAAAGAGGGAGGGGCAAGGGAAGAGGTGTTTCCCCTGACGGTTCACGTACAGGCCACAGGGGAGCACCCAAGAAAACCCACTCAATACCGCCCATGTTGTCCAGGACAACAACCCTCACAAATCCAAAAGAACAGGACCAGATAATTACTTGGATGACCTCTCAAGCGTCCAGCAGTGGGTTAAGCAGCACCAGCACATCACGCACGAGGTCCGAGTCCTCAGCCAGTTACAAGGAGCCAGTGGGCACAAAGCTGACACAACCGGCAGCGACACCACGCACACAACTGCCAGATAACCAGTCCGATGAATTACCTCAGGACACAATGGGGTATTCGCAGGAGCTATTCCCAGCCCAACAAACTTCCACCTTTCAAAGGTCAATGGAGGAACAGCCAGAAATGTTGTGCCTGGATTCACAACCGTTAACTGTGGGAAATGCACCGCGCACTGAAATACAAGGCGAGTCCGAAGAGGACTCGGAAACCCAAATCCCAGAGCAATTTGGGCAGGAGGGGTTGCAATTGCAGGAGGTCGGCCGACAAGATCTGGAAGACGACGTTGGAGTGTGCTGCGCAGAGGTTGTTGTGGGGAGCTCTACTCCACGGCGGTGGCCCACAATGACATATGACGAGTTTGAGGAGATGGAAGAGGAGGGTATGGACAATGTGGACAGAGACCCAGATTTTGTTTGTGAACGAGAACATCGCCGTCGTAGCAGCAGCACAGATGAGTCTGTTGAAGAACACACTGCTGCACGAGTTCGCCTTGTGCCACAAGGTAGGCGGCGCGCAATTTCAGGCACCACAAGCGTGGAAGTTCAAGTGAGAGGCAAAAGAGGAGCAAACAGAAATCGCCAGCAAGGAGGCAGGTGCTCCAAAGTCTGGGCTTTCTTTGAAGACTGCACTGAGGATGTTACCATGGCGATTTGCAAGGTGTGCAAGACCCGCCTGAGCAGGGGGAAAAATATTAACAACCTCTCCACCACCAGCATGAGCCGTCACATGCTATCCAAACATCCCACTCTTTGGGCAAACGCGTCAGGACAGGGTACCAGAAACAACACTGCCTCCCTTGGGTTCACCAGACTCACCACCAGACCCGCCTCAGCAGCAGCAGTAGCCCAGCCATTGCGTGGTTCACAACATTCACAAACATCAGACGACGCTGACACTGTCACTTTCCGGAGTAGTGCTCTTGAGGTCTCCCAGTGTTCATCAAACACAACAACCAACAGCCCTTCCGTGTGCAGCGCTACGGTTCAGTTGTCTGTGTCGGAGATGTTTGAGCGCAAGAGGAAATTGCCAGCAAATGACCCCCGGGCCGTGGCAGTAACAGCCAGCATAGCCAAGCTTCTGGCCTGCGAAATGCTGCCATATCGATTGGTGGAGACAAACAGCTTCAAGGGCATGATGTCAGTGGCCATCCCACGTTACGTGGTTCCCAGCCGCTACCACTTTGCGCGCTCTGCAGTGCCTGAGTTGCATGAGCACGTGGTCAGCAAAATAACCCGAAGCTTGAAGAATGCCGTTGCCTGCAAGGTTCACCTCACCACTGACACCTGGACGAGTGCGTTCGGCCAGGGTCGATACATCTCCCTTACCGCGCACTGGGTGAACCTTGTGGAGCCTGGCAGCGATTCCTCACCTGCTACGGCACGGGTGTTGCCCACGCCACAAACAGCTGCACCGCCGTCCCTCCCACTGGATAACAGCAGCACCTACCTCTCTGACTCCTTCTCCTCCAACGCATCTCAAAGCTGTACCTCATCCGGAAACGCTAACCCAGCAGCAGTAGGATCGTGGAAGCAGTGCAGCACAGCTGTTGGCATGCGTCAGCAAGCGTTGCTGAAGCTAATCTGCCTTGGGGATAAGCAGCACACAGGGGAGGAAATTTGGAGGGGAATAAAGGAACAGACGGATTTGTGGCTGGCACCGCTGGACCTGAAACCGGGCATGGTTGTGTGTGATAATGGGAGTAATCTCATTCGCGCTTTAAGGTTGGCTAAGCTGACACACATCCCTTGCCTGGCGCACGTGATGAACCTAGTAGTTCAGCGGTTCCTGAGGACATACCCAGGCGTGCCCGATCTGCTGTTGAAGGTGCGTCGAGTGTCCAAACATTGTAGAAATTCCAGTACTGCTTCGGGGGCACTCGCCAAGATGCAGGAGCGCTTCAATCTCCCCCACCATCGCTTGCTGTGTGATGTCCCTACGCGCTGGAATTCTACGCTGCACATGCTAGCCCGCTTTTGCGAGCAGAAGAGTGCAGTGGTCCAGTACATGACGGCGCAGTACCGAGGCGCATCCGGCCAGCTGCCAAGCTTCTGTGGATCCGATTGGGCCAACATGTTGGACCTCTGCCAAGTCCTCCAAAATTTTGAGCAATCCACGTTGCTTGTGAGCAGTGACAACTCTTCAGTCAGCATTACCATACCACTGCTGTGTTTACTGAAGAGGTCGATGTTAAAAATCAAGGAAACAGCTGTCATGATGCAACTGGGGGAATCTGAAAGAGAAAACGATCAGCGTGATGGTACCAACATCAGGCCATCCGCCTCAGGGAACGCTGGCCCCAGCAGCTATGACGAAGAAGAGGAGGAGGAACAGCTGGAGTTGGAGCAGGAATTTCATGCCACCACTGACGAGGGCCAGAGCGGTGCACGTTGGACTTCCACAATTCAACGCGAATGGTCAGCAGAAGCAGACCAGGAGGAAGGTGACGACTATGATGCATCACAACAACTATCACAACGCTCACAAGAGGATGATGAGGATTCTGGTAGGACTCTGGCACACATGGCTCAATTCATGCTAGACTGCATTGAACGTGACCCACGCATTGTGCGCATTCTGGACAACACCAATTACTGGGTTTATACCCTTCTGGATCCACGGTACAAACACAATGTTCCAAAACTGCTTGAAGAAAGAGTCAGACAGGTCAAAATGGAAGAATACCAGCAGGCCCTTGTGGAGACTTTAGAGAGGAGATTGACATCCTCCCCCTCCTCTAGCCAGTTGTACGCAGACAGACTGACTTCCGCAAACCCAGGACGACCAGGAGGGCAGCAAACAACGCAAGCCGCAGCTAGTACCCAAAAGGGAATGGTATCGGCAGTGTCCTTGGAGTGGGAAAATTTTCTGACACCCATGCAGCCGCAGCCCACTGAACAGCAAGCGTGCAGATCCACCTCCAACACCGATCGCCTGGAGAAGATGGTCAAGGACTACATGTCAGATGGCGTAGCTGTGTCGAACCATCCATCTGCACCCTTCAACTATTGGGTATCGAAGCTAGACACCTGGCACGAACTGGCAATGTACGCAATAGAGGTGCTGGCTTGCCCGGCAGCCAGCGTTATGTCGGAACGCTGTTTCAGTGCTGCCGGAGGCATCGTCACAGATCGGCGTATCCGCCTCTCTACAGAAAATGCAGACCGTCTGACTCAAATTAAAATGAATCAATCCTGGATTGGAAATGACTACGCAACACTCCAGGACCCCAACCAAGTAACATGACCAATGAACATCTGGGATGGTGTTGCGTTTCCGGGCCCTGTTTATTGAACCTCTCATCTGTATTACATTTATGACTGCATGGCGGCAAAAAGCATTGCTGCTATATCCGCACGCTTTTTGTCCACATGCAAGGCCTGGGTTGTTGTGTCTCACAAAGCGTGGCCTTCTCCTCCTGCGCCTGCTCCTGTTCCATCACGTCTGCTGCTGCTGGGTTAGCGTTGCCGCGTGGTCCCTGTTTATTGAACCACTTATCTTTATTACATTTATGACTGCATGGCGGTACAAAGCATGCTATCCGCACGCTTCTTGCCCTCATGCAAGGCCTGGGTTGTTGTGTCTCACAAAGCGTGGCCTTCTCCTCCTGCGCCTGCTCCTGTTCCATCACGTCTGCTGCTGCTGGGTTAGCGTTGCCGCGTGGTCCCTGTTTATTGAACCACTTATCTTTATTACATTTATGACTGCATGGCGGTACAAAGCATGCTATCCGCACGCTTCTTGCCCTCATGCAAGGCCTGGGTTGTTGTGTCTCACAAAGCGTGGCCTTCTCCTCCTGCGCCTCCTCCTGTTCCATCACGTCTGCTGCTGCTGGGTTAGCGTTGCCGCGTGGTCCCTGTTTATTGAACCACTTAACTTTATTACATTTATGACTGCATGGCGGTACAAAGCATGCTATCCGCACGCTTCTTGCCCTCATGCAAGGCCTGGGTTGTTGTGTCTCACAAAGCGTGGCCTTCTCCTCCTGCGCCTGCTCCTGTTCCATCACGTCTGCTGCTGCTGGGTTAGCGTTGCCGCGTGGTCCCTGTTTATTGAACCACTTATCTTTATTACATTTATGACTGCATGGCGGTACAAAGCCTGCTATCCGCACGCTTCTTGCCCTCATGCAAGGCCGGGGTTGTTGTGTCTCACAAAGCGTGGCCTTCTTCTCCTCCTGCGCCACCCTCCTCCTGTTCCATCACGTGTGCTGCTGCTGGGTTAGCGTTACCGGTCCCTTTTCCTGGAACCTCTTATATGTATTACATTTATGACTGCATGCCGACAAAAAACATGTTACCTGTGCAAAGAAAACAGACATTTCCCGCATTTAAAAGACAGTTTTCCCTTTGAAACTTTAAAATCGATTTTCTCAAAAACTATAAGCTCTTTTTGCTAATTTTTTTTTCCTCTTGTACCCACTCCCAAGGTGCACATACCCTGTAAATTTGGGGTATGTAGCATGCAAGGAGGCTTTACAAACCACAAAAGTTCGGGTCCCCATTGACTTCCATTATGTTCGGAGTTCGGGTCGAACACCCGAACATCGCGGCCATGTTCGGCCTGTTCGGCCCGAACCCGAACATCTAGATGTTCGCCCAACACTACTCTGGCCACAAGTCAAGCCTGCGCACCCAGTAGTCCAGGGGTTTATCGCTGCTCAGAGTGTCTACATCCGCACTTAAGGTCAGGTACTCGGTTACATGGTGGTCGAGGCGTTGGTGGAGGGTGGATCCAGAATGGCTAAGGGGAGGCATTGGACTAAAGAATGTCTGCATGTCCGACATCACCATGAGAAAGCTAGAGCATCCTGTCCTTGCATGCGTGGACATGGGAGGAGGAAGAAGATTACTGGCAGTGGCACTCTTATTCCGTTGTGCTGTGACATCACCCTTAACCGCACTGTAAAGCATAGTTGCCAGTTTGCTCTGCATGTGCTGCATCCTTTCTGCCTTCTGGTGATTTGGAAACATCTCCGCCACCTTGTGCTTATACTGAGGGTCTAGTAGTATTGCCACCCAGTAATGGTCATTCCTCTTAAGTTTTTTTACACGGGGGTCCCTCAACAAGCTGGACAGCATGAAAGATGCCAACTGCACAAAGTCCGATGCCGCCGTACTAGCCATCTCATCTTGCTCTTCCTCAGTGATGTCAGGTAAGTTCTCCTCCTCCCCCCAGCCACGAACAATACCACAGGAAAGGTGAGCAGCACAAGCCCCCTGCGATGCCTGCTGCAGTTGTTCTTCCGCCTCCTCCTCAAAAAAACCACCTTCCTCATCTGACTCCTCTTCCCCAGATGACTCCTCCTCCTCCTCCTTTGTGATGCCGCAGGTGTTGATGATGCCGCAGGTGATGTTTCAAAAAACTCTTCCTCCTCCTCCTGTTCCTCCTGGTCACACTCCTCTACAGCTCAATCAACCACTATACGCACGGCACGCTCCAGGAAGAAAGCATATGGGATCGTGTCGCTGATGGCGCCTTCACTGCGACTCACCAGGTTTGTCACCTCCTCAAATGGACGCATGAGTCTGCAGGCATTACACATGAGTGTCCAGTACTTCGGTCCTAACATCCCCAGCTCCCCAGAGCATGTCCTTTCACTGTAGTTGTACAGATACTCTTTGACGTCTTTCTCCTGTTGTAGCAGGCGGTCAAACATCAGGAGCGTTGAATTCCAACGAGTCGGGCTATCGCAAAACAAGCACCTCACCGGCAAGTTGTTTCTCCGGCTGAATATTGGCCAAGCGCGCCATGGCCATGTAGGACCACCTGAAATGGCCACACACCCTCCTGGACTGGTTTAGGACCTCCTGTAAGCCTGGGTACTTGCACACAAATCTTTGTATTATGAGATTGAGCACATGTGCCATGCAGGGTACATGTGTCAACGCCGAAATGAGATTGCTGCCATTGTCACACACCACGTTGCCGATCTCCAGTTGGTGCGGGGTCAGCCACTGATCCATCTGTGTGTTCAGAGCACCCAGGAGAGCTGCTCCAGCGTGACTCTCCGCTTTGAAGCAAGACATGTCCAAGATGGCATGACACCGTTGTACCTGGCATGCAGCATAGGCCCTGGGGAGCTGGGGGTGTGTAGTTGGAGAGAATGTAGCAGGAGGAGTAGTAGGAGAAGGAGAGGCGGTGGCAGCAGGCCTGCTTGCAAGCATCGGAGGTGTCACAACTAGGTCCGCTACCCAGCCACGTGTACTCCCTGCTTGCCAGCGGTCACCAGGTTGACCCAATGTGCCATATAAGTTATGTACCTGCCCTGACCATGCTTTACAGACCAGGCATCCATGGTCAGATGGGCCCTTGACCCAACGCTGTGTGCCAGAGATAACACCACTACCCTTTCTACATCACGGTACAGTTTGGGTATCGCCTTTTGAGAAAAGTAATTGCAGCCTGGTATCTTCCACTGCGGTTTCCCAATTGCCACAAATTTTTGGAAGGCCTCAGAGTCCACCAGCCGGTATGGTAACAGCTGGCGAGATGACAGTTTTGCCAAGCCAGCTGTCAGACACCGGGCAAGGGGATGACTGGCAGACATTGGCTTCTTCCGCTCAAAGATTTCCTTCACGGACACCTGGCTGCTGCTGTGGGCAGAGTAGCAGGAAGCGCTCAAGGTGAGAGGCGGAGTGGAGGAGGGTGGCTGTGGAGGTGTAAGGGATAAAGCGGCTGAAGAAGATGATGCACCTGAAGGAGGAAGAGGAGGCGGAGGATGGCTTTGCCTTGGTTTGTGTGTGCTGCTTTTCCTCAGGTGGTCTTCCCATTGCTGTTTGTGCTTTTTCTCCATGTGCCTTCGAAAGGCAGTTGTCCCTACACAGGTCTCTGATAAGACTCCGGTGGCTTTGACTTTTGCGTTAGAGAATGAGCATAAGGCTAAAATCCTCTTACGCATCATCCCTCCTAGGCCAATATAACGCAAGGTGCCTTCAATGAAGCCCCAGTCCACCCTATTAAACGCTTTCTCAGCGTCAGTAATAAAAACACTGACATAATGAGCATAACTATAGGGGAGTTGACCCTGCAACCACAGGAAGCCCACAGCTGTGGGGGAATGCAACTACCAACCTTCCCTTCTTAAATAGGGGTCCCTACTCTGGATCAGGTGTTTTTTTTGGCTAACTAGTTACAGGTGTGAAGAACATGATGGCTACATTTCCTTTATGACCCTGGTGTGATGGGCCACCAGGCTGTAAATGTATCACCATGGGGAGAAAGGGAAAGGATGTGAGTATGGGGGGAACCATGACCATCAACATTCTTGATCAAGATATCTGATGTCTTTGTTAACATATTTTTTTTAAATGGCTGTGGTGGAAAATTGTGAGCAATTGTTCTGAAAATTGAATGGTGTAGCATAGATTGCAAATTTGTTGATATAGAGACCCAATCATTTGTGTTATAATTGGGGAAAAACTAAACACACGTGTATACATTGGATTGGAAAGATTTTTGAAAATGTAGTCATTTTGAAAAATTGTAATGCTACTTCTTCAAAGAAAAAAAAATGTATCGTGGCCACCTTTACATAAACACGAGTGGCACTGTTTCAAATGTTATTACCAGTTTCTGATATGAGTTTCATAATTTCACTACTAACATCATTTCACACAACTAGACAGCATCTATTACATGGTGGTACCAAACTATGTTACTGAACATTGAAAGCATTTAACTACAGCAACAACATCTAAAAAGTCCACAATGAACAAATTAGTTCTGTTTTGTTTTCTTAAGGGATAAACATCTGGCAAATGCTAATAATGGCCTCAAGAGAACCATTTCTGTGTGCAATCAAGCTGACTAATCCTAGTATGCCGGTGCTAGGAGTCCTCAGTGATCTCCACATGGACACAGTTGGGGTGGGAAGTACATAAATTCAAGGATCTCACATAGCTGTTTGTACAGAGGAACCATATTGCCACCGAGCTGCTGGCTGGGTCCTCCCATCCAAATGCAAGGTCAGAGCAAGTACATCTTCTTAAAGCAAACCTCAAGGTTATTTAGATCCACCCTGAATAATATGGTCCATTAAAGGAGGTTACCAAAGGTAGTATCTCTTTGCCGAGTGGAAAATGTTCATAAAAGATTGATATTTGGCTGTTGGAGAAAATAAGCATCCACTTCCAAAGAAATTTTTACAATTTACAGCTACCCATGGTCCATCCGTCCAAACACAAGATCAGAACAAGCACATCTTCTTCAGCAAACCTCAAGTATTTTTAGGCACACTCTAAATACTAAGGTCCATTAAGGGAGGTTGATAACAACTAATATCTCTTTGTAGAGTAGAATAAATTCATGAACAACACATATTCGGCTGTTGGTTGTCCGTTTCCAAAACATGGCCAAGAATAAATGCCATGGAAGGAAGTAAATAGGCTTCCTATCTAAAGAAATGTTAATCATTTTAAAGCAACCACCACCCTTCTTCGGTTGGTCTTCTAATTTAAAGAAGCTAATACAACAATATGAAAGACTTCATCTTTCTTTTCATGAAAAAAATGCTGGCTGCAATGCTGATACACATAAGTAATGTCAGGATCTCTCCTGGAGTATATTCTGTCAATTGCAGTGGAACTGCAACCGGGAAGTTCTGACTTATCTGCTTGCATTCAGTTGCTCAGTTTGGATTGCATTCACAATAAGTCTCATTGTCATTTGCAATCACTCGGCAGTTCAGAGCAGCTCAGGATGCTGTCATGATTCCACCTATTGCTTGCTGCAGTGCTGCAATTGAACTGCAGCCAGATAGCCCTGGATTTCCTACATGCATGTTGTTGCATAATATTGCATGTATTTGTTATGAGAGTCCTTTCCATTCACAATCAGCTAGCAGATTGTAATCCGACTAGCTCAGGATTGCATGATTACGATTCAGCTGTGTGGGAATTTGCATATCTGCATCCATTGGCTGATGTCCACATAAAAGGTTACTTCCCATTTCAGACCTTGCCCGACATTGCGTACAGCTCCCTGAGTTGTTGCTGGGTTCATGCTGTGAAAGTATGAAGTATTGCCTTGCTTTGTATTTCCCTGCCCGCTGAATGTTTGCTGAACCCATGAACCCTTCTTGCCTTGTTCCTGAGGATGTAACTGAAACAGCAGTTGCCATTGGTTATGCTCCTACCTGTTTGTCTATATCAGTGTGAATGTTGCCGTCGCTGAAGCAGCGACTAGATTGGCAAAGCATTCCATCTGTCTGTCTCTTGTTTGTCTTGTTACTCGGCCTGAGGCTTGGTGCGGTGATGCACTAAGCAGCCATTGTGTCTTGTTATTTGTGGCGGTATTGGAAGCCCAGAGCAGCGGTTGCTCTGGGCAATCTCGCACCTTTGTTCATTACTCCTGTTACAACCTGTGTAGCCTCTTCCATCACCCAGCTACATATCCTTATTGTCTGGTGGTACTCTGGCTTTCTTGCCCTCAGCTGCTATACCTTGCCCCTTAAAGGCCTTGGTGTAACTAAAGTCAGGTAGGTGTTGCTCTTAACCTCCTGTTCAAGCGGGGACGCGCCACATAGGGTGAAGAAGGTGGTGGTAGATTGGGGCTTAGAAGCTGAAAAGAAAGCAGGAGATCTGCCAGGCATTACAGTATGTCAGGCCCGACACAAACCCACATGGAGGAGGGCTCTGACACAGTGAGTTATGGTTCCTTGTTTTTTGAAAGAATTGAAAAGTTTGATTGTGAAACAGCAAGCAAATATTTGCCTGAATTGATTCGATTTTTGTTAAACCCAGAGTTTCAGGCAACACCTTTTTCTACCTGGGCTGATCAGATAGTTTACATTCTGTTCAAAGGCAAACTTTTTGATTGGGCAGTTGATGTTTTGAATCACACTACACTGAGAAAAAAGCCTCTAGAATTTATAGCTTTTGTGATTCATAATTGGTTAAGAATATCCTCACTACCTTATCTTCTCAATGAACTCCTGGCAGTTAGTGAGTCAGCTGTATCTAAAAGCAATCAGGATGCAGGTGATTCCAATCAGCTTTCTCAACCTGCAGTGTCATTGCTCATAGCAACTAGTCATTGTGTAGTCGCACTTATTTAAGACATTCCATTTTTGATCCTGTGATGGTGGGAGTCCCTAGGCAATTACCTTCTGTAAAGAAAAATGCCAATTCTGTTTTGTTGTTGCCCTTAGTGACCATGCATCAGTTTCCTAGTAATGATCCAGCAAGTCAAGTTGATTCTCTGTCAGAAGTAAACCGAGCCAAGTCCACTCCTGATAGCTTCCTGCAGACTGTTCAAGCTGTAAATTATGCCCAGAATAATTTTTTAGTTCCTGACAAGAATGAATGGGATCCTCCGTTTGAAAAATGGGAAATTGAAACTTTAATTTATGAATTGGAGAATGATCGAGAATATTTCTATGAACTTTACACCGCTAAGAGTGACATAATTTTGCATGCATGCATTGAGTCTGCTTTTTCTTTGATTGAAATGAATCTGTGTGTGCATGACTTTGTGATTCCTCTGATTGATGCATGGAAGGAGATCTTGTATGATCGCTCTGGGAGTCAGTGTGTGCAACACTTAGGGCCTGATTCACAAAGCGGTGATAACTCAGTTATCACGCCTAAAAGACTTTAGGCGTGATAACCTTTGCACCAGCAAAGTTATCACCGCTTTGTGCTCTAACTCGCTCGAAGTTTCCGCGCGTACGCGCAAAATCCCATAGGGCTTAATGGGCACTTCGCGCGAAGCACGGTGCGCTGCGCGCGTAGCGCACCTCGCTACGCGCGCAAAACTTTGCGCGCGGGAGTTCGCACGAATTCCTTCAGATCACGCCTAAACTAAGTTTAGGCGTGATAAAGGGCTTTTCACAGGCGTGCAAAGTGTTTGCACCGCTTTGTGAATCAGGCCCATAGTAACCAATGTTGATTCTGTCTCTCTGTTGCCCCTAGCAACGACATCACCTGCTAGCCTTGTTCCCTTACAACCAAGAAGAGATGCACACCTTGCTTCTCTAACTCGTTGTAATGGAGGCAAGAAGTCTTTTTCGACTTTCTTGCAGAATTGCAAAATTTTGAATGCATGTCCTTTCTTCAGATCAGCTGCAGCATTTCATCAGTCCAGGTTTATTATCCTATATCTGCTTGATAGCAAGATGAGAACTTGGGCTGAGGAAGTTGCGGATGAAAATGAGAAGGTCTTGTATGACCCGCTGGAATTTGTTAAATTGATTGCAAAGTGATTTGCGAAAAAATAGAAACAAATTCCTTCTGATTTGTTTTCTGCCTCTTGCAAGGAATGTGATCCAGCAGACACCAATAGATGTACTCCATCTGTTGCTGACTGTTTCAGCCCTACAGCTTATGGGACTCAGCAATCCTGTTTGGAAACTTTTGAACCCCAGCATCTGAATTCTTTAGTTTCACAATTAAAGAACTTGAGTTCAGATTCACAAATTCTGCACTCTGGGCCTCCTGTTTCAGCACCTTGCTCTAGTTCAGTGAATGATTCAGAGCCTCTGTTATGTGAACCTGAAATCACAGAATCATTGCCTTATCCAGAAAATGTTCCAGTAAATTCGCCCTGTACCATGAATTACTCAGTAATTTTGTCCAATGAAGCTCAGGTCATAGAATCATTGGAAGCAGGAAATTTGGGCACATGAGGCAGGTGGACAAAAAGGGCGCCGCCATTCACTCCTATAATAAATATCGTTTAATGGGCGCCCAACAGGAAAAAAGGGCGCTGGAGAAAAATAACGTTTTACAAGCGGCGCCCGGAGACTTTTACTGTTTTATAACTGCTTCTCATGATTACACATTATTTAATGATTTATAATTTTTTAAACATTATTTTTAAACCAAAAACAGTACAATATTTTTTTTCAAACGTTATTAATGCTTATCACAGGGGGGTCTTAGGTTTAGGCACCACCAGGGGGGTCTTAGGTTTAGGCACCACCAGGGGGGTCTTAGGTTTAGGCACCACCAGGGGAGTCTTAGGTTTAGGCACCACCAGGGGAGTCTTAGGTTTAGGCACCACAAGGGGGGTCTTAGGTTTAGGCATCACAAGAAGGGTCTTAGGTTTAGGCACCTTCAGGGGGATGTTAGGTTTAGGCACCACCAGGGAGATCTTAGGTTTAGGCACCACAAGGGGGGTCTTAGGTTTAGGCACCACCAGGGGGGGTCTTAGGTTTAGGCACCACCAGGGGGGGTCTTAGGTTTAGGCACCACAAGGGGGATGTTAGGTTTAGGCACCACCAGGGGGGTCTTAGGTTTAGGCACCACCAGGGAGGTCTTCGGTTTAGGCACCACCTGGGGGGTCTTAGGTTTAGGCACCACCAGGGGGGTCTTAGGGTTAGGCACCACCAGGAGGGTCTTAGGTTTAGGCACCACCAGGGGGGTCTAAGTGTTAGGCACCACCTGGGGGGTCTTAGGATTAGGCACCACCTGGGGGGTCTTAGGTTTAGGCACCACCAGGGGGTCTTAGGTTTAGGCACCACCAGGGGGGTCTAGGGGTTAGGGGTAGGTACAGGGAGGGTTCTGTATGAGAGTAGGGTTAAGTATAGTTTTAGTAACATTCTTATTAATCTTTTATAAAACGTTATTATACATTTCACTTTTTAAACAGGGAAGATTAACGTTTTTACAATTCCCAATTTCATACACATTATTTAATGATTTATAACTTTATAAAACATTATTTTTAAATGAAATATAGCACAATTTTTTTTAAACGTTATTCATGCTTATCGTTTAAAACCCTGTGCCCTTTTTTCCGGCGCCCTTTTTTAACGTACGCAGAATCATTATACTGTCCAGCAGGTGCTTCTATGGTTCTGCCCTGCAGCATGGATTGTTCAGTGATCCTGTCCAGTGAAGCTGAAGTCGCAGAGACTTTAGCTTCACCCTGTACTTTGGAAGTTTCAAGAGCCCTAGCAGAGGATTCTGTGGCTCTGCTTACTTCAGTTGGTGTTGCAGTAATATTCACCTGTTTGGCAGCTGTCTTAGAATTACAGTCCACTCTAGTTAAGCTTGATGAATTCCTGTCTGATGTCGTAGCAGCTAGGGAACTCCATCCCTGTCCTCTGAATGTTTCAGAAGTTTTGCCCTGTAACATGGATAATTCTGACTCTTGTAAAAATACTAGAGGCCTCAGAATTTCAGTCCTGCTTAGTGAGTGTTCCTGAAGTCCTGCCTTGTATCTTGGAGAATTATGGTTCTCTGTCCAGTGTAAAAAAATGTGAGGGTACGGGATATCACCTCTAATTGGCTCGTCTCACCCATGTATAAATGTCGACAAAAAGAAGAATAATATAGGGAGCTCAGAGCTGGTGTAATAGTAAGATATCAAAAATTTATTGCAACCTCTTATGGCCTATGGACATACAAAACAGAACAACATATACCCTCCCTTAAAAACAATCCCTGGAGCAGCTATAGGGCTATGACTACTGCGTGAGACCGGAGTGCACTCCTATATAGTCCTTTTGCATGCGTGTAAATATGAAGCTTGTTTCTTTCTTCAGGCCCAACAATAACTTTGCATCCAGGTGCGAACCAGATAGTGGTGCTGCTGATCAACCCGCATGTCCATACATGTCATTGTGTACCTCTGCAATACAATTGCATACGCTTCTTATTACTGACACTGCAAACGTGTCAAACCTCCGCTCCCCGCCGATTCAACACAACTTATATTCAAACAACTCCCGAAGTGAAAAGCAGCCATTCATCAAATCTGCCGTATGTATAATCTCACCACACCGGTATGTCGGTCATCGTTGGGGCAGCCTGCGGCGCTGTGAGAGTTCCTGGTGGTGTCAGACGTAATGCGGGGGGAGGAAGAGAAGCGGAGGTGCGGGTGATCAGAGCCGGGACACACTTCCGGGTAGCGCCGTGTGTCACGTGACGCGTTTCGTCACGACCCACGTGACTTCTTCAGACGTGACGTAGGTAGGGGTGTGCATCCTTTTATGGCTACCAAGCCAATCATATGTGAGTTAAAACAGTCCGTTCGTTGCCACCTACTGGCCATAGTGGCTATATGTACCTTAGAAATGACAACAGGGCAGTTTGTCTACGTTTATAGGGCATTAATGTCCGCGTCCATGCGTTTTTTACAAAAAAGATTTTATATTCAGATCCCTATTGAGCCCTTTTGGATATAAGCTTTCACATTTATAAATCCACATTGATTCTTTTCTTAAAAGTTGGGTATCGTAGTCCCCACGACGTGGGCTGATATTAAGTTTGTATATGCCCATAAAACGTAGACCGGACACATCCGAATTATGGGTAGTTTTAAAGTGCAGAGCCACTTTTTCAACGTCCTTAAATTGGATTTGTTCCTCTTTTACAAATATTTTCATGATTCTAAGGCCATGTGCTTTGCACTCTTTTTCCCACTCAGGGAGCATGCGTAGAGTTTGCAGATGTTCGGCCGGGGCTACTCTCTCTCTAATGCCTCTTGGGATGATGTTCTTGTCTATATATCTATCCATGCTTATAATTTCTAACTTTTTCTTAATAAATTTAATAACAATACGTTTATGTTGGTGAAATAATCGTACCAATAGCAGTTTATCTTCACTAGCAACCTCATCCTCTATCCCCTCATAGGGATCTTCAGAGTCCTGTGAAGTATCAAATCTAGGTACATAAGCCATTGTATGAAGTTGCAATCAACTGTATTAATATCCTTAAGAGTAATCGGTTCTCAAATTTTGATGGATCAAAATCCTTCTGGGTTAACGATTATATTTCATGTAATACCTCTCGGGTTGTTTATCAGATTAAATGCCCATGTAACTTAATTTATATTGGGAAAACATATAGATCTCTAAACACTAGGATTGGTGAACATATTTCTAATATTAAAAGTACCAATGTGGATAAAAAGAAACTGAATCCTCTGGCTCTGCACTTTAAAACTACCCATAATTCGGATGTGTCCGGTCTACGTTTTATGGGCATATACAAACTTAATATCAGCCCACGTCGTGGGGACTACGATACCCAACTTTTAAGAAAAGAATCAATGTGGATTTATAAATGTGAAAGCTTATATCCAAAAGGGCTCAATAGGGATCTGAATATAAAATCTTTTTTGTAAAAAACGCATGGACGCGGACATTAATGCCCTATAAACGTAGACAAACTGCCCTGTTGTCATTTCTAAGGTACATATAGCCACTATGGCCAGTAGGTGGCAACGAACGGACTGTTTTAACTCACATATGATTGGCTTGGTAGCCATAAAAGGATGCACACCCCTACCTACGTCACGTCTGAAGAAGTCACGTGGGTCGTGACGAAACGCGTCACGTGACACACGGCGCTACCCGGAAGTGTGTCCCGGCTCTGATCACCCGCACCTCCGCTTCTCTTCCTCCCCCCGCATTACGTCTGACACCACCAGGAACTCTCACAGCGCCGCAGGCTGCCCCAACGATGACCGACATACCGGTGTGGTGAGATTATACATACGGCAGATTTGATGAATGGCTGCTTTTCACTTCGGGAGTTGTTTGAATATAAGTTGTGTTGAATCGGCGGGGAGCGGAGGTTTGACACGTTTGCAGTGTCAGTAATGAGAAGCGTATGCAATTGTATTGCAGAGGTACACAATGACATGTATGGACATGCGGGTTGATCAGCAGCACCACTATCTGGTTCGCACCTGGATGCAAAGTTATTGTTGGGCCTGAAGAAAGAAACAAGCTTCATATTTACACGCATGCAAAAGGACTATATAGGAGTGCACTCCGGTCTCACGCAGTAGTCATAGCCCTATAGCTGCTCCAGGGATTGTTTTTAAGGGAGGGTATATGTTGTTATGTTTTGTATGTCCATAGGCCATAAGAGGTTGCAATAAATTTTTGATATCTTACTATTACACCAGCTCTGAGCTCCCTATATTATTCTTCTCTCTGTCCAGTGTGGCAGAGCTTCCAGAGTGCCCATTACTGTCCAGTGAGTTCCTCAGTCTTATCCAGTTCCATACCTCCCAACTTTTTGAGATGAGAAACCGGGACACTTAAGCCACGCCCCCGACCACGCCCCCAACCACACCCCTGACACACCCCTAGTCAAAATAAATAAATAAATATATATATATATATATATATATATATACATACATACATACATACATACATACATACATACATACATACATACATATATATATATATATACATATATATATATATATATATATATATATATATATATATATATATATACATATATATATATATATATATACATATATATATATATATATATATACATATATATATATACATATATATATACATATATATATATATATATATATATATATATATATATATATATATATATATATATATATATATATATATATATATATATATATATATATATATATATATATATATGAATGGTGGGGAGAAGGGTGAAGGTGCCCAGGTAAAAAGGATTGAGGCGCCAGCCGCGGCTGTGGTGTGCGGGATGCGGGCCAAGCTTGTCCCCCCTCCCTCCGAATGTGCCCCCCAGTGTCCCCCTGTATGGTGAGATACGAGCGCAGCAGAGCGGCAGTCTTACCATTCCTCTTCGCATATGGGCATCTCGTCTTCTCCGCTTCCTGTGACGTCACAGGAAGTAGTTGGAAGCAAGAGAGATGCCAGTACGCGAGGAAGATGGTAAGACTGCCGCTCTGCTGCGCTCGTATCTCACCATACAGGGGGACACTGGGGGGCACATTCGGAGGGAGGGGGGACAAGCTTGACCCGCATCCCGCACAGCACAGCCGCGGCTGGCGCCTCGATCCTTCTTTTTTCCTCCGCTGCCTCCTCTGCTGCCAGCCGGGACAAAGGGGGGCTATCCCGGGACAGCGGGACCCCTCCCCAACCCGTGACGGTCCCGGCGAAAATGGGACGGTTGGGGTCCCTGCAGTTCAGTGGGGGTTGCTGTAATACTGACTTGTTTGGCAGCTCTTTTGGAGCTCCAATCCAGTGTAGTTAATGATGAATCTCTGACCAGTTCATAGGAAGTTGTGGAGACTGTCTAGTTCAGAGTATACATCAAAAGTTTTGTCCTGTCCTGTTAATGCCCTTGAACATGACTTCATAATACCTTTGGTTGAATCAGTGACTTCTAAGTCTGATTCTGCATTTTTTGCTGAGAGTCCGGTAACTGTAATCTACTGATCATGATGGTTCCCTTCCCTGTTCTGGTTTCGGTCCTATCATGATTGACTCTGAGGTTCGCAGTTCCTTGACATGCCCAGAAGTTTCTCTTGTACCAGTGTGCCCAGATGTGCTCTGTGTGCCAGAATGCCCAAGTGTGTCTAGTGTGTCAGGGTGCTCAGTTGCTTCCTTGGTTGTGACATGTTCTGATATTGCCAGTCTGCCTGCTTGCCCAGAGATGGTTCTGGTCACTGGAAGCCCTGATCTCGATGTTCGTCCTTGTAACCCTGACTCGGGAATTGCCCTAGGTTCCATAGGGATTGTTGATAGTTCTCCATGTGAGCCTAAAGGGCGTAGAGATGGCCCGAACCTCCGATTTTTGGTATGCGAACTGGGTTTGCGAGCTTCCGCAAAAGGTTCGGGTTGCGAACTGCAATAGACTTCAATGGGGAGGCGAACTTTGAAAACTAGAAACATTTATGCTGGCCAGAAAAGTGATGGAAAAGATGTTTCAAGCGGTCTAACACCTGGAGGCAGGGGCAAATCCAGGATTTCCAAGGGGGGGATTCCTGAAAGTGGTGTGTGGGCGTGGCCAAACATGGTGTGGGTGGAGCCAAATACTAGCAGTTTCTAGGCTAAATTGCACCCAGGGTGGGGGCGTAAAATGCGCCCCCAATGTGGAGACAGGTATAGGTGCCCACAGTATAGGTAGCCAGCTATTGGTTTCCCCCCCAGTATAGGTAGCCCATACAGTTGCCCCCAGTATAGGTTAGATAGGTATATGTCCGCAGTATAGATTAGATAGGTATAGTGGTGCTCAATAGTGATGCTCAAATACCCCTTTTCAAAATTCGAGTTAGGTCGAATTCGAATAGTAAATTATTCGAGGTCAGTCGAATATTCGAGTCGAATAATTTTTACTATTCGATTCGACCTCGGACTTCGAGCTCACTATTCGAGTCGGTATTCGAGCTCACTATTCGAGCTGACTATTCGAATTGGCCTTAAATAGCTTCCAACACTTGTTTTGAGGGTGAATGATGCAAGAAACATCTTTTTTTCCAAGTAACAACAGGAAGTGATTATGTGGGGATGTTCCTTTAAAAAAAAATGTGGAAAGAGAAGTTGTGTCCTTAATTTTGTTCAGTAGTGTTACTGTATATACTTGTTCTTCTTCTTCTTTATCTTTCTTCTTCTTCTTCTAGATCTTCTTCTTCTATATCTTCTTCTTCTTCTTCTATATTGTCTTCTTCTTCTTCTTCTTCTTCTTCTTCTTCTTCTTCTTCATCATCTTCTTCTTCATCATCTTCTTCTTCATCTTCTTCTTCTTCTTCTTCATCATCTTCTTCTTCATCTTCTTCTTCTTCTTCATCTTCTTCTTCTTCTTCTTCTTCTTCTTCTTCTTCATCTTCATCTTCTTCATCTTCTTCTTCATCTTCTTCATCATCTTCTTCATCTTCTTCTTCTTCTTCTTCATCATCTTCTTCATCTTCTTCTTTTTCATCTTCTTCTTCATCATCTTCTTCATCTTCTTCTTCATCTTCTTCTTCATCTTCATCTTCTCCTTCTTTTTCAATATCGTCTTCTTCTTCTTCACGTATTTCTCTTTTCAATTTTTTTTTTAAAGAAATGCAGCTATTTTTAAGCGTAACAAATAGCTGGTGGGCGCACGCATGTTGGAAGCGCCATTGTATGTGCTCCCTGGCAGTGGAAACACAAAGACAGCAGGAGGTAAATTCAGCAGCAGGAGGAGGAGGATGAGTGTGTGGCAGCAGGCAGTCAATGAGGCAGGCAGCTCGCCGTGACATAATAGCCCTGGTACCTAGCGGTGATACCAGGGCTGTAAATAAACACAACAGGAGGTCCCAGACAGCGGTCGTGCAGCCCACATTGTGTCCAATACACAACTGGGACAACACAGTTTTCAACCCGGGCACCTCAGAAAAATTAAACCTTTTTTTTTTTTTAATGGTTTGTTTGGTTTTGGTTTTGCAACCAATATAGCTATTGTTTGACGTAATAGCTGGTGGCAGAGTGGCAGCAGAAGGTAATTCTGTGTACCCTGGCAGTGGGAAACACAGACAGACAGCAACAGCAGCAGGAGGAATGGAGGAGTAATGTGAGCAGCTATTGTTTGACGTAATAGCTGGTGGCAGAGTGGCAGCAGAAGGTAAATCATCTGTGTAGTGTACCCTGGCAATGGGAAACACAGACAGGCAGCAGCAGCAGCAGGAGGAGGTATGGAGGAGTAGTGTGAGTGTGGCAGCAGGTAGGCAGCGTGACATAATAGCCCTGGTACCTAGCGGTGATACCAGGGCTGTAAATAAACACAACAGGAGGTCCCAGACAGCGGTCGTGCAGCCCACATTGTGTCCAATACACAACTGGGACAACACAGTTTTCAACCCGGGCACCTCAGAAAAATTAAACCTTTTTTTTTTTTTTAATGGTTTGTTTGGTTTTGGTTTTGCAACCAATATAGCTATTGTTTGACGTAATAGCTGGTGGCAGAGTGGCAGCAGAAGGTAATTCTGTGTACCCTGGCAGTGGGAAACACAGACAGACAGCAACAGCAGCAGGAGGAATGGAGGAGTAATGTGAGCAGCTATTGTTTGACGTAATAGCTGGTGGCAGAGTGGCAGCAGAAGGTAAATCATCTGTGTAGTGTACCCTGGCAGTGGGAAACACAGACAGACAGCAGCAGCAGCAGCAGGAGGAGGTATGGAGGAGTAGTGTGAGTGTGGCAGCAGGTAGGCAGCGTGACATAATAGCCCTGGTACCTAGCGGTGATACCAGGGCTGTAAATAAACACAACAGGAGGTCCCAGACAGCGGTCGTGCAGCCCACATTGTGTCCAATACACAACTGGGACAACACAGTTTTCAACCCGGGCACCTCAGAAAAATTAAACCTTTTTTTTTTTTAATGGTTTGTTTGGTTTTGGTTTTGCAACCAATATAGCTATTGTTTGACGTAATAGCTGGTGGCAGAGTGGCAGCAGAAGAAGGTAATTCTGTGTACCCTGGCAGTGGGAAACACAGACAGACAGCAGCAGCAGCAGCAGGAGGAGGTATGGAGGAGCAGTGTGAGTGTGGCAGCAGGTAGGCAGCGTGACATAATAGCCCTGGTACCTAGCGGTGATACCAGGGCTGTAAATAAACACAACAGGAGGTCCCAGACAGCGGTCGTGCAGCCCACATTGTGTCCAATACACAACTGGGACAACACAGTTTTCAACCCGGGCACCTCAGAAAAATTAAACCTTTTTTTTTTTTAATGGTTTGTTTGGTTTTGGTTTTGCAACCAATATAGCTATTGTTTGACGTAATAGCTGGTGGCAGAGTGGCAGCAGAAGAAGGTAATTCTGTGTACCCTGGCAGTGGGAAACACAGACAGACAGCAGAAGGGCAGTACACAGCAGCCCACTGTAGGTGTAAAATGTGTGGCTGCAGGCGACGTAATAGTCAAAGTGAACCAGGCTGGCTTAGTGAGCAGGAGCCAGGAGGTGGTAAAGGGTGGTAAGGCACATTAACGATGGTTCCGGCAGCCAGTTCATGTCCCCCTCTCGCCGACAACAGGGGCCAGGAACTCGCCTTCCACCCACGCCTGGTTCATCTTGAGAAACGTCAGTCTGTCCACAGACTTGTGAGACAGACGTGAGCGTTTCTCGGTGACCACGCCACCAGCTGCACTGAAGCAGCGCTCGGACAGCACGCTGGAAGGGGGGCAGGACAGCACTTCCAGGGCGTACTGCGCCAGCTCGCTCCAGATCTCCATGCGCTTGACCCAATACTCCATGGGATCAACAAGGGCATCGCTGTCAAGCCCGCTGTACGACCCCATGTAGTCAGCCACAATGCGGGTCAGGCGCTGGCTGTGACCGGAGGAGGATGCTGCTGCATGCATCTCCTCTCTAGTCACTGCTGCCGGAGCCTCTACAGTCCTGTAGAGCTCGTGGCTGAGAGACAGCAGGTCTGTGGGGCGCTTGCTGCTGCTGGATGCAGGCACCTGCTGCTGCCTCTGTGCTGGCTGCTGGACAGTGGGGGTGGAAGGCTGGGGGAAGGCTTCCTCCAAGCGCTCAACAAGGGCCTGCTGCAAGCTCCTTATTTGTTGCGCTGGGTCTCCTCCTGCAGGCGGCAGGAACTGGCTCAACTTCCCCTTGAGGCGTGGGTCCAACATCATGCTGATCCAGATGTCCTCCCTCTGCTTCATCTGGATCACCCTGGGGTCCCTGCGCAGGCACGTCAGCATGTGCGCTGCCATTGGGAAGAGGCGGGCCACGTCTGCTGGCACATCGACGTCAGTGCTGTCCTCATCCTCCTCCTCTGCCGCCTCATCCTCTCTCCACCCCCGCACCAACTCAGCTGCGCTGTGCTGATCCCCCTCATCAGCAGCCAGGTCAGGGACCTCCACCAAGTCCTCCTCCTCCTCCCCCTCAGAGGTGGACTGCGCAGCTGGTTGCCGCTCCTGCTGGTCCAAGGCTGCCGCTCCCTGTTCCAGCAAAGCATCGAGGGCCCTGTTCAGCAGAGAAACCAGGGGCACCCACTCGCAGACCATAGCATGGTCCCTGCTCACCATGTTTGTGGCCTGCAGGAAGGGAGCCAGCACAAAGCACACCTGCTGCATGTGCCTCCAGTCATCATCGGGGACGATGGACGGGATGTTGCTGGTCTTGTCCCTTCTCTGAGCGGCGGAAACAGTGGCCAGGGCAAGGTACTGGTTGACAGCGTGCTTCTGTTCAACCAGACGCTCCAACATCGCCAGGGTGGAGTTCCAGCGAGTCGGAACGTCAAGGATCAGCTGATGGCGTGGCAGATCCAGCTCCTTTTGCACGTCTTCCAGGCTCGCACAGGCTGCAGCCGAGCGCCGGAAGTGACGCACAACATTCCTTGCCGTTTCCAGCAGTTCGCCCATCCCCTGGTAGGTGCGCAGGAACTTCTGCACCACCAGGTTCAGCACGTGGGCAAGACAGGGGATGTGGGTCAGGTTTCCCCTGTCTATTGCGGCAACCAGATTGGCCCCATTGTCGGCCACCACCTCTCCGACTCTGAGGCCTCTGGGGGTCAGCCAAATCCTCTCCTGCTCCTGGAGTTTGGCCAACACATGGGTTGCCGTCAGCTTGGTCTTCCCAAGGCTGACCAAGTGCAGCAGCGCTTGGCAGTGGCGGGCCTTCACGCTGCTGCTGAGGCGGGGGGTTTGGCCAGGTGTGCCGGAGGATGGCAGAGGATCGGAGGAACCTGCTGCAGTTCCCCTGACCCTGCGGGGTGGCACCACCCACTGTGTTGCTGCTGCTGCTGTGCCCGCTGCTGCTCTCCCATCCTCACCCCCTTCCACCAAGCTGACCCAGTGGACAGTGAAGGACAGGTAGCGGCCTGTCCCGAAGCGGCTGCTCCAGGAGTCCATGGTGACGTGGACCCTTTCACCAACCGCGTGCTCCAGCCCTCGCTCCACATTGGCCATCACAAAGCGGTGCAGTGCAGGAATGGCCTTGCGGGCAAAGAAGTGTCTGCTGGGGAGCTGCCAGTCTGGGGCTGCGCAAGCAAGCAGCGCACGAATGTCGCTCCCCTCCTGCACGAGCGTGTACGGCAGGAGTTGGGAGCACATGGCCCGTGCCAGCAAGCCGTTCAGCTGCCGCACGCGACGGCTGCTGGGAGGCAGAGCCCAAACCACCCCCTGGAAGGACTCGCTCAAAAGGCTCTGGCGTGGCCTTTTGCTGACACGGGAATCAGCAGACACAGCAGAGGAGGCCACTGAGGACTGGCTGCCAGAACAGGCCTCAGTGTCGGCGGCAGGAGTTGCAGAGGGGGGAGGAGCAGTGCGTTTCCGCACTCCTGCTGGTGCTGCTGGAGGAGCAGGAGGGCGGGTGGCTGCTGTTGCTGCTGCTGCTGCTGAAGGCTGTGCAGTGATGGGTGTGGTGCCACTGCCAGCACCAGATGCCTTCAGCCTCTGGAACTCCTCATGCTGGTGGAAATGTTTAGCCGCAAGGTGGTTGATGAGCGAGCTGGTGCAGAACTTTAAGGGGTCTGCACCTCTGCTCAACTTCCGCTGACAGTGGTTGCAAGTGGCGTACTTGCTGTACACAGTGGGCATGGTGAAATATCGCCAGATTGGTGACTTAAACATCCCCCTACGGCATGGAAGCGCTGCTGCCTGTCTCCCTGTGGTGGTTGGGGGGGGGCTTGAAGGGCTTGGGTGCGGCTGGTGGTGGTACTGGCAGATGCTGCTGCTGCTGCTGCTGAGCCTGAGACACCAGCAGGCTGTGGGACCTGCCTACTGCTGCTGCCAATGCTTGCAATGATGCGCCTCCTTGCAAGGCCCACAAGAGCATCCTCCTCCTCCTCCTCAGAGCTGCTGAGGACGACATCCCCTGGAGGTGGTGGCACCCAGTCTCTGTCTGTCACCGGGTCATCATCATCCTCCCCCTCCTGAAACATGTCCTGCTGGGATGAGGACCCCCCAAACTCCTCTCCTGATGCATGGATGGGCTGCTTGACTGTCGCCACAGTCTTGCTGTCCAATCCCTCATCCCCCAAAGTGCCCATCAGCATCTCCTCCTCAAAATCGCCAACAACAGCAGACAATTGACTCATGATGCCTGGGGTCAAAAGACTGCTGAATGACAGGTCGCCAACTGACGGTGAACTGGCCTCCTCCCCAGGCCCTGCTGGGCGGCTGCTGCGAACAGGGGTGGTGGTGGTGGTGGTGGTGAGGGTGGAGGCCTCGGATGCAGAGCTGATGGCGGGCTGCTCATCCTCCGTCATGAGTTGCACCACAGTGTCTGCATCCTTTTCCTCAATGGGACGTTTCCGACCCGGCTGGAGGAAAATGGGAGCAGGTGCTACACGCTGCTGCTGCTGTGTCTCTGCAGCGTGAGTTGCAGATGCTCCTGCTGGGCGGCGCCCAAGGCGTCCACGGCCAGTGGCTATGGGAGGAATGTTAGCCACTGACGCTGCTGCTGCTGCGGAACTGTGCATGGTGGCGCGCCCGCGGCCGCGGCTTGCCATAATGCTGCTCCCTCTCCTCCTGATTCCCTTGCTGCCCTTGCCCTTGCCCAAACCGCGCTGGCTGCCACTTCCAGACATCTTCAATGTTTTGGGCGTATAGACAAACGTTTTTTAAAAGGGCGGGTGAAAAGTGGGGTACTTTAATGAGGTGAGTTGGTTGGTTGGTGAGGTGACTGAGTGAGTGTCCCCTAGTACAGTAAGTAAGTAGTAACAGTCAGGAAGTACAACTAGCAGTTACAATAATCAGTAGTAATCACAAGTAAATTTAGTGTGTGTACACTCAGACAGTGAGTGCACGCACGCAGGAGCTAGTAGCCTATGAACACAGTGACTGAGTGTCCTAGACTCCTAGTACAGTAAGAGTAAGTAGTAACAGTAAGTAGAACTAACTAATTACAATAATCAATCAGCGATCAGAAGGAAATGGAGTGTGGGTGTGTGTACACTCAGACAGTGAGTGCACGCACGCAGGAGCTAGTAGCCTATGAACACAGTGACTGAGTGTCCTAGACTCCTAGTACAGTAAGAGTAAGTAGTAACAGGAAGTAGAACTAACTAATTACAATAATCAATCAGCGATCAGAAGGAAATAGAGTGTGGGTGGTGTGTGTACACTCAGACAGTGAGTGCACGCACGCAGGAGCTAGTAGCCTATGGACAGTGACTGAGTGTCCTAGACTCCTAGTACAGTAAGAGTAAGTAGTAACAGTAAGTACAACTAACTAATTACGATAATCAATCAGCGATCAGAAGGAAATGGAGTGTGGGTGTGTGTACACTCAGACAGTGAGTGCACGCACGCAGGAGCTAGTAGCCTATGAACACAGTGACTGAGTGTCCTAGACTCCTAGTACAGTAAGAGTAAGTAGTAACAGTAAGTAGAACTAACTAATTACAATAATCAATCAGCGATCAGAAGGAAATAGAGTGTGGGTGGTGTGTGTACACTCAGACAGTGAGTGCACGCACGCAGGAGCTAGTAGCCTATGGACAGTGACTGAGTGTCCTAGACTCCTAGTACAGTAAGAGTAAGTAGTAACAGTAAGTACAACTAACTAATTACGATAATCAATCAGCGATCAGAAGGAAATAGAGTGTGTGTTGTGTGTGTACACTCAGACAGTGAGTGCACGCACGCAGGAGCTAGTAGCCTATGAACAGTGACTGAGTGTCCTAGACTCCTAGTACAGCAAGAGTAATTAGTAACAGTAAGTAGAACTAACTAATTACAATAATCAATCAGCGATCAGAAGGAAATAGAGTGTGTGTTGTGTGTGTACACTCAGACAGTGAGTGCACGCACGCAGGAGCTAGTAGCCTATGAACACAGTGACTGAGTGTCCTAGACTCCTAGTACAGTAAGAGTAAGTAGTAACAGTAAGTAAGTAGAACTAACTAATTACGATAATCAATCAGCGATCAGAAGGAAATAGAGTGTGTGTTGTGTGTGTACACTCAGACAGTGAGTGCACGCACGCAGGAGCTAGTAGCCTATGAACAGTGACTGAGTGTCCTAGACTCCTAGTACAGTAAGAGTAAGTAGTAACAGTAAGTACAACTAACTAATTACGATAATCAATCAGCGATCAGAAGGAAATAGAGTGTGTGTTGTGTGTGTACACTCAGACAGTGAGTGCAGTGCGCACACGCAGGAGCTAGTAGCCTATATGAACAGTGACAGTGAGTGTCCCTACGGGTACAGTAAGAGTAAGTAGTAAGTAAGTACAACTAACTAACAATAATCTATCAGTAATCAGAAGGAAATAGAGTGTGTGTACACACAGACAGTGAGTGAGTGCACACACGCAGGAGCTAGCTAGTAGCCTATAAACAGTGACAGTCAGTGAGTGTCCTACTCCTAGTACAGTATAACTACAATACTATTAGTAAAGGACAGCAGAAATACTGGTATAGATGAGAGAAATAAACAGAGGACAGCTGCCCACAGAGGCAAGGCCCCCCTGAGGCCTAAACCTGTAAGCTTGCAGCAGCTGCCTGTCTCTAATGTAACACACAAGCTACTAACTAAAATACAATGTCTAAATAACTAACAACAATATAGGTGTGTATAGGAGGTGTATGTGAGCAAAAACGCTAGGTAAATGACCACAATAGAGCTCTTACTAAGGCAAAGCACAAAGGAGCAACTCTCTCTCTGTACAAGTCTCAGGCAAGCACGGAGAAACGTAACATGGCGGCCGCTATTTATAGGGTAGGGGCTGGCCAGGGTCCCCCTCTGTGATTGGCTGCCGTCAGAGGGCCTGGGAGCCCTCTGATTGGCTCTAAGGACATCAATCTGGGCTATGACGCTATTCGAGCTCGGTACCGAGCTCGAATAGCGCCGGGTTGCTCGAATAGCTCGAATAGTGAATGGGCTATTCGAGTGTACTCGGATAGCCCATTCGAATAGCTCCAGCTATTCGGAGCTCGAATACCGAGCTCGAATAGCTAAAAAAGAGCTCGAATATTCGAGCTACTCGAATATTCGAGCTCTGCTGAGCACCACTGGTGCTCAAATACCCCTTTTCAAAATTCGAGTTAGGTCGAATTCGAATAGTAAATTATTCGAGATCAGTCGAATATTCGAGTCGAATAATTTTTACTATTCGATTCGACCTCGGAATTCGAGCTCACTATTCGAGTCGGTATTCGAGCTCATTATTCGAGCTGACTATTCGAAATGGCCTTAAATAGCTTCCAACACTTGTTTTGAGGGTGAATGATGCAAGAAACCTCTTTTTTTCCAAGTAACAACAGCAAGTGATTATGTGGGGATGTTCCTTTAAAAAAAAAAAGTTGAAAAGAGAAGTTGTGTCCAGAAATTTGTTCAGTACTGTATATACTTCTTCTTCTTTATCTTCTATATCTTCTTCTTCTTCTTCTATATCTTCTTCTTCTATATCTTCTTCTTCTATATCTTCTTCTATATCTTCTTCTTTTATATTGCCTTCTTCTTCTTCTTCTTCATCTTCTTCATCATCATCTTCTTCTTCTTCATCTTCTTTTTCTTCATCTTCTTCATCTCCTTCTTCATCTTCTTCTTCATCTTCTTCATCTTCTTCTTCATCTTCTTCATCTTCTTCATCTTCTTCTTCTTCTACATCTACTTCATCTTCAACATCTTCAACTTCTTCATCTTCATCTTCTTCATCATCTTCATCTTCTTCATCTTCTTCATCTTCTTCATCTTCTTCTTCTTCATCATCTTCATCTTCTTCTTCATCTTCTTCTTCTTCATCATCTTCATCTTCTTCATCTTCATCTTCTTCATCTTCTTCTTCATCTTCTTCATCTTCATCTTCTTCATCTTCTTCTTCTTCATCATCTTCATCTTCTTCTTCATCTTCTTCTTCTTCATCATCTTCATCTTCTTCTTCTTCATCTTCTTCTTCTTCATCATCTTCATCTTCTTCTTCTTCATCTTCTTCATCTTCTTCTATATCGTCTTCTTCTTCACTTATTTCTCTTTTCAAATTGTTTTTTTAAAGAAATGCAGCTATTTTTGAGCGTAACAAATAGCTGGTGGCGCACGCATGTTGGAAGCGCCATTGTATGTGCTCCCTGGCAGTGGAAACACACAGACAGCAGGAGGTAAATTCAGCAGCAGGAGGAGGAGGATGAGTGTGTGGCAGCAGGCAGTCAATGAGGCAGGCAGCGTGACATAATAGCCCTGGTACCTAGCGGTGATACCAGGGCTGTAAATAAACACAGCAGGTAGGAGGTCCCAGACAGCGGTCGTGCAGCCCACATTGTGTCCAATACACAACTGGGACAACACAGTTTTCAACCCGGGCACCTCAGAAAAATTAAACCTTTTTTTTTTTTTTTTTTTTATGGTTTTGTAGTTTTGGTTTTACAACCAATTACACAGATATAGCTATTTTTTGACGTAATAGCTGGTGGCAGAGTGGCAGCAGAAGGTAAATCTGTGTACCCTGGCGTTGGGAAACACAGACAGACAGCAGCATCAGCAGGAGGAATGGAGGAGTAGTGTGAGTGTGGCAGCAGGCAGGCAGCGTGACATAATAGCCCTGGTACCTAGCGGTGATACCAGGGCTGTAAATAAACACAGCAGGCAGGAGGTCCCAGACAGCGGTCGTGCAGCCCACATCGTGTCCAATACACAACTGGGACAACACAGTTTTCAACCCGGGCACCTCAGAAAAATTAAACCTTTTTTTTTTTTTTTTTTTTATGGTTTTTTGGTTTTGTTTGTAAAACAAATTACACAGATATATAGCTATTGTTTGACGTAATAGCTGGTGGCAGAGTGGCAGCAGAAGGTAAATCTGTGTACCCTGGCAGTGGGAAACACAGACAGACAGCAGAAGGGCAGTACACAGCAGCCCACTGTAGGTGTAAAATGTGTGGCTGCAGGCGACGTAATAGTCAAAGTGAACCAGGCTGGCTTAGTGAGCAGGAGCCAGGAGGTGGTAAAGGGTGGTAAGGCACATTAACGATGGTTCTTAGCCAGTTCATGTCCCCCTCTCGCCGACAACAGGGGCCAGGAACTCGCCTTCCACCCACGCCTGGTTCATCTTGAGAAACGTCAGTCTGTCCACAGACTTGTGAGACAGACGTGAGCGTTTCTCGGTGACCACACCACCAGCTGCACTGAAGCAGCGCTCGGACAGCACGCTGGAAGGGGGGCAGGACAGCACTTCCAGGGCGTACTGCGCCAGCTCGCTCCAGATCTCCAGGCGCTTGACCCAATACTCCATGGGATCAACAGGGGCATCGCTGTCAAGCCCGCTGTAGGACCCCATGTAGTCAGCCACCATGCGGGTCAGGCGCTGGCTGTGACCGGTGGAGGATGCTGCTGCATGCACCTCCTCTCTAGTCACTGCTGCCGGAGCCTCTACAGTCCTGTAGAGCTCGTGGCTGAGAGACAGCAGGTCTGTGGGGCGCTTGCTGCTGGATGCAGGCACCTGCTGCTGCCTCTGTGCTGGCTGCTGGACAGTGGGGGTGGAAGGCTGGGGGAAGGCTTCCTCCAAGCGCTCAACAAGGGCCTGCTGCAAGCTCCTTATTTGTTGCACTGGGTCTCCTCCTGCAGGCGGCAGGAACTGGCTCAACTTCCCCTTGAGGCGTGGGTCCAACATCATGCTGATCCAGATGTCCTCCCTCTGCTTCATCTGGATCACCCTGGGGTCTCTGCGCAGGCACGTCAGCATGTGCGCTGCCATTGGGAAGAGGCGGGCCACGTCTGCTGGCACATCGACGGCAGTGCTGCTGTCCTCATCCTCCTCCTCTGCCTCGTCAGCCTCATCCTCTCTCCACCCCCGCACCAACTCAGCTGCACTGTGCTGCTCCCCCTCATCAGCAGCAAGGTCAGGGACCTCCACCAAGTCCTCCTCCTCCTCCCCTTCAGAGGTGGACTGTGCAGCTGCTTGCCGCTCCTGCTGGTCCAAGGCTGCCGCTCCCTGTTCCAGCAAAGCATCGAGGGCCCTGTTCAGCAGACAAACCAGGGGCACCCACTCGCAGACCATAGCATGGTCCCTGCTCACCATGTTAGTGGCCTGCAGAAAGGGAGCCAGCACTAAGCACACCTGCTGCATGTGCCTCCAGTCATCATCGGGGACGATGGACGGGATGTTGCTGGTCTTGTCCCTTCTCTGAGCGGCGGAAACAGTGGCCAGGGCAAGGTACTGTTTGACAGCGCGCTTCTGTTCAACCAGACGCTCCAACATCGCCAGGGTGGAGTTCCAGCGAGTCGGAACGTCAAGGATCAGCCGATGGCGTGGCAGATCCAGCTCCTTTTGCACGTCTTCCAGGCTCGCACAGGCTGCAGCCGAGCGCCGGAAGTGACGCACAACGTTCCTTGCCGTTTCCAGCAGTTCGCCCATCCCCTGGTAGGTGCGCAAGAACTTCTGCACCACCAGGTTCAGCACGTGGGCAAGACAGGGGATGTGGGTCAGGTTTCCCCTGTCTATTGCGGCAACCAGATTGGCCCCATTGTCGGCCACCACCTCTCCGACTCTGAGGCCTCTGGGGGTCAGCCAAATCCTCTCCTGCTCCTGGAGTTTGGCCAACACATGGGTTGCCGTCAGCTTGGTCTTCCCAAGGCTGACCAAGTGCAGCAGCGCTTGGCAGTGGCGGGCCTTCACGCTGCTGCTGAGGCGAGGGGTTTGGCCAGGTGTGCCGGAGGATGGCAGAGGATCGGAGGAACCTGCTGCAGTTCCCCTGACCCTGCGGGGTGGCACCACCCACTGTGTTGCTGCTGCTGCTGTGCCCGCTGCTGCTCTCCCATCCTCACCCCCTTCCACCAAGCTGACCCAGTGGACAGTGAAGGACAGGTAGCGGCCTGTCCCGAAGCGGCTGCTCCAGGAGTCCATGGTGACGTGGACCCTTTCACCAACCGCGTGCTCCAGCCCTCGCTCCACATTGGCCATCACAAAGCGGTGCAGTGCAGGAATGGCCTTACGGGAGAAAAAGTGTCTGCTGGGGAGCTGCCAGTCTGGGGCTGCGCAAGCAAGCAGCGCACGAATGTCGCTCCCCTCCTGCACGAGCGTGTACGGCAGGAGTTGGGAGCACATGGCCCGTGCCAGCAAGCCGTTCACCTGCCGCACGCGACGGCTGCTGGGAGGCAGAGCCCTAACCACCCCCTGGAAGGACTCGCTCAAAAGGCTCTGGCGTGGCCTTTTGCTGGCACGGGAATCAGCAGACACAGCGGAGGAGGCCACTGAGGACTGGCTGCCAGAACAGGCCTCAGTGTCGGCGGCAGGAGTTGCAGAGGGGGGAGGAGCAGTGCGTTTCCGCACTCCTGCTGGTGCTGCTGGAGGAGCAGGAGGGCGGGTGGCTGCTGTTGCTGCTGCTGCTGAAGGCTGTGCAGTGATGGGTGTGGTGCCACTGCCAGCACCAGATGCCTTCAGCCTCTGGAACTCCTGATGCTGGTGGAAATGTTTCGCAGCAAGGTGGTTGATGAGCGAGCTGGTGCAGAACTTTAAGGGGTCTGCACCTCTGCTCAACTTCCGCTGACAGTGGTTGCAAGTGGCGTACTTGCTGTACACTGTGGGCATGGTGAAAAAGTGCCAGATTGGTGACAGAAACATCCCCCTACGGCATGGAAGCGCTGCTGCCTGTCTCCCTGTGGTGGTTTGGGGGGGGGGCTTGGGGGGCTTGGGTGCGGCTGGTAGTGTTGGGCGAACATCTAGATGTTCGGGTTCGGGCCGAACAGGCCGAACATGGCCGCGATGTTCGGGTGTTCGACCCGAACTCCGAACATAATGGAAGTCAATGGGGACCCGAACTTTTGTGGTTTGTAAAGCCTCCTTACATGCTACATACCCCAAATTTACAGGGTATGTGCACCTTGGGAGTGGGTACAAGAGAAAAATTTTTTTAGCAAAAAGAGCTTATAGTTTTTGAGAAAATCGATTTTAAAGTTTCAAGGGGAAAACTGTCTTTTAAATGCGGGAAATGTCTGTTTTCTTTGCACAGGTAACATGCTTTTTGTCGGCATGCAGTCATAAATGTAATACATATAAGAGGTTCCAGGAAAAGGGACCGGTAATGCTAACCCAGCAGCAGCACACGTGATGGAACAGGAGGAGGGTGGCGCAGGAGGAGAAGGCCACGCTTTGAGACACAACAACCCAGGCCTTGCATGAGGACAAGAAGCGTGCGGATAGCATGCTTTGTACCACCATGCAGTCATAAATGTAATAAAGATAAGTGGTTCAATAAACAGGGACCACGCGGCAACGCTAACCCAGCAGCAGCACACGTGATGGAACAGGAGGAGGCGCAGGAGGAGAAGGCCACGCTTTGTGAGACACAACAACCCAGGCCTTGCATGAGGACAAAAAGCGTGCGGATAGCATGCTTTGTACCGCCATGTAGTCATAAATGTAATAAAGATAAGAGGTTCAATAAACAGGGACCACGCGGCAACGCTAACCCAGCAGCAGCAGCAGCAGCAGCACACGTGATGGAACAGGAGGAGGCGCAGGAGGAGAAGGCCACGCTTTGTGAGACACAACAACCCAGGCCTTGCATGAGGACAAAAAGCGTGCGGATATAGCAGCAATGCTTTTTGCCGCCATGCAGTCATAAATGTAATACAGATGAGAGGTTCAATAAACAGGGACCGGAAACGCTAAACCATCCCAGATGTTCATCGGTCATGTTACTTGGTTGGGGTCCAGGAGTGTTGCGTAGTCGTTTCCAATCCAGGATTGATTCATTTTAATTTGAGTCAGACGGTCTGCATTTTCTGTGGAGAGGCGGATACGCCGATCTGTGATGATGCCTCCGGCAGCACTGAAACAGCGTTCCGACATAACGCTGGCTGCCGGGCAAGCCAGCACCTCTATTGCGTACATTGCCAGTTCGTGCCAGGTGTCTAGCTTCATGCCCGGTTTCAGGTCCAGCGGTGCCAGCCACAAATCCGTCTGTTCCTTTATTCCCCTCCAAATTTCCTCCCCTGTGTGCTGCTTATCCCCAAGGCAGATCAGCTTCAGCAACGCTTGCTGACGCATGCCAACAGCTGTGCTGCACTGCTTCCACGATCCTACTGCTGCTGGTGCTGGGTTAGCATTTCCGGATGAGGTACAGCTTTGAGATGCGTTGGAGGAGAAGGAGTCAGAGAGGTAGGTGCTGCTGTTGTTATCCAGCTGTTTGCGGCGTGGGCAACACCCGCGCCGTAGCAGGTGAGGAATCGCTGCCAGGCTCCACAAGGTTCACCCAGTGCGCGGTAAGGGAGATGTATCGACCCTGGCCGAACGCACTCGTCCAGGTGTCAGTGGTGAGGTGAACCTTGCAGGCAACGGCATTCTTCAAGCTTCGGGTTATTTAGCTGACCACGTGCTCATGCAACTCAGGCACTGCAGAGCGCGCAAAGTGGTAGCGGCTGGGAACCACGTAACGTGGGATGGCCACTGACATCATGCCCTTGAAGCTGTTTGTCTCCACCACTCGATATGGCAGCATTTCGCAGGCCAGAAGCTTGGCTATGCTGGCTGGCTGTTACTGCCACGGCCCGGGGGGTCATTTGCTGGCAATTTCCTCTTGTGCTCAAACATCTCAGACAGACAACTCAACCGTAGCGCTGCACACCGAAGGGCTGTTGGTTGTTGTGTTTGATGAACACTGGGAGACCTCAAGAGCACTAGTCCGGAAAGTGACAGTGTCAGCATCGTCTGATGTTTGTGAATGTTGTGAACCACGCAATGGCTGGGCTACTGCTGCTGCTGAGGCGGGTCTGGTGGTGAGTCTGGTGAACCCAAGGGAGGCAGTGTTGCTGGTGGTACCCTGTCCTGCCGCGTTTGCCCACAGAGTGGGATGTTTGGATAGAATGTGGCGGCTCATGCTGGTGGTGGAGAGGTTGTTAATACTTTTCCCCCTGCTCAGGCGGGTCTTGCACACCTTGCAAATCGCCATGGTAACATCCTCAGTGCAGTCTTCAAAGAAAGCCCAGACTTTAACTGGCTGAGGACTCGGACCTCGTGCGTGATGTGCTGGTGCTGCTTAACCCACTGCTGGACGCTTGAGAGGTCATCCAAGTAATTATCTGGTCCTGTTCTTTTGGATCTGTGAGGGTTGTTGTCCTGGACAACATGGGCAGTATTGAGTGGGTTTTCTTGGGTGCTCCCCTGTGGCCTGTACGTGAACCGTCAGGGGAAACACCTCTTCCCTTGCCCCTCCCTCTTTCACCGGATTTCTTCCTCATTTCACTTATCCTTAAAGTACACGCTGACTGGCAGCAGTACAGTGGCAGTACAGAAATGCTATACAGTGGTGGGTGAGCGGTGTACCACTATTGTCAGCAGTGACACAGAGCACAATGCTATACAGTGGCGGGTGAGCGGTGTACTACTGTTCCCAGCAGACACAGAGTGGAAGTAAACACAATGCTATATAGTGTGGCTGAGCCGTGTACACAGAGTGTCAGTAAACAATGGTATATAGTCTGGCTGAGCGGTGTACACAGAGTGTCAGTAAACAATGGTATATAGTCTGGCTGAGCGGTGTACACAGAGTGGCAGTAAACACAATGCTATATACTCTGGCTGAGCGAGCGGTGTACTACTGTTCCCAGCAGACACAGAACAGTAAACAGAATGCTATATAGTGTGGCTGAGCGAGCGGTGTACCACTATTCCCAGCAGACACAGAACAGTAAACAGAATGCTATATAGTGTGGCTGAGCGAGCGGTGTACCACTATTCCCAGCAGACACAGAACAGTGAACAGAATGCTATATAGTGTGGCTGAGCGAGCGGTGTACCACTATTCCCAGCAGACACAGAACAGTGAACAGAATGCTATATAGTGTGGCTGAGCGAGCGGTGTACCACTATTCCCAGCAGACACAGAACAGTGAACAGAATGCTATATAGTGTGGATGAGCGAGCGGTGTACCACTATTCCCAGCAGACACAGAACAGTAAACAGAATGCTATATAGTGTGGCTGAGCGAGCGGTGTACCACTATTCCCAGCAGACACAGAACAGTGAACAGAATGCTATATAGTGTGGCTGAGCGAGCGGTGTACCACTATTCCCAGCAGACACAGAACAGTGAACAGAATGCTATATAGTGTGGCTGAGCGAGCGGTGTACCACTATTCCCAGCAGACACAGAACAGTAAACAGAATGCTATATAGTGTGGCTGAGCGAGCGGTGTACCACTATTCCCAGCAGACACATAACAGTAAACAGAATGCTATATAGTGTGGCTGAGCGAGCGGTGTACCACTATTCCCAGCAGACACAGAGTGGCAGTAAACAGAATGCTATATAGTGTGGCTGAGCGAGGTACACAGAGTGGCAGTAAACAGAATGCTATATAGTGTGGCTGAGCAAGCGGTGTACTACTATTCCCAGCAGACACAGAGTGGCAGTAAACAGAATGCTATATAGTGTGGCTGAGCGAGGTACACAGAGTGGCAGTAAACAGAATGCTATATAGTGTGGCTGAGCAAGCGGTGTACTACTGTTCCCAGCAGTGACACAATGACAGGGGGGACCCTGGCTAGCGTGGCTGGAGCGCGAACTACCCTGCCTGCCTACCCAAAGCTAAACCCACAGACAAATGGCGGAGATATGACGTGGTTCGGGTATTTATTTACCCGAACCACGTGACCGTTCGGCCAATCAGAGCGCGTTCGGGTCCGAACCACGTGACCCGTTCGGCCAATCACAGCGCTAGCCGAACGTTCGGGGAACGTTCGGCCATGCGCTCTTAGTTCGGCCATATGGCCGAACGGTTTGGCCGAGCACCGTCAGGTGTTCGGCCGAACTCGAACATCACCCGAACAGGGTGATGTTCTGCAGAACCCGAACAGTGGCGAACACTGTTCGCCCAACACTAGCGGCTGGTGGTGGTACTGGCAGATGCTTCTGCTGCTGCTGCTGAGCCTGAGACACCAGCAGGCTGTGGGACCTGCCTACTGCTGCTGCCAATGCTTGCAATGATGCGCCTCCTTGCAAGGCCCACAAGAGCATCCTCCTCCTCCTCCTCCTCAGAGCTGCTGAGGACGACATCCCCTGGAGGTGGTGGCACCCAGTCTCTGTCTGTCACCGGGTCATCAACATCCTCCCCCTCCTGAAACATGTCCTGCTGGGATGAGGACCCCCCAAACTCCTCTCCTGATGCATGGATGGGCTGCTTGACTGTCGCCACAGTCTTGCTGTCCAATCCCTCATCCCCCAAAGTGCCCATCAGCATCTCCTCCTCAAGATCGCCAACAACAGCAGACAATTTACTCATGATGCCTGGGGTCAAAGGACTGCTGAATGACAGGTCGGCGAGTGACGGTGAACTGGCCTCCTCCCCAGACCCTGCTGGGCGGCTGCTGCGAACAGGGGTGGTGGTGGTGGTGGTGAGGGTGGAGGCCTCAGATGCAGAGCTGATGGCGGGCTGCTCATCCTCCGTCATGAGTTGCACCACAGTGTCTGCATGCTTTTCCTCAATGGGACGTTTCCGACCCGGCTGGAGGAAAATCGGAGCAGGTGCTACACGCTGCTGCTGCTGTGTCTCTGCAGCGTGAGTTGCAGATGCTCCTGCTGGGCGGCGCCCAAGGCGTCCACGGCCAGTGGCTATGGGAGGAATGTTAGCCACTGACGCTGCTGCTGCGGAACTGTGCATGGTGGCGCGCCCGCGGCTTGCCACAATGCTGCTCCCTCTCCTCCTGATTCCCTTGCTGCCCTTCCCCTTGCCCAAACCGCGCTGGCTGCCACTTCCAGACATCTTCGATGTTTTGGGCGTATAGACAAAAGTTTTTTAAAAGGGCGGGTGAAAAGTGGGGTACTTTAATGGAGTGGGTTGGTGGGTGAGGTGACTGAGTGAGTGTCCCTAGTACAGTAAGTAAGTAGTAACAGTCAGGAAGTACAACTAGCAGTTACAACTTACAATAATCAGTAGTAATCACAAGTAAATTTAGTGTGTGTACACTACAGACAGTGAGTGCACGCACGCGCAAACACGCGCAGGAGCTAGCCTATGAACAGTGACTGAGTGAGTGTCCCTAGTACAGTAAGTAAGTAAGTAGTAACAGTCAGTAAGTACAACTAACTAATTACAATAATCAATCAGTTATCAGAAGGAAATAGAGTGTGTGTAGTGTGTACACAGACAGTGAGTGCACACACGCAGGAGCTAGTAGCCTATGAACAGTGACTGAGTGTCCTAGACTCCTAGTACAGTAAGTAGTAACAGTAAGTACAACTAACTAATTACAATAATCAATCAGTTATCAGAAGGAAATAGAGTGTGTGTAGTGTGTACACAGACAGTGAGTGCACACACGCAGGAGCTAGTAGCCTATGAACAGTGACTGAGTGTCCTAGACTCCTAGTACAGTAAGTAGTAACAGTAAGTACAACTAACTAATTACAATAATCAATCAGTTATCAGAAGGAAATAGAGTGTGTGTAGTGTGTACACAGACAGTGAGTGCACACACGCAGGAGCTAGTAGCCTATGAACAGTGACTGAGTGTCCTAGACTCCTAGTACAGTAAGTAGTAACAGTAAGTACAACTAACTAATTACAATAATCAATCAGTTATCAGAAGGAAATAGAGTGTGTGTAGTGTGTACACAGACAGTGAGTGCACACACGCAGGAGCTAGTAGCCTATGAACAGTGACTGAGTGTCCGAGACTCCTAGTACAGTAAGTAGTAACAGTGAGTACAACTAACTAATTACAATATTCAATTACAATAATCAATCAGTTATCAGAACTTGGAAATAGAGTGTGTGTAGTGTGTACACAGACAGTGAGTGCACACACGCAGGAGCAGCTAGTAGCCTATGAACAGTGACAGTGAGTGTCCTAGTACAGTTACAGTATATAACTACAATACTAATACAATCAGTAGTAAAGGACAGCAGAAATACTGGTATAGATGAGAGAAATAAACAGAGGACAGGAGGACAGCTGCCCACACAGGCAGGCCCTGAGGCCTAAAGCTGTAAGCCTGCAGCAGCTGGCCTGTCTCTATGTAACACAAAAGCTACTAACTAAAATACAATGTCTAACTAACTAACAACAATATAGGTGTGTATAGGAGGTGTATGTGAGCAAAAACGCTAGGTAAATGACCACAATAAAGCTCTTGCTAAGCCAAAGCACAAAGGAGCAACTCTCTCTCTATGCAAGTCTCAGGCAAGGACGGAGAAACGTAACATGGCGGCCGCTATTTATAGGGTAGGGGCTGGCCAGGGTCCCCCTCTGTGATTGGCTGCCGTCAGAGGGCCTGGGAGCCCTCTGATTGGCTCTAAGGACATCAATCTGGGCTATGACGCTATTCGAGCTCGGTACCGAGCTCGAATAGCGCCGTTTGCTCGAATAGCTCGAATAGTGAATGGGCTATTCGAGTGTACGCGAATAGCCCATTCGAATAGCTGCAGCTATTCGGAGCTCGAATACCGAGCTCGAATAGCTGAAAAAGAGCTCGAATATTCGAGCTACTCGAATATTCGAGCTCTGCTGAGCACCACTGCGTGGTGCTCAAATACCCCTTTTATTATTCGAGGTCAGTCACGCTGCGGGGAGAGAGAAGACTTCCACTTACAGTGCCTGGATCCTGCGCAGCCTCTATGTACTTCCTGTACCGGCCGGCGTCTGTCGCTATGGTAACAGCGCCCCCTGTGATGACGTACCGCATGTCATCACAGGGGGAGCTCTTACCGATGCGACGCTCGCCGGGAGAGGCTGAAGATAGAAGCTGCGTGCTGGATCAAGGCAGGTAAGTGGAAACTCCTCTCTCCCCGCAGCTCTCCCCACTCCCCCCCGCCTAACTAACTTATACTGGGGCATATACCTATCTAATCTATACTGGGGACATATACCTATCTAACCTATACTGGGGACATATACCTATCTAACCTATACTGGGGGACATATACCTATCTAACCTTTCCTGGGGGACATATACCTATCTAACCTATACTGGGGCACCTACCTATCTAATCTATACTGGAGGCATAGACCTATCTAATCTATACTGGAGGCATATACCTATCTAAGCTATACTGGGGGACATATACCTATCTAACCTATACTGGGGGACATATACCTATCTAACCTATACTGGGGGACATATACCTATCTAACCTATACTGGGGGACATATACTTATCTAACCTATACTGGGGGCATATACCTATCTAACCTATACTGGGGGCATATACCTATCTAACCTATACTGGGGGCATATACCTATCTAACCTGAATTTTTAAGGCCACTATAATAATTTTTGTGGTGCGTGTACGGGCCTGCCTAATTTTTCTGGTTGCACTGCAGCTGCAACAACAAAACAAAAGGCATGTACATGTGTCAATTCCCCTTTGTGATCGTTAACTTGCCGCGGTGAAGGGGCTTGCGTATCACAATGAAGCAATGACCGCCGTCTATATAAGTGGCTCCGGGGGGGGGGGGGGGGGGGGCTCGAGGCGGAAAACCCAAGATAATAAGGTCGTTGCTTCGTTGTGGACAGACCAAATTCGATCAGCTGGACAGTCACTGTTGTTCTGTCATTGAGCTACCTCAGCCCGGCGACCATATGGGCTTGAAAACCGCCACGGCCTACACTCTCGCCATGGTGCGCACCAGTCCAGCAGATGATGACCTGGCTGAGGTTCAAACCGGGGACCCAGCGATGCAAGGCGAGAGCACTAACCATTACCCCACCGTGCTGCCCAAGTTATACCATAAAGGAAAGGAGAAGTGCTGTTCAATGCCTAGTCTAATATGCTGTGATTGCAATTATAACATAATAAACCCTAAAACACAAAATGTTGTTGACAGTTAAAGGTAGTTAAAAGTTATACTATGCAAATAAACAACAGTGCTGCTCAATGCAGTGCTGCTTGTGTAATATGTAGCATTTACAAATACAGACAAGCCCTACAACCAGAGCATAGGAATGAGAATGAATATTGGTTTGTAGCACATCTTTGCTTTCCAACTGGCAGTCCCACCATGCTTACACCTCTCTCACAGTGCCTGTCCTTGAAAAGTCAGTTTTGTTGATCTGTACAGTATCATCATGCAATTACCATACATACAGTGCTGGGGACAGTGCCAGATTGTCCTATATAACATTCACTTTAGCAGCAGCTCTAAGAAGCTAAGAAGTGAGTCCATGTATCGGGTCATCTAGGCAACCAATAAGACATCTGCATGGTATCCACAGTCCCCTGCCCATACCACTGACTGGCCACCAGGGACGGATCTAGACTAAGTTGCGCCTGGGGCAAGGTCAGGTTTTGGCGCCTAAACTGCCATTCCCCATCCAGTTTTGGTGCCTAAAGGTCAGGTTTTGGTGCCTAAACTGCCATTCCCCATCCAGTTTTGGCGCCTAAAGGTCAGGTTTTGGCGCCTAAACTGCCATTCCCCGTCCAGTTTTGGCACCTAAAGGTCAAGTTTTGGTGCCTAAAGATCAGGTTTTGGCACCTAAACTGCCATTCCCCATCCAAATTTTGCCGCCTTTTTAAGCATTCAACAAACTGCGCCTGGGGCAAGATACCCGCCTGCCCCCCCCCCCCCCCCCCCCCTAGATCCGTCCCTGCTGGCCACTTTGCTTCAGGGTATTATGGGTTAGCCTAGGCATGGGCAATCTACAGTCCATGGCCGAATCTGGCCCAATTATTATTTTTTTAATTCAGCCTTTCACAAATGCATGCCCCACTCAACCCCACCCACCTTGCCCGGCCTTATGCAGAGCGGAGTGGGCTTGTATGTACCCACCTGTTGCCACTGCTGGGATGCTTCCTCATCTTTATGATTCCCTCTAGTGACAACATTAGAGGGAGTCATGGAAATAAGGCACTGCAACAGACAGGGCTGAAGAGGGATCCTGATGGCACTGACTCGTGAGTAGATCATACAAGCATGCTCTACTATGCATATTGGAGGAGACTACCTAATACTAGGGGTACATCTGTCTCTCGTGGGGGGGGGGGGATACATAATACTTGGGACATATCTGACAATGCTGGGCTTGAGGAGCTACTTAATACTGGGGGCACATCTGGCTATCTATGCTGGATTGGAGTGGGATGCTGGATTGGGCTGGGCTACCTAATATTATGGGCACATATGGCTATCTATATTGAATTGGGGGTGGCTACCTAATACTGAAGGCACAGTAGCCTATTTTTACTGGGTTGGGGGAGGGGTCAACCTAATACCGAGGGCACATCTGGCTATCTATGCTGAGTCGAGGAGACTTACTTAGGCGTAGTAGGAAATGACGTCAATGGAGCGCACGCTGGAACGAGGAAGAGGTGAGTAATCCCCGCCCGTTGCCTCTTACAATAGCTGCAGACAGCGACCCCCCTCCCCGCCGCTAGGCCCAATACCCCCTTCCTGCCCGCTATCCCCTACAGTTTGGGCGGCCCCCCACACCCATGGACGGGCGGGTGCCACACCCCCAGAAGTGCCGCCTGAGGAAAAAGTTTCACCCCGTCTCATGGGCGGGCCGGCCCTGTTACCTAATACCAGGCACATCCAGTTATCTATACTGGGGGTACATCTGGGTATCTATAACTGGGAGGGGCTACCTAATACTGGGGGCATAGCTAGCTATCTATACTGGAGAGTATCTACCGAATACTGGGGGCACTCTAACCATCTGCTCTTGGTCTGGCACCTCTGACAAATTTAAGAACTCGTTGTTGCCCATCAGTCAAAAAGTTTGCCTAGGCTAGCCAGACAATTTTTCCTGCGAAACTGTTCAATTCTGGGCTTTCCGAAACTGAATTACCAATATTTATAATGAATGTGACTAACCTGAACAGCAACACTGGGAAACAGCGAACTAAATTTGTTCTTGTATCTTTAGCTAGGTACTCATTTTTGAAGTGAGACGACAACAATAATAATCATATGAAAATGGCAAATGTCCCAGTATTTTACAGCAACCTTACCGAAGATTCCTTCATAAACAGCATAATGTCGGATAACATAAAGGTGTCTTTTTTTCTAATGGTAATGATAGCGGGTGCTGGCCTCTTCTTCTGTATCACTTGGTTTATGATTCATATTATCTTTAGCACTCCAGACCTCCGTCTGAACCCTCGATATGTCCTCTTCATCTTCATGCTTATCAATGACAGTTTCTATCTCATTCTATGTTTCTTCTTATTTATAGTTAACTTGTTTTTAAGAGACATCCCGATTTCTCTGTGTTGTGTTCTCTATACTCTTTCAGTGGCCACATTTGTTGCGACACCGTACCACCTGGCGTCAATGTCTTTAGAGTGCTACATCGCCATCTGCTTCCCTTTAAGGCATTGCGTGCTTTGCACACCTCGAAGAGCCATGCTAGTGGTGGTGGCCATATGGATTTTGTCAACCATTCCTTATGCATTCGAATCAGTGATCATCGAGCTCTCCTTGAAGGAATATTTACATTTTCAGGTGTTCTGCATGGCATCTATGTTGTTGGTGAACGCTGTTCAAACTATATTACGGCTCTTGAATTTGATAATTTGCTTCACCTCTGTAGGACTGATCATCCTCATTTCCTATGTCAAAATCATGGTGGTGGCTTTGAGTAAGAACTCAAACAAATCTTCTGCCTCCAAAGCGGGGAAGACGGTCCTCTTCCATGCCATCCAACTGTTCTTATGCATGGCTTCCTTACTCACTGGACTCACTGAAGTAGGACTTGGAAAGTTTGTTAATCTTTTTCCATTGTGCAGCTTTATTCTGTTCACCTGTCTGCCTAGGTTCATGAGTCCTATCATCTATGGAGTACGAGATGCAGCTTTGAAAAGGCATATAAGAAAACATTTGTCCAGCCACTCAAATAATGGTTGGCATATGAATATTCCACCTATGGTAGCATTTTTCTCAACCAAGTTACTTAAAAATTGCTTTATACATTTGGTAAAGAAACATACTGTGAACAAATAAGTTAGAAGGTGTTAACTTACTAAATCTGGAAATAAAAACTACTTAAAGTATGAGGAGGACCAGAGATGATCGTAATCAGCTAAGTATGATTACGCAAAATGTTGCAATGACGCCTATACGTAATTGCAAATGATTAATTCAATTGATTTTATATAATCACTCGTAATTACACATGAATTTATGTGTAATTTACACGTAATTACGTGCCGACTTTGGCGGTGAATAGCAAAGCCCCCATACATGCTATTGCTACCAAAATTGCTACATATGTTAACTACTTCAGCCATCAGTCGTTTTCACTTTATGCATCCGAGCAATGTTCACCTCCCATTCATTAGCCTATAACTTTATCACTACTTATCACAATGAACTGATCTATAGCTTGTTTTTTCCACCACCAATTAGGCTTTCTTTGGGGGGTACATTTTGCTAAGAGCTACTTTACTGTAAATGCATTTTAACAGGAAGAATAAGAAAAAAAAACGGAAAAAAATTCTTTATTTCTCAGTTTTCAGCCATTATAGTTTTAAAATAATACATGCCTCCATAATTAAAACTCACGTATTGTATTTGCCCATCTGTCCCGGTTATTACACCATTAAAATTATGTCCCTATCACAATATATGGCGACAATATTTTATTTGGAAGTAAAGGTGCATTTTTTCCATTTTGCATCCATCACTATTTACAAGTTTAAAATTAAAAAAAAATAGAAATATTTCATCTTTTCATTGATATTTAAAAAGTTTAGACCCTTAGGTAAATATTTACATGTTTTTTTTTTTATATTAAACATTTTATTTGGGTATTTTTGGGAGGGTGGGATGTAAACAGTAATTTTTTTCTGCATATATATATATAAAATCGTGTGTGTGTGTGTGTGTGTGTGTGTGTGTGTGTGTGTGTGTGTGTGTGTGTGTGTGCGTGCGTGCGTGCGTGCGTGCGTGCGTGCGTGCGTGCGTGCGTGCGTGCGTGCGTGCGTGCGTGCGTATGTGCCGCGATCACGCGAAAACGGCTTGACCGATTTGAACGAAACTTGGTATACAGATCCCTTACTACCTGGGATGATATGTTCTGGGGGTCTCGCGGCCCCCCTGCACACGTGGGCGGAGCTACAAACAGCAAATCAGATTCCACCCATTCAAGTCAATGGAAAAAATGTAAAAGGCTGCCATTCTCACAGTAATCAAGCCAGAGTCCCCACACATCACACAGTTGGTCACTTGGTGACCGAGGTTACAAATCCAGGAAAAGTGGGCGGAGCATACAACAGCCAATCAAATTTCAGCCGTTCATTTTAAATGGGAAAATGTAAACTGCAGCCATTCTTAGACTGTTAATCACAGAGTTCTCAAACTTGACACAGTTGGTCACTGGGTGAATGTGATTAAGATTCAAGAAAATGGGTGGAGCCTACAACAGCCAATCAAAATTCACCTGTTGATTTTCAAAGGGAATATTTAAACTTTTGCTATTCTTACACTTTTAATGGCAGAGGCTTCAAACTTGCTACAGTCAGTCATTGGGTGACTGGGGTCCAAATTCACTAAAGGGGCGGGGCCACATACAGCCAATCAGATTTCCTTGGTGGATAAACTGCTTCCATTCACACATTTTTGATGCCAGGAACCTGACAGCTTACAAACTTGGTCATTGATTGACTGTGTGTCAAGGTTACAAAAAGTGGGCGGAGCCAAAACAACTTTTACTGGGAAAATATAAACTGCAGCCATTCTTACACCGTTAATGGCAGGGTTCTCAAACTTTGCACAGTTGGTCATTGGGTGACAGATTAAGATTTTGGAAGGTGGGTGGAGCCTACAACAGCCAATAAAAATTCACCTTTTGATTTTCAAAGGGAATATTTCATCTGCTAATATTTTCTTATACTGGTAAAAGCAGATGCCTCAAACCTGGTACAGTTGGTCACTGGGTGACTAGGGTCCAAATTCAGGAAGGGGGCGGAGCCACAAACAGCCAGATTTGTTTATTTTTCAATGGGAATATACAAAGTATTGATACCAAGGACCCCAAAGCTGATAAACTTGATAATTGAGTGACTGTATGTTAAGGTTAGAAAAAGTGGGCGGTGCCAACAACTTTTTTTACATTGCAGGGTTCCCAAACTTTACACAATTGGCCACTGGGTGACTGGGATGAATATTCAGAAATGTGGGTGGAGCCTACAACAGCCAATCAAAATGTACCTATTGATTTTCAAGGGGAATATTCACATTGCTACCATTCTTACGCTGTTAGTAGCAGAGGCCTCAAACCTGATACAGTCAGTCATTGGGTGACTGGGGTCCAAAGGGGTGGAGCCACAAACAGCCAATCAGATTTGTTAGATTGATTTCAGCCATTCTGTTATTGGCAGGGTTCTCAAACGTGACACAGTTGGCCACTGGGTGACTGGGACTAATATTCAGATAAGTGGGTGGAGCCTACAGCAGCCAATCAAAATTCACCTTTTGATTTTCAAGGGGAATATTTACATTGCTGCCATTCATGCACTCTGAATGGCAGAGGCCTAACATCTGCTACAGTCAGTCACTGGGAGACTGGGGTTTAAATTCTGAAGGGAGCGGGCCAAAAACAGCCAATCAGATTTGTTTAATTTCAATGGCAAAATGCAACTTATTGATGCCAAAGACCCCAAAGCTCATGAACTTGGTCATTAAGTGACTGTATGTCAAGATTAGAAATAGTGGGCGGAGCCAAAAACAACTAACTTTTTCATGGGGAAATGTAAACTGCAGCTTTTCTTACACTGTTATTGCCAGGGTTCTCAAACTTCACACAGTTGGTCACTGGGTGACTAGGATTAATATTCGGAAAAGTAGGTGGCACCTAGAAGAGCCAATCAAAATTCACCTATTGATTTTCAAGGGGAATATTGAAACTGCAGCCATCCTCACACTGTTAATTGCAGAGGCTTCAAACCTGCTACAGTCGGTCGTTAAGTGTCTGGGGTTCAAATTCACTAAAGGGGCGGAGCCAAACACAGCCAGATTTCTTTGCTGGATAAACTGCTTCCATTAGCACAATTTTGATGCCAGGAACCCAAAAGCTCACAAACTTGGTCATTGAGTAGTGACTGTGTGTCAAGGTTACACAAAGTGGGTGGAGTTAAAAACAGATTTTTCTGGGAAATTGTAAACTGCAGCCTTTCTTCACTGTTAATGGAAGGGTTCTCAAACTTAGCATAGCTGGTTACTGGGATTAATATTCAGAAAAGTGGGTGGAGCCTAAAAATGCCAATCAAAAATCACATGTCACTTTTCAAGGAGAATATTAAAATTGCTGCCATTCTTGCACTGTTAATGGCACAAGCCTCAAACCTGGTACAGTCGGTCATTGGGTCACTGAAGTTCAAATTCAAAAAAGGGGACAGAGCCACAAACAGTGAATCAGATTTGTTTCATTTCATGGGAAAATACAAATGATTGATGCCAAGGACCCCAAAACTCACAAATTTGGGCATTGATTAGTGACTTTGTGTCCAGGTTACAAAAAGTGGGCAGAGCCAAAAACAAATTTCACTGGGAAAGTGTAAACTGCAGCCCTTCTTACACTGTTTATTTCAGGGTTTTCAATCTTTGCCCAGATGGTCACTGAGTGACTGAGATTACTATTCAGGGAAGTGGGTGGGGCCTATAATGGCCAATCGAAATTCAGCTGTTGATTTTCAAGTGGAATATTTAAATTGCTGCCATTTTTACACTGTTAATAGCAGATGCCTCAAACCTGCCACAGTTGGTCATTGGGTTACTGGGGTTCAAATGCTGGAGAGGGGTGGAGCCACAAACAGCCTATCTGATTTGTTTAATTTCTATGGGAATATACAAATTATTGATGCCAAGGACCCCAAAGCTCACAAACTTGGTCATTGAGTGTTTGTGTGTTAGGGTTAGAAAGTGGGCGGAGCCAACACCAGTCAAATACATGATGAGAAGAGAAGATAGAGGCACTGTTGAAGCATAAAAGGTACCTTTAATCCACGGTGATGCAGACAACGGGGTACACAGTGGGGGTGAGGGGAAGTGCCTGACAGCTGTTTCGCTAAATAAGCTTCTTCAGAGGCAGGAAAGAACCGGTTCTTTCCTGCCTCTGAAGAAGCTTATTTAGCGAAACAGCTGTCAGGCACTTCCCCTCACCCCCACTGTGTACCCCGTTGTCTGCATCACCGTGGATTAAAGGTACCTTTTATGCTTCAACAGTGCCTCTATCTTCTCTTCTCATCATGTCACGTGTATGTTCTTGAGAGCACGTTTTAGCCTTGGTACGGATCCGGTGCCATCCTGCCTCTGGTTCATCTAGTGCCAGTCTTTTGTCCTCTCTCATTGTGTACCAGTCAAATACATACCCGGGCAATGCCGGGTCATCAGTGGGTGGAGACAAATACAAATTTCACTGGGAAAATATAAACTGCAGCCATTCTGTTAATGGCAGGGTTTTTAAACTTTGCACAGTTGGTCACTGGGTGACTGGGATTAATATTCAGAAAAGTGGGTGGAGCCTACAAAGGTGAATCAAACGTCACCTGTTGCTTTTCAAGTGGAATATTTAATTGCTACCATTCTTGAACTGTTAATGGCACAGGCCTCAAACCTGGTACAGTTGGTTATTGGGTGACTGGGGTTCAAATTCAGAAAAGGGGGTGGAGCCACACACAGCCAATCAGATTTGTTTCATTTCAATGCAGATTATTGATACCAAAGACCGCAAAGGTCACAAACTTGGTCAGTGAGTAATTGTGTGTTAGGGTTAGAAAAAGTAGGCAGAGCCAACACCAGCCAAATACATACACGGGCAACGCCGGGCAATCAGCTAGTATATATATATATATATATATATATATATATATATATATATATATATATATATATATATATATATATATATATATATATATATATATATATATATATATATATATATATATACAGGTATATATACATATATATATTTTTTTAACCTCTTAACGACCACGGTCAGCCGATCGGCAGACCTAGGTGTTAAGTAGTTTTACATGGAAATGGCCGCTTGTTCGAGCGGCTTTTCTATGTCAGTTCACGGAGGGTGTCTCCGTGAACAACCTGCGAGATGGCGATCGCGTCTCGCAGGCGAAATGTAAACACACGGGGAAGAAATCCCCGCTATTTACATCATATGGCAGCAGCACTGTAAAGGAGATTGTCAATCCCCGGCCTCTGATTGGCTGGGGATTGCCGTCAGCTGATAGGCTGAAGCCTATTAGAGGCAGTGCAGGACGGATCTCCATCCTGCGCCGCCCAGGGGAAAGAGGAGAGGGAGGGAAGGGGTAGGAGGCAGAAAATCACTGCGGAGGGGGGCTTTGAGGAGACCCCATCCCCCCCCCCCCCCCCCCCCCGCTGATTGAAAATAGCCGCCGGTGATCAGACCCCCCAAGCAGGACATTCCCCTTTTCCCACTTTTGCTCCCCTGTAACTCTGGTTTGCAGAGATGTATGGAACCCAACTTTGGAGTAAAAGTAAAACAATATGCCTTCTACGTGCATGAGACATGTCGTGAGATTCAGACGTTGCTAACGGCCATGGCTGCGATTTATGTTCGTCAGAATCTCCACCATTGAAATTGCCCAAATAAACAGGTTTTTGTGACCCTAGGCTATGACTTCTTTGGCCTAGGGGCCCGAAACTCACCAGTTATGATCCCCCTAAGAGTTCCTACAATGCTAGAAAATTTGCCACTGCTGAGCCATCGCCCTTTGAAAAGATTTGAGATTTTTGAAAGTGAAATAGAAAGCCTAATGGAAGCCTATGGCAGAATTCAGCACTTTTGCACCCCTATAATTCTGGTTGGTTATTACCTGCCGACTTTAGAAGTTAATAGCAAAGGCCCCTTACATCCTAGCAACACCAAATGTGCAGAATATGTTAAAAAGATAGCAGGAAACAATATTTAACGGACTTCCGAGGCTACAAATGTGAAAAAAGTTAAATACCTTTTCATAATCCAGATCCATGGAGGACGCCATGCACCCTCCCGTTCATTCCCCCATGGCTCTCGCAGTAATACCGGCCCTGGTCGGGTCCCGACTCCTCCAAACAGGTCGGGTTCTCATTCCCCCCTTAATATGGCTGCCACAGATTGCCGCTGCTGTGCAGTCCGCATAGGCGCGATTGCGGCTGCGGAGCTCTAGGCCCTCCTTCCGCCGCGTCATCAATATGCGTGCATACATCGGACGCACCGGGAGGAGGTCCTAGAGCTGCGCAACCGCAATCGCGTCTATGCGGACTGCGCAGCCATGGCAATCTGTGGTGGCCATTTTGAAGGGGAATGAGAACCCGACCCGTTTAGAGGGGTTGGGACTCAACCGGGGCCGTTATTAGTGCGGGAGCCATGGCGGAATGAACGGGAGGGCGCGGATGGCGTCCTCAATGGATCTGGACTATGAAAAGGTATTTAACTTTTTTTCCCATTTGTGGCCTCGGAAGTCCTTTAAAAAAATTTTATATTTCATTTTTTATTATTTTTATGTGCTGTGTGTGGGAAATCTAAAACAAATGGCGTGGGGTCCCCCCTCCCGAGCCTCTGTAACCCCTTGTCCCCCATGCAGGCTGAGATAGCCAGAATGCGGAGCCCCTTGTCCAATCCATGGACAAGGGGCTCTTCCCCACCTCCGGTGCCCCAGGAGGAGGTGGGGGCGACGACTCCCTGGGGGTGTTCATGGTGTCATCTGGGAGTCCCCTTTAAGAAGGGGACCCCAGATGCCCTCCCCGCCTCCCATGAGAAATGAGTATAAGGGTACACAGTACCCCTTACCCATTTCCACAAAGGGTTAAATGAAATAAAAACACAACCACGAGAAAAGTATTTTATTATTCTAAATTAACCATAAATACTTACCTGTACCTTTAAAAAAAATTCCCACACCAAGATCCACGGTAAACAATCCAACGAACAATGTATTCTCTTATGTTGCGATCTTCTTTTAAGTTGATTGAAGATCTCTGACGCTTCCCACATAGCAGAGAATGCATCCTTTCGGACGCATAGCTGCCGACTCCTGCTTTCTCTCCCCACCTCCTCACCTGTCCCCCTCACCTAGCCTGGCACTCGGTGCACCCATCGGTGCCAGGCTAGGTGAGGGTGACAGGTGCAGGCAGGTGGGGAGAGACAGCAGCGGAGCAGGCAGCTTCACGTCCTGCTCAGGACACATTCTCTGCTATACTAACGGTTCATGAATCATCCGGTTCTTTTTAATGAATCGGTTCTTTTTTTATGAATCGGCTCATTTAACTTTGAAAATTTAAAATTGATTTTCTCAAAAAGTATAAGGTCTTTTTGAAAAAAAAAATTTCTTCTTGTTCCCACTATTCCACTTAACATTCCCAACCATTTTGGTGTTTTTACTATGTAAGGAGACTTTGCTATTAACCGCTAAATTCGGCGCCATTAAAGTCTATGGGCGAACCTATGTCCAAATGGGCCTCAGTCCTTTCCCAGCCAATTCCACTAGAGGACTGGGAGGAGATCTGGGAGAATGCTAAACATTCATCTATGTGTATACAAATAAGGGAAAATATCTATAAAATTATATTTAGATGGTATCTCACTCCTGACAGGTTATCAAAAATTTACCCAGACTCCTCCCACCTTTGCTGGAGAGGTTGCAATGAAAAGGGCACCCTTGAACACATCTTCTGGTCATGCCCCTTAATCACCCCACTATGGACCAATGTCCAACACCTTATCACGATAAAAACAGGTATACTAGTGCCTCTTGACCCTGTCCACATGGTGTTAGGTAAACCCCCCCCAGACATTCCCAGGCATATTACACGCTTGATTACCCACATTCTAACAGCTACACGTCTGACAATAGCTACCTTCTGGAAAAATATCGCCCCTCCAACGCTATCAGATGTCAAACTCAAGATTGAATGGACTAAAGAAATGGAACAAATGACGGCCTCTTTAAGAGGCACCGAAGCACACTTTCATAAGGTCTGGAATCCTTGGTCCTCAATCTCACCAGACCTCATGCCTCCCTGATATTAACCAGGAGCCTAACTATGTTAGTCTAGCCAACCTCCCTCAATCATATGGATAAAACTAGCCCATACAAGGCTTCTCACCTTGTCACTTATCACTAAACAAACCCTTGCAATCCCCCACTTCAACCCCCCCCTCCGCGTATAGGCCTGTCAGGACCCTCTACCTACTTACTACTTATAGGCCTGTACTTAGATAGTCGTCAATCATTGGTGTGACCCGTTACCTACACAGGTTCTTTGGTTAACAGAACCTGTATATCTATAGAAGCAGATTATACCCACTTAATATGTAACATTCTATGTTCAACACTCTACAATCTAGACAGAAACTCCTGGTTGTCCTGACATTGGGCTAGACACTAAAGCAATCTAAATCTAGTTATTTGGACCTCCAACCTATACGGAATCTGGTCTCTTCTACTAACTACTCATTATATGTCTATAAACAAACTGGAGACGATTCATGTTATCAATCCTGTCTATAAATGAAACGATTTCTATGTATTATCCAATGCTTATCATCTGTATGCTCAAAATTTTTCAATAAACAAAAGTATAACAAAAAAAAAGTCTATGGGCGAACCACCCCGGTTCTCTGCAAAGGCGAACCACCCTAAGTTCGCCTGGAACCGTTCGCCGGCAAACCGTTCGGGACATCTCTGCTCACTGCATCTAAGTACCTTTAGTGTTCAGTGAACCCACCTCACTGCATATAACTACCTATTGTGTGGAGTGAACCCACCTCACTGCATCTAACTACGTTTGTGTGGAGTGAACCCACCAGACTGCATCTAACTACCTTTAGTGTTCAGTGAACCCACCTCACTGCATCTAACTACCTTTAGTGTTCAGTGAACTTACCTCACTGCATATAGCTAGCTGTTGTGTTGAGTGAACCCAGTGCTGGGCCGAAATTACGCATTAGCGTAATTACGCATCGTAATTCACTACAAATGCACCGTAAGCGTTACGTGTAAGGGTACGGTATTACGCGTAATTAATTACGCGTAGACCGTGGGGTTACGTTTTACGCGTAACAAATTACGCGTAAGACAGTAAACTCCCATTGAAATTACACAGTCTGCCGTAATCGCGTAATATTACGCTCCCGTATAATATAAAAAAGCCGCCGACTTTAAGGGTTAATAGCAAAGCCCCCTTAAGTGCTAAGAGCCTCAAATTTGGAGAATATATTAAGGAGATCAGAAGGAATAAGAGGAAAAATTTTTTTTCCAAAAAGACCTTATAGTTTTTGAGAAAATCGATGTTAAAGTTTCAAAGGAAAAATATATACATTTAAAAACCCGCCGACTTTAACGGTTAATAGTAAAGCCTGCTTAAAATTTAGGAACACCAAATTCACAGGGTATATTAAGGGGATCAGTGGGAATAAGAGGAAACATTTTTTTTTTCAAAAAGACCTTATAGTTTTTGAGAAAATCGATTCTTAAGTTTCAAGGGCAAAAATGTCTTTTAAATGCAGAAAATGTCAGTTTTTTTTGCACAGGTAACAATAGTGTTTTATTTTCATAGATTCCCCCAAGTGGGAAGAGTTTTACTTACTTCGTTCTGACTATAAAAAAAAAACGACGTGGGGTCCCCCCTCCCAGACCTCTTTAACCCCTTGTCCCCCATGCAGACTGGGATAGCCAGAATGCGGAGCACCGGCCGCGTGGGGCTCCACACCCTGACTATACCAGCCCACATGGTCCATGGATTGGGGGGTCTCGGAAGGGGAGGGGCAGCCAAGCTTTCCCCTCCCCCTCCGAGCCCTTGTCCAATCCAAGGACAAGGGGCTCTTCTCCACCTCCGATGGGCGGTGGAGGTGGAGGCCACGATTTCCTGGGGAGGGGTTCATGGTGGCATCTGGGAGTCCCCTTTAAAAAGGGGTCCCCCAGATGCCCACCCCCCTCCCAGGAGAAATGAGTATAGAGGTACTTGTACCCCTTACCCATTTCCTTTAAGAGTTAAAAGTAAATAAACACACAAACACATAGAAAAAGTATTTTAATTGAACAAAAAACATAACCACGAAAAAAGTCCTTTAATATTCTTAATTAACCATTAATACTTACCTGTCCCTTTAAAAGCCAGTTCCCACGCAATATCCTCAGAAATATACTAATCAGTTACAATGTAACAAAGCTATTACAATGTAACAACTTTGTTACTTTGTAACACCACCGCACCCGACGTCACTCGCCGCTCACCCGCCGGCCACCGCATACACGCTAGTCCCCGCCGGCTCCCGCCGTCCACTCCGCCCACACCTGTCACCCATATACATGCTGGCACCCATGGGTGCCAGCATGTATATAGGTGACATGTGGGAGAGGCGGGGAGGGCAGCGGAGCCGGCGGGGACTTAGCGTCCCTTCACCCGACAGAGCTCTGAGCTATATTAGCTCAGAGCTCTCGAAAGCATCTTTGTATTTGGGCTCCAAGGAGCCCCATTGGTCCTTAGCAGACCAATGGGGTTCCTTCTGATTTGTGTTATAATTTAAGTAGGCCTCAGTTACTTGGCCTGAGTTTTATGTAAAAGGCTTGTCCGCAGTGTATGCCTTTAAAATAGACAGAGGCATCTCAGGGTCTGCGTGTAGCAGAAGATACACGCAGATACTGAGAACATGTTCCTAAGAGAAGGCCATCGGTTTACTCTGACCTCCACTTACAGGACAGGAACAGTAAACATTGGCCATATTTACTAAACATTCACATTCCCGCATCTGGGTCAAGTGCCTCATCGATTATTAATCGAGTAGGTGTGTATGATGACACCACAAGTGAGTCCACCAATAGACTTATTTAGGGGGTGGCGAAGATGATGTCATATTTAACTCTTTCCTAGCCGGTATTAAAGCTGGAGCGAGCAATGGAGAACTCACTTCTGCTTCTTCCTTCTGCACTAGCTCGCAAGGCCGACTGGGACCTAAGCATGTTCGTCCTTTCTGTAATCTGATATAATGTATGTTGTACATATGTAGTTTAGTGTAACGTAGTTAGGAAGAAGGTACCTGATTGACTTCAAGAGGGAGTCTAATCATGAGCTTATAACGCAACATGAAGATTGGCATGGCTAGGATATGATGAATGTATCTATCTGTATTCCTGTGACTTGAATAAATGACGGAAACATTGAAAGAAGCCTGAGCAAGTCTATATCCTGTTTGCTGTGTGGAGAGTCAAGTGATCTCACAGTCTGTGAGACGATGGTGTCGAAGCAAGGTGATAAGAACAGTTTATAACAGTGGTGCCTGAAATCCTTCCCTGCCTAGCTATACAGGCAGACGGGGCCGGGGCCGATGGAAAATGGTTTCAAGATATTCCACAGCAAAACAAGCGGAATAGACGGACACGGACTGTAAAGCTTATCAAGCTGAGACTGATAAGCTGGTGTGAGTAGTGTGTGGGAGCCGAGCACACACGGGCTACAATTCGAGAGAACCAGCGGCGACACTCGTGGATGTTAAACTTAGACTGAAAGTGCACATCAGTCCTAGCCTAAACCGGATCACAGGTGACTGGAAGGCTCCGAGGCCGGCTGGCAGCTGCCGCTGGAGATTGATCCGCTGAGCCAGTGTGGGTACACAGAGCTGACGCTCAGTAGTTCCAGGGATCCACTCAGTGTCGTGGAAAGTTGCCAAAAGCTGGTCGAATTCGCAGGCTTACGAAGTCTTCTGCTCAGGCAAGTATGTTTTACGTTGTTGTGTTGCATTATCTTTATTGTAGGAGAGGAGGATAATGTGTTAATGTGTATATTCGGTGTTAAGTGCAGCATGGTGGCTGCGGGCTTCTCATCTCTCCCATGCATGGTGGGAGGGGGGAGTCTGGTTTATGTGCTTGGTTTTTTTTTTCTTCTCCCTCTACAGATTCAAGCTTCCTGTGTTGTATATTTACGGAGTGGTTATCTCTGCATTTGTCTCAGGCATGTTTGTGCTGGCAAGAAGTTTTTTTTCTCTTCTCTTCTCTTCCCGTCTCTACAGAGGCTGGGAAAAAGGAGGGGGGTCCCCCGCGGCAGAGGTAGCAGAGTAGACAGGAGAGAACAGTTGTGAAACTTAGAAGTACGTTTTTCTTCGGTGAGCTGGCGTTTTTTCCCGAGCCCGATCAGGGTGTTTTTTTTCCCTCTCTGTCCATAATGGAAAGCGTAGAGAGATAAGTAGGCTTATCTCGTCCCAGTCAGAGCTGCTTCAAAGGCTTTAAATGTCGGTATCTGTTATGTTGTTTAGCCAGCTCGTCTGTTGTTCGTCTCAGTAATAGCGCTGTAATAGTTCTGAGTTATGGCTGAGATAAGCTGCAGATGAGTTGTGGAGAGAGGGGATAGAGGGAGAGAGATTCCTACGTCTCTGGGGATCCGTATGTCTGATTGCAGTTCGGATTACAGCTGAGACGTGAAGGAATGCTGAGGCTGATTTTTGTGCACTGTGGATGGAGGCTGTGTGTGACTAGGCATAAAAAAAAACATGTATGTTATATTTGATTTTGTTCTCTCCTAGGTCTATAGGAACGAGAGGCTGCTATGGGAGCAGCCATCTCAGCTGGCAATCCAGGACTCAAAATGGCGGCAGTGGAGAGAGCCCGCCCCCGTGAGTCATGGCCCCCACACGTCATGGCAGGGGGGAGGAGGGGCTGGGGGATCCACGTCACGTCAGGCTGTGCTCGCGGCTCCGGGCAGAGCAGCTGGAAGGGAGGGGGGGAGAGATACAGAGACATGCTACTGTGTGTCTCGGGTTTCAACGTATTTCCCCAGAGTTTTTCCCAGAGTCCATGGACAGGAATGCCAGAATAGGAAGTGTTTCCCAGCTCGGTGCAGGGACACACGGAGCCTTACAGATCGGAAATGGGTCTGTACTGTGTTGCTTATGGGATTATTCCTGTAAGTGAGGCACCTTAATGGGTGGTGCAGCATGAGTTCCCAATAGAAGGAAAGGGGGACAGCGCATCAAAGGGGGTGCCGGAGTTGGAAAAAAGGGAGTTGACCAATTCGGGTTTCCGTCGCCGCTTCTGCAGAGCGGTAACGTTTTTTCCGGTGTTGTCGTGAATAGGGCCAGAGCTGGACTGAGAGGTCTATGCTGGGCTGGAGCTGTTTTGTGTGCGTTTTTTTTCGTCCACTGATTGGTCAAATATGTTTTTTCCAGCTCCTATCAATTGTAGCACAAAGAACAAGGACTGACAACAGTTCATGGGGCAATTATACCGATGATAGCATTGCCGTTTACAGAGTGACAGTGTATCAGTACGCTGTTTGCCATGTGACTACCTTCCATGTGGGCATTCAGGGATCTGCATACAGGCATGTGACGCTGGTATGCTTAGCCCTGCACCCTGTGTAGTTTAAGTGCAAAGTGCTCCTTCCTACAGGGAGGCAGCCAGTTTTTTTTGGTAGTTTAGGTGGTGGCACGGCAAACATTGGTCAGAGGGTACAACACACAGAACTTCTAGCAGAGCTGGTATCGCGATGAAGTTCTAGATAAGTAAATGCGATAATGAGTAAGAGCATTGCAGGCTCACCCGCAAAGCAGCATCAGGTGTGGCATCCGTAATCTGTGCATGCGAGGGCCGCGCATGGACAGATAAGGGGGGATGTGGAGTGAGCTGCAATGGGGTGAGAGCTTCCAAAGGTGAAGCGAGCTTCCAGAGGTGAAGTCCGCGGGAGCATATTTTAAACAGGTAAGTACTGAAGATAGTACTGAGGTAGGGGGGTGAAGTTTAACTCCAATCTACCAATAAGAGTAAACAGAGTTCATGAGAACCATAAAGCAACGAGATCAATTACGGTATATATTGATCAATTTAAAGTGTAAAGAGTACAAGCCGCAGGGCGAATCCCAAATCATTAATAAGAATTGATTTGTTTGTATTTCGATTTCAGGTGTTTGGCAATATGGATTTGAGACAGATGCCGTGCTGGCAGCAAAGCTGGAGATGTCAGTCGGATAAGCGAAAGGTTCCAGATGCCAATCTAAGCTTGGAGGAACACGAGATTCCTGAAATCGGAAAGAGACTAAAACACGAGATTCCTGAAATCGGAAAGAGACTAAAACACGAGATTCCTGAAATTGGAAAGAGACTAAACCACGAGATTCCTGAAATCGGAAAGAGACTAACGAAACTGTCGGAGCAAAGCATAATGCAAAGTGCTAATGTTTTTCTTTCCCAGGGTGGTGCTTTTATAATGAAGTGTACCATGCTGATGGTGATCCTAGGTTGCCATTCCGTCCTAGGAGAACGAAGAGAGGACATTCTCATGTATAATAAGGGGTTAATGAGAATGCAAGGCCCAAGCATGTTAATGTTGGGTGACAAAGGTACTGATCCTTTCACACCTCCCTCCGCTTGGCACAGATGGACCATGCAGGGACGGAGGAAAGGAGCACTTGTGCCAGGAGAAAGCAAATTTCATGGCACAATGTGGGTGAAAGGTCTGAAGGGTCAAGTGTGCGGGCAGTGGGAATTTAATGGCAGTGTAAATCTGCTATTGAATGCCACACTCCCAGAATCAATGCACCGATCCAAAGGTTTGTTAAAAGGTACATTGCAGTACAATGGGTACATGCAAAAGGGGGAGTGTGTGATTCAGGGGTACCTTGTCTTGGTTATGCAGAGTGAGATGGGTCCAGATTGGAGAGGAACGAGCAGGAGGCGTCAATTCTCTTACCAGAGAGACGCAGGGGACCACATCACACACTGGAGCTACCAACAGAGAGTGCCTCTGAAACAACTATACACACGTAAAGGCTGGAAAGCCAAGGGTGGGAGGTTCTCGAAACAAGAAGTAAAAATCGAGATCAAGCCACATTTCCAGGTGACAAAGAGGGTGGGGAGAGCGGTCCCGGGGGAGGGAAAGCCCACACAGGGAACCCCATTCACACCACACGGGTCACAACAGGGGACGATATTACACAGTCCATATGCAACAGCTTATCCTCATGAGAGTTGGGTAAGTGAAGAGGTACTCTTAATCGAAAGATTGCAGAGAGTACAGTCTTCCCGACCTCAGGTACATATTGTGCCTCAGGACGTAAGGGGGGAAGAGGTCCAATCAGGACAGCTGGGGACATATTTTGTCAGCGAAAGATTGGACAAGGGGAGGTATATTAATTTTTCTGGAGAAGGATCTTTTGCATGGCAGCTTCGAGATGTTTGGGTGAACAAATGGAAACGGTGCAACATTCCTTTAGGCACCGCCACTTCCTTAGTTCCCACCTCAACCCATGTCTTACACCAGGACCTGAGAGGTCAACCTTTTTTGGTGCTAGACAGGGAGGTGAAACAAGTAGAGTTGTCCTCATGTGGGCAATTCTTGCAGAAGTACCTGCGTTGGCCGGGGCAAGTCAAATTTAGTGAAGATGCCTGCAGGCTCAATAACGCAGAGTGCGAGGCTACCATTCAAAAGATCCACCCTGAAGCCCAACCGATAGTTCCGGTGGCGGAAGGAAAGGTTTGGTTTTTTAACATAAGGTCTAATGATACATTCAAGGTATATTCTCATAATTGTTCCGATAAGGGGGAGTTTCCAAGGGGAACATATTGTGTGAGTGGAGATCCCATATGGATCCTGTCATCCAGGTTTGATGACGTTGTTTCTCAAATTGTTAAGAGAACTCTAAAGGTCAAAGTTTCACGGGTAGTTCCCGTCCTGAAAGAGAACACGACATGGGACAAAGGGGAACAGGGTTTGATCCAAGACGGCCACATTTTGTTACAAAGGTTAAACAAACAGTACACTAAGTTAGGGGTAAGATTTCACCATGATACAGGTGATCTTAACGAGGTAGAACACAAAAATGAGCAGGTGAGTTCCAGTCTGCCCTGGTGGACAAAGGTTCCGGTGATGTTCCAGGGACACTCGGACGGGGCATCTGCAGTTCCAAAGTTCTTTCTACACCCACTGGTCGTCTGGATGGGGATGACAACTTTAGACATCGTTATCCAGGTGAGGTTGCGGGTTAAAATTACGTAAAATAAATTAACCGGTCCAGAGATTGGTGCCTCATAAACAATCTCCGGAACCAATAGTTTAAATTAAGGGATCTACAGGGTTACGGGTATAGGTTTAGTAGTACCTAGGAGCTGATTGTATAAAGGCGCTCTTTTAGAAGGCACCGGGCACTGCTCCGTTTTGTAACAACCAAACGAGTTTCACTTTTCTGTGGTCATGCAAGTTTGTGAGTGATACGCAAGTGACGCAAATGCTGAGCATGTGGTATTGAGGGACTCAGAAGTAGGGCCTCCCCAGAGAGCCTGGTTACAGGAAGACCAAGAGGTCTTGCTCTCTCTCTTCCAGGGGTAACCGCCTAGAGCAGAGAAGTTGTGTGAGCACGAACATCGAAAAGTGAAACATACAAGAAAGAAACCAGGTACTGGGAGGTTCAGACGCTGGGATCTGCGGGTCAAGCCGTTTTAGGGGGGATTGTTATAATTTAAGTAGGCCTCAGTTACTTGGCCTGAGTTTTATGTAAAAGGCTTGTCCGCAGTGTATGCCTTTAAAATAGACAGAGGCATCTCAGGGTCTGCGTGTAGCAGAAGATACACGCAGATACTGAGAACATGTTCCTAAGAGAAGGCCATCGGTTTACTCTGACCTCCACTTACAGGACAGGAACAGTAAACATTGGCCATATTTACTAAACATTCACATTCCCGCATCTGGGTCAAGTGCCTCATCGATTATTAATCGAGTAGGTGTGTATGATGACACCACAAGTGAGTCCACCAATAGACTTATTTAGGGGGTGGCGAAGATGATGTCATATTTAACTCTTTCCTAGCCGGTATTAAAGCTGGAGCGAGCAATGGAGAACTCACTTCTGCTTCTTCCTTCTGCACTAGCTCGCAAGGCCGACTGGGACCTAAGCATGTTCGTCCTTTCTGTAATCTGATATAATGTATGTTGTACATATGTAGTTTAGTGTAACGTAGTTAGGAAGAAGGTACCTGATTGACTTCAAGAGGGAGTCTAATCATGAGCTTATAACGCAACATGAAGATTGGCATGGCTAGGATATGATGAATGTATCTATCTGTATTCCTGTGACTTGAATAAATGACGGAAACATTGAAAGAAGCCTGAGCAAGTCTATATCCTGTTTGCTGTGTGGAGAGTCAAGTGATCTCACAGTCTGTGAGACGATGGTGTCGAAGCAAGGTGATAAGAACAGTTTATAACAATTTGAAGGAACCCCATTGGTCTGCTAAGGACCAATTGGGCTCCTTGGAGCCCAAATACAAAGATGCTTTCGAGAGCTCTGAGCTAATATAGCTCAGAGCTCTGTCGGGTGAAGGACGCTAAGTCCCTGCCGGCTCCGCTGCCCTCCCCGCCTCTCCCACATGTCACCTATATACATGCTGGCACCCATGGGTGCCAGCATGTATATGGGTGACAGGTGTGGGCGGAGTGGACGGCGGGAGCCAGCGGGGACTAGCGTGAATGCGGCGGCCGGCGGGTGAGCGGCGAGTGACGTCGGGTGCGGTGGTGTTACAAAGTAACAAAGTTGTTACATTGTAATAACATTGTTACATTGTAACTGATTAGTATATTTCCGAGGATATTGCGTGGGAACTGGCTTTTAAAGGGACAGGTAAGTATTAATGGTTAATTAAGAATATTAAAAGACTTTTTTCGTGGTTATGTTTTTTGTTCAATTAAAATACTTTTTCTATGTGTTTGTGTGTTTATTTACTTTTAACTCTTAAAGGAAATGGGTAAGGGGTACAAGTACCTCTATACTCATTTCTCCTGGGAGGGGGGTGGGCATCTGGGGGACACCTTTTTAAAGGGGACTCCCAGATGCCACCATGAACCCTCCCCAGGAAATCGCGGCCTCCACCTCCACCGCCCATCGGAGGTGGAGAAGAGCCCCTTGTCCTTGGATTGGACAAAGGCTCGGAGGGGGAGGGGAAAGCTTGGCTGCCACTCCCCTTCCGAGACCCCCCAATCCATGGACCATGCGGGCTGGTATAGTCAGGGTGCGGAGCCCCACGCGGCCGGTGCTCCGCATTCTGGCTATCCCAGTCTGCATGGGGGACAAGGGGTTAAAGAGGTCTGGGAGGGGGGACCCCACGTCGGTTTTTTTTTATATTTCCCACACTCAGAACGAAGTAAGTAAAACTCTTCCCACTTGGGGGAATCTATGAAAATAAAACACTATTGTTACCTGTGCAAAAAAAACTGACATTTTCCGCATTTAAAAGACATTTTTGCCCTTGAAACTTAAAAATCGATTTTCTCAAAAACTATAAGGTCTTTTTGAAAAAAAAAATTTTCCTCTTATTCCCACTGATCCCCTTAATATACCCTGTGAATTTGGTGTTCCTAAATTTTAAGCAGGCTTTGCTATTAACCGTTAAAGTCGGCGGGTTTTTAAATGTATATATTTTTCCTTTGAAACTTTAACATCGATTTTCTCAAAAACTATAAGGTCTTTTTGGAAAAATTTTTTTTCCTCTTATTCCTTCTGATCTCCTTAATATATTCTCCAAATTTGAGGCTCTTAGCACTTAAGGGGGCTTTGCTATTAACCCTTAAAGTCGGCGGCTACCTAACATTGATCCATGCGTCAACTTTTCCGCTTGGCAGCATGACCTTACGCATTAATTGATAGTAGGATTTTACGCGTAAGCCTATAACGTAATAACCTGAATTACGGTATACTTACGCGTAATTGCGTAAGTGCTATGCCTAATTACAGACATGTATCGAAATTGAATGTCTATGCCGTAAGCGTAATTTCGTAATGCGTAATAGCGTAAAATTACGCGTAATGATCCGTAAGCGTAGCTTTCTCCATTACGACCAGCACTGAGTGAACCCACATCACTGCATCTAACTACCTTTGTGTTGAGTGAACCCACCTCACTGCATATAACTACCTATTGTGTGGAGTGAACCCACCTCACTGCATCTAACTACCTATTGTGTGGAGTGAACCCACCTCACGGCATCTAACTACCTTTAGTGTTGAGTGAACTCACCTCACTGCATATAGCTAGCTGTTGTGTTGAGTGAACCCACCTCACTGCATCTAACTACCTTTGTGTTGAGTGAACCCACCTCACTGCACACAACTACCTATTGTGTGGAGTGAACGCACCTCACTGCATCTAACAACCTTTAGTGTTCAGTGAACCCACCTCACTGCATATAACTACCTATTGTGTGGAGTGAACCCACCTCACTGCATCTAACTACCTTTAGTGTTCAGTGAACCCACCTCACTGCATATAGCTAGCTGTTGTGTGGAGTCAACCCACCTCACTGCATCTAACTACCTTTGTGTTAAGTGAACCCACCTCACTGCATCTACCTTCCTATTGTGTGAAGTGAACCCACCTCACTGCATCTAACTACCTTTAGTGTTGAGTTAACCCACCTCACTGCATATAGCTAGCTGTTGTGTTGAGTGAACCCACCTCACTGCATCTAACTACCTTTGTGTTGAGTGAACCCACCTCACTGCATACAACTACCTATAGTGTGGAGTGAACCCACCTCACTGCATCTAACTACCTTTGGTGTTCAGTGAACTCACCTCACTGCATATAGCTAGCGTTTGTGTTGATTCAACCCACCTCACTGCATCTAACTACCTTTAGTGTTCAGTGAACTCACCTCACTGCATATAGGTAGCTGTTGTGTTGACTCAACCCACCTCACTGCATCTAACTACCTTTAGTGTTCAGTGAACCCACCTCACTGCATATAACTACCTATTGTGTGGAGTGAACCCACCTCACTGCATCTAACTACCCATTGTGTGGCGTGAACCCACCTCAATGCATATAACTACTGATTGTGTGGAGTGAACCCACCTCACTCAATCTAACTACCTTTTGTGAGGAGTGAACCCACCTCACTGCATCTAACTACCTTTAGTGTTCAGTGAACCCACCTCACTGCATCTAACTAACTATTGTGTTGAGTGAACCCATCTCACTGCATCTAACTACCTTTAGTGTTCAGTGAACCCACCTCACTGCATATAGCTAGCTGTTGTGTTGAGTGAACTCACCTCACTGCATCTAACTACCTTTAGTGTTCAGTGAACCCACCTTACTGCATATAGCTAGCTGTTGTGTTGAGTGAACCCACCCCACTGCATCTAACTACCTTTTGTGTTGAGTGAACCCACCTCACTGCATCTAACTACCTTTAGTGTTCAGCGAACCCACCTTACTGCATATAGCTAGCTGTTGTATTGAGTGAACCCACCTCACTGCATTTAACTACCTTTAGTGTTCAGTGAATCCACCTCACTGCATATAGCTAGCTGTTGTGTTGAGTGAACCCACCTCACTGCATCTAACTACCTTTAGTGTTCAGTGAACCCACCTCACTGCATCTAACTACCTTTGTGTTGAGTGAACCCAACCTCACTGCATATACCTGCCATCCCCCCGAGATGGACAAAATGGACAAACCAGGTAGAGGAAGAGGTAGAGGCAGACCCAGAGGAAGGCCACCTGGCACCGGCAGGTCTGTGCGAGGTGGTGTTGCTGGGATTTCGTGCGGACCTGGCCCAAAGTACAGTGCTCAGAAGAAGGCACGTGCCGTCACTTCCCAAAATTGTGAGGACGTGGTTGAGTATTTAACACAGAACACCTCATCTCCCGCAGCCACCAGCGCTACAACAAGCACCGCATCCGCTGCATTTGACACTGTGCAGGAGTTATTTGGTTTGGAAATCACTGATTCACAGCCAATAATGCTACAACAAGATGAAGGCGCTAAGCAAGTTACAACACCTCATACGTCTGAGTTAGGTGGCGATAGTATGGATGTAACGTGTGAGGAGGGGGATGATGAAGTACCTGGTGTTGGTGCAGTTGTGGAGGTGTCTGAGGAAAGCGAAGCTGGGCAGGAGGATTATGATGACAATTATACGGATGCCACGTATGTTCCAAATAGAGGAGATGACCAGGGGGACAGTTCAGAGGGGGAGCCAGAGAGGAGTAGGAGGAGACGAGTCCATGAAAGAAGCAGAGGGAGCTCGTCCTCAGAAACAGCTGGGGGCAGTGTCTGGCGCCATGTCTCGCCAGCTATGGACAGCCAGCTAACATGCTCTTCAAGGTCAGCTGCTGATGCCACCATAGTGCCATCACCCCAGGGGGGCTCACCAGTTTGGACATTTTTTAACGTGTGTACCTCAGATCGGAGCAAATCCATCTGTTCTCTCTGCCTCCAAAAATTGAGCCGTGGAAAGACCAACACTAACGTAGGGACAAGTGCCTTACGAAGGCACCTGGAGAAAAGGCACAAACAGCAATGGGAAGAACACCTGAGGAAAAGCAGCACCCAAAAGACAAGCCACCCTCCTTCTCCTCTTCCTCCTTCAGGTGCAGCATCTTCAGCCGCTTTCTCCCTTGCACCTTCACAGCCACCCTCCTCCACACCGCCTCTGCCCTTGAGCGGTTCCTGCTCCTCTGCCCACAGCAGTAGCCAGGTGTCCGTGAAGGAAGTCTTTGAGCGGAAGAAGCCAATTTCTGCCAGTCACCCTCTTGCCCGGCGTCTGACAGCTGGCGTGGCGGAACTATTAGCTCGCCAGCTATTACCATACAAGCTGGTGGAGTCAGAGGCTTTCCGTAAATTTGTGGCCATTGGGACACCGCAGTAGAAGATACCAGGCCGCAATTATTTTTCACAAAAGGCCATACCCAAACTGTACCGTGCGGTTGAGAGGCAAGTGGTGTCATCTCTTGTGAAGAGCGTTGGGTCAAGAGTCCACCTGACCATAGATGCCTGGTCTGCCAAGCACGGGGAGGGCCGCTACATTACGTACACAGCCCATTGGGTCAACCTGGTGACCGATGGCAAGCAGGGAGTACGTGGCTGCGCAGCGGACCAACTTGTGACACCTCCACGTCTTGCAGGCAGGCCTCCTGCCACCAGGGACGGTTCAAGTAACAATTGGGCCCTAGGGCAAAATTAGCCTGGGGGCCCCCAACAGACACCCCCCTGACCAAAAAGCATCATTAGAGGTCCTTAGTTGCAGCCAAAATTCCCTCCTGGGCCCCCGAGCTGGCTGCTGACCCTCCCCCAACCACCTCGCAACTTAACAGACTCTGCAGAGTCCCTGGGGAGCAATAGTTAAGATGGGAGAGGGACACTTTGGGGGCCCCTACAGGGTCTGGGGCCCTGGGGCAATTGCCTATTTTTTCCTATGGTAGCTCCGGCTCTGCCTGCCACCTCCTCTCCTTCTCCTCCTGCTACATCCTCTTCGCTGTCATCCTCCTCCTCCTCCTTGGCTGAGTGGCAGTTCAACTCTAGTGGTGCTGCCATCTCCAGCTACACAGCCCCATCTCCCCAGAGCCTACGCTGCATGCCAGGTACGACGGTGTCACGCCATTTTAGACATGTCTTGCCTCAAAGTGGAGAGTCACATTGGACTAGCTCTCCTGGCTGCTCTTAACAAAGAGGTGGAGCAATGGCTGACCCCGCACCAGCTGGAGATCGGCAACGTGGTGTGTGACAACGGCAGCAATCTCCTTTCCGCTTTGAATTTGAGAAAGCTGACACATGTACCCTGTATGGCACATGTGCTGAATCTGGTCGTGCAAAGATTTGTGTCAAAGTACCCAGGCTTAGAGGACGTTCTGAAGCAGGCCAGGAAGTTCTATGGGCATTTCAGGCGGTCTTACACGGCCATGGCACGCTTTGCGGACATTCAGTGGAGAAACAACTTGCCGGTGAGATGCCTCATTTGCGATAGCCCGACTCGCTGGAATTCCACCCTGCTCATGTTCTCTCGCCTGCTAGACCAAGAGAAAGCCGTCACCCAGTACCTGTACAATTACAGTAGAAGGACACAATTTGGGAACATGGGGATGTTCTGGCCACCGAACTGGACACTGATGTGAAATGCATGCAGGTTCATGCAGCCATTTGAGGAGGTGTCCAACCTGGTGAGTCGCGCTGAAGGCACCATCAGCGACTTGATCCCCTACGCTTACTTCCTGGAGTGTGCCGTGCATAGAGTGGTGGATGAAGCTGTGGAGGAGTGTGAACAGGAACAGTTAGGGAAGGAGGAGTCGTGGGAGCGATTTTCATCCGAACCAGATGTTTACTCGACACCTGCGGCAGCACAGAGGGGGGAGGAGGAGGAAGAAGAGGAGTTGTGTGGGGAAGGAGAGGAGTTAGACTCGGATGAGGAAGGTGTTTCTGTGGAGGAGGAAGAGGCGGCGGCAGAAGAACAACCGCAGCAGCCGTCAGAGGGGGCTTGTGCTCCTCCACATTCCTGTGGTATTGTTCATGGCTGGGGGGGAGGAAGAGGAGTTGCGTGACGTCAGTCAGGAAGAGCAAGAGGAGATGGAGAGTACATCTGGATCCGACTTTGTGCAGATGGCCTCTTTCATGTTGTCCAGCCCGTTGAGGGACCCCCGTATCAAAAAACTCAAGGGGAATGACCTGTACTGTGTGGCCACGCTACTAGACCCTCGGTACAGGCACAAAGTGGCAGACCTGTTACCAACTCAACAGAAGGCGCAAAGGTTGCAGCACTTGCAGAACAAGCTGGCAATGATGCTTTACAATGCATTTAAGGGTGATGTGATAGTACAACGCAATAAAGGTACCACTGGCAGTAATCCTCCTCCTCCCAAGTCCATGCAGGCAAGGACAGGACGCTCCAGCGATCTCGGGGTGATGTCGGACATGCGGACATTCTTTAGTCCAACGCCTTGCCGTAGCCCTTCCGGATCCACCCTTCACCAACGCCTGGACCGGCAGGTAGCCGACTACCTGGCCTTAACTGTGGATGTAGACACTGCGAGCAGCGACCATAAACCCTTGGTCTACTGGGTGCGCAGGCTTGACCTGTGGCCAGAGCTGTCCCAATTTGCCATCCAACTTCTCTCTTGCCCTGCCGCAAGCGTCCTGTCAGAAAGGACCTTCAGTGCAGCTGGAGGCATTGTCACTGAGAAGAGAAGTCGCCTAAGTCACGACAGTGTTCAGTACCTGACCGTTATCAAAATGAATGAGGCATGGATCCCGGATGGCTACTGCCCGACCGAAGACTAAGTCAGTCCCCACACACAGCATCTCTGCCTGCAGGCCGCTTGACTGCCTTCTCCGCCACCACCAACAGGGTCCAGGACTCTAGGCGGATTCCTGAATTTTTAAAGCCGCTGCTAGCAGCGGCCGCTTTACTAATTTTTCTGGCGCGTGTACATGCCTGCCTAATTTTTCTGGCTGCACTGTGGGCCGCTGCAACAAAAAAACAAAAGGCATGTACATGTGCCCATCCCCCTTCGTGATCATTACCTTGCCGCGGTGAAGGGGCTTGCGTATCACAATGAAGCAATGACCGCCGGCTATATGAGTGTCTTGGGTGGGGGTGGCACACCAAAGATAATAAGGTCATTGCTTCATTGTGGTCAGACCAAATTTGATCAGCTGGACAGTCACTGTTCTGTCATTCAGCTCCAACAGCCGGGCGACCATATGGGCTGTAAAGCCACCATCACCTGCACTCTCATCATGGTGCGCACCAGTCCAGCACGGCCATCACTACACAAACGGCTGTTTGCTGTCACTGTATACCTTTCACTACATCTGTGACTGCACATTGTATTATACCTGGCAGTCAGTGCATACCTTGCACTTGAATGGATGGCAGACTTGCCCTCCATAACAGATTCTCGTGAAAGGCAAGTGGTTTCATCTTTGTCAGCCATAACAGATTCTCATTAAAGGATTTAAAGTGAATTTGTTTCAAAAACAGCAGGTCCTCCCGTATTGTTATTTTTGGTCACTACCTTGGGGCAGGCATGCCTGCTGCCCTCCTTGACTGGATGTGTGGTGGTGGCCGTTTCTTAGGCTCCAACTCCGGAACGGAATAGAAACCGGATTCCCCGCCCATTACCCGTGGTCAGTCACCATGGTACTGAGAAACTAGTACCATCGAAAGTTTCACACACTTGAAGAAATGGCAGACTTGCTCTCCATAAAACATTCTTGGCAAATGCTTTCGAGTTGGTTTGTCTTCCGCTGGGTCAAGGGTCCATCTGACCACAGATGCCTGGTCTGCAAAGCACGGTCAGGGCAGGTACAGCATGTGTCTCAGCAGGCTCCCACTTCGGGAGAAGGGGAGGGTGGTGGACGGACAGAAAAGGGGAGCATACAACAGTAAAAGGTCTGGGTAACACCTGGCGCCTCAGGTGTTACCCGGACCTTTTACTGTTGTATGCTCCTATGTTATATTGCCTGAGGAAGCAGGTTTACACCTGTGAAACGCGTTGCGACCCCCTCACAGTACCCCCCCCCCCCCCCCCCCCCCGTCCTCGAGGAGTGGACTCCGGACAGCTCCTACCCGGCTTCTCAGGATGTAGGGCGTGAATTCCTTCTTTAACTTATCCGCATGCATGTGACAATCTGGTACCCATGTTCTTTCCTCAATGCCATAACCCTTCCAGTGAACTAAGTACTGTACTGAGTTCTGTACAATTCGTGAGTCTAAAATCTTTTCTACTTCATACTCAGGTTGGTCATCCATCATCACAGGAGGAGGAGTGGAACCCACATGCACTGCTGGCTTAAGCAGGGATACAAGGAATGACCTTACACCACGCAAGCTGGCAGGAAGACCAATGGCATAAGTAACATTGTTGATCTTCCTGGTTACTGGGAAAGGGCCCACAAATCTGGGTCCTAGCTTGGGCAAAGGCTGTTTTAGATTCAAATGATGGGTGGACACCCAAACCAAGTCTCCTAGCCTGAACTTCCACTCTATAGAACATTTCTTGTCAGCCTGACCTTTCTGACTCTGAAAGGCCTTCTCTAGATTCCCTTTCACGATTCTCCAGATGTTCTTAAATGACTCTTGCCAAGCCTCCAAAGCTGGAAACGGAGTGGAAGCTACTGGCAGTGGGGAAAACTTAGGCAACTTTCCAGTTACCACCTGAAAATGAGAGAATCCAGAGGAAGAGTGTAAGGAAACGCGGAAAATCAGCCGCCTCTACTCAGCGTGAGGCGGCTGTTTCCATGGAGAGCATGGCGGAACGCAGAAAAACCGCTGCATCTGACGCGGAAGTTAGCAAGCATGGCTCTGTTGCTGACATTTTGACCCAGCGCGGGGAGGCAGCCGCCGGTGCAGATAGCGGTGCGACCAACCCCGCGCATGGGTCAGCGGAGACATTACAAAGCAGTACTGGTGTGGCTGGGACTGATAGTCCACCTAGGTTCAGAATGACGCGCGTGCGCGCAGAGAGGCAGAACGTTTATGGCAGTCAGAGAAAGGTCAGCTGACCAGGCCGGTCAGCTGACAATTACAGCAACTTCCATTGGTCCAGCACTTAAGGGAGGTGCTGGAGAGCACAGGTGTATATATACTGGGTGCTGGTCATTCTCTGGTTGTCTGTCGTTGCGATCACAATGTGGTAGCACTCAGACCTTGTTCGTATCTGTGTTCTAGCATAGTTTCCAAAGGTGTTGACGATCAAGGACCTCACACCTTAGCGTTAGGAATATTACCTGTATTATTTGTTATGACCTTTTGCCTGCCTGACTATTCTTCTGAAACTCTGATCCTTTACCTTGCTATTTCTGATATCCTGTTGCCAAACTTTGCTCGTTCCTGAACTCTGTATTTGCCTTCTGACTCTGTACCTCGCTATTCTGATACCCGTTGCCAACTCTGCCTGTCTATTGGATTACGTATCCATCTTCTGAATCTGTACCTTATCTGTCTGTGTGTTAACGACCTGGCTTGTCCGACCTCGAGAACTGGCCTTACTGTTAGAGGCAGTTCCCAGACCTGTTAGTGACACCCTCTCACTGGTGTCACTCTCGTTCTGTCCTTCCTACTCTCTGCCTAACTCCTCCCCCGGGAGAGTCTAGGCCATCGGAAGGAACATACGGTTGTGTGTGCAGTACACTCTACTGCTCCAGTACCTCCTCCTGAGGTGCCATTCTCTTAGTACTACTGTTTCACCCAAACACTCGCTTATCTCAGGTGTTCAGAGGTTAGTAGATATATCTGATTATCGGTGATACTGCAGATCACCAATAATCGGGTATATTCTGCATTCTCGGTGATACTGCAGTTCACCGGTAATCAGACCCTCTCTGTTACACCGATCGTTACAAAGAGCTTTTTAAATTATTGTGCGCAAATTCTGCAAACGGCAGGAACTTGACCCAATCATTTTGCGCGTCCGCAACATAACACCTTAGAAACTGTTCCAGTGACTGATTGACTCTCTCGGTCTGACCATTGGTCTGTGGGTGGTAGCCCGACGAAAATGACAGTTCCATGCCCATTTGATGACAAAATGCCCTCCATTATTTAGAAACAAATTGGACTCCCCGATCTGACACAATGTTTTCCGGAATGCCATGTAGCCGGAAAATGTGGATGATGAAAATATCGGCCAACTCCTGGGCCGAGGGGAGTCCTTTCAGGGGCACAAAATGGGCCATTTTACTGAAACGGTTGACTACCACCCAAATGACCGACATGCCCTCAGACCTCGGAAGCTCACCCACAAAATCCATGGACAAACGGGTCCATGGTTCACTCGGGGTGGGCAAAGGCTGCAACGTTCCCACAGGTGCCAGACGGGAGGGTTTGCTCTTTGCACATACTGCACACTCTCTAACATACTCCTTGCAGTCAGTTGCCAATGAAGGCCACCAAGCACACCTAGCAACAAGGTCCTGTGTTCTGGTGGCCCCAGGATGTCCAGCGTTTTTGTGGGAGTGAAACATCTGTAATATCTGGAGACCAAATGGCAGTGGTACAAACATCACCCCTTCAGGCTTTCCTTCAGGGACATCCTGCTGGAAGGGACTTAAAGTCTCCATCCAGTCTTTCCAGGTCTCTGTGGCTGCCAACACTACTCTCTGTGGGATAATAGTCTCTGGGTCTGAGGGCTGTGCTGTTTCTGGCTCAAAGCATCTGGACAAAGCGTCTGGTTTAACGTTTTTACTACCGGGGGTGTACGTAATTACAAATCTGAATCTCGAGAAAAACAGTGACCACCGAGCCTGACAGGTACTCAATCTCTTAGCCCCCTCAATGTATTCCAAATTTTTGTGATCAGTGTAAACGGTAATCGTATGTTATGCTCCTTCTAGCCAATGACGCCATTCCTCGAAGGCCAATTTAATGGCTAGGAGCTCCCTGTTGCCTATATCGTAGTTTTTCTCTGCTGGTGAAAACCTACGAGAGAATAGGCACACGGGTGTAATCTTCCCTGCAACCCAGAACGCTGAGACAGCACAGCCCCTACCCCGACCTCCGAGGCGTCCACCTCCACAATAAAGGGATAGGAGGTGTCGACGTGTCTCAAAATGGGTGCAGAGCAAAACATTTCTTTTAAAGTGGAGAAAGCAGCCAGAGCTTCGGAAGACCAGTGGTTGGTATCTGCCCCTTTCTTTGTGAGACTGGTGAGGGGTGCGATGACTGTGGAGTACCCCTTTATGAACCTTCTATAGTAATTAGCGAATCCTAAAAATCTCTGGAGAGATTTTAGTCCCACTGGCTGAGGCCATTCCAGGACAGCAGAGACTTTGGCAGGATCCATAGAAAGGCCCGAGGTGGAAATTATGTACCCCAGAAAAGTGAAAGATGTTACCTCAAAAATGCATTTCTCCAATTTAGCATAAAGCATGTTCTGTCTTAACTTGTGCAGCACAAATTTGACATGAGCCCTGTGCTCAGAGAGGTTATCTGAGAAGATTAGTATATCTTCTAGATATACCAGGACAAATTTACCCAACACCTCCCTGAATACTTCGTTAATGAGTTCCTGAAAAACGGCCGGGGCGTTACACAACCCGAAGGGCATCACCAGGTACTCGTAATGCCTATCGGGTGTGTTAAAGGCCGTCTTCCACTCATCGCCCTCTCTGATCCGCACCAGGTTGTATGCACCCCGCAAATCCAATTTCGAGAAAATCTTAGCATTGGTGACCTGAGTAAATAAATCGTCTATCAAAAGCAATGGATAGCGATTTTTTACTGTGATTTTATTCAGGCCCCGGTAATCAATGCATGGCCGAAGGCCTCCATCTTTTTTCTTTACAAAAAAAGAAACCTGCTCCGGAAGGCGACAGGGAAGGGCGAATGAAACCCTTAGCTAAGTTTTCACGGATGTAGTCTCACATGGCCACCTTTTCTGGCCCAGACAAATTGTAGAGATGACCTCTAGGGGGCATACAACCAGATCGGAGATCGATGGGGCAATCGAAGGGGCGATGTGGAGGTAGTTTATCTGCAGCTTTGGGACAAAACACATCTGAAAATTCAGAATATTGTTCCGGTACTCCCTCCACATGAATCCTGGTCTGACCCAAGGTCACCTTCACTAAACAATGATGAAAGCAATGGGATGACCAGCCTGTTAACTGACCAGTGGCCCAATTAATCTGAGGGGAGTGAAGGTGCAACCAAGGCATGCCAAGGGTGATAGTGGAGGTTGTCATGTGTAACACAAAAAAATGCAACTTCTCCCTATGCAGCACCCCTATAGTGACTCCCACCTCTGGTGTCTGAGACAGAGGATGGCTACGTTGCAGGGGGGAGTCATCCACTGCCGTAACCTGGATAGGTGGTGTTACTGGGGTGAGCGGAATACCCAATTTTTTAGCAAATTTGTAATCCATAAAATTAGCCGCTGAGCCCGAATCAACGAAGGCCTCAGTGACTTCAGATTTATCTTCCCATGCAATCGTACACGGAAGAAGCAATCTTTTATCCTCTAGGGGTAAAAGTTGTACGCCTAGGGTATTACCCCCAACTACTCCTAGGCAGTAGCGTTTCCCGATTTCTTAGGGCAATTCTGTACTCTATGACCCCCCTCTGCACAATAAAGACAAAACTGCTCTGAAATCCTGCGTCTCCGCTCCACCTGAGACAACTTCGACCGGCCAAACTGCATCGGCTCAGGTGGAGGCGAAACGGGAGGAGGTGGAGTCACAGGAGGCGCAGCGTAGGACACCATCTTTACATGATTTCTACCCCGGGTCTGTCTCTGATAGCGTAGCCTACGGTCGATCCTGATGGCCGATGAAATGGCCTCATCAATGGTCTTAGGTTCAGGCTGACTTAACATAAGATCAGAGACCTCATCTGACAATCCTGATAGAAAACAATCTAACAGAGCAAAGGTGTCCCACCTGGCTGATACTGACCACCTTCTGAATTCAGCAGCATACTCCTCGACCGGACTCTTGCCTTGATGTAATAACTTGAGCTTCTGCTCAGAAGTCGAGGCAATGTCTGGATCGTCGTAAATTATTGCCATAGCTTTAAAAAATTAATCTACTGAGGTTAGGGCTAAGTCTCCAGCGGGTAGACTGTATGCCCAGGTCTGAGAATCGCCTGATAACAAAGTCTTAATAAATGTGACCCTTTGGGCCATAGTTCCTGAAGATCTAGGTCTCAACACAAAGTATGATAACACTCTACTCCTAAAATTTCGGAAATCAGATCTGTGACCAGAACATTTTTCAGGTACAGGCATACGTATGTCTGAGCTAGGAGGAGATCTTACTTCGTCTACAGCCGTCTGGAGGGTTTGTAAAGACCCGGACAAAGCGTCAATTAATGCCCGGTGATTACCCAGTACTTGGTTGATGGTATCCACCGAAGTGGTAAGTGCGCCCAGACGGTCGGTGTGTGCGTCCATTTGCATTTTGGGTCTGGCGTTCTGTAACGATCGTTGTAACACAGAGAGGATATGATTATCGGTGATCTGCAGTATCACCGAGAATACAGATATATACCCGATTATTGATGATCTGCAGTACCACTGATAATCAGATATATTTCTAACCTCTGGACACCTGAGAAATATGTGCAACAGTGTTTGTGCAACAGTAATACTTTGAGGAGAGCACCCGTATAGAGGGTACCAGGCAGTAAGAGATACTGCTCAGAGAACAGGTTCCTTCCAATGGTCTGATGCTCCCCAAGGGGCGGAGCCAGGCTGAGAGTGGGAAGGACCAGAGTGTGAGTGACACCAATGGTGAAGTGTCACTGACAGGTCTGTGAACTATCTCCAAACAGGGAAGATAGTTCTCGAGGTCAGACAGGCCAGGGCGGCAACAGACAGACAGATCAGATACAGAGACAGGAGACAGATTCGGAATCTAAAGACAAGCAGGGTTCAGCAACAGAGTATCAGTTATAGCGAAGTACCAAATCAGAGATCAAGAGAGTGGTCAGAAAAGCAGAAAGTCATAACAGATAATAACAATGCCTAGTCTTAGGTGTGAGTTCCGTGATCATCAACACCCTGGAACTAGTCTGATATATAACAGAGTGATAATACATTTCCCTAGTCTTGAGTGTGAGTTCCTTGATCATCAACACCCTGGAACTAGTCTGAAGTATAACAGAATGGTAATACAGTTCCCTAATCTTGGGTGTGAGTTCCTTGATCATCAACACCCTGGAACTAGTCTGAAGTATAACAGAATGGTAATACAGTTCCCTAATCTTGGGTGTGAGTTCCTTGATCATCAACACCCTGGAACTAGTCTGAAGTAATAACACAGAAAATATCACAGATACTGACAAGGTCTGAGTGCTACCACGTAGTGATCGCAACGCCAGACACCAGAGAAATGACCAGCACCCAGTATATATACTATAGCGCTCTCCAGCGCCTCCCCTAAGTGCTGGACCAATCAGAAATGGTAGAATTGTCAGCTGACCGGCTTTGTCAGCTGACACCCTTCTGGCTGTCATAAAAGTTCTGCCTCCTCACGCGCGTCCTTCTGAGTCTGTGTGGACTATCAGTCCCAGCCACACCAGACATGTCTTGCAATGTATCCGCTGTGCAGGGCGCGGAACCAGCCGCACCGCTATCCAGGCATGCAGCGATTTCTCCGCGTTCTGCCATGCTGACAGATGTAGGCCTATGCGTGCAAACCGGGTTCTAAAAAATAGAAGAAGGAGCGGGAGGACACCGGGAGCCCGATCTGGTGTATTATCGTTGGTCAACAAGGTAAGTATAAAGATACTCAAATATACTCACAAAGCCGGGTTGCCCAATGCAACCAAGGAAAATCGCATGTGGGGAAGTACCGTCCCCACTCGGCCTTGTGATTTCGCTCAATTGGTCGCAACTCCTTGAAAAGAGACACCCACCTGGGTATCGTCCCTCAAGCTGGAGGGAAATAGAATGATGAAGAGAGGTAGGAGGCGCCCTAGGGGTACTTATAGGCTAGTAATTAAACCACTATATATAAAAACCCCTATAGGGGCATATATCTAATAAAAATAAAAAAGGTATGGACAGATCCTACCTTATAGACTGTTCACTCACGGTATAATAAAAAGAATACTTTATTATGGCACTTTTAGATAGACAACGCGTTTCGCGGTAAACACCGCTTCATCAGGTCGAGTGACGTGCCGCTAAAGGTGAAGTCCCCGGTCTCAGGCGCCATGTGACATAGGCGCCTGAGACCGGGGACTTCACCTTTAGCGGCACGTCACTCGACCTGATGAAGCGGTGTTTACCGCGAAACGCGTTGTCTATCTAAAAGTGCCATAATAAAGTATTCTTTTTATTATACCGTGAGTGAACAGTCTATAAGGTAGGATCTGTCCATACCTTTTTTTTTATTATTAGATATATGCCCCTATAGGGGTTTTTATATATAGTGGTTTAATTACTAGCCTATAAGTACCCCTAGGGCGCCTCCTACCTCTCTTCATTATGCATGCAAACCACTGCTTCAGATGCGGAATCCGCCGCATTGGACGCGGAAACAGCCGCCTTTCTCTGAGCACCCGTGGCGGCTTTTCCGCGTTTTCTCACAGAAACGTTCCATTGAGTGGAGGTTCCGGCCAGGAGACTTGGTCTGGGTGTCCACTCGTCATTTGACTTTAAAACAGCCTTCGCCCAAGTTAGGACCCAGATTTGTGGGTCCTTTCCCAGTAACTAAGAAAATCAACAATGTTACTTATGCCATTGACCTTCCTGCCAGTATGCGTGGGGTGAGATCGTTCTATGTGTCCCTGCTTAAGCCAGCAGTGCATGTAGTAAACAGTGTAACAGAGGCGCCAAAAGTGTAAAAACAGATAAAATGTTTAAAAGACAGGGAGGTAATAGGTGGACTTACCTCCCTGATGCAGACACAGGAAAAAGTCGAGTTTTTGACAAAAAAAGTTTTATTTACAAACTCCTATATTTTGCAACGCGTTTCGCGGGTTCTACCCACTTCATCAGGCTATGAAAGGAGCAATCAAAACACTGTGAGCAGCTTGCAGTCAGCTTAGCGCCTCTGCTTCACTCCTTTCTAATGTGGTGCCCCCAAGTTAATGTGCATGTAGCAGAACGCAATGGACGTTAAGGTGAGTGCCTGTTTTTAATATTGGGAAGTGGGTGCGGACGGCTCTCCCCAGCACTGACCACACTTGGGGGGGGGGGGGTCGGCTGCGCGCCCTCCCCCTCGGGGGTGCCGCTATGGGTCCCAGGCAGTGAGAGAGCCTGGGACCCCGCGGTCCCCCCGGTTGTAGGGGGGCATTGGGAAGCCTCCCCGTGGCGCTCCTGGATAGTGCTAATGTAGCATGAACTAATTCCCGCAGGGCGATCGCTTTGCGGTATTGGTTTTTGGACCCTGCATAGTTTGGCATGCGAAAGCAAATGCATATTTGCATGAGCATTGCCTCATGAATAGCCAATTAGGTCAGATTTGCAAAGCCAGACTTGCTAGGGTTAAACTTGGTGTTTGAGCATGCATACATTTTCTCATGGAAAGCCTACTTCTTCTTCTTGCTTCAAGGTTGAGGTACGTACTCTATTAGATAGATAGATAGATAGATAGATAGATAGATAGATAGATAGATAGATAGATAGATAGATAGATAGATAGATAGATAGATAGATGCGGCGTATGCTACGACGCGGGTTGGCTAGTATCCTTTATTACGTGTGTCAACTGAAGCCAAACTTGGAATTTGCCCTGGTAGGACTTTCTGAAAGAAATGCACATGACTTGGAACAATTTGAAGGATCCTTTGATGATCTCAATAGGATGTTTTAATTAAGAATAGACCTGAAGATTTACATCAAACAAATAAGTGAACGTACCTTGATAACTGATTATTTGGCAAGCTCTCAGTATCGCCCATGTGCTTGTGCTATAGTTGATACCTGAAAGGAAAAAAAATTGCATGCAAATACATTCAGAAGTTAAACCCAAAAAACATCATCCCCACTGTCAAACATGGTGGTGGAAACCTAATGCTTTTGGGGTGTTTTTTTGCAAATGTACCAGGGAACTTAATCACAGTAAACGGCACTAGTGATGCTCAAATACCCCTTTTTAAAATTCGAGTTTGGTCGAATTCGAATAGTAAATTATTCGAGGTCAGTCGAATATTCGAGTCGAATAATTTTTACTATTCGATTCGACCTCGGACTTCGAGCTCACTATTCGAGTCGGTATTCGAGCTCACTATTCGAGCTGACTATTCGAATTGGCCTTAAATAGCTTCCAACACTTGTTTTGAGGGTGAATGATGCAAGAAACATCTTTTTTTCCAAGTAACAACAGCAAGTGATTATGTGGGGATGTTCCTTTAAAAAAAAAGGTGGAAAGAGAAGTTGTGTCCTTAATTTTGTTCAGTAGTGTTACTGTATATACTTGTTCTTCTTCTTCTTTATCTTTCTTCTTCTTCTAGATCTTCTTCTTCTATATCTTCTTCTTCTTCTTCTTCTTCTTCTTCTTCTTCTTCTTCATCATCATCTTCTTCTTCTTCTTCTTCATCATCTTCTTCTTCATCTTCTTCATCTTCTTCTTCATCTTCATCTTCATCTTCTTCTTCATCTTCATCTTCTTCATCTTCTTCTTCTTCATCTTCTTCTTCTTCTTCTTCTTCATCTTCTTCTTCTTCATCTTCTTCTTCTTCATCTTCTTCTTCTTCATCTTCTTCATCTTCTTCTTCTTCTTCTTCATCTTCTTCTTCTTCATCTTCTTCTTCTTCATCTTCTTCATCTTCTTCTTCTTTTTCATCTTCTTTTTCATCTTCTTCTTCATCTTCTTCTTCATCTTCTTCTTCATCTTCTTCTTCTTCATCTTCTTCATCTTCTTCTTCTTTATCTTCTTCTTCTTTTTCATCTTCTTCTTCATCATCTTCACGTATTTCTCTTTTCAATTTTTTTTTAAAGAAATGCAGCTATTTTTGAGCGTAACAAATAGCTGGTGGGCGCACGCATGTTGGAAGCGCCATTGTATGTGCTCCCTGGCAGTGGAAACACAAACACAGCAGGAGGTAAATTCAGCAGCAGGAGGAGGAGGATGAGTGTGTGGCAGCAGGCAGTCAATGAGGCAGGCAGCTCGCCGTGACATAATAGCCCTGGTACCTAGCGGTGATACCAGGGCTGTAAATAAACACAACAGGAGGTCCCAGACAGCGGTCGTGCAGCCCACATTGTGTCCAATACACAACTGGGACAACACAGTTTTCAACCCGGGCACCTCAGAAAAATTAAACCTTTTTTTTTTTTTAATGGTTTTTTGGTTTTTGGTTTTACAACCAATATAGCTATTGTTTGACGTAATAGCTGGTGGCAGAGTGGCAGCAGAAGAAGGTAATTCTGTGTACCCTGGCAGTGGGAAACACAGACAGACAGCAGCAGCAGGAGGAGGAATGGAGGAGTAGGCGAGCAGCTATTGTTTGACGTAATAGCTGGTGGCAGAGTGGCAGCAGAAGGTAAATCATCTGTGTACCCTGGCAGTGGGAAACACAGACAGACAGCAGCAGCAGCAGCAGGAGGAGGTGTGGAGGAGCAGTGTGAGTGTGGCAGCAGGTAGGCAGCGTGACATAATAGCCCTGGTACCTAGCGGTGATACCAGGGCTGTAAATAAACACAACAGGAGGTCCCAGACAGCGGTCGTGCAGCCCACATTGTGTCCAATACACAACTGGGACAACACAGTTTTCAACCCGGGCACCTCAGAAAAATTAAACCTTTTTTTTTTTTTAATGGTTTTTTGGTTTTTGGTTTTACAACCAATATAGCTATTGTTTGACGTAATAGCTGGTGGCAGAGTGGCAGCAGAAGAAGGTAATGCTGTGTACCCTGGCAGTGGGAAACACAGACAGACAGCAGCAGCAGGAGGAGGAATGGAGGAGTAGGCGAGCAGCTATTGTTTGACGTAATAGCTGGTGGCAGAGTGGCAGCAGAAGGTAAATCATCTGTGTACCCTGGCAGTGGGAAACACAGACAGACAGCAGCAGCAGCAGCAGGAGGAGGTGTGGAGGAGCAGTGTGAGTGTGGCAGCAGGTAGGCAGCGTGACATAATAGCCCTGGTACCTAGCGGTGATACCAGGGCTGTAAATAAACACAACAGGAGGTCCCAGACAGCGGTCGTGCAGCCCACATTGTGTCCAATACACAACTGGGACAACACAGTTTTCAACCCGGGCACCTCAGAAAAATTAAACCTTTTTTTTTTTTTAATGGTTTGTTTGGGTTTTGGTTTTGCAACCAATATAGCTATTGTTTGACGTAATAGCTGGTGGCAGAGTGGCAGCAGAAGAAGGTAATTCTGTGTACCCTGGCAGTGGGAAGCACAGACAGACAGCAGCAGCAGGAGGAGGAATGGAGGAGTAGGCGAGCAGCTATTGTTTGACGTAATAGCTGGTGGCAGAGTGGCAGCAGAAGGTAAATCATCTGTGTACCCTGGCAGTGGGAAACACAGACAGACAGCAGCAGCAGCAGCAGGAGGAGGTGTGGAGGAGCAGTGTGAGTGTGGCAGCAGGTAGGCAGCGTGACATAATAGCCCTGGTACCTAGCGGTGATACCAGGGCTGTAAATAAACACAACAGGAGGTCCCAGACAGCGGTCGTGCAGCCCACATTGTGTCCAATACACAACTGGGACAACACAGTTTTCAACCCGGGCACCTCCGAAAAATTAAACCTTTTATTTTTTTTTATGGTTTGTTTGGTTTTGGTTTTGCAACCAATATAGCTATTGTTTGACGTAATAGCTGGTGGCAGAGTGGCAGCAGAAGAAGGTAATTCTGTGTACCCTGGCAGTGGGAAACACAGACAGACAGCAGAAGGGCAGTACACAGCAGCCCACTGTAGGTGTAAAATGTGTGGCTGCAGGCGACGTAATAGTCAAAGTGAACCAGGCTGGCTTAGTAAGCAGGAGCCAGGAGGTGGTAAAGGGTGGTAAGGCACATTAACGATGGTTCCGGCAGCCAGTTCATGTCCCCCTCTCGCCGACAACAGGGGCCAGGAACTCGCCTTCCACCCACGCCTGGTTCATCTTGAGAAACGTCAGTCTGTCCACAGACTTGTGAGACAGACGTGAGCGTTTCTCGGTGACCACGCCACCAGCTGCACTGAAGCAGCGCTCGGACAGCACGCTGGAAGGGGGGCAGGACAGCACTTCCAGGGCGTACTGCGCCAGCTCGCTCCAGATCTCCATGCGCTTGACCCAATACTCCATGGGATCAACAGGGGCATCGCTGTCAAGCCCGCTGTACGACCCCATGTAGTCAGCCACCATGCGGGTCAGGCGCTGGCTGTGACCGGAGGAGGATGCTGCTGCATGCATCTCCTCTCTAGTCACTGCTGCCGGAGCCTCTACAGTCCTGTAGAGCTCGTGGCTGAGAGACAGCAGGTCTGTGGGGCGCTTGCTGCTGCTGGATGCAGGCACCTGCTGCTGCCTCTGTGCTGGCTGCTGGACAGTGGGGGTGGAAGGCTGGGGGAAGGCTTCCTCCAAGCGCTCAACAAGGGCCTGCTGCAAGCTCCTTATTTGTTGCGCTGGGTCTCCTCCTGCAGGCGGCAGGAACTGGCTCAACTTCCCCTTGAGGCGTGGGTCCAACATCATGCTGATCCAGATGTCCTCCCTCTGCTTCATCTGGATCACCCTGGGGTCCCTGCGCAGGCACGTCAGCATGTGCGCTGCCATTGGGAAGAGGCGGGCCATGTCTGCTGGCACATCGACGTCAGTGCTGTCCTCATCCTCCTCCTCTGCCGCCTCATCCTCTCTCCACCCCCGCACCAACTCAGCTGCGCTGTGCTGATCCCCCTCATCAGCAGCCAGGTCAGGGACCTCCACCAAGTCCTCCTCCTCCTCCCCCTCAGAGGTGGACTGCGCAGCTGGTTGCCGCTCCTGCTGGTCCAAGGCTGCCGCTCCCTGTTCCAGCAAAGCATCGAGGGCCCTGTTCAGCAGAGAAACCAGGGGCACCCACTCGCAGACCATAGCATGGTCCCTGCTCACCATGTTTGTGGCCTGCAGGAAGGGAGCCAGCACAAAGCACACCTGCTGCATGTGCCTCCAGTCATCATCGGGGACGATGGACGGGATGTTGCTGGTCTTGTCCCTTCTCTGAGCTGCGGAAACAGTGGCCAGGGCAAGGTACTGTTTGACAGCGTGCCTCTGTTCAACCAGACGCTCCAACATCGCCAGGGTGGAGTTCCAGCGAGTCGGAACGTCAAGGATCAGCCGATGGCGTGGCAGATCCAGCTCCTTTTGCACGTCTTCCAGGCTCGCACAGGCTGCAGCCGAGCGCCGGAAGTGACGCACAACATTCCTTGCCGTTTCCAGCAGTTCGCCCATCCCCTGGTAGGTGCGCAGGAACTTCTGCACCACCAGGTTCAGCACGTGGGCAAGACAGGGGATGTGGGTCAGGTTTCCCCTGTCTATTGCGGCAACCAGATTGGCCCCATTGTCGGCCACCACCTCTCCGACTCTGAGGCCTCTGGGGGTCAGCCAAATCCTCTCCTGCTCCTGGAGTTTGGCCAACACATGGGTTGCCGTCAGCTTGGTCTTCCCAAGGCTGACCAAGTGCAGCAGCGCTTGGCAGTGGCGGGCCTTCACGCTGCTGCTGAGGCGGGGGGTTTGGCCAGGTGTGCCGGAGGATGGCAGAGGATCGGAGGAACCTGCTGCAGTTCCCCTGACCCTGCGGGGTGGCACCACCCACTGTGTTGCTGCTGCTGCTGTGCCCGCTGCTGCTCTCCCATCCTCACCCCCTTCCACCAAGCTGACCCAGTGGACAGTGAAGGACAGGTAGCGGCCTGTCCCGAAGCGGCTGCTCCAGGAGTCCATGGTGACGTGGACCCTTTCACCAACCGCGTGCTCCAGCCCTCGCTCCACATTGGCCATCACAAAGCGGTGCAGTGCAGGAATGGCCTTGCGGGCAAAGAAGTGTCTGCTGGGGAGCTGCCAGTCTGGGGCTGCGCAAGCAAGCAGCGCACGAATGTCGCTCCCCTCCTGCACGAGCGTGTACGGCAGGAGTTGGGAGCACATGGCCCGTGCCAGCAAGCCGTTCAGCTGCCGCACGCGACGGCTGCTGGGAGGCAGAGCCCTAACCACCCCCTGGAAGGACTCGCTCAAAAGGCTCTGGCGTGGCCTTTTGCTGGCACGGGAATCAGCAGACACAGCGGAGGAGGCCACTGAGGACTGGCTGCCAGAACAGGCCTCAGTGTCGGCGGGAGGAGTTGCAGAGGGGGGAGGAGCAGTGCGTTTCCGCACTCCTGCTGGTGCTGCTGGAGGAGCAGGAGGGCGGGTGGCTGCTGTTGCTGCTGCTGCTGCTGAAGGCTGTGCAGTGATGGGTGTGGTGCCACTGCTAGTGTTGGGCGAACAGTGTTCGCCACTGTTCGGGTTCTGCAGAACATCACCCTGTTCGGGTGATGTTCGAGTTCGGCCGAACACCTGACGGTGCTCGGCCAAACCGTTCGGCCATATGGCCGAACTAAGAGCGCATGGCCGAACGTTCCCCGAACGTTCGGCTAGCGCTGTGATTGGCCGAACGGGTCACGTGGTTCGGACCCGAACGCGCTCTGATTGGCCGAACTGTCACGTGGTTCGGGTAAATAAATACCCGAACCACGTCATATCTCCGCCATTTGTCTGTGGGTTTAGCTTTGGGTAGGCAGGCAGGGTAGTTCGCGCTCCAGCCACGCTAGCCAGGGTCCCCCCTGTCATTGTGTCACTGCTGGGAACAGTAGTACACCGCTTGCTCAGCCACACTATATAGCATTCTGTTTACTGCCACTCTGTGTACCTCGCTCAGCCACACTATATAGCATTCTGTTTACTGCCACTCTGTGTCTGCTGGGAATAGTAGTACACCGCTTGCTCAGCCACACTATATAGCATTCTGTTTACTGCCACTCTGTGTACCTCGCTCAGCCACACTATATAGCATTCTGTTTACTGCCACTCTGTGTCTGCTGGGAATAGTGGTACACCGCTCGCTCAGCCACACTATATAGCATTCTGTTCACTGTTCTGTGTCTGCTTGGAATAGTGGTACACCGCTCGCTCAGCCACACTATATAGCATTCTGTTTACTGTTCTGTGTCTGCTGGGAATAGTGGTACACCGCTCGCTCAGCCACACTATATAGCATTCTGTTTACTGTTCTGTGTCTGCTGGGAATAGTGGTACACCGCTCGCTCAGCCACACTATATAGCATTCTGTTCACTGTTCTGTGTCTGCTGGGAATAGTGGTACACCGCTCGCTCAGCCACACTATATAGCATTCTGTTCACTGTTCTGTGTCTGCTGGGAATAGTGGTACACCGCTCGCTCAGCCACACTATATAGCATTCTGTTTACTGTTCTGTGTCTGCTGGGAATAGTGGTACACCGCTCGCTCATCCACACTATATAGCATTCTGTTCACTGTTCTGTGTCTGCTGGGAATAGTGGTACACCGCTCGCTCAGCCACACTATATAGCATTCTGTTCACTGTTCTGTGTCTGCTGGGAATAGTGGTACACCGCTCGCTCAGCCACACTATATAGCATTCTGTTCACTGTTCTGTGTCTGCTGGGAATAGTGGTACACCGCTCGCTCAGCCACACTATATAGCATTCTGTTTACTGTTCTGTGTCTGCTGGGAATAGTGGTACACCGCTCGCTCAGCCACACTATATAGCATTCTGTTTACTGTTCTGTGTCTGCTGGGAATAGTGGTACACCGCTCGCTCAGCCACACTATATAGCATTCTGTTTACTGTTCTGTGTCTGCTGGGAACAGTAGTACACCGCTCGCTCAGCCAGAGTATATAGCATTGTGTTTACTGCCACTCTGTGTACACCGCTCAGCCAGACTATATACCATTGTTTACTGACACTCTGTGTACACCGCTCAGCCAGACTATATACCATTGTTTACTGACACTCTGTGTACACCGCTCAGCCAGACTATATACCATTGTTTACTGCCACTCTGATTCTGCTGGGAACAGTAGTACACCGCTCGCTCAGCCAGACTATATACCATTGTTTACTGACACTCTGTGTACACCGCTCAGCCAGACTATATACCATTGTTTACTGCCACTCTGATTCTGCTGGGAACAGTAGTACACCGCTCGCTCAGCCAGACTATATACCATTGTTTACTGACACTATATAGCAGACTATATAGCATTGTGTGTACACCGCTCAGCCAGACTATATACCATTGTTTACTGACACTCTGTGTACACCGCTCAGCCAGACTATATACCATTGTTTACTGCCACTCTGATTCTGCTGGGAACAGTAGTACACCGCTCGCTCAGCCAGACTATATACCATTGTTTACTGACACTCTGTGTACACCGCTCAGCCAGACTATATACCATTGTTTACTGCCACTCTGATTCTGCTGGGAACAGTAGTACACCGCTCGCTCAGCCAGACTATATAGCATTGTGTTTACTGCCACTCTGTGTACACCGCTCAGCCACACTATATAGCATTGCGTACTCTGCCAGTCAGTGTGTATATTGCTGGGATCAGTAATACTCCACTCACCGTCAACCACTATATGAGCTCAACATGAGTTCCCCAGAGACCTCCGCTGTGAGCAGCACTCCCAACAACAGCAACAGCCAACGCCCCACGCAAGCTATAACATCCACCCCAGCAGCCAGTGGTCAGCAGCAGCCCTCCCCGGAGGAGAACGTTGTGTCCATCAGTCCGTCGCCAGAGCGATTAATGAGGGCTGCCATTGAGGAGATGATGGGGCCTGATGTGGAGGAGGAGGTCTGGCTCAGGCCAGCATCCCAAGTTAATGTTGAGGACGATGAGGGGTCTGTGTCTGGGGATGTTGGGGTGGCAGAGGTGGTGGGTGGGTCAGACTCAGGAGAAGAGTTGTATGATGAGGATGATGATCGGGACCATCTGTATGTGCCTCAGAGTCCGACCCCGGAAAACATGTTGTATCGTGTGTTTAGGTACTAAAATCTGCGTTCCCTCCCAGTAGTGTTGGGCGAACAGTGTTTGCCACTGTTCGGGTTCTGCAGAACATCACCCTGTTCGGGGTGACTATATAGCAGACTATATAGCATTGTGTTTAATGCCACTCTGTGTACACGGCTCAGCCACACTATATAGCATTGTGTTTACTTCCACTCTGTGTCTGCTGGGAACAGTAGTACACCGCTCACCCGCCACTGTATAGCATTGTGCTCTGTGTCACTGCTGACAATAGTGGTACACCGCTCACCCACCACTGTATAGCATTTCTGTACTGCCACTGTACTGCTGCCAGTCAGCGTGTACTTTAAGGATAAGTGAAATGAGGAAGAAATCCGGTGAAAGAGGGAGGGGCAAGGGAAGAGGTGTTTCCCCTGACGGTTCACGTACAGGCCACAGGGGAGCACCCAAGAAAACCCACTCAATACTGCCCATGTTGTCCAGGACAACAACCCTCACAGATCCAAAAGAACAGGACCAGATAATTACTTGGATGACCTCTCAAGCGTCCAGCAGTGGGTTAAGCAGCACCAGCACATCACGCACGAGGTCCGAGTCCTCAGCCAGTTAAAGTCTGGGCTTTCTTTGAAGACTGCACTGAGGATGTTACCATGGCGATTTGCAAGGTGTGCAAGACCCGCCTGAGCAGGGGGAAAAGTATTAACAACCTCTCCACCACCAGCATGAGCCGCCACATTCTATCCAAACATCCCACTCTGTGGGCAAACGCGGCAGGACAGGGTACCACCAGCAACACTGCCTCCCTTGGGTTCACCAGACTCACCACCAGACCCGCCTCAGCAGCAGCAGTAGCCCAGCCATTGCGTGGTTCACAACATTCACAAACATCAGACGATGCTGACACTGTCACTTTCCGGACTAGTGCTCTTGAGGTCTCCCAGTGTTCATCAAACACAACAACCAACAGCCCTTCGGTGTGCAGCGCTACGGTTGAGTTGTCTGTCTCTGAGATGTTTGAGCACAAGAGGAAATTGCCAGCAAATGACCCCCGGGCCGTGGCAGTAACAGCCAGCCAGCATAGCCAAGCTTCTGGCCTGCGAAATGCTGCCATATCGAGTGGTGGAGACAAACAGCTTCAAGGGCATGATGTCAGTGGCCATCCCACGTTACGTGGTTCCCAGCCGCTACCACTTTGCGCGCTCTGCAGTGCCTGAGTTGCATGAGCACGTGGTCAGCTAAATAACCCGAAGCTTGAAGAATGCCGTTGCCTGCAAGGTTCACCTCACCACTGACACCTGGACGAGTGCGTTCGGCCAGGGTCGATACATCTCCCTTACCGCGCACTGGGTGAACCTTGTGGAGCCTGGCAGCGATTCCTCACCTGCTACGGCGCGGGTGTTGCCCACGCCGCAAACAGCTGGATAACAACAGCAGCACCTACCTCTCTGACTCCTTCTCCTCCAACGCATCTCAAAGCTGTACCTCATCCGGAAATGCTAACCCAGCACCAGCAGCAGTAGGATCGTGGAAGCAGTGCAGCACAGCTGTTGGCATGCGTCAGCAAGCGTTGCTGAAGCTGATCTGCCTTGGGGATAAGCAGCACACAGGGGAGGAAATTTGGAGGGGAATAAAGGAACAGACGGATTTGTGGCTGGCACCGCTGGACCTGAAACCGGGCATGAAGCTAGACACCTGGCACGAACTGGCAATGTACGCAATAGAGGTGCTGGCTTGCCCGGCAGCCAGCGTTATGTCGGAACGCTGTTTCAGTGCTGCCGGAGGCATCATCACAGATCGGCGTATCCGCCTCTCCACAGAAAATGCAGACCGTCTGACTCAAATTAAAATGAATCAATCCTGGATTGGAAACGACTACGCAACACTCCTGGACCCCAACCAAGTAACATGACCGATGAACATCTGGGATGGTTTAGCGTTTCCGGTCCCTGTTTATTGAACCTCTCATCTGTATTACATTTATGACTGCATGGCGGCAAAAAGCATTGCTGCTATATCCGCACGCTTTTTGTCCTCATGCAAGGCCTGGGTTGTTGTGTCTCACAAAGCGTGGCCTTCTCCTCCTGCGCCTCCTCCTGTTCCATCACGTGTGCTGCTGCTGCTGCTGCTGCTGCTGGGTTACCGTTGCCGGTCCCTGTTTATGGAACCTCTTATCTTTATTACATTTATGACTACATGGCGGTACAAAGCATGCTATCCGCACGCTTTTTGTCCTCATGCAAGGCCTGGGTTGTTGTGTCTCACAAAGCGTGGCCTCCTGCGCCTCCTCCTGTTCCATCACGTGTGCTGCTGCTGCTGCTGCTGCTGCTGGGTTACCGTTGCCGGTCCCTGTTTATGGAACCTCTTATCTTTATTACATTTATGACTACATGGCGGTACAAAGCATGCTATCCGCACGCTTTTTGTCCTCATGCAAGGCCTGGGTTGTTGTGTCTCACAAAGCGTGGCCTTCTCCTCCTGCGCCTCCTCCTGTTCCATCACGTGTGCTGCTGCTGGGTTAGCGTTGCCGCGTGGTCCCTGTTTATTGAACCACTTATCTTTATTACATTTATGACTGCATGGTGGTACAAAGCATGCTATCCGCACGCTTCTTGTCCTCATGCAAGGCCTGGGTTGTTGTGTCTCAAAGCGTGGCCTTCTCCTCCTGCGCCACCCTCCTCCTGTTCCATCACGTGTGCTGCTGCTGGGTTAGCAATACCGGGCCCTTTTCCTGGAACCTCTTATATGTATTACATTTATGACTGCATGCCGACAAAAAGCATGTTACCTGTGCAAAGAAAACAGACATTTCCCGCATTTAAAAGACAGTTTTCCCTTTGAAACTTTAAAATCGATTTTCTCAAAAACTATAAGCTCTTTTTGCTAAATTTTTTTTTCCTCTTGTACCCACTCCCAAGGTGCACATACCCTGTAAATTTGGGGTATGTAGCATGTAAGGAGGCTTTACAAACCACAAAAGTTCGGGTCCCCATTGACTTCCATTATGTTCGGAGTTCGGGTCGAACACCCGAACATCGCGGCCATGTTCGGCCTGTTCGGCCCGAACCCGAACATCTAGATGTTCGCCCAACACTAGCCACTGCCAGCACCAGATGCCTTCAGCCTCTGGAACTCCTCATGCTGGTGGAAATGTTTAGCCGCAAGGTGGTTGATGAGCGAGCTGGTGCAGAACTTTAAGGGGTCTGCACCTCTGCTCAACTTCCGCTGACAGTGGTTGCAAGTGGCGTACTTGCTGTACACAGTGGGCATGGTGAAATATCGCCAGATTGGTGACTTAAACATCCCCCTACGGCATGGAAGCGCTGCTGCCTGTCTCCCTGTGGTGGTTGGGGGGGGGGCTTGGGGGGCTTGGGTGCGGCTGGTGGTGGTACTGGCAGATGCTGCTGCTGCTGCTGCTGAGCCTGAGACACCAGCAGGCTGTGGGACCTGCCTACTGCTGCTGCCAATGCTTGCAATGATGCGCCTCCTTGCAAGGCCCACAAGAGCATCCTCCTCCTCCTCCTCAGAGCTGCTGAGGACGACATCCCCTGGAGGTGGTGGCACCCAGTCTCTGTCTGTCACCGGGTCATCATCATCCTCCCCCTCCTGAAACATGTCCTGCTGGGATGAGGACCCCCCAAACTCCTCTCCTGATGCATGGATGGGCTGCTTGACTGTCGCCACAGTCTTGCTGTCCAATCCCTCATCCCCCAAAGTGCCCATCAGCATCTCCTCCTCAAGATCGCCAACAACAGCAGACAATTTACTCATGATGCCTGGGGTCAAAAGACTGCTGAATGACAGGTCGGCGAGTGACGGTGAACTGGCCTCCTCCCCAGACCCTGCTGGGCGGCTGCTGCGAACAGGGGTGGTGGTGGTGGTGGTGGTGAGGGTGGAGGCCTCGGATGCAGAGCTGATGGCGGGCTGCTCATCCTCCGTCATGAGTTGCACCACAGTGTCTGCATCCTTTTCCTCAATGGGACGTTTCCGACCCGGCTGGAGGAAAATGGGAGCAGGTGCTACACGCTGCTGCTGCTGTGTCTCTGCAGCGTGAGTTGCAGATGCTCCTGCTGGGCGGCGCCCAAGGCGTCCACGGCCAGTGGCTATGGGAGGAATGTTAGCCACTGACGCTGCTGCTGCTGCTGCGGAACTGTGCATGGTGGCGCGCCCGCGGCCGCGGCTTGCCACAATGCTGCTCCCTCTCCTCCTGATTCCCTTGCTGCCCTTCCCCTTGCCCAAACCGCGCTGGCTGCCACTTCCAGACATCTTCAATGTTTTGGGCGTATAGAGAAAAGTTTTTTAAAAGGGCGGCTGAAAAGTGGGGTACTTTAATGGAGTAGGTTGGTTGGTGAGGTGACTGAGTGAGTGTCCCCTAGTACAGTAAGTAAGTAGTAACAGTCAGGAAGTACAACTAGCAGTTACAATAATCAGTAGTAATCACAAGTAAATTTAGTGTGTGTACACTCAGACAGTGAGTGCACGCACGCAGGAGCTAGTAGCCTATGGACAGTGACTGAGTGTCCTAGACTCCTAGTACAGTAAGAGTAAGTAGTAACAGTAAGTAGAACTAACTAATTACGATAATCAATCAGCGATCAGAAGGAAATAGAGTGTGTGTTGTGTGTGTACACTCAGACAGTGAGTGCACGCACGCAGGAGCTAGTAGCCTATGAACACAGTGACTGAGTGTCCTAGACTCCTAGTACAGTAAGAGTAAGTAGTAACAGTAAGTAGAACTAACTAATTACAATAATCAATCAGCGATCAGAAGGAAATGGAGTGTGGGTGTGTGTACACTCAGACAGTGAGTGCACGCACGCAGGAGCTAGTAGCCTATGAACACAGTGACTGAGTGTCCTAGACTCCTAGTACAGTAAGAGTAAGTAGTAACAGTAAGTAGAACTAACTAATTACAATAATCAATCAGCGATCAGAAGGAAATGGAGTGTGGGTGTGTGTACACTCAGACAGTGAGTGCACGCACGCAGGAGCTAGTAGCCTATGAACACAGTGACTGAGTGTCCTAGACTCCTAGTACAGTAAGAGTAAGTAGTAACAGTAAGTAGAACTAACTAATTACAATAATCAATCAGCGATCAGAAGGAAATGGAGTGTGGGTGTGTGTACACTCAGACAGTGAGTGACCGCACGCAGGAGCTAGTAGCCTATGGACAGTGACTGAGTGTCCTAGACTCCTAGTACAGTAAGAGTAACTAGTAACAGTAAGTAGAACTAACTAATTACAATAATCAATCAGCGATCAGAAGGAAATGGAGTGTGGGTGTGTGTACACTCAGACAGTGAGTGCACGCACGCAGGAGCTAGTAGCCTATGAACACAGTGACTGAGTGTCCTAGACTCCTAGTACAGTAAGAGTAAGTAGTAACAGTAAGTAGAACTAACTAATTCCAATAATCAATCAGCGATCAGAAGGAAATGGAGTGTGGGTGTGTGTACACTCAGACAGTGAGTGCACGCACGCAGGAGCTAGTAGCCTATGAACACAGTGACTGAGTGTCCTAGACTCCTAGTACAGTAAGAGTAAGTAGTAACAGTAAGTAGAACTAACTAATTACAATAATCAATCAGCGATCAGAAGGAAATGGAGTGTGGGTGTGTGTACACTCAGACAGTGAGTGCACGCACGCAGGAGCTAGTAGCCTATGAACACAGTGACTGAGTGTCCTAGACTCCTAGTACAGTAAGAGTAAGTAGTAACAGTAAGTAGAACTAACTAATTACAATAATCAATCAGCGATCAGAAGGAAATGGAGTGTGGGTGTGTGTACACTCAGACAGTGAGTGACCGCACGCAGGAGCTAGTAGCCTATGGACAGTGACTGAGTGTCCTAGACTCCTAGTACAGTAAGAGTAACTAGTAACAGTAAGTAGAACTAACTAATTACAATAATCAATCAGCAATCAGAAGGAAATGGAGTGTGGGTGTGTGTACACTCAGACAGTGAGTGCACGCACGCAGGAGCTAGTAGCCTATGAACACAGTGACTGAGTGTCCTAGACTCCTAGTACAGTAAGAGTAAGTAGTAACAGTAAGAAGAACTAACTAATTACAATAATCAATCAGCGATCAGAAGGAAATGGAGTGTGGGTGTGTGTACACTCAGACAGTGAGTGCACGCACGCAGGAGCTAGTAGCCTATGAACACAGTGACTGAGTGTCCTAGACTCCTAGTACAGTAAGAGTAAGTAGTAACAGTAAGTAGAACTAACTAATTACAATAATCAATCAGCGATCAGAAGGGTGTGTGTACACTCAGACAGTGAGTGCACGCACGCAGGAGCTAGTAGCCTATGAACACAGTGACTGAGTGTCCTAGACTCCTAGTACAGTAAGAGTAAGTAGTAACAGTAAGAAGAACTAACTAATTACAATAATCAATCAGCGATCAGAAGGAAATGGAGTGTGGGTGTGTGTACACTCAGACAGTGAGTGCACGCACGCAGGAGCTAGTAGCCTATGAACACAGTGACTGAGTGTCCTAGACTCCTAGTACAGTAAGAGTAACTAGTAACAGTAAGTAGAACTAACTAATTACAATAATCAATCAGCGATCAGAAGGAAATGGAGTGTGGGTGTGTGTACACTCAGACAGTGAGTGCACGCACGCAGGAGCTAGTAGCCTATGAACACAGTGACTGAGTGTCCTAGACTCCTAGTACAGTAAGAGTAAGTAGTAACAGTAAGAAGAACTAACTAATTACAATAATCAATCAGCGATCAGAAGGAAATGGAGTGTGGGTGTGTGTACACTCAGACAGTGAGTGCACGCACGCAGGAGCTAGTAGCCTATCAACACAGTGACTGAGTGTCCTAGACTCCTAGTACAGTAAGAGTAAGTAGTAACAGTAAGTAGAACTAACTAATTACAATAATCAATCAGCGATCAGAAGGAAATGGAGTGTGGGTGTGTGTACACTCAGACAGTGAGTGCACGCACGCAGGAGCTAGTAGCCTATGAACACAGTGACTGAGTGTCCTAGACTCCTAGTACAGTAAGAGTAAGTAGTAACAGTAAGTAGAACTAACTAATTACAATAATCAATCAGCGATCAGAAGGAAATAGAGTGTGGGTGGTGTGTGTACACTCAGACAGTGAGTGACCGCACGCAGGAGCTAGTAGCCTATGAACACAGTGACTGAGTGTCCTAGACTCCTAGTACAGTAAGAGTAAGTAGTAACAGTAAGTAGAACTAACTAATTACGATAATCAATCAGCGATCAGAAGGAAATGGAGTGTGGGTGTGTGTACACTCAGACAGTGAGTGCACGCACGCAGGAGCTAGTAGCCTATGGACAGTGACCGAGTGTCCTAGACTCCTAGTACAGTAAGAGTAAGTAGTAACAGTAAGTACAACTAACTAATTACGATAATCAATCAGCGATCAGAAGGAAATAGAGTGTGTGTTGTGTGTGTACACTCAGACAGTGAGTGCAGTGCGCACACGCAGGAGCTAGTAGCCTATATGAACAGTGACAGTGAGTGTCCCTACGGGTACAGTAAGAGTAAGTAGTAAGTAAGTACAACTAAATAACAATAATCTATCAGTAATCAGAAGGAAATAGAGTGTGTGTACACACAGACAGTGAGTGAGTGCACACACGCAGGAGCTAGCTAGTAGCCTATAAACAGTGACAGTCAGTGAGTGTCCTACTCCTAGTACAGTATAACTACAATACTATTAGTAAAGGACAGCAGAAATACTGGTATAGATGAGAGAAATAAACAGAGGACAGCTGCCCACAGAGGCAAGGCCCCCCTGAGGCCTAAACCTGTAAGCTTGCAGCAGCTGCCTGTCTCTAATGTAACACACAAGCTACTAACTAAAATACAATGTCTATCTAACTAACAACAATATAGGTGTATATGGCAGGTGTAGGTGAGCAAAAACGCTAGGTAAATGATCACAATAGAGCACTTGCTAAGCCAAAGCACAAAGGAGCAACTCTCTCTCTGTACAAGTCTCAGGCAAGCATGGAGAAACGGAACATGGCGGCCGCTATTTATAGGGTAGGGGCTGGCCAGGGTCCCCCTCTGTGATTGGCTGCCGTCAGAGGGCCTGGGAGCCCTCTGATTGGCTCTAAGGACATCAATCTGGGCTATGACGCTATTCGAGCTCGGTACCGAGCTCGAATAGCGCCGGGTTGCTCGAATAGCTCGAATAGTGAATGGGCTATTCGAGTGTACTCGGATAGCCCATTCGAATAGCTCCAGCTATTCGGAGCTCGAATACCGAGCTCGAATAGCTGGAAAAGAGCTCGAATATTCGAGCTACTCGAATATTCGAGCTCTGCTGAGCACCTGAACGGCACCACGAAAAAAGAGCAATACATGATGATTCTTAATGACAACATTAGGCAGTCTGCAGAGAAGCTTGGCCTTGGGCACCAGTGGACATTTCAGCATGACAATGACCCAAAACACACAGCAAAAGTGGTGAAGAAATGGTTAGCAGACAACAACATTAACATTTTTGAGTGGTCCAGTCAGAGTCCTGACTTGAATCCAACTGAGAATCTGTGGAGAGTTAAAGATCAGGGTGATGGCAAGAAGACCCTCCAGCCTGAAAGATTTAGAGCTCATTGCTAAAGATGAATGGGCAAAAATACCTGTGGAGACATGCAAAAAGCTGGTCTGCAATTATAGGAAGTGTTTAATTGCTGTAGTAGGCAATAAAGGCTTTTCTATTGATTATTGAGTAGGGTAAGAATAATTCAGGACTGGACACTTTTTGTTCAAATCTAAATAAAAGCTGAGCAATGTGTTTTTTTTTTTCTTAGTTTTTTTGTTTTTCCCCACAATAATGCCCTCTTGTACATCGTACTATTATCTGGGAGACAGCAAATCATTTCCCATCAAAAAATTACTTGCTGGCTGAATAAAAGTAACTTTTAGTCAAAATTTGCCAGGGGTATGAATAATTATGGGCAGCACTGTACCTGAGTTAAGCACCTGAATCCACATACCTCTGTGCATTGTCCTTTCCTCCCCTAGTTCCTCTGGGTTCCCGTCATCACTCCTTGAAAATGTTGACTTTTGGCTTATTTTCAGATAGGAAGAGGCGGGTTTGCTGTGTTCAAAAAATGTGATGGAGAAACCGCGCCACTTTAAATGTCAGCTGCTCCAGTGGACTAGGTGTTCCTCTAACACCCCAAATACCAAACGATTAATTATATAAAATGTCCACAGCGCTAGAGAAAATATATCAGTTTTATTGTTGTGCAATAAAAATCAATGGTACCACAAGACCTTAAACTAAAATAGCACCTGTCCCCTTCAATTACATGCAACCACAATCACAGCACTCACTCCAACTCACTGCAGTGAGCACACTTGGGTATGTAAAAAAGGGATCCCGGAAAAAAGTCAAGAAGGTCCACTGACAAATAAAAGTCCACTCAAAAAATTTCTGGGAATAAAAATCCTGATATAGTAGGCATGCATACAAGTTATCCTCAAAGTGCTTAGATTACATAGAGCAAATCCATAATATAATGAAGCGGTGGATGAATGCACAAGTTCATACAAACAGCAAGCGTTGTAATAAACAGCGTTGTTAGGCAGTGTTGTTAGGCAGTGTTATTAGGCAGCAGTAGGAATAAGCAACAAAGTAGATATATTCCAAGCAATTGCGCACAGCATGTGATCACATCAATAGTCCACTCGTGACTTAATTCAATGTTAGCACTTCTTACACCCGTGGGCCTTACCCTCCTCTCGTGCGGGTGCTCGGATTTCCGCGCTGCCTCAATCCTTTACTCCTGCTGGCCAGTGCACGGAGTGTGGAGAGGCTATCAGCGCTTTAGATGTCGGGGCAGGAAGCCGGAAACAGGTCCCTCGTTCTCCGTTAAGAGGGACAGAGTTGGCAGCACTGCACCGTAGCGTGGATGATATCCTTGAGTGACGTCACTCCTGCGTATAGCGTGTGGCCGCTTACGTTTCAAGGGGTACGCCCCTCTTCTTCAGAGCTGCCCACCAGCCATCTCCAGCCACTTATGAGCGCTCCTCTCTTCCTGAAACTCCTCCCCTTCACCATAGAAACACTCTGCCGCCGTCTTTCCTCCTCAACTGCATCCATCTTTAGAATAGAACATTTACTAGCGCTGTTACTGCCAGACAGCTTAGCTAATTCCCAATTTAAACAAATAAAATTATATGCTACTCCATAATGTCAGCCCATAAGTCTAAAATACATCCTAAACAGTAACTAAAGTAAAATTATAATAAAAAATCTGTAAAAAAGCTCAACTCAAAAAAGCATAAATTTCAAAATCACAATTGAGACCCTTTGGAGTCATAGTATCCAACTTATAGATCCAGGCTGACTCAGTCCTTGATAGTTTTTTAATATAGTCTCCTCCTCTCCAGTCTCTCTCCACTTTCTCCAGGCCACAAAAGGATGAGCCTTGTACAGAACAATTATGGAAGGTTTTATAATGCATTGATAATGGATGTTTCCCATATCCTCTTGTAATATTATATAGATGTTCCCCCAGACGCTTCTTCAAGGCTCTCTTTGTTCTCCCTATATATTGTTTTTTACAGGGACAACTTATCATGTACACCAATCCTTTAGTTGAACAAGAAAAATTCCCCTTTATCTGAAATATATTGTTGTTGTGGAATGAGGTGACCTCCTGCACAGCTCTCATACCACCCACCGCTCCACACATTCCACAATCTCCACATCTCCTAAATTTGTTACTTTTAATGTCATTTTTTGAAATTTGATCAGGTACTGTAGGTGCTATAATCTGTCCCACATTTGCACTTCTCCTGTAAATGATCTTAGGAAAATCCCCCAAATAAGCATTCAATAACTCATCTTCCTTTAACAGATTCTAATATTTCTCAATAATGTTCTTAACTTTTTTGGCCTGTCCACAATAATCTAACAACAGGGCTGGACAGTCTCCTGTCCAGCTCTTTTCCCCCCTTTTTCCTGCTAATAGTACTTCCCTGCTTGTGGCCTCTGTACTCTCCAAAGCCTTCTCCAACAGTCCCTCCTCATAACCTTTCTCCATAAATCGATCACTCAAGACAGCAGCTTCCACCCTAAAATCCTCAGGTCTGGAACAGTTGCGTTTTAACCGCAGAAATTGTCCTTTTGGTACATTAGTTAGCCACCTGGACAGATGGCTCCTGATGATGCGCCACTGTACATAACCGGCGCGAAACGGCTGTCGACTACCCTCACTGCCTGTACCTCTCTTTCCACCTCATAGGAGATGTAATGTATGCCTTTTATTGGTTCCATTAAAAGTGAAGTTTTAAGTGATGTGCAAGGCCCCTTTTTTCTTTTTTAATATGAACTGTTGCAATAAGTTTTTGGCCTTTTGCACTCTGTATGTATAACGGATAGCCATTCCTGTGCACAGAGCCATATCTACTGGACAATATATTTCAGATAAAGGGGAAATTTTCTTGTTCAACTAAAGGATTGGTGTACATGATAAGTTGTCCCTGTAAAAAACAATATATAGGGAGAACAAAGAGAGCCTTGAAGAAGCGTCTGGGGGAACATCTATATAATATTACAAGAGGATATGAGAAACATCCATTATCAATGCATTATAAAACCTTCCATAATTGTTCTGTACAAGGCTCATCCTTTTGTGGCCTGGAGAAAGTGGAGAGAGACTGGAGAGGAGGAGACTATATTAAAAAACTATCAAGGACTGAGTCAGCCTGGATCTATAAGTTGGATACTATGACTCCAAAGGGTCTCAATTGTGATTTTGAAATTTATGCTTTTTTGAGTTGAGCTTTTTTACAGATTTTTTATTATAATTTTACTTTAGTTACTGTTTAGGATGTATTTTAGACTTATGGGCTGACATTATGGAGTAGCATATAATTTTATTTGTTTAAATTGGGAATTAGCTAAGCTGTCTGGCAGTAACAGCACTAGTAAATGTTCTATTCTAAAGATGTTGAACAAATGTGTCAGCACACCAGTATTTCCATAGTTCACGCTCTTTTATTGAGCCATGCGTTCACACTATTCTAAAGATGGACGCAGTTGAGGAGGAAAGACAGCGGCAGAGTGTTTCTATGGTGAAGGGGAGGAGTTTCAGGAAGAGAGGAGCGCTCATAAGTGGCTGGAGATGGCTGGTGGGCAGCTCTGAAGAAGAGGGGCGTACCCCTTGAAACGTAAGCGGCCACACGCTATACGCAGGAGTGACGTCACTCAAGGATATCATCCACGCTACGGTGCAGTGCTGCCAACTCTGTTCCTCTTAATGGAGAACGAGGGACCTGTTTCCGGCTTCCTGCCCCGACATCTAAAGCGCTGATAGCCTCTCCACACTCCGTGCACTGGCCAGCAGGAGTAAAGGATTGAGGCAGCGCGGAAATCCGAGCACCCGCACGAGAGGAGGGTAAGGCCCACGGGTGTAAGAAGTGCTAACATTGAATTAAGTCACGAGTGGACTATTGATGTGATCACATGCTGTGCGCAATTGCTTGGAATATATCTACTTTGTTGCTTATTCCTACTGCTGCCTAACAACACTGCCTAACAACGCTGTTTATTACAACGCTTGCTGTTTGTATGAACTTGTGCATTCATCCACCGCTTCATTATATTATGGATTTGCTCTATGTAATCTAAGCACTTTGATGATAACTTGTATGCATGCCTACTATATCAGGATTTTTATTCCCAGAAATTTTTTTAGTGGACTTTTATTTGTCAGTGGACCTTCTTGACTTTTTTCCGGGATCCCTTTTTTACATACCCAAGTGTGCTCACTGCAGTGAGTTTGAGTGGGTTTGCTGTGTTGTTCCCTCCTTTTACCCTCCCATCCCCTCCTATTTCCCACCCCATTCACTTCCCTTAGGAAAAGGGAATGGGAAGGTGATAGAAGGTAACATCGCAGCAAGTCCATCTCTTCCTGTCAAAAAATTGGACTTAGGTCAAAGGTCAAATTGGAGTGATTATAGGAATCAGTAGGAAAGGTGAGAGTAATGGACAATGCCCAGAGGTTTGTGGATCCAGAATGAACATACCTCTGGACTTACATTGTCTCGGCCAGTTGTGCTTTAAGATAGTGATAGTAGCAATAGTTGCACAGATTCGTCTTTGTATTTGTAACGATTGGTGTCAATAAGGACAGATTTTCTGATTATTGGTGATCTGCAGTATCACCAATAATACAGATGCTATACCTGATTATGTGGTGATCTGCAGAATCACCAATAATGCGAGTATAGCAAGACACAGGACAACCAGGTGTAAGATAAGTGTTTGGTGCAACAGTAACTATAGATAGCGATACCCACTTTCCCAGAGGAGCTGGTAGAGGGAGGTATCTCTATAGAACACTGGAATCAGTACTCTAGCAGGCTGGAGACGCAGATGAATTAGTGATTGGTTCACCTGAGGAGCGGGTGATGCACAGTAGAACAGAAGGTACTTATCACCTGAGGAGCGGGTGATTCAGACTGTACTGTAGCTATCAACCTGAGGAGCAGGTGCTTAAGACTGTACTGCAGCTATAAACCTGAGGAGCAGGTGATTAAGACTGTACTGCAGCTATCAACCTGAGGAGCAGGTGATTAATACTGTACTGCAGCTATCAACCCGAGCAGCAGGTGATTAAGACTGTACTGCAGCTATCAACCTGAGGAGCAGGTGATTACTATACTGAGAATCCCTCACCATAACAAAGCTCACTGGTGAGGGCAGGAGAGTCAGCCAAGCAGATTCAGCAACACACGGACAAATACGGTACAAAGACAGAAGACTGAATCAGAGTAAGGTACAAGCTGAGTCGGCAACAAGATCAGATAGACATAGGCACAGAATCAGTAGGCAGAAGAGTAGTCGAGGCTAGCAGAGGGTCATAACAAATAATACAATTCAATTAGTACTTTAAGCTATCAACAGAAACTGGCTAAGTGTGGATACCCAGCTCCTGCTGATTCTAGCACACTTTGGGATCTGACTAAGGTCTGAGTGCTAACACGTAGCATTTGCAACAGCAGACTAGGAGCTACTGACAGGCAGGTCCTATATATACTAAGAGCGCTCCACAGCACCGCCCCAGTCACTCAGCCAATATGGAGCACTGATGGAGTCAGCTGACCGCCTGATCAGCTGACTCTCCTTCTAATCGCATAAAAGTCCTGTCGCCTGGCGCGCGTAGCCCTCAGTCTATGTGCAACTGAGGGACCGCCGGCTGAGACGCGGAGCCAGCCGCCATGCCGCTCACCGCCGCGGTGGCATCTCCGCTATCTATTACAGTATTATAATGTGTTTTTATAAAGTAGTTACCTTCCCAGTAAAGGAAAATGGCTCAATCAGGAGCAATGCTGACTCCTTTCAGTGCCAGGGTGTCTTCAATGATGAGCACTTAACAACGATGAGAGTCCTCCTTTGGCAACTCGTATCCGTTTCCACAGCTGATGAATTTGATTGCTCCATTTCCATGCCACATACATTTGCATAAAACAAGTATAATATTTGCATCAAATCAGAAATTATTAGCATTTCATTGAGGGAGGGGAGGGGGTTTGATCCAAAGAAGGGGCCCCATGCTAATTTTGCTGGGGTAGGGGTATGTCCTGTGGGTTATTGCTGCACCCAGGCTCAAACTGACAATGTTTCAGTCAGCCTGTCACCAGTGTACTCTTTTGAACTGGAAGGCAGTTAGCTGTCTTTCTTTTGCTGCTTACAGTGATGGACTTTGGAAGCTCTAAAGGATCACATAAAATGGCAAGGAGCGCCACATTCGGCCCATGGGCCTTGTGATTGACACCTGTGCTGTGGAGCATTCCCCGACCTCTCTTGGATCCCTCGTTTCAGTGCCATCACCCCCATTTAATTTTCCGCCTCAGGAGGCTTTGGAAGCCCCTTTGTCCTTGAGTGCTTCCAAAGACGGGAGGCTCCGTACTGCACATGTGCGAGTGTGTGCGCAATCCCTCTCACTCTGTGCAGTACGGAGCTGCTCGTCTTCAGAAGCACTCAGGGACATGAGTGCTTCCAATGCCTCCCGAGGGCTCACAGACGTGTATTTGACCTATTGGTTGAGTGTACAAAATGAATTTGCCTTCACACTTAACCTCCCTGGCGGAAAGCCCGACCTACGCTTGGGCTAGCCGCCGGAGAGGATCACATGGCCCCCGGAGGATTTTTTTTTTTTATAAAATGTGATTCATAGGCTTAAAGGACTTACGAGGCCAAATTTAGAAAAAAAAAATGAAAAAAGTTAGATACCTGCATCAGTTTGGAAGGCACGGAGGACGCCATCCGCGCCCTCCGTGCCGTTCCGCCGGGTCCCCGCCGCTCAATAGCCCCCCGAATGGCTCCTGACCGCACAGCCTGGGTCGGGCTCTCCTGCCTGCATAAAGATGGCCACCCGGAGCTGGCTGCGGCTGCGCAGTCCGCATAGCCACGAGTGCGGCTGCGCAGCTCTAGGGCCAACCCCCGATCCACGCTACAGGAAACAGCCTGTTACGTGGATCAGGGGGGTTGGCCCTAGAGCTGCGCAGCTAACCAAGCCCCCCAAGTCCCTCCGCTCTGCCCCGATCCCCCCCCCCCGATCCCTGCCGCAATACATACCCCCCAGGGATCCCACGATGGTGCAGCCTCCCAATCAGCTCCAGGCTTCGCTATGGGGAGGATTGGGACTGCTCATGACGTCATGGCGTCGATGACATCAGATGTCATGTCCGATCATTACCATAGTGACGAGTGAAGCTAAATGGTGAAGCTGCGGCTCTCGCGGAATCGCAGAGGAGTAAATATTGGCGGTGGCGATCAAGGGGATCAGAGTGGTGCCGGGGGACCTGGGACACATAGTTAGCTAGCGAAGTGCTAGCTTAAGCATTTGAATTACATTTTATTTTTTTAAAAATCCTCCCGTGAACGCAGCCTTTGAAACTGCGTTAATTAATTACTGGTAAAAATTGGCACAATGTATTAACCTCCCAGGCTATAATCCCAAGCTACGTTCAGGCTAGCCGTCGGGAGCTTTTAATCACCTCCCGGGGGGATCCCAACGTCGGGAGCCGTTCTCCTTCCTGTCCTTGGAGGCTCTAAGTCCCTCTGGTGAGATCAACGTCATTGTTCTCACCAAAGTGTTACAGCGCCACCCGGAGGACGGAGGTAAAGTTGAAGCACTGGAGCCCAGTGAGGTAAGTGAGAGTAGGGGCTGCTGCTGGCGTTCTGGCAGCATGATTTTTTTCCCAGATATATCCGTCCAGATAAGATTAAGTGGTTAACTTCTTGCCGACCACTCCACGCATATTGGCGTGAACGCGGTGGCTAGGGGCGGGGATTGCGTGCACACCCCAGCTGAAATGATAAAGCTCTGCTCTGACATCAGTCTCCCAGCGGCGATCGCCACTGGCAGACTGTTAGATGCCGAAACTCCCGTCTATTTACTAGGTACAGTGATGCGATTTAAAGCAGCGCTGTACTGGGGATGTTTATGACAGCTGATCATGGTGATTGGCTGGTGGAGGGAGGGAGGGAGGGAGGGAGGGAGGGCTGGGGAAAAAAAAAAAAAGTAAAGTTTATTAGTAATATAATAAAATTAATATTTATAAAAAGAAAAAAAAACATTGGGGTAGCGATCAGACCCCACCAACAGTAGCGAGGCCTTAAAGCTGCAGTGGCCTATTTATTGAACAAAGGCCTGGTCTTTAGGGGGGTTTAACACTGCAGTCCTTAAAGAGAATCTGTACTCTAAAATTCTTACAACAAAAAGCATACCATTGTATTCATTATGTTCTCCTGGGCCCCTCTGTGCTGTTTCTGCCACTCCCTGCTGCAATCCTGGCTTGTAATTGCCAGTTTTAGGCAGTGTTTACAAACAAACTAACCAGCTTGTGATAGGCTCACATAAGCAGAGTGTGTGAGTCATACAGAGCCTGCAGGGGGCCTGCAGAGGGTGTGTATAGCTTCTAGCCAATCACAAGCAGCACAGCACATTCCAGTCTGAGTGCCTCAGCCCGACAGAGCCGACAGAGGAGAGAAGATTAGATCATATAACAGAGATAATACAGTCACTGTGCAAGTAGGAAAGGCTGCAGTAAGACAGACCACATTAGAACAGGCATAGGAACTTTTAGGATAGAAGAAATAAGGATGAAAATTTTGTTACAGAGTCTCTTTAAGTGGTTAAAGAAACTTTTCAGCATTTTACAGTATTTTTGAGTATTTTCTTGCTTGCTGGTGTCTTAAAGCGGATGGTTTGCACAGAAAATCTAACTGTAAACAGCTTCAACAGTATATGATTATTTATTCCTGTGATACAATGACAGCAGCCATGTTCTGCTTGTTACATACATTACACAGGCAAACTGCTCTGCATCTCCACCCATCAGCCTGTGAAAACTTCACTCCCCTCTTCTCCTCCCGCCTCCCCTCTGCCTCTAAAATCTCTGGCTAGTAACACCTCCTACACCTGCCCAGACTGAGCTCCCATAAGCCCTTGCTACATGGCTCTCAGAGTACCAAGACGCTGGAGGAGCTGAGGGCGAGGCTTGTTTAGTTTATAGGAAATTAGAGTATTAAAACAAAAAAAAAGTATTTGGCCTTTTTTTGCCCTATAAACTATATGAAAGGAACACAACTATGCAATGAGTAAACGTTTATCTCGGATCCACTTTAGGCATTTTACAACAAGCTGTGAAAATATCACCTAGGAGAAAAAGTAAACTGCATATGGGCCTAAATATACTCTGTAAATGTTTTAACAAAAAATAAAACTGGGAATGGGATTCATTTATCTCATCAGTTTATTTTCATCCCATGTTCACTTTCAAACATTTAAAGTGAACCTCCGGACTAAAAGTCGTCTCAGCAGAACTGAAAAGGCTTGGTGTTTCTTTAACAGTTTCACAGCATGAGAACTTTGTTTCTCTTATCCAAGCCTCATTTTTAGCTGCACAGAAGAAAACTGCCCAGGCTTTTTTTCCCTGATGCTGTGCAAAGCATGATGGGATTTCTGATGTTGTTGCTTTCGTTCTGCTGTTTTGGTGCAAATTTTTTTTTTTTACATTTTGAATTTGGCATTTGAAGCCTAGCGTGTGCAGCTGGGAGGGGTAATCAGGACACAGGACAGTTGGAACTGTGTCTCCTGCTCCTTGTCACCTTCTTTCAACCAAAAAGATGGCTGCCCCCATGACAAAGATGGCAGCCCCCATGAATCACAAACATTTGCCTGTTCTTTTAAAACAGGGTGGGTAAAAAATTATATTACCTATCTATTCTAATTAACATAACTAATGTAACTTAATGACAGTATGTTTGTTTAGGCTGAAGTTCCCCTTTAATAAATAAATTCCCACACGTCAGGCACATTTATTCCTTCTGGAGAAACATCTGGCAGACACTAATGATAGTCCCAGGACAACAATATCTGTGTGCAAGCAAGCTAAGACTAATCCCGCAGCATCCATTGCTATGTATGTATCTCTCTCTATATATATTCCCAGATCTTACATGACTATCTGTATAGAGAAACCGGACTGATGCTGATCTGCCAGTTTACCCCATCCATCCACACGCAAAGGCTGAGTGAGTACAAACATATACAACATTTATACAAAATTATCTAAATCGGACCTTCATTTAGGGCTGGTTCACACGTGTGACTGCCGGGCGCTACTCAGCATCTCGGTCAGACGCTTTTGCTGAAAAGCATTTGATGGCTTTCAGAGTTTTACACCCCTGCAGGCAAGGAGACCCGGCGAATAAGTGACCCTGGAAGCTGCTTTCAGGGTAAGCTGAAACAGCGATGCTCGTGCTATAGACGGTAAAAGTACAGATCAAGCGCTGCCATTCACTTGAATAGGGAAAGCCTAACCACTGTGCGTCTCGGCCAGAGGAAAACGACCCACAATCACCTGCATTAACCGGCCCCCTAAAGCTTACTGGGAAGATGCATAGAATTCTAAATCAACCTGAAACATGCGATTATTGACTATCTCTACCAGTTAACCATCAAAATCTCTATCCAAGGCAAGATGTCCAGGGGATGTCCAGCTGGTTTTGAGGCTTAAAGGGATACTGTAGGGGGTCGGGGAAAAATGAGTTGAACTTACCCGGGGCTTCTAATGGTCCTCCACAGACATCCTGTGCCTGCGCAGCCAATCACCGATGCTCCGGCCCCGCCACCGGTACACTTCTGGAATTTCAGTCTTTAAAGTCTGAAAACTACTGCGCCTATGTTGCCATGTCCTCGCTTATGCTGTTGTCACCAGGAGCGTACTGTGCAGGCCCAGTACAGTCTGCGCCTGCGCAGTACGCTCCTGGTGACAACAGCGTGAGCGAGGACACGGCAATGCAGGCGCAGTGGTTTTCAGACTTTAAAGTCTGAAATTCCAGAAGTGAACCGGAGGCGGGGCCGGAGCATCGGTGATTGGCTGCGCAGGCACAGGATGTCTGTGGAGGACCATTAGAAGCCCCGGGTAAGTTCAGCTCATTTTCCCCCGACCCCTACAGTATCCCTTTAAGGGCTCATTTCCACCATGCTCGGCATGTGTCTTGCAAGACGCAATGCCTCTCCCTCTGTCCCTCTTTCCTTCTCATTTGTCCCTCCTTCAGGACTTTGTCCCTCTTTCTATGTAAATATATATATTTCTCTACTAAAAAATGTATTTGATTGACTCTAAGCTTTATTCCCACCCTTTAACCACTTAATGACATGCTGACTAATAAAAACGTCCTGCTAGAGCCTCTTAATGGCTCCAGGACATTTTTATAAGTCAGACAGTGCTGCTGCCGCTGTACGCGTGCCGTGCACGTGAAAAAAAAAAAAAACACCAAAAAAAAAAAATACACCTTTATTTCCAAACGATATATTGTCACCATACTTTGTACTAGGGACATAATTAAAATCTTGTGATAACCAGGACGGAAGCAGGAGATTTGGGCGCATGAGACAAGTGGACAAAAAGGGCGCCCCATTCACTCCCATTATAAATATTGTTTAATGGGCGCCGAACAGGGAAAAAAAGGCGCCGGAGATTATTAACGTTTTACAAACAGCGCCCGGAGATTTTTAAGGTTTTATAACTGTGCTTGTGATGATTTAACTTTACAAAATGAGCCCGTGACGAATAACGTTTATAAAGATACTAAATCACTATTTCTAAAACATTTCTAAAACATTATTATCCACCCAACAAAAAAATTTACATTTTTTTATTTACATTTTTTATTTATTAATGTTTGTAAAACATTATTATCCATAGGGGGTCTTAGGTTTAGGCACCACCAGGGGGATCTTAGGTTTAGCCACCACCAGGGGGATCTTAGGTTTAGGCACCAACAGGGGGGTCTTAGGTTTAGGCACCAACTGGGGGGTCTTAGGTTTAGGCACCAACAGGGGGGTCTTAGGTTTAGGCACCACCAGGGGGGTCTTAGGTTTAGGCACCACCAGGGGGGTCTTAGGTTTAGGCACCACCAGGGGGGTCTTAGGTTTAGGCACCACCAGGGGGGTCTTAGGTTTAGGCACCAACAGGGGGTCTTAGGTTTAGGCACCACCAGGGGGGTCTTAGGTTTAGGCATCACCAGGGGGGTCTTAGGTTTAGGCACCACCAGGGAAGTCTTAGGTTTAGGCACCACCAGGGAGGTCTTAGGTTTAGGTGCCAACAGGAGGGTCTTAGGTTTAGGCACCACCAGGGGAGTCTTAGGTTTAGGCACCACCAGGGGGGTCTTAGGTTTAGGTGCCAACAGGAGGGTCTTAGGTTTAGGCACCACCAGGGGGGTCTTAGGTTTAGGCACCACCAGGGGGTCTAGGGGTTAGGGATGGGTACAGGGAGGGTTTTTAACAAACGTAAATATAAGTTTCAGTTTAGAAACAGGAAAGATTAACGTTTTAAGAATTGCCGATTTCATACACATTATTTAATGATTTATAAATTCTTAAAACACTATTTCTAAACGAAATTCTACACAACATTTTTATAAACGATAATACTGCTTATCGTTTACACCACGTGGCCTTTTTTGCCGACGCCCTTTTTTGATGTACGCACCAGGACAAATGGGCAGATAAAATGTGTGGGTTTTATGCACAGTAGCAGTGTTTATATTAAAACTATAGGGGATGAAATTGGAGAAATAGTGTATTTTTTCATTTTTCCCTTGTACTTCCCTTTAAAATGCATAGAAAGTAAAGTAATTACTGAAAACAAATATCAACCCCAAAAAGCCCAATTTGTGGTGAAAAAAACAAGATTTAGATAATTTCATTGTGATTAGTAGTGATTAAGCTATTGGCAAATGAAAGGGATGAGCACTGAAAGGTGAAAATTCGCTCTTGTCCGTTAGGGTAAAAACGGCCTTGGGATGAAGTGGTTAAACTGATATATTACTAATTTTAAAATGTTAATATGAAGGAAAATGAACCAGGATAGAAAAGACCAGTGTAGTTTGAACTATAAAGCAACATATTTTTCTTATGAAATCTTTATGGTATGCGTGACTAGGGTTGTGACGGAGGCATGGCTTAAGTGTCCCTCTTTCTCGTCTCATAAAGTTGGGAGGTATGAAATAACTACAGAGGAGGTAAATGAACTACAGAGGAGGTAACTTAAGGAATGAAGAGATAAGATAACTCTCTCACTGTGTGGTGGTACGTTTTCTCTTGCCTTATTATCTTAGTGAATTGAGGCCATTGTATTTATTCTTTTCCGGGTCAAAGAGTTCACTTCCTGACTTGCATCAGGGAGTGAATTACAAAACCGCTGGAAAAAAATGCTTAGAAAACTGCTAAGCACAAAAACGAATCGCCCACCGAAGGGCCAGGATACGGAAAAAAAAAAAAAAGACGCCTCAAAAACAGCCCAAGGCGGACGGGCACACGAAGGGAACACAATGTAAACAAGGCCTGAAGGTGGCATAAGTTTAGATATTTATATCAAAATATAATGGATATTGCTGACAGGTTAGGAAATTAGAGATCATGCTATAGCTGGTGCAGGCGGCACCCACACATAAAACAATTTAGGTGAAAGGAGGCCCTAACCAAGATAGCAGTTATTGCCCACCGCTGATGGTCACCTGACTTTTTTAGTAAGATTTGGTGGGGGCTAGCATCCACCAGGCCCCTAGACTCTCTCCAGACCCTAGGCAGCTGCTTAGGTTTGCCTTGTGTATGATTCGGCTCTGAACTCACAGCCAAAACCTATTTGTAATAATTCCAGGTCATTCTGCATTTCCAGGTCATTCTGCATTTAAAGAAAAATGAAAAAAAAAAAAAAAAAAAAAACTTCTGGTCCCATTTACTAGGGATGCCACTGTGTCCTGATATATAACCCAGGCAATTATTATCATTTCTTTTTTTATACCTAGCAGACACTTTTACACAATCTAGCCTGGGATTGGCTGATTACTTAGGCCCAGGACCCACCAGAGCGCTTTCAGCAGTGATTTTGGAACGATCGTCATCAATTCCAAAAAGCACTATGCCAATGAAAATGGCTGGAGGTGAGCCCACAGAAGCGATTTGGCCTAATGGCCATCACTCTGCCTGCAGCATTTTGCCTGCAAATGTGATTCAATGTTAGGATTCAAGCATAGGATTACTGCAAAATCACTTTGCAGTCATTGTACAAAAGTGATTTTGCAGCGATTTTATTGCCATAACCACCCCAAAAACAATTTGAAATAAAATCTCTACAAAACATTCTGGAAATTGCTGCAGAAATCTCTTTGCAAAACACAAGCAAAAACGATGGTCGATTACATCTGCAACCTGTAGTGGGTCCTCCTGGGCCTTACAGTCTATCCCCCACTGTTCTCCAATCTCAGTGAGTGGGTCCCAAAGTTTCAGCACAGCAGCTCAGAGGCGGGACAAATTATTCCAGCACACAAGGCTGAGACACCAAAGTGCGCCCCCCCATCCCTCCCACCCCAGCCGCCACACACTGATTGCTATTAGACTAGGCCACATACACACATCAGACTATAATCTTTGGAAAATGAAAGATCACAGACCAATCTTACCCCCTTCCATGTAGTATGAGAGCCATACTCTACACAGTCTTTTCTATGGAGCTGAACTCCACATCAGGAAAAAATCTTTGCAAGATGCTGCACACACAGATGCTGTACAGACACAAAAGATCAGTATCTGCAAAAGATCTGTTCCTGCCAAAAATCCATTCCTGCAAATTGCAATGATAGTCTATGAGCTCTGCAGATCATCATACACACCTTGTTTAACTGACATTCATCTGCAGATCAAGCAATCATCCGCAGATCTGAAAATCCATCCTGGTGGATCTGATCTGCAGATGAATGTCAGTTAAATCATGTGTGTATGATGATCTGCAGATCTCATAGACTATGAAAGCAATTTGCAGGAATGGATTTTTGGCAGGAACAGATCTTTTGCAGATACTGATCTTTTGCAGATACTGATCTTTTGTGTCTGTACAGCATCTTTGTGTGCAGCATCTTGCAAAGATTTTTTTCTGATGTGGAGTTCAGCTCCATAGAAAAGACTGTGTAGAGTATGGCTCTCATACTACATGAAGGGTGGTAAGATTGGTCTGTGATCTTTCATTTTCCAAAGACTATAGTCTGATGTGTGTATGAGCCTTAAGAGGCGTGCCAAAGCCCCCAACACCCTAATATCTTGTTATCTGGCTTGCAGTCAATGCCATGTATCCCCTTTTCTTATTTCTCTCTGCTTCACACACAATAGGGGAATGATAGCTGAGTGAGTTGTGCGCCCCCATCCTACACTGCGCCCTGAGGCTGGAGCCTCTCTCGCCTCTGCCTCGGCCTGTGCCCCCTCCTACACTGTGCCCTGAGGCTGGAGCCTCTCTCGCCTTTGTCTCAGCCTGTGCCCCCTCCTACACTGTGCCCTGAGGCTGGAGCCTCTCTCGCCTCTGCCTCGGCCCAGCCCTGCAGCAGCTAAGCAAGAAATATTCACATTTATTAATTATTCGTTATATTTATTATTATTCAAATATTCAACATTTGCCTATTCTCCTAGTGACGTATGCAGCTGGAATAAAAGGATTTAAGAAGGATTGTTTATTTTTTACTTTATGGAGCATAACTGTTATAAGAGTAAAAACAGATGACATACGTTATAGTAATACAATCTGGATGGTAAAAATATAATTCAGTGCGTACCAAAAACATAATGTTGCACTAGGGGGGGACGAGGCAGCATCACGAGGTTGATTCCAGCAAGATTTTGCGCTAGAAGTTTTCGGGAATCGGCCTGCAGTGTATGGGTAGCTGACAGATCTCTCTCTGATCAGGTTTGATCAGAGAGCGGCAATCTGTCTCTTGGTCAGTGGCATAGATAAGGAGCTTTGGGCCCCAGTGCAAATTTTATATCTCCCTAAGCTCGCTATATATAACAATCCATAGTGTTGAGTCGAAATTTGCGTAATTTCGTGTTTCCGTAATTACGGACGGGAATTTTGCTGTAATTGCTATACACACAGTCATTCGGAATTCCGTAAGCGAAATGTCCGTCACACCATTTCGCATTTCGGCGGAAATGTTTAACACGTAATTTTGTGTTTTCTATAGAAACAGTCATTTTAATTACTAAAATGGACATAATTGTATTTTTAATAGTAATTATGCAAAATTAAGCAATTACTAAACTCAGGAAAGTCACTCATTGATTGCAATTACTGATAATGCAAAGGTCTCTGCACGTGCTGTCACTTAAATGTATCAGGACGCGTTACCTGCAGCCACTTCTAAGGGTACGTACAGACATACGATAACGATCGTTCGTTCTGAACGACGAATGATGTTAAAGGAGGTATCAGCCGATGATCGTTTGAAGAAAGGCTACTTTGCACATCGTTCGTGTACGAACGATCCTGGAACGAGCGTTGCGTGCGCAACATGATGTATAAACTGATTTCAAACACAAGTGTCAAAAAGAACTGTTTGAGCATGTGCAAAGCTTTGAGAACGAATGATCAGCGACCGATCGTTGTACAGACATTACTTTTTGAACGATGGTCGTTGGAAAAGATCTGGCAGAATCGTTGGTCGGTCATTTTAATGATCGTTCGTGCACTTTTTACGAACGATCGTCGGGCAATGCCGTCGGTAACTATCGTTTTTAACGACTATAGTCGCGTGTCTGTACGCACCCTAAGACAGGTGCTCTTTGTAAAGGTGCACTTAGCTGTCATGCATGCTGAGAAACTTGGTTTTGGGCCTTGCAATATCTGATAATGCAAAGGTCTCTGCACGTGCTGTCGCTTTAAATGTATCAGGACACTCTACCTGCAGCCACAGGACTGGTGCACACCAAATCAAAGAGTGGTTCTGAGCGTTTTTTAAAAACGCTTTCTGTGGGAAAACCGCTAGTCAATGGAATGGTGCACAACAGAGCGGCTCATTTTTCCACCAAACGCAAACTCGGGTCCTGCAGCATTTTTGAAATTTCGGAGGCATTTCTGCCTCAATGTAAAGTATAGGAAAGTGGAAATCCGCTCTGAAAAACGCTAGATCAGAGCGGTTTTCCAGGTGTTTTTGTTACAGTAGCTGTTCAGATACAGCTGTACTGTTACAAAATATAAAAACGCTCTAAAAAAATGCTAGGCATGTTTAGAAAATCTCTCTAAACATGCCTAGAATCGCTCTGAAAAACCTCTTTAAAAACAGCTAGTGCTTGCGGATCCGCTAGCGGTTTTTGGTGTGCACCAGCCCTAAGACAGGTGCTCTTTGTCAAGGTTCACTTAGCGGTCATCATGCTGAGACACTTGATTTTGGGCCTTGCAATATCTGATAATGCAAAGATCCCTGCACGTGCTGTCACTTTAAAATGTATCAGGAGGCTCGGGACTGGAACACAATTTCGAGAACGGTCGAATTTCCGTGTTAAACAGGAAATTCTGATTCGTTTCCAATACAAAAACGATCGTAAGTACAAAAAAGATCATAATTACAAAAAAATATCGAAAATAAGAAATTCTGCATAAACGCGAAATTTCGCATAATTTCCAGGGGTGGTCGTAGTCAGCCAACTTCGCTACACTGGAACTACGCGTAGTTTTACGCAATTACGCTTCGCCAAACTACGGCTTTGAAATCAAATATTCGCTTCGTATGCATTTAGTTGACTACGCATTAAAATACGCAATTACGCGTAGTGCGAAGCGTAGTGTATGCGGATGCTTATGTCCGTATGCAGAAAATGTTACGCATTAATTTCTTTGCAAAAAGAAACTCTTCTATGCGTACATTGCCCTTTCCAATGCGTACATTTGTAAACATACAATCGCAAGCGGAAAAATAGACGCGAATAACGCATTCATAGTTCACTACGCAATACTCATGTTAACTACACATAGTGGGAGTAAGCTACACGTAGCGGTACTTCGGCACGCGTACATTCATAATCGTAGTTTTGAAACTTCACCTATGAACTACAATGCGTAGATGCGAACTACAATGCGTAAATTAAAAACGTAGTTTCTGCTCATCCCTGATAATTTCACACAATTATGAGTTTTCGTAATTAGGTCACTACGCTCATCACTACATATAGCACAGGTGTAAGACCTTATAGTTTTGGAGAAAATCGATTTTAAAGTTACGATAGGAAGAGTGTACATTTAAATGCGGTAAATGACAGATAATGTAGCAACCTAGCGGTAGTGTAAATTTACATATATCAAAAGAGATTTGATATATGGGGGATAGCAGAGCGCAGCAGAGCACAGGGGGAACTTAGGGGGGATTGAGATAGCAACAGAGGCTGGGCAGTATAGGCAGACCCAGCCTCTGCGTGCGGATTTCATTCTTAGGAAGCCAACTCGGGTTCTTTTTAAGTTGATACCAGAGGCTTTCAGCTCTGGTATCCTTTAAAGCGGTATTGTCACCATAAAAATAAAATTTCAACAGCAACTGGTCTGAGTGTATTAAGTGATAAAGATGCTAATACTGCATTCAAAACTTGCAAAACCTTTTCTGCTGTTATGGTTTGTAGTTATCACATACTTTAGGAGCACTGGCCCTAGTGCCAAACAGTGCCAAAGAGTTGAATGCTGGGAGTTCTTTTTATCTATAATATATTCCTCCTCTTCCATTCATTTCCCTGCCTAGCTGCTTATCAGAAACACCCTCTGATTACTTGTGTTTACAAGCAAGGCTGAGGTGACTCAGTGATTGGATGTGTAAATAAAAAAAGACAGTACAGTTGTTAGTATACACCTCAGTGGGAGTGTCTGAAGACTCTGGGAGGAGGGCAGCTAATGAATACACAATGAGCAAGAGAAGGGAGGGGGGAAAACAAGAGTCATGGAGGATATGATGTCAGCATTAGCTTGGCAAGATGGCCACTGCCTAGAATAGGATTTTCTGCTTTTCCTTTATAAAATTCACAGGAATCATTACGTAGATAGCACAATACATCTGTTATGTAAGTAGAAGTAGTATTTATCTACTTCTATATGTGTTTTTTATTTCTAGGTTAGCATGGATGTCGCTTGTTCTTTAAAGGACCACTATCGCAAACATTTTTTAAAATGCATACATATAACATGTAGCTTTCCTCCATTATACATTCCCATTTTACCCATATCACTCTCATTAAGCAGTCAAAAGCTAGCAAATTTGGCATCAGTCCATCTCCTCATGGGTGATTTTAATGTATTTCTTTATTTCCAAAAGCACTTAATGAACAGTTGTTGCTCAGTCCAACTGCCAACAAAATGTGAAAGCGAGGCTGGTTGGTATTTTGCATAGATTTTTTTTCCTGGAAGGGCAATTGTATAAAATAAAATACTATAAATACTGATAATCCCCCATGAGGAGATGGACTAGTCCAAAAGCTGCCAAATCTGTCAGGTTTTTTTTTTTTTACTGGTAATTGTAAGTGACAGCAACATAAAGAAAATGTAATTTATAGTGCAACTAGCTGATGGCTGACATGTGTGCCTATAGGCTCCAGTGAGGTAAACCCAGGCCTGCTCACTGCATCTCTCGTTCACCTCCGTCCCCTGCAGCTCCTCTCTGGTCAATCCCGTTCTCCCCGGTGACTACAGCAACTTCATACCTGGACATACTGCACCGCGCATGCACAGTATGTCTGTTCTGCTCCATGTGCAGTGATGTCACAGGACAGGAGCACGATCGCTCCAGTGTTGCCAACCTCAGAAATACATTTTTACTGACAAAGCACAAAAAATTTACTGACAGAACACTTTTTTACTGACATGTAATATTATTGAAATTAAAGGGGAACTTCAGCCTAAACAAACATACTGTCATCAAGTTACATTAGTTATGTAAATTAGAATAGATAGGTAATATAATCTTTTGCCCACCCTGTTTTAAAAGAACAGGCAAATGTTTGTGATTCATGGGGGCTGCCATCTTTGTCATGGGGGCAGCCAACTTTTTGGTTGAAAGGAGGTGACAAGGAGCAGGAAACACAGTTCCAACTGTCCTGTGTCCTGATCACTCCTCCCAGCTGCACACGCTAGGCTCCAAATGTCAAATTCAAAATGTAAAAAAAAAAAAATTGCACCAAAACAGCAGAACAAGAACAACAACATCAGAAATCCCATCATGCTTTGCACAGCATCAGGGAAAAAAGCCCGGGCAGTTTTCTTCTGTGCAGCTAAAAATGAGGCTTGTGTAAGAGAAACAAAGTTCTGATGCTGTGAAACTGTTAAAGAAACACCAAGCCTTTTCAGTGCTGCTGAGTCGTTTTTTAGTCCGGAGGTTCACTTTAAATGAAAGATATCACACATGCACCCTACGTGCAATACACCGGCAACCACGTACTGGAATGAGGAAGAAGAGTACAGTGGCGGACACCGGACAGGTGAAGTATTAATGCACGGCATCTGGAGGGGGGGGGGGGACTTTGATATATTTACATTTGGGGGATGCAACTGGGGGTTTCTGTCACATTTGTTCTCGATTATCGCAGCCCTTACTGCTGCACGCCTGATTGAGCATGCCAACCTGAGATTTTCCAGCATGTCCGGTTGTTACATGCAATCGATACATGCAACCAATTTCGGCCCGACATTAGTTTGATTGTCAACTAGGCATGCTCTTGATGGCACCGATTTTTATAATATCAATAATAATTGTCTTATCTGATGGTTGATCGGCCGCCAAGTCTACAGATGTATGGCCACCTGTAGCTAGAGCAGTGTACATTCCAGAGTGATACGTGAACTGATAAGCAGTAAGTGCTGTGATCTTCTGGGAAAGAGAGAGGGGTTTTTTTTTTTACTGACACCGCACATTTTTTCATGGACTCTACTGACAGCCCAGATTTGTTGACTTTTTTACTGACAGCCAGTACATTTACTGACAGTTGGCAACACTGGATCGCTCCCCTCAATTCTCCAATAAGTGCTAAGGGACGTGCTCCTGTCCTGTGATGTCACTACTTGCAGTATGTCTGGGTATGGAGTCGCTGAAGTTGCTGGGGAGGACGGGACTAATCAGAGCGGAGTGGCGGTGAATGTAGGTGAACAGGAGGTGTGGTATTTGATTATTGCCCCCTTCCCACTACAGTTAATACCAACGTAAGTTGATACCATAGCCTTTCGGCTCTGGCATCCTTTGAGTATTTGGGTCAGGGACCCCAAGTGTTCAGCCATAGCAATGCCATTGATTGTAGATCTATTGACTTTTATTTTGATGATCTAAAGCCCCATCTACACCATACAATTTTTTGTCCGATTCTATTCATGGATACGATTAGATTCAATCCAACATGTCCGATCAGGATTCGATTCAATTTGCCATTGCAAAACAATGGCAAATTGAATCGAATCGAATCCCGATCGGACATGTCGGATTGAATCTAATTGAATCAATGGATCGAATCGGACAAAAAATGGTATGGTGTAGAGGGGGCTAGAGACATTGGTGTCTTCAAACAGCTGAAATTCCGAGATTCCAGAAACAGAATTTGAGTTATTTGACAAAAGAATGCTGCAACTTTTTCTATCTAGGTAAAATTTGGAAAAAATGCAATTTCTGTATCTCTATCTAAACATTTTTTTTAAATGTTATTTTCCAAAATAAAGTGAGAAGAGCATTCGAATCACATGGAAATGGCCAATGCTTCAATTCTTTTCAACAACCTGACAAAAGAGTCCATCGTAAGCAGCAAATCATCAGATTTCATAAAGCTTTATTTTCTGATTCTGCTAATAATCGGTGCCTGTATCTTCTTGTGCCTCACCGTGACTATGCTTTATATCGTCTTCACCACTCCTGAACTCTGCCACAACACTCGATACATCCTCCTTGCCTTCATGCTCACCAATGACAGCTTATATTTCATTCTATGCTTCTACTTGTACATTAGTGTCTTTCAAGCGAAAACCATCTTGATGCCTCTGTGTTGTGTGTTATACACTTTGTCAATAGCGACATTTATAGCCACGCTGTACTGCCTGGCAGCCATGTCATTAGAGTGCTACATTGCCATCTGCTTCCCTTTAAGGCACTGTGTGATTTGTACGCCTCGAAGAGCCGTTTTAGTGGCGATGACCATATGGGTTTGTTCAACCATGCCTTATGTAGTAGAGTCAGTGATCATAGGTGTCACCTTCACAGACTCCTTACATCTTGAAGTTATCTGTATGGCACCTCTTTTGTTGAAGAACGTCATACAAACTATCATTCGGCTCCTGAATTTTGTTTTCTGCTTCACCTTTGTAGGACTAACTATTCTCTTTTCCTACATCAAAATAATGTCGGTGGCTTTGAGTAAGAACTCAAACACATCTTCTGCCTCTAAAGCTGGGAAGACGGTCCTGATCCATGGTGTCCAACTGTTCTTGTGCATGTGTTCCCTGCTTTCCAATGTAACTGAAGTAGGACTTGGAAAATATGTTGAACTATGGCCAGTATGTAGTTTTGTCCTTTTTGCCTATCTGCCGAGGTTCCTGAGCCCTCTGATCTATGGAATACGAGATGCAGCATTGAGGAGGCACATAAAAAAGCATCTACACCCAGCCAAAAAAATGGTTTGCTTATAGATCTGTTGCATAGACATTCGTTAGCCATAGGACCCTACACAAATGGATTGCTCAAAAGTTGCTTAGACATAGCCCATCATCTCAAACCAGCCATTCCCCATGGACCTCTCTCATCCACAAGGTATTTTCATCTACAGAACTGCTACTCACTCAATGGCCTCTATTCATAAAAGAGCTGTCGGTAAGGTAAACTCGAGCGGGGAAACACCGCTGTCAGTATTTCAGCCTTCTGGGTGGTCATTCATAAAAATGTTTCTAGTTGTGATAGGAGTGCGGAGATATTCCGCTGTAGGCTGTCGGGAGGCATGCGGAAACAGGAGAAGCTGGCCGAGTCCCTCCGTGCGGTGTTCTCTCTGCTGCTGCTTGGGAGGTCTGTCCCATTCACTGCAATGTATTCCACGCGCTTCTCGCCACATCAGAGGTAGCGGTAATCCCCCTCTGCATACCGCTTCCTCTAATCTTTATGAATTGACATTTTGTTACTTTTGTTAAGATAATCACCGCGCAAGGCGGTGATTTATCACTCTGCTCGCGAATGTCGGCTTTTCATGCGAAAAAAGCCTTTATGAATACAGATTTTGCTATGTGGTCGGTAAAGTGAGCTGTTTTCAGCATTTCTGCATGCGGGAATGCTTTATGAATCGAGGCCAATATATTTATCATTTTCACACTGAAAGTCTGTTTGTCACTGACAACGTGTCTGTGTGGTGGTTAATGGCGCTGCCTCTAACACAGCAGACCAGCAGGGCCGGCGCTTCCATAGAGGCAAAGGGGGCAACTGCCCCAGGGCCTCCGCATCCATAGGGGACCCCAAGTGTCCCCCTTTGCCTCAAATCATATGGCTGCAGGGCTGGCCAGATACCCTTGCGCACACCCCTGTGGCTGCCACCGCCAGATCCCCCCCACCCCCCAACCCCCCCGCAGTGTACTAAAGGCAGAGAAAGAGAGACACACTCACCTCCCGAACGATCCAGGTGGTGCAGGCCCATTTGCTATTGATTTTTTCTCCTGAGTTGTCTCTTAGGTGATATTTTCAGAATTGTTAATAACATGTTGTTTAACCTTTTGGGCACCGCGTGTAGTAAATCCTGCGCCGCACTTGTGGCTGTCTAAGCCTGATGCGGCGTAGGATTTACACCACCTGCCTTTTTCGCTCCCGACACGATCGTCTGCACCCGAGAGGGGAGATTAAGCTGTCATATGACAGCTGACATCTCCCCTCAGTGATCAGGGGCCATCGTGATTGGCTCCTGATCACGTGATCACTATGAATGATGGCAGATCGTAGTGATCACTATTAGAGCAGCGGAGGTAGGAGTGGAAGAAGAGGATGGGAACTCACCTTCCCGACGTTCCTCCGGAGATCATTGCTCTCTTCCGCTCTGGCCGGCATCCCCGCACGCACTGACCTAAGTGTCGGATCCCAGCTTGATGATGTCATCAAGCCGCAACCCGGAACTTCACAGCAGTGTGACCGAGGATGCCAGCCAGGGCAGAGGGTGCTAGAGCTGCTCACTGCTGGAGCCTGGGAGGTAAGTAAAGGCTGCAGGTAATACGGGGGACACCTGGCTGCACAGGAGACACCATGCCCAGCCATCTATAGTGAAGATCCGGCTGCCTGACCCCCCTAAATGCACACAACCTCCTCCCTGCATGTAAAATGGCCTGGTCCTTAAGGGGGGTAATGTAGTCGGTCCCCAAAGGGTTAAACCAAAAGGGTTTTGGTACTTGTTCAGTTGAAAAGTGCTGAAAAGTTATTTTAAACAAAGTATAAAAAATTATCTCCTAGGAGAAAACTCAGGAGAAAAAGTTAATTGCATATGGACCCAGGTTTCTAATCTCAGCTCGTCCTATTCAGTAAGGTGTCATTGGGCAAGACTACCTAACACTGCTGAGGGCGCCCCTAGTGGCTGCAGCTCTCAAGTGCTTTGAGTTTGGCGTGCAAAAATCACAGAGATTACCATTCTTCCCAGTTCTGGTGTTCAGACTTGGATGATTTTCTGCACTGTATAGCTGTTACATGATTGGCCGATTAGACTTGGATAAGCAGATGTGCCGGTGGTCCTAGTTAGGTGCCCAGTGACTTTCATTTGTTATATTTGTTGTAAGTATAAGGTAGTATTAAAAGTATAAGCAACTCTGGAGTGTGTCACCACTGGTCACAACAACATCTGGTACAGTTTATAAATTTCACAATTGGTGTTTCCAAATACATTTGGAGTATTCTTTTGATATATATCTCTTACATTTTTGTAAATAATTCATTATATTTTTTCTTTTCATGGGACAAAACTGAAGATTGATTATTAGAAACTTAGATACAATGTAGAGTAGTCAGTGTGCAGCTTGTATAACAGTGTAAATTTGCTGTCCCATCAACTGAACACACAGGCATAATTGCTTAAACTACTGACAACAAAAGTGAGTACACCCCTAGGTGCAGAATGTCAAAATTCTGCCCTTACTATCTATAGATTGTGTGCCCACCATCATTTTCATTACCCTTATAGCACCCACGTATCTTGCCACCTCTCTACAGCCGCCGCAACATTTTCTAGCAACTGCCTGATGCTGTTTCCTAGCACTCAACGGGCAGCGGCACCTTGTCACACGGACTCCGCTCTCGTGTTGCTGCCGTGGCTGGGAACTGGGGAGAGCAGGCAGTCCTGCTGTGGAGCAAGTGCGTTGTCGCCCATCCACCTCCTAGGACGCAAGGACGCCACATCGATAGTGGCTGCACCTCCCAAAGGCACTCATTGTGTGGACATCCTCAGAGCATGGTCTGGGTACTGTCAGTTGGGGAAACAAAGAGAAAGACACCAGGAATGCCACTAGGGGCCGGTTTCCACTGGGCTGGCGCACGTTTTACAAGTGAATTAAAAGTTATTGTAAAATGTACATTGTAGGAATACATTTTCAAACTACAAAATCACATTGTCCAGCTGAGCTTGCTTACAGCTATGCATCCATCAAGACTTAAAGAGGAAATTTACAGAAAGATAGTAGTATTGGTGGATCAATACATTGCAAAGTGAGATGTTAAAAAATAAAAGGTAAATTAAGAAATTATTGACATTCGCTGTGTAATTCATTCATGTCATATTGTTGTAGGAATTAAAAAAAAAACAGGCAGCACGAACTGTTCATTAGAGATATAGCGAACGGTTCGCCGGCGAACGGTTCCAGGCAAACTTTGGTGGTTCGCGTTCGCCTAGACAAGGCGAACTTTTGCGGAAGTTCGATTTGCCCCATAATACATCAACTTTGACCCTCTGCATCACAGTCAGCAGGCACATTGTAGCCAATCAGGCTACACTAAGCCCTGGAGCCCCACCCCCCCCTTATATAAGGCAGGCTCGCCGGCCATTACACTCACTCATCTGCCTGCTATTAGACAGACTAGGGAGGGCTGCTGCAGATTGTTCTCCTAGGGAAAGATTAGTTAGGTTCTTGGCTGCTTAGCTTGCTCCTGGCAGATTATTATTGCCTTTATAGCACCCCTCAACAGCTCTTTTCAGAGCTAATCCTGTTCTTTGTTTTTTTTGTTTTTGTTTTTTGTGTGTGTCAAACTGACACTTTTGTTGCATGCACAGCCTTGCTAATTCATACTGTGTGTGCCACTGCCAGCAGCCCAGCACATTCAGTGACTACCTGTGTCTGTGACAGGGAGCTGCACATTGTACTACCCAGTACTGCATATACCTACTAGTACCTGTTGTGTTTACTTAACCCACCTCATCACTGCATATACAGTACCTACCTTTGTGTTGAGTGAACCCACCTCACTGCATCTAACTACCTGTTCTGTTGAGTGAACCCACCTCACTGCATATAACTACCTTTACGGTTGAGTGAACCCATCTCACTGCATATAACTACCTTTACTGTTCAGTGAACCCACCTCACTGTATATAACTACATTTTGTGTTGAGTGAACCCACCTCACTGCATATACCTACCTTTTGTGTTGAGTGAACCCACCTCACTGCATATAACTACCTTTACTGTTGAGTGAACCCACCTCACTGCATCTAACTACCTTTACTGTTCAGTGAACCCACCTCACTGCATCTAACTACCTGTTGTGTTGAGTGAACCCAGCTCACTGCATATAACTACCTTTACTGTTGAGTGAACCCACCTCACTGCATATAACTACCTTTACTGTTGAGTGAACCCACCTCACTGCATCTAACTACCTTTACTGTTTAGTGAACCCACCTCACTGCATCTAACTACCTGTTGTGTTGAGTGAACCCAGCTCACTGCATATAACTACCTTTTGTGTTGAGTGAACCCACCTCACTGCATATAACTACCTTTACTGTTGAGTGAACCCACCTCACTGCATATAACTACCTTTTGTGCTGAGTGAACCCACCTCACCGCATATAACTACTTTTTGTGTTGAGTGAACCCCCTTACTGCATATAACTACCTTTACTGTTGAGTAAACCCACCTCTCTGCATCTAACTACCTTTACTGTTCAGTGAACCCACCTCACTGCATCTAACTACCTGTTGTGTTGAGTGAACCCAGCTCACTGCATATAACTACATTTACTGTTCAGTGAACCCACCTTACTGCATATAACTACCTTTTGTGTTGAGTGAACCCACCTCACTGCATATAACTACCTTTACTGTTGAGTGAACCAACCTCACTGCATCTAACTACCTTTACTGTTCAGTGAACCCAGCTCACTGCATATAATTACCTTTTGTGTTGAGTGAACCCACCTCACTGCATATAACTACCTTTTGTGTTGAGTGATCCCACCTCACTGCATATAACTACCTTTTGTGTTGAGTGAACCCACCTCACTGCACATAACTACCTTTACTGTTGCGTAAACCCACCTCACTGCATATAACTACCTTTACTGTTGAGTGAACCCACCTCACTGCATATAACTACCTTAACTGTTGAGTGAACCCAGCTCACTGCATCTAACTACCTGTTGTGTTGAGTGAACCCACCTCACTGCATATAACTACCTTTACTGTTGAATGAACCCAGCTTACTGCATATAACTACTTTTACTGTTGAGTGAACCCACCTCACTGCATCTAACTACCTTTACTGTTCAGTAGGGATGTCGCGAACCTCCGATTTTCGGTTCGCGAACCCTGTTCGCGAACCTTCGCGGAAAGTTCGGCTCGCGTAAAAGTTTGCAAACCGCAATAGACTTCAATAGGGATGCGAACTTTGAAAAATAGAAAAAATTATGCTGGCCACAAAAGTGATGGAAAAGATGTTTCAAGGGGTCTAACACCTGGAGGGGGGCATGGCGGAGTGGGATACATGCCCAAAGTCCCGGGGAAAAATCTGGATTTGACGCAAAGCAGCGTTTTAAGGGCAGAAATCACATTGAATGCTAAATTGCAGGCCTAAAGTGCTTTTAAACATCTTGCATGTGTATACATCAATCAGGGAGTGTAATTAGAGTACTGCTTCACACTGACACACCAAACTCACTATGTAACGCACCGCAAACAGCTGTTTGCGTAGTGACGGCCGTGCTGGACTGGTGCGCAACATGGCCAGAGTGCAGGCCGTGGCAGTTTTCCAGCCCATATGGTCGCCGGGCTGTGGTAGCTCAATGATAGAACAGTGACTGTCCAGTTGATCAAATTTGGTCTGTCCACAATGAAGCAACGACCTTATTATCTTCTTATATGTAGGTAGGCATAGGTAGGAGTCCCAGTATAGGTAGGTAGGCATAGGTAGGAGACCCAGTATAGGTAGGTAGGCATAGGTAGGTGCCTCAGTAGTTAGCTAGGCACAGGTAGGAGACCCAGTATAGGTAGGTAGGCATAGGTAGGTGCCCCAGTAGTTAGCTAGGTATAGGTAGGAGTCCCAGTATAGGTAGGTAGGCATAGGTAGGAGTCCCAGTATAGGTCGGTAGGCATAGGTAGGTGCCTCAGTAGTTAGCTAGGCATAGGTAGGAGACCCAGTATAGGTAGGTAGGCATAGGTAGGAGTCCCAGTATAGGTCGGTAGGCATAGGTAGGTGCCTCAGTAGTTAGCTAGGCATAGGTAGAAGACCCAGTATAGGTAGGTAGGCATAGGTAGGAGTCCCAGTATAGGTAGGTAGGCATAGGTAGGAGACCCAGTATAGGTAGGTAGGCATAGGTAGGCGCCTCAGTAGTTAGCTAGGCATAGGTAGGAGTCCCAGTATGGGTAGGTAGGCATAGGTAGGATTCCCAGTATAGGTCGGTAGGCATAGGTAGGTGCCTCAGTAGTTAGCTAGGCATAGGTAGGAGACCCAGTATAGGTAGGTAGGCATAGGTAGGAGTCCCAGTATAAGTAGGTAGGAATAGGTAGGTCCCCTAGTATAGGTAGGTAGGTGGGTGTCCCCGTATAGGTAAGTAGGTGCCCAGTAGTTAGCTAGGCATAGGTAGGTGTCCCTGTATAGATAGTTAGGCAGGGCCTGGCTGGCACAGTAATAACAATTACCAAGGGTCAGCTGCAACAGATAGGGCTGTATAATGTCAGTGTCAGTGACAGTGAGCAACACACACAAAAAAAACACATCAGGAGATCATTCGCTCTCAAAAGAGCTGTTGAGGGGTGCTATTTTAGCAATAACAATCAGTCAGGAGCAAACCAAGAGCCTAACTAATCTTTCCCTAGGAGAAAAAATCTGCAGCAGCTCTCCCTAGTCGGTCTATGCACATGAGTGAGTGTCATAGCCAGCGAGCCTGCCTTATATGAGGGGGGGGGGGGGGGGGCTCCAGGGCTTAGTGTAGCCTGAATGGCTACAATGTGCCTGCTGACTGTGATGCAGAGGGTCAAAGTTGACCCTCATAGTGCATTATGGGGCGAATCGAACTTCTGCAAAAGTTTGCATGGTGCAGGCGAACGCAAACCCCCAAAGTTCACCTGGAACCGTTCGCAGGCGAACCGTTTGCTACATCTCTACTGTTCAGTGAACCCACCTCACTGCATCTAACTACCTGTTTTGTTGAGTGAACCCAGCTCACTGCATATAACTACCTTTACTGTTGAGTGAACCCACCTCACTGCATATAACTACTTTTACTGTTCAGTGAACCCACCTCTCTGCATATAACTACCTTTTGTGTTGAGTGAACCCACCTCACTGCATATAACTACCTTTACTGTTGAGTGAACCCACTTCATTGCATATAACTACCTTTATTGTTCAGTGAACCCACCTCACTGCATATAACTACCTTTTGTGTTGAGTGAACCCACCTCACTGCATATAATTACCTGTTGTGTTGAGTGAACCCAGCTCACTGCATATAACTACCTTTACTGGTCCCACCTCACTGCATATAACTATCTTTTGTGTTGAGTGAACCCACCTCACTGCATATAACTACCTTTTGTGTTGAGTGAACCCACCTCACTGCATATAACTACCTTTTGTGTTGAGTGAACCCACCTCACTGCATATAACTACCTTTACTTTTGAGTGAACCAAGCTCACTGCATATAACTACCTTTACTGTTGAGTGAACCCACTTAACTGCATCTAACTACCTTTACTGTTCAGTGAACCCACCTCACTGCATCTAACTACCTGTTGTGCTGAGTGAACCCAGCTCACTGCATATAACTACCTTTACTGTTCAGTGAACCCACCTCACTGCATATAACTACCTTTTGTGTTGAGTGAACCCAGCTCACTGCATATAACTACCTTTACTGTTGAGTGAACCCACCTCACTGCATATAACTACCTTTACTGTTGAGTGAACCCACCTCACTGCATCTAACTACCTCACTGCATTTGCTGTTGAGTGAACCCAGCTTACTGCATATAACTACCTTTACTGTTGAGTGAACCCACCTCACTGCATCTAACTACCTTTACTGTTGAGTGAACCCACCTCACTGCATCTAACTACCTTTACTGTTCAGTGAACCCACCTCACTGCATCTAACTACCTGTTGTGCTGAGTGAACCCAGCTCACTACATATAACTACCTATTGTGTTGAGTGAACCCACCTCACTGCATCTAACTACCTTTACTGTTCAGTGAACCCACCTCACTGCATCTAACTACCTTTTCTGCTGAGTGAACCCACCTCACTGCATCTAACTACCTTTACTGTTCAGTGAACCCACCTCACTGCATCTAACTACCTTTTCTGCTGAGTGAACCCACCTCACTGCATATAACTACCTTTGTATTGAGTGAACTCACCTCACTGCATATACCTAGCATCCCCCCGAGATGGACAAAATGGACAAACCAGGTAGAGGAAGAGGTAGAGGCAGACCCAGAGGAAGGCCACCTGGCACCGGCAGGTCTGTGCGAGGTGGTGTTGCTGTGATTTCGTGCGGACCTGGCCCAAAGTACCGTGCTCAGAAGAAGGCACGTGCCATCACTTCCCGAAATTGTGAGGACATGGTTGAGTAGTTAACACAGAACACCTCATCTCCCACAGCCAGTGCCACCAGCGCTAGTGCAAGCACCACATCCGATGCATTTAACACTTCGCAGGAGTTATTTGGTGGTGGTGAAATCACTGATTCACAGCCACTACTGCAACAACAAGAAGAAGGTGCAGGTACACCACCTCATACGCCTGAGTTAGGTGGCGATAGTATGGACATAACGTGTGAGGAGGGGGATGATGAACCACCTGATTTTGGTGCAGTTGTGGAGGTATCTGAGGAAAGCGAAGCTGGGCAGGAGGATTATGATGACGATTATACGGATGCGACGTATGTTCCCAATAGAGGAGATGACCAGGGGACAGTTCAGAGGGGAAGTCAGAGAGGAGTAGGAGAAGATGAGTCCATGATAGAAGCAGAGGGAGCTCGTCCTCAGAAACAGCTGGGGGCAGTGTCCGGCGCCATGTATCGACAGCTATGGACACCCAGCCAACATGCCCTTCAACGTCAGCTGCTGGTTTGGACATTTTTTAACATGTGTGTCTCAGATCGGAGCAAAGCCATCTGTTGTCTCTGCCAGCAAAAGTTGAGCCGTGGAAAGGCCAACTCTCACGTAGGGACAAGTGCCTTACGAAGGCACCTGGAGAAAAGGCACAAACAGCTATGGCAAGAACACCTGAGGAAAAGCAGCACCCAAAAGACAAGCCACCCTCCTTCTCCTCTTCCTCCTTCAGATGCATCATCTTCTTCAGCAACTTTCTCCCTTGCACCTTCGCAGCCACCCTCCTCCACACCGACTCTGCCCTTGAGCGGTTCCTTCTCCTCTGCCCACAGCAGTAGCCAGCTGTCCGTAAAGGAAGTATTTGAGCGTAAGAAGCAAATGTCTGCCAGTCACCCTTTTGCCTGGCGTCTGACAGCTGGCGTGGCGGAACTATTAGCTCGCCAGCTATTACCATACAAGCTGGTGGAGTCAGAGGCTTTCCGTAAATTTGTGGCCATTGGGACACCGCAGTGGAAGATACCAGGTCGAAATTATTTTTCACAAAAGGCCATACCCAAACTGTACCGTGCAGTTGAGAGGCAAGTGGTGTCATTTATTGCGAAGAGCGTTGGGTCAAGGGTCCACCTGACCACGGATGCCTGGTCTGCCAAGCACGGGCTGGGCCGCTACATTATGTAAACAGCCCATTGGGTCAACCTGGTGACCGATGGCAGCAAGCAGGGAGTACGTGGCTGCACAGCGGACCAACTTGTGACACCTCCATGGCTTGCAGGCAGGCCTCCTGCCACCTCCTCTCCGCCTGCTACATCCTCTTCGCTGTCGTCATCCTCCTCCTCCTCCTTGGCTGGTGCTGCGATTTCCTCTCCAGCTACACTGCCCCCGCACCCCAGGGACTATGCGGCATGCCAGGTATGACGGTGTCACACCATCTTAGATATGTCTTGCCTCAAAGCGGAGAGTCACACTGGAGCAGCTCACCTGGCTGCTCTTAACAAACAGGTGGAGCAATGGCTGACCCCGCACCTGCTGGAGATCGCCAACGTGGTGTGTGACAACGGCAGCAATCTCATTTCCGCGTTGAATTTGGGAAAGCTGACACATGTACCCTGCATGGCACATGTGTTGAATCTGGTCGTGCAAAGATTTGTGTCCAAGTACCCAGGCTTAGAGGACGTCCTGAAGCAGACCAGGAAGTTGTGTGGGCATTTCAGGCGGTCTTACACGGCCATGGCATGCTTTGCGGACATTTAGCGTAGAAACAACTTGCCAGTGAGATGCCTCATTTGTGATAGCCCAACTCGCTGGAATTCCACCCTGCTCAGGTTCTCTCACCTGCTAGACCAGGAGAAAGCCGTCACCCAGTACCTGAACAATTACAGAAGAAGGACACAATCTGGGAAGATGGGGATGTTGTGGCCCAACAACTGGACACTGATGCGAAATGCATTCAGGATCATGAAGCCCTTTGAGGAGGTGACCAAACTGGTGAGTCGCGCTGAGGGCACCATCAGCGACTTGATCCCCTACGCTTACTTCTTGGAGCGTGCCGTGCGTAGAGTGGTGGATGAAGCTGTGGAGTAGCGTGAACGAGAACAGGTACAGCAGGAGGAGTCGTGGGAGCAATTTTCATCCGAACCAGATGTTTCCTCAACACCTGCGGCAGCACAGAGGGGGGAGGAGGAGGAAGAAGAGGAAGAAGAGGAGTCGTGTGAGGAGTCAGACTCGGATGATGATGATGAGGAAGGTGTTTCTGTGGAGGAGGAAAAGGCGGCGGAAGAAGAACAACCGCAGCAGCCGTCACAGGGGGCTTCTGCTGCTCCACGTTCCCGTGGTATTGTTCGTGGCTAGGGGGAGGAAGCGGAGTTGCGGGCCGTCACTGAGGAAGGGTAAGAGGAGATGGAGAGTACGTCTGCATCCAGCTTTGTGCAGATGGCCTCTTTCATGTTGCCCAGCCTGTTGAGGGACCCCCATATCAAAAAACTCAAGGGGAATGACCTGTACTGGGTGGCCACGCTACAAGACCCTCGGTACAGGCACAAAGTGTTACCAACTCAACAGAAGGCGGAAAGGATGCAGCACTTGCAGAACAAGCTTGCAATGATGCTTTACAATGCGTTTAAGGGTGATGTGACAGCACAACGCAATCAAGGTACCACTGGCAGTATTCCTCCTCCTCCCAAGTCCATGCAGGCAAGGACAGGACGCTCCAGCGATCTCAAGGTGATGTCGGACATGCGGACATTCTTTAGTCCAACGTATCGCCATAGCCCTTCCGGATCCACCCTCCGCCAACGCCTGGACTACCTGGCCTTGAGTGTGGATGTAGACACTGTGAGCAGCGACGATGAACTCTTGGACTACTGGTTGCACAGGCTTGACCTGTGGCCAGAGCTGTCACAATTTGCCATCCAACTTCTCTCTTGCCCTGATGCAAGCGTCCTGTCAGAAAGGACCTTCAGTGCAGCTGGAGGCATTGTCACTGAGAAGAGAAGTCGCCTAAGTCACGACAGTGTTCAGTACCTGACCTTTATCAAAATGAATGAGGCATGGATCCCAGAGGGCTACTGCACGACCGAAGACTAAGTCAGTCCCCACACACAGCATCTCTGCCTGCAGGCCGCTTGCCTTCTCCGCCACCACCAACAGGGTCCAGGACTCTAGGCGAATTCCCGCTATACTAGTTTTTCTGGTGCGTGTACATGCCTGCCTAATTTTTCTGACTGCACACGGCTGCAACAAAAAAACAAAAGGCATGTACATGTGCCCATCCCCCTTCGTGATAATTACCTTGCCGCTGTGAAGGGGCTTGCATATCAATGAAGCAATGACCGCCGGCTATATGAGTGTCTCAGGTGGGGGTGGCACACAAAAGATAATAAGGTCGTTGCTTCATTGTGGTCAGACCAAATTTGATCAACTGGACAGTCACTGTTGTTCTATCATTGAGCTACCACAGCCCGGGGACCATATGGGCTTGAAAACCGCCACGGCCTACACTCTCTCGCCATGGTGCGCACCAGTCCAGCATGGCCGTCACTACGCAAACAGCTGTTTCCGGTGCGTTACACAGTGAGTGGTGTGTCAGTGTGAAGCAGTACTCTAATTACACTCCCCGATTGATGTATACACATGCAAGATGTTTGAAAGCACTTTAGGCCTGCAATTTAGCATTCAATGTGATTTCTGCCCTTAAAACGCTGCTTTGCGTCAAATCCAGATTTTTCCCCGGGACTTTGGGCATGTATCCCACTCCGGCATGCCCTCCTCCAGGTGTTAGACCCCTTGAAATATGTTTTCCATCACTTTTGTGGCCAGCATAATTTTTTCTATTTTTCAAAGTTCGCCTCCCCATTGAAGTCTATTGCGGTTCGCGAACTTTTACGCGAACCGAACCTTCCGTGGAAAATCGGAGGTTCGCGATATCTCTACTGTTCATATCCATGAACACACTATATACGTATATGCACAGATGGAGATACTGGCGTATCTATATACTGTATATAAAATCGTGTGGTGTGTGTGTGTGTGTGTGTGTGTGTGTGTGTGCGTGCGTGCGTGCGTGCGTGTGTGTGTGTGTGTGTGTGTGTGTGTGTGTGTGTGTGTGTGTGTGTGTGTGTGTGTGTCGCGATCACTCGAAAATGGATTGACCGATTTCAACGAAACTTGGTATACAGATCCCTTACCACCTGGGATGATATGTTTTGAGGGTCTCACTCTCACGGCCCCCCTGCACACATGGGCGGAGCCAGGGCCGTGCAGAGGGTCCTTAAGTGGGGGGTGCTCAAATTTAAAAAAGGGCCTGGCAATGTCTTCCCCCGCATGCCCCTCCCCCCTTCCTCGTTTCTTGCTAGGGGGGTATTGATTGTCATGCTGCTGAATGCAGATGATGGGTGCCATGTGGGTTCTGGGTGCTGGCACAGGGTGTCATGTGGATTCTGGCTGTATGGGTGTGTATCAACCATCATGTAGGTGTTGATTGCAGGTACTCAGTCCCTTTTGAGTTCTGGGTGCAAATACTGGATGTCATATGTGAGTGCTTGGTGTGGGTGCTGGGCACCAAGCGGAGGCTTAGTGCAACTGGGAACTACTGCAGATGAAACATGTGGGTGTTGGGTGCAGGTACTGGGTATCACATAGGTGCAAAAACTTGGTGCCATGCCTGCACTGGGTGCTAGCTCTGGGTGGTTGTTGTGTGTCACGTGGGTTCTGAGTGCAGGTACTTCGGGTGCTTGTACTGGTTATGTGAGTGGGTGCCATGTGGAGGCTGTGTGCAGGTGTGAGTAGTGAGTGACATGTCAGAGCTGGGTGCAAGTACTGTGCCATGTAGGTGTGAGTATTGGGTGCCAGCTATAGGGTGAAGGGGTGCAGGTATTGGGTGTCATGTGGCTGTTTGATGCAAGTATTAAGTGCCATATTGAGGCCGGATGTGAGTATTGGGTGCAGGGTGCTTGGTGCAAGTACTGGGTGCTTGCTATAGTGGGGGTTACTAGTTGAGTGTAATGTGGGTGCTGGATATTGGTGGGATTGCTGTGGGTGCAGGGGGTGGGAGGTCACTGTGGGTACTGCTATGAATGGCATAGTTGCTGCTAGGGGAGGTCGAGGTCAGTGTGGTTGATGGTGGAAGGGTAGGTCACTGTGGGTGCTGGGAGAGAAGTAACTGTGGGTGCTGTGGAAAGTAGAGGTCAGTATAGGTGCTGGAGGAAAGGGAGGGCACGGTTATTGTGGGTGCAGGGGGTGGGAGGTCACTATGGGTGCTGCTATGAATGGCATAGTTGCTGCTAAGGGAGGTAGAGGTCAGTGTTGGTGCTGGGGAAAGGGTAGGCCACTGTGGGTGCTGGGAGAAGTCAGTGTGGTTACTGGAGGAGGGAGTGGATTCTGGGTGTTGGGAGAAGCCACTGTGGGTGCTGGCAATGGGAGAGGTCACTGTAGGTTCTGCTTTTGGGATGGGAGGTCCCTGTAGGTGCTGCCGGGGACAGGAGGGTAGCCACTGGGGAGGGAAAAATCACTGTGGGTGCTGGGGGAGGGAGAGGTCACTGTGGGTTCTAGGTGGAGAGAGAGGTCACTGTGGGTGCTGGGGAGGGAGAGGTCACTATGGGTCCTAGGTGGAGGGAGAGATCACTGTGGGTGCTAGGTGGAGGGAGAGGTCACTGTGGTTGCTGGGGGAGGCAGAGGTCACTGTGGGTGCTGGGGGAGGGAGAGGTCGCTATGGGTCCCAGGTGGAGGGAGAGGTCACTGCTGGTGCTAGGTGGAGGGAGAGGTCACTGTGGGTGCTAGATGGAGGGAGAGGTCACTGTGGGTACTGGGTAAGAGAGAGGTCACTGTGGGTGCTAGGTGGAGGGACAGGTCACTGTGAGTGCTAGGTGGAGGGAGAGGTCACTGTGGGTGCTAGATGGAGGGAGAGGTCACTGTGGGTACTGGGTAAGAGAGAGGTCACTGTGGGTGCTAGGTGGAGGGAGAGGTCACTGTGGGTGCTAGGTGGAGGGAGAGGTCACTGTGGGTGCTGGGGGAAGGAGAGGTCACTGTGGGTGCTGGGGAGGAAGAGGTCACTATGGGTCCCAGGTGGAGGGAGAGGTCACTGTGGGTGCTAGGTGGAGGGAGAGGTCACTGTGGGTGCTGGGTAAGAGAGAGGTCACTGTGGGTGCTAGGAGGAGGAAGAGGTCACTGTGGGTGCTAGATGGAGGGAGATGTCACTGTGGGTACTGGGTAGGGAGAGGTCAGTATGGGTCCTAGGTAGAGGGAGAGGTCACTGTGGGTGCTAGATGGAGGGAGAGGTCTCTGTGGGTACTGGGTAAGAGAGAGGTCACTGTGGGTGCTAGGTGGAAGGAGAGGTCACTGTGGGTGCTAGGTGGAGGGAGAGGTCACTGTGGGTGCTGGGGGAAGGAGAGGTCACTGTGGATGCTGGGGAGGGAGAGGTCACTATGGGTGCTAGGTGGAGGGAGAGGTCACTGTGGGTGCTGGGGGAAGGAGAGGTCACTGTGGGTGCTGGGGAGGAAGAGGTCACTATGGGTCCCAGGTGGAGGGAGAGGTCACTGTGGGTGCTAGGTGGAGGGAGAGGTCACTGTGGGTGCTGGGTAAGAGAGAGGTCACTGTGGGTGCTAGGAGGAGGAAGAAGTCACTGTGGGTGCTAGATGGAGGGAGATGTCACTGTGGGTGCTAGGTGGAGGGAAAAATCACTGTGGGTGCTGGGGGAGGGAGAGGTCACTGTGGGTGCTAGGTGGAGGGAGAGGTCACTGTGGGTGCTGGGGAGGGAGAGGTCACTGTGGGTGCTGGGGGAGGGAGAGATCGCTATGGGTCTCAGGTGGAGGGAGAGGTCACTGCTGGTGCTAGGTGGAGGGAGAGGTCACTGTGGGTGCTAGATGGAGGGAGAGGTCACTGTGGGTACTGGGTAAGAGAGAGGTCACTGTGGGTGCTAGGTGGAGGGAGAGGTCACTGTGGGTGCTAGGTGGAGGGAGAGGTCACTGTGGGTGCTGGGGGAAGGAGAGGTCACTGTGGGTGTTGGGGAGGAAGAGGTCACTATGGGTCCCAGGTGGAGGGAGAGGTCACTGTGGGTGCTAGGTGGAGGGAGAGGTCACTGTGGGTGCTGGGTAAGAGAGAGGTCACTGTGGGTGCTAGGAGGTGGAAGAGGTCACTGTGGGTGCTAGATGGAGGGAGATGTCACTGTGGGTACTGGGTAGGGAGAGGTCAGTATGGGTCCTAGGTAGAGGGAGAGGTCACTGTGGGTGCTAGATGGAGGGAGAGGTCTCTGTGGGTACTGGGCAAGAGAGAGGTCACTGTGGGTGCTAGGTGGAGAAAGAGGTCACTGTGGGTGCTAGGTGGAGGGAGAGGTCACTGTGAGTGCTAGATGGAGGGAGAGGTCACTGTGGGTACTGGGTAAGAGAGAGGTCACTGTGGGTGCTAGGTGGAGGGAGAGGTCACTGTGGGTGCTGGGGGAAGGAGAGGTCACTGTGGGTGCTGGGGAGGAAGAGGTCACTATGGGTCCCAGGTGGAGGGAGAGGTCACTGTGGGTGCTAGGTGGAGGGAGAGGTCACTGTGGGTGCTGGGTAAGAGAGAGGTCACTGTGGGTGCTAGGAGGAGGAAGAGGTCACTGTTGGTGCTAGATGGAGGGAGATGTCACTATGGGTACTGGGTAGGGAGAGGTTAGTATGGGTCCTAGGTAGAGGGAGAGGTCACTGTGGGTGCTAGATGGAGGGAGAGGTCACTGTGGGTACTGGGTAAGAGAGAGGTCACTGTGGGTGCTAGGTGGAGGGAGAGGTCACTGTGGGTGCTAGGTGGAGGGAGAGGTCACTGTGGGTGCTGGGGGAAGGAGAGGTCACTGTGGGTGCTGGGGAGGAAGAGGTCACTATGGGTCCCAGGTGGAGGGAGAGGTCACTGTGGGTGCTAGGTGGAGGGAGAGGTCACTGTGGGTGCTGGGTAAGAGAGAGGTCACTGTGGGTGCTAGGAGGAGGAAGAGGTCACTGTGGGTGCTAGATGGAGGGAGATGTCACTGTGGGTACTGGGTAGGGAGAGGTCAGTATGGGTCCTAGGTAGAGGGAGAGGTCACTGTGGGTGCTAGATGGAGGGAGAGGTCTCTGTGGGTACTGGGTAAGAGAGAGGTCACTGTGGGTGCTAGGTGGAGGGAGAGGTCACTGTGGGTGCTAGGTGGAGGGAGAGGTCACTGTGGGTGCTGGGGGAAGGAGAGGTCACTGTGGGTGCTGGGGAGGGAGAGGTCACTATGGGTGCTAGGTGGAGGGAGAGGTCACTGTGGGTGCTGGGGGAAGGAGAGGTCACTGCGGGTGCTGGGGAGGAAGAGGTCACTATGGGTCCCAGGTGGAGGGAGAGGTTACTGTGGGTGCTAGGTGGAGGGAGAGGTCACTGTGGGTGCTGGGTAAGAGAGAAGTCACTGTGGGTGCTAGGAGGAGGAAGAGGTCACTGTGGGTGCTAGATGGAGGGAGATGTCACTGTGGGTACTGGGTAGGGAGAGGTCAGTATGGGTCCTAGGTAGAGGGAGAGGTCACTGTGGGTGCTAGATGGAGGGAGAGGTCACTGTGGGTACTGGGTAAGAGAGAGGTCACTGTGGGTGCTAGGTGGAGGGAGAGGTCACTGTGGGTGCTAGGTGGAGGGAGAGGTCACTGTGGGTGCTGGGGGAAGGAGAGGTCACTGTGGGTGCTGGGGAGGGAGAGGTCACTATGGGTCCCAGGTGGAGGGAGAGGTCGCTGTGGGTGCTAGGTGGAGGGAGAGGTCACTGTGGGTGCTGGGTAAGAGAGAGGTCACTGTGGGTGCTAGGAGGAGGAAGAGGTCACTGTGGGTGCTAGGTGAAGGGAGATGTCACTGTGGGTACTGGGTAGGGAGAGGTCAGTATAGGTCCTAGATAGAGGGAGTGGTCACTGTGAGTGCTAGGGGAGGGAGTGGTCACTGGGTACTAGGTGGAGGGAGAGGTCACTATGGGTGCTGGGGGAGGTAGAGGTCAGTATGGGTCCTAGGTGGAGGGAGAGGTCAGTATGCCACACTAGGATTCCTGTCTGGGCCTCTTCACTTGAAAGTGTCCCAGGCGGGGGCGGAGCTTCACGCGGGTGGGCGGGGCTTATCGTGCGGGGGGCGGGGCTTATTTTGCATCGCGAGAGGGGCCTTTTTTTGAAGATTTTTAAAAGGGGGTGCCTGGGCACCCAGAGCACCCCCCTGTGCACGTGCCTGGGCGGAGCTACAAACAGCAAATCAGATTTCACCCATGCATGTCAATTGAGAAAATGTAAAAGGCTGCAATACTCATAGTAATCAAGCCAGAGTCCCCACACTTGGTACAGTTGGTCACTTGGTGACCGAGGTTACAAATCAAAAAAAGTGGGCGGAGCATAAAACAGCCAATCAAATTTCAGCTATTCATTTTACATGGGAAAATGTAAACTGCAGCCATTCTTACACTGTTAATGGCAGGGTTTTCAAACTTTGCACAGTTAGTTACTGGGTGACTGGGATTAATATTCAGGAAAATGGGTGGAGCCTACAACAGCCAATCAAAATTCACCTGTTGATTTACAAGAGGAATATTTAAATTGCTGCCATTCTTACACTGTAAATAGATGCCTCAAACTTGTTACAGTCAGTCACTGGGTGACTGGGTTTCAAATTTAGAAAAGGGGCGCAGCCACAAACAGCCAGTAAGATTTTTTTTATTTCCCGGGGAAAATACAAATTATTGATGCCAAGGACCCCAAAGCTCACAAACTTAGTCATTGAGTGACTGTGTGTCCAGGTTACAAAAAGTGGGCGGAGCCAAGAACTACATTTTCTACATGGGAAAATATAAACTGCAACCATTCTTACACTGTTAATGGCAAAGTTCCCAAACTTGACACAGTTAGCCACTGGGTGACGGGGATTAATATTCAGAAATGGGGGTGGTGCCTACAACAGCCAATCAAAATTCACCTATTAATTTTCAAGGGGAATATTTACATTGCTACCATTCTTACACTGATAATGGCAGAGGCCTCAAACCTAATACAGTCAGTCGGGTGGGTTGATTGGGGTCCAAATTCACTAAAGGGGGGGGGGGGGCACAAAAAGCCAATCAGATTGATTTCAGCCATTCTGTTATTGGCAGGGTTTTCAAACTTGACACAGTTGGTCACTGGGTGACTGGAATTAATATTCAGAAAAGTGGGTGGTGCCTACAAAAGCCAATCAAAATGCACCTATTGATTTTCAAGGGGAATATTGAAACTGCTGCCATTCTTACACTGTTAATGGCAGATAGAGATGTCGCGAACCTCCAATTTTCGGTCCGCGCGAACTTTCACGAACCGCAATAGACTTCAATGAGGAGGCAAACTTAAAAATTTACAAAAAATTCTGCTGACTAGAAAAATGATAGAAAAGATGTTTCAAGGGGTCTAATACCTGGAGGAGGACATGGTTGAGTGAAATACACATCAAAAGTCCCAGAAAAAAATCTGGATTTGACACAAAGCAGTGTTTTAAGGTCAGAAATCTCATTGAATGTTCAATTGCAGGCCTACACTACTTTACAACTTCAGGAAGTGTACTTCCTCCCCTCCTTCCGGAGGGAGGAGGGTTTGGTCTTCCAGGGAATTGTAGTATTTCAAAAGCCAGCTTACATACCTTGGCCGGGTCTGAGTGTGTGGTAGGTAGCTCTCTTCACCACTATACCACCACCAACACTACATGCTGAAGCTAGCCTAGCATGTACCATTATGATATATCCAAGAGAAAAATGAGCTTGCTTAAGGATTTGTAGTATGTCAAAAGCCAACTCACATTGGCCAGGAATAGAACCCAGGCCTACCGCTCTGTAGGCTGCTATCCTAACCATTATACCACCAACACAACACACTACAATGCTTTATGCTGAAGCCAGCCTAGCATGTACCATTGTGATATATCCAAGAGAAAAATTAGCTTGCTTAGTGAAATGTAGGATTACAAAATCAAGCTTACATACATTGGCTGGGAATCGAAACCAGGTCTAGTGCTCGGTAGGCTGTTATCCTAACCATTATACCACCAACACAACACACTACAATGCTACATGCTGAAGCCAGCCTAGCATGTACCATTATGATATATCCAAGAGAAAAATGAGCTTGCTTAGGGAATTGTAGGATTTCAAAAGCCAACTCACATTGGCCAGGAATAGAACCCAGGCCTACCACGTGGTAGGCTGCTATCCTAACCATTATACCACCACCACAACACACTACAATACTACATGCTGAAGCCAGCCTAGCATGTACCATTGTGATATACCCAAGAGAAAAACAAGCTCTCTCTCTCTCTCTCTCTCTCTAGGACTTGATGCCATTGAAGTGAATTTTCAGCTTAAAACCATCAACGGATACTGGCAGAATTTCACAGGCAATTTCGGAATTCCGCCGGATTTAAAAAGTTATTCCGTTCCTACCAAACGGAATGGAATGACCAATTTTCACCTAAAATTGCGGAAAATACAATTCCGCGGTAAGCGGTGACCATCCCTACTAGAGAGAGAGAGAGAAAGATGAATCTACATGGCTATCTGGGGTTCTCTTCAGACAACTGTTGAACACAAAAGGCAAGGCCATGCCTGGGTGGGCTTGAACCACCAACCTTTCAGTTAACAGCCAAACACACTAACCAATTGTACCACAGAGACTGTGTACTGCAAAGACTGTGCACGCAGTTGCTGTTGAATGATTTTATGGGGATGTATGTGTGTCTTTTGGAGGCAGAAAGTAAGTCTGCTCCAAGAAGTTTCAGCATGTAGTGTTGGTGGTATAATGGTTAGGATAGCAGCCTACAGAGCGGTAGGCCTGGGTTTTATTCCTGGCCAATGTGAGTTGGCTTTTGACATACTACAAATCCTTAAGCAAGCTCATTTTTTTCTTGGATATATCATAATGGTACATGCTAGGCTGGCTTCAGCATGTAGTGTTGGTGGTGGTATAGTGGTGAAGAGAGCTACCTACCATGCACTCAGACCTGGGTTCAATTCCCAGCCAAGGTATGTAAGCTGGCTTTTGAAATACTACAATTTCCTGGAAGACATGAAGTGAGGGAAGGAGGGAGTAATATAAGGAATAACAATCAGCTAGGAACGAGCCTAACTAAACTCTCCTTAGCAGAGTCTGTCAGCAGCTGTCCCTTAACTAATTACCGTAGGCAGACGAGTGAGTAAAACGACAGGAGAACCTTGCCTTTTATAAGGGGGGGGGGGGGGGGGTAGGGCTCCAGGAGTGAGTGTAGTCTGATTGGCGACAATGTGCCTGCTGACTGTGATGTAGAAGGTCAAAGTTGTGTTCAATGGAGCATTATGGGGGCGAATCGAACTTCCGCAAAAGTTTGCCTTCGTCGGCGAACGCGAAACACCTAAAGTTCGCCTGGAACCGTTTGCGTGCGAACCGTTTGGGCCATCTCTAATTATCACTACTATGAGCTTAGAGAATTGTGGCCAGTGATTATAGAGTTAGTAAATGAAGAAATGTTATGAATAAGTAGAAATAGGGGAAATCAGGAAGGAGGAGACCAAAAATTTCTCACATCCCTGAATATGAGGAGACGTCCATTCTTGGTAATATGTTTTTAAAGGTGTGTGTTCTCTTCAAAATGTGTATGTGACAAGGATTGTTGAATTTCCTTCCATATTTTCCAATTCAAAAGTTTGTATTGGCATTTTTTAACAGAATACACCAATGCCAAACATTGTTGCGATGGTAAACATACATGTCAGAGTATAGCAGTATATCAAAAACAAAGATCAGACGATATGTATACAGTTTCCCTCCATATTTTTTACTACTAGTCATCTAATTTCTCAGCAGCTGTGAGATGGAAGGGTGGTTGTGGGACAGCCATATAGAAAAGCTGGAGAGGAAGGCAATGTTGTTGATAGTAATAGTGGCTTCTCTTCCTGTCTTCCTGTCCCATCTTAAAGAGTACCTATATTATAAATTACAGTTTGCTTTTAAAATACGATGCCAAGGTATACAAAATCACGCATAATAAAGTGTGATTTTCTCACCCTAGGGTCCGTATTCCACATTGGGAAAGGGGATTTTTTCTTCTTTCCAAACTATAGGTGCAAGGGTGCGGGAGGGATTGACGTCATAACTCCACCCCCCATGTCCTTCTCCTTCTATGAGCCTCCAACCTCTAAGAAAAGAGATGTGATCTAATCCAGGCAGACAGACATCTAAAATATTATAAATTTACACACTGTGAAAAGAGAAGTAATTTGATCCAGGCAGAAAGAGAGCAGGGGAGGGAGGGGCAGAGGAGGAAACTAGGCTAGAGGGGAGGGCACAATTCTGAGGGTGTACTTTGGTAAGGCTTCAGCATGGGGAGAAAGAAGTAAGTGCTTCTACAGAAGTGTGAGTCAGTTCTTCTATCCACTACGATGTACCAGATGTAAACTCTTTATGTTCATCTAACTGTACACATTGCATAGACTACATATATGTATTGCCATTCAGAACTGTTTTTGGACGGAGGTGCACTTTTAATAATCAAAAAGTTCCACCCAACTTCTGGATCACAGACCAAAGGTACCATACCATCCTCAGCAAGAATGTGATGACACAGGTCTTTATTTCTCTTTGTTCTTATCTAAATCACTATAAATACATCTACTTGAGTATGTAAATGTTAATTAAGATAAAGGGATATGTTGTTCTCCTTTTGAATCATTGTAACCTGTACAAGAGTTTCAATAAAAACATATTAACCATTGAAATGAAGTTCTGTATTCTCAAATATAACATTATTTTGCCATAACTACTTTCAGCATCTACTAGTTGCTTTTTCCAAATTACATTGCTGTAAGTTGAAAGTGCTGATGAAACAGGTTCATATTCCTTAAGGTGGAAACATCAGGCAAACACTAATTATGGTCCCAGGAGAAGCAGTTCTGGATGCAACTAAGCTAATAGACTAATATCAGCCCAGCATGGTGTGTGATGTATATAAGTTCCCAGATCTCACATGATGACTATTGGTATACACAAACCAGACTGATGCAGACTGGCCAGTTGTGTCCACACATCCAGAAACAAAGACTGAGTAAGCACGAAGATTTAAAAAAAAACATTTATACAGAGGAATTTAACTCAGACTTAATCTTTATTTTTGTCAAGGTTTGTTGATAGAGGGTTGTTAGCCATTGAGATATTACAACAAGAGCCAGCAAACCAAAGTGTGCTCCTCTGGATGGATGGATCCCTTCCATCCCAGCTTTCACACACTGATTGTTATTAGACTAGGAGGCACCCCGGGGCCCCCAACACCTTAATCTCTAGTTATCTGGCTTGCAGTCACTGCCATGTATCCCCTTTTCTTATTTCTCTCCTTCAAACACAATTGGGAATGATAGCTGAGAAAGTTGTGCGCCATCTCCTACACTGCACCCTGAGGCTGGAGCCTCTCTCATCTCTGCCTCGGCCCGGCCCTGATTACAACACAGACAGATGTCCAGGAAAGGAAACCACACTTACATTTACATATGGTATGGCATACGGTATACATAAAACACTTAAAATCAGTCTAAAAAAGGAGCCCTAACTCTCCTGAAGAACCAAGCCAGTGTTAATTGGAAAGGAACTACACGTTTCATGGGGTCTTTCTCAATTCTTCAGGTCAATCTGACAATAGTGCCTTGCAACTCGGGTTAACAAGTGTGAGCACCTCAAATCCATGAATTTGTTTAGTTCATCTTTTAAAGCGGACCCAAACCAAACATTTTTTTAATTAAAAGTATTTAGTTGCACCACTCTGACACATACAAAGATAAATAAACACTCCTTCAAACCTATGATCCTTTAAGTGCATGCTTTTCACCCTTCTCTTTTCATAGCTAGGGCTATACTGGGGGCAGCCATTAGCAATTCCTCCATTGCCAGACACCATCTACTCCACCAGTTTGCCGGAAAAATTCCGGCAATTTGAAAGGAAGGGAGGGGTTCCTCCAATAAATGTAAAATATTTTATATTTGTCATCATGCAGCTGAAAAAAGGCTGCTATTTATTATTATAATTTAGAAAATAGATTTTATTTCTGAAATCTTGTATTTTTAATTTGGGTCCACTTTAAGAAGGGAATTGGGCGGCCATCTTTTTGATTCACATGCTGTTTGCCCTATTTACTGCACCAAATAGAGACTGCTTCTAAAAATGGAATCAACGTTTGCTGAAATACTTATGTCCTCAGAATCAGATTCAGGTTTATGGGCCAAGCACGACTGGGTCTTGCCCGGAATTGGGTTTGGAACAGGAACAACTCAGATTTAAAAAGAAATAAAAACAATAAATAGTGAACCATTGTCTTGTTGTTTTTCTGGTTCACTACTATTTTTTGTTTTTATTTATTTTTCATTCTGAGCTGTTCTTGTGCCACACAAATTCGTGCTTTGCTAATAAACCTGAATCTGATTCTGATTCTGAGGACTTTCATGAGTGACTCAGCAAACATGGATTCCATTTTTAAAAGCAGTCTCTGCTATTTGGTGGCATAGGTTGACAATCCTAACCTGAGTAGTATCAGACTATTGGGTTGACTGCAGAAAGGCTAGTGATTTATAGATTGTACGGTTGCTCTTGCATGCAGCACCGACAGCTAAAACTTAGTTCTTATTGTTTGGGGTGCTGCAGATGACTGCAATCATTTATTAGCTTTTCAGGCTGAATTCACAGTGGTCAGTTGCATAACACCAACGGTATAATGAGTGTGAACTGCAACAGAGACTGGACATAGACTTAATACAAACAAGGCTTGGATTTGTACTTTTTTACTGCCCAAGGCCAACTGTAACCAGCTACCCCCACCAACCAACAGCCCCCCCCCTTCAGTATAGGTAGGCAGACGACCTCCCACTTCCGTATGGGTAGAAAGATGCTCCCCCTCATAGGTAGACAGATGCTTCACCCCCTCATCGGTGACTTCTCTCTGTCCCTTTCCTATAGGTAGTCAGATGCTTATCTCTACTCCCCTATATGTAGTGAGATGCATCTTTCCCCTTCCTACAGGTAGCCATATGCTTCTCCCCCCTCTCCCATAGCTAGCCAGATGCCTCTCCCCCTTTCCATATATAGACAGATGTTCCCCCCTCCCCCCCCCCACCCCCATAGCTAGCCAGATGCTTCTCCCCCTCAATCCCTGTAGCTAGCCAGATGCTTCTCCCCCTCAATCCCTGTAGCTAGCCAGATGCTTTGCCCATTCCATTCCCCGTAGCTAGCCAAATGTTTCACCCCCTCTCTCCCTGTAGATAGCTAAAGGCTTCTCCCTCCTCCCTCCCTGTAGATAGCTGAATGCTTCTCCCTCCTCTCTCCCTGTAGATAGCTAAATGCTTCTCCCTCCTCCCTCCCTGTAGATAGCTAAATGCTTCTCCCTCCCTCCCTTTAGATAGCCAGATGCTTCTCCCCCTCCCTCCCCGTAGATTGCCAAATGCTTCTCCTCCTCAATCCCTCCCTCCCTCCCTATACAATTTCAACAAATAATATCAATCAATAAAATATTCAAGCATGTGTATGCATTGTCCTAGTGCAGATTTCACAGCACAACAGATATAATAACCCATTACGTTGGAACTGTACAGAACATTTATTATCCAGCTGGAAAGTGTACTGGTTAAGTGCTCTGCCTCTGACACAGGTGACCAGGGCTCTTCCTATTCAGTGAGCCAGCACCTATTGAGTAAGGAGACCTTGGGCTACCCTCCCTACCACTGCTACTGCCTCTAGAGTGCATCCTAGTGGCTGCAGCTGTTTTTGTCTTATTTAGTTTCACATTCAATGCCTATTTAAATTAGGCTAGGTTCACAGTGGTGCATTGCAGTATAATGGCCTGCGGTAACTGCATGTAGTACATTACCGCAAAATGCATGCTAACAGTACTATGAAGCATACTGTTCATTGACTTTTCTGTTCATGATGCAACGCACAGATAATGTTCAGTGTTGCTCTCCCCTTGTGCTGTGATGCGTTCCTGCTGTTACAGGGAACTCAACACAAAACACCCACTGTGAACCTAGACTTAAGGTAGCCACACATCTCGCCAGTGGCGTAACTAAGGAGCTTGGGGCCCAGGTGTGAGTGTTTTAATAAAGGGCCCCAAAATCTATCAAGTACAGCTGCAGTGTCAGAGAGGTGTATTTAAAGTAAGGAAACAGTTTGTTAAAGGAATCATCAGGCGGATTTACAAAAATCTGCTTTAGGGCCCTTTTCCACTGGCTGCGATGCGATTTAAAAAACGCATCGCAGCCATTTTTGTAATTGCTAGAACACCATGATAACATGTAAATCGCGGTGCTCTTTTTCTACTACGGCGCTTTGACTGCGATTCGTTTTTTGCCGAAACACGATCGCCGTCCTGCACGATTCTCGTCGCAATCGCGTTACACTCCCGGCAGCGGTACAGCAGAACGCTGACAGTGGAAAAAGGAGCCTGCGTGATCGCAAGCGCAGGTGTTTTGCGCTTGCAATCACGCTGACTGGTGGAAAAGGGCCCTTACTCACCTGGGGCTTTCTCCAGCCCCTTGCAGCTGACTGTCCCACGCTGTCACCTCCACTCTCTGCCGCTGCCCCGCTGTTGCCGCATGGTGCAGAGGCCAACCACAAGGTCACCCTTACTGCGCTTGCATCCAGCGCTGCTGTCAATTACGGGCACGTTGTCCACGACTTAAGCCGCGGACAATGTGGCCGTGATTGATGTGGCGCTTGACGCAGACGCAGTAAGGGTGACCTCGCATCCGTCCTCTGCACTGTGCTGTGACAGCGGAGCAGCGGTGGAGAGCGGAGGTGACAGCGTGGGACAGTCAGCTGCAAGGGGCTGGAGAAAGCCCCAGGTGAGTAAAGCAGATTTTTCTAAAAATCGCCTGATTCCTTTAAGGATTACCACTATGCGATGCACATATAGGGGTGTTCATTACCAGCATTGCACCAATGAAAAGCTAGTAAGCTGGATGATGGAGGCCCCTCTGGTCCTGGGCCCTCAGTGCAGTTGCAACCTCTGTATTCCTTATCGCTACGCCACTGCATGTAGCGATGATGGGCAGATTAGACCAAGAGACAAATCTCTCTCTGATATTCTCTGGTGGAGGGGGCGACTAGTACACGCTACATACTGTAAATTGCAGGATACGCACAATATAACATAAATAGCAGCGCTCGCATTACACAGTATATAAACTATTTTAACTCAAACTCTTTGTTTTTAGAGTATGAATAAACTCTCCTGCCTTGAGTATGCACAGGACAGTACTTGCATGTGAGAAGACCACACCTGTATGAACCAACGCAGGAAAGCCAAGTGGCAGACCCAGAGGACAAAGGACCAGACTGAAATAAACTTGTAGACAAAAGGGATCCCCAAGTGTTAGCTCTGCACAATGTATAGGGAAGCCCTTCGGATAGAACTCTCTGGAGTTCGGAGGCAGAGCACTAAGGATCAGAGGCGGGACAAGGTCCTCCAGCACCCAAGGCTGAGACACCAAAGTCCGCCCCTCCATCCCTCCCACCCCAGCCGTCACACACTGATTGCTATTAGACTAAGAGGCGCCACAGGGCCCACAACCTCCCCAACACCTTAATATCTAGTTATCTGGCTTGCAGTCACTGCTGTGTATCCCCTTTTCTTATTTCTTTCTGCTTCAAACACAATTAGGAATGACAGCTGAATGAATTGTGCACCTCCTCCTACACTGCGCCCTGAGGCTGGAGCCTCTCCGGCCTATGCCTCGGCCCCGCCCTGCTAAGGATGGTCGAAAATGCTCATTTCTGATTCAGCAGAGATTCTGATTTCTGCCAATTTCAATTTTCCGATTTCGGATTGTCCAATCTCTGTTTTTCTAATTTTCAAGGAGTATTTTTTACATTAGAGAATGAGAAAAACAGAAATCGTAAAAACGTAAATAAGAAAAATGTCTTGTAATGGGTCAAATTACCGCTTTTTGCCAAAAAATGCTGCATTCTCTGATTGGTCCAATGCTTCCGAGTTCTGTGATTTGGCTAAAATGACCTAGTTGCGGTAAATTGGATTTTCGTGGAATTCTGCCTTCTGAATTCTGATCTGAAATGCTGTTTTCTGACGGAAATGCAGAAACTTTAATTCCGTGGAATCCGATTGAACATTCCTACAGAAACCTGTCAACTATGGACAGTACTTTAGAAAACTCTGTGCTGTATTTTGTCACAAAGTTGACACCACTATGAACAGGAGCTTCACTCGGTTTATTGGCTAGAAATTCTTGTTTAGTTTTGCCACAATACGTTTAGCCCGGTAATGTGCCAAACAGAATATCCCCGTCCTTTCAACCATTTCTCTGTAATTGAAAACTCTGACCTCAACCATTCCTCCTCAGAACAATTACGCGTACCCCTAAATTCACCCAAAGGGATGGATTTGATAGTGTGATGCGGGTGACAGCTTGTAGCCTGAAGAAGGGTATTACCTGAACAGGACTTCCTATAACGTTTAGTTTTAATTCCAGGGCTGGATTTCTGGAAAGGCCACAAAGGCCCAGGTCTTGGGTGGCTGCAGCCCAAGGGGGCACCTGGACATGAAAAAGGGGTTGCTACATATGAAATAGGAGTCTGAAAATGGGGAGAAAAAAATGAAAAAGGCAAACTGAGGCCCAAGGGAGCTGCCCATGAAAGAGAGGAGCTACAACACATGTAAGAGGGGGCTGCACATGGAATGGGAGGGGCACTGCTGCACAGGAAAGAGGGACCACAACATACTTTGCCTAGGGGCACAAAAAATATAAATCCGGCCTTAGTTTCATTATCGACTGTTCAGTCCTGTAGGGTAATATCAAGGAAATTAAGTGTAGAGGGGTCGGCAACCATAGTACATTTTAAAGAGACTCTGTAACAAAAAAAGTTCCCCTGGGGTGTACTTATCTCAGTAGGGGGAAGCCTCAGGGTCCCAATGAGGTTTCCCCCACTCCTGTAGCTGCAGGCAGTCCAGCACTGGCTCCCCAGAAGCGACCCACAATCCTCGCTCGACAAGCCTGACAAGCCTTGATATAACCTTTCCTGGCTAGAGCGGAGGCGCTGTTGCGGCCCTCAGCATGGAGATAGGCGGAAATAGCTGATCTCTGTCGGGTCCGCTCTACTACGGAGGAGCAGGAGACTTGCGCCTGCACAGTAGAGCGGACCGACAGCGATCGGTTATATCCGCCAACTCCGAGCGAAGAGCCGATACTGCACCTGCGCTGGAGCCGGGAAGGTAAATATTTACATCCCGCTGTTCGGAGGGGCACAACGAGACCGCCGTGGGACACAGGAGGACGGGGAAGCCTCGATAGGATCCGGAGGCTTCCCCCACCCGAGGTGAGTACCCCCCAGGGAAACTTTTTATAATTACAGGTTTTCTTTAACTGTAGCTTGTTACAATTCACGTAGTTCAGTAATACTGTCAGACTGTCAGTGAGGCCCCCGCCAAATGCAGAGGCGGTCACCTATGTATCGTTCAGACCACACGATCTGGAGCAGAAAGGGGTTTCCATCTGATAAGATGCGCAGGTCCTCCAACCACCCCATACAGAGACTGGCAAGAGAGGGCAAACACTTCGCCCCTATAGAAGCTCTGCACCTCTAGAGAAAGAAGCCCTGATCAACCATTAGGTACCGAATATACTCGAATACAAGTCGACCTCGTGTATAAGTCGACTCCAATATTCAACCCTCTTAAGCTGGAATTTTGTATTGACTCAAGTATTTGTCTACCCAGCAAAGTTCATGGCAGCACTTGGGGATCAGGATTGGGGAGTCTGGGGACGAGAATGGATTAATGACTGTATTGCATACAGTATTGCAATCATTAACCCCTCCTGTCCCTTACGTGCAGCCAATACCTCCTTCAGGCCCCCAAGTGCTGCAATTATTCACTCCCTTCCTGCAGCCCAGTATTTCCCCCCTGCCACTTTCCTTGTTAATTGTTGTGGCCAGGAATTTCAGACCTGTATTTTCTTAGCATTTCCTTTATCAAGAAAGTGTCCCTTAGCACTGGGTAAATTGCAAATGGGAATGTGTCACTAATAGTACACACATTACTCAGTGTTGCCCGTGATTCATGTATAAGTTGACCCCTATACTTGTATGAAGTGAAATCAGACCTACATTTCTAGACTAATACTCGAGTATATACAGTAATTATGCTTCAGCAGAAACTCCACAGCTGCAATTAGAAACATTTGAAGCACTGAATCAAAGGTAGAATACTTGTTCAAATGAAAAGTTAAAGCTTCTAATCCCAGATTGAATGGTATGAATGAATACAATGACGCAAGCAACATCCATAGTAACCCAAATATAATCAGGTGACAACTCAATGTCATGGAGACTGGCCAGGACTAGATTATTATTTGTGTCTCGGAGATGGCCTGGAAGCCTTCTAACAAGAGGCCGTAAGTGAGTATAACAAGTCCCCCAACGTCTCCCCAAGAGACCCTATGCCTGCAACAATGGGACACCCTGGAAATCCGTAAAATCTGTAATCAGCATTGGCAGAAATCACAATTTCTGTGAATTAAAAAAAAAAATTGACATTTCCAACCATCCCTATTCCTGGATTTTTACCCTGTAAGATTCCAGAAAATTGTGGCGTTTTGGCTTTGTCACAATTGATACTCAGCTATTTCTATCCAAGCCTGAGCGGCTTGCACAGGTGCAGTGCGGCTGTACTTCAGGTGGAGAAGGACGCTTCCTCCTCCAAAGGTAAGTATCTTATTTTTATTATCCTTAACCTCACATGTTTACTTTAAAAGTATTTTATTGAAAACTTCTCCTTGGAGAAAAGTTAAAAGGCTATAAGCCTTAGTGTCTTGACATAGCTACAGTTCTAGGATTTTTTTTAACAGAATACCCAAGCAGCTCAGGGTGACCCAAAACTACTAGGAAAGTATAGGAGACTAAAAAGACTGAAAAGTCCTCCTGCTAAAAAACGCCAATGCTCAGTGTAGTTTTCCTTCTTAAAACAAGTTATTTGCGATAAGTCAGCTTTAAAGAGACTCCGTAACAAAAATTGCATCCTGTTTTTTATCATCCCACAAGTTCCAAAAGCTATTCTAATGTGTTCTGGCTTACTGCAGCACTTTCTACTATCACAGTCTCTGTAATAAATCAACTTATCTCTCTCTTGTCAGACTTGTCAGCCTGTGTCTGGAAGACTGCCAAGTTCTTCAGTGTTGTGGTTCTGCTATGAACTCCCCCTTTCAGGCCCCTCTATGCACACTGCCTGTGTATTATTTAGATTATGGCAGATTCTCTCTTCTCTCTTATCTTTTACAAGCTGGATAAATCCTCCTCTGAGCTGGCTGGGCTTTCACATACTGAGGAATTACATACAGGCAGAGCTGTCTGCACTCTGCAGGAAGAAACAGCCTGACACTTCAGTGGAACATAGCTGCAGGGGGAAAGAAACACACAAATGATCTCTTGAGATTCAAAAGGAAGGCTGTATACAGCCTGCTTATGTATGGATGTATTTTCTATGTGTGGACATGCTGTACATCAACCTACTTCCTGTTTTGGTGGCCATTTTGTTTGTTTATAAACAAACTTTTTAAAACTGTTTTTAACCACTTTTAATGCGGCGAGGAGCGGCAAAATTGTGACAGAGGGTAATAGGAGATGTCCCCTAACGCACTGGTATGTTTACTTTTGTGCGATTTTAACAATACAGATTCTCTTTAAGTTAAAGCGGAATATAACCCTGCATTTCAACTTTGCTCTAAAACATTATTTACAGCATATTATATGCAAAAAGCATTTTTTTTTACTAGACCAGCATTGGAAGGGTTAAACACAGAGGTTTCAAGTGCCGTGGAGAGATATGCAGAAGTTCAGATTGTTACATTCTATTTAGTTACATGTATCTATTGATAAATGTTACACACTCTTTGGCTGTCCTCCAAGCTCCTTCTCAGTCAGAGAGATGAGTCACATTCAACACTTAGATACATTTATGTAAACAAAATGTATCTATTTCAGCTTCGGATGCGTCTGCAGAAATCTCCAGAAACTTTAAAGCCCTGTGTAACCCTTCCAATGCTGGTCTAGTAAAAAAAAATGCTGGTTGCATATAATATATTGTAAATAATGTTTTAGAGCAAAGTTGAAATGCAGGGTTATATTCCGCTTTAATGAGTGTTGTCTCCCACAATGCATCACTACTGAATGTGTAAAAGTCTTTATACCCCTGAAACCAGGCTTACATCCAGAACTGTTGGTGGTGTACATTCAGCAAGCCTATAGCTATACAATTAACAGTACCACATTCACAACCCAACCTGCAGTCAGCCTGTTTCAGATTTTTAGCAATAGTCATTTGAACCACTTGAAAAAAGAACTCCAAAACTGACTTTTGTTTTTTTTGTGTCTCAACCTAAACTTTTTTTTTTTTTCTTTTTTACGAAGTGAGAAGATACTACGTTTTCCATGGAAAAAGCCAATGCCTCGATATTTTTCAAAAACCTGACAAAGTCCATCATAAGTAACAATACATCAGATTCTGTAAAGCTTTCTTTACTACTACTGATGATAGTTGGTGCCTGTATCTTCTTCTGTCTCGCTGTGACTATGCTTTACATCATCTTCTCTAGTGTGGACATCTACCACAACCCCCGGTACATCCTCCTTGCCTTCATGCTCATCAATGACGGCTTAAATCTCATGCTATGTTTCACTATGTACATACTTGCCATGCAGTTACTGATCATCCTGATGCCTCTGTGTTGTACGTTATACACTTTGTCAATAGCTACATTTATTGCCACGCAGTACTACCTGGCAGCCATGTCATTAGAGTGCTACATTGCCATCTGCTTCCCGTTAAGGCACTGTTTGATTTGTACGCCTAAAAGAGCCATGATAGTGGTCGTTGCCATATGGGTTTGGTCAACCATCCCTTATGCAGTAGAGTCAGTGGTCATAAGTGTCACCTTGAAGGACCCTTTACATATTCACATATTTTGTTTAACGTTATATTTGTTGGTGAATTCTGTACAAACCGTCATTCGCCTCCTCAATTTTGTCTTATGCTTCACCTTTGTAGGACTAACTATTCTCTTTTCCTACGTCAAAATCATGTCGGTGGCTTTGAGAAAGAACTCACAAACATCTTCTGCCTCCAAAGCTGGGAAGACGGTCCTGATCCATGGTGTCCAACTGTTCTTGTGCATGTGTTCCCTGCTTGCCAATTTCACTGAAATTGGACTTGGACAATTTATTGAAGTTTTCACGTTATGTAGTTTTACCATTTTTACCTATGTGCCGAGGTTGCTGAGCCCTCTGATCTATGGGATACGAGATGCAGAATTGAGGAGGCACATAAGAAAACATCTGCCCCTACCCCCAAAAATTGGCTTCCTTATGAATCTTCTGCATTGATAGCTACTGGCCATAGGACACAGCAGGGTATCTTAAAATGGCTTAGCCACAGCCCATGGTTGCCAACCATTCAGTCCGTACTCCTCAGTAGTGTTGAGCCGAAATTTGCGTAATTTCGTGTTTCCATCATTTTGGACGTAAATTTTGCCACTACGTCGGGAATTTGTAATTTCGTAATTGCCATATAAACAGTCATTCGGAATTCCGTAAGTAAAATTTTCGTCATATAATTTCGTGTTTCTGCGCAAATTTGTGTTTAACGCGACATTTCATAATTTCGCATTTTCTATAGAAACAGTTATTTTAACTACGGAAATGGACAATTTTGTTTTTAATAGCAATTTTTCAAATTTAAGTTATTAATAAGCTCAGGAAAGTCACTCATTGATTACTAATTACTGATTACAATTACTGATAATGCAAAGGTCCCTGCACATGCTGTCGCTTTAAATGTATCAGGAGGCTCTACCTGCAGCCACTTATAAGACAGGTGCTCTTTGTAAAGGTGCACTTAGCGGTCATGCATGCTGAGACACTTGGTTCTTGGCCTTGCAATATCTGATAATGCAAAGGTCCCTGCACGTGTTGTCACTTTAAATGTATCAGGAGGCTCTGAACTGGAACACAATTTAGAGAATTCCGCAGTAAACACGAAATTCTGATTCGTTTCTGTTACAAAACCGATCGTAGTTATGAAAAACTATCGTCATTACGAAATTCCACATAAACACAAAATTTTGCGTAAATTCGCAAAATTACAAATTTTCGATAGCGGCTAAAATCATAATTTTGTCAATTACGTGAAGTTTCGAGTAATCATAATTTGGTCATTACACCCATCACTACTCCTCAGACCTCTCACCAACAAGGAATTTCTATTCCCAGAACTGAAAATTTTTCTTTTTTCACAGCATTACAAGCGACACCCATGCTAACCTAGAAATGAAAAACACATATATAGGTAGATAAATACTACTTCTACTTACATAACAGATGTATTGTGCTATCCACGTAATGATTCCTGTGAATTTTATAAAGGAAAAGCAGAAAATCCTATTCTAGGCAGTGGCCATTTCACCAAGCTAATGCTGACATCATATCCTCCCTGACTCTTATTTCCCCCCCTCCCTTCTCTTGCTCATTGTGTATTCATTAGCTGCCCTCCTCCCAGAGTCTTCAGACACTCCCACTGAGGTGTATACTAACAACTGTACTGTCTTTTTTTCTTTACACATCCAATCACTGAGTCACCTCAGCCTTGCTTGTAAACACAAGTAATCAGAGGGTGTTTCTGATAAGCAGCTAGGCAGGGAAATAAATGGAAGAGGAGGAATATATTATAGATAAAAAGAACCCCCCAGCATTCAACTGTTTGTCACTGACTACTAAAGGGCCAGTGCTCCTAAAGTATGTGATAACACCAAACCATAACAGCAGAATAAGTATTGCAAGTTTTGAATGCAGGATTAGCATCTTTATCACTTAATACACTCAGACCAGTTGCTGTTGAAATTTGATTTTTATGGTGACAATAAATAAATACATTTGCTTTAAGTAAATTCTAGAGGTTCCTATGTGTGAGAATGCCGCGATATTAGTAGTTACAGAAATACTCCAACCAGTTTGCCTTTCTTTCCTATTCTAACAGTTGACGTTAATGGTAAAGGTCCTTGCACATTGTGTCCATTGTGTTGGGTTGCATCGGACAATATCATGAGAACGCAAAATAATGCAATGATAGTCCTATGGGGCTTTAACATATAGTGCCATGCGATGCTGTGTGGCGGGTTAAAAAATAGAGTAATGTACAGCATACTGTGTGTTAACAAGGTAATGTGTGCATTTACAGTACAGTGGTAGTGATGACTGTGATCTGCTAATTACAATTACGCGAAATTATGCATACATTTCTGCAATTACACATTCACATATTTGTAATTCAATTGACTGTGTAATAATTCGTAATTACGCATTCATTTTTTGTGCCGACTTTGGCCGTGAATAGCAAAGCCCCAATACACGCTACTGCAACCAAAATTGCTACATATGTTAAGAAGAATAGTAGGTACAAGAAAAAAATTTTTTTTCAAAAAGACATTTTAGTTTTTGAGAAAATCGATTTTAAATTTGCAAAGAAAAATGTTTTTTTAAACCCAGAAAAATGACAGTTTAAAAAAATGTTTTTGTATTTTTAAAATCGATTTTCTCAAAAACTACAAGGTCTTCTCGAACAATTCTTTTTGTAACTTGTACCCACTATTCTTCTTAACATATGTTGCAATTTTGGTAGCAATAGCGTGTATGGGTGCTTTGCTATTCACCGCCAAAGTCGGCACAATATTACGCGTTAATTACGCGTAAATTCATGCGTTTAGGAACAATAAACAATAAACTACGACATTAATAACAATATTACCTTGAAATTTTGCATTATGATTACGATGCGTAATTGCGTATTACGATGTGTAATTACGCATGAGCTTAATTGGTGCTCATCACTATACAGTGGCAGGGAAGCATACTTCCATTCTACGGTATGAGTCACAGTGTTGTCGCACCACATGTCCAACGCCCAGTGCAACTCTTCAGCCATGTTGTAATTGTACAACGTACAAGTACAAGTGTGAAAGGGCCCTTACTGAAGTTCTTGATCTGCATAGCTGCCTCATGACTGGGTGTGTTGAAGTGAACCCGAGGTGAAAATATACTGATAAGATAAATAATTGTATTTATCCTCCGACTCCTAAAAAATAACTTTTTTTTTTTGCCATCCCATGGTTTTATTTTTTATTATTAAACATTTACAAAGTAGATTGAATGTTTTCTTGTCTCTGCTCAGTGGCAGCCTATTAAGTGTCCCTTAATGAACATGAACTAATTAGTACATGAACTAATGACCTTTTTCTATCTTCCCCTGCTCTCAGAAGATGTATTCTGCCAGGAAAACTTCAGTAATTTGCTTTATCAGTGAGTAATCAGTGAGTTTTACTATATTCCCCACAAGGTACCCACAGGACAGAAGCTGTCACTTCCATGTCGAAAAATTAACTCTTTCAAGCAGCAAAACAGACTGGTTATTGAAATGTTTTGTACTGTACATACACATGTTTATCTCATCATATCACATGTCGCCTCGGGTGCACTTTAAAGAGACTCTGAAATCTCTTTTTTTACATGTTTTTGTCATAAACTCCAGTTAAGCATGAATGCCCCTGTTGAATCGCCGCATCCCCGCGGCAGATTGGTGACTTGTTACAGTTTAATAGTCCTGCAGAGCTCCGTAGCTCGCAGGGCTTCACTTCCTCAATGAGGCAGAGCTTCAGGCTGTAGCTCTGCCTCCTCCGCAGTCAATCTCTGCAGATCGCCGCCTCTCCCCACCCCTCTCAGTCTTCCTTTCCCTGAGAGGGGCGGAGAGGAGGCGGAGATTCGCGGAGATTGATTGTGGAGAGGCTGAGCTACAGCTCAAAGCTCAGCCTCTCCAGGAAGAGAAGCCCTGCATGTCAGGGCAGCACAATCGTAGAATTTTGCAGGTCAATTACACTGTAATAAATAACCCAGCTGCCGCGGGAATGCGACGATTCAAGGGGGGCATTCATGCTTTATGACAAAAGCAGGGGAGAAAAGAGACTTCAGAGTCTCTTTAAAGGGAACCTAAACTGAGAGGGATATGGATGTTTCCTTTTAAACAATTCCAGTTGCTTGTCAGTCCTGCTGATGTCTTTGGCTGCAGTAGTGGCTAAATTGCACACCTGAAACAAGCATGCAGCTAATACAGTCAGAGCACCTGATCTGCATGCTTGTTTAGGGGCTGTGGCTGAAAGCATTAGAGACACAGGATCAGCAGGAGAGCCAGGCAACTGGTATTATTTTAAAAGGAAAAATCCATATCCTTCTCAGTTTAGGTTCCCTTTAAGACAAGAATATACAAGAGCACAGGGCCCATATGCAATTGACTTTTTCTCCTAGGTGATACTTTCAAAACTTGTCAATAAAATATCCTTTAAACAAATACTCCAAATAATTTTGATAGTACTTTTTCACCTACTTTTTGGAACGTTTTCAATTGCAAAGTGCTCAAAAACTATTTTAAATGCAGGATGAAAAATGATCTACGAGGAGAAAACTCAGGTGAAAAAGTTAATTGCATATGCCCCCTGCCATAAAAAGCCCTTTAACCACTTCCCAACTGAGGGGTTTTACCCCCTGGCCACCAGAGCAATTTTCACCTTTCAGCGCTCCTTCCATTCATTCGTCTATAATTTTATCATTACTTATCGCAATGAAATGAACTATATCTTGTTTTTTTCGCCACCAATTAGGCTTTCTTTAGGTGGGACACTATGCCAAGAATTATTTTATTCTAAATGTGTTTTAATGGGAAAATAGGAAAAAATGTGGGAAAAAATTTATTATTTTTCAGTTTTCGGCCTTTATAGTTTTTAAATAATGCATGCTACTGTAATTAAAACCCATTAAATGTATATGCCTATTTATCCCGGTTATAAAACCGTTTAAATTATGTCCCTATCACAATGTTTGCCGCCAATATTTTAGTTGGAAATAAAGGTGCATTTTTTTCAGTTTTGCGTCCATCCCTAATTACAAGCCCATAGTTTATAAAGTAACAGTGTTATACCCTCTTAACATAAATATTTAAAAAGTTCAGTCCCTAAGGTAACTATTTATGTATTTTTTTTTAATTGTAAATTTTTTATTTTTTTTTTAATTACAAAAAAAAAAAATTGGGGAGTGTGGGAGGTAAGGAGTTAATTTTTTGTGTAAAAAAAGTTTATTTGTGTGTAAAAAATGGTTAGGGTGTAGTTTTACTATTTGGCCACAAGATGGCAACATTACCAATTTGTTTCATACGATCTGCAAGCGTCCTTCAGGACTCTTGCAGGAAGTAGAAAGAGGCTGGAACTTTGATATTTTTTCACAATGATCGCGCTGCTCAGCCGAGTGGCAGCGGATCATTGCGGGGCTGAGATCAACGAACGGGAATGGATTTTCCCGTTCGTTGATCTCTGGGCGAGCGGGCGGCGGCGTGTTTACTAGCGGCGGGCGGCGTGTTTACGAGCGGGAGCGCGGACAGCGGCGGGAGTGCGCAGAGTACGGATTTCTCCGTCCCTGGGGGTGAAAGGATGGAAAAAGGGGCGGAGAAATCCGTACGCGCGGGGGTAAAGTGGTTAAACCAACAGCAAGCAAGAAAATACACACAATAATTTTGATAGTACATTTTCAACAAATTTGTAATACTTTTTCAATTGCAAAGTGCTGAAAAGTTATTTTAAAGAGAAGATGAAAAATTATCTCCTAGGGGGAAATTTAAAGAGAATCTGTACTGTAAAATTCTTACAATAAAAAGCATACCATTCTATTCATTATGTTCTCCTGGGCCCCTCTGTGCTGTTTCTGCCACTCCCTGTTGCAATCCTGGCTTGTAATTGCCAGTTTTAGGCAATGTTTACAAACAAAAGACATGGCTGCTAACCAGCTTGTGACAGGCTGAGAGGAGCTCAGTCTGTGACTCATACAGAGCCTGCAGGGGGCGTGGAGAGGGTGTGTATAGCTTCTATCCTATCACAGGCAGAGCAGCACATTCCTGCCTGAGTCTCTGAGCCCGACAAAGCCGTCAGAGGAAAGAAGATTAGATTATATAACAGAGATAATACAGCCACTGTGCAACTAGGAAAGGCTGCAGTAAGACGGACCACATTAGAACAGGTATAGGAACTTATAGGATAGAAGAAACAAGGCTGCACATTTTGTTACAGAGTCTCCTTAAAGGGATACTGTAGGGGGGTCAGGGGAAAATGAGTTGAACTTACCCGGGGCTTCTAACAGTCCTCCGCAGACATCCTGTGTTGGCGCAGCCACTCGCCGATGCTCCGGCCCCGCCTCCGGTTCACTTCTGGAATTTCAGACTTTAAAGTCTGAAAACCACTGCGCCTGCGTTGCCGTGTCCTCGATCCCACTGATGTCATCAAGAGCGCACAGCGCAGACCCAGTATGGTCTGTGTCTGCGCAGTATGCTCCTGGTGACATCAGCGGGAGCGAGGACACGGCAATGCAGGCGCAGTGGTTTTCAGACTTTAAAGTCAGAAATTCCAGAAGTGAACCGGAGGCGGGGCCGGAGCATTGGGGAGTGGCTGCGCCAACACAGGATGTCTGCGGGGGACCATTAGAAGCCCCGGGTAAGTTCAGCTCATTTCCCCCGACCCCCCTACAGTATCCCTTTAAAGGACTTCCGAGGCCAAAATTAAGAAAATCACACTGTACCTTTTTATTAGCAGAATCCACGGAGGACGTCCTGCCCATCCTCCGCTCCATTCCGCCATCAATGCAGGTCTTTCCGTTCCCCTATGGCTTGGCCCGACCCCACCGAACGGGTTGCATCGTTTCCACCTCTAAGATGGCCGCCGCCATGCTCCGCGGCTGCGCAGTACGCTTTGCACTTGGGGAGCATGCCGGGACCTAATACGCGGCGGGAGGCGGGCAATAGGCTGCGCAGTCGCGCCAGCGGCAAAGCGTACTGCGCAGCCGCGGAGCATGGTGGCGGCCATCTTAGAGGTGGAATCGGTGCGACCCATTCGGTGGGGTCGGGCCAAGCCATAGGGGAACGGAAAGGCCTGCATTGATGGCGGAACGGAGCGGAGGATGGGCAGGACGTCCTCCGTGGATTCTGCTAATAAAAAGGTACAGTGTGATTTTCTTAATTTTGGCCTCGGAAGTCCTTTAAGGGAAAAAGTGAATTGAATATATGGGCCCATGGCCCATATGCAATTCACTTTTTCACCTAAGTTTTCTCCTAGGTGATATTTTTATAAGGTTCTTGTTATCGAGGGCCAGGGCTCAACAGCAAAGCAGCTCCAGTCTCAACCAACACCACTAAGGATAGGGAGCTCAGACCTGAACAACTCAGACTGTGTGCGCAGCCTGGGAGTACTGATTGATGGGAAATTAAGCTTCAGGAATCAAATCTCAGCTGTTGTGAAACATTCCTTCTTTCACCTAAGGAATATTGCAAGGATTAAACACCTAATTCCTTCAGAGGATCTTCCAACCCTAGTTCATGCCTTCGTCACATCAAGGTTAGACTACTGCAACGTCCTCTACACAGGCCTGCATAAGAAAGACTTACGCCGCCTGCAATTAGTACAGAATGCCGCCGCAAGGCTGTTAACGAGCCAACCCCGCCATTGCCACATAACACCAACCCTGAGCTCACTCCACTGGCTACCGATAAAATGGAGAATTCTGTTTAAGATTGGCTTACTGACATTCAAATCCTTGCACAATCTGGGCCCTGGATACCTGAAGGAGTTGTTGCAACTACATCACACCCCCCACAATCTTAGATCAAAAGGACGTAACACCTTGGTCACCCCCAGAGTCCACCTCAAAACCTTTGGAGACAGAGCCTTTTGTCATGCTGCCCCTACACTTTGGAACTCCCTGCCACACCCAATCAGGACAGCCCCATCCCTGGAAGCATTTAAGTCTAAACTGAAAACCTACCTCTTTAGTCTGGCATTCATGAACATCTGACTATCTCCTCTGTAACACAACCCAGCCTGAAACCCTGTATTAATCTGAGACACAGCTATGCGCTTTGAGTCCTATGGGAGAAAAGCGCTTTACAAATGTTATTGTATTGTATTGTATATTTTCACAACTTGTAATAAAAATATCTTTTAAACCATAAAAAAATAAATACTAAAATTAATTTTGACTTTACTTTTTCACCTAGTTTTTGGTACTTTATCCATTCTAAAGTGCTAAAAAAGTTACTGCAAATTGAAGATGAAAATGTATCTCCTAGCAGAAAACTCAGGAGAAAAGGTGAATGGCATATGGCCCCAGGTGTTCCTTATTAGGCGCTCATTAGGTACACAGTATTTATGTTATGTTTGTTATAAATATATGTTAGCCTAATATATATATGGTATTGGTCAGCGCTGCATAATATGCTGGCACTTTAAAAATACAATAAATAAATTAAATAAATTGTGAGGTTCTCAGGGGAAGGATTATGTGTTAGCTGGGTGGTCACAACATCTAGTACAGTTTACACCGAAAAAAATAACAGGATTTAAGGAAATGGAAGTTGCTTCCAAAGACATTTGGATTTGTCAGTCTTATTATTTGCTGGTGTCTTTTAATATGCACTTGCTGTAGAGCATTATATTAGCGGATTCTTCGATCTCTTACAAACTCCAATGGAAAGACAAACCAAAGAGATAGGTATTGGGAGCCGCCAAGTATGTGTGTATTCAATAGTAGTGCCTGTTAATTGGAGTGCTGATTATGGCTGATAGCTTGAATATCGGTAATGTACTATTAGCAATGATCAACTATCGATTCCGTTATCTATACCTCACACTAACCCTCTAGCTACACAAAACATTAACCTCCACACCCAGGGTCGGGCTGGGACACTAAGGGTCCACCGAGGAAGTTTCAGCCTGGGGCCTACAAGCCCCCAATTTGGAGCTCACATACCAATGTACTCTGTACATTTTCTACAGATGTCAGTGCTATATGCAAGGTTGGGCCGAGGCAGAGGCGAGATAGGCTCCAGCCTCAGGGCGAAGTGTATCATTCCCCTATTGTGTTTGAAGCAGAGAGAAATAAGAAAAGGAGATACATAGCAGTGACTACAAGCCAGATAACTAGAGATTAAGGTGTAAAGGGGATGGGTGCCCTGGGGAGCCTCTTAGTCTAACAGAAATCAGAGTGTGACTGCTGGAGTGGGAGGAGTGGAGGGGCGCACTTTGGTGTCTCAGCCTTGGGTGCTGGAGGACCTTGTCTCAGCTCTGGCTATATGAATACATAATAATTTGGTAGGACATTAGACTTTGACTATGGAAGGGAATAGATTGTGAGACTATGCAGGGACTGCTCCAGAAATGTTTTTGTTAGGGCGGCAGGGGGGCTGTGCAGGTGCTGGATTCACTGGCATGGAAGCTCAGTATATGTGGCGAGCGCAAAAGAAATTTCTACATCCAGCCAATCTGCCAGGTACCACGGCATTGGCGGACGTGAGGCAGCAGGGGCAAGAGGTAGGGCCTCCTGAAGTGCTCCACCTCGCCCTCCATATGCAGAGCAGTGCACAATGGACGCCATGGGTACAACTCACTTGTAAACATTGCTGGGAACTACAGCATCTCTTTCCCTATTGCACAGTTCAGCATCTTCTCTCTGATTCCTTCTAGTGGTGCTTTTTATTACTGCACCACTGCATGCTATCTACACGGGGAGGGGTTGCCTAAAACTAAGGCAAATCTGGCTATTTTTACTAAAGGGGACATGTGACTATTGATATTGGGAGAGGGCTACCTAATCCTAGGAGGCACATGTGGCTATCTAAACCGGAAGGGGGCTACCTAATCCTGGGGGCATTGGCTATATATACTAGGGTGGAAACTACTTAAGACTGGGAGCGAAGCTGACCATTTATACTTGTAAGGGTGTGTTCTAGCAACAGTTGGGGGTGTGGTCAACTCCCACGCTGTACCTGACCTGAGCACCCTTGTAAACGTAATGTGAATACATGTATGGTCGTGCAGCGGGATTAAATAGTGTATATTGGGTGCCAGGGATTGCTGGACCCCAAATTACTTCACCCTCTGAGTTGCTACGACTTAGTATTTAAAGAGACTCTGAAGCGAGAATAAATCTTGCTTCAGAGCTCATAGTTAGCAGGGGCATGTGTGCACCTGCTAAAACGCCGCTATCCCGCGGCTAAACGGGGGTCCCTTCACCCCCAACCCCCCCCCCCCCCCCCGCAAAACTTGGTCGTCAACTTGGTCGTATATTTTCTCTTCCTGGAGGCAGGGCTAACGGCTGCAGCCCTGCCTCTCAGCAAGTCTATCAGACGCGCATCGCCGCCTCTCCCCCGCCCCTCTCAGTGAAGGAAGACTGAGAGGGGCGGGGGAGAGGCGGAGGTACGCGTCTGATAGACGTGTGTGAGGGCAGGGCTGCGGCGGTTAGCCCTGCCCCAATGCGGAAGCGCTCCCTGGCTGTACGGAGGGGATTTGGGGGTGAAGGGACCCCGGTTAAGCCGCGGGATAGCGGCGTTTTAGCAGGGGCACACATGCCCCTGCTATCTATGAGGTCTGAAGCGAGATTTATTCTCGCTTCAGACTCTCTTTAACACCGCAGGGAATTTCAGTGGCAGCAGGGGGAGCCATCATTCAGCTCTCCCTGCACCCAACAGACCAGGCGGCAAGAACATATTTACTCTGGTCAGGTGGCCCCAATTTACTTTTGCCCCGGGGCCCCATTGGAGCTAGAACCAGCCGTGCTAACCTCGTTGCCAACTCGCCACCCCCCGCTACATGATAGCCGGAGTTCAGCTATGTAATAGCCTAACCTTGGCTTTAACCAATTTGCCACCCCTTCTGAATGATTCCTGGAGTTCGCCTATATATAATACCTGAGCAGCGTTACCCAATTTAACCACTAGACACCTTAGTCGCAATTTACTTTGTGGTCTATGGCAGCACCCTTATTTTGCAATTGGATCGAGCGCCCACATTAACGACACTCCAATTGGTATGAATGTGGCAGCTCCCCCAGGACCACTCAACTCCAATTGGCGTGAAGTGCTGGGGCAGCGTTTTGCAGGAGATCGCGCAAACTAATGTGCGCGCATCTCCGCTTGAATGACGGCGCACCTATACCTGGCTAAGCTATATTGGAGCACCTATACCTGGCTAACCTATACTGAGATTCCTATACCTGGCTAACCTATACTGGGGCACCTATAACTAACCTATACTAGAGGTGCCTATACCTGGCTAACCTATATGGGGGAACACATATCTGGCTAACCTATAAAGTGCTCAACTATACCTGGCTCAGCTATACTGGGGCACCTATACCTGGCTAACCTATACTGAGAGCACTGATACCTGGCTAACCTATACTTGGGGCACCTATACCTTCCCATCTGTACTGGGGACACCTATGCCTGGCTGCCTTTACGGAGGCGGGCTAAAGATCACATCGCAAATAATATTCTTGAACCCATGGGCGTGGGGGGATGGGAACAATATTGACACCCTCGCCCTGGGAGCAATTTAGGCTAGAAACTGCCCTGAGCACAGAGTAATGTTCATGCTGGATCCACATACCTCTGTGCATTGCTCATTCCTCTCCTTTCCTCCAGTCCTTGTGATCACTCCTTGAAAAAATGATGTTGGCTAAAGTCTTTTTTTTGTTAGCAGGGAATAACAAGAGGAATGGATATTGCATAGAGCTATGTGGATCCAGCTTGAGCATACCCATGGGCTTAAAGAGACTCTGTAACAAATTTTTCAGCCTTAGTTCTTCTATCCTATAAGTTCCTATGCCTGTTCTAATCTGCTCTGGCTTACTGCAGTCTTTCCTAACTGCACTGTCTCTGTAATAAATCAATGTATCTTTCCTCTGTCCTGTTTGTCGGGCTAAAGCTTGATTGTGTGGAATGTGCAGGGCTGCTTGTGATTGGTAGAAGGGATACACACCCTCTGCAGGCCCCCTGCATACTCTGAATGACTCACACACTATGCTTAGCTGAGCCTATTAGAAGCTGGTTAGTTTGTTTGTAAACACTGCCTAAAACTGTTAATTACAAGCCAGGATTGCAGCAGAGAGTGGCAGAAACAGCACAGAGGGGCACAGGAGAAAATAATGAATAGAATGGTATGCTTTTTATTGTAAGAATATTAGAGTACAGATTCTCTTTAAAGTGTATTCACCTCTGATCAGGTATACTTTAAAAAACAGTTTATAAAATGAGTTCTGAAATCTTGGAAATGTGTTGAAGTTGGCCATAACTACTCCCAGCTTCTACCATTTTTTATTTCTCAAATCACATTGCGGAAAGCACTGATTATGACATAAGTTTCTATTCCTGAAGCATGTATTATCCCTTAAGGGAAAAACATCTGACAATCACTAATGATAGTCCCAGGAGAACCAATTCTGGGTACAACCAAGCTTACATGCTAATTGTAATGCATTATGGAGTGTGATGTATATAAATACCAAGATCTCAGCCGACTATCAGTATAGAGAGGCAAGACTGAAGCCAACTTGACAGCTGCCTCCACCTAGGAAAAAACAAAGGCTACGTGAGTACAAAGGTAAGCACTTATACAAATCAATTTAAATCAGGCCTAAACTCTATTTTGGTAAACTGTAAATAAAGGGTTTTTGTTGAAGGAGGAGGTTAGTCTAGGGTTGCTCACCATAACAATTTCAAAGCAAAGCAGAATTTCCAAAGGAGGAAACTTAGCCCAACTGAAGTTATAGCTGAAAATAAAGATAAAGAGACTCTGTAACAAAAATGTCATCCTGTTTTCTACCATCCTACAAGTTCCTAAACCTATTCTAATGTGCTCTGGCTTACTGCAGCACTTTCTACTATCACCATCTCTGTAATAAATCAACTAATTTTTCCCCTGTCGGATTTGTCTGGAAGGCTGCCAACTCTTCAGTGTTATTGATCTGTTATGCATAACCCCCCCTCCAGGCCCCCTCTATGCACACTCCCGTGTGTGTTATTTACATTAGGCAGCCTCTCTGCTCTCTTATCTTTTACAAGCTGGATAAATCGTCCTCTGTTAGGCTGTGAAAAGAGCTGGGCTGTCCAGGGCCGGTTTAAGCAACAATGGGGCCCCAGGGCAAAATAAGCTTGGGGGGCCCCCCCAACATATACCCCGGAACAAAAATCGGCATTAGGGGACCTTTTTTGCAGCTGGTATAGTCAGGGTTTGAAGCCCCAATCGGTCGGAGCTCCACATTCTGGCTATCCCAGCCTGCATGGGGGACAAGGGGTTAAAAAGTTTCAGGAGGGGGGACCCCACATAATTAAAAAAAAAAAAAAAAATCCCACACTCTACACATAAAAAAAAAATTGGAAAAATAGGAAAAAATGCCAGGGATCTTCATACAGCCATATTGCGGCTGTATAGCGATCCCTGGCCAAAGCGCTGCGGCTGCGTATGGACCCCCTGGAAACCCCGTCAGGAAATTTATTGCGCTTTTGTTTGATGCATGTAAAATTACACTACCGTTAGGTTTGCTACTAAAAGTGACATTTACCGCATTTCAAAATATACTTTTTTCCTTCGAAACTTTAAAATCAATTTTCTCAAAAACTACAAGGTCTTTTTGAAAAATTGTTTTTTCCCCTTATTCCTAATGATCTCCTTAACGTATCCTGAAAATTTAGGGTTTCTAGCATTTAAGATGGATTTGCTATTAACCATTAAAGTCGGCAGGTTTTTAAATGTGTATTTTTTTCCTTTGAAAATTTAAAATCGATTTTCTCAAAAACTATAAGGCCGATTTGAATTTTTTTTTCCTCTTGTAGCCACTGGGGGCCCCTACAAGCTCTGGGGCCCTGGGGCAGCTGCCTCCTTTGCCTTAATGGTAGCGCCGGCCCTGGGGCTGTCACATACTGAGGAATTACAGACACAGAGCTGTCTGCAGGAAGAAACAATCAGCCTGTCACTCTTCAGTGGAAGATAGCTGCAGGGGGTAGAAGGTAAACACACAAATGATCTCTTAAAATTCAAAAGGAAGGCTGTATACAGCCTGCTTGTGTATGGATGTATTTTCTATGTGTGGACATACTGTACATAAACCTACTTCCTGTTTTGGTGGCCATTTTGTTTGTTTATAAACAAACTTTTTAAAACTGTTTTTGACCACTTTTAATGCGGCGGGGAGTGGCGAAATTGTGACAGAGGGTAATAGGAGATGTCCCCTAACACACTGGTATGTTTACTATTGTGCGATTTAAACAATACAGATTCTCAAATAATACACAATTACAATACTTCACCTTAGGAGTCTGCTTTTAATCAATCCCCCTTTAAATTTAGTTTGGTTAAAAAAAAATTTAAAAAGAGGAATAGGGCGGTCACAATGGTTATTCATTTGCTGTTTGCCTTCTTTACACCCCTTCCTCCTCCTCCGATGGCGCTACAGCCCAATTTGAGCTTTGGCTTTCTTCAGTTTTCTGCCCCATCCTATTGCTGCCTGTTTCCAGGTGTGTATCTTAGGCAATTCTTTGGCATCTTTGTCAACTTAATCTTAAGTTTAAGTTATCTATTTCCAATGGTTTTTAAAAATATATGTATATATCAACACTATACTTAATCTTTTGGGGACCGCCATAGGTAAATCCTATGCCGCACTCGTGGCTGTCTAAGCCTGATGTGGCATATAATTTACGCCGCATGCCGTTTCCACTCCCGACGCGATCATGCGCACCCGAGAGGGGAGATTAAGCTGTCACATGACAGCTGACATCTCCACTCAGTGATCACTATGATCGCCGGTGGAGCGTAGTGATCACCATTAGAGCTGCGGGGGAAGGGGGGGAAGAAGAGGATCCACTCACCTTCCTGACATTCCCCCAGGGATTGGCGCTCACCTCCGCTCTGGCCGCCATTCCCGCTCACTCTGACGTGTCGGGTCCCAGCTTGATTATGTCATACGAGCGGGGATGCCGGCCAGAGCGGAGGGTTCCACAGCTTCTCATCGCTGGAGCCTGAGAGGTAAGTAAAGGCTGCTGGCTACAGGGGGGGACCTGGCTACAAGAGGGACACCATGCCCAGCTAGCCCTACCAGAGATCTGGCTGCCTGACGCCCCCAAATGAACCCCCCATGCAAAATCGCCTTGTCCTTCAGGGAGGTTAGGCGGCCGCCCCAAAAGCGTTGATTTATCTTCCTTAATGTGTAATAGATTGCAAATATTGTTTAGTGTATCATGTCCTAAAATATGGTAGGTGTGAGGAACTCTCCAGTGGTGTCCTCTGTCGGGCACAGCCCAGCTGCTGCCAGGCAATTGTGACTTCCCTGTATGCAGCATGCAATGCAGCTACAGAGTGCTGGCAGCATTTGCAGTGACTGTCATGTCCATTTGCAATCAGTTTGCAGTTCTTGAATTATAAGACAATCAGAGCAGCAGAGGATTGATTAACAACCATTCGGCAGTTGCTTTGGAATTTACATGTGACATTTTGGTTGTTGCCATCTATCATGGATTCACCTGCGCCTCCTGCGCCATTGTATGAAATTGCGCATGCGAGACATGATTCAGAGTATATTTTTAACTTTGTAGTTTTGCTTAAAAAAACAGTGTTTGTTTATTTCAGCCCATAAAGCCATTACCTCTATCCCCTCACATTCTTTGGGTCTACATCAAAGGGTATCGATAGGGAGGGGCCAGAGCAGTCCAGATCTCCTCATAAATGCCTAGCTACATTTCTCCGTGTATGGTAATGGGGGAATGCCCTAGAATTTACCTTGGAATAAATCATTTACTTTTTACTATAATTAATCAGCATTTGCAAAAATGCCAGCCAGACCAACATTAGCAGTTGGGCACTGGACGCAACCTGAAAGTGTTTAAGCCAGAAAGCTAGTGATGAGCAGAAATTACACCTGTACATGATTATGCATCAAAATTTGCAATTATGCATAGTAAATTGTAATGCAAAATTTCAGAGAAAATTGTAATTAATTTCGCATGTAATAGTAATATTTCATAATTTCGCTTAATTTTTCGCATCATTTTTGCATCATTGTGCGTAATTTTGTACGACTTTGCCACTTAATACCAAAGCCCCCATACAAGCTATTGACCCCAAAATTGCTACATACTGTATGTTAAGCGGAGTACTGGAAACAAGTCAAAAAAATATTTTTCAAAAAGATCTTGTAGTTTTTGAGAAAATCAATTTTAAAAATGCAAAGACAAATGTTTTTTAAACTGAATTTGTAATTCACTGCTAAAGTCGGCATGAAATTACGCAAACATTACGCAAAATTCTACGCAAAATTACGAATGAATTTACAAATCCTAATTTCGAAAATGTATGTGACATTTCACGTTATCGTAATTAGTAGATTACGATCATCACTACAGAAAGCAGGTGTCTACCACCTTCTGTCACAAAGATATGGTTTACTCTGAGCTTAAATATAATACTTCATATGTTTTTAGTGTCAGTGAGTAGCAGAGGAAGCAAGGAACACACAGGTCTCATTTTCCAAATTTACTGTATATACTCGAGTATAAGTCTAGAAATTTAGGTCTGACGTACTAAGTAAAAGTATAGGGGGCGACTTATACACGAGTCACATGTAACACTGAGCACACTGGGTAATGTGTGTACTAATAGTGACATTCCCATTTGCAGCAATTTACCCCTGTGGTAAGTGACACTTTTCTGATAAAGGAAATGCCATGAAAACAAAGGTCTGAAAGTCCCGGCCACAACAATTAACATGGAAAGGGGCAGGGGGTTAATGCTGGACTGCAGGAAGGGGAGTAAATAATTGCTGTGCTTGGAGGCCTGGAAGAGTTATTGGCTACACTAAAAGACAGAAGGGGTTAATGGCAGCAATACTTTATGCAGTGCAGTCATTAACCCCTCCTGGGCCCCAAGTGCAGCCAATATTTTTTCTGGGTAGACTTATACTTGAGTCAATAAAAAGTTCCAGCCTAAGAGCATCAATTATTGGAGTTGACTTATACACGAGGTGGACTTATATTCGTGTATGTACGATATGTATTGGACTGATGCAGAGATATGATTACTTAAGATATTTCATATCTCTTTCTGCCTCTGATGACAAGGGGTGGAACTGAACCATGTGGCAGAGACTACCCATCTCTTGTTACCATTTCACCCCTCCAGCCGAGAAAGAGTTAAATTGCTGGATACACAGGATACAGAGAGCTCCTGCTGCTAGCGTATCCATGTTACCATCAAAGACTCTGGCTTTTACTATTGGATTATAACCCACAGAACTTCAGCAGGAGACTGTAATTCTACGAACTGCTGAAACATTTTATCCAGTTACTTTCACTTTTATTCCTTTTATTTTACTATACCAATCTGTTAATTTCCAGTATTCATTTATGCATTATGTTCCTATAAAATAAACAATTAAAAATTGTATGTCTAAGTGCTTGTCCTGAACATCTCTGAAAAAGGCTCTCGCTTTTCTGAGGATCGGCTTTCTTCAGAAAAAGCCAGCCCGGATCGGAGTCCACGGTACTGCGCAGGCACAAGCGATCTGCCCCTGCACAGTAGCACAAAATTGGGCTTGGTCATTTCCGCTGGAGCCCCAAGCGGGATGGTGCTAGTGCATGTGAACAGGGAGGCCACACTCTGGGGGTCCCAGTGTTGGAACGGGTTGACGTACATGGATGGGGGAAGCCTCTTTAGGATCTGGAGGTTTCCCTCTCCTGAGGTAAGTATGATTTCTTCCTTCAAATAAGTCACAGGTTTACTTTAATGTCAGCTCTGTAAATACCTATCTGGCTGCAATTGCAAATTGAAACAGAATTAAAAGCACTGAATTGCAAAAATGACGAGCAAAAATCATCTATATTTATGGACCTTTTCAGTGGAATTCCCCTTTGAAGCTCAACTTCCAGGAAAATTATTTTTATTGCAGTTTTTGACAGTGAGGTGAGGACTTAAAATTATTTTTGCTGTCTTCTAACCCTGTCGGTAAAATTCCCTCATTTCTTGTCTAAACGAGCAGCAGGTACATCTCTCTTGGGGTATCAGAAATAGCAACATATAAAACATTTCTTGTTGAATGATGAAGCCAGGATTGACAGTTTTTTATATTAAAGTGTACCCAAGGCAAGAGGTGACATGATGAGATAAACATGTGTATTTACAGTGCAAAACAGCTACAGTCATGGCTGAAATTGTTGGCACCCCAGAAATTTTTCCAGAAAATCCAGTATATCTCACAGAATAGTATTGCAATAACACATGTTTATGCCCTTTGTGTGTACTGGAACAAATCAAAAACATGGAGGAAAGAAAGCATATTGTACATAATGTCATAAAAAACGCCAAAAATGGGCTGGACAAAATTATTGGCACCCTTAAGTTATAATTTGGTTGCACACCCTTTGGAAAAAATAACTGAAATCAGTCGCTTCCTATAACCATCAAAAAGTTTCTTACACCTCTCACCCGGAATTTTGGACCACTCTTAGTTTGCAAACTGCTCCAGGTCTCTCAATTTCGTCCATGACTGTATGACAGCCTTCCCTTGGCCTAACTCGGACTTGAATTGCTGGGTCTCTGAAAAATCACATAATCATGGATACCCTGTTTGCATGTATAACCTGATATGTTGTATAACTGTTTGCTACCTCTCTGTCTGTCACCCCTTGTTTACATTGTATGTATCCCTATTTATTGTCCAGCTCCGCGTAATATGTTGGCGCTTTATAAATACAATAAATAATAATAAACATAGTAATAACCAGGCTGTTTTACTTGTTCCATGTCCCTGTCTGAAAGAGTTAATTTTTAGTCATGGAAGTGACAGCTTCTGTCTTGTGGGTTCCTTATTGGGAATACAGGTAGTCCCTGACTTATGAACGCCTGACTTACGAACGACTCGCCGATACAAACGGCATGGATTCTCTGTTTCCATGGGAACAAGTAAAAAAACTATTTTCAAATTCGACTTGTAGTTTTTGAGAAAATCGATTTTAAAAAATTCAAAGAGAAAATGGCTTTTAAACTTGTATAAGCAGGTACAGAGGACAGAGGGGACACAGAGGGAGACACTGGAGGCACAAGGGGGCACAGAGAACATACAGGAGACAGATATGGCACAATGTTCCGACTTAAGAACAGATTCAGGTTAAGAACTAACCTACAGTCCCTATCTCGTTCGTTAACCGGGGCCTACCTGTATAGTAAACATCACTGGTAAGCAAATTACAGCCATAAAGTTTTCATGGCAGAATACAACTTCTGAGGGCGATATAAAAAAAACATGAACTATTTACCTTTTTCTAACGCTGGGACACCTAATAGGCTGCTACTGAGTAGAGACAGTAAAACATTCAATCTAGTTTGCAAATGTTTAAATATAAACTAAAACCATGGAATAGCTAAAAAAAGGTCATTTTTATGAGTAGGAGGATAAATACAATTGTTTATCTCATCAGTTCATTTTTACCTCAGGTTCTCTTTAACCACTTAACGACCGCCCCCAGCCGATGGGCGGCGGCAAAGACCGGGCCCAAACGACCGCAATACGCCCATCGGCGGGGGCGGCTGCGTGGGTGGCTATGCGGCGATCGCGTCATTCGTGACGCGATCAGCCGCCGGGGACTGGCTCCGCCCACCGCTCGTAGTAACCCGCCGGCCGTTCGGAAGCGCCGGCGGGTTACTAGCACCCGGATCGCCGCATGGAAATAGTATAATAGGCTTTGTAATGTATACAAAGCCTATTATACTGGCTGCCTCCTGCCCTGGTGGTCCCAGTGTCCGAGGGACCACCAGGGCAGGCTGCAGCCACCCTAGTCTGCACCCAAGCACACTGATTTCCCCCCCCCTGCCCCCTGATCGCCCACAGCACCCCTAAGACCCCCCCCTGCCCACCCCCCAGACCACTGTTTGCACCCAGTCACCCCCCTAATCACCCATCAATCACTCCCTGTCACTATCTGTCAACGCTATTTTTTTTTTATCCCCCCCCCTGCCCACTGCCCCCTCCTGATCACCCCCCCACCCCTCAGATTCTCCCCAGACCCCCCCCAGACCCCTCCCCCCGTGTACTGTATGCATCTATCCCCCCTGATCACCTGTCAATCACCCGTCAATCACCCGTCAATCACCAGTCAATCACCCCCTGTCTCTGCTACCCATCAATCAGCCCCTAACCTGCCCCTTGTGGGCAATCTGATCACCCACCCACACCAATAGATCGCCCGCAGATCCGACATCAGATCACCTCCCAAATCCATTGTTTACATCTATTCTCTCCTCTAAACACCAACTAATTACCCATCAATCACCTATCAATCACCCCCTATCACCACCTGTCACTGTTACCCATCAGATTAGACCCTAATCTACCCCTTGCGGGCACCCAATCACCCGCCCACACGCTCAGATTGCCCTCAGACCCCCCTTTATCAATTTGCCAGTGCAATATTTACATCTGTTATTCCCTGTAATAACCCACTGATCACCTGTCAATCACCTATCAATCACCCCCTGTCACTGCCACCCATCAATCACCCCCTGTCACTGCCACCCATCAATCAGCCCCTAACCTGCCCCTTGCGGGCAATCTGATCACCCACCCACACCAATAGATCGCCCGCAGATCCGACATCAGATCACCTCCCAAATCCATTGTTTACATCTATTCTCTCCTCTAAACACCCACTAATTACCCATCAATCACCTATCAATCACCCCCTATCACCACCTGTCACTGTTACCCATCAGATTAGACCCTAATCTACCCCTTGCGGGCACCCAATCACCTGCCCACACGCTCAGATTGCCCTCAGACCCCCCTTTATCAATTCGCCAGTGCAATATTTACATCTGTTATTCCCTGTAATAACCCACTGATCACCTGTCAATCACCTATCAATCACCCCCTGTCACTGCCACCCATCAATCACCCCCTGTCACTGCCACCCATCAATCAGCCCCTAACCTGCCCCTTGCGGGCAATCTGATCACCCACCCACACCAATAGATCGCCCGCAGATCCGACATCAGATCACCTCCCAAATCCATTGTTTACATCTATTCTCTCCTCTAAACACCCACTAATTACCCATCAATCACCTATCAATCACCCCCTATCACCACCTGTCACTGTTACCCATCAGATTAGACCCTAATCTACCCCTTGCGTGCACCCAATCACCCGCCCACACGCTCAGATTGCCCTCAGACCCCCCTTTATCAATTCGCCAGTGCAATATTTACATCTGTTATTCCCTGTAATAACCCACTGATCACCTGTCAATCACCTATCAATCACCCCCTGTCACTGCCACCCATCAATCACCCCCTGTCACTGCCACCCATCAATTAGCCCCTAACCTGCCCCTTGCGGGCAATCTGATCACCCACCCACACCAATAGATCGCCAGCAGATCCGACATCAGATCACCTCCCAAGTGCAGTGTTTACATCTCTTCTCTCCTCTAAACACCCACTAATTACCCATCAATCACCCCCTATCACCACCTGTCACGGTTACCCATCAGATTAGACCCTAATCTGCCCCTTGCGGGCACCCAATCACCCGCCCACACCTCAGAACATCCTCAGACCCCAGCCCTGATCACCTCGCTAGTGCATTGCTTGCATCTATTTCCCCCCTCTAATCACACCTTGAGACACCCATCAATCACCTCCTGTCACCCCCTAGCACACCTACCCATCAGAACAGGCCCTAATTTGCCCCGTGTGGGCTCCTGATCACTCGGCCAAACCCTCAGGTCCCCCTCAGACCCCCTTCCGATCACCTCCCCAGTGCATTGATTGCATCTATTTTCCCCTCTAACCGCCCCCTGAGACACCCATCAATCACCTCCTGTCACCCCCTAGCACTCCTATCCATCAGATCAGGCCCAAAACATCCTGTCATCTAAGAGGCCACCCTGCTTATGACCGGTTCCACAAAATTTGCCCCCTCATAGACCACCTGTCATCAAAATTTGCAGATGCTTATACCCCTGATCAGTCATTTTGAGAAATTTGGTTTCCAGACTACTCACAGTTTTGGGCCCGTAAAATGCCAGGGCAGTATAGGAACCCCACAAGTGACCCCATTTTAGAAAGAAGACACCCCAAGGTATTCTGTTAGGTGTATGATGAGTTCATAGAAGATTTTATTTTTTGTCACAAGTTAGCGGAAATTGATATGTATTGTTTTTTTTTTCACAAAGTGTCATTTTCCGCTAACATGTGACAAAAAAAAAATCTTCTATGAACTCACCATACTCCTAACAGAATACCTTGGGGTGTCTTCTTTCTAAAATGGGGTCACTTGTGGGGTTCCTATACTGCCCTGGCATTTAAGGGGCCCTAAACCGTGAGCAGTAGTCTAGAATCCAAAGGCCTCAAAATGACCTGTGAATAGGACGTTAGGCCCCTTAGCGCACCTAGGTTGCAAAAAAGTGTCACACATGTGGTATCGCCGTACTCAGAAGAAGTAGTATATTGTGTTTTGGGGTGTATTTTTACACATACCCATGCTGGGTGGGAGAAATCTCTCTGTAAAAGGACAATTGTGTGTAAAAAAAAATCAAACAATTGTCATTTACAGAGATATTTCTCCCACCCAGCATGGGTATGTGTAAAAATACACCCCAAAACACATTATACTACTTCTCCTGAGTACGGCGGTACCACATGTGTGGCACTTTTTTGCACCCTAAGTGCGCTAAGAGGCCCAAAGTCCAATGAGTACCTTTAGGATTTCACAGGTCATTTTGCGACATTTGGTTTCAAGACTACTCCTCACGGTTTAGGGCCCCTAAAATGCCAGGGCAGTATAGGAACCCCACAAATGACCCCATTTTAGAAAGAAGACACCCCAAGGTATTCCGTTAGGAGTATGGTGAGTTCATAGACGATTTTATTTTTTGTCATAAGTTAGCGGAAAATGACACTTTGTGAAAAAAAACAATTAAAATCAATTTCCGCTAACTTGTGACAAAAAAAAAAAATCTTCTATGAACTCACCATCCTACTAACGGAATACCTTGGGGTGTCTTCTTTCTAAAATGGGGTAATTTGTGGGGTTCCTATACTGTCCTGGCATTTTAGGGGCCCTAAACCGCGAGGAGTAGTCTTGAAACGAAATTTCTCAAAATGACCTGTGAAATCCTAAAGGTACTCATTGAACTTTGGGCCCCTTAGCGCAGTTAGGGTGCAAAAAAGTGCCACACATGTGGTATCGCCGTACTCAGGAGAAGTAGTATAATGTGTTTTGGGGTGTATTTTTCCACATACCCATGCTGAGTGGCAGAAATATCTCTATAAATAGACAATTGTGTGTAAAAAAAATAAAACAATTGTCATTTATGGAGATATTTCTCCCACCCAGCATGGGTATGTGTAAAAATACACCCCAAAACACATTATACTACTTCTCCTGAGTACGGCAATACCACATGTGTGGCACTTTTTTGCAGCCTAACTGCGCTAAGGGGCCAAAAGTCCAATGAGCATCTTTAGGCTTTACAGGGGTGCTTACAATTAGGCACCCCCCAAAATGCCAGGACAGTGAACACACCCCACAAATGACCCCATTTTGGAAAGTAGACACTTCAAGGTATTCAGAGAGGAGCATAGTGAGTCCGTGGCAGATTTCATTTTTTTTTGTTGCAAGTTAGAAGAAATGGAAACTTTTTTTTTTTCTTTTTTTTGTCAGAAAGTGTCATTTTCCGCTAACTTGTGACAAAAAATAAAATCTTCTATGAACTCACCATGCCTCTCACTGAATACTTTGGGATGTCTTCTTTCCAAAATGGGGTCATTTGGGGGGTATTTGTACTATCCTGGAATTTTAGCCCCTCATGAAACCTGACAGGTGCGCAGAAAAGTCAGAGATGCTTGAAAATGGGAAAATTCACTTTTGGCACCATAGTTTGTAAACGCTATAACTTTTACCCAAACCAATAAATATACACTGAATGGGTTTTTTTTTATCAAAAACATGTTTGTCCACATTTTTCGCGCTGCATGTATACAGAAATTTTACTTTATTTGAAAAATGTCAGCACAGAAAGTTAAAAAAATCATTTTTTTGCCAAAATTCATGTCTTTTTTGATGAATATAATAAAAAGTAAAACTCGCAGGAGCAATCAAATAGCATCAAAAGAAAGCTGTATTAGTGACAAGAAAAGGAGGTAAAATTCATTTAGGTGGTAAGTTGTATGACCGAGCATTAAACCGTGAAAGCTGCAGTGGTCTGAATGGATAAAAAGGCTCTGGTCCTTAAGGGGCGAAAAGACTGTGGTCCTGAAGTGGTTAAATGATCACTCATAAAAACTGTGAAATTTAAAATACATACATATAAAAAGTACATTTCTCCTAGAATAAAATGCACTATACATGACTATTTTTCCTTTGTTGCTCCCAGCCACTTACAGTAGGCAGTAAAAAGCTGACAGATCTGACCTAGTACATCTCCTCATGGGAGATTGTCAGTATTACCTGTATTCTTTACCAAAGCGCTCCCTGGAAAGCCTCTATACAAAGATGCTAGCCAGCTTCTCTGTTTGTTTGCACATTATTTTGGCACTTGGAGTGATTGCTTTGGTAAATAAAGCAGTAACTGAGAATCCCCCATGAGATGGACTAGTCCAAAACTTAGCAGATGTGTCAAATTTCCTCTACCTTCTGTAAGTGAAATAGACAAAGGGGGGAAAAAGTAATTTATATTGCATTTTACTCAAGGAGAAAAGAACATTTTTATGTATGTACTAGCTGATTGCCCGGCGTTGCCCGGGTATGTATTTGGCTGGTGTTGGCTCCGCCTACTTTTTCTAACCCTAACACACAATTACTCACTGACCAAGTTTGTGATCTTTGCGGTCTTTGGTATCAATAATCTGCATTGAAATGAAACAAATCTGATTGGCTGTGTGTGGCTCCACCCCCTTTTCTGAATTTGAACCCCAGTCACCCAATAACCAACTGTACCAGGTGTGAGGCCTGTGCCATTAACAGTGCAAGAATGGTAGCAATTAAATATTCCCCTTGAAAAGAAACAGGTGAAGTTTGATTCATTTTTGTAGGCTCCACCCACTTCTCTGAATATTAATCCCAGTCACCCAGTGTCCAACTCTGCAAAGTTTAAAAACCCTGCCATTAACAGAATGGCTGCAGTTTACATTTTCCCAGTGAAATTTGTATTTGTCTCCACCCACTGATGACCCGGCATTGCCATGGGTATGTATTTGACTGGTGTTGGCTCCGCCCACTTTCTAACTTTAACACACAAACACTCAATGACCAAGTTTGTGAGCTTTGGGGTCCTTTGCATCAATAATTTGTTTATTCCCATAGAAATTAAACAAATCAGATAGGCTGTTTGTGGCTCCACCCCTCTCCAGCATTTGAACCCCAGTCACCCAATGACCAACTGTAGCAGGTTTGAGGCATCTGCTATTGACAGTGTAAAAATGGCAGTGTAATAGATTGCGGAAAAGCCGCCGCGCGGACTGGCAACGAGGCGGCTGATTCCGCGTCCAGCTCGGCGGTTTGCACGCAGCAGCGTGCGTCTGATGTGGCTGGGTCTGTTAGTTCACACAGATTGAGGAATACGCGCGAACAATACGCGCTGAGAGGCAGAACCTTTATGGCAAACAAGGAGGGATCAGCTGACCAGGTTGGTCAGCTGATCGCAGAGCAAGTGGCTATTGGCTGATAAGCGGTGGGTGGCACCGGGGAGCGCCACTCTATATATAGTTATTGCTGGCCAGTCTCAAGTTGTCTGCCATTGCGAACACTTACGTGAAAGCACTCAGACCATAGTCAGATCCTACAGTGTGTTAGAACCAGGAGGACCTGGGAATTCACACTGAGCCAGATTACTTCTGTGTTACTATTGTGTTATACTTCAGACTAGTTCCAGGGTGTCGAGACCACGGACCTCACACCCAAGACTAGGGACACTGTGTTACCATTGTGTTATACTTCAGACTAGTTCCAGGGTGTTGAGACCACGGACCTCACACCCAAGACTAGGGATACTTTGTTACCATCGTGTTAAACCTCAGACTAGTTCCAGGGTGTTGAGACCACAGTCCTCATACCCAAGACTAGGCATTGTTTGATATCTGTTATGACCTATTGCATTCCTAACTATCCTTCTGCTTTCTGATTCGGTAACTACGCATATCTGACTACCTGTTGCCAACCCTGCCTGTCCCTGATTACTGAATCAGCCTTCTGTCTCTGTACCTTATCTGCCCGTGTGTTGCCGACCTGGCCTGCCCGACCTTGCGAGCTATCCCTCTCCATTGAGAGATTAGTCTCCAGTCCTGCTAGTGACGCCCACCCTATAGGGGTCACTTAGCCACTGGGCCTTCCTGCTAGTCAGCCTGGGGCTCCACCCCTTTGGAAGTCTCAGGCTGTTGGAAGTTCTTTGCACTTCCCAGAGGGAGGTATTTCTCATCCTGCCTAGACCACCTGCCCCTCGGATGATCTCACTCAAAGTCTTTACTGTTGCACCAAACACTCACACTTTATAGGTGTCCAGAGGTTAGTGATACTTGTATTATTGGTGATTCTGCAGATCATCAATAATCAGGTATATATCTGTATTCTTGGTGATACTGCAGATCACCAATAATCAGATTCTCTCTGTGTGCTGACACCGATCGTTACAGGCAGCAAGTTGAAAATCAACAGGTGATTTTTGATTGGCCATTATAGGCTCCACCCACTTCCCTGAATATTAATCTCAGTCACTCAGTGACCATCTGGGCAAAGATTGGGAACCCTGAAATAAACAGTGTAAGAAGGGCTGCAGTTTATACTTTCCCAGTGAAATTTGTTTTTGGCTCCGCCCACTTTTTGTGACCTGGACACAAAGTCACTAATCAATGCCTAAGTTTGTGAGTTTTGGGGTCCTTGGCATCAATCATTTGTATTTTCCCATGAAATGAAACAAATCTGATTCACTGTTTGTGGCTCTGTGCCCTTTTCTGAATTTGAACCTCAGTGACCCAATGACCGACTGTACCAGGTTTGAGGCTTGTGCCATTAAGAGTGCAAGAATGGCAGCAATTTTAATATTCTCCTTGAAAAGTGACATGTGATTTTTGATTGGCATTTTTAGGCTCCACCCACTTTTCTGAATATTAATCCCAGTCACCCAGTAACCAGCTATGCTAAGTTTGAGAACCCTGCCATTAACAGTGAAAAGGGGCCGCAGTTTACAATTTCCCAGAAAAATCCGTTTTTAACTCCACTCACTTTTTGTAACCTTGACACACAGTCACTACTCAATGACCAAGTTTGTGAGCTTTTGGGTTCCTGTCATCAAAATTGTGCTAATGGAAGCAGTTTATCCAGCAAATAAATCTGGCTGTTTGTGGCTCCGCCCCTTTACTGAATTTGAACCCCAAACACTTAACGACCGACTGTAGCAGGTTTGAGGCCACTGCTATTAACAGTGTGAGAATGGCTGCAGTTTCAATATTCCCCTTGAAAATCAATAGGTGAATTTTGATTGGCTCTTGTAGATGCCACCTACTTTTCCGAATATTAATCCTAGTCACCCAGTGACCAACTGTGTGAAGTTTGAGAATCCTGCCATTAACAGTGTAAGAAAAACTGCAGTTTACATTTCCCCATGTAAAAAGTTCGTTGTTTTTAGCTCCGCCCACTATTTCTAATCTTGACATACAGTCACTTAATGACCACGTTTATGAGCTTTGGGGTCTTTGGCATCAATAAGTTTTTACCATTGAAATTAAACAAATCTGATTGGCTGTTTTTTGGCCCGCTCCCTTCAGAATTTAAACCCCAGTCTCCCAGTGACTGACTGTAGCAGATGTTAGGCCTCTGCAATTAAGAGTGCATGAATGGCAGCAATGTAAATATTCCCCTTGAAAATCAAAAGGTGAATTTTGATTGGCTGCTGTAGGCTCCACCCACTTTTCTGAATATTAGTCCCAGTCACCCAGTGGCCAACTGTGTCACGTTTGAGAACCCTGCCAATAACAGAATGGCTGAAATCAATCTAACAAATCTGATTGGTGGTTTGTGGCTCCACCCCTTTAATGAATTTGGACCCCAGTCACCTAATGACTGACTGTATCAGGTTTGAGGTCTCTGCCACTAACAGTGTAAGAATGGTAGCAATGTGAATATTCCCTTTGAAAATCAATAGGTACATTTTGATTGGCTGTTGTAGGCTCCACCCACATTTCTGAATATTGATCCCAGTCACCCAGTGGCCAATTGTGTAAAGTTTGGGAACCCTGCAATGTAAAAAATGAAGTTGTTGGCACCGCCCACTTTTTCTAACCTTGACATACAGTCACTCAATTATCAAGTTTATCAGCTTTGGGGTACTTGGTATCAATACTTTGTACATTCCCATTGAAAAATAAACCAATCTGGCTGTTTGTGACTCCGCCCCCTTCCTGAATTTGGATCCTAGTCACCCAGTGACCAACTGTACCAGGTTTAAGGGCATTTGCTTTTACCAGTATAAGAGAATGGTAGCAGATGAAATATTCCCTTTGAAAATCAAAAGGTGAATTTTTATTGGCTGTTGTAGGCTCCACCCATCTTCAAAAATCTTAATCTGTCACCCAATGACCAACTGTGTAAAGTTTGAGACCCCTGCCATTAACGATGGAATGGCTGCAGTTTATATTTTCCCAGTAAAAGTTGTTTTGGCTCCGCCCACTTTTTGTAACCTTGACACACAGTCACTCAATGAGCAAGTTTGTGAGCTGTCAGGTTCCTGGCATCAAAAATGTGTGAATGGAAGCAGTTTATCCACCAAGGAAATCTGATTGGCTGTATGTGGCCCCGCCCCTTTAGTGAATTTGGACCCTCAGTCACCCAATGACCGACTGTAGCAAGTTTGAAGCCTCTGCCATTAAAAGTGTAAGAATAGCAGCAGTTTAAATATTCCCCTTGAAAATCAATAGGTGAATTTTGATTGGCTGTTGTAGGCTCCACCCATTTTCTTGAATCTAAATCACATTCACCCAGTGACCAACTGTGTCAAGTTTGAGAACTCCGTGATTAACAGTCTAAGAATAGCTGCAGTTTACATTTTCTTATTTAAAATGAACGGCTGAAATTTGATTGGCTGTTTTATGCTCCACCCACTTTTCCTGGATTTGTAACCTCGGTCACCAAGTGACCAACTATGCTAAGTGTGGGGACTCTGGCTTGATTACTGTGAGAATGGCAGCCTTTTACATTTTTTCCATTAATTTGAATGGGTGGAATCTGATTTGCTGTTTGTAGCTCCGTCCACGTGCAGTGGGCCCGCGAGACCCCCAGAACATGTCATCCCAGGTAGTAAGGGATCTGTATACCAAGTTTCGTTCAAAGCGGTCAAGCCGTTTTCGCGTGATCGTGGCACATACACACAAACACACACACACACATACATCCGATTTTATATATATAGATTTTGTTGTGATAGTCATCCTTTAAAACAAACCTGTTAGTTTCAAAAATAAAAAAGTTACATACTTCTGTAAGTAGGGGAAAACCTCTACATGGTCTAGAGGCTTCCCATCTCCTCCTCGATACCATTGTTGCTTTTTTAACTTGCGGCCGTTCTCTCCCCTTTTTCAATGAGCACAGCCGTACTGTGCAGTGAGTATGTCCGTACTCGTACGCAGAGAGAGGTCACGAGCAAAAACCTCTTGTCCAATATGTTCCAAGGAACCCTGCGCAGGAATGGTGGGCTCTAGGGTGGATCAGGAAGCATTTGAACTATCCAGAAGCTTCCCTCTACTAAGGTGAGTATCTAACTTTTTTCTTTGAAACTTCCAGGTTTCCTTTAAAGTCAAACAGCACTATGGTGGTCCCAAGTATAGGAAGTAAGGAGAAATTCCTCTAATGAAGAACCACCCTAAAAGTTTAAACTTATTTTGACAAAAAAAAAAAATACTGGAGATGGCATTTAATTATAGATATCTTTAATAGTCCTCCAAATTTACTTATTTATTTTCACCATAAAAAATCAAATTTCAACAGCAACTGGTCTGAGTGTATTGAGTGATAAAGATGCTAATCCTGCATTCAAAACTTTCAAAACTTTTTCTGCTGTTATGATTTGGAGTTATCACATACTTAAAGGATAGCCGAAGTGACATGTGACATGATGAGAAAAACGTGTATGTACAGTGCCTAGCACACAAATAACTATGCTGTGTTCCTTTTTTACTTTCTCTGCCTGAAAGAGTTAAATATTAGGAATGTAAGTGGCTGACTCAGTCCTGACTCAGTCCTGACAGGAAGTGACTACAGTTTGACCCTCACTGATAAGGAATTCAAACTATAAAACACTTTCCGAGCGGATTCTGAGAGCAAGAAAGAGGTAAAAAGGGTAATTTCTTATCAGTGAGGGTCACACTGTAGTCACCTAATATGGTTTTACTGCAGGAAAGTATATAGAGTCATTACTTTTACAAATTTTTCAACTTAACAAGGCTGAGTGGGAATGTCTTATTATGTAATCTTAAAAATGAACCCAAAGTACTAAAAAGTTGGGGGAAAGTAATATTAATTTTATTTTGAGTAATTTCTCACTTGGTGGAAACCATAAAAGTATTTTATTGAAAAGGTTTGAAAATTTCTCCTCAATAGGTTAAAATCCTTAGTATTTTGACATAGCTACAATTTTAGTATTTTTTAGGAATAGTTGTTTTAACCAATTTTGTTTGAACCAAAGATTTTGTGTATGTAATTATGTGAAATTGTAATTTGTATTCTTTGGCAAACTCATAATTCATTTTGTCATAATGTTGTATCGGAATTTTTTGTTAACTCACAATTTAGTGCATAATTTCGTGTTTACTCGTAATTTTGCATAATTATCGTAATTACAACAAAATTAATAGCAACCAATCGTAAATACACAAAAATTGTGCATAATTATGATTTACCTATTACAAAAAAAAATAATAATTCTGAAAATTACACATACAGTATACTCATAAATATGTGAAATTTTGCATAATTTTTCACAGTTGTGATTTTGCTATCATGATCGTAATAATTACGAAAATTATGTGAAATTACGCATAAGCAAAATATACTAGTTAGAATCATCATTAAAGAAGAACACTGTAACTAACTTTAAGCAAAATGGGGAAATGGGAAACCAAAATACAGTATTTCTTGTGTCTCTAACTAAACTTTTGTATTATTTAATTTTTTATGAAATGAGAGAAGAAGACGTATACCATGGAAGCAGCCAATGCCTCAATATTTTACAGCAATCTGACAACAGAGTCCATCATAACTAGCAAAACATTAGAATTTGTTGCATTCTCTTTACTACTACTGATGATAGTTGGTGCCATAATCTTCTTCTGCTTCACTGTGACTATGCTTTACATCATCTTCTCCAGTCTGGACGTCCACCACAACCCCCGATACATCCTCTTTGCCTTCATGCTCATCAATGACAGCTTATATTTCATGCTGTGTTTCTGCATGTACATGCCTGCTGTGCAGTCACAGACCATTCTGATGCCTCTGTGTTGTACATTATACACTTTTTCAGCTGCTTCATTTATTGCCACACAGTACCACCTGGCTGCCATGTCATTAGAGTGCTACATTGCCATCTGCTTCCCTTTACGGCACTGTGTAATTTGTACACCTCGAAGAGCCATGATAGTGGTGGTTACCATATGGGCTTGGTCAACCATTCCTTATGCAGTAGAGTCAGTGGTCATAAGTGTCACTTTGAAGGACCCTTTACATATACAGGTTGTATGTATTACGTCACGTTTGTTGGTGAATGCTGTACAGCCCATCATACGTCTCCTGAATCTTGTCTTATGCTTTACCTTTGTAGGACTAACTATCCTCTTTTCCTACATCAACATCATGTCAGTGGCTTTGAGTAAGAACTCACAAACATCTTCTGCCTCCAAAGCTGGGAAGACGGTTCTGATCCATGGTGTCCAACTTTTCTTGTGCATGTGTTCCCTGCTTTCTGTTTTCACTGAAATTGGGCTCGGGAAATATTTTCAAGTTTTGACAATATTTAGTTTTATCCTTTTTTCCTATGTGCCGAGGTTCCTGAGCCCTCTGATCTATGGACTACGAGATGCAGACTTGAGGAGACACATAAGGAAACATCTGTCCCTAAGCCAAAAAATTGGTTTCCTTATGGATATGCTGCACCGATAGCTACTGGCCATAGGACACAACAGGCCAGGCCAGTTAAAAATTGCTTAGCCATAGCCCATCAGTGCCAACCAATCTGTTTGTTCCCCTCAGACTTCAGACAGTATACTGCATATGCTTGGCCATTATTGAAGATTTTTTGCGAAAATGCATTTGCATGCGAAAAAAATTTAAAAAAAATTTGCATTGACCAACCAGTATACTGCAAATGCATGGCTATTATTTTAAGTGGATCCGAGATAAGCCTTTATGCATCGCATAATTGTGCCCCTTACATATAGTATATAGGGGATTCCTCAAGCCAAATATTTTTTTACCCTAATTCCCTATAAACTAAACAAGCCTCACCCACAGCTCTTTCAGCGCCTAGGCCAGTGATGGCTAACCTTGGCACTCCAGCTGTGACAAAACTACAAAACCCATCATGCCTCTGCCTCCCCGGTTAGCCACCACTGGCCTAGGCACTCTGAGCCTAAGTAGCAAGAGCTTATGGGAGCTCAGTCTGGGGAGGAGGAGGTTTTTCCTGAAGGAGGAGGAGGAAGCGTTACCAGCCAGAGATTTCAGTGGCAAGGGGGCAGAAAGGGGAGGAGAGAAGAGTGGAGTTTTCACTGTCTGCTGCTCTCATTGGCCTCAATTCACTAAGCTTTATCAAACACTTCATCAAACGTTTAATAATTTACCTCATGAGTAAAATCTAATTTTGAATTGACTGTGTTATAGATGTATCGAATGTTTTATCAATAAAATGTTCAATAAATATATAACACCTTAGTGAATTCAAAATTAGATTTTACCCATGAGGTAAATTATCAAACGTTTGATAAAGTGTTTGATAAAGCTTAGTGAATTGAGGCTATTGTATCACAGGAAGAAATAATCATAAACCGTTGAATCTGTTTGCAGCTAGATTTGCTGTGTAAACTATCTAAACTTTATGTAAAATATATAGACAAGTTACTTGTTATAGTTAGTTTTTCATCTTGGATCCACTTTAAATATTCAATGCAAAAAATGTGTTAGTATGTGAAAAAAAAATTGCATTGATCAGCCAGCATACTGCATATGCATGTCTTATATTTAAGTGATCATTGCAAAAAATGCATTCGTATGCGAAAAAAAGGTTGTGTCCAAAATTAAGTGTAAATTACGCAACATGCATAATTACGTTGGCGATAGTGTTTACATGCAAATTTGTTTTCACGTGTAATCCACAAATTTCGTATTACGATTATGATGTGTAATTGCGAATTACGATGCGTAATTATGCATAGGCGTAATTTCTGCTGACCACTTTGTTTTTTTTCTACCTGATAATGTTAAAGGGAATCCGAGGTGAAAGTGATCTGGATGCTGCCATATTTATTACCTTGCATACAATGCCAGTTGCCTGGCAGCACTGTTGATCCTATATAATAAGCAGATTCTGAGTCAAAACCCTGGAACAAGCATGTGGTTAATCCAGTAAAACCTGAATCACCTGAGTCAGAGTACCTGATCTGCTGCATGCTCGTTCAGGGTCTATGGCTAAAAGTACTAGAGGCAGAGGATCAGGAGGACTGCCAGGCAGTTGGTATTGTTTAAAAGGAAATAAATATGGCAGCCTCCATATCCCTCTCACCTCAGGTTCTCTTTAAAAGGAACCTAAACTGAGAAGGATATGGATTTTTCCTTTTAAAATAATACCAGTTGCCTGACTCTCCTGCTGATCCTGTGCCTCTAATACGTTTAGCCACAGCCCCTGAACAAGCATGCAGATCATGTGCTCTGACTAAAGTCAGACTGGATTCGCTGCATGCTTGTTTCAGGGTGTGTGATTCAGCCAATACTGCAGCCAAAGAGATCAGCAGGACAGCCAGGCAACTGGTATTGTTTAAAAGGAAACATCCATATCCCTCTCAGTTAAGGTTCCCTTTAAGCAACTCTTCATGAACCAGGGCTGTGAAGTCGGAAACGTTTTTTGAGTACCTGGACTTTATTATAAACCTCTTATAAATTTAAACTCTTATTAAATGAGTCAATATGATAAAATGTTCCATTTCTCAGATAATAGTCATCATAAATAACATACTGTATATACAGTTACAGTTATAGCAGTGCTTCGTTCACAAAAATGAAATAAACCAATAAAAAAATGAAGTATTTGTGCTGCTGCAATAAAGCAGTTATTGTATTTATAACATCAGATTTGAATATCTCATTGTGACTGTATATCTGATGTGTACACAGGAATCTTTTACATGTAATAAAGAACATCTTTGCTGTAAGAATAAAGCCTGATGGTTAGTTGTGTCATTAGTAGGGATGGTCAATGACAATGAGATGCAAATCATTTTGTGTTGGGAATCAGGGGTGGGCAGAAACTACGCATATGCGAATCTACGCAACGTATTTTACGCAATACGCATAGGCGTAGCATTTCGTATGCCTAAAACTACGCGTAGTAAAATACGCGTAGTCAGTTTTGTCGTTCCGTATTAATACGCTATATACGCACGCGATTGCGTACTTTGCGTGGCTTCGCATGCGTATTTTTAATGCGTATGTATACGCAGCCATGCGTATACTACGCGTAAATCGAAGTTCACACTCTCACGTATTTAACAATGCATTCGTAGCTTACGCCATAGGCGTAGCTTACGCTTACGCGTATTTTTATACGCGTAGTTTCACAAACAGACTATTTGGCCAATCAGGTACAACTTTTGGTGGCTGCTACACTGTTAGCAACCAATAGAAATTTAGCCCACCCCTCAGTATAAAAGCTTTCTTCCAACAGGTCTGGTTTCAGTTTCTGGGTGTTATTGTGCTGTGTGCTGGCTTTGTGAGGACTCTGAGAAGAAACAGCTTACACAGGCTGCAGCCAGTGACATACACATCCACACTCCTTGCATTCTTTTGTTATTTTCCTTATTTCTAATCTGTGTTTTGGCTACCTAGCTACTCGTATTACTATTTAGTGTAAGGATTTCTGTGATTAGTGTTAGGCAGCTACAGAAGATAGGAGGAGGACTGTGTATATATAGCTATATAGTTCCATGCTGTGATCTGTAGTCCTATCATCCTTTTTTCATTTGTTTTCCTTATTTTAATTCCACTGTATTATTGTATTCATTCCTGTCCTTTATTCATTCTGTTATTTTTCTTATTGTTATTCTGTTTTTGCTAGCCTAGCTAACTAGTCCTAACTAGTCCTACTTTGTGTAAGGATTTCTGTGACTTAGTGTTAGGCAGCTACAGACGACTGTGTGTGTAGTTCCATGCTGTGATGTGTAGAGGAGAGTGGATTTAGTTACAGAAAGGAACTGTGTGGAAAGAAACATAAATTAAATAGCCATTTCATCCTTTTCTTTTTTTTTCCTTATTTTAATTTCCCTGTATTATTGTATTTATTCCTTTCCTTTATTCATTCTTTCTTTTATCTCACTTATTCAGCAAACATTTTTTGACATTGTTCCCCTTCCACTATACTTCGATTAAAAATTTAATACAAATAATAAACAATGTCCGGCAGAGGTGAAGCTCGCCGTGGTCGAGACAGTGCAGGCAAGGGTTCACCAGCAAAGTCAGCAGCTGGCAGGGGACACTCTGCACCAGGCAGGGGTCAGTCCACAGCAGTCCGGGGACAGACTTCTGCAGGCAGAACCAGAAGCCAAGTAGCAGCAAGTACTAGCCACTCAGCCACAGGTAGTGGACACTCAGTATCAGGCAGTGATGCATCAAATCCCAAAAGGGGGTCCAGTCTGATACGATCATATTTCACGTCACAGAAACCACGGGCTATTGTGCAGAGCCACACTGAAGCCATTGTGAACTGGGTGTCAGGAGACAGCCCTATTAGTCAGTCCTCACAAGCTGAGTTACAAAGTAGCAGCAGTACCACCAGCAGCACTTCCATGCCTCCTCCAAAAGCTGCCCTTAACCCATGTGTCCTTCCCTTTGATGACACAATTTCAGCACTTGTTGATAAGGCTCTGCAGCAGTCAGACATCGATATGTCGCATGATGCCCAGACTTTTCTTTTGGATAATGATAATGTTGTTGAGGGGGGGGGGGTGCAGAAGTTGACATTCAAGCAGTGGAGGGTCAGGATGAGAACATTGAGGAGGTGGGCTATGAGGGAGGCAGCCACAGTGATGATTTTGCTGACGATGACATGGATATCACCTATGAGCCTGAGCATGATGATGCCAGCTCAGGTGAATCAGAGGCAAGCTGGCAGAGGAGGCAGCTTGGACATCGGCACACCAGGGGGCCTAGTGGCAACATGAGCTCCTCTGCTAGTGCAGTTCAAGGAAAGCAGGAGTTACAGTCACAGCCTCCAGCTGAAACTCCTATGTCCCGAACTGGAAGTGGTACAACTGCAACCTCAGGCATAAACACTTCTCGGAGGAAGGCCCCGGTTTGGAAGTACTTTACTGAGTCAACCAGTGATCCCTTAATAGTTGTGTGTAAGCTGTGCAGTGCCAGGCTGAGCCTAGGAAAAAATTTGAAAAGGTTGGGGACAGGTGCTCTGCACACACACCTAAAAAGTAACCACCAAAAGGAATATGGCAGTGTTAAAGGACCACAAAGCAGCACCATGCAGAGGACTATAGCACAGACCCGTCCACCTTCCCATCCTGCTTCAGTTTCTGAGATTGGCACCCATCCTGCCTGCTCTCCATCTGTAATACACTCTGGCCGTAGAGGGCAGATTTCACCTTCCTCCACTCCATCATCAGCTCAAAGCACCCAGCCATTGATAACTGAGGCTATAAGGTCCACAAGAGCACTGCCTCCCCGTAGCCGCAGGATACGGAGATTAAACGGTCTATTGGCAGAGGCCATGGTCCAGCAGCTGCTGCCCTACTCCATTGTAGAGAAGGGGTCAGCCATTCGCAACCTCCTGGAGTATGCCATTCCTGAATGGCAAATACCCAGCCGTCACTATTTTTCCCGAAGGGGAATTCCTAACCTGTACCGACACACAGTTGATAATGTTGCCCTGTCGCTAGATTATTCCATAGGCGACAGGGTACATCTCACCATGGATGGGTGGACCAGCAAACATGGTCAGGGCCGATATGTCTCATTTACAGCTCACTGGGTCACCCTACATAGTGAGCAGGAGGGTTCCGGTCCTGGTGCTTCCATTGAGCTTGTTGAGCCTCCCCGTGGGGTCAAGGGGAACAGGTCTGCTCTCACCTCAGCTGGTGACTCTACTGCCACTGCCGAGCCCCCTAATAAGCGGCCCCGTTGCTACACCGGCGTGTGTCACAAGCGATGTCAAGCATTGCTCGAGCTGGTGAGCATTGGGGAGCAGAGGCTCACGGCAGCAAATGTTTTGGCCCTACTCCAGGAACAGGCACAAAAGTGGCTGACCCCCGAAGACTACAGGTTGGCCATGTTGCCTGTGACAATGCAGCAAATTTGCTGGCTGCCCTGAACGATGGCAACATTCCTCATGTGCCATGTTTTGCCCATGTCCTCAACTTGGTGGTTCATCGTTTTTTGCGCACCTTCCCAGGTATGAGTGACGTGGTGCAGCATGCAAGGAAGATTTCCGGCCGTATGGCCCGCTCTTCAACTGCCACCTCATTGTTCCGTCGCTATCAGCGAAAGCATGGCTTGCCCCCTCACAGGCTCATAGTAGACACTCCAACGAGGTGGAACTCCACCCTTTACATGCTGGAGAGGATGGTGGAGCAGAAAAAAGCAGTCTCTGAGTACCTTCTGGAGCAGGACGACATCCATGGGTCATCAGCAGAAACACTCCCCTACATCACACGGGAAGAGTGGCGGCTTATGCAACAGGTCTGCCATGTGTTGGCCCCATTTGAACAGGCTACTACGTTTGTAAGCGGGGAGCAAGTCAGTCTCAGTGACGTGCTCCCTGTTGTGTTCATGCTGGAACAAACACTTAGTAGCCTAATGACTGCTGGTGAGGAAGCCGTCACTGAACTTGAGCTGCAGCAACAAAGCTCGCTCCAAGGCAGCCAGGCTCAGACACAGGAGGAAGAGGAGGAGGATGTCCATGTGATGGAGGATATCATGGAGGTGCCTGACCATGGTGAAGAGGAAGAGGAGGCGGGTGCAGCTTCTGTTATTCAGGGGTGGGGTGACCTTGGAAGTCAGGAGGAACAGCAGCAGCAGGCAGAGGATTTGTCTGTTTTGCGCAGACATGACGATGGGGATTTGGCGGAGCGAGCTCTTGCTTTCCCAATGGCTGCTCATATGATACGATGCCTCCGGATGGACCCTCGGATCAAAAAGATAAAGAAAAGAGATGACTACTGGCTGGCCACCCTTTTAGACCCACGCTGCAAGGGGAAGCTGGGTCAATTTATTCCAACCAGCCAGCAGGAGGAAAGGATGGGAGAGCTGCAGCAGGCACTGATCGACCAGCTGAAGGAAGCCTTTCCACATCCACAGCCTGAGAACCCAGCTATCCCTGCTCATGGTGCCCAGCAGGTGCCTATGCCCAGCAGACCTAGACATCTTGGAGACTTGTTTGGTGCGATGAGGCAGTTTTACAGCTCTGAGTCTGTTCAGCCTACCACAGCATCAGCAGCAGCACCTGGAAATCAGGAGCAGCGGCTGTCCCGCATGGTCAACGACTACATGTCTTCACTCAGTGCATCAGATAGCATGCGCACTGAGGACCCCATGGAGTACTGGGCAGCCAGACTCGACACCTGTCCTGAGCTTGCACAATATGCGCTGGAACTTCTCTCATGCCCTCCTTCCAGTGTTATTTCTGAGCGGGCTTTCAGCGCGGCAGGTGGGGTGGTTACCGATAAGCGATCCCGCTTGTCCACTGATTCAGTAAACGCACTGACCTTTTTAAAAATTAACCATTCATGGATTGAAAGTGACTACTTGGCCCCCGTCGTTGGATCCAGGGACACAACTTCACCGCTTTAAATTGCCCTTCCTGGACTGCTTCTCATTCCCTCATTCGAATCAAACCTATTTACTGCCAATAATTTTGACTACTTAGTACTTACTGCCAAAATGTACTTTTATTGAGGGTGATGGTCATCTTGACTGAGCCGCTGCTCCTCTCATAGGTACAAGACAAGGTGAAATGTTGCCTACTTACTGCCAAAATGTACTTTTATTGAGGGTGATGGTCATCTTGACTGAGCCGCTGCTCCTCTCATAGGTACAAGACAAGGTGAAATGTTGCCTACTTACTGCCAAAATGTACTTTTATTGAAGGTGATGGTCATCTTGACTGAGCCGCTGCTCCTCTCATAGGTACAAGACAAGGTGAAATGTTGCCTACTTACTGCCAAAATGTACTTTTATTGAGGGTGATGGTCATCGTGACTGAGCCGCTGCTCCTCTCATAGGTACAAGACAAGGTGAAATGTTGCCTACTTACTGCCAAAATGTACTTTTATTGAGGGGGATGGTCATCTTGACTGAGCCGCTGCTCCTCTCATAGGTACAAGACAAGGTGAAATGTTGCCTACTTACTGCCAAAATGTACTTTTATTGAGGGAGATGGTCATCGTGACTGAGCCGCTGCTCCTCTCATAGGTACAAGACAAGGTGAAATGTTGCCTACTTACTGCCAAAATGTACTTTTATTGAGGGTGATGGTCATCGAGACTGAGCCCCTGCTCCTCTCATGGGTAGCATTCCTACAGCCAGGGAGCACCCCCCCCCCCCCCCCCCAAAAAAAAAACAACCAAAAAAAAACACCTGTTGCCGTTATGTTTACTGGTGTCCCCACCTTTAGGGTGCACCATACCTTTTCACTCATTTACCTTCTTCTGTTCCTGTTAGATAGCAGTGTTCCCACTGTCAGGGAGCAAAAAATAAAAAAAAAACCCTTGCTTTTATGTGTATTAGTGTGTTCCCACCGTTGGCGTGCACCTCACCTTTTTATTGATGTACCTTATTTTGTAGATGATAGATAGCAGCGTTCCCACTGCCAGGGAGCACCCCCCCCCCCCCCAAAAAAAAAACAAAAAAAAAAACCTGTTGCTGTTATGTTTACTGGTGTCCCCACCTTTAGGGTGCACCATACCTTTTCACTCATTTACCTTCTTCTGTTCCTGTTAGATAGCAGTGTTCCCACTGTCAGGGAGCAAAAAATAAAAAAAAACCCTTGCTTTTATGTGTATTAGTGTGTTCCCAACGTTGGCGTGCACCTCACCTTTTTATTGATGTACCTTATTTTGTAGATGATAGATAGCAGCGTTCCCACTGCCAGGGAGCACACCCCCCCCCCCCCCCCCAAAAAAAAACCCAAAAAAAAAAAACCTGTTGCTGTTATGTTTAGGGTGCACCATACCTTTTCACTCATTTACCTTCTTCTGTTCCTGTTAGATAGCAGTGTTCCCACTGTCAGGGAGCAAAAAATTAAAAAAAAAACCTTGCTTTTATGTGTATTAGTGTGTTCCCAACGTTGGCGTGCACCTCACCTTTTTATTGATGTACCTTATTTTGTAGATGATAGATAGCAGCGTTCCCACTGCCAGGGAGCACACACACCCCAAAAAAACAAAAAAACAAAAACAAACACCTGTTGCTGTTATGTTTACTGGTGTCCCCACCTTTAGGGTGCACCATACCTTTTCACTCATTTACCTCCTTCTGTTCCTGTTAGATAGCAGTGTTCCCACTGTCAAGGAGGACCCAAAATAAAAAATTGCTTTTTTGTTTACCTATGATGAATTAATGGGGGGGGGGAGAGGGTAGAGGTCTGGCTACCTATGAATTACTGGGGGGAAAGGGGAGACGTCTGGCTACCTATGAATTACTGGGGGGAGAGGGTAGAGGTCTGGCTACCTATGAACCACTGGGGGGGGGGGAGAGGGGAGAGGTCTGGCTACCTATGAATTACTGGGGGGAAAGGGGAGAGGTCTGGCTACCTATGAATTACTGGGGGGAAAGGGGAGAGGTCTGGCTACCTATGAATTACTGGGGGGAGAGGGTAGAGGTCTGGCTACCTATGAATTACTGGGGGGAGAGGGTAGAGGTCTGGCTACCTATGAATCACTGGGGGGGGGGAGAGGGGAGAGGTCTGGCTACCTATGAATTACTGGGGGGAAAGGGGAGAGGTCTGGCTACCTATGAATTACTTATGGGAGAGGGTAGAGGTCTGGCTACCTATGAATCACTGGGGGGGGGGGGAGAGGGGAGAGGTCTGGCTACCTATGAATTACTGGGGGGAAAGGGGAGAGGTCTGGCTACCTATGAATTACTGGGGGGAAAGGGGAGAGGTCTGGCTACCTATGAATTACTGGGGGGAGAGGGTAGAGGTCTGGCTACCTATGAATCACTGGGGGGGGGGGGGGAGGGGAGAGGTCTGGCTACCTATGAATTACTGGGGGGAAAGGGGAGAGGTCTGGCTACCTATGAATTACTGGGGGGGGGGGGAGAGGGGAGAGGTTCCTGTTAGATAGCAGTGTTCCCACTGTCAGGGAGCAAAAAATTAAAAAAAAAACCTTGCTTTTATGTGTATTAGTGTGTTCCCAACGTTGGCGTGCACCTCACCTTTTTATTGATGTACCTTATTTTGTAGATGATAGATAGCAGCGTTCCCACTGCCAGGGAGCACACACACCCCAAAAAAAAAAAAAACACCTGTTGCTGTTATGTTTACTGGTGTCCTCACCTTTAGGGTGCACCATACCTTTTCACTCATTTACCTCCTTCTGTTCCTGTTAGATAGCAGTGTTCCCACTGTCAAGGAGGACCCAAAATAGAAAATTGCTTTTTTGTTTACCTATGATGAATTAATGGGGGGGGGGGGGTAGAGGTCTGGCTACCTATGAATTACTGGGGGGAAAGGGGAGAGGTCTGGCTACCTATGAATTACTGGGGGGAAAGGGGAGAGGTCTGGCTACCTATGAATTACTGGGGGGAGAGGGGAGAGGTCTGGCTACCTATGAACCACTGGGGGGGGGAGAGGGGAGAGGTCTGGCTACCTATAAATTACTGGGGGGAAAGGGGAGAGGTCTGGCTACCTATGAATTACTGGGGGGAAAGGGGAGAGGTCTGGCTACCTATGAATTACTGGGGGGAGAGGGTAGAGGTCTGGATACCTATGAATCACTGGGGGGGGGGGGGGAGGGGAGAGGTCTGGCTACCTATGAATTACTGGGGGGAAAGGGGAGAGGTCTGGCTACCTATGAATTACTGGGGGGAAAGGGGAGAGGTCTGGCTACCTATGAATTACTGGGGGGAGAGGGTAGAGGTCTGGCTACCTATGAATCACTGGGGGGGGGGGAGGGGAGAGGTCTGGCTACCTATGAATTACTGGGGGGAAAGGGGAGAGGTCTGGCTACCTATGAATTACTGGGGGAAAGGGGAGAGGTCTGGCTACCTATGAATTACTGGGGGGAGAGGGTAGAGGTCTGGCTACCTATGAATCACTGGGGGGGGAGAGGGGAGAGGTCTGGCTACCTATGAATTACTGGGGGGAAAGGGGAGAGGTCTGGCTACCTATGAATCACTGGGGGGGGGGGGAGAGGGGAGAGGTCTGGCTACCTATGAATTACTGGGGGGAGATGGGAGAGGTCTGGGTACCTATGAATTACTTGGGAGGGTGGGGGATTAGGTCTGGCTACCAAATCCAAATCCAAATCCAAAAAGCTTTATTGGCAGGACCAAATACATTTAGCATTGCCAAAGCAAAACAAGACAAAACATTAACATGGGGGGGGGGGGGGGGGTTGTGGGAATAGGGAAGGATATAGGGAGTTGGGGTATATAGTCCATAGGTGTGTGGATGATGTAAGGGGCAGCATGGGGGACTGGGATATACAGTCCATAGGGGGGTATTGGGGGGGAATACAGTCCATGTGGTATCATGTTCCTCTCAGTTGGTGGCAGGCTGTGACATATCGGGCAGCTATTTGCACGGTTGTTTCCTCCTCCCCCAGTAGGATGTAGAGTTTCCGCTCCTCATCTGTGGAGGTAAAATCCTGGATGTGGGCGGAGAGTCTCTGGAAGTGGGCGGTCCTCATAGGTGCATATTTGCTGCAGTGTAGCAGGAAGTGGGCCTCATCCTCCAAGACCTCCTGGTCGCATTGTCTGCACAGTCTCTCCTCCCGGGGCTTCCATGTCTGTCTGTGCCGCCCTGTCTCTATCTCCAGGCTGTGGGCACTCAGACGGTACAAACTCAAGACCTGTCTGTCTTTGTGGTGATGTAGCCTCCCCAGATATGGAGCCATTGTGTACTCCCTCTGTAGTGATTGATAGACAGCGAGTTTCTTGGAATTCTTTATGTCACTTCTCCATTCCTCTATGTATCGTTCCTTGCAGCTTTCTATAGTCTGTTTTATTTGGGCTTTTGTCAGCCTGTGTTGGTGGCCTTGGCTGGGCTGGCTGCTGATGCTTTGCTTGAGAGCGCGTGGTATGGCCTCGCCCCCCTGGCTCAGTGAGGCTTTATGGTGGTAAGTGCTGGGGTTGCTGCTCTGTATATGCGCCCAGTATGAGAGTGCCCTCTGCTGGATAGTAAGCCATAGTGGGAACCTGCCTAGCTCTGCCCGGCAAGCTGAGTTTGAAGTGCTTCGATGGACTTGGAGGAGATACTTGCAGAACTCTAGATGGAAGATTTCTGTTGGGCTGGAGTCCCATTTTGATTGGTCAGGGTAGGTGACCGGGCCCCATACCTCACTGCTATAGAGCAGGATTGGGGTGATGATGCTGTCGAATATCTTTGCCCACACTCTCACTGGTGGTTTTAGGTGGTAAAGCTGTCTTCTGATGGCATAAAATGTTCTGCGGGCTTTGTCTTTCAGGGCCTGTACTGCTGGTTTAAAGCTTCCTGATTGGTTGATCTCCAGCCCCAGGTAGGTGTAGCTGTTAGTGGACACCAGTGGGGAGCCATTTAATATAAATGAGGAGGTAGGGGTTTTATTTCCATTCTTCCTCTGGAACACCATCACTTTTGTCTTCTTTGGGTTGATGGGCAGTGCCCATGTGGTACAGAAAGTCTCCAATACTGACAGGCTGTCCTGTAGTCCTTTCTCTGTTGGGGAGAGCAGCACAAGGTCATCTGCATACAGCAGGAACTTCACCTCACGGTCATGCAGGAGGAGGCCTGGAGCTGGGAAGGATTCCAGGGCTACAGCCAGTTGGTTAATGTATATGTTAAAGAGTGTTGGGCTCAGACTGCAGCCCTGCCTGACTCCTCGACCCTGCTTGAAGAACGCACTTCTCTTCCCATCTACTTTCACACTGCATTGGTTCCCAGTATATGAACTCTTGATGACATCATAGGTTTTTCCTCCTATTCCACTCTCTAGGAGTTTTAGGAAAAGGCCTGGGTGCCACACTGAGTCAAACGCCTTCTTAAAATCAACAAAGCAAGCGTGTATTTTGCCACGTGAGTTGTGGACATGGGTCTTGATGAGGCTGTGCAGTGTGTAGATGTGGTCGGTTGTGCGGTGGTTTGGCATGAACCCGGCTTGGCTTTTGCTGAGTACGTCCTGCTGTGTGAGGAAGGAGAGGATCCTCTTATTGATGATGCTGTTAAACAGTTTCCCCAGTGTGCTGCTGACACAGATTCCTCTGTAGTTTGCTGGATCATATCTGTCCCCATTCTTGTAGATGGGTGTTATGAGGCCTTCACTCCAGGCCTGAGGAAAGGAGCCCGCCCTCAGGATAAGGTTGAATAGTCTTGCGAGTGCCTCATGTATGTCCGGGGGGCTGTATTTGATCATCTCTGGCAGGATGCCATCGGTACCGCTAGCCTTCTTACATTTTATCAGCTTTGTTCTTTCTCTTATTTCCTGCACCGTGATTGGTGTATCCAGAGGGTTTTGAAAGTCCTTGATTGTCTCCTCCATGTCCTTCAGTTTTGCGGCTATTTGTTTCTGCTCCAGGGTTTGGGCATTTTCTGGGATGTCTTTGTAGAGGTTCCTGAAGTAGTGGAGCCAGATGTGGCCATTTTGGATATGAAGAGGGCTTTTTTTAGGCTTTGCACCGATATGGTTCCAGGTCTCCCAGAATGAGTTGTCTTGGAGGGAGTCCTCCAGCTGTTGGAGTTTGTGGGAGATGTGGCTCTGTTTTTTCTGCCTGAGGGTGTCTTTGTATTGTCTCTGTAGGTGGTCATGGGTTTCCCTTAGGTCTCGGTTGTTGGGGTCTCTGTGTTTTTGGTTAGAGGCTGCCCTTAGCGAATTACGTAGAGCCTTGCATTCACTGTCAAACCATTTTTGGGACTGTTTATTTGTGGATCTCTTGAAGTTGGTCTGCTTGAGGCCTGCTTGTACTGCCATGGTATGTAGGATGTTACTGAAGTCCTTCACTGCATGGCTGACACCTTGTTGGTTTGGTTCATATGGGTTGTTATAAAAGTTTGTCAGCAGTTCTTGGATTTTGGCAGTTTTGGTCATGTTGGTGTATTCGGTGGCAGACTGTTTGGGCCATTTGAGGGGTGGTGGCAGCTTGTAGAGACCGGTCTGATGAGGCTGCTGTGTGGTTGGTTTGTCGGTGGATTTCAGGTACAGCAGGATTTGGCTGTGGTCTGACAGGTGTGTTTCAGGGGTGACTATGAGGGCATTGATGTTTATGGGATCTGTGTCTGTGACAGCATAATCTACCACACTGCTGCCTACGTGTGAGTTCATAGTGAATCTCCCAAGAGAGTCACCCCTGGTTCGCCCATTCATTATGTATAGGCCAAGGCTCCGACACAGGTTCAACAGGGCTTTCCCGCTTTTGTTTACTGTCTTGTCATAGCTGTTTCTTGCTGTCTGCATTGGTTCCTGGTAGTAGCTCTCTCCTCCAAGTATGTATGCGTTTCCCTCAGAGGTCAGATAGTCCTTCTCTGTGCCTGTTCTCGCATTGAGGTCTCCATAGATGAGTACTCTGCCCTGAGACTGGAAGTGGCTGGCTTCTCTTTGTAGGACCTCATAAATATCAGGTTTGTAGTAAGGGGACTCTGTTGGGGGGATATATGCTGCACACAGGTACATGTCAGACTGAGAGGTGAGGATGGAGCTGTTTATTTTGATCCAGATGTGGCTGTCTCCTCGTTTGATAGCTTTAATGTGCTCTGTAAGCTCCTCCTTGTACCAAATTAGTATGCCTCCTGAACGACGACCCTGTTTAACGTTCTTGTTTTTCTGTGAAGATACAGAGAATTCCCTGTATCCCATGGGTGCAAGAGATTCATCCTCTGCCCGGGTCCATGTCAATACCTATATTTAACTGGATGGAGAGGTCTGGCTACCTCTATTTATATGTGTATCAGATATGCATGCATGCAGATTTATTATCAGATGCATATATACAGGGGCGGACTGACCATTAGGGCACTCGGGCACGGACCGAGGGCCCGTGGTCAGGGGGGGCCCGCCACCCGCAAGAGAACCCTGAGCAGGAGGGGAGACAGCCAGTGAAGGAGGGCGATGGGCATAGCAGCGGAGAAGGGGGGAAGTTCCCCCCCCTTCTCTCACCTTGGGGCCCCCCTTCCTGGCTCTCCCCTCCGTAATCTGCAAAGTGCAAGCAGCTGGAAGCGGCTGACAGCGGGCGGAGATTTACCGCTGTTCAGCCATTGGAGGGATCGCTGATCTGTGTGCAGCTAGTGTGGGCTTGAGAAGCCCAGACTAGCGGCTCACAGATCAGCGCTCCCTCCGGTAGCTGAACAGCGGTAAGTTTCCGCCCGCTGTCAGCCGCTTCCAGCTGTTTGCACTTTGCAGATTACGGAGGGGAGAGCCAGGAAGGGGGGGCCCAAGGTGAGAGAAGGGGGGGGGGGAGGAACTTCCCCCCTTCTCCGCTGCTATGCAAATCGCCCTCCTTCACTGGCTGTCTCCCCTCCTGGAGACACCTACAAGCCTGGCTGCATATACTGGGGGCACTTACAGACCTGGCTATACTGGGGAGACCTATACACCTGGCTGCATATACTGGGGGCACCTATACACCTGGCTGCATATACTGGGGGCACCTATACACCTGGCTGCATATACTGGGGAGACCTATACCTGGCTACATATACTGGGGGCACCTATACACCTGGCTGCATATACTGGGGGCACCTATACACCTGGCTGCATATACTGGGGGCACCTATACACCTGGCTGCATATACTGGGGGCACCTATACACCTGGCTGCATATACTGGGGAGACCTATACACCTGGCTGCATATACTGGGGGCACCTATACACCTGGCTGCATATACTGGGGGCACCTATACACCTGGCTGCATATACTGGGGAGACCTATACACCTGGCTACATATACTGGGGGCCCCTATACACCTGGCTGCATATACTGGGGGCACCTATACACCTGGCTGCATATACTGGGGGCACCTATACACCTGGCAGCATATACTGGGGAGACCTATACACCTGGCTGCATATACTGGGGAGACCTATACACCTGGCTGCATATACTGGGGGCACCTATACACCTGGCTGCATATACTGGTGGCACCTATACACCTGGCTGCATATACTGGTGGCACTTATACACCTGACTACATATACTGGGGGCTCTTATAGACCTAGCTACATATACTGGGGGCACCTATAGACCTGGCTGTATATACTGGGGGCACCTATAGACCTGACTGTATATACTGGGGACACCTATAGACCTGGCTATATTGGGGACACCTATAGACCTGGCTATACTGGGGACACCTATAGACCTGGCTATACTGGGGACACCTATAGACCTGGCTATACTGGGGACACCTATACACCTGGCTACATATACTGGGGACACCTAAAGACCTGGCTATCTATACAGGAGACACCTATAGACCTGGCTATCTGTACTAGGGACACCTATAGGCCTGGCTACCTATTCTGGAGACACCTGTAGACCTGGCTACCTATACTGGGGAAACCTATAGACCTGGCTATCTTAACTGGGGACATCTATAGACCTGGCTATCTTAAATGGGGACATCTATAGACCTGGTTATCTATTCTGGGGACACCTGTAGATTAGGCTACTTATACTGGGGACACCTATAGACCTGGATACCTGCACTGGGAAAACCTATAGACCTGGATACTTCCACTGGGGATACCTTTTGACCTGGTTACCTATACTGGGGGCACCTATTTTGGGGGAACTGCTGCCAGATTAACTATTTTTGGGAAACTGCTGCTGCCAGATTAAGTGTACTTTGAGAAACAGCTGCCAGATTATGTGTATTTTTGGGGAACTGCTGCCAGATTGTGTATAATGGGGGAACTGCTGCTTCCAGATTCTGTGTATTTTGGGGGGACCACTGCTGCTACATGTATTTTTGGTGATCCGCTGCCAAATTATGTGTATTTGGGGGAACCGCAGCTGCCAGATAACGTCTATTTTGGGGGAACGACTGCCATATTATCTGTATTTTGGAGGAACCGCTGCCAAATTGCATGGATTTTTGGTGAAATGCTGTCAGATTACATGTATTTTGGGGGGAAACACTATGGCAGAGTTCAAACTTCCCCGGCAGACCTTTTACACCACTGCTAAGGTCATGTATATTTTGCCCCACCCATGACCACGCCCACATTCTGTTGCGTGACCACACCCATTTTTTGGCGCGCCGCGCTACGCGCGGCCCAGGGGTTTTTGTCAGTGTACAATATAACATATTTACTGTTGGCAATAAATTATTATATCTTAGTCTGTAAAAATATAATGTGAAAGGTGGGAAACACACACTGGTATGGGGGCCCCATATTCTCCTATTGCCCGGGGGCCCCATGAGTTGTCAGTCCGCCCCTGCATATATATATATATCTATATATATATATATATATATCTTTTATTTATACATATACTGTATATACATATGTCCCCAATATCCACCAGCTGTGATCACTTGAAGCCGTATTCATGTGCTTGTCGGTTGCTCACTTGAACCACCAGCAGAAAAAAACGCAAACCTGCTCCAAAATATTCACTGAAACCTCCAGCAACATCTTTCAGCCCTCCTGAAACTCCTAGCGGCTTTCTGCCATCCTCCTTTGCATGGAAGCCGGCGTGTTACCTGACCTGCCTAGAGTCGAGTGATACGCCTGCTGCCGTGAACAGAGTACGTCGGAAAGCCAATAGGAGCATGCTAGGAGCTTCAGGAAGGCTACAAAACGCCGCTGGAGGCTCGGTAAGTATTTTGTAATGCCTGCAAACCAGGCCCAAATTCTTCTCCCCCACCCTCAGGGCCGGCCCTAGACTTTTTGCCGCCTGAGGCAAAATTAGAAAAAAAATCGCTCCCCCCCCCCCCGTGGGTGGTGGGGGGGGGGGGTGGTGCCGCCGAGCTGGAGGGGTAGCTAGCAGAAAGGGGGTATTGGGCCTAGCGGCGGGGAAGGGGGTCGGACCCCCCCCCTCCCTCGCCTGGGTCCCCCGATCTGCGCTCCTTCTCCAGCGTAAAGTACCAGCCAACCTGCATATGAGAAGAGGCAACGGGCGGGGGAATCACTCACCTTCCGCGTTCCATCGTGCGCTCCACCGACGTCACTTCCTGCAAGGCCGTCCACTTACAATACAGTGGGCGGCGTTGCCGGAAGTGACGTCAGTGGAGCACGCGATGGAACGCGGAAGGTGAGTGATTCCCCCGCCCGTTGCCTCTTCTCATATGCACGCTGGCTGGTACTTTACGCTGGAGGAGGAGCGCAGATCGGGGGACCCAGGCGAGGGAGGGGGGGGTCCGACCCCCCTCCCCGCCGCTAGGCCCAATACCCCCTTTCTGCCCGCTACCCCTCCAGCTCGGTGGGCGGCCCCAGCGTCCATGGACGGGCGGGTGCCGCCCCCCCAGATCTGCCGCCTGAGGCAAATGTTTCACCCCGCCTCATGAGCGGGCCGGCCCTGCCCACCCTAAAGAAAGAACCCCTGAAAGGGACACTGAGCAGGGGCACAGGGTATGTTTTTAAAGGGACTCCAAGATCAAATTAAACGCAAAATGTGAACTTACCCGGGCTTTGCTGTAGCCCAGTGCTGGTCTGTAGTTGGCCGGCGGATCCTGGCGACACTCGGGCCGAGTGTCGGGCTCCTTCTTCCGCATACATCACGCGTAACGTCATTACGCCGGCCGCCTCGCGTCATCACGGTGGCCGGCGTGACAGTACGGCGCATGCGTGATTAAACCACGCATGCGCCGTACTGTGACGCCGGACGCCGTAATGACGTTACGCGTGATGTATGCGGAAGAAGGAGCCCGAAAATCGGCCCGAGTGTCGCCAGGATCCGCCGGCCAACCATTTCTGAAGAGGCATTGGGAGAAGACCCGGAGGTACGTCATGGGAACTACAGACCAGCACTGGGCTACAGCAAAGCCCGGGTAAGTTCACATTTTGCGTTTAATTTGATCTTGGAGTCCCTTTAAGTATACCCAAGTGTATATGAAGTGTATACACTTCCTCTCTTAATCCCTCTCCATCCCGGTATGTCCACTCTCAATGCTATTGAAAACATGGCTCCTACAGAAAGTAGAGCTGAAACATGAAAAATGATGTCTGTGGGTCCTTACAGCGCATGCGCAGTCTCTGTCTCCTCGAATTATTTTCCGACTCTCTGAATCGCATCATAGTTCCGTGCACTATGACGCGTGCCACAGAGAGGAGGGGAGGAAGAAAGTAGAGTAGCCTGAACCTGCATGCGCTGTAAAAGAGAACTAAAAAGCAATGAATAATTGCTACACATACTCTTTACACTTTAAATGTCTATTTTGCACACTGGTGCTTTGTGTTGGACACAGAAGATCTACAAAATGAAGGGATTGCATCACACAAGCAATGTGACACATACAACTAAGTATTCTGCATAAATATATGTTTTAGAAATGCATTGTATTAACAATGTCATTGCATTTCTTTTGCGATTATTTAGTCCAACACAATGTGTCAGTGTCAGAGATCGTACAACAAAAGAGAAGAAACTTATCCTTTTTTAAGAAAAACATTTATTTTTTGTGAAAAGTTTTTGTTTTCTTTTTTTTTTTCTTAAAGGGGAACTTCAGCCTAAACAAACATACTGTCATTAAGTTACATTAGTTATGTTAATTAGAATAGATAGGTAATATAATCTCTTACCCACCCTGTTTTAAAAGAACAGGCAAATGTTTGTGATTCATGGGGACAGCCATCTTTGTCATGGGGGCAGCCATCTTTTTGGTTGAAAGGAGGTGACAGGGAGCAGGAGACACAGTTCCAACTGTCCTGTGTCCTGATCACCCCTCCCAGCTGCACACCCTAGGCTTCAAATGTCAAATTCAAAATGTAAAAAAAAAAAAATTGCACCAAAACAGCAGAACGAGAACAACAACATCAGAAATCCCATCATGCTTTGCCCTGATTCAGGGGAAAAATGCCCGGGCAGTTTTCTTCTGTACAGCTAAAAATGAGGCTTGTATAAGAGAAACAAAGTTCTGATGCTGTGAAACTGTTAAAGAAACACCAGGCCTTTTAAGTGCTGCTGAGTCGATTTTTAGTCTGAAGGTTCACTTTAAAGAGAATCTGTACTCTAAAAATGTAAAACCCCTCCCACAAGAAACAAGAAAAGTACGTACTCCTGGCAGTTTCCTGTCTGTGAACCTTGCTGCATTGTGGGAAATAGCTGTTTACAGCTGTTTCCAACTGCCAAAAAACCATGCAGCAGCTACATCACCTGCCAGCAGTAAAACTGTTGAACAAAAATTAAAAACAAACACAAAAAAAAAAAAACCCTCAGTCTACCCTACCCCCTGTCCCCTTCAACTGGCGGACCTCCTCCTCCACATTCGCCATATGCTGACGCATCTCCAGCATCTGCTGCTTTAGTATGCGGATTTCCCGCTCATGCCTCCTCTTCGTCTTTGTCAGCCGCCTCACCTGGCCCCTCAGCCTCGTATATGTTGATAGAGGAACTGTAGAAAAAAATGTGTAAAATAGGTAAACCCAGCAGCAATCCATCAACTTGTACATATTTCAATCTCATAGATCATCCCTAAAATTAAGAACCTGTAATCAGGGGCGTAGGAATAGGCCCTGCAGCCCCTGCGCCCGCGGGGGGGCCCGCTCGGGGCCGTTTTGTGGGTGCTGGAGGGGTGGCAGCATGAGGGGAAAGCCTTGCCCACAGTCGGCGGGGAGAGGGGTAGTTCTCCCCTCTCCCTCACCTCGGGGCTCTCCCCTCTGCGCTCCCCTCCAGCTCGTAAGTGTCTGTGGGGCTGTGGTGGGCAGCGAGCGGCGGGCAGATACATACCTGCTTCCGTGCGTTCCATCGGAGACTTCTCCCTCTAGCGGCTGACGTCACTTCCGGAAGTGACGTCAGCCGCTAGAGGGAGAAGTCTCCGATGGAACGCACGGAAGCAGGTATGTATCTGCCCGCCGCTCGCTGCCCACCACAGCCCCACAGACACTTACGAGCTGGAGGGGAGCGCAGAGGGGAGAGCCCCGAGGTGAGGGAGAGGGGGGAACTACCCCTCTCCCCGCCGACTGTGGGCAAGGCTTTCCCCTCATGCTGCCACCCCTCCAGCACCCACAAAACGGCCGCTCAGAAAATCTGCAGGGGGGCCCGGTGGGGCCTAGTTACGCCCCTGCCTGTAATGTAATACATATAACATAGCATTTACTTGCTTTTCCATAGTATGCAATGTTAATCATACAGTAAGAGAATTTTACCATAAAGCGGTGTCCTAGCTGTACGCAGATAAGCCCTCTGGCTATGATGGCTGGGGCCAGGTGAGGAGGCTCTTGACGAAGAAGGCCTGGGTGCAGAGGTTCCCCGGGGCCGGGCAGTGCGGGCACCACTTGCAGCTGTAGTAAGGAGTAATGAATAATACAATTTAATAAAAATATATGATAAAATGGATAAAAAGTAATAACTTTATTGTTTGAACTACAATTACTTTTATTTCTATTTTCAAGTGAACTTTGATAAGGACCTTACTATAAACACAGAACAAAAAAATCATATTCTTATTCCTTTAATGTATTTATTATACATGAAAGAATATGACTCTTCAATACAGTAAAATAAAACTAGGATAGGCTTTAAAGTGATCCTTTGCGGCTATTGCGGCCTCCTGGACGTAATAGTAGCATAGGGGGCGATATTTTGGCTGGGAACAAGAAGAATCACTCGCGTTCCCAATGCCTGTCGGGTCCTGACAGCGAAACCGGAAGTGGTCGCCGTCGGGTCCAGGAGGATCTGAGCGAGGCGGCGAGGGCACCGATCGACTGCAGGGGGCTGAGGGAAGCCCCAGTTGAGTAAAAATCTTTTCTTTTTTTTTTACAGGCTTAAGGATCACTTTAAAGAGAGCACTTGGAACGCAGACTGGGGCAATGGTTCATCTTGTACTAGGAATACGACCCTGGGCACACAGCCAAGATATCAATGGTGTGGCTCCGAGACAACTCTGTGTATGTCCTTGAGTGGCCCAGCAAGAGAGTAGGCTTCAATACGATTGAATAGCTCTGGAGAGATCTTTAAAAAAAATTGCTGTGCAACAGAGCCGGACCATCCACAAGGCAAACCTAGCCACTTGCCTAGGGCCTGGAGAGGATATAGGGTCCAGATGGCCGACAGCACCTATCAAATTTTTCTAAAAAAAAAAAAAAGTTAATTGATCATCAGTGGTTATCAAAAACCAATGTTAAGCCTAGGGGCACATTTTTTTTAATAACTTTATTTGCATGAATGCAGTATAATCAGTACATATTGCACAAATATCATCACTATGCCCACACAGGAGCACAAAATAATATGTTTTAACCCATTTTGGAATAAGCCCCTAACAAAACAAAATGTGGGAAAAGTGCTGCACTGTGAATACCTTACGGATATATACTTTAACTGTACATACTGCACAACTCTATAGTATTCAGCCCATGGAATTAATTTTTAGGATAAATACATACAGCATATAAAACCCAAAATAGACATACATAAACTAATAGTTTGCTGACTTACATCCTATTTGGGCAACCACCCGCCTGAGCAGGTCCTGGTCCCTCCTCTTAAGGTCGCTCCATAACATTTGGACCTGCTTGGTGGTGAGGACCCGCTGGTACTCGGCCCTCAGGATCCCCTGCACCCTTCTCACCACGTCCCGTTTCTCCCTCGCGGTGGTGAGGTCGTACCGGCCTCTTGTAAATTCCTGGAAAAGAAATATTACAGTATTAATGACCACTGTATTATACCTTAATTAATTAAGAATCTTCTTACTTACAGCATAATGTAAAAGATTATAATATTATTCATAATGACAGTTTTCAAAAATTGTGGGAAGCAACCAACTATGACTTCGGGCAGATACTAGGGATCAACGATGACTAGTGCCACCTATAACTGCTGACATTGCTAGCCATAATAACTACATAATTTCATTTCATGTGTGATTTGACTGACAGAGAAGATCCTGTGACAGCAAGCATCAAATATATAATTGAATGGATTCCCTGAACTGGCCGCGGCGTCTATAGACTTTGTGCCAGTTCATAGCCATGGGCGTCCGCACAAAATTTTCCAGGGGGGGGGTGCAAAAAGGCAGGGAAGAAGTGGTGTGCCGCAAATTTTTGAGAAGATGTGTGCGCCGAAAAACCTGAGGGTTATGTTGTGCGGCGCACGTACGCACCTCCCCCAAAAATGGGTGCGGCCATGGACCAGAATGTGGGTGTGGCCATGGGTGGTGACAAATTTTCATTAACTTAGCAATGTGGGACATTAGATTAGGACAGTGGTGGCGAAACTTTTGGAGGCCGAGTGCCCAAACTGCAACCCAAAAGTCACTTTATCTATCGCAAAGTGGCAACAGCAATTTAAAACTTCATACAAACGTTTTAACTCATACATGAACATTATTGAAAATCCAAGTTGCAAATAAACTGTGAAGATAAACAATTTCTTTCATCCTACTCCTGAAAAATGTATTCGTTTTTTAGAACATCACAGTTTTATTTTCCGTTTTAAAAAGCAAAAAAGTAGGTTTAATGCTATTGTCTCATAGGATAATGATTCAGCTTTTCCCAGAGGCCCCCAACAAGACAAATTTAGCAATCATGAGGCCCCCAACAAATCATCAGGCTCCCAAGTCCCAACAAGACACATTCAGCAATCTTGAGGCCCCCAACAAAACAAATTCAGCAATCATGATGCCCCCAACAAGACAAATTCAGCAATCATGAGGCCCCCAACAAGACATTCAGCAATCTTGAGGCCCACAAAAAATCATGAGGCCTTCAACAAGACGAATTCAGCAATCATGAGGCCCCCAACAAGACAAATTCAGCAGTCATGAGGCACATAAATAGACAGGATTTCACATAAATAGGCAGAATGCCCCCTTAATATGGTAGACACCTCTCACCTGGATTCTCAATTCTCCTCTACTGGCTGTTGTGCCTGGCAACACTGTTTTTGGTTGGATTGGGGATGACGTGCGGGCTGAAAGGCCTTGCATGATGCTTGCCTGAAATGTGGCCCAAATTGCGTTTGTTTTCTGCTAAAATATGGCGCAAATTGCGTTTACTTTCTGCTGAAATGTGGCCCAAATTGCGTTTATTTTCTGCTGAAATGCAGCCCAAAGTGCGTTCATTTTCTGCTGAAATGTGGCCCAAAGTGCGTTTGTTTTCTGCTAAAATGTGGCCTAAATTGCGTTTGTTTTCTGCTAAAATGTGGCCTAAATTGCGTTTGTTTTCTGCTAAAATGTCTATATTTGCTGCTTTGGGGTTACGGTTACTCTCCGCCCATACAATGTCGTGACCACGCCCATTTTTTGGCGGGGCGCCAAAAAATGGGCGTGGTCATGACATTGTATGAGCGGAGCGTAACCGTAACCCCAAAGCAGCAAATATAGACATTTTAGCAGAAAACAAACGCAATTTAGGCCAAATTTTAGCAGAAAACAAACGCAATTTAGGCCACATTTTAGCAGAAAACAAACGGGCCTGGGGGGCGTGTGCGGCGCGCATAGTGCGCCCCGCACACGCCCCCCAGGCCCGTTTTCCGGCGCGCTGCGACCCCCTCCCCAGCCGTCCACAGCCCACCCCCCACCTTCACTTGTCCCAGGTTGGAACCAGAAAAAACAGGTCACTGTAGTGAATATGTCTCACTCTACTATTAACAGTACTGCTACAAATGCAAAGTTACAGAAATAAACTAAAAGCAATTCTCTACTACAACACCTATGATATCCTTTTACATGATGGGACATATAAAGATTAGAGAAATGCAGTCAGAAACAGTAGCCAAAAACTATACATTCTGTTAATAGATTGCTTACCTCAATTAGCATGACTTTCATCCTGAGGGGGATTTTGGGAGGCATCTTGGCAGTCAGCTCTGTGTGATGCGTCCTCGCCACGCGTTTGCCGGTGCCTGCTCTGGCCAACTCCCTGTTTCTACGCATCAGCCAATCAAAACTTCGTTTGTGACGTACGCGTGTACGTACGCGTGCGGAGGCAAAGTACGCATGCGCGCGCGCATTGGATGCAGTGCTGATGCGGATGGTTTTACGCTTGCTGGCTAGACGATACGCATCGCAAGCAAACCGGTTCACGCATGCGCGGTACAAAGACGATTGACGCGTAAAGAATTCCGCATGCGAGCATAATGTTACGCATACGGCTACGATAGCTACGCGGATACGCGTATTTCAATGAGTAGTTTCGTAGGTGCAGACGTAGCGAAGTTTAAGGCGTATTTGCGTAGTCCTACTACGCGTGGATGCGGAAAAATACGCGTATTTCCAGCGTAGCGAAGTTGGCTGCCTACGACCACCCCTGTTGGGAATCTACTGGTAATGTTGTGCACGTCGATCACAGAGGTGTTGTCTATCACCCATAAGCCTGGTTCAGATCGTGCATGAAGAATGTGTAATAGAGGAAGAACCCCCTCATTCTCCTGTGTACCTGCACATCACTCTTACATGTACCCTCAGTTAGATTTCCTAGGGCCCGATTGATGTTCTTTCTGTCTGCACCCTCTACATGTACTCCTACCAAGGACGAGTTTTGATTTTTATTTAACAGCTACTCTACAGCTATATTCTACGTATAGTTAAAACACAGAGGGACGCTAATGCTTAAAAGTCAAACTGTTCCAACATATTGTCTGTCTAATAAGATTCATTGGAACCCCGTATCAACTGGGTTCTGATGCACAGATCTGCCCCCTTGCAGAAAATGGTCCTGGCCTCTTCTCTATCTATACATATAAAAATGTGTGTGTGTGTGTGTGTGTGTGCGTGCGTGCGTGCACGCGCTTGCGTGCGTGCGTGCGTGTGTGCGTGTGTGCGTGTGTGTGTGTGTGTGTGTGTGTATGTACAGTATGTATGTATGTGTGTGTGTATGTTTGTGTGTGTGTGTGTGTATGTGTGTGTATGCATGTATGTGTGTGTGTGTGTATGTTTGTGTGTGTGTGTGTATGCATGTATGCATGTATGTGTGTGTGTGTATGTTTGTGTGTGTGTGTGTGTGTGTATGTATGTATGTATGTATGTATGTATGTATGTATGTATGTATGTATGTGCCGCGATCACGCGAAAACGGCTTGACCGATTTGAACGAAACTTCGTATACAGATCCCTTACTACCTGGGATGATATGTTCTGGGGGTCTCGCGGCCCCCCTGCACACGTGGGCGGAAATACAAACAGCAAATCAGATTCCACCCATTCAAGTCAATGGAAAAAATGTAAAAGGCTGCCATTCTCACAGTAATCAAGCCAGAGTCCCCAGAGGGCACAGTTGGTCACTTGGTGACCGAGGTTACAAATCCAGGAAAAGTGGGCGGAGCATAAAACAGCCAATCAAATTTCAGCCGTTCATTTTAAATGGGAAAATGTAAACTGCAGCCATTCTTAGACTCTTAATCGCAGGGTTCTCAAACTTGGCACACTTGGTCACTGGGTGAATGTGATTAGGATTCAAGAAAATGGGTAGAGCCTAAAACAGCCAATCAAAATTCACCTATTTATTTTCAAGGGGAATATTTAAACTGCTGCTATTCTTACACTTTTAATGGCAGAGGCTTCAAACTTGCTACAGTCGGTCATTGGGTGACTGGGGTCCAAATTCACTAAAGGGACGGGGCCACATACAGTCAATCAGATTTCCTTGGTGGATAAACTGCTTCCATTCACACATGTTTGATGCCAGGAACCTGACAGCTCACAAACTTGGTCATTGAGTGACTGTGTGTCAAGATTACAAAAAGTGGGTGGAGCCAAAAAAACTTTTACTGGGAAAATATAAACTGCAGCCATTCTTACACCGTTAATGGCAGGGTTCTCAAACTTTGCACAGTTGGTCATTGGGTGACAGATTAAGATTTTGGAAGGTGGGTGGAGCCTACAACAGCCAATAAAAATTCACCTTTTGATTTTCAAAGGGAATATTTCATCTGCTACCATTCTCTTATACTGGTAAAAGCAGATGCCTCAAACCTGGTACAGTTGGTCACTGGGTGACTAGGGTCCAAATTCAGGAAGGAGGCGGAGCCACAAACAGCCAGATTTGTTTATTTTTCAATGGGAATATACAAAGTATTGATACCAAGGACCCCAAAGCTGATAAACTTGATAATTGAGTGACTGTATGTCAAGATTAGAAAAAGTGGGCGGTGCCAACAACTTCATTTTTTACATTGCAGGGTTCCCAAACTTTACACAATTGGCCACTGGGTGACTGGGATGAATATTCAGAAATGTGGGTGGAGCCTACAACAGCCAATCAAAATGTACCTATTGATTTTCAATGAGAATATTCACATTGCTACCATTCTTACACTGTTAGTGGCAGATGCCTCAAACCTGATACAGTCAGTCATTGGTTGACAGGGGTCCGAATTCACTAAAGGGGTGGAGCCGCAAACAGCCAATCAGATTTGTTAGATTGATTTCAGCCATTATGTTATTGGCAGGGTTCTCAAACGTGACACAGTTGGCCACTGGGTGACTGGGACTAATATTCAGGAAAGTGGGTGGAGCCTACAGCAGCCAATCAAAATTCTCCTTTTGATTTTCAAGGAGAATATTTACATTGCTGCCATTCATGCACTCTTAATGGCAGAGGCCTAACATCTGCTACAGTCAGTCACTGGGAGACTGGGGTTTAAATTCTGAAGGAAGAGGGCCAAAAACAGCCAATCAGATTTGTTTAATTTCAATGGTAAAATGCAACTTATTGATGCCAAAGACACCAAATCTCATAAACTTGGTCATTAGGTGACTGTATGTCAAGATTAGAAATAGTGGGCGGAGCCAAAAACAACTAACTTTTTTACATGGGGAAATGTAAACTGCAGCTTTTCTTACACTGTTAATGGCAGGGTTCTCAAACTTCACACAGTTGGTCACCGGGTGACTAGGATTAATATTCGGAAAAGTAGGTGGAGCCTACAAGAGCCAATCAAAATTCACCTACTGATTTTCAAGGGGAATATTGAAATTGCAGCCATTCTCACACTGTTAATAGCAGAGGCCTCAAATCTGCTACAGTCAGTCGTTAAGTGTTTGGGGTTCAAATTCAGTAAAGGGGCGGAGCCAAAAATAGCCAGATTTCTTTGCTGGATAAACTGCTTCCATTAGCACAATTTTGTTGCCAGGAACCTAAAAGCTTACAAACTTGGTCATTGAGTAGTGACTGTGTGTCAAGGTTACAAAAAGTGGGTGGAGTTAAAAACAGATTTTTCTGGGAAATTGTAAACTGCAGCCCTTCTTCACTGTTAATGGCAGGGTTCTCAAACTTAGCATAGCTGGTTACTGGGTGACTGGGATTAATATTCAGAAAAGTGGGTGGAGCCTACAAATGCCAATTAAAAATCACATGTCACTTTTCAAGGAGAATATTAAAATTGCTGCCATTCTTGCACTGTTAATGGCACAAGCCTCAAACCTGGTACAGTTGTTCATTGGGTAACTGAGGTTCAAATTCAGAAAAGGGGACAGAGCCACAAACAGTGAATCAGATTTGTTTCATTTCATGGGAAAATACAAATTATTGATGCCAAGGACCCCAAAACTCACAAACTTGAGCATTGAGTAGTGACTTTGTGTCCAGGTTACAAAAAGTGGGTGGAGCCAAAAACAAATTTCAGTGGGAAAGTGTAAACTGCAGCCCTGCTTACACTGTTTATTTCAGGGTTCCCAATCTTTGCCCAGATGGTCTCTGAGTGACTGATAATAATATTCAGGGAAGTGGGTGGAGCCTATAATAGCCAATCAAAATTCACCTGTTGATTTTCAAGTGGAATATTTAAATTGCTGCCATTTTTACACTGTTAATAGCAGATGCCTCAAACCTGCTACAGTTGGTCATTGGGTGAATGGGGTTCAAATGCTGGAGAGGGGTGGAGCCACAAACAGCCTATCTGTTTTGTTTCATTTCATGGGAATATACAAATTATTGATGCCAAGGACCCCAAAGCTCACAAACTTGGTCATTGAGTGTTTGTCTGTTAGGGTTAGAAAGTGGGTGGAGTCAACACCAGTCAAATACATACCCGAGCAACGCCGGGTCATCAGTGGGTGGAGACAAATACAAATTTCACTGGGAAAATGTAAACTGCAGCCATTCTGTTAATGGCAGGGTTTTTAAACTTTGCACAGTTGGTCACTGGGTGACTGGGATTAATATTCAGAAAAGTGGGTGGAGCCTACAAAAGTGAATCAAACTTCACCTGTTGTTTTTCAAGGGGAATATTTAATTGCTACCATTCTTGAACTGTTAATGGCGCAGGCCTCAAACCTGGTACAGTTGGTTATTGGGTGACTGGGATTCAAATTCAGAAAAGGGGGTGGAGCCACACACAGCCAATCAGATGTGTTTAATTTCAATGCAGATTATTGATACCAAAGTCCGCAAAGCTCACAAACTTGGTCAGTGAGTAATTGTGTGTTAGGGTTACAAAAAGTAGGCGGAGCCAACACCAGCCAAATACATACCCGGGCAATCAGCTAGTCAGATATAGAAAAAGGTATAGGACTTTTTCTGCAAGGTGGCAGGGCTACACGCTGGAACTTAGCTGATATGGGGCTCCAATTATACAGAAGACATCCTGGGGCATTCACGTTGGCAATGACAGGCTGCAATGGCCAACAGGGTAAAGTGCCAGCTTTCTGGCAAGGTTCTTAAATCCAGGGGCCATCTTAATATAGCTTTAAAATTCCTAAGCTTTGGCAGCAATGTACTGCCTTTTATGTTGCATGCTTTCAATCACCAAGATTGTTATATGCAAATTAGAGGAGTTGGAGTCAAGGACTCTGTGGGATCATAAACTGAAGGGGCGGGGTCAGATGATTTTTCTATCGACTCCACAGTCCTGTCGTGAACAGTGCAGAATTAGCATTAGTTGATCCCTCTCTACCTCCTATTGTTACAACTGATGCTTCAGACTATGGCCGGGGTGCTGTCCTTACTCAGCTCTAGGCATGTGAAGGGTCATCACAGAGGCAGATAGATCCCCACACTGCATGGCAAAGTTTTACTTGTGCAGTCCTTGGGCTTTCTGATGCTTACAAGGAACAGATGGTGGATGTAGTGGTGGCGGCAATAAAGAGGAGGTGTGCCTAGAAGAGGAGAAAGAGGCAGAGGAAGTCATACAAGGAGGAGGAAATCAAGGTTATAGTGGTAGAGGAAGCTTGCTCCAGTCTTAGTGGTACTACCACCAATTTAGGTGCATGTCTTCCCCAACTGTCAATGGCCCATGGCCCCAAATGTCAGATGCTGCCGGCCACAGTGCTGTAGAGACAGGGCCACATTGTCAGTAATCCAGGGAGGGCATTTTGAAAAAGCATTGTTAACTTGGTATTCTTTATTGGGAATAACATAGGCCAACATGTGATGGAAGCAGCATGGGTGGGGTCAAGGATATGGTCAAAGCTGAAGAGGAAGGCAATATTCTTGTTAGCGATGGTAATGGTAACGCCTCTTCCAGCCTCTGATTCCCATCTTACTGATCATCCTACACAGGGCCGGCTTTAGGGGGGGGCAAGAGGGGGCAGAGCCCCCTCAAATAGACTTCTTGCCCCCTCAAATCTATCAGCCGCTCTGCCGCTGCTTCCTGGTCCATGGAACGCAGTGTAGACTGTAGTGAGCGGCAGGCACGTCGTTATGACGCTGCCGCTCTCTGCTCTCCCCCCTTGCTGAGTTGCTGTACAGTGGCTGGGGTACGCACAGCGCAGTGCCAAGCTACTCCGCCCCTTCTTCCTGTCACCTTCCTCAGATTTGGCCCGCTTAAACTCCTCCTCCCAGCTGGTTTTGAATTCAGCGCGGTCTCGCTGGGGCTGGGGAGCACTCAGCAGAGCAGAAGTGTGCCGAGGAGATCAAAGGGCTGCAGACACCTGGCACTTCACCACTCTGAAGACTGAGGAGCGATGAAGCAAGACTGACTGATGAGGGGGAGAACACTGAATGTTCTCACAGCTAGGAACTTGGAGGATGCAGCGGCAGCTGGCCAGCAGAGTTATGAGGACTGCACGTCAGGGGAGGTGGTCTGGATTCTGTCTATCTTGTTATTTTTTTTTTTTTTGTGTCTCTCTCTCTCTCTCTCTCTCTCTCTCTCTCTCTCTCTCTCTCTCTCTCTCTCTCTCTCTCTCTCTCTCTCTCTCTCTCTCTCTCTCTCTCTCTCTCTCTCTCTCTCTCTCTCTCTCTCTCTCTCTCTCTCTCTCTCTCTCTCTCTCTCTCTCTCTCTCTCTCTCTCTCTCTCTCTCTCTCTCTCTCTCTCTCTCTCTCTCTCTCTCTCTCTCTCTCTCTCTCTCTCTCTCTCTCTCTCGTGCTCATAGTGAACAAAGTGTGTATGTAGTGTTATGTTTACAGTGCAGTGTGTGTTGTGTGCCTCTATCTGTGCCCATGTCTGTGCCTCTCTCTGTGTCCTAGTGTGTGTGTAGTGTGTGTGTAGGAAGCTCACAATCTAATCCTACCATAGTCATAGTATAATGCCCTACCATATTATTATGTATTTACATAGCACTGACATCTTCTGCAGCGCATTACAGAATACGTAGCTATGTCACTGACTGTCCTCAGAGGAGCTCACAATCTAATCCTACCATAGTCATAGTGTACTGTCCTACCATATTATTAATATGTATTTATATAGCACTGACATCTTCTGCAGCACTTTACAAACTACATAGCCAGGTCACTGACTGTCCTCAGAGGAGAACAGTTTAATTTGTGTACCGTAAGCCCTAGCCCTTTTTTTTTATGTACCCCATTGGAACTTGGCACACTATGTTACTTCCACTGCTCCCTATCACCTATTGCATGCCTGTCACCCAATATTTGCCAGCATCTAGTTATTACTGTTATTTGTCTCCTGCTGCCTACCTTTCACTACTTGCTTACCACTAAAATATATTAATCACTATCTACCCTCTACTAGAATCACCACAAGCCTCACCACAAGCCTCTCATGTGAATCGACCGATCAATACCAGCCTGCCACTAGAATAGTTGATTAATTAAGGTAATCAAGGCAGGTAAGTATGTACCTTTCTTAATCTGATTTGCCCCAGGAAAAGTAGTGATATAGTCCCTGCTAAAGCTTATATTCTGTGCCTGTACTGACAGTAAACTAGCTGCAGTGTGAGATCTCTGCTGCCTCCATTATGTACAGTGTAAGCTGTTCCTCTGTGCCTGTACTGATAGTAATCTAGCTGCAGTGTGTGCTGATCTCTGCTACCTCCAGTATGTACAGCATTAGCTATTACTGTGTGCCTGTACTGATGGTAAACTAGCTGCAGTGTGTACTGATCTCTGCTACCTCCAATATGCACAGCATTAGCTGTTACTGTGTGTCTGTACTGATGGTAAACTAGCTGCAGTGTGTACTGATCTCTGCTACCTCTAGTATGTACAGCATTAGCTGTTACTCTGTACCTAAACTCAATGTTAACTCACTGTAGTGTGTGCCCTTCATTTCTAACCCTCGTGTGTTGTTCATTTCTACCCCTACCTCCAGTATGTACAGTATAAGCTGTTACTCTGTGCCTGTGCTGATAGTAAATTAGCTGCAGTGTGTACTGATCTCTGCTACCTCCAGTATGTACAGCATTAGCGGTTACTGTGTGCCTGTACTAATGGTAAATTAGCTGCAGTGTGTACTGATCTCTGCTACCTCCAGTATGTACAGCATTAGCGGTTACTGTGTGCCTGTACTGATGGTAAACTAGCTGCAGTGTGTACTGATCTCTGCTACCTCCAGTATGCACAGCATTAGCTGTTACTGTGTGCCTGTACAGATGGTAAACTAGCTGCAGTGTATACTGATCTCTGCTACCTCCAGTATGTACAGCATTAGCTGTTACTCTGTACCTAAACTCAACGTTAACTCACTGTAGTGTGTGCCCTTCATTTCTAACCCCCGTGTGTTGTTCATTTCTACCCTACCTCCAGTATGTACAGTATAAACTGTTACTCTGTGCCTGTGCTGATAGTAAACTAGCTGTAGCATGTTCTGATCTCTGCTACCTCCAGCATGTACTATGTAAGTTGTTATTCTGTACCTTTACTGATTGTAAACCATCTGTATTGTATGTACAGTATTAGCTGTAAAGCCTGGTACACACATCCATTTTGATTGGCCAATTTTACTCTTCTAGGTATTATGAGAGCTCAGCTCATAGTATTTGAAGTCTGTTGGCCCTCATACTAGATGGGGGTGGTAAAATTGGTCAGTGATTGGCAAATCAAAACTGAACGTGTGTATGCATTTTTACTCTATGCCTATACTAATAGTAAATAATCTAATTAAAGGATAGGAGGCTCCACCCAACATTTTGTTGGTCAGGCCCTTTATCTTTAGGTTACAACGCTGCTAAGTTCATGTATATTTGGCCCCACCCATGACCACGCCCACGGTCTGTATGACCACGCCCATTTTTGGGGGCGCCGCGCTGCGCGCGGCGCAGGTGTTTTTTGCGCCCCCTGCAAATTTCTGTCTGCCCCCTCATATGTGCCTGTCTAGAACCGGCCCTGATCCTACACCCATGGGGCTTGATTCACAAAGCGGTGCTAACCTACTTAGCACGTCTAAAGTCTTTAGACGCGCTAACCAGGGTGCTAAGTAGGTTAGCACCGGATTTCTCAATCAGATCGCGCGCTAACTTTGAGCGCGTAAAGTTTTACGCGAGCAAAGTTTTACGCGCGCTAAGTCCCATAGGCTTTAATGGGCACTTCGCGCGGTGCGCCCTGCGCTCTGTGCAGTACGCGCGTGTTTTACGCACATAAAGTTTTGCGCGCGTAAAGTTTTATGCGCAAAAAGCTTGTTTAGACGTGCTAAGGGGGCTTTCACAGGCGTGCTAACAGTTAGCACCGCTTTGTGAATCAAGCCCATGGTCAGCTTCTGAATTACAGAGAAAAAGGGCCATACTACCGTGAGCAAGGCCATGATCATGTGAGCCTTTCTTCTACGACTTCTCTAAATCTCTATGAATAATTCTACTTTGTTAAATATGTGAATATTTTATGTGGACCTGTAAGACAGCTTTAATAAAAATGTTATTATCAACCACTTCCTGACCACATAAAGCAGAATGGCAGCGGGACAGTGGCTCTCTTGTTCTTCCATGATGCATACACGCATACATACGTCATTTCGCGAGGAACAAGATTTCATGCAAGCTCCCGCCAGTCTACCCATCGGGCCCCAGTGATCAGCCTGCCAGCTACTATTCAGCACTGGCAGGCTGTGGTTCTTTTTGTAGTTAGTTTAGGGAAATATTTATATTGCGCTGACATCTTACACAGCGCTGTACAGAGCATAGTCTTGTCACTTAACCTCCTTGCCGGTCTAATTCCCCCAGCAAGGAGGCAGCGCAGCACTTTTTTTTAATTTTTATTTTTTGAAATCATGTAGCGAGCCCAGGGCTCGCTACATGATAGCTGCTGAGCAGTGGCAGCTCTGCAGCCGCTTCCAGCGATCGGAGTAAGCAGGAAATGCCGTTCAGAACGGGATTTCCTGCTGGGCTTCCTCGGTCGCCATGGCGACAGGGCGGGATGACATCACCGACGTCATCGACGTCGGGACGTCATAGGAAATCCCGATCCACCCCTCAGCGCTGCCTGGCCCTGATTGGCCAGGCTGCGCAGGGGTCTGGGGGGGGTAGGCGGCGCGGCGGATTGCGGCGGATCGGCGGTGAGCGGCGGCGATCGGAAGTTGCAAGCAGCTAGCAAAGTGCTAGCTGCTTGTAACAAAAAAAATTATGCAAATCGGCCCAGCGGGGCCTGAGAAATTCTCCTGCGCAGGTTACCCCGAGCTGAGCTCAGGATAACCGGCAAGGAGGTTAACTGTCCCTCGGATCGGAAGGGCTCACAATCTAATCACTACCATAGGTTTATGTCTATGTATGTATAATGTAGTGTATGTATCTTAGTCTAGGGCCAATTTGGGGGGGCAGGATGAAAAATAATAATTTTTTGGCAAAAATGTTGGTCTTTATGCATTAATTAAAAAACAAACTAAAAATAGCAGCAGCAATCAAATACCACCAAAAGAAATCTCGGTTTGTGAGAAGAAAGGAGGAAAAATGTATTTGAGTGCAAAGTTGTATGACCAGGCAATAAACTTTTAAAGTTCTGAAGTGCTGAATTGAGAAAAATGGCCTGGTTAGGTTACTGGGGGGGGGGACCTCCAGGGATGCTCTGATACCCCAATCACGATTCGAGTAATCACGAATGCAACTTCACCTACTTATGAATTGACTCGTGATTACGATCTCAAATAGAAACAGATATCCGACTCGAGTGTCGTTTTGAGTCGAATAACTGCATGTAACCACGAGTCTTGATTCGTGATTAAAAACAAGCCGACTTTAACAGATAATAGCAATGCCCCCTTACATGCTAAAAACACCAAATTTGACAGATATAAATTTGACAGAAAAAAAAAATTCAAAAAGACCTTATAGTTTTTGAGAAAATCGTTTTAAAATTTAAAAAGGAAAAAAGTATACATTTAAATGTGGTAAATACATGAACTGTCATTTACCACATTTAAATGTATACTTTTTTTCTTTGAAAATTTAAAATTGATTTTCTCAAAAACTATAAGGTCTTTTTGAAAAAGTTTTTTCTCTTGTTCCCACTGTTCTTAACATATCTGGCAAATTTAGTGTTTCTAGCATATAAGGAGGCTTTGCCATTAACTGCTGAAGTTGGGGGGGTTAATCACGAATACCGACTAGTGATCACGAGTAGGGTACGAGTGCAATCACGAGTGCATTTGGGATTGGCATTCGTGATCGAAAGCCGATCACTAATGCCGATTATGACCTCGTGATTGCAAAAAAATGGCTCGTGATCATGAGTTGCTCATGATGAGCACCACTGTAAACCTCTGGGGCTCAAGAGGTTAAAGGACACCTGACCCGCGGAGAAGCTACCTAAGGTAAGCAAAGAGACATGTCCATAATGTCCATACTGGATCCACATACCTCTGTGCATTGTTCATTATTCTCCTTGTAATCACTCCTTGAAAAAATTGATTTTGGCTGAAGTCAAATTTTTAGCAGAGAATAAAAAGTGGAATGGACAATGCACAGTGCTATGTACAGTAGATCTATCTTGAGCATATCCATGTGCTTACCATGGATTCACCTCTGGTCAGATATACCAGTGGCGGACATACGGCCGTGCAGGCCGTGCCGCCGCACAAGGGCCCCTGAAGTTCCGCTGCTTCAGGGGCCCATTAAGTATTGCAGTTTTTTTTTTTAATTTTACCTTTTATTTTTATTTTAACCTGGGGGGCCCCTACTCCTGTCCTCCCCCCTCACATCGCCCCCCCCCCTCCCCCTCATGCGATGCGGCGGGAGAGCAGAAAATCCAGGAAGTCTCCGCCGGGGCTGCAGCAGACACTAGAGGCTGCTGCCGCTTGGTCTCCCGTGTCTCCTTTGTACACTGCTCGCTACTAAACCAGGAAGTAGCGAGCAGTGTACAAAGTTGGAGACACGGGAGACCAAGCGGCAGCAGCCTCTAGTGTCTGCTGCAGCCCCGGCGGAGACTTCCTGGATTTTCTGCTCTCCCGCCCGCCGCCGCCGCCGCCGCCGCGCATACCGGGAGGGGGGCCCCGAGGTGAGTGAGGGAGGATAGGAGTCGGGCCCCCCACCCGGATAGCTACACACCCATCCACCCGGCTACCTTACCCACCCGGCTACCCACACACTCACCCGGCTACCTACCCACCCGGATACCCACACACCCACCCGGCTACCTAACCACCCACCCAGCTACCTACCCGGCTACCTAACCACCCTGCTGGCTACCTACCCACCCGGCTACCTACCCACCCGGATACCCACACACCCACCCGGCTACCTACCCGGCTACCTAACCACCCACCCGGCTACCTACCCACCCGGCTACCTAACCACCCTGCCGGCTACCCACCCACCCACCCGGCTACCTACCCGGCTACCTAACCACCCTGCCGGCTACCTACCCACCCACCCGGCTACCTACCCACTCGGCTACCTAACCACCCACCTGGCTACCTACCCACCCGGCTACCTACCCGGCTACCTAACCACCCACCCGACTACCTACCCACCCGGCTACCCACCCACCCGGCTACCTAACCACCCACACATCTACGCACTCACCCGGCTACCTACCCACCCGGCTACCTAGCCACCCACCCGGCTACCTACCCACCCAGCTACCTAACCACCCTGCCGGCTACCTACCCACCCACCCGGATACCTACCCACCCACCCGGCTACCTACCCACCCAGCTACCTACCCGGCTACCTAACCACCCACCCGGCTACCCACCCGGCTACCTAACCACCCACACATCTACCCACCCGGCTACCTAACCACCCACCCGTCTACCTACCCACCCAGCTACCTAACCACCCTGCCGGCTACCTACCCACCCGGCTACCTACCCACCCGGCTACCTACCCACCTGGCTACCTACCCACCTGGCTACCTACCCACCCGGCTACCTACCCACCTGGCTACCCACCCACCCGGCTACCTAACCACCCACCCGGCTACCTAACCACCCACCCGGCTACCTACACACCCACCCGGCTACCTACCCACCCACCAGGCTACCTACCTACCTACCCACCCGGCTACCTACCAACCCACCAGGCTACCTACCTAAAGACCCACCAGGCTACCTACCCACCCACCCAGCTACCTAACCACCCACCTACCCACCCACCAGGCTATCTACCCACCAGGCTACCCACCCACCCGGCTACCCAGCCACCCACCAGGCTACTTACCCACCCGGCTAAGGGCTGCCTACCTACCTACCCACCAGGCTACCTATACACCCAACCACCCATGGGAGCTGCGCGCTGGATGGAGGCTGGGACAGGAGGTCTGCTGCTGCAGGTGAGTAAATGGTTTTTTTTATTATTTATTTTAGCAGGTGTATGTTCTGGGCAGGTCTGCCACATGATTGCGTGTATGTTCTGGGCAGGTCTGCCACATGATTGCATGTATGTTCTGGGCAAATTTGCTACATGATTGCATGTGTTTTCTGGGCAAATCTGCCGACATGATTGCACGTATTTTCTGGGCATATCTGCCGACATGATTGCACGTATTTTCTGGGCATATCTGCCGACATGATTGCACGTATTTTCTGGGCATATCTGCCGACATGATTGCACGTATTTTCTGGGCATATCTGCCGACATGATTGCACGTATTTTCTGGGCATATCTGCCGACATGATTGCACGTATTTTCTGGGCATATCTGCCGACATGATTGCACGTATTTTCTGGGCATATCTGCCGACATGATTGCACGTATTTTCTGGGCATATCTGCCGACATGATTGCACGTATTTTCTGGGCATATCTGCTCACATTATGTGTATTTTCATGAGAAAACCTGCTCACATTATGTGAATTTTCTGGGGAAAGGGTCACCAAAACCTGGGCCCACTGTCTTTGCGTTGCACTTTTCAAGGGAACCTGAGGTGAGAATAATATTGGGGCTGCCATATTTCTCTCCTTTTAAGCAATACCAGTTGCCTGGTTGCCGTTCTGGTCCTCTGCCTCTTATTCTTTCAACCATAGACCCTGAACAAGCATGCAGCAGGTCAGGGGTTTCTGACAATATTGTCAGAACTGAGAAGATTAAGCTGCATGCTTGTTGCTGGTGTAATTCAGTTTATTACTGCAGCCAAATAGATCAGCAGGGCCGCCAGGCAACTAGTATTGTTTAAAAGGAAATAAATATGGCAGCCTCCATATCACTCTCACCCCGGGATCACTTTAAATTACAGTTAGCTCCGCCCTTATCCGGTCATTGCCACGCCCATTTTTTGCCGCGGCGCTACGCGCCGCAGGTTCTATCCACACCCATTTTTTGCTGCGGCGTGCTTCGCGCGTCGTAGGTTATAGCCACGCCCATTTTTTGCCGCGGCGCGCTTCGCGCGCCGCAGGTCAGGGGGGCCCACAATTGATATTTTGCACAGGGGCCCACTGCTGCCTGTGTCCGCCACTGTTTTAAAATACAGTTTAAAAAATGAGTTGTGAAATCTTTGAAATGTGTTGAAGTTGACCATAACTATTTCCAGCTTCTACCATTTTTTATTCTCAAATCACATTGCGGAAAGTGGAAAGCACTGATGACATAAGTTTCTATTCCGGAAAGCATTTTTTATCCCTTAAGGGAGAAACATCTGGCAAACACTAATGATAGTCCCAGGAGAACCAATTCTGGCTGCAACCAAGCCTATGTGCTAATGCTAATGCATTATGGAGTGTGATGTTTATAAATACCAAGATCTCAGATAACTATCGGTATAGGGAGGCCAGACTGATGCCAACCTCCCAGCTGTGTCCAGTCCACCCAGAAAGACACAAAGGCTAAGTGAGTACAAAGGTAAGCACTTATACAAATCAACTTAAATCTGGCCTAACCTCTATTTTGGTAAACTGTATATAAAAAAGTTTTGTTTTTGTTTTGTTTTTTTTGGAGTAGGAGGTTAGTCTTAAGGTGGCCACACACGATACAATAAAATTATCCGATTTTACAGTAATTCGATAAAAACGATCGTATCTCTCGAAAAAAAATCGAAAGCTTTTTTTTATTCGATTGAAAAATCCGATCGGATTTCCCGTTTTTTTTTATTTAAATCGATCCGGAATGCCAGATATTTCTCTCCAATTTCTACTAAAGATTGTATGGTGTGTGTTGGATTGTTAATTTATTAATATACACACCCTAGCAATTTTCTCTGAGTTTCCAATCATTTTTATCATAATTGAGAAAAAAATTTAACATAGGTGTGTGGTACATTGATCATATTTTTGAAATGTTACAATCAGTCAGAAAAATTGATTGCAATTCTTAAATTGAACAGATATTTAAAAAATTGTATGGTGTGTGGCCATCTTAAGGGTTGCACACCGTAGAAATTTCATCCCAAAGCAGGATGTCCAGGGGAGAAAACTCAGCCCAACACAAAACTCAGCTGAAAACAAAGATAAATAAATAATACAATAATGTACAGTTAGGAGTCTGTTTTTAATCAATCCCACTCGTTTGGTTGAGCTTTGAAAAGAGGAATAGGAAGGTCACCATCCATGTTGATTCATTTGCTGTTTGCCTTCTTTACGTACCTTACATGATGATTTTTTTGATCTGAGAACAAGCATGCAGTGGTGTGGAGTCCACATGGATCTGCATACTGGTTCAAAGTTGTCACATTCAATGGGCTCTATTCACAATGGACCTGATTCACAAAGCGGTGCTAACAGTTAGCACGCTGGTGAAAAGCCCTTTATCATGCCTAAACTCAGTTTAGGCATGATAAGTTTAGGTGTGATAAGTTTAGGTGTGGTAAGTTTAGGCGTGATAAGTTTAAGCACCAACTGGGTTAGCACCGCAGTGCACAGCTGATCAAAAGTTTTGCGCTAGCAAAGTCTGGTGCACTTTGCATAGAGTTTAATGGCGCTGCTTTGCGTGCGGGACTTTGCGTGCGATCTAAACTTATCTAAACTTATCACGCCTAAACTTATCACTCCTAAACTTATCATGCCTAAACTTATCACGCCTAAACTGGCTTTTCACCAGCGTGGTGCAATGGTTATCACGCCTAAAGGGCCTGATTCCCAAAGCGGTGCTAACAGTTAGCACGCTGGTGAAAAGCCCTTTATCACGCCTAAACTCAGTTTAGGCATGATAAGTTTAGGTGTGATAAGTTTAGGTGTGATAAGTTTAGGCATGATAAGTTTAGGTGTGATAAGTTTAGGAGTGATAAGTTTAAGCACCAACTGGGTTAGCACCGCAGTGCACAGCTGATCAAAAGTTTTGCGCTAGCAAAGTCTGGTGCACTTCGCATAAAGTTTAATGGCGCTGCTTTGCGTGCGGGACTTTGCAAGCGAACTAAACTTATCTAAACTTAGCATGCCTAAACTTATCACACCTAAACTTATCACACCTAAACTTATCACACCTAAACTGGCTGTTCACCGGCGTGGTGCAATGGTTATCATGCCTAAAGTCTCTAACTGGGTTAGCACCGCTTTGTGAATCGAGCCCTAGGTGTGATAAGTTTAGGCATGATAAGTTTAAGCACCAACTGGGTTAGCACCGCAGTGCACAGCTGATCAAAAGTTTTGCGCTGGCAAAGTCTGGTGCACTTCGCATAGAGTTTAATGCCGCTGCTTTGCGTGCGGGACTTTGCGCGCAATCTAAACTTATGTAAACTTAGCATGCCTAAACTTATCACTCCTAAGCTTATCATGCCTAAACTGGCTTTTCACCAGCGTGGTGCAATGGTTATCACGCCTAAAGTCTCTAACTGGGTTAGCACCGCTTTGTGAATCGAGCCCAGGGACGGATCTAGGGGGGGGGGCAAGCGGGTCTCTTGCCCCAGGCGCAGTTTGTTAAATTCTTAAAAAGGTGGCAAAATGTGGATGGGGAATGGCAGTTTAGGCGCCAAAACCTGACTCCAATGAGTTACTGCATGAGGTAATTTAGGTAGTGATAAATACCGACCAAAATATCTCCATTTTCAAATTCACAATTTTTTTTTCTCCCTAAATTACCTCTTGTAGTAAAAGTGAGGTAAAAGCGTGGTAATTACCTCAAAATGTATCTCCAATTTGAGATTCTCAATTGAATAGTTGGTCTTAAAGAGAGTCTGAAGCGAGAATAGATCTCGCTTCAGACCTCATAGCTAGCAGGGGCATGCGTGCCCCTGCTAAAACGCCGCTATAGCGCGGCTTAACGGGGGTCCCTGTCCCCCCAAACCCCCTCCGAGCAGCGGGGGAGCGCTTCCTGGTTGGGGCAGGGCTAACCGCCGCAGCCCTGCCCCATGCGCGTCTGTCAGACGCGTACCTCCGCCTCTCCCCCGCCCCTCTCAGTCTTCCTTCACTGAGAGGGGCGAGGGAGAGGCGGCGATGCGCGTCTGATAGACGCGACTGGAGGCAGGGCTGCAGCCGTTAGCCCTGCCTCCAGGAAGATCAGCTCCAGCGACCTTTTTCCGACCCAGGTTTGCGGGGGGTGGGTTGGGGGTGAAGGGACCCCCGTTAAGCCGCGGGATAGCGGCGTTTTAGCAGGGGCACACGTGCCCCTGCTATATATAAGACCTGAAGCGAGATTTAGTCTCGCTTCAGTGTCTCTTTAATTAAGGATTTTTTTTGTTTATCACCTACAAATGGTAGGAGATAGTTTCCACTTCTCTGCTTTTGGCCTTTAGGATGGAGCCTTTTGAGCTTTGTTTGCTCGAGTTTATGAGTTACCGTATATACTCGCAAGCAAGCCGAATTTTTGACCCCCCAAAAGTGGGCCATAAGTTGGGGGGTCGGCTTGCTTGCGAGTCATGGGTGGATAGGTGCTGTCCCTCCCCGCTCCCCCCGCGGCCGCCGCCGCTGCTATTACCTTAGGCGGCGCCGCTTCCTCTATCCCCGTCCTCCTCCGGTAAGTAACTCATTCACAGCAGCGCGCCCCCCGCTGCTGTGATGACGCAGGAAACCATAGAGAGCGGTTCCCATAGTAACGGCATCGCCGCTATAGGAAGCCGCTCTCTATGGTTTCCTCGTCATCACAGCAGCGAGAGGCGCGCTGCTGTGAATGAGTTACCGGAGGAGGACGGGGATAGAGGAAGCGGCGCCGCCTAAGGTAATAGCAGCGGCAGCCGCGGGGGAGCGGGGAGGGACAGCACCTACCCACCCACCTACCCACCCATACTGGGGCACTATGCTAGCTATATGGGGCACTATGCTAGCTATATTGGGCACTATACAAGCTATAATGGGGCACTATACTAGCTATAATGGGGCACTATACTAGCTATAATGGGGCACTATACTAGCTATAATGGGGCACTATACTAGCTATAATGGGGCACTATACTAGCTATAATGGGGCACTATACTAGCTAAACTGGGGCACTTCACTAGCTATACTGAGCACTATACTAGCTATACTGAGCACTATACTAGCTATACTGAGCACTATACTAGCTATACTGAGCACTATACTGGCTATTCTGAGCACTATACTGGCTATACTGAGCACTATACTAGCTATACTGAGCACTATACTAGCTATAATGAGCACTATACTAGCTATACTGAGCACTATACTAGCTATACTGAGCACTATACTAGCTATACTGAGCACTATACTAGCTATACTGAGCACTATACTAGCTATACTGGGACATTTTACTAGCTATACTGAGCACTACCTACCTATACTGGGCACTATACTAGCTATACTGGGACATACTGGGGGGATCACGCGGCCAGCGTTTCCTACCCCCGGCTTACATGAGGGTCAATCATTTTTTCCTGTTTTTTGGGGTAAAAGTGGGGGGGTCGGCTTACATGCGGGTCGGCTTGCTTGCGAGTATATACGGTATGTCAATTTTACATAGAAGGCAGAGAAGACGAGTATGTCTAATCTCAAGGCGCACTTTCAGACCTCGTACAGTCTTTTAGATGATTTTCTAGATGCTGAGGAGGAAATTCCTCTCTGCTCTAAAAGATAGGAAACAGCATATTAACCTTTAAAGAAAAAACATGTCTTTGTTACAGCTGATACAAATCCAACAAAAAGGGCTCGATTCACCAAGCGGTGCAAACCCAGTTAGCATGCCTAAAAGACTTTAGGCATGATAACCATTGCACCATGCTGGTGAAAAGCCAGTTTAGGCGTGATAAGTTTAGGTGTGATAAGTTTAGGGGCCTGATTCACAAAGCGGTGCTAACAGTTAGCACCCTGGTGAAAAGCCCTTTATCATGCCTAAACTCAGTTTAGGCATGATAAGTTTAGGTGTGATAAGTTTAGGTGTGATAAGTTTAGGCATGATAAGTTTAAGCGCCAACTGCGTTAGCACCGCAGTGCACAGCTGATCAAAAGTTTTACGCTAGCAAAGACTGGTGCACTTTGTATAAAGTTTAATGGCGCTGCTTTGCGTGCGGGACTTTGCAAGCGATCTAAACTTATCTAAACTTAGCATGCCTAAACTTATCACACCTAAACTGGCTTTTCACCAGCATGGTGCAATGGTTATCATGCCTAAAGTCTTTTAGGCATGCTAACTGGGTTAGCACCGCTTTGTGAATCGAGCCCTAGGTGTGATAAGTTTAGGCATGCTAAGTTTAGATAAGTTTAGATCGCTTGCAAAGTCCCGCACGCAAAGCAGCGCCATTAAACTTTATACAAAGTGCACCAGTCTTTGCTAGCGTAAAACTTTTGATCAGCTGTGCACTGCGGTGCTAACGCAGTTGGCGCTTAAACTTATCATGCCTAAACTTATCACACCTAAACTTATCATGCCTAAACTTATCACACCTAAACTTATCACACCTAAACTTATCATGCCTAAACTGAGTTTAGGCATGATAAAGGGCTTTTCACCAGGGTGCTAACTGTTAGCACCGCTTTGTGAATCAGGCCCAAAATCTCCAATGTGTGTACTTCCTGCTTTCATGGAAGCAGACATAGGGCTCGATTCACAAAGCGGTGCTAACCCAGTAAAAGACTTTAGGCGTGATAACCATTGCACCACGCTGGTGAAAAGCCAGTTTAGGGGCCTGATTCACAAAGCGGTGCTAACAGTTAGCACGCTGGTGAAAAGCCCTTTATCATGCCTAAACTCAGTTTAGGCATGATAAGTTTAGGTGTGATAAGTTTAGGTGTGATAAGTTTAGGCATGATAAGTTTAGGTGTGATAAGTTTAGGCATGCTAAGTTTAAGCGCCAACTGCGTTAGCACCGCAGTGCACAGCTGATCAAAAGTTTTACGCTAGCAAAGACTGGTGCACTTTGTATAAAGTTTAATGGCGCTGCTTTGCGTGCGGGACTTTGCAAGCGATCTAAACTTATCTAAACTTAGCATGCCTAAACTTATCACACCTAAACTTATCACACCTAAACTTATCACGCCTAAACTGGCTTTTCACCAGCATGGTGCAATGGTTATCATGCCTAAAGTCTTTTAGGCATGCTAACTGGGTTAGCACCGCTTTGTGAATCGAGCCCTAGGGGCTCGATTCACAAAGCGGTGCTAACCCAGTTAGAGACTTTAAGGGCTCGATTCACAAAGCGGTGCTAACAGTTAGCACCCTGGTGAAAAGCCCTTTATCATGCCTAAACTCAGTTTAGGCATGATAAGTTTAGGTGTGATAAGTTTAGGTGTGATAAGTTTAGGCGTGATAAGTTTAGGTGTGATAAGTTTAGGCATGCTAAGTTTAAGCGCCAACTGCGTTAGCACCGCAGTGCACAGCTGATCAAAAGTTTTACTCTAGCAAAGACTGGTGCACTTCGTATAAAGTTTAATGGCGCTGCTTTGCGTGCGGGACTTTGCAAGCGATCTAAACTTATCTAAACTTAGCATGCCTAAACTTATCACACCTAAACTTATCACACCTAAACTTATCACGCCTAAACTGGCTTTTCACCAGCATGGTGCAATGGTTATCATGCCTAAAGTCTTTTAGGCATGCTAACTGGGTTAGCACCGCTTTGTGAATCGAGCCCTAGGCGTGATAACCATTGCACCATGCTGGTGAAAAGCCAGTTTAGGCGTGATAAGTTTAGGCATGATAAGTTTAGGTGTGATAAGTTTAGGCATGATAAGTTTAGATAAGTGTAGATAGCGTGCAAAGTCCCGCACGCAAAGCAGCGCCATTAAACTCTATGCAAAGTGCACCAGACTTTGCTAGCGCAAAACTTTTGATCAGCTGTGCACTGCGGTGCTAATGCAGTTGGTGCTTAAACTTATCATGCCTAAACTTATCACACCTAAACTTATCATGCCTAAACTTATCACACCTAAACTTATTATCACACCTAAACTTATCATGCCTAAACTGAGTTTAGGCGTGATAAAGGGCTTTTCACCAGGGTGCTAACTGTTAGCACCGCTTTGTGAATCAGGCCCTAGGTGTGATAAGTTTAGGTGTGATAAGTTTAGGCATGTTAAGTTTAGGTGTGATAAGTTTGGGCATGATAAGTTTAAGCACCAACTGGGTTAGCACCGCAGTGCACAGCTGATCAAAAGTTTTGCGCTAGCAAAGTCTGGTGCACTTCGCATAGAGTTTAATGGCGCTGCTTTGCGTGCGGGACTTTGCATGCTATCTACACTTATCTAAACTTAGCATGCCTAAACTTATCACACCTAAACTTATCACACCTAAACTTATCACACCTAAACTGGCTTTTCACCAGCGTGGTGCAATGGTTATCACGCCTAAAGTCTCTAACTGGGTTAGCACCGCTTTGTGAATCGAGCCCTAGGTGTGATAAGTTTAGGCGTGATACGTTTAGGAGTGATAAGCTTAGGCATGATAAGCTTAGGCATGATAAGTTTAGATTGCACGCAAAGCAGTGCCATTAAACTCTATGCGGAGTGCACCAGACTTTGCTAGCGCAAAACTTTTGATCAGCTGTGCACTGCGGTGCTAACCCAGTTGGTGCTATAGTTATTACGCCTAAACTTATCATGCCTAAACTTATCACGCCTAAACTTATCACGCCTAAATTTATCATGCCAAAACTTATCACGCCTAAATTGAGTTTAGGCGTGATAAGGGGCTTTTCACCAGGTTGCTAACTGTTAGCACCGCTTTGTGAATCAAGCCTATAGGGTTAACATCCTGTATTTGCAAATTAGCTGCTCTGAGAGCTCAAATTACAGTTGTGATTATTCACAGATGAGGGGAAATTAGACAGGCTAAATTATATACATACAGGGTGCATTTCTATATGTTTTTCTTCTGTCCTGCGCAAAAATTGAGGTCCCACTTTAAATGAGCCCATTAAGTATGTATAGGTATGCACACCTGAACAAAAGGCACAGTTGCTTTAACCTGTATGGGTGCTCAGCCGGAAAACCATCTCTGTGTAATGGGTGACAAGCATATGGGCTGCCCTACAGTGGTCAAAAAAGCTTTATTTCCGTACATATTACTGAGAGTTTTATCACCTGTTGTATCACCTTTTTTACCGCAATTGCTATAGGGATTTGTCTTCCATCCCTGACAAAGAGCATTAGAAGACAGGGCAGATTTTGAAGAGCTATTTGCCAATTTGGGTACATATCTCAGGTCAGTAATACGCAGAAGCCATGCAGTCAGTATACAACCAAGCTGTTGTCCTAAAGGGCATGAGGCCAATAAGCCAAGATTATATATTAAGTTCTTCCAACTTAAGCACAATGGGATGCAATCAAGGTGGTATTATATCGTCTGGTCCAAATGCCCAACGTCATCAGGGCAATTGATTGCACCAACGTTACACAAGTGGTGAGCAATATCTGTACTAGGATAGGAAATATGGCTATCCTTTCAATGTTGTGTGTGTGGTTCAGGTGTGGAGATCTTTAGTGTTGAGGTCACCATCCCAGGATCATGCCATGATGCCTACATCCTCTGTAATTTAGCCCCCTACAACTTTTTCTAAGTTGAGTATATGGATAGGGGTATGTTTTTGGTAAGTTTAAATTCTAAGTTATCTATGTTCAATGGTATTAAAAAAAATGTATATATCCACATCATAGTTAACTATGTTTTAGAGGAAAAGCTTGGCACCAGATGCAGCAGGTGGGATAGAATCGCTGATGATACAGGACCATGTGCTACTCAAAGTCTTGTAAACAGTATTGAAGAGGAAATGCAGAGAGGCACTGTGCCCTTAATTACACCTTTAATCGATTCTCATGGACATCACAAACAGCAGCGTACAGTGGGGGTTAGGTGAGGCCTGACAGCCGTTTCGCGTCATCAGAGGCACAGTTGGTGCCTCTGATGACGTGTTAGCACGTAAAACAGCTGTTAGGCCTCACCTAACCCCCACTATACGCTGCTGTTTGTGATGTCCATGCGAATCGATTAAAGGTGGGTTTAAGGGCACAGTGCCTCTCTGCATTGTGATGTCAGGACCAGGGATCTGACATCCCACAGTGGGAGCCTTGTTGCATTTTGGGGAATAACAGTTGTTTACAGCTGTTTCCAACTGTTAAAAAAGCAAGCAGCATCTCCTTCCAGTGACATCACCTGCCAGCAGTAAAATGTCACCATGTGGTTAATGTCAGAATGTAAATCAGGGAGAGGAAAGATTTTACAATGAGCAAACGCTGACTAAATCACATCCACATAATTATTGTAAAAATTAAGCAATTTTTTTTATTACATTATTTTCACTGGAGTTCTTCTTTAACCACTTGAGGACCCACCCTTTACCCCCCCTTAAGGACCAGCGCTGTTTTAGCTGATCTGTGCTGGGTGGGCTGTGCAGCCCCCAGCACAGATCAGGGTGCAGGCAGAGCGACCAGATCGCCCCCCTTTTTTCCCCACTAGGGGGATGATGTGCTGGGGGGGTCTGATCGCTCCTGCCTGCCTGGGTGTTGCGGGGGGGGCACCTCAAAGCCCCCCTCCGCGGCGAAATTCCCCCCCTCCCTCTCATCCCTGTCCCCCCTGTGGCAATCTGGGCTGCACAGGACGCTATCCGTCCTGTGCAGCCAGTGACAGGCTGTCCCCTGTCACATGGCGCCGATCCCCGGCCGCTGATTGGCCGGGGATCGCCGATCTGCCTTACGGCGCTGCTGCGCAGCAGCGCCGTACAATGTAAACAAAGCAGATTATTTCCGCTTGTGTTTACATTTAGCCTGCGAGCCGCAATCGGCGGCCCGCAGGCTATTCACGGAGCCCCCCGTCGTGAATTGACAGGCAGCAGCCGCTCGCGCGAGCGGCTGCTTCCTGATTAATTAGCCTGCAGCCGGCGACGCAGAACTGCATCGCTGGTCCTGCAGCTGCCACTTTGCCATGAGTGCGCGATCGTCAAGTGGTTAAGCTGTGTCGTTTTGATACAGCTTTTATTACTTATACCATCTTAGTGATGTACAGTATATCTTGTTTTTTTTCAGGACAATCTAGGCTTTCTTTGGGTAATATTTCTTCCCATAAACTATTTTATTTTGTAGTCATTGGGGGGGGTGGGGGGGGGGAGAAATTAGGCGTAAATGCAGAAAATACGCATTTTTTCATTTTTCACCCTTTCTAATTTTCACATGACATGTCACACTGTTATAAAATACATAAAAATGAATTCTTTGGCCCTTCCCGGTTAAAATGATACCCCATATGCCATGTTTTATTAATAGCTGAGGGCATGGCAGACCATTACACCCCAGCCTGCATGTCTGTATCCCCAGATGCTAGGGTAACAGGTCGGGGGCCATAGTGCTGTACAGATGCATCGCTAGGCAATGGCAGAGCGTTACATCTGTAGAGCATTGTGGCCTGAAACTTTTGCTCTAGCGATCGCATCCGATGGTTAAACGTTTAGAGGTTAAACGTTTATAAACAGGTATGGGTATTGCAGGGGTAAACAATGGGTTAATAGGCTAGGCTGGGATTCAAAATTAAGTGGGGATTAAAAAAAAACAAACAAAAAAAAAAAAAAACACTACATTTTATTGGCACTATGTCACTTTATTTATTTTATTTTTTTTACTTTTACAACTTTTTTTTTTTTGCCAGACTTTATTGAATGATTGTTGCTAGGGATAGCAACAATCATTCACTTCTAACAAAAGATTGTGCACGTGCACGATCATGCACGGCAGGCGGCAATTTTCAATGCAGGACGTAAATTCTACGTTCCGGAACTTACTGCAGCACTAATTAAGACATAGACTCTACATCCTGAAACTTTAAGTATATTCCGGCGTATAAGACGACCCCCCAACTTTTACAGTTAAAATATAGAGTTTGGGATATACTCGCCGTATAAGACTACCCCTCTTCCAACGCACACCAAATTAAAATAAAAATAAAAAAATCATGTACTGGTGCTATGTATGAACAGATACTGGTGCTGTAATGTATGTCTTACCCAGTATATAACAGTATATAGTCAATTGACTTGTTGCATTGGTCAACTCTCCTTAAAGAGATACTTAAGCGAGAATAAATCTCGCTTCAGTGCTTATATTCAGCAGGGGCATGTGTGCCCCTGATAAAACGCCGCTATCCCGCGGCTGAACGGGGGTCCCTTCACTCCCCCCCCCCCTTCCCCCGCAAAATCTACGACCAACTTGGTCGTAGATTTTGCTGCTCTTCAGGCAGGGCTAACGGCTGCAGCCCTGCCTCTCAGCGCCATCTATCAGCGGCGCATCACCGCCTCTCCCCCGCCCCTCTCAGCGAAGGAAGACTGAGTGGGGCGGGGGAGAGGCGGAGATACACGCTGACAGACGCGCGTGAGGCAGGGCTGCGGCCATTAGCCCTGCCTGAATGCGGAAGAGATCCCCGCAAAGAACGGAGGGGATTTGGGAGGTAAGGGACCCCCATTTAGCCGTGGGATAGCTGCGTTTTAGCAGGGGCACACGTGCCCCTGCTGAATATAAGCACTGATGCAAGATTTATTCTCGCTTCAGTGTCTCTTTAAGTAGACTGGTCAGCTCTCCTTGTCTACCTGTTTATCAGAGCGGTATGTAAGAATAGATTGCGCTCCCTCAGCAGGGAGATCTGAGAGGCGGTAACAGGATATGGCGTATCACCCGGCATCAATGACACCCGGCGTATAAGACGACCCCCAACTTTTCAGAAGATTTTCAAGGGTTAAAAAGTAGTCTTATACGCAGGAATATACAGTAGTACATTTATTTTCCTTAATGTGTAATAGCTTGCAAATATTGTTTACCGTATGATGTCCTAAAATAAGCTAGGTGTGAGGAACTCACTGATGGACGGTGTGCTCTGACGGATGCAGCCCAGCTGCTGCCGGGCAATTTTGACTTCCCTGTAGGCATGCATGCAAAGCAGCTACAGAGTGTTAGTAGCATTTGCAATGAATGTCAAATCCATTTGCAATGGGTTTGCAGTTCTTTAATTATATGACAATCAGAGAAGAAGAGGATTGATTAACAACCATTCGTCAGCTGGTTTGGTATTTACATATGACAATCTGGTTGTTGCCATCTGTCACGGATTCTCCTGCGCCATCGTATGACATCACGCACGCAAGACGTGATTCGGAGTATGCCTTTAACTTTGTAGCTTTGATTTAAAAAACAGTGTTTATTTCAGCCCAGGCCTCTGCCCTATAGGAAACAATGGTTTATTCTTCTGCTATAGAGAGGAGCCATAAAACCATTACCTCTACCCCTCATATTTTTTGGGTCTACATCAAAGGGTATCGATAAGGAGAAGTCCAGATCCCTTCATAAATTCCTAGCTGACCAAAACTACATTCCTCCATGTATTGTAATAAAGGAATGCCCTGTAATTAACCTTGGAATAAACCATATATATATATTACTATAATTAACCAGCATTTGCAAAAATGCCAGCCAGACTAACATTAGCAGTTGGGCACTGGACGCAATCTGAAAGTGTTTAAACCAGAAGGCTAGTGATGAGCAGAAATTACGCCTATAGGTAATTATGCATCGAAATTCGCAATTATTTATCGTAATCATATTGCAAAATTTTAGAGAAAATCATAATGAATTTTGCATGTAATACTAATATTTCATATTTTGGCACAAGCTTTTGCATCATTTTTACATAATTTCGCATAATTTTGTGCCGATTCAGTGAACAGCAAAGCCCCCATATAAGCTATTGACACCAAAATTGCTACATATGTTAAGAGGAGTACTGGAAACAAGTCAAACATTTTTTTCAAAAAGACCTTTTAGTTTTTGAGAAAATCTATTTTAAAAATACAAAGAAAAATGGTTTTTAAACTGTCATTTTTCTGAGTTTAAAAACCATTCTTTCTTTGCATTTTTAAAATCCATTTTCTCAAAAACCACAAGGTCTTTTTAGAAAATTCTTTTTGGTGTCAATAGCAGTTATGGGGGCCTTGCGATTCACTGCTAAAGTCGGCACGAAATTATATGAAAATTACGCATGACTATACGAAATTGATTGAATTTACAAATTGTAATTACATTGAGGCGTTATTTTTAAAAATTTACGGTAAATTTCACGTATTCGATATTAGCAGATTACGACCACCACTACAGAAAGCAGGTGTCTACCACCTTCTATCACAAAGATATGGTTTACCCTGAAATTAAATTTAATATGTCGTGTGTTTTTAGTATCAGCGAGTTGCAGAGGAAACAAGGAACACACAGGCCTAATTTTCCAAATTATGTGTTGGACTGATGCAGAGGTATGATTATTACTCCAGATATTTCATATCTCTTTCTGATTCTGATGACAGGGGGTGGAACTGGACCATGTGGCAGAGACTGCCCAAAATGGACAGTCTCTGCCACACGGTTGTTACCATTTCCACCCTACAGCGGAGAAAGCGTTCAATGGCTGGATACACAGCATGCAGAGAGCTCCTGCTAGCCTATCCATTTTACTATCAAGGATTTGGGCTATTATTATTGAATTATAACCCACAGAACTTTCTAACTTCTGTTTGGATTTACAATCCCAAAGGACACAATAATTCTACAAACTGCTCAGACAGACATCATATCCAGCTATTTTCACTTTTATTCCCTTTATTTTACTATACCAATCTGTTCATTTCCTGTATTCGTTTTATGCATTATTTTTCTATAAAATAAACCATTAAAAATTATTTGTCTAAGTACTTGTCCTGAATAGCTCTGCAAAAGAGTCCCGCTTTTCTGAAGATCGGATTTCTTCTGAAAAATCCATGCTGGATCGGGGGCCACGCTACTGTGAAGGCACAATCGGTCTTCGCCTGCGCAGTAGCACAGACCAAATTGGGCTTCGAAATTTTCGCTGGAGCCCGAGCACGATGGTGCTAGTGCGTGTGAGCAGGGAGGCCACACCCTGGGATCTCAGTGTTGGAACAAGCTGACGTACGTCAACAGGGGAAGTCTCTTTAGGATCTGGACGCTTACCTTTCCTGAGGTAAGTATATGACTTCTTCCTTCAAATAAGTCAGAGATTTACTTTTATACCAGTTTTGTAAAAACCTGTCTGGCTGCAAATTGAAACAGAAATGAAAGTGTTAAATTGCAAAAATGACTTGAGCAACAATCTATCTATATATATAATAAAGTAAGTGCCTCAACCTTCAAGCAAGAAGAAGAAGTTGCGCCCTGCCCCCAGGGCCGGTCCAAGCAAGAAGAAGGGGCTGGTCCAAGCAAGAAGAAGAAGTAGTGCAATATCAAACCAAGGGCAAAGAGGAATAATTTGCATATTCAGTAGCAGTGCATTGTGGGTAACCACAAATTTTCACTTATAGCTGAATTATTGCAGATTTGCTTCTGTTTTAAGAAGGAAAATTACACCAAGCTTTGCTTTTTTTTTGTAGGAGGGCTTTTTGGTCTCTTTTATCCCCCTATACATTCTTAGTAGTTTGGGTCACCCTGAGCTGCTTGGTCACTCTGTTGTACTGGTCCAAGCCCTATCTCATACAGCAATATCAATCCCTGCTATGTACTGATGAGGACAAAACGTCTGGAATAGGCTGTCATATGTGTGTTTGATATGGCTGTGTAAAATTTAAAGCTATATGCTTGCTATACACCAGCAGCTCTGGATGCTTGTTTGACTTACCAAGGGTGAAAAGGAATAATTTGCATATTTAGTAAAAAAAAAATTGCAAATCGGGCCTTCCGGCGGCATAGCCCGAGCTCAACTCGGGCTTACCGCCAGGAAGGTTAAGAAGGCAAATTACACCAAGCTTTGATTTTTTTAATAAAAGGTCTTTTTGATCGCTTTTATCCACCTATACATTCCGAGTGGTTTGGGTCACCCTGAGCTGCTTGGTTACTCTGTTGTACTGGTCCAAGCCCTATCGCATACAGCCATATCAATCCTTGCCATGTACAGATGAGGACCAAAAGTCTGAAACAGGCTGTCACATGTGGGTTTGATATGGCTGTGTAAAATTTAAAGCTATAGGCTTGCTATACACCAGTGGTTCTGGATGCTTGTTTGACTTACCAAGGGTGAAAAGGAATAATTTGCATATTTAGTAGCGGTGCATTGTGTTTAATCACAAATGTTCACTTATAGCTGAATTACTGCAGATTGTGTTCTGTTTTAACCCTCCAGGCGGTTTATTGAAATCCGCCGGGGGCAGCAAAGCCGTTTTTAAAAAAAATTTCAAGTAGCAAGACAAGGTCTCGCTACATGATAGCCGCTGCTCAGCGGAATCCCCCCAGCTCCTCCGATCGCTTTCGGAGATCAGGAGATCGTTCAAAGAACGGGATCTCCTGGAGAGCTTCCCCTGTTGCCATGGCGACGGGCGGGATGACGTCACCAATGTTATCGACGTCGTGATGTCAAAGGGGACTCCAATCCACCCCACAGAGCTTCCTGGCACTGATTGGCCAGGCAGCGTACGGGGTCTGGGGGGGGGGCGGCTGTGGCGCGACGGATAGCGGCGGATCGGCGGGTAGCGGCGGCGATCGCATTGCACACGCATCTAGCAAAGTGCTAGCTGCGTGTAGAAAAAAAAAAATTGCAAATCGGGCCTGAGCGGTGCCTTCCGGCGGCATAGCCCGAGCTCAACTCGGGCTTACCGCCAGGAAGGTTAAGAAGGCAAATTACACCAAGCTTTGGGCTCGATTCACAAAGCGGTGCTAACCCAGTTAGCATGCCTAAAAGACTTTAGGCATGATAACCATTGCACCATGCTGGTGAAAAGCCAGTTTAGGCGTGATAAGTTTAGGTGTGATAAGTTTAGGTGTGATAAGTTTAGGCATGCTAAGTTTAGATAAGTTTAGATCGCTTGCAAAGTCCCGCACGCAAAGCAGCGCCATTAAACTTTATACAAAGTGCACCAGTCTTTGCTAGCGTAAAACTTTTGATCAGCTGTGCACTACGGTGCTAACGCAGTTGGCGCTTAAACTTAGCATGCCTAAACTTATCACACCTAAACTTATCATGCCTAAACTTATCACACCTAAACTTATCACACCTAAACTTATCATGCCTAAACTGAGTTTAGGCATGATAAAGGGCTTTTCACCAGCGTGCTAACTGTTAGCACCGCTTTGTGAATCAGGCCCTTTGATTTTTTTAATAAAAGGTCTTTTTGATCGCTTTTATCCACCTATACATTCCGAGTGGTTTGGGTCACCCTGAGCTGCTTGGTTACTCTGTTGTACTGGTCCAAGCCCTATCGCATACAGCCATATCAATCCTTGCCATGTACAGATGAGGACCAAAAGTCTGAAACAGGCTGTCACATGTGGGTTTGATATGGCTGTGTAAAATTTAAAGCTATAGGCTTGCTATACACCAGTGGTTCTGGATGCTTGCTTGGCTTACTAAGGGTGAAAAGGAATGATTTGCATATTTAGTAGCAGTGCATTGTGGGTAACCACAAATGTTCACTTATAGCTAAATTATTGCATATTTCCTTCCTTTTTAGGAAGGCAAATTACACCAAGCTTTGCTTTTTTTAGTAGGAGGTCTTTTTGGTCCCTTTTATCCCCCTATACATTCCGAGTGGTTTGGGTCACCCTGAGCTGCTTGTTTACTTTGTTGTACTGGTCCAAGCCCTATCTCATACAGCTGTATCAATCCCTGCCATGTACTGATGAGGATCAAAAGGCTGAAACAGGCTATTACATGTGGGTTTGATATGACTGTGTAAAATTTAAAGCTATATGTTTGCTATACACCAGTAGCTCTGGATGCTTGCTTGGCTTACCAAGGGGGAAAAGGGGTAATTTGCATATTTAGTAGCCGTGCATTGTGGGTAACCACAAATGTTCACTTATAGCTGAATTATTGCAGATTTCCTTCTGTTTTAAAAAGGCAAATTATACCAATACAGTGTGCGGCATTGCAGGAAGTGACAACAGTGGAACGCACGATGGAACACAGAAGAGGTTAGTCATCCCCGCCCGCTGCCTCTTACTAATAGTGGCGGCTGCTACTGTGCTTAAGCAGGAGGGGGGGGGGGTTCCTGCTGAGCTTAAGCTGGAGGGGGAGCGCACATGGGGGACCCAGGTGAGGGGGGGTTCCTGCTGAGCTTAAGCTGGAGGTAGAGCACATATGGGGGACCCAGTTGAGGGGGGGTCCAACCACCCTCCCCGCCGCTGTGCCCAATACCCCCTTCCTACCCTCTTATGCGGCGTATGCTACGCCGCGGGTCGGCTAGTAAAGAATAAAAGCCTTGCTGAGAATCCCTATGAAGAGATGGACTAGTCCAAAACCTGTCACTTCTGTCAGATTTCTACTACTTACTGTAAGTGACAGCAACATAGGAGAAAAGTAATTTATGGCTAATTTTACTCTGGAAAAAAACATACTTCTTATTTGTTTATTTTTGCACATATTTTACATTTTACAATTTTTGCCATAATGCCCATTTAACTCTTCTGTCTTTAAGTTAACTCTTCAATCCTTAAAATAACTCCAGAATTCTAAAGTTAAAGAAAGGCTATTAATTAACTGTGTGTGAAAATAACTACAGGGGAGGTAACTTAAAGTGGACCCAAATTAAAAATACAAGATTTCAGAAATAAAATCTATTTTCTATATTATAATAATAAATAGCAGCCTTTTTCAGCTGCATGATGACAAATATAAAATATTTTACATTTATTGGAGGAACCCCTCCCTTCCTTTCATATTGCCAGGACAGAGTCAGGCAAAATGCTGGATTAGGTGGAATTGCTAATGGCTGCCACCTGTATAACCCTAGTTATGAAAAGAGAAGGGTGAAAAGCATGCACTGAAATGCTCATAGGCTTGAAGGAGTGTTTATTTATCTTTGTATGTGTCAGAGTGGTGCAACTAAATATTTTTAATTAAAAAAAATGTTTGGTTTGGGTCCACTTTAACTACAAAGGAGGTAATTTAGGGAATGAAGAGATAAGATAACTCTCTCACTGTGTGGTGGTAGGTTTTCTCTTGCCTTATTATCTCCAGCATGATCTTAGTGAATTGAGGCCAATGTCACACAAAACTCCAAAAATGGGCTGGAATTAAATTATTGGCACCCTTAACTCAGGGGCGTAACTAGAAATCACTGGGCACCCCTGAGGAAATTTGGATAAAACGGACCTGGGTGGTCCCCGCGGCTGCATGGCTTGCAGCCCCTATTGTGACGCCATTGCATTCAATTAATATTTGTTTGCACACCCTTTGAAAAAAGTAACTGAAATCAATTGCTTCCTATAACCTTCAATAAGCTTCTTACACTTCTCACCTTCAATAAGCTTCTTACACTTCTCACCTTCAATAAGCTTCTTACACTTCTCACTTTCAATAAGCTTCTTACACTTCTCACCTTCAATAAGCTTCTTACACTTCTCACCTTCAATAAGCTTCTTACACTTCTCACCTTCAATAAGCTTCTTACACTTCTCACCTTCAATAAGCTTCTTACACTTCTCACCTTCAATAAGCTTCTTACACTTCTCACCTTCAATAAGCTTCTTACACTTCTCACCTTTAATAAGCTTCTTACACTTCTCACCTTCAATAAGCTTCTTACACTTCTCACCTTCAATAAGCTTCTTACACTTCTCACTTTCAATAAGCTTCTTACACTTCTCACCTTCAATAAGCTTCTTACACTTCTCACCTTCAATAAGCTTCTTACACTTCTCACCTTCAATAAGCTTCTTACACTTCTCACCTTCAATAAGCTTCTTACACTTCTCACCTTCAATAAGCTTCTTACACTTCTCACCTTCAATAAGCTTCTTACACTTCTCACCTTCAATAAGCTTCTTACACTTCTCACCTTCAATAAGCTTCTTACACTTCTCACCTTCAATAAGCTTCTTACACTTCTCACCTTCAATAAGCTTCTTACACTTCTCACCTTCAATAAGCTTCTTACACTTCTCACCTTCAATAAGCTTCTTACACTTCTCACCTTCAATAAGCTTCTTACACTTCTCACCTTCAATAAGCTTCTTACACTTCGCACCTTCAATAAACTTCTTACACTTCTCACCTTCAATAAGCTTCTTACACTTCTCACCTTCAATAAGCTTCTTACACTTCTCACCTTCAATAAGCTTCTTACACTTCTCACCTTCAATAAGCTTCTTACACTTCTCACTTTCAATAAGCTTTTTACACTTCTCACCTTCAATAAGCTTTTTACACTTCTAACCCAGAATTTTGAACCACTCTTCCTTTGCAAACTGCTCCAGGTCTCAGTTTCAGCCTTGACTGTATGACACCCTTCCCTTGGCCTAACTTGGACTTGACTCTCTGTAAAATGATCATTAATCTTATACCCTGTTTGCATAGCTAGCCTTGTGCTATGTTGTATAACCGTTTACTACCTCTCTGTCTGTCACCCCTTGTTATAGTGTATGTATCCCTACTTATTGTCCAGCGCTGCGTAATATGTTGGCGCTTTATAAATACAATAAATAATAATAAACAAATTAATAACCACACTGTTTTACTTGCTCTCTGTACCTGTCTGAAGGAGTTAATTTTTAGTCATGGAAGTGACAGCTTCTGTCTAGAGGGTACCTTGTCGGGAATATAGTAAACATTACTGGTACGCAAATTACAGTCATAAAGTTTTCCAGGCATAATACAACTTCAGTTCTGAGGGGATAACACAGTAATGACACAGTAATCCTATGCTTGGGTGTGAGGTCCTTGGTCTCAACACCCTGGAACTGGTCTAAAGTATAACACAGTAATGACACAGTAATCCTATGCTTGGGTGTGAGCTCCTTGGTCTCAACACCCTGGAACTGGTCTAAAGTATAACACAGTAATAGCACAGTAATCCTATGCTTGGGTGTGAGGTCCTTGGTCTCAACACCCTGGAACTGATCTAAAGTATAACACAATGATGACAAAGTAAACAGCAAGAGCAGAATCTGGCTAAGTGTGAATTCCCAGTTCCAACTGGTTCTAACACACTGTAGGATCTGACTGAGGTCTGAGTGCTCACACGTAAGTATTTGCAATGGCAGACAACCAGCAACTGACAAGCAAGATCTATATATACTACAGCACTCTGCAGCGCCGCCCCCAGCCACTCAGCCAATCAGGAGTTCCGCTGGAATCAGCTGATCGTCCTGATCAGCTGATACCTCTCCTGCTGGCATAAAGGTCCTGTCTTCTGGCGCTCGCGCACATGGGTCTACATGAAAAGGGCGCTGGTAAAAAAGGGCGCCTGGTGGAGCCCATATATATACCAACTTCGGCTACAAAAAAGGCGCCTGGTGTAGCCCATATAAACTTCGGCTACAAAAAAGACGCTTGGTGTAGCCCATATAAAAACTTCGGCTACAAAAAAAACAAGGCGCCTGGTGTAGCCCATATAAAAACTTCGGCTACAAAAAAACTCCGGGATGTGCTAATTACTATTCCCTCTCCAGGCCGCCATGGATAGTGGGGGAATGAAATAATTCGGCTTCCAGCGCTTGTAGCCCATATAAAAAGTTCGGCTACAAAAAAAAAAGTCAATAATATGGGCTACAGAGGGGCACCTTACTGTAGCCGAAAAAAATATGGGCTACAAAGGGGAGCCCGCTTGTAGCTCAAAACCTTGTAGCCGAAAAAATATGGGCTACAAAGGGGAGCCCACTTGTAGCCTATATCAAAACTCGGGCGCCCTTTTCTACACCTTGTAGCCCATATTTCCAGAAATAACATTGATGTCAATGGCGGCGCCCTTTTCATACAGGCAGCTCGGGCGCCCTTTTCAACCGATCCCCGCGCACATAGCTCTCCATCTGTGTGCACTAGAAGGACCAGGCAAACCAGACACATGTTGCTGTGCGGAAACCGCCGGTCTGAACGCGGAGACAGCCGCCCCGCCGCCAGACCGTGTGGCGGCATCTCCGCTATTCATTACAGTTTGTTAATGTTTAAATATACATCAAACAAATGTCAGCGCTCATAGGCTGCAAATGAATTGTAGACCAACAGAGGCATGCAGAGCCCACACAGGGCAAAAATACATGCCTTGAATGCAAATCAGATGCAAGTCATGCACTAGTCCTAATCTATAATTTGAATGCAAATTGATGCACATGGATACAGCTAGCTATAAGTATACTTACATGAGTTTTGTACAGCAGGAGACATTGGCAGCACTTCCAACCAGAGGCTGCACCCGAATTGACTACCTGCAATACATGTGCAGAGCTCCACAATTGTGGACTAAAATACACAACATGCATTCAAAACAGGTACAGCAAAGGAGGATGTTAGCTTCAGTATAAATAATATGGGCACAAATTATTCCCTACCAGACTTCCCCACGGCGGTGCCGGGTCCTCTCAGGGAAGACCTACCGCTAGTCTAACAATAAAAACACAATTTTTTCCTAGTGCTGCTAGTCATAAAATGGTATACACATTTCTCTCAAACAGACATCAAACAAATGACAGCGCTCATAGGCTGCAAATGAATTGTAGACCAACAGAGGCATGCAGATCCCCACAGGGCTAAATACATGCCTTGAATGCAAATCAGATGCAAATCATGTACTAGCCCTAATCTATAATTTGAATGCAAATTGATGCACATGTATGCAGCTAGCCATAAGTATACTTACATGAGTTTTGTACAGCAGGAGACATTGGCAGCGCTTCCAAACAGATGTTTAAATATAATCTAAAACCATGGGATAGCTTAAAAAAGTCATTTTTAGGAGTAGGAGGATAAATACAATTGTTTATCTCATGAGTTTATTTTCACCTCAGGTTTACTTTAAAGGACCATTCATGAAAACTGTGAAATTTAAAATGCATACATACATATAAAAAGTACATTTCTCCTAGAATAAAATGCACTATACATTACTTTTTCCCTTTGTTGTTCCCTGCAACTTACCGTAGGCAGTAAAAAGCTGGCAGATCTGACAGGTTATGACTAGTGCATCTCCTCATGGGAGATTGTCAGTATTGCAAAAATGGGCAAATGAAAATATACTACTGTATTATCCTTAACAGCATCACAACCAGCCGCTATATTTCTGACACTTGGTCTCGACACCCGGGAACTAGTCTAAAGAATAACACAGTCTCCTATGCTTGGGTGTGAGGTCCTTGGTCTCAACACCTTGGAACTGGTCTAAAGTATAACACGGTAATGACACAGTAATCCTATGCTTGGGTGTGAGGTCCTTGGTCTCAACACCCTGGAACTGGTCTAAAGTATAACACAGTAATGACAAAGTAAACATCAAGAGCGGAATCTGGCTAAGTGTGAATTCACAGTTCCAACTGGTTCTAACACACTGTGGGACAGGGGCGCCTCTAGCCATTTTGTCACTCCAGGCAATAAAACCTGTGGCGCCCCCCCCATGAAAATAATCTTAAAGTACCCCTGACCCAGACCTTGGTCCCTATATTTTTAATATCGTTTACGTTATTGGTGCTGTGTGACTAGCACACAGCACCATCCTCCCCCTCCTGTGCCCCCTGTAGACCCCATTCTGCTAAGTCGTCATCTTCGACTGAGCAGAACGTCAAATATGGACAGGGAGAAAGTGGCAGTTCTTTGTCCCCTCTGCCCATCCATAATGCAGCCCCTCCACCTGACGCTCTAGTTCCGCTCATGAAACACTGCATGCAGCGGGACGCGGAACTGCGCTGTGTGCGGACGTGATTATTGAGGTCGGGTATCCTTCCAACCTCAATCGCCACCAGACCGCACACAGCACAGCTCCCCTGCACGCTGTCTGCAGCAGATCATAACGGGAACTTAAGCGGCAGGTGGAAGGGGCTGAGTTGAGCATGGGCACAGGGAGGAAGAACTGCCACTTCCTCCTTGCCCATATGTGATGTCAGACCGGGGGCTGCAGGGAGTGCTGGAGGTGGGAGGATGACGCTGTTTGCTAGTCACACAGCACCAGGGAGAAAAACATATTAAAAATACTGGCATCAGGGGTACATTAATGCTGCAATGTTTCACCATAAAATAATCTTAATGCAGCAAACTTTCACCAAAAAATAATGGTAATGTGCAGTATACGTTACCTGTCTGTGTCCACCAATGGCTCTGTCTCCGCACTGCCTCACATACACACGCCACGGTGGTTACCAGCGTATATGTGGGTGCCTGTGTGATGTCATATACACACCCACATATACACCGGCGTAGGGCACATGTATGTGAGCCAGAGCAGAGACGGACACTGCCAGGTAACCTATACTGCACAGGGCACCTGGGGACACAATTTACATTACAGGATAGCGTCAGGCGTCAGATGCGGCGTCACAAGTCCAATTCCTGATCAGTTTAAGCATGAAATTGATCGGGAATCAGACTGTGGTGTATGGGCAGCTGACAGATCTCTCTCTGATCAGATTCGTTCAGAGAGAAATCTGTCTCTTGGTTGATCTGCCCATCATGGCTAGATGTATGGGCACCCAGAGCAAAGTCCTAGATAATTGCTCTTACTTTGTGTGCCCTTGTTCATCTCCCCCCCCCCCCCCCCCCCCACTGTCAGCATGTATGCAGCTGTATATAGCTTCTCTTCCCCCCAGCACCTGGTCAGCAAGGGTTTTTATCAGGAGTGACGATCTCCTGGCAGCAGCAGAGCTGATAAGAGCAGTAGGGGTCAGGGGATGTGTGTCAGTCTCCAGACAGGGAGCTGTGCACTGAGAGCTGCTGAGAGCTGTGTATAGCAGCATCCTACAGCTCACATGCTACAATGCTGATATACACAGTCAGCTCTCTCCTGGCAGCAGCGCTGATAAGAGCAGCAGGGGTCAGGGGATGTGTGTCAGTCTCCAGACAGGCAGCTGTGCACTGAGAGCTGCTGAGAGCTGTGTATACCAGCATCGTTCTGCTCACGTTACAATGCCGATATACACAGCTCTGGGCTCACACAGTACACAGCTGCCTCGTCCTCCTCTCTCCTCTAAACTGATCAGCATTGCTGCGCTGATCCCAGTCTCCCCCCTGCAGCTCACCTCTGCCTGCTCGTCACACGGAGACACAGGGAAACCTTCAATTGGTCAGACAGCGTGAAGCCCAGGGACCCAAACTTCTGGCTGGCGGGGGGCGGAGTTAGAGGCGGCGCCGCACGCAGTAAACAAATCGTGCGGCTGCTGCTAGGAGAGGGGCGGGATAGGCGATTAGGAGGAGGTGGAGGAATGGGTGATTTCCTGGCTGCAAGTCTATTGGCTGGGCCTGGGCGGGGGGGCGTGGATACAGGCGGCAGAGCACGTGGTGTAAATAAACCACGATCAAAGCAGCCGCAGCTGATTGTAATAGCGCCGATCAGCCGAAGTCTCCACCCGCAGCAGCGCCCCCCCCCTGCATGCGGCTCCAAGCAGCTGCCTTTAGTGCCAGTGGCTTTAGGCGCCCCTGCTGTGGGATCTGACTGAGGTCTGTGTGCTCACACATAAGTATTCGCAACGGCAGACAACCAGCAACTGGCAAGCAAGATCTATATATACTACAGCGCTCCGCAGCGCCGCCCCCAGCCACTCAGCCAATCAGGAGTTCTGCTGGGATCAGCTGATTGTCCTGATCAGCTAATACCTCTCCTGCTGGCATAAAGGTCCTGTCTTCTGGCGCACGTGCGCGTAGCTCTCCATCTGTGTGCACTAGAAGGCCCAGGCAAACCAGACCCATGTTGCTGTGCGGAAACTGCCGGTCTGAACACGGAGACAGCCGCCCCGCCGCCAGACCGGGTGGTGGCATCTCCGATATTCATTACAGTACCCCCCTGAGGAGTGGACTCCGGACACTTCCCACCCGGCTTCCCAGGATGTGAGTCATGAAATGCTTTCTTTAATTCTTCCGCATGCATGCGACAATTTGGCACCCAAGTTCTTTCCTCCACACCATATCCCTTCCAGTGGACCAGATACTGCACAGAATTTTGCACTAAGCGAGAGTCCAGAATCTTTTCGATCTCATATTCAGGTTGGTTATCAACCATCACGGGTGGAGGGGGGGGGAGAGGAATCCACGTGCACTGCCGGCTTCAACAGAGACACATGGAATGATCTCACACCTCTCATGCTGGCTGGGAGATCAATCACATAAGTGACATTATTAATCTTTCTGGTCACTGGAAATGGTCCTATGAATCTAGGACCCAGTTTGGGTGAGGGTTGCTTCAAGGCCAAATGCCGAGTGGATACCCATACCATGTCTCCTGGAGAAAGCTTCCATTCTACAGACCGCCTTTTATCCTGTTTCTTCTGAGTCTGGAAATCTTTCCCCAAGTTCCTCTTAACCATTCCCCAAATCTCCCTCAGAGCTCTCTGCCAATCCTCCAGGGCTGGGAATGGTGTAGACGCCACAGGTAACGGGGCAAACTTGGGTGATCTTCCCGAAACTACCTGAAATGGGGAAAATCCTGAAGAGGAACTTTTCAGATTGTTGTGCGCAAATTCCGCAAATGGTAAAAATTTTACCCAATCGGACTGAGTATCTGCGACATAACATCTGAGAAATTGCTCCAGGGACTGGTTAACTCTCTCGGTCTGGCCATTGGTCTGTGGGTGGTAGCTAGTGTTGGGCGAACGGTGTTCGCCACTGTTCGGGTTCTGCAGAACATCACCCTGTTCGGTTGATGTTCGAGTTCGGCCGAACACCATCAGGTGTTCGGCCAAACCGTTCGGCCACATGGCCGAACTAAGAGCGCATGGCCGAACGTTCCCCGAACGTTCGGCTAGCGCTGTGATTGGCCGAACGGGTCACGTGGTTCGGACCCGAACGCGCTCTGATTGGCCGAACGGTCACATGGTTCGGGTAAATAAATACCCGAACCACGTCATATCTCCGCCATTTGTCTGTGGGTTTAGCTTTGGGTAGGCAGGCAGGGTAGTTCGCTCTCCAGCCACGCTAGTCAGGGTCCCCCCCAGTCATTGTGTGTCGCTGCTGGGAACAGTAGTACACCGCTCGCTCAGCCACACTATATATAGCATTGTTTACTGCCACTGTGTACCTCGCTCAGCCACACTATATATAGCATTGTGTTTACTGCCACTCTGTGTACACGGCTCAGCCAGACTATATAGCATTGTGTGTACTGCCACTGTGTACCTCGCTCAGCCACGCTATATATAGCATTGTGTTTACTGCCACTCTGTGTACACGGCTCAGCCAGACTATATAGCATTGTGTGTACTGCCACTGTGTACCTCGCTCAGCCACGCTATATATAGCATTGTGTTTACTGCCACTCTGTGTACACCGCTAGCCAGACTATATAGCATTGTGTGTACTGCCACTCTGTGTACACGGCTCAGCCAGACTATATAGCATTGTGTGTACTGCCACTCTGTGTACACCGCTCAGCCAGACTATATAGCATTGTGTGTACTGCCACTCTGTGTACACGGCTCAGCCAGACTATATAGCATTGTGTGTACTGCCACTCTGTGTACACCGCTCAGCCAGACTATATAGCATTGTTTACTGCCACTCTGTGTACACGGCTCAGCCAGACTATATAGCATTGTTTACTGCCACTCTGTGTACACCGCTCAGCCAGACTATATAGCATTGTGTGTACTGCCACTCTGTGTACACCGCTCAGCCAGACTATATAGCATTGCGTACTCTGCCAGTCAGTGTGTATATTGCTGGGATCAGTAATACTCCACTCACCGCCAACCACTATATGAGCTCACCATGAGTTCCTCAGAGACCTCCGCTGTGAGCAGCACTCCCAACAACAGCAACAGCCAACGCCCCACGCAAGCTATAACATCCACCCCAGCAGCCAGTGGTCAGCAGCAGCCCTCCCCGGAGGAGAACGTTGTGTCCATCGGTCCGTCGCCAGAGCGATTAATGAGGGCTGCCATTGAGGAGATGATGGGGCCTGATGTGGAGGAGGAGGTCTGGCTCAGGCCAGCATCCCAAGTTAATGTTGAGGACGATGAGGGGTCTGTGTCTGGGGATGTTGGGGTGGCAGAGGTGGTGGGTGGGTCAGACTCAGTAGAAGAGTTGTATGATGAGGATAATGATCGGGACCATCTGTATGTGCCTCAGAGTCCGACCCCGGAAAACATGTTGTATCGTGTGTTTAGGTACTAAAATCTGCGCTCCCACTTCCCAGTACTGCCCGCAGTGCCCGGGTCCACGGATCCATATAATTTTTTGGGCAGCACTATCAAACTGTGGTACTATGAGTGAGTTGCCATGGTCCTTCTGTGCTGCCTGTCACACTCACCGTCTGTCTGCAGATGGATTGTTCAACACAGCTACACCATTTGACATGTAGTCCTGGACCTTGACCATCTTCTCCAGGCGATTGGTGTTGGAGGACGTGGAACTGCCCGATTGCTGTTCTGTGGGCTGCTGCATGGGTGTCAGAAAATGTTCCCACTCCAAGGACACTGCCAATACCATTCCCTTTTCGGCACTAGCAGCAGCTTGTGTTCTTTGCTGCCCTCCTGGGTTTGCTGAAGTCAGTCTGTCGGCGTACAACTGGCTAGAGAAGGAGGAGGATGTCAATCTCCTCTCTAAAGTCTCCATCCTCAAGGGCCTGCTGGAATTGTTCCATTTTTGACCTGTCTGACACTTTCTTCAATCAGTTTTTTAACATTGTGTTTGTATAAACTGGGTATAAACTAGTGTTGGGCGAACAGTGTTCGCCACTGTTCGGGTTCTGCAGAACATCACCCTGTTCGGGTGATGTTCGAGTTCGGCCGAACACCTGACGGTGCTCGGCCAAACCGTTCGGCCACATGGCCGAACTAAGAGTGCATGGCCGAACGTTCCCCGAACGTTCGGCTAGCGCTGTGATTGGCCGAACGGGTCACGTGGTTCGGGCCCGAACGCGCTTTGATTGGCCGAACGGTCACGTGGTTCGGGTAAATAAATACCCGAACCACGTCATATCTCCGCCATTTGTCTGTGGGTTTAGCTTTGGGTAGGCAGGCAGGGTAGTTCGCTCTCCAGCCATGCTAACCAGGGTCCCCCCCAGTCATTGTGTGTCGCTGCTGGAAACAGTAGTACACCGCTCGCTCAGCCACACTATATATAGCATTGTTTACTGCCACTGTGTACCTCGCTCAGCCACGCTATATATATAGCATTGTGTTTTCTGACACTCTGTGTACACGGCTTAGCCTGACTAATATAGCATTGTGTGTACTGCCACTGTGCACCTCGCTCAGCCACGCTATATATAGCATTGTGTGTACTGCCACTGTGCACCTCGCTCAGCCACGCTATATATAGCATTGTGTGTACTGCCACTGTGCACCTCGCTCAGCCACGCTATATATATAGCATTGTGTTTTCTGACACTCTGTGTACACGGCTTAGCCTGACTAATATAGCATTGTGTGTACTGCCACTGTGCACCTCGCTCAGCCACGCTATATATAGCATTGTGTGTACTGCCACTGTGCACCTCGCTCAGCCACGCTATATATAGCATTGTGTGTACTGCCACTGTGCACCTCGCTCAGCCACGCTATATATAGCATTGTGTGTACTGCCACTGTGCACCTCGCTCAGCCACGCTATATATATAGCATTGTGTTTTCTGACACTCTGTGTCAGGGGCGGCGCCAGGGGGGTGCTTGGGGGTGCTCGAGCACCCCCTAGAATTGTCCAAGCACCCCCAAAGCACCCCCTGGAGTGAACTGACTTCAGGCGTCTAAAAGACGCCAAGTCAGTTCACAGCGGCAGCACGGAGCAGCAGGCAGGGCTACGGTAAGATGGCCGCCCGGAGCCCTGTTCTGCAGACTTCGGGCGGCCATTTTCCCGTAGCCCTGCTCTCTGCATGCAGGCAGGAAGTCTCGTCGTGACGTCGGGAAGGAAGAGGATCGTGGGCGCGCGGGCGCTGCGCGCCACAAGGAGGTCGGGACTCGGGACAGGAGGTCGGGAAAGAAGGTCTTCTGGCTGTAGGTGAGTAAATGGGTTTTTCTTTTCTTTTTCAGGTGATGCGGATTGTGCATATTGGGGTCATATCTGCTACGGATTGTGCATATTGGGGTCATATCTGCTACGGATTGTGCATATTGGGGTCATATCTGCTACGGATTGTGCATATTGGGGCCATTTCTGCTACCGATTGTGCATATTGGGGTCATTTCTGCTACCGATTGTGCATATTGGGGTCATTTCTGCTACCGATTGTGCATATTGGGGTCATTTCTGCTACCGATTGTGCATATTGGGGTCATTTCTGCTACCGATTGTGCATATTGGGGTCATTTCTGCTACCGATTGTGCATATTGGGGTCATATCTGCTACGGATTGTGCATATTGGAGTCATATCTGCTACCGATTGTGCATATTGGGGTCATATCTGCTACCGATTGTGCATATTGGGGTCATATCTGCTACCGATTGTGCATATTGGGGTCATATCTGCTACCGATTGTGCATATTGGGGTCATATCTGCTACCGATTGTGCATATTGGGGTCATATCTGCTACCGATTGTGCATATTGGGGTCATATCTGCTACCGATTGTGCATATTGGGGTCATATCTGCTACCGATTGTGCATATTGGGGTCATATCTGCTACCGATTGTGCATATTGGGGTCATATCTGCTACCGATTGTGCATATTGGGGTCATATCTGCTACCGATTGTGCATATTGGGGCCATATCTGATAACGATTGTGCATATTGGGGCCATATCTGATAACGATTGTGCATATTGGGGCCATATCTGCTACGGATTGTGCATATTGGGGTCATATCTGCTACCGATTGTGCATATTGGGGTCATATCTGCTACCGATTGTGCATATTGGGGTCATATCTGCTACCGATTGTGCATATTGGGGCCATATCTGATAACGATTGTGCATATTGGGGCCATATCTGATAACGATTGTGCATATTGGGGCCATATCTGCTACCGATTGTGCATATTGGGGCCATATCTGCTACCGATTGTGCATATTGGGACCATATCTGCTACCGATTGTGCATATTGGGGCCATATCTGCTACCGATTGTGCATATTGGGGCCATATCTGCTACCGATTGTGCATATTGGGGCCATATCTGCTACCGATTGTGCATATTGGGGCCATATCTGCTACCGATTGTGCATATTGGGGCCATATCTGCTACCGATTGTGCATATTGGAGCCATATCTGATAACGATTGTGCATATTGGGGTCATTGGACGTTTTTTGTTAAAATATGCTCACATTACGTGTATTTTCTTGAGAAAACCTGCACAATTATGTGAATTTTCTGGGAAAAGGGTCACCAAAACTTGGGCCCTCTGTCTTTGCGTTGCACTTTTAAAGGGAACCCGAGGTGAGAATAATATTGAGGCTGCCATATTTATCTCCCTTTAAGCAATACCAGTTGCCTGGCTGCCGTGCTGGTCCTCTGCCTCTTATTCTTTCAACCATAGACCCTGAACAAGCATGCAGCAGGTCAGGGGTTTCTGACAATATTGTCAGAACTGACAAGATTAGCTGCATGGCTTGTTTCTGGTGTAATTCAGTTCACTACTACAGCCAAATAGATCAGCAGGGCTGCCAGGCAACTAGTATTGTTTAAAAGGAAATAAATATGGCAGCCACCATATCACTCTCACCCTGGGTTCACTTTAAATTACAGTTAGCCCCGCCCTCATCCGGTCATGACCACGCCCATTTTTTCGCCGCGGCCCGCTTCGCGCACCGCAGGTTGTAGCCACACCCATTTTTTGCCGGTCGTCAGCTCCCCCGGAAATTGGTCCAGCACCTGCATAGCACCCCCTAAAAAAATTTCCTGGAGCCGCCACTGCTCTGTGTACACGGCTTAGCCTGACTAATATAGCATTGTGTGTACTGCCACTGTGCACCTCGCTCAGCCACGCTATATATAGCATTGTGTGTACTGCCACTGTGCACCTCGCTCAGCCACGCTATATATAGCATTGTGTGTACTGCCACTGTGCACCTCGCTCAGCCACGCTATATATAGCATTGTGTGTACTGCCACTGTGCACCTCGCTCAGCCACGCTATATATATAGCATTGTGTTTTCTGACACTCTGTGTACACGGCTTAGCCTGACTAATATAGCATTGTGTGTACTGCCACTGTGCACCTCGCTCAGCCACGCTATATATAGCATTGTGTGTACTGCCACTGTGCACCTCGCTCAGCCACGCTATATATAGCATTGTGTGTACTGCCACTGTGCACCTCGCTCAGCCACGCTATATATAGCATTGTGTGTACTGCCACTGTGCACCTCGCTCAGCCACGCTATATATATAGCATTGTGTTTTCTGACACTCTGTGTACACGGCTTAGCCTGACTAATATAGCATTGTGTGTACTGCCACTGTGCACCTCGCTCAGCCACGCTATATATAGCATTGTGTGTACTGCCACTGTGCACCTCGCTCAGCCACGCTATATATAGCATTGTGTGTACTGCCACTGTGCACCTCGCTCAGCCACGCTATATATATAGCATTGTGTTTTCTGACACTCTGTGTACACGGCTTAGCCTGACTAATATAGCATTGTGTGTACTGCCACTGTGCACCTTGCTCAGCCACGCTATATATAGCATTGTGTGTACTGCCACTGTGCACCTCGCTCAGCCACGCTATATATAGCATTGTGTTTTCTGACACTCTGTGTACACGGCTTAGCCTGACTAATATAGCATTGTGTGTACTGCCACTGTGCACCTCGCTCAGCCACGCTATATATAGCATTGTGTTTTCTGACACTCTGTGTACACGGCTTAGCCTGGCTCTATAGCATTGTGTGTACTGCCACTGTGCACCTCGCTCAGCCACGCTATATATAGCATTGTGTTTACTGCCACTCTGTGTACACCGCTCAGCCAGACTATATACCGTTGTTTACTGACACTCTGTGTACACCGCTCAGCCAGACTATATACCATTGTTTACTGACACTCTGTGTACACGGCTCAGCCTGACTATAAAGCATTGTGTGTACTGCCACTGTGCACCTCGCTCAGCCACGCTATATATAGCATTGTGTTTTCTGACACTCTGTGTACACGGCTTAGCCTGACTATATAGCATTGTGTGTACTGCCACTGTGCACCTCGCTCAGCCACGCTATATATAGCATTGTGTTTACTGCCACTCTGTGTACACCGCTCAGCCAGACTATATACCGTTGTTTACTGACACTCTGTGTACACCGCTCAGCCAGACTATATACCATTGTTTACTGACACTCTGTGTACACGGCTTAGCCTGACTAATATAGCATTGTGTGTACTGCCACTGTGCACCTCGCTCAGCCACGCTATATATAGCATTGTGTTTTCTGACACTCTGTGTACACGGCTTAGCCAGACTATATAGCATTGTGTGTACTGCCACTCTGTGTACACCGCTCAGCCAGACTATATAGCATTGTGTTTACTTCCACTCTGTGTCTGCTGGGCCTGGGAACAGTAGTACACCGCTCACCCGCCACTGTATAGCATTGTGCTCTGTGTCGCTGCTGGGAATAGTGGTACTGTATAGCATTTCTGTACTGCCACTGTACTGCTGCCAGTCAGCGTGTACTGTAAGGATAAGTGAAATGAGGAAGAAATCCGGTGAAAGAGGAAGGGGCAAGGGAAGAGGTGTTTCCCCTGACGGTTCACGTACAGGCCACAGGGGAGCACCCAAGAAAACCCACTCAATACCGCCCATGTTGTCCAGGACAACAACCCTCACAAATCCAAAAGAACAGGACCAGATACTTACTTGGATGACCTCTCAAGCGTCCAGCAGTGGGTTAAGCAGCACCAGCACATCACGCACGAGGTCCGAGTCCTCAGCCAGTTACAAGGAGCCAGTGGGCACAAAGCTGACACAACCGGCAGCGACACCACGCACACAACTGCCAGATAACCAGTCCTATGAATTACCTCAGGACACAATGGGGTATTCGCAGGAGCTATTCCCAGCCCAACAAACTTCCACCTATGAAAGGTCAATGGAGGAACAGCCAGAAATGTTGTGCCCGGATTCACAACCATTAACTGTGGGAAATGCACCGCGCACTGAAATACAAGGCGAGTCCGAGGAGGACTCGGAAACCCAAATCCCAGAGCAAGTTGGGCAGGAGGGGTTGCAATTGCAGGAGGTCGGCCGACAAGATCTGGAAGACGACGTTGGAGTGAGCTGCGCAGAGGTTGTTCTGGGGAGCTCTACTCCACGGCGGCGGCCCCCCACAATGACATATGACGAGTTTGAGGAGATGGAAGAGGAGGGTATGGACAATGTGGACAGAGACCCAGATTTTATTTGTGAACGAGAACATCGCCGTCGTAGCAGCAGCACAGATGAGTCTGTTGAAGAACCCACTGCTGCTTGAGTTCGCCTTGTGCCACAAGGTAGGCGGCGCGCAATTTCAGGCACCACAAGCGTGGAAGTTAGAGTGAGAGGCAAAAGAGGAGGAAACAGAAATCGCCAGCAAGGAGGCAGGTGCTCCAAAGTCTGGGCTTTCTTTGAAGACTGCACTGAGGATGTTACCATGGCGATTTGCAAGGTGTGCAAGACTCGCCTGAGCAGGGGGAAAAGTATTAACAACCTCTCCACCACCAGCATGAGCCGCCACATGCTATCCAAACATCCCACTCTGTGGGCAAAGGCGGCAGGACAGGGTACCAGCAACACTGCCTCCCTTGGGTTCACCAGACTCACCACCAGACCCGCCTCAGCAGCAGCAGTAGCCCAGCCATTGCGTGGTTCACAACATTCACAAACATCAGACGACGCTGACACTGTCACTTTCCGGAGTAGTGCTCTTGAGGTCTCCCAGTGTTCATCAAACACAACAACCAACAGCCCTTCCGTGTGCAGCGCTACGGTTCAGTTGTCTGTGTCGGAGATGTTTGAGCGCAAGAGGAAATTGCCAGCAAATGACCCCCGGGCCGTGGCAGTAACAGCCAGCATAGCCAAGCTTCTGGCCTGCGAAATGCTGCCATATCGAGTGGTGGAGACAAACAGCTTCAAGGGCATGATGTCAGTGGCCATCCCACGTTACGTGGTTCCCAGCCGCTACCACTTTGCGCGCTCTGCAGTGCCTGAGTTGCATGAGCACGTGGTCAGCAAAATAACCCGAAGCTTGAAGAATGCCGTTGCCTGCAAGGTTCACCTCACCACTGACACTTGGACGAGTGCGTTCGGCCAGGGTCGATACATCTCCCTTACCGCGCACTGGGTGAACCTTGTGGAGCCTGGCAGCGATTCCTCACCTGCTACGGCGCGGGTGTTGCCCACGCCGCAAACAGCTGCACCGCCGTCCCTCCCACTGGATAACAACAGCAGCACCTACCTCTCTGACTCCTTCTCCTCCAACGCATCTCAAAGCTGTACCTCATCCGGAAACGCTAACCCAGCAGCAGTAGGATCGTGGAAGCAGTGCAGCACAGCTGTTGGCATGCGTCAGCAAGCGTTGCTGAAGCTGATCTGCCTTGGGGATAAGCAGCACACAGGGGAGGAAATTTGGAAGGGAATAAAGGAACAGACGGATTTGTGGCTGGCACCGCTGGACTTGAAACCGGGCATGGTTGTGTGTGATAATGGGAGTAATCTCATTCGCGCTTTAAGGTTGGCTAAGCTGACACACATCCCTTGCCTGGCGCACGTGATGAACCTAGTAGTTCAGCGGTTCCTGAGGACATACCCAGGCGTGGCCGATCTTCTGTTGAAGGTGCGTCGAGTGGCCAAACATTGTAGAAATTCCAGTACTGCTTCGGGGGCACTCGCCAAGATGCAGGAGCGCTTCAATCTCCCCCACCATCGCTTGCTGTGTGATGTCCCTACGCGCTGGAATTCTACGCTGCACATGCTAGCCCGCTTTTGCGAGCAGAAGAGTGCAGTGGTCCAGTACATGACGGCGCAGTACCGAGGCGCATCCGGCCAGCTGCCAAGCTTCTGTGGATCCGATTGGGCCAACATGTTAGACCTCTGCCAAGTCCTCCAAAATTTTGAGCAATCCACGTTGCTTGTGAGCAGTGACAACTCTTCAGTCAGCATTACCATACCACTGCTGTGTTTACTGAAGAGGTCGATGTTGAAAATCAAGGAAACAGCTGTCATGATGCAACTGGGGGAATCTGAAGGAGAAAACGATCAGCGTGATGGTACCAACATCAGGCCATCCGCCTCAGGGAACGCTGGCCCCAGCAGCTATGACGAAGAAGAGGAGGAGGAACAGCTGGAGTTGGAGCAGGAATTTTATGCCACCACTGACGAGGGCCAGAGCGGTGCACGTTGGACTTCCACAATTCAACGCGAATGGTCAGCAGAAGCAGACCAGGAGGAAGGTGACGACTATGATGCATCACAACAACTATCACAACGCTCACAAGAGGATGATGAGGATTCTGGTAGGACTCTGGCACACATGGCTCAATTCATGCTAGACTGCATTGAACGTGACCCACGCATTGTGCGCATTCTGGACAACACCAATTACTGGGTTTATACCCTTCTGGATCCACGGTACAAACACAATGTTCCAAAACTGCTTGAAGTAAGAGTCAGACAGGTCAAAATGGAAGAATACCAGCAGGCCCTTGTGGAGACTTTAGAGAGGAGATTGACATCCTCCCCCTCCTCTAGCCAGTTGTACGCAGACAGACTGACTTCCGCAAACCCAGGACGACCAGGAGGGCAGCAAACAACGCAAGCCGCAGCTAGTGCCCAAAAGGGAACGGTATCGGCAGTGTCCTTGGAGTGGGAAAATTTTCTGACACCCATGCAGCAGCAGCCCACTGAACAGCAAGCGTGCAGATCCACCTCCAACACCGATTGCCTGGAGAAGATGGTCAAGGACTACATGTCAGATGACGTAGCTGTGTCGAACAATCCATCTGCACCCTTCAACTATTGGGTATCGAAGCTAGACACCTGGCACGAACTGGCAATGTACGCAATAGAGGTGCTGGCTTGCCCGGCAGCCAGCGTTATGTCGGAACGCTGTTTCAGTGCTGCCGGAGGCATCGTCACAGATCGGCGTATCCGCCTCTCCACAGAAAATGCAGACCGTCTGACTCAAATTAAAATGAATCAATCCTGGATTGGAAATGACTACGCAACACTCCAGGACCCCAACCAAGTAACATGACCAATGAACATCTGGGATGGTGTAGCGTTTCCGGTCCCTGTTTATTGAACCTCTCATCTGTATTACATTTATGACTGCATGGCGGCAAAAAGCATTGCTGCTATATCCGCACGCTTCTTGCCCTCATGCAAGGCCTGGGTTGTTGTGTCTTACAAAGCGTGGCCTTCTCCTCCTGCGCCTCCTCCTGTTCCATCACATCTGCTGCTGCTGGGTTAGCGTTGCCGCGTGGTCCCTGTTTATTGAACCACTTATCTTTATTACATTTATGACTGCATGGCGGTACAAAGCATGCTATCCGCACGCTTCTTGCCCTCATGCAAGGCCTGGGTTGCTGTGTCTCACAAAGCGTGGCCTTCTCCTCCTGCGCCTGCTCCTGTTCCATCACGTCTGCTGCTGCTGGGTTAGCGTTGCCGCGTGGTCCCTGTTTATTGAACCACTTATCTTTATTACATTTATGACTGCATGGCGGTACAAAGCATGCTATCCGCATGCTTCTTGCCCTCATGCAAGGCCTGGGTTGTTGTGTCTTACAAAGCGTGGCCTTCTCCTCCTGCGCCTGCTCCTGTTCCATCACGTCTGCTGCTGCTGGGTTAGCGTTGCCGCGTGGTCCCTGTTTATTGAACCACTTATCTTTATTACATTTATGACTGCATGGCGGTACAAAGCATGCTATCCGCACGCTTCTTGCCCTCATGCAAGGCCTGGGTTGTTGTGTCTCACAAAGCGTGGCCTTCTCCTCCTGCGCCTCCGTCTGTTCCATCACGTCTGCTGCTGCTGGGTTAGCGTTGCCGCGTGGTCCCTGTTTATTGAACCACTTATCTTTATTACATTTATGACTGCATGGCGGTACAAAGCATGCTATCCGCACGCTTCTTGCCCTCATGCAAGGCCTGGGTTGTTGTGTCTCACAAAGCGTGGCCTTCTCCTCCTGCGCCTCCTCCTGTTCCATCACGTCTGCTGCTGCTGGGTTAGCGTTGCCGCGTGGTCCCTGTTTATTGAACCACTTATCTTTATTACATTTATGACTGCATGGCGGTACAAAGCATGCTATCCGCATGCTTCTTGCCCTCATGCAAGGCCTGGGTTGTTGTGTCTTACAAAGCGTGGCCTTCTCCTCCTGCGCCTGCTCCTGTTCCATCACGTCTGCTGCTGCTGGGTTAGCGTTGCCGCGTGGTCCCTGTTTATTGAGCCACTTATCTTTATTACATTTATGACTGCATGGCGGTACAAAGCATGCTATCCGCACGCTTCTTGCCCTCATGCAAGGCCTGGGTTGTTGTGTCTCACAAAGCGTGGCCTTCTCCTCCTGCGCCTCCGTCTGTTCCATCACGTCTGCTGCTGCTGGGTTAGCGTTGCCGCGTGGTCCCTGTTTATTGAACCACTTATCTTTATTACATTTATGACTGCATGGCGGTACAAAGCATGCTATCCGCACGCTTCTTGCCCTCATGCAAGGCCTGGGTTGTTGTGTCTCACAAAGCGTGGCCTTCTCCTCCTGCGCCTCCTCCTGTTCCATCACGTCTGCTGCTGCTGGGTTAGCGTTGCCGCGTGGTCCCTGTTTATTGAACCACTTATCTTTATTACATTTATGACTGCATGGCGGTACAAAGCATGCTATCCGCACGCTTCTTGCCCTCATGCAAGGCCTGGGTTGTTGTGTCTCACAAAGCGTGGCCTTCTCCTCCTGCGCCTCCTCCTGTTCCATCACGTCTGCTGCTGCTGGGTTAGCGTTGCCGCGTGGTCCCTGTTTATTGAACCACTTATCTTTATTACATTTATGACTGCATGGCGGTACAAAGCATGCTATCCGCACGCTTCTTGCCCTCATGCAAGGCCTGGGTTGTTGTGTCTCACAAAGCGTGGCCTTCTCCTCCTGCGCCTCCTCCTGTTCCATCACGTCTGCTGCTGCTGGGTTAGCGTTGCCGCGTGGTCCCTGTTTATTGAACCACTTATCTTTATTACATTTATGACTGCATGGCGGTACAAAGCATGCTATCCGCACGCTTCTTGCCCTCATGCAAGGCCTGGGTTGTTGTGTCTCACAAAGCGTGGCCTTCTCCTCCTGCGCCTCCTCCTGTTCCATCACGTCTGCTGCTGCTGGGTTAGCGTTGCCGCGTGGTCCCTGTTTATTGAACCACTTATCTTTATTACATTTATGACTGCATGGCGGTAGAAAGCATGCTATCCGCACGCTTCTTGCCCTCATGCAAGGCCTGGGTTGTTGTGTCTCACAAAGCGTGGCCTTCTCCTCCTGCGCCTCCTCCTGTTCCATCACGTCTGCTGCTGCTGGGTTAGCGTTGCCGCGTGGTCCCTGTTTATTGAACCACTTATCTTTATTACATTTATGACTGCATGGCGGTACAAAGCATGCTATCCGCACGCTTCTTGTCCTCATGCAAGGCCTGGGTTGTTGTGTCTCACAAAGCATGGCCTTCTCCTACTGCGCCTCCTCCTGTTCCATCACGTGTGCTGCTGCTGGGTTAGCGTTACCGGTCCCTTTTCCTGGAACCTCTTATATGTATTACATTTATGACTGCATGCCGACAAAAAACATGTTACCTGTGCAAAGAAAACAGACATTTCCCGCATTTAAAAGACAGTTTTCCCTTTGAAACTTTAAAATCGATTTTCTCAAAAACTATAAGCTCTTTTTGCTAAAAAATTTTTTCCTCTTGTACCCACTCCCAAGGTGCACATACCCTGTAAATTTGGGGTATGTAGCATGTAAGGAGGCTTTACAAACCACAAAAGTTCGGGTCCCCATTGACTTCCATTATGTTCGGAGTTCGGGTCGAACACCCGAACATCGCGGCCATGTTCGGCCTGTTCGGCCCGAACCCGAACATCTAGATGTTCGCCCAACACTAGTATAAACCCAGTAATTGGTGTTGTCCAGATTCCAGAATAATGAATAATAATGAATAGTGAATAATGCGCGGGCCGCGTTCAATGCAGTCTAGCATGAATTGAGCCATGTGTGCCAGAGAGTCCTGCCAGACTCCTCTGTCTTCATTTTCTTGTGAGCGTTGTGATTGTTGTGATGCACCATATTCGTCACCAGCATCACTTTCTTCCTCTTCTGCTGTCCATTCCCGCTAAATTGTGGAAGTCCAACGTGCACCGCTCTGTCCCTCGGCAGTGGGGGCATCCAATTCCTGCTCCAACTCCAGCTGTTCCTCGTCCTGTTCTTTGTCATAGCTGGGACCAGCGTTTTCTGAGGCAGGTTGCCTGATGTTGGTATCATCACGCTGATCGTTTTCATCTTCAGAATCCCCCACTTGCATCATGCCAGCGGTTTCCATCTTCAACATTGATTTCTTCAGTAAACACTGCAGTGGTATTGTAATGCTGACTGTAGAGTTGTCACTGCTCAGTCACGCAATGTGGATTGCTCAAAATTTTGGAGGACTTGGCAGAGATCCAACATGGTGGCCCAATCAGATCCACAGAAGCTTGGTAGCTAGCTGCTGGAATGCGCCTCGGCACTGCGCAAAAGCGTGCTAGCATGTGCAGCGTAGAATTCCAGCGCGTAGGGAGGGACATCACCCAGCGAGCGATGGTGCGCTAGATTAAAGCGCTCCTGCATCTCTTGGTGAGTCCTTCAGAAGCGGTACTGGACTTTTAACAATGTTTTTTTTTTTTCCTTCAACAGAAGATCTGCCACGTTGGAGTGAGGAGGACGCCGCCGACCCCGACACCAAGCTGAACCCCGGCGAACTCCATGCAGAGGATGTTCAGGAACCCTCAAGGCTTTGAGCAAGCTGAGGAGGATCAGCAGTCCCGACGAGACCTCTCCTCATATGCGACTGAGTGCAGTGGAGCTCCCCAGAACAACCTCTCAGTTGTCACTTTGTCACTGGTCACTTTGTCATTTTGTCACTTGTCACTTTGTCACTTGTCACTTGTCACTTTGTCATTTTGTCACTTTGTCACTTGTCACTTTGTCACTTGTCACTTTGTCACTTGTCACTTGTCACTTTGTCATTTTGTCACTTTGTCATTTTGTCACTTTGTCACTGGTCACTTTGTCACTTTTCACTTGGTCACTTGTCACTTGGTCACTTGTCCAGATGATCTCGGTACACCTCCTGCGATTCAAATTCCTGCACACATTGCTCTGGGATTTGGGTGTGATGAATGATGCATCTAACTGGCCACCGGAGGCAATTAAGGCCTTCAAAACATTGAAAGCAGCTTTCTGTTCCGCCCCCATTTTGCGTCATGTTGAGTTGTTGACGTCATGTTCATCCTCGGCCTCGCCTTGCATTTTAGTGCGAGGTGCATTTTCCACAGAAAAAGGTTGTGAATCTGGGCACAACATTTGTGGCTGTTCCATTGACCTTTCACAGGTAGAAGATTGTGGGGGTGGGAATAGCTCCTCCGAATAGCCCATTGTGTCCTGAAAACTACTCATTGCATTGCTTTGCGCACACATTTTTTTGTCCTCATGCAAGGCCAGAGTTGCACCTGAAAGCGTGGCCTTCTCCTCCTGCGCCTTCTCCTGTTCCATCACGTCTGCTGCTGCTGGGATAGCGTTGACGCCCGGTCCCTGTTTATTGAACCTCTTATCTTTATTACATTTATGACTGCATGGCGGTAAAAAGCATGCTATCCGCACGCTTCTTGTCCTCATTCAAGGCCTGGGTTGTTGTGTCTCAAAAAGCATGGCCTTCTCCTCCTGCGCCTGCTCCTGTTCCATCACGTGTGCTGCTGCTGCTGCTGGGTTAGCGTTACCGGTCCCTTTTCCTGGAACCTCTTCTCTGTATTACATTTATGACTGCATGGCGACAAAAAGCATGTTACCTGTGCAAAGAAACATGACATTTTCCACATTTAAAAGACAGTTTTTCCTTCAAAACTTTACAATCAATTTTCTCAAAAACTATAAGCTCTTTTTCAAATATTTTTTTTCCTCTTGTACCCACTCCCAAGGTGCACATACCCTGCAAATTTGGGGTATGTAGCATGTAAGGAAGCTTTACAAAGCACGAAAGTTCGGGTCCCCATTGACTTCCATTATGTTCGGAGTTCGGCGCGAACACCCGAACATCGCGGCGATGTTCGGCGAACGTTTGCGAACCCGAACATCTAGGTGTTCGCCCAACACTAGTAGTAGCCTTATGAAAATGCAAGGTCCATATCCAGCTGATGGCAAAAAGCTTTCCAAAACTTTGATAGAAATTGGACTCCCCGATCTGACACTACATTTTCCGGAATGCCATGCAGCCGGAAAACGTGCTGGATGAAGAGATCAGCCAACTCCTGGGCCGAGGGGAGACCTTTTAATGGAACAAAATGGGCCATCTTACTGAATCTATCCACTACCACCCAAATGACTGTCTTGCCCTCAGATCTGGGGAGTTCTCCTACAAAATCCATGGACAGATGAGTCCATGGTTCACTTGGCACTGATAAGGATTGTAACGTACCCACAGGTGCCAGGCGAGAAGGCTTACTCCTAGCACATACTGCACATTCTCTCACAAACTCCTTACAATCTGTTGCTAATGTAGGCCACCAAGCGCATCTGGCCAGCAAATCCTGAGTTCTGGTGGCTCCTGGATGACCTGCATTCTTATGGGAATGAAACAGATGTAAGAGTTGCAGACGAAAAGGTAGTGGTACAAACATCACCCCCTCGGGCTTCCCCTCTACCCTCTGAGGTAGAATGGTCTCAGGGGCAGAGGGCTGTACTGTCTCGGGCTCTAAACACCTGGACAAGGCGTCAGCTTTGATGTTTTTACTACCGGGAGTATACGTTATAACAAATCTGAATCTTGAAAAGAACAAAGACCACCGGGCCTGATGAGGGCTAAGTCTCTTGGTGCCCTCTATGTACTCCAGATTTTTATGATCTGTATAAACTGTGATAGTATGCTCTGCACCTTCTAGCCAATGTCGCCATTCTTCAAAAGCTAATTTAATAGCTAAAAGCTCCCGGTTGCAAATATCGTAGTTTATCTCTGCGGGTGAAACCTACGAGAAAAGTAAGCGCATGGGTGAAGTTTGCCCTGCAAACCAGAGCGCTGAGACAATACAGCCCCCACCCCAACCTCTGAGTCATCAACCTCCACAATAAAGGGGAAGGTGACGTCCACATGTCTTAGAATGGGTGCAGAACAAAACAGTTTTTTCAGTGTAGAGAAAACAGAATGTGCCTCTGCTGACTAGTGGTAAGTATCAGCTCCCTTCTTGGTGAGACTGGTGAGAGGTGGGACCACTGAGGAGTACCCTTTTATAAATCTCCTGTAGTAGTTGGCAAAGCCCAAAAATCTTTGGAGTGCCTTCAATCCCACAGGCTGAGGCCACTCCAAAACAGCAGAAACTTTTCCTGGATCCATAGAGAGACCAGACGTAGAGATAATGTACCCCAGGAAAGCAACGGAGGTTACCTCGAAGAGGCATTTTTTCAGTTTAGTGTAAAGTAAATTCTGTCTTAATTTCATTAACACAAACTTGACATGTTTTCGATGTTCCAACAGATTGGAAGAGAAGATCAGTATGTCGTCCAGATACTCATAGTGCCCGTCGGGTGTGTTGAAGGCCGTCTTCCATTCATCACCATCTCTAATTCGAACTAGGTTGTATGCGCCTCTTAAAACTAGTTTAGAGAAAATCTTGGCGTTGGTAAACTGAGTGAGCAAAGCATCAATCAAGGGCAATGGATAACGATTTTTCACTGTAATCTTGTTCAAACCTCGATAATCAATGCAGGGGCGAAGGCCTCCATCTTTTTTTTTTTACAAAAAAGAATCCTGCCCCTGCTGGTGAACGAGAGGGACGGATGAAACCCTTGGCTAAGTTCTCTTTAATGTATTCCTGCATTGCCACTTTCTCAGGCCCAGATAGATTATAGAGGTGACCCCTTGGAGGCATACAACCAGATCTTAAATCGATGGGACAGTCGAAGCTACGGTGAGGGGGAAGTTTATCTGCCGATTTAGGACAGAATACATCAGCAAATTCTGCGTACTGAGTTGGCACACCTTTAACCCGAATCTTGGTGTTTCCTACGGTTACTTTCGCTAAACAGTGATGATGACAATGGGTAGACCAGCTCGTTAGCTGACCTGAAGCCCAGTCAATCTGAGGGGAGTGAAGTTGTAACCATGGCATGCCAAGAATAATGGTGGAGGTTGTCATACGCAGGACCAGAAACTGTAAACTCTCTTTGTGTAGTACCCCAACATTACATATCAACTCAGGGGTTCGAGAAAGGGGTTGTCTACTTTGCAGAGGAGAGACATCTACAGCAGTGACCAAAAGCTGTTGGTCTAACGGGAGTAAGGGAATCCCCAAATTCTTTGCAAACTCGTAGTCTATAAAGTTAGCCGCTGAACCAGAGTCTAGAAAAGCTTCAGTGGGAACAGTCTGACCCTCCCATGTGATAGAAAAGGGAAGGAGCAGACGATTACTGTTTAGAGGTAATGACTGCGCGCCTAGGGTATTACCTCTGACTACACCTAGGCGGCAGCGTTTCCCGACTTTTTAGGACAATTCTGTACCTTATGACCCTCCTCTGCACAGTACAAACAGAGCTGTTCTGTTTTCCTGCGATTCTTTTCCACCTGTGTCAATCTTGAATGTCCAATTTGCATTGGCTCTGGCGGAGGCGATACAGGTGGAGGAGAGGCGTAAGAGACATATCTTACAATATTCTTACCCCGGGTTTGTTTTTGATAGCGTAAACGGCAATCAACCCGTACTGCTAAAGAGATTGCCTCATCAATAGATTTCGGTTCAGGATGTCCCAACATCAAATCAGAAACTGCATCTGATAAACCTGACAGAAAGCAGTCTAACAATGCAAATGTCCCCCACCTAGCTGACACAGCCCACTTCATGAATTCAGCTGCGTAAACTTCTACTGGATCTTTACCCTGACGCAAAGTCTTAAGCTTCCGCTCAGCAGTAGAAGCAATGTCCGGATCATCATAAATTATGGCCATAGCCTTAAAAAATTCCTCATCTGATGACAAAGCCTCATGCCCTGCCTGAAGGCTATATGCCCATGTTTGTGAGTCCCCTGATAAAAGGGTCTTTATAAAAGTAATTCTCTGTGCCTCAGTTCCCGATAAATTAGGTCTTGACTCAAAATAAGACAATACTCGATTTCTAAAGTTCTGAAAGTCAGATCTATGCCCAGAAAACCTTTCGGGTACAGACATACGCAAGTCTGTAACAGGAGGAGATCGCACTGCATTCACAGCCATTTGGAGGACTTGTATGGACCCAGACAAAGCGGTGATCTGGGTCTGTTGGCCATCCAACACCCTGATGAAATTCTCCACCGAGGTGGTTAGTCCATCAATACGGCTGTTGAGTGCGTCCATTTTGTTTTTCTGGTCTGCCGTTCTGTAATGATTGGTGTCAATACACAGAGAGTATCTGTTATTGATGATCTGCAGTATCACCAACAATACAGATGTATACCTGATTATGGGTGATCTGCAGAATCACCAATAATACAAGTATGACTAACCTCTGGACACCTAATGAGTGTAAGTGCTTGGTGCAACTGAGAGGCTATCTCCCGTGGAGCGAGAGACACAGATACTACTGCAGCCAGTGACCACCTGAGGGACAGGTGGCCCTTGACTGTGCAGGGACTATCTCTTTAAGTGGAGGAGATAGAGATAATCTTGCAGCCAGTGATTCCCTGATGGATTGGGAATCAGACTGTACTGCAGCCAGTGGACTCCTATGGGGTAGAGACCACTGGCTGGACTGCAGTAGGGACTCTCTGAGGAGCAGGAGGTCCTTGCAGCTAACTGACACCTGGTGGATTAGTGTCACGGGTAGTACAGACAGACTGATCACTCGAAGGAATGAGTGACAGTCAGAAGGGTCAGACAGGCCAGGTCGGCAACACACGAGCAGATAAGGTACAGTGACAGAAAGCAAGAGAGAAGTCAACAGAGCCAGATGTCATAACAGATATCAAGCACAATCCTAGTCTGAGGTGTGAGGTCCTTGGACTCGACACCCGGGAACTAGTCTAAAGAATAACACAGTCTCCTATGCTTGGGTGTGAGGTCCTTGGTCTCAACACCCTGGAACTGGCCTAAAGTATAACACAGTAATGACACAGTAATCCTATGCTTGGGTGTGAGGTCCTTGGTCTCAACACCCTGGAACTGGTCTAAAGTATAACACAGTAATAGCACAGTAATCCTATGCTTGGGTGTGAGGTCCTTGGTCTCAACACCCTGGAACTGGTCTAAAGTATAACACAGTAATGACACAGTAATCCTATGCTTGGGTGTGAGGTCCTTGGTCTCAACACCTTGGAACTGGTCTAAAGTATAACACAGTAATAGCACAGTAATCATATGCTTGGGTGTGAGGTCCTTGGTCTCAACACCCTGGAACTGATCTAAAGTATAACACAATGATGACAAAGTAAACAGCAAGAGCGGAATCTGGCTAAGTGTGAATTTCCAGTTCCAACTGGTTCTAACACACTGTAGGATCTGACTGAGGTCTGAGTGCTCACACGTAAGTATTCGCAACGGCAGACAACCAGCAACTGACAAGCAAGATCTATATATACTACAGCACTCCGCAGCGCCGCCCCCAGCCACTCAGCCAATCAGGAGTTCCACTGGGATCAGCTGATTCAGCTGATCGCCCTGATCAGCTGATACCTTTCCTGCTGGCATAAAGGTCCTGTCTTCTGGCGCGCGCGCGCGTAGCTCTCCATTTGTGTGCACTAGAAGGCCCAGGCAAACCAGACACATGTTGCTGTGCGGAAACCGACGGTCTGAACGCGGAGACAGCCGCTCCGCCGCCAGACCGCGCGCCGGCATCTCCGCTATTCATTACAGTTTGTTAATGTTTAAATATACATCAAACAAATGTCAGCGCTCATAGGCTGCAAATGAATTGTAGACCAACAGAGGCATGCAGAGCCCCACAGGGCAAAAATACATGCCTTGAATGCAAATCAGATGCAAGTCATGCACTAGTCCTAATCTATCATTTGAATGCAAATTGATGCACATGGATACAGCTAGCTATAAGTATACTTACATGAGTTTTGTACAGCAGGAGACATTGGCAGCACTTCCAACCAGAGGCTGCACCCGAATTGACTACCTGCAATACATGTGCAGAGCTCCACAATTGTGGACTAAAATACACAACATGCATTCAAAACAGGTACAGCAAAGGAGGATGTTAGCTTCAGTATAAATAATATGTGCACAAATTATTCCCTACCAGACTTCCCCACGGCGGTGCCGGGTCCTCTCGGGAAGACCTATCGCTAGTCTAACGATAAAAACACAATTTTTTCCTAGTGCTGCTAGTCATAAAATGGTATACACATTTCTCTCAAACAGACATCAAACAAATGACAGCGCTCATAGGCTGCAAATGAATTGTAGACCAACAGAGGCATGCAGAGCCCCACAGGGCTAAATACATGCCTTGAATGCAAATCAGATGCAAATCATGTACTAGCCCTAATCTATAATTTGAATGCAAATTGATGCACATGTATGCAGCTAGCCATAAGTATACTTACATGAGTTTTGTACAGCAGGAGACATTGGCAGCGCTTCCAAACAGATGTTTAAATATAAACTAAAACCATGGGATAGCTTAAAAAAGTCATTTTTAGGAGTAGGAGGATAAATACAATTGTTTATCTCATGAGTTTATTTTCACCTCAGGTTCACTTTAAAGGACCACTCATGAAAACTGTGAAATTTAAAATGCATACATACATATAAAAAGTACATTTCTCCTAAAATAAAATGCACTATACATTACTTTTTCCCTTTGTTGTTCCCTGCAACTTACCGTAGGCAGTAAAAAGCTGGCAGATCTGACAGGTTATGACTAGTGCATCTCCTCATGGGAGATTGTCAGTATTGCCTGTACTCTTTACAAACGCCCTCCCTAGAAAGGATCTATACAAAGATGCCAGCCAGCTTCCTTGCTTGTTTGCACATTGTTTTGGCACTTGGGGTAAGCATCTGCACTTCAGTCATTGCTTTTAGAAACAAAGCAATAACAGAGAATCTGCCATGAGGAGATGGACTAGTCCAAATCTTAAAAAGATCTATCAGGTTTTCTCTACCTTCTGTAAGAGACAGATATATAGGGGAAAAAAGGTAATTAATATTGCATTTTACTCTAGGAAAAATGTGCATTTTGATGCATGTATTTTAAATTGTACAGATTTTTGTGATAGTTGTCCTTTAAAACAAACCTGCTAGTTTAAAAATAAAAAGAGGTGAGTCATCTCCGCCCGCTGCCTCTCACTAATAGCGGCGGTTGCTGCTGAACTTAAGCTACAGACTAACCAGAAAGCTCATGGTGACCCAGAACTCATTGGAGTGTGTAAAGGGCTACAATGGTCCTAAAAGCCCCCTTACTAAAATGCTATGGAAAACAAAAGTTTGCTTTCTTAGAACAGAAAGAATATGTGATAATTCAGGTTGGAGTGAGCATGAGATGCCTCCCAGTGCAACACTGCTGCTGCCCTTAGAAGCTAAACACACCTCCAAAACCGCTGGAGTGCAGTGTTTAGCTTCTAAGGGCAACAATGGTTAATTTGCATATATTCAGCAGTGATGCACTGGGAGACATCTCAAGCTCACTCCAACCTGAATTATCGCAAATTCTTTCTGTTCCAAGAAAGCAAACTTTTGTTTTCCATAGAACTTAAGCTAGAGGAGGAGCACAGATGAGGGAAGGGGGGGGGTCTGACCCCCCTCCCTGCCGCTGTGCCCAATACCCCCATCCTGCCCACTACCCCCTCCAGCTCGGCGGCAAGTGTAGGACCGCCCCTGGGGGCAGGGCGCTACTTCTTCTTGCTTGGACCGACCCTGGGGGCAGGGCACTACTTCTTCTTCTTGCTTGGACGGGCCCCTTCTTCTTGCTTGGACCGCCCTGGGGGCAGGGCGCTACTTTTTCTTCTTGCTTGGACCGGCCCCTTCTTCTTGCTTGGACCGGCCCTGGGGGCAGGGCGATACTTCTTCTTCTTGCTTGGACCGGCCCCTTCTTCTTGCTTGGACCGACCCTGGGGGCAGGGCACTACTTCTTCTTCTTGCTTGGACCGGCCCCTTCTTCTTGCTTGGACCGGCCCTGGGGGCAGGGCAGTACTTCTTCTTCTTGCTTGGACCGGCCCCTTCTTCTTGCTTGGACCGGCCCTAGGGGCAGGGTGCTACTTCTTCTTGCTTGGACCGACCCTGGGGGCAGGGCACTACTTCTTCTTCTTGCTTGGACGGGCCCCTTCTTCTTGCTTGGACTGGCCCTGGGGGCAGGGCGCTACTTCTTCTTCTTGCTGGGACCGGCCCCTTCTTCTTGCTTGGACCGGCCCTGGGGGCAGGGTGATACTTCTTCTTCTTGCTTGGAACGGCCCCTTCTTCTTGCTTGGACCGGCCCTGGGGGCAGGGCGCTACTTCTTCTTCTTGCTTGGACTGGCCCCTTCTTCTTGCTTGAACCGGCCCTGGGAGCAGGGCGCTACTTCTTCTTGCTTGGACCGGCCCTAGGGGCAGGGTGCTACTTCTTCTTGCTTGGACCGACCCTGGGGGCAGGGCACTACTTCTTCTTCTTGCTTGGACGGGCCCCTTCTTCTTGCTTGGACTGGCCCTGGGGGCAGGGCACGACTTCTTCTTCTTGCTTGGACCGGCCCCTTCTTCTTGCTTGGACTGGCCCTGGGGGCAGGGCAATACTTCTTCTTCTTGCTTGGACCGGCCCTGGGGGCAGGGCGATACTTATTGCTTGAAGGTTGAGGCACTTAGCCTATTATATATAGATGCTGCACTTTTGTTTTGTTTATTGTATTAATGGAGGGGGGATTCAACCAAATTTTTTTCTGGGTAGGCCCACTTAGAGCTCTGTTAAGTTCATGTAAATTTTGCTCCACCCATGACCACACCCACATTATGCTGCATGGCCATACCCTTTTCCGGCTGGAGTGCCCAAAAGTGCCCTGAATCTCTTACGACCCAAGCAACGCCCCTGCCCACTGTGCATGTGTGAGTGCATCCGTGGTCGTACACAGCAAGGGCACGAGCAACAAGCTCTTGTTTAATATGTTCCGAGGAACCCTGCGCAGGAATGGTGGGCTCCAGGATGGATCAGGAAGCCTTTGGACTATCCAGAGTCTTCCCTCTACTGAGGTAAGTATCTAACTATTTTCTTTGAAAGTTTCAAGTTTTCTTTAAACTTAAACAGCTCTAGAGTGGTCCCAAGTATAGGAAGTAAGAAGAAATCCCTCTAATGGGCAGCATGACGTAGTGGTTAGCGCTCTCGCCTTGCAAGCGCTGGGTCCCCAGTTCAAATCCCAGCCAGGTCAACTTCTGCCAGGAGTTTGTATGTTCTCCCCGTGTCTGCATGGGTTTTCTCTGGGTACTCTGGTTTCCTCCCACATTCCAAAAAGAAACATACAGATAAGTTAATTTGCTTCTCCCTAAAAATTGGCCCTAGACTATGGTACATACAGATTGTGAGCCCCTCTGAGGGACAGCTAGTGACAAGACAAAATACTCTGTACAGCGCTGCGTAATATGTCGGCGCTATGTAAATACTTAAATAAATAAATTCCATTGTAGCAAAGCGCATTGAGCTGTGCACTCCTGGGCAATTGCTGCTGATGAGTTACTACACATGTACACTATAGCCTACACTATAGCCACTACCGCTAGTTTTGAAATCACATTGCAACGGATTCAGTGTGAACGGATTCACTTAAGGACCACAGTGGTAAACCCCCCTAAAGACCAGGCACATTTTTTACTAATCACTGCACAGAGAATTAAATGTGTGCATTAAACACCAAGTGAACACCTGACATAACTGGCTGAGCAAATTTGGCCTGATTGGCTATTCATGAGGCAATGCTAATGCAAATATGCATTTGCTTTCGCATGCCAACTAATGCAGGGTCCATTGAACCAATGCCGCAAAGCGGTTGCCCTGCGGGAATTAGTTCATGCTTCAATAGCACTATCCAGGAGCGCCACGAGGAGGCTTCCCAATGCCCCTAGTTTTGAAATCACATTGCAACGGATTCAGTGTAAACGGATTCACTTGAGGATCACAGTGGTAAACCCCCCTAAAGACCAGGCACATTTTTTACTAAAATGGCCACTGCAGCTTTAAGGCCAAGCTGCAGGGCCGCACAACACAGCACACGAGTGATTTCCCCCCCCCCCTTTTCACCCCACCAACAGACCTCTCTGTTGGTGGGGTCTGATCGCTCCCCAGTTGTTTATTTATTTTTTGTAAATATTTATTCTTTTTTTTTTTTTTTTTTGTGCCGCCCAAACCCCTCCCTCCCCCCAGCTGGCCAATCACGACAATTGGCTGTCATAGGCTTCTGCCTATGAGAGCCGATCGCTCTCTTGTCCCCCAGGGGGACAGCCATGTACCACGGCTGTCCCCAGTACAGCGCTGCTGCCAAGTGCAGCTCTGTACATGTAATTTGACTGCACTCTGAGACTGAAGGCAGGGCGGAGCTACGCCCCTCGAGCAGGAGATGTGCGTGCACCCTGCGAACGATCTCCTGCAATACAGAGCCCCAGGACTTGACGCCAGTCGGCGTTAGGCGATCCTGGGGCTGTCGCCGTGGCCACGTTCACCGGCGTTAGGCAGTTGGCAAGAACTTAAAACATACCTAAATTGACATGTAACATGATGAGAGAAATATATGCACATATAAAATCCCTTCCAGATTTCCTCTACAGCAAGAGTTACAAAAAATGAGATGTTATCTATGCAAAAGAGCTTGTGGAATAACTTGTTGAATTCAGTTTGGTTTTCTGAAAGGTAAAAAGAAGTAAATAGAAGCCAAAAATCTGTTATTAGTCATTGAAAAGGCAAAAAAATGGTTTTACTGCAGGAAAGTCTAAAGAGTCATTACTTTTACTACTTTTTAAACTTAACAAGGCAGAGTGTGAATGTCTGATGCAATCTTAAAAATTAAACCAAAGTACTAAAACGTTGGGGAAAAAAGTAATATCAAGTTAATTTTGAGCAATTTTGAGTAATTTCTTGCTTGGTGGAAACCATAAAAGTATTTTATTGAAAAGGTTTGAAAATTTCTCCTCGGAAAAAACTCAGGAGTAAAATTAATAGGTTATTGGCCTAAAGCTACGTACACACATGCGACAACGATCGTTCGTTGTGAACGACGAACGAACTTTTAATTGATAAAAGAATGACCTAACTAAAGTTAGTTTTTAAAGGTGTGTAACGATCTGATCATTAGAACGAATGTTACATCACGTAAAGCAACTATTGCGCCTGTGCATAAAAATGAGAAGTTCCATGGAGAAATAGTGAAACGCGCATGTCAAGCCTAGTACGAACGACCGTTTCCAACGATGTACTACTTTTGCAAATGATCGTCGTTGGAAAAAATCCACCAAGCTAGATCATTCGTTTTTAACGATCTAGCTCGTCCGTCGTTAGACTTAATGGTCGTTGGCTCCTTTTTTTTAAACGATCATCGTTTGAAATGATCGGGGAACGATCGTTTCAAACGACTATGGTCGCATGTGTGTACGCACATTTAGTGTTTTGACACAACTACAATTATATAATTTTTTAGGAATAGTTGTTTGAAAGTTTGAACCACTTCAGAAAGTACATATGATAAGAAATCTGAATTTGTATTTTTTTGGCAAACTCATTATGAATTTTGACGTAATGCATAATGTTGTATCGAAATTTCGTGTTGACTTATAATTTTGTGTGTAGTTTTGTCATTTTGCATAATTTATCGTAATTACGTAAAAATTCATCCTATTCCATCGCAATTACACAAAAAAATTTGCATAATTGTGATTTAGGTATTATGAAAATCATTATAATTACAATTACATAACTAATCATAATTAAGAAAATTACACATATACTCATAAATACGTGAAATTTTGCCTAATTTTCACAGTTGTGATTTTACTATCATGATCGTAATCATAATTATGAAAATGACGTGAAATTAGGCATAAGCGAAATTTACCAAATATGACCATCACTAAAGAAGGACACTTTAACTGACTTTTGGCAAAATGGGGAAATGGGGAACTAAAATACAGTATTTCTTGTTTCTCTAGCTAATCTTTGGTATTATTTATTTTTGTATGAAGTGAGAAGAGAAGACGTATACCATGGAAGCAGCCAATGCCTCAATATTTTACAGTAATCTGACAACAGAGTCCATCATAACTAGCAAAACATTAGAATTTGTAGCGTTCTCTTTACTACTACTGATGATAGTTGGTGCCTGTATCTTCTTCTGCCTCGCTGTGACTATGCTTTACATCATCTTCTCCAGTCTGGACGTCCACCACAACCCCCGATACATCCTCTTTGCCTTCATGCTCATCAATGACAGCTTATATCTCATGTTATGTTTCTGCATGTACATACTCGCTGTGCGGTTACTGGCCATCCTGATGCCTCTGTGTTGTACATTATACACTTTTTCAGCTGCTACATTTATTGCCACACAGTACCACCTGGCTGCCATGTCATTAGAGTGCTACATTGCCATCTGCTTCCCTTTAAGGCACTGTGTAATTTGTACACCTCGAAGAGCCATGATAGTGGTGGTTACCATATGGGTTTGGTCAACCATTCCTTATGCAGTAGAGTCAGTGGTCATGAGTGTCACCTTGAAGGACCCTTTACATATACAGGTGGTATGTTTTACGTCACGTTTGTTGGTGAACGCTGTACAACCCATCATACGCCTCCTGAATCTTGTCTTATGCTTCACCTTTGTAGGACTAACTATCCTCTTTTGCTACATCAAAATCATGTCAGTGGCTTTGAGTAAGAACTCACAAACATCTTCTGCCTCCAAAGCTGGGAAGACGGTTCTGATCCACGGTGTCCAACTGTTCTTGTGCATGTGTTCCCTGCTTTCTGTTTTCACTGAAATTGGGCTCGGAAAATATTTTCAAGTTTTGACAATATTTAGTTTTACCTTTTTTACCTATGTGCCGAGGTTCCTGAGCCCTCTGATCTATGGACTACGAGATGCAGACTTGAGGAGATACATAAGAAAACATCTGTCCATACCCCGAAAAATTGGTTCCCTTATGGATGTGCTGCACTGATAGCTACTGGCCATAGGACACAACAGTCCGGTTTAGAATTGCTTAGCTATAGCCCATCGGTGCCTGTTCCCCTCAGATCTTTCTCACCAACAAGGCATTTTAATTTGCAGTCACAGAATTGAGTATGTTTCATTTTTCCTAACATCCTAAGCAAAATCTAGAGACTGCTGTGTATGAGAATCCCAGCAGATCAGTAAATTAAAAAATACTCAAACCAGTGTGCTTCTCCCCAACAAGATCACCTTTCTGTGGTGTTCATACTTCTGGTCTGTAGATTGCACTGTGATACTAAAGTGATGCTGCTGTTTGACACGCAAAATTTGACAAAATTTTGGATGGGTTACGATTACGTGCGAAGCTTATTGAGAATCTTCCTGAAATTTTGCACTGAAACTTTGCTTCGTAATTTCAAATTACAATGCAAAATTATAACTGTGTGAAATTTGTGCTCATCATCAGACACAAGTGTGTGTATTGGCATCTCTTTATTGGCTGACAGGCTGGCTGCAGACCAATTTAAATGGTAAGTTGCTGTCTTGCAGTGAGCATTCGCTTCTTGCGGTCTGCTCTTACCTGATTGAGTTTGACACCCCTGCCCTATGACCTGGCTATGGCAGCAAGTTGTTTTCAAAGATGTGCTTAATTCTCACTGATGTACCTGGTGTACAGTGCACTTTGGATAACATCATTGTATATGCTCCAATTCTGGATCTTCATAAGTTCCTCCGCATTGTGTTGAATTGCTGAAACTGAATCACTCTAAATGTCTTTTAATCCTTGGCGGTTTTCCCGAACTGAGTTCGGGCTATGCCACCGCAGAGGATTTCTCAGGCCCTGGTGGGTCGATTTGCATAAATTTTTTTGTTACACGCAGCTAGCACTTTGCTAGCTGCGTGTAACATCTGATCGCCACTGCTCGCCGCCGATCCACTGCTACCCGCCGTGCCGGTCCCCCCCCCCCCCCCCCAGACCCCTTGCGCAGCTTGGCCAATCAGTGCCAGGCAGAGCTAAAGGGTGGATTGGGACTCCCCTGTGTGCCATGATGTGGATGTAGTTGATGATGTCATCCCGATCGTCGCCATGACGGGGGAAGCCAAACAGGAAATCCCGTTCTGAACGGGATTTCCTGTTTGCGCTGACCGCCGGAGGCGAATGGAAGGGGTGGGGGGATGCCGCTGCACAGCACGCTAGCTACATGATTAAAGAAAAAAAAATTTTTAAAGTGCTGCGCCGCCCCCCTGGCGGTTTTTTTCTGGAACGCCAGGGGGGTTAAAGCGGACCTGGAGATGAAGAAAAAAAGAGTTTCACTTACCTGGGGCTTCTGCCAGCCCCCTGCAGCCACCTTTTGCCCCCAAAGTTACCAAATGATCTTCCGTTCCCCCTCCGCGGATCACTTTCGCTTCTGGCAGTTGCCGCCTACCGCGCCTGCACGGCCCTGGCGCGCACGCATCCTCGTTCATGCTCCTATATCCGGGAGCATCCTGCACAGGCACAATAGATATTTTCTCATAATGTGCCTGCACAAAGTGAGCTGCAGTGGGGGAACGTTTGGAAACGGTGTGGGCACAAGGCGGCTGCAGGAGGCTGAAGCCTTAGGTACTGTAAGTGAAACTCTTTTTGATAAAGTTTTGATAATGTTAAACAGATCCCAGAGTGAGTGGGATATGGAGGTTGCCAAATGTATTTCTTAGTTCCCTGGCAGCCCCGTTGATCTACTAGCATAAGTTGTGTCTGAGTCAAAACCCTGGAACAAGCATACAGTTAATCCAGTAAAACCTGAGTCAGCTGAGTCAGAGTACCTTATCTGCTGCATGCTTGCTCAGTATTAGACACAGACACAGGATCAGGAGGACTGCCAGGCAACTGTTTAAGGGCCCATTCGCAACGCCTGCGATTTTTGCCGGCATTTTGCGGTAGTGATTTTTCCGCGATTTCACACAGAAAAATCACAGGACAGTGCAGCGATTTCTCAGCAATCGCGTTTAGCGCTTCTATAGCACTGAAACGCGATCGCTGGGAAATCGCCTGAAAACGGTGCAGGCTATGGGTTTGCGTTTCGCGGTTTTGGCCGATTTGCGGCGATTAGTGCAAATTGCCCAAGTAAGAACGGGCCGATAGAGTTTTATTACACTAGCGCTTTCAAAAGCACTAGCGATTGCGCGTTTTGCCGAAATCGCCAGCAAAACTGCTCAAGTGTGAATGGGCCCTCAAGTATTGTTTAAAAACAAATACATATGGCAGCCTCCATGGGCTCGATTCACAAAGCGGTGCTAACCCAGTTAGAGACTTTAGGCGTGATAACCATTGCACCACGCTGGTGAAAAGCCAGTTTAGGCGTGATAAGTTTAGGCATGATAAGTTTAAACAAGTTTAGATCGCGCACAAAGTCCCGCACGCAAAGCAGCGCCATTAAACTCTATGGGCTCGATTCACAAAGCGGTGCTAACCCAGTTAGAGACTTTGGGCCTGATTCACAAAGCGGTGCTAACAGTTAGCACGCTGGTGAAAAGCCCTTTATCATGCCTAAACTCAGTTTAGGCATGATAAGTTTAGGTGTGATAAGTTTAGGTGTGATAAGTTTAGGCATGATAAGTTTAGGTGTGATAAGTTTAGGCATGCTAAGTTTAAGCGCCAACTGCGTTAGCACCGCAGTGCACAGCTGATCAAAAGTTTTACGCTAGCAAAGACTGGTGCACTTTGTATAAAGTTTAATGGCGCTGCTTTGCGTGCGGGACTTTGCAAGCGATCTAAACTTATCTAAACTTAGCATGCCTAAACTTATCACACCTAAACTTATCACGCCTAAACTGGCTTTTCACCAGCATGGTGCAATGGTTATCATGCCTAAAGTCTTTTAGGCATGCTAACTGGGTTAGCACCGCTTTGTGAATCGAGCCCTTTAGGCGTGATAACCATTGCACCACGCTGGTGAAAAGCCAGTTTAGGCGTGATAAGTTTAGGTGTGATAAGTTTAGGTGTGATAAGTTTAGGCATGCTAAGTTTAGATAAGTGTAGATAGCGTGCAAAGTCCCGCACGCAAAGCAGCGCCATTAAACTCTATGCGAAGTGCACCAGACTTTGCTAGCGCAAAACTTTTGATCAGCTGTGCACTGCGGTGCTAACGCAGTTGGTGCTTAAACTTATCATGCCTAAACTTATCACACCTAAACTTATCATGCCTAAACTGAGTTTAGGCGTGATAAAGGGCTTTTCACCAGGGTGCTAACTGTTAGCACCGCTTTGTGAATCGAGCCCAATGTGAAGTGCACCAGACTTTGCTAGCGCAAAACTTTTGATCAGCTGTGCACTGCGGTGGTAACCCAGTTGGTGCTTAAACTTATCACGCCTAAACTTATCACGCCTAAGCTTATCATGCCTAACCTTATCACACCTAAACTTATCACACCTGGGGCTTGATTCACAAAGCGGTGCTAACAGTTAGCACGCTGGTGAAAAGCCCTTTATCATGCCTAAACTCAGTTTAGGCATGATAAGTTTAGGTGTGATAAGTTTAGGTGTGATAAGTTTAGGCATGATAAGTTTAGGTGTGATAAGTTTAGGCATGCTAAGTTTAAGCGCCAACTGCGTTAGCACCGCAGTGCACAGCTGATCAAAAGTTTTGCGCTAGCAAAGTCTGGTGCACTTTGTATAAAGTTTAATGGCGCTGCTTTGCGTGCGGGACTTTGCAAGCGATCTAAACTTATCTAAACTTAGCATGCCTAAACTTATCACACCTAAACTTATCACACCTAAACTTATCACGCCTAAACTGGCTTTTCACCAGCATGGTGCAATGGTTATCATGCCTAAAGTCTTTTAGGCATGCTAACTGGGTTAGCACCGCTTTGTGAATCGAGCCCGATAAGTTTAGGTGTGATAAGTTTAGGCATGATGGGCTCGATTCACAAAGCGGTGCTAACCCAGTTAGAGACTTTAGGGCCTCGATTCACAAAGCGGTGATAACCCAGTTATCACGCCTAAAAGACTTTAGGCGTGATGACCTTTTCACCACTGAGTTATCACCGATTTTTCCTGCTCTTCGCGCGAAGTTACCGCGCGTAAGCGCGTTCGCGCGTACGCGCGTGAGAGCGCGCGCAAAGTCCCATAGGGCTTACGCGAAGCGTCGGGTGTTGCGCGCGCACTTACGCGCGTACGCGCGTACGCGCGGCAACTTCGCGCGAGTTTCTTCTTATCATGCCTAAAGTGACTTTAGGCGTGATAAGGGCCTTTTCACCATGGTGCTAACACTTTGCACCGCTTTGTGAATCGAGCCCTAGGCATGATAACCATTGCACCACGCTGGTGAAAAGCCAGTTTAGGCGTGATAAGTTTAGGTGTGATAAGTTTAGGTGTGATAAGTTTAGGCATGCTAAGTTTAGATAAGTGTAGATAGCGTGCAAAGTCCCACACGCAAAGCAGCGCCATTAAACGCTATGCGATGTGCACCAGACTTTGCTAGCGCAAAACATTTGATCAGCTGTGCACTGCGGTGCTAACGCAGTTGGTGCTTAAACTTATCATGCCTAAACTTATCACACCTAAACTTATCATGCCTAAACTTATCACACCTAAACTTATCACACCTAAACTTATCATGCCTAAACTGAGTTTAGGCATCATAAAGGGCTTTTCACCAGCGTGCTAACTGTTAGCACCGCTTTGTGAATCAGGCCCGATAAGTTTAAGCACCAACTGCGTTAGCACCGCAGTGCACAGCTGATCAAAAGTTTTGCGCTAGCAAAGTCTGGTGCACTTCGCATAGAGTTTAATGGCGCTGCTTTGCGTGCGGGACTTTGCACGCTATCTACACTTATCTAAACTTAGCATGCCTAAACTTATCACACCTAGGGCCTGATTCACAAAGCTCATGCCTAAACTCAGTTTAGGCATGATGGGCTCGATTCACAAAGCGGTGCTAACCCAGTTAGCATGCCTAAAAGACTTTAGGCATGATAACCATTGCACCATGCTGGTGAAAAGCCAGTTTAGGCGTGATAAGTTTAGGTGTGATAAGTTTAGGTGTGATAAGTTTAGGCATGCTAAGTTTAGATAAGTTTAGATCGCTTGCAAAGTCCCGCACGCAAAGCAGCGCCATTAAACTTTATACAAAGTGCACCAGTCTTTGCTAGCGTAAAACTTTTGATCAGCTGTGCACTGCGGTGCTAACGCAGTTGGCGCTTAAACTTAGCATGCCTAAACTTATCACACCTAAACTTATCATGCCTAAACTGAGTTTAGGCATGATAAAGGGCTTTTCACCAGGGTGCTAACTGTTAGCACCGCTTTGTGAATCAGGCACAAGGGGCCTGATTCACAAAGCGGTGCTAACAGTTAGCACGCTGGTGAAAAGCCCTTTATCATGCCTAAACTCAGTTTAGGCATGATAAGTTTAGGAGTGATAAGTTTAGGTGTGATAAGTTTAGGCATGATAAGTTTAGGTGTGATAAGTTTAGGCATGCTAAGTTTAAGCGCCAACTGCGTTAGCACCGCAGTGCACAGCTGATCAAAAGTTTTACGCTAGCAAAGACTGGTGCACTTTGTATAAAGTTTAATGGCGCTGCTTTGCGTGCGGGACTTTGCAAGCGATCTAAACTTATCTAAACTTAGCATGCCTAAACTTATCACACCTAAACTTATCACACCTAAACTTATCACGCCTGAACTGGCTTTTCACCAGAGTGGTGCAATGGTTATCATGCCTAAAGTCTTTTAGGCATGCTAACTGGGTTAGCACCGCTTTGTGAATCGAGCCCAAGGTGTGATAAGTTTAGGGGCCTGATTCACAAAGCGGTGCTAACAGTTAGCACGCTGGTGAAAAGCCCTTTATCATGCCTAAACTCAGTTTAGGCATGATAAGTTTAGGGGCCTGATTTACAAAGCGGTGCTAACAGTTAGCACGCTGGTGAAAAGCCCTTTATCACGCCTAAACTCAGTTTAGGCATGATAAGTTTAGGTGTGATAAGTTTAGGTGTGATAAGTTTAGGCATGATAAGTTTAGGTGTGAAAAGTTTAGGCATGATAAGTTTAAGCGCCAACTGCGTTAGCACCGCAGTGCACAGCTGATCAAAAGTTTTGCGCTAGCAAAGTCTGGTGCACTTCGCATAGAGTTTAATGGTGCTGCTTTGCGTGCGGGACTTTGCACGCTATCTACACTTATCTAAACTTAGCATGCCTAAACTTATCACACCTAAACTTATCACACCTAAACTTATCACGCCTAAACTGGCTTTTCACCAGCGTGGTGCAATGGTTATCATGCCTAAAGTCTCTAACTGGGTTATCACCGCTTTGTGAATCGAGCCCCAGGTGTGATAAGTTTAGGTGTGATAAGTTTAGGCATGATAAGTTTAGGTGTGATAAGTTTAGGCATGATAAGTTTAAGCACCAACTGCGTTAGCACTGCAGTGCACAGCTGATCAAAAGTTTTGCGCCAGCAAAGTCTGGTGCACTTCGCATTGAGTTTAATGGCGCTGCTTTGCGTGCGGGACTTTGCGTGCGATCTAAACTTATCTAAACTTAGCACGCCTAAACTTATCACACCTAAACTTATCACGCCTAAACTTATCACGCCTAAACTGGCTTTTCACCAGCGTGGTGCAATGGTTATCACGCCTAAAGTCTCTAACTGGGTTAGCACCGCTTTGTGAATCGAGCCCCTAAACTTATCGGCCTCGATTCACCAAGCGGTGATAACCCAGTTATCACGCCTAAAGGACTTTAGGCGTGATGACCTCTTCACCACTGAGTTAGCACCGTTTTTGCCTGCACTTCGCGCGAAGTTATCGCGCGCAAAGTTTTGCGCGCGCACCCGCACAGGCGCGCGCGCAAAGTCCCATAGGGTTTAATGGGCGCATCGCGCGAAGTGCGGGGCGCTTCGCGCGCACGCACGCGGGAGCGCGCGCAAAACTTTACGCGCGGAAACTTCGCGCGAAGCCCTTCTTATCATGCCTAAAGTGACTTTAGGCGTGAAGAGGGCCTTTTCACCACGGTGCTAACACTTTGCACCGCTTGGTAAATCGAGCCCATCATGCCTAAACTTATCACACCTAGGGCCTGATTCACAAAGCGGTGCTAACAGTTAGCACGCTGGTGAAAAGCCCTTTATCATGCCTAAACTCAGTTTAGGCATGATAAGTTTAGGTGTGATAAGTTTAGGCATGATAAGTTTAGGTGTGATAAGTTTAGGCATGCTAAGTTTAAGCGCCAACTGCGTTAGCACCGCAGTGCACAGCTGATCAAAAGTTTTACGCTAGCAAAGACTGGTGCACTTTGTATAAAGTTTAATGGCGCTGCTTTGCGTGCGGGACTTTGCAAGCGATCTAAACTTATCTAAACTTAGCATGCCTAAACTTATCACACCTAAACTTATCACACCTTGGGCTCGATTCACAAAGCGGTGCTAACCCAGTTAGCATGCCTAAAAGACTTTAGGCATGATAACCATTGCACCATGCTGGTGAAAAGCCAGTTTAGGCGTGATAAGTTTAGGTGTGATAAATTTAGGTGTGATAAGTTTAGGCATGCTAAGTTTAGATAAGTTTAGATCGCTTGCAAAGTCCCGCACGCAAAGCAGCGCCATTAAACTTTATACAAAGTGCACCAGTCTTTGCTAGCGTAAAACTTTTGATCAGCTGTGCACTGCGGTGCTAACGCAGTTGGCGCTTAAACTTAGCATGCCTAAACTTATCACACCTAAACTTATCATGCCTAAACTTATCACACCTAAACTTATCACACCTAAACTTATCATGCCTAAACTGAGTTTAGGCATGATGAAGGGCTTTTCACCAGCGTGCTAACTGTTAGCACCGCTTTGTGAATCAAGCCCCTAAACTTATCACACCTAGGGCTCGATTTACCAAGCGGTGCAAAGTGTTAGCACCGTGGTGAAAAGGCCCTCTTCACGCCTAAAGTCACTTTAGGCATGATAAGAAGGGCTTCGCGCGAAGTTTCCGCGCGTAAAGTTTTGCGCGCGCTCCCGCGTGCGTGCGCGCGAAGCGCCCCGCACTTCGCGCGATGCGGCCATTAAACCCTATGGGACTTTGCGCGCGCGCCTGTGCGGGTGCGCGCGCAAAACTTTACGCGCGATAACTTCGCGCGAAGTGCAGGCAAAAACGGTGCTAACTCAGTGGTGAAGAGGTCATCACGCCTAAAGTCCTTTAGGCGTGATAACTGGGTTAGCACCGCTTGGTGAATCGAGCCCCTAAACTGGCTTTTCACCAGCATGGTGCAATGGTTATCATGCCTAAAGTCTTTTAGGCATGCTAACTGGGTTAGCACCGCTTTGTGAATCGAGCCCCTAAACTGGCTTTTCACCAGCGTGGTGCAATGGTTATCATGCCTAAAGTCTTTTAGGCGTGATAACTGAGTTATCACCGCTTTGTGAATCAGGCCCCTGGGGCTCAATTCACAAAGCGGTGCTAACCCAGTTAGAGACTTTAGGCGTGATAACCATTGCACCACGCTGGTGAAAAGCCAGTTTAGGCGTGATAAGTTTAGGTGTGATAAGTTTAGGTGTGATAAGTTTAGGCATGCTAAGTTTAGATAAGTGTAGATAGCATGCAAAGTCCCGCACGCAAAGCAGCGCCATTAAACTCTATGCGAAGTGCACCAGACTTTGCTAGCGCAAAACTTTTGATCAGCTGTGTACTGCGGTGCTAACCCAGTTGGTGCTTAAACTTATCATGCCTAAACTTATCACACCTAAACTTATCACGCCTAGGGCTCGATTCACCAAGCGGTGCAAAGTGTTAGCACCGTGGTGAAAAGGCCCTTATCACGCCTAAAGTCACTTTAGGCATGATAAGAAGAAACTCGCGCGAAGCTCCCATTAAGCCCTATGGGACTTTGCGCGCGCTCTCACGCGTGAACGCGCGAACGCGCGTTCGCGCGGTAACTTCGCGCGAAGAGCAGGAAAAAGCGGTGATAACTCAGTGGTGAAAAGGTCATCACGCCTAAAGTCTTTTAGGCATGCTAACTGGGTTAGCACCGCTTTGTGAATCGAGCCCCTAAACTTATCATGCCTAAACTGAGTTTAGGTGTGATAAAGGGCTTTTCACCAGGGTGCTAAGTGGTAGCACCGCTTTGTGAATCAGGCCCCTAAACTTATCATGCCTAAACTTATCACGCCTAAACTTATCGGGCTCGATTCACAAAGCGGTGCTAACCCAGTTAGCATGCCTAAAAGACTTTAGGCATGATAGCCATTGCACCATGCTGGTGAAAAGCCAGTTTAGGCGTGATAAGTTTAGGTGTGATAAGTTTAGGTGTGATAAGTTTAGGCATGCTAAGTTTAGATAAGTTTAGATCGCTTGCAAAGTCCCGCACGCAAAGCAGCGCCATTAAACTTTATACGAAGTGCACCAGTCTTTGCTAGCGTAAAACTTTTGATCAGCTGTGCACTGCGGTGCTAACGCAGTTGGCGCTTAAACTTATCATGCCTAAACTTATCACACCTAAACTTATCATGCCTAAACTTATCACACCTAAACTTATCACACCTAAACCTATCATGCCTAAACTGAGTTTAGGCATGATAAAGGGCTTTTCACCAGCGTGCTAACTGTTAGCACCGCTTTGTGAATCAGGCCCCTCATGCCTAAACTTATCACACCTAAACTTATCATGCCTAAACTTATCACGCCTAAACTTATCATGCCTAAACTTATCACACCTGGGGCTCGATTCACCAAGCGGTGCTAACCCAGTTATCACGCCTAAAGGACTTTAGGCGTGATGACCTCTTCACCACTGAGTTAGCACCGTTTTTGCCTGCACTTCGCGCGAAGTTATCGCGCGTAAAGTTTTGCGCGCGCACCCGCACAGGCGCGCGCGCAAAGTCCCATAGGGTTTAATGGGCGCATCGCGCGAAGTGCGGGGCGCTTCGCGCGCACGCACGCGGGAGCGCGCGCAAAACTTTACGCGCGGAAACTTCGCGCGAAGCCCTTCTTATCATGCCTAAAGTGACTTTAGGCGTGAAGAGGGCCTTTTCACCACGGTGCTAACACTTTGCACCGCTTGGTAAATCGAGCCCCTAAACTTATCATGCCTAAACTGAGTTTAGGCGTGATAAAGGGCTTTTCACCAGCGTGCTCACTGTTAGCACCGCTTTGTGAATCAGGCCCCATATCCCTCTCACCTCGGGTTCCCTTTCAGCAACTTATTGTGAACCAGGGCTGGGGAGTCAAAACAATTTTTGGGTACCTGAAGTCGGAGTCAGGGAAAAAAATGCTCCGACTCCAACGTCTCATAAATTTAAACTGCAATTAAATGAGTCAATATGATAACATGTTCTATTTCTGAGATAATAGTAATCATAAATAACCTATACTGTATACAGTAATATCAGTGTTTAATCCACCAATAAAAAAAAAACAAGTTGTTTGTGCTACTGCAATAAAGCCTATAAATATCTGATTGTGACTGTGTATCTGTTGTGTACACAGGAATCTTTTATATGTAATAAATAATATCTCTGCTGTACAAATAAAGCCTGATGCGTTGCTCTGTCATTAGTAGGGATGGTCAATGAGATGCAAAAAAATCATCAAAAATTTGATGCAAATGTATGCACTCCATTTGCTCATGAAATTTATTAATTTGATATGTAAATTTGGGATTGGTGACTACAAATTATTTGACACAGTTGTAGTAAGCTCCACATATGCACTCCCTGCAGAGCTTTTGGGAATCCATTGAGAATGTTGTGCACATTGAACCCAGAGGGGTTGTCCATCTCCCGGAAACCTGGTTAAGATTGTACATGAAGAATGTGTAATAGAGCAAGAATCTCCTCATTCCCCTGCAGAGTACCTGCACATCACTCTTACATGTACCCACAGTTACATTGCCTAGGGCCTGATAGATGTTCTTTGTTCCGGTCTACAGTACACTAGTGATGGCCCGAACATCAAATTTTCTGTTTGTGAACTCAAACGCGAATTTGCCGCAAAGGTTCCCAAACAGGCGAACCAGAGACTTTGATGGGCAGGCTATTTCTGAAACCTACAAAGACTTGGCCTCAAAAGTGATGGAAAAGTTGTTTCAAGGGGCCTAACACCTGGACTGTGGCAAGCTGGAGGAGGATCCACGGCAAAAGTCCCACCAAAAATTACATCATTGACGCAGAGTTGTGTTTTAATCTCTGAAAGGCAGATATCACATTACTGTACATTCCTACATTTGTGGATTAAAGTGCTGCTTTAAAACATTCGGCGTGTGTACATGTCCATCAGGTAGTGTAAGGGTTAGGCCTACTTCACACTGACAGACCAAATGCCAGGTTTACCGCACTGCAAACAACCGCAAATAGCTTTCGTTTATGAAGTGCACCTATTAAAGTGGTATAAAACCCTGACATAATATTCAATAAAAATATGTTTTCCTACTTTTTATATGCCATACAGTTATCATATTTGCATTTGTGCATAAGTATTATTATTCATTTAGAAATTACAAGTTCCCAAAAGTACAGTTTTTTGCTGTGAGAGCTGACTTTGCATTTTATTCATAACGGTTTTTATTCATTATGTATTGAAGGCAGACATGCTTTGAGTTTCTGGCTGTGTCGAGAAGCTTCTGCACAGTCAGAGAATGTGTCACATTCCTCACTTGATACAATTAAGTAAACACAAGATAACATTATCTCCACTTGGGATGGGTCCAGATTTCTCTGCACTGAACTGTTTGTAACCCTTTGAATGCTGTTCTAGTAAAAAAAAATGCTGGTTGTATACAATATGCTATAAATATTTTTTTTAGAGCAAAGAAGAAATGCTGGGTTTCATTCCGCCTTAAAGCGGCCAACAAGTCCCCAGCTCCGCAGAGCCTGTCCTAGCACCCAGATCATACAGATACTCATCGATGGCTCGTTCTTGTTCAAACATCATAATGAGCATGGAATTGCTGAGCATGGAAATGGAGTCTGGCTGTCACAAATGAAGTGCCTCACTCGCATGTTGTTTTGCCGTTGAATCTCAGCATGGCGCGCCATGGCTGTTTATGAACATCTGAAATGGCCATACACCTTCCTGGACTGCCTGAAGATGTTCTGACAGCCTAGGTACTTAGAGACAAAGCGTTGGACAATAAGATTGCGAACATGTGCCGTGCAGGGCACATGTTTTAACTTGCCGAAGTCCAAATAAGGAAAACAAAGGGTTTTAAAGGAACAGTTACACTCTTCTAGCTTGTGGATATAGAGTGCAGACACGATTCGGAAATCCAATTCACAAAAAGACTGCCTGACACATTTCAGGGCCAAAAGCCGCTTTCTCGAGTAGTCTTAGAAAAATGCCAATCCGCAATCTGTAGAGATGAGTAGTGAAAGCAATCTATGCCAAATCCATGCTTGAACAGCCATTCTTTCCAAAGCTGATCAAGCATGGATTCGCCGTAGTTTGGCACCCATGTTACATACATGGACACATCATCATCATCAACTGCCTTACTTGTATCTGTCAACTCACAAAAGGCAGCAGCAGCGGGTACATCATCATGACACCTGGGGCTCGATTCACCAAGCGGTGCAAAGTGTTAGCACCGTGGTGAAAAGGCCCTCTTCACGCCTAAAGTCACTTTAGGCATGATAAGAAGGGCTTCGCGCGAAGTTTCCGCGCGTAAAGTTTTGCGCGCGCTCCCGCGTGCGTGCGCGCGAAGCGCCCCGCACTTCGCGCGATGCGCCCATTAAACCCTATGGGACTTTGCGCGCGCGCCTGTGCGGGTGCGCGCGCAAAACTTTGCGCGCGATAACTTCGCGCGAAGTGCAGGCAAAAACGGTGCTAACTCAGTGGTGAAGAGGTCATCACGCCTAAAGTCCTTTAGGCGTGATAACTGGGTTAGCACCGCTTGGTGAATCGAGCCCCTTATGTCCATGTGTGTAATGTCGTCTGACTGAGACATATCAGGTGTATCATCCTTGAGGGCCCGTTCACACTTGTAATCGCAGAACGCCGGCGATTGCCGCCGGCGTTTTTCGGGAGTGATTTTCCCGCGATAAACGCGGAAAAATCACTGGACACTGCGGCGGTTTTGGAGCGATCGCGATTAGCGTGCTGTGCACGCTAATCACGATCGCAAATCGCGAAACGCTCGTCGCCGGCAAACCGCTGCATGCAGCGCGGTTGCGGTTATCGCTAACCGCAACCGCGGCAGTGAGAACACTGCCACTCGCTACATTGTGTAGCGGTTCTTGCAGAACCGCTAGCGGTTTGCCGTGAGCGGGAATCGTGCGATTCCCGCTCAGGTGTGAATGGGCCCTAACTCCATCCTCCGGCAATAATGCTTGAGTATCACTAATTTCCTCAAACTGATATGTAAATAACTCCTCTGACACATCAAGTGTAGCGGCTGTGGTGCTAGTGGTGGTGGGGTGAGTGGAAAGTCGTGGGGTGCTCATTTCAGAGCAGGAGGAGGATGGTGTGGCATGGTTCCGAGAGGAAGAGGTAGAAGATGGGGTGAGCTGTTGTGTAAGCCAATCAAGTTCTTCCTCGGCATTTTATGAGTTTAGGGTACGTGGTCCCTGAACACTGGGCATTATTCTAAGGCCACAGGAAATCACAGCAGCACGACCGCTACGACCCCTGCGGTGTGGCCTGCCTCTGCCTGTCATTTTTTTTATTTCACAATATTAAAAATATCCTCAAAAAATACCCTGTCAGTGAGGAGGAAACGGTTCACTTCACACAGGTCGGGTGACCAATAGGGTTTATGTAATGCTATCTGCAACAATCACTCACAATACAGGACCAATACAGGGGGCAGTAGTGGTTGGATACTAGATGATGACAGTAGTGTTTCACTCAGGTGGGTTTTTTTTTTGTTTTGTTTGTGACTAATAGGGTTTATGTAATGTTATCTGCAACAGTCACTCACAACACAGGACCAATACAAGCAGGGCCAGAGCTACCATAGGAAAAAATAGGCAACTGCCCCAGGGCCCCAGAGCCTGTAGGGGCCCCCATGGTGTCCCTCCCCCATCTTAACTGTTGCTCCCCAGGGACTCTGCAGAGTCTGTTAAGTTGGGAGGTGATTGGGGGAGGGTCAGCAGCCAGCTCAGGGGCCCAGGAGGGAAATTTGGCTGCAACAAAGGGCCTCTAATGACTCTTTTTGGTCGGGGGGTGTCTGTTGGGGGGCCCCCAGGCTAACTTTGCCCTAGGGCCCCATTGTCACTTGAACCGGCCCTGAATACAAGGTGCAGATGTGGTCAGATAATAGAGGATGCCAGTAGTGGTGGAAAAGAATTACTGGGTTATGTAGTCGATGCACTACTATGACTACCAGCAGACCAGTCTCCAACCGCTAACGTGTGCACTGGACACAAAGGATTGCAAATAACAGTATCAAAAGAGAAAAAAAAAACACTTATGATGAGGTGTATTGTGCACGTTACTATACCACCACTAGTAGCAGCAGTGTGTGCACACCTGCCACATATACACATACACACATAGGGCTCGATTCACAAAGCGGTGCTAACCCAGTTAGAGACTTTAGGCATGATAACCATTGCACCACTCTGGTGAAAAGCCAGTTTAGGTGTGATAAGTTTAGGCATGATAAGTTTAGGTGTGATAAGTTTAGGCATGCTAAGTTTAGATAAGTTTAGATCGCTTGCAAAGTCCCGCACGCAAAGCAGCGCCATTAAACTTTATACAAGTACACCAGACTTTGCTAGCGTAAAACTTTTGATCAGCTGTGCACTGCGGTGCTAACGCAGTTGGCGCTCAAACTTATCATGCCTAAACTTATCACACCTAAACTTATCATGCCTAAACTTATCACACCTAAACTTATCACACCTAAACTTATCATGCCTAAACTGAGTTTAGGCATGATAAAGGGCTTTTCACCAGGGTGCTAACTGTTAGCACCGCTTTGTAAATCAGGCCCTATACTCTACAACAGCTATATCCTAAGTTTAGTTAAAATGCATCTCAGGTGTACACTAAAAAAAAACATACAGGTACGCTTATGCTTAAAAGTCAAAGGGCTCGATTCACAAAGCGGTGCTAACCCAGTTAGAGACTTTAGGCGTGATAACCATTGCACCATGCTGGTGAAAAGCCAGTTTAGGCGTGATAAGTTTAGGCGTGATAAGTTTAGGTGTGATAAGTTTAGGCGTGATAAGTTTAGGTACGTTTAGATCACACGCAAAGTCCCGCACGCAAAGCAGCGCCATTAAACTCTATGCGAAGTACACCAGACTTTGATAGCGCAAAACTTTTGATCAGCTGTGCACTGCGGTGCTAACCCAGTTGGTGCTTAAACTTATCGGGCCTGATTCACAAAGCGGTGCTAACAGTTAGCACCCTGGTGAAAAGCCCTTTATCATGCCTAAACTCAGTTTAGGCATGATAAGTTTAGGTGTGATAAGTTTAGGCATGATAAGTTTAGGTGTGATAAGTTTAGGAGTGATAAGTTTAAGCACCAACTGGGTTAGCACCGCAGTACACAGCTCATCAAAAGTTTTGCGCTAGCAAAGTCTGGTGCACTTCGCATAAAGTTTAATGGCGCTGCTTTGCGTTCGGGACTTTGCAAGCGAACTAAACTTATCTAAACTTAGCATGCCTAAACTTATCACACCTAAACTTATCACGCCTAAACTTATCACACCTAAACTGGCTGTTCACCGGCGTGGTGCAATGGTTATCATGCCTAAAGTCTCTAACTGGGTTAGCACCGCTTTGTGAATCGAGCCCCTAAACTTATCATGCCTAAACTGAGTTTAGGCATGATAAAGGGCTTTTCACCAGGGTGCTAACTGTTAGCACCGCTTTGTGAATCGAGCCCCTAAACTTATCATGCCTAAACTGAGTTTAGGCCCAAAGGGCTCGATTCACCAAGCGGTGCTAACCCAGTTATCACGCCTAAAGGACTTTAGGCGTGATGACCTCTTCACCACTGAGTTAGCACCGTTTTTGCCTGCACTTCGCGCGAAGTTATCGCGCGTAAAGTTTTGCGCGCGCACCCGCACAGGCGCGCGCGCAAAGTCCCATAGGGTTTAATGGGCGCATCGCGCGAAGTGCGGGGCGCTTCGCGCGCACGCACGCGGGAGCGCGCGCAAAACTTTACGCGCGGAAACTTCGCGCGAAGCCCTTCTTATCATGCCTAAAGTGACTTTAGGCGTGAAGAGGGCCTTTTCACCACGGTGCTAACACTTTGCACCGCTTAGTAAATCGAGCCCAAAATGTCCAAACACGGAACCCAGCTAATATGGGGCTTGGTAATTCCTATTATACAGATGACATGCTGAGGCATTCATGTTCGCAATGACAGGCAGGGATGGCCAACAGGGTAGAGTGTCAGCTTCCTAGCCAGAAGTTTTGTTCCCAAAACCAGATGCCATCTTAATTTAGCTTTAAAATTCCTGAGCTTTGGCAGTAATGAAATGTCCTTTATGTTGCATGCTTTCAATTACCAAGATTGTTAGATGCAAATTTGAGGAGTTGGAGTCGAGGAATCGGTGGAATCATAAACTGAAGTCGGAGTCATTTGATTTTTCTACTGACTTCACAGCCCTATTGTGTACATTCCAGCATTAGCATACTTTGATCCCTCCCCTACCTACTTTTGTTACTACTGATGATTCAGACCGGTGCTGTCCAACTGCTGGCCCGCGGGCCGCATCCGGCCCGCCAGGCCTCCTGCTGTGGCCCGCTCATCTCCCTGAGCTGCAGGCATGGCTTCCGCTATGGGCGCCATGCCTGCAACCTCATATAGTGCACTCTCCTGTGTCCCCCGGCTGGCGCTGCCTCAGCTCAGACCTCACAGATCGCGGCGACTGAAGAGAGCAGAGTGCGCATGGTACCCGCATACACGGAGTACGTCACATGCGGAAGTGACATCATTAGTCACTTCCGCATGTGAAGTTCCTCCGCGCGGGTGCCATGCGCACTCTGCCTGCTTCAGTCGCCGCGATCTGTGAGGTCTGAGCTGAGGCAGCGCCAGCGGGGGGACACGGGAGAGGACAGCGCTAATCAAAGGTAACGGGCGAGGCACTGGACACCTCGCTATCTAACTTGGGGGGCACCTGTCACTATCTAACTTGGGGGGCACCTGTCACTACCTCAGCTGGGGCGCACCTGTCACTTACCTCAGCTGGGGGGCACCTGTCACTATCTAACTTGGGGGGCACCTGTCACTTACCTCAGCTGGGGGGGCACCTGTCACTATCTAACTTGGGGGGCACCTGTCTACTGGGGGGCACCTGTCACTACCTCAGCTGGGGGGACACCTGTTACTCTCTAACTGGGGGGCACCTGTCACTACCTCAGCTGGGGGACACCTGTCACTATCTAACTTGGGGGGCACCTGTCTACTGGGGGGCACCTGTCACTACCTCAGCTGGGGGACACCTGTCACTATCTAACTTGGGGGGCACCTGTCTACTGGGGGGCACCTGTCACTACCTCAGCTGGGGGGGGACCTGTCACTACCTCAGCTGGGGGGGACCTGTCACTATCTAACTGGGAGGCACCTGTCACTACCTCAGCTGGGGGGGCACCTGTCACTATCTAACTGGGGGGCACCTGTCACTACCTCAGCTGGGGGGCACCTGTCACTACCTCAGCTGGGGGGCACCTGTCACTATCTAACTTGGGGGGCACCTGTCACTACCTCAGCTGGGGGGCACCTGTCACTATCTAACTGGGGGGGCACCTGTCACTATCAAACTGGGGGGGGGGGCACCTGTCACTACCTCATCTGGGGGGACACCTGTCACTACCTCATCTGGCCACACCACAGCATCACCACCAGCCCGGCAACAGCATCACTGCAAGGCCTTTCAGCCCACAAATCATCCCCAATCCGGCCAAAAACAGTATTGCCAGGTACAGCAGCCAGTAGAGGAGAATTTAAAAGCCAAGTGAGAGGTGTCTACCATATTAAAGGGGCATTCTGCCTATTTATGTGAAATGCTGTCTATGTATGTGCCTCATGATTGCTGAATTTGTCTTGTTGGGTGCCTCATGATTTGTTGGGGGCATCATGATTGCTAAATTTGTCTTGTTGGGGGCATCATGATTGCTGAATGTATCTTGTTGGGGTCCTCATGATTTGTTGGGGGCCTCACGATTGCTGAATTTGTCTTGTTGGGGGTCACATGATTGCTAACTGCGACTATGGGAAAAGCTGAATCATCATCATATGAGACAATAGCATTAAACCTACTTTTTTAGCTTTTTAAAACGGAAAATAAAACTGGGAGGTTCTAAAAAAAGAATACCTTTTTCAGGAGTAGGATGGATGAAATTGTTTATCTTCACAGTTTATTTTTAACTTGGATTTTCCATAATGTTCATGTATGAGTTAAAATGTTTGTATGTAGTTTAAATTGCTGTTGCCACTTTGCGATAAAATGACTTTTGGGTTGCAGTTTGGGCACTCGGCCTCCAAAAGGTTCGCCACCGCTGTCCTGATCTAATGTCCCACATTATTATTATTAATATTATTATTATTTATTGTATTTATAAAGCGCCAACATATTACGCAGTGCTGGACAATAAATATATACAATGATACAAGGATGACATACATAGGGTTATACAACATAGAACAAAGTTAAACATGCAAATTGTTCAAAATACATGATCGTGTGATATGGACTGTTTAGGTAGGCCCAGTAATACAAGTACAGGCTGTCATAGGACAGGAGCACACAATCCTGTAGATTACACTAGGAAGTGGAGGACCCTGCCAGAGGCTTACAATCTAAAGGGTGGGGTGGAAACACTAGGTGGGGCTGTTAAATATTCATTAGAGAGTTACTGTGTGGTAGGAGGTGGGTAGGCCATCATAAAGAGGTGGGTTTTGAGGGCTTGCTTGAATGTGTTGAAAGAGGGAGCAAGTCTGATGGTTGGTGGAAGGGCATTCCAGGGGGTGGGGCAGCTCTTGAGAAATCCTGCAGGCGTGCATGGGAGTGTGAAATGCGTGGGGTGGTGAGGCGAAGGTCGTTGGAGGATCGGAGGGTGTGACCTGGTGTATACCTATGAACAAGCTCCGAGATGTAGGTAGGGCAGGTTTTGTGCACAGATTTACACGCCAGGCATAAAATCTTGAAACTTATCCTGAAACAGATAGGGAGCCAGTGCAGGGATTCACAAAGGGGAGATGTGGATGCAGAGCGGTGCGAAGAATGGATGAGTCTTGCAGCCACGTTCATCACTGATTGAAGGGGGGCAATGCGTTTCAGGGGGAGGCCAGAAAGGAGGGAGTTACAGTAATCAAGGCGGGAGATGATGAGGGCATGGATGAGCAGTTTAGTCGTGTCCGGGGTTAAGAAGGGGCGGATCTTGGAGATATTACGGAAGTGGAAATTGCAGGCTCTGGTGATGTTTTGGATGTGTGGGATGAAGGAGAGGTCAGAGTCCAAGGTGACACCCAGACAGCGGGCCTGGGAGGAAGGGTGAATGGTTGTGTTGTGTTGCTAACTTCATGTAAATTTGTCTCCACCTGTGGCCACACCCACATTCTGGTCCATGTCCACAGCCATTTGTCGGCACGGCGCGCGTAGCACAACGGAACCCTTGTTCTTCGCCGCGCTGCGCGCGCCACACGGCTTCAGTGAGATCTTGAATTGCATTTTGTGGGGATCTGCTGCCAATTGCATTGCATTTTGTGGAAAGTGCTGCCAATTTAATTGTTATTTAATTGCATTTTTTTCCTGGGGGGTCTGCGGCTCCAGCAAGAACCTTCGGCCCTCCACCATGGGGTCTGAAAAAAAAATGGCCCTCCATGCCCATGAAATTGGGCAGCACTGTTTCAGACTATGGCCTGGGTGCTGTCATTACACAGCTCCAGGCACATGAATGGTCATCATGTAGGCGGATAGATCTCAACACAGTATGGCAAAGTTTTAGTTGTGCAGTCCTGTAGGCTCTCTGGTGCTTATAAGGAGCAGATGGTGGATGTGGTGATAGCAGCGATATATAGAGGAGGTGTGGCTAGAAAAGGACAATGAGGCAGAGGAATAGTACAAGGAGGAGGAAATCAAGGTTATAGTGGTAGAGGAAGCTTTCTCAAGTCTTAGTGGTACTACCACCAATGTATGTGCATGTCTTGCAGCATCAACCCCAACTGCCAATGGCCCACTGCCCCAAATGTCAGATGCTGCCTACCACAATCACAGGGCTGTAGAGACAGAGCCACATTATCAGTAATCCAAGGTTATGTAAGGCAGGGAGGGCTTTTTGAGAAAAGTATTGTCAACCTGGTATTCTTTATTGGGGAATGGCGCAGGCCAACATGTGATGGAGCAGCTGTGTCCAACAATCTGTACGGAAGTAGCTGCAGAGCCAACAGCCATGCCAGACTAGCATTCCGTTACTAAGCTTGGGAGTTTTGCACTCCAGCAGTTGTGGAATGGAAGGCTTGGTGGGGGACAGGAATATGGTCAAAGCTGGAGAGGAAGGCAGTGTTGTTGATAGTGATGGTAGCACCTCTTCCAGCCTCTGAGTATCATCTCACTAATCTTTCACCCCTCACCGACTTCAGGATTACAGAGCAAAAGAGCCATACCATCCTGAGCAAGAACATGATCATGTGGACCTTTCTTCTATTACTTCTCTAAATCTCTATGAATAATCCTACTTTGTTAAATATGGGAATTTCAGGGAACCTGGATTTGAAGTAACTTTCTCTTTTTGAATGATTGTACTCTGTACAACAGATTCAATAAAAATGTTGGCAGTTAATGAATATCTGCCCCACGGCAAAGCTACCTAAGGTAAGTGCAAAGTTATGTTCATGTTGGACCCACATACCTCTGTGCATTGTTCATTGCTCTCCTTGTCCCCCCCCCCCCCCCCCCAGTCCATGGGGTCAACTCTTGAAAAACTGATTTTTACTTAATTCAATTTTTTTAGACAGGGAATAAAGAGAGGAACGGACAATACACAGAGCTATGTAGATCCAGCAGAAGCAGCACACCTCTGTGGCTACCGTAGATTTGCCTCTAATCAGGTGCTCTTTAAAATACAGTTTCTGAAAAAAGTTCTGAAATGTTAGAAATGTGTTGAAGTTGGCAAAAGCTACTTCCAGCTTCTACCATTTTTGCTTTTCTTAAAGGAGAACTGTAGTGAGAGGGATATGGAGGCTGCCATATTAATTTCCTTTTAAGCAATACAAGTTGCCTGGCTGTCCTGCTGTTCCTCTGCCTCTAATACTTTTAGCCATAGACCTTGAAACAGCATGCAGCAGATCAGGTGTGTCTGACATTTTTGTCAGATCTGACAATATTAGCTGCATGCTTGTTTCTGGTGTGATTCTGCAAGCAGATAGCTTAGCAGGGCTGCAAGGTAACTGGTATTGCTTAAAAGGAAATCAATATGGCAACCTCCATATACAGCTCACTACAGTTCTCCTTTAAATCATATTGTGGAAAGTGGAAAGCACTGATGACATAACGTTCTATCCCTTCAACATTTGTATATCCCTTAAGGGAGAAACATCTGGCAAACACTAACGATAGTCCCAGGAGAACCAGTTCTGGGTACAACCAAGCTTACATGCTACTTCTAATGCATTATGGAGTGTTATGTATATAAGTACTAAGATCTCATATGATTATCGGTATAGAGAAGCCAGACTGATGCCGACCAGCCACTGCCAGTAGTGTCCACCCAGGAAGAAAGTAGGCTGAGTACAAAAGGTAGAACACTTATACAGATCAATTTAAATCAGGCCTAAACTCTATTTTGCTGTAAATAAAAGTGTGTTTTTTGAAGGAGGGTATTCTAAGGGTTGCACATTATAACTATTTTAAAGCAAGGCAGGCTGTCCAGGAGAGGAGACTCAGCCCAACAGCAGTTATAAGCTGAAAAAACAAAGATAACGAAATATGACACAGATACCATACCCAACCTTAGGAGTCTGTTTTTAAACAATCCCACTTCAAATTTAGTTTGGTTAAGTTTGTTGGTACTTACGTATTATCCTGGAAAGTTCTGTTTTCTCCCCCCAGGAAGATCTGACCATTTTTCAAAAAAGCTGAAAGTCCCGGCTTTCTGTTGCACTGGGTCCCGAGTTGGTATGATGCCCATTTCCCAAGTTATGGGGTTTTGAAGGAAGGGTATCTCCTGAACTTGACTGCAGAAAGTGCAATTACAGAAGTATGGGAAAAAATGGACATAAAGATAAGCAGCACACCTGGTAGGTCTTCTTCTGCCTTTGCAGCATAAATCTGTGTCTTCAAAACTTATGTCAAGTGCCCTGGGTCTCTTATTACAGATGAAGGAGCAGCGCAGCTATGCACTCTCCTCTCTGTCTTACTAGCATGGGCAGGACACTCAATTCCACTATGCTCTCTGCAGCAAAGTGCAGGGGACAACCGTCCCCCAAACCTCCCCCTAACTTGGGAATGGGGCATCGCATTGACCCGGGACCCAGTGCAAAGGAAAGCCTGGACTTTCAGCTTTCCAAAAATGGTTAGATCTGGCTAGGGGATCAAACAGAACTTTAACAAAAAGATGCCAAACTTTCCAGACTAGATAATACGTCAGTACTGTTTTTTTTTTTTTTTTTTTTAAAGAGGAAAAGGAGGGCACCATGTTTATTCATTCGCTGTTTGCCTTCTTTGCATACCTTATCTTTGTTTTCAGCTATAACTGCAGTTGAGCTGTTTCCTCCCCTGGACATCTTACTTTGCTTTCAAGCCCCATCTACACCATACAATTTTTTGTGCGATTTGATTCAATTTGATTCAATTAATCAATTTGATTCAATCCGACATGTCCAATCGGGGTTCGATTCGATTCGATAGTGTGGTCGAATGTCATTGCAAAACAATGGCAAATCGATCACACTACCGATCAAATCGAATCCCATTTGGACATGTCGGATTGAATCAAATCGATGAATCGAATCGCACAAAAAATTGTATGGTGTAGATGGGGCTTAAAATTGTTATGTGTGCAACTCTAAGGGCCCCATTCACACTGGCAATCGCAAAACACTAGCGCTTTGTGATTAGCGGGGTAAAATCACTGCACATTTTTGAGCGATCGTGATTATCGCTTTTTAAGCACTCTATCGCGATTGCTTTATAATCATGGAAAACTGCTGCAAGCACCACATTTTGCGATTGCCACTAATGGCGAATAGCCCGCGATCGACGGCAATCGCGGCACTGAGATCACTGCCGTTAGTTAGTACTGCTTAAAAAGCAGTAGCGCTTCTGCGATTAGCTAGAATCGCCGACTTATCGCCCCCCCCCCCCCCCCCGCGAGAATGGCCCCTTATGCTTGCATTAGGGGCACGTAACGTCCCACTGTGAAAGAGGCCTAAATAATTGGCCTTTTTTAAAGAGCTATAAATAAAGAAGATTTTAGACGGTGCGGATCTTATGGAATTTGGATCGATTATTTCCAACATGTCGGATATGATTTCCAATTGATTTTTCAAATGATTTTTCATAGAAGTAAATGGAAAATCATTGGAAAACCGATCATAAATCAGATCGGACATGTTGGAAATAACTGATCCAAATTCCATAAGATCCGCACCGTCTAAAATCTTCTTTATTTATAGCTCTTTAAAAAAGGCCAATTATTTAGGCCTCTTTCACAGTGGGACGTTACGTGCCCCTAATGCAACGCATTGAAAGACTATAACTTGGACGTTATAGTACATTCTTTAGCCCTGCGTTTGGTGCGGCGTTGTCGTCGCACAGTGATGGAACAAAAATGGCGCATGCGTTACATGTAAAATAAATATATACAGTGGTGTGAAAAACTATTTGCCCCCTTCCTGATTTCTTATTCTTTTGCATGTTTGTCACACTTAAATGTTTCTGCTCATCAAAAATTAATTAGTTAACTATTAGTCAAAGATAACATAATTGAACACAAAATGCAGTTTTAAATGATGGTTTTTATTATTTAGTGAGGAAAAACAACTCAAAACCTACATGGCCCTGTGTGAAAAAGTGATTGCCCCCCCTTGTTAAAAAATAACTTAACTGTGGTTTATCACACCTGAGTTCAATTTCTGTAGTCACCCCAGGCCTGATTACTGCCACACCTGTTTCAATCAAGAAATCACTTAAATAGGAGCTATCCGACACAGAGAAGTAGACCAAAAGCACCTCAAAAGCTAGACATCATGCCAAGATCCAAAGAAATTCAGGAACAAATGAGAACAAAAGTACTGTAATTGAGATCTATCAGTCTAGTAAAGGTTATAAAGCCATTTCTAAAGCTTTGGGAGTCCAGCAAACCACAGTGAGAGCCATTATTCACAAATGGCAAAAACATGGAACAGTGATGAACCTTCCCAGGAGTGGCTGGCCGCCCAAAATTACCCCAAGAGCGCAGAGAAAACTCATCCGAGAGACCACAAAAGGCCCCAGGACAACATCTAAAGAACTGCAGGCCTCACTTGCCTCAATTAAGGTCAGTGTTCACAACTCCACCATGAGAAAGAGACTGGGCGAAAACGGCCTGCATGGCAGATATCCAAGGCGGAAACCACTTTTAAGCAAAAAGAACATTAAGGCTCATCTCAATTTTGCTAAAAAAACATCTCAATGATTGCCAAGACTTGTGGGAAAATACCTTGTGGACCGCCTAGACAAAAGTTGAACTTTTTGGAAGGTGCGTGTCCTGTTAAATCTGTCGTAGAAGTAACACAGCATTTCAGCAAAAGAACATCATACCAACAGTAAAATATGGTGGTGGTAGTGTGATGGTCTGGGGTTGTTTTGCTGCTTCAGGACCTGGAAGGCTTGCTGTGATAGATGGAACCTTGAATTCTACTGTCTACCAAAAAATCCTGAAGGAGAATATCCGGCCATCTGTTAGTCAACTCAAGCTGAAGCGATCTTGGGTGCTGCAGCAGGACAATGATCCAAAAGACACCAGCAAATCCACCTCTGAATGGCTGAAGAAAAACAAAATGAAGACTTTGGAGTGGCCTAGTCAAAGCCCTGACCTGAATCCTATTGAGATGTTGTGGCATGACCTTAAAAAGGCAGTTCATGCTAGAAAACCCTCAAATAAAGCTGAATTACAACAATTCTGCAAAGTTGAGTGGGCCAAAATTCCTCCAGAGCGCTGTAAAAGACTTGTTGCAAGTTATCGCAAACGCTTGATTGCAGTTATTGCTGCTAAGGGTGGCCCGACCAGTTATTAGGTTCAGGGGGCAATTTCTTTTTCACACAGGGCCATGTAGGTTTTGAGTTTTTTTTTCTCACTAAATAATAAAAACCATCATTTAAAACTGCATTTTGTGTTCAATTATGTTATCTTTAACTAATGGTTAACGGTTTTTGATGAGCAGAAACATTTAAGTGTGACAAACATGCAAAAGAATAAGAAATCAGGAAGGGGCAAATAGTTTTTCACACCACTGTATATATATATACAGTGGGTTGCAAAAGTATTCGGCCCCCTTGAAGTTTTCCACATTTTGTCACATTACTGCCACAAACATGAATCAATTTTATTGAAATTCCACGTGAAAGACCAATACAAAGTGGTGTACATGTGAGAAGTGGGTGGAAAATCATACATCATTCCAAACATTTTTTACAAATAAATAACTGCAAAGTGGGGTGTGCGTAATTATTCGGCCCCCTGAGTCAATACTTTGTAGAACCACCTTTTGCTGCAATTACAGCTGCCAGTCTTTTAGGGTATGTCTCTACCAGCTTTGCACATCTAGAGACTGAAATCCTTGCCCATTCTTCTTTGCAAAACAGCTCCAGCTCAGTCAGATTTGATGGACAGCGTTTGTGAACAGCAGTTTTCAGATCTTGCCACAGATTCTCGATTGGATTTAGATCTGGACTTTGACTGGGCCATTCTAACACATAGATATGTTTTGTTTTAAACCACTCCATTGTTGCCCTGGCTTTATGTTTAGGGTCATTGTCCTACTGGAAGGTAAACCTCCGCCCCAGTCTCAAGTCTTTTGCAGAATCCAAGAGGTTTTCTTCCAAGTTTGCCCTGTATTTGGCTCCATCCAACTTCCCATCAACTCTGACCAGCTTCCCTGTCCCTGCTGAAGAGATGCACCCCCAGAGCATGATGCTGCCACCACCATATTTGACAGTGGGGATGGTGTGTTCAGAGTGATGTGCAGTGTTAGTTTTCTGCCACACATAGCGTTTTGCATTTTGTCCAAAAAGTTCCATTTTGGTCTCATCTGAGCAGAGCACCTTCTTCCACATGGTTGCTGTGTCCCCCACATGGCTTGTGGCAAACTGCAAACGGGACTTCTTATGCTTTCTGTTAACAATGTCTTTCTTCTTGCCACTCTTCCATAAAGGCCAACTTTGTACAGTGCATAACTAATAGTTGTACTATGGACAGAGTCTCCCACCTGAGCTGTAGATCTCTGCAGCTCGTCCAGAGTCACCATGGGCCTTTTGGCTGCATTTCTGATGAGCGCTCTCCTTGTTCGGCCTGTGAGTTTAGGTGGTTGGCCTTGTCTTGGTAGGTGTACAGTTATGCCATACTCCTTCCATTTCTGAATGATCGCTTGAACAGTGCTCCGTGGGATGTTCAAGGCTTTGGAAATCTTTTTGTAGCCTAAGCCTGCTTTAAATGTCTCAATAACTTGATCCCTGACCTTTCTTGTGTAATCTGTGGATTTCACGGTGTTGTTGCTCCCAATATTCTCTTAGACAACCTCTGAGGCCCTCACAGAGCAGCTGTATTTGTACTGACATTAGATTACTCACAGGTGCACTCTATTTAGTCATTAGCACTCATCAGGCAATGTCTATAGGCAACTGACTGCACTCAGATCAAAGGGGGCCGAATAATTATGCACACACCACTTTGCAGTTATTTATTTGTAAAAAATGTTTGGAATGATGTATGATTTTCGTTCCACTTCTCATGTGTACACCACTTTGTGTTGGTCTTTCATGTGGAATTCCAATAAAATTGATGCATGTTTGTGGCAGTAATGTAACAAAAAATGTGGAAAACTTCAAGGGGGCCGAATACTTTTGCAACCCACTGTATATATATATATATATATATATATTACTGAGAAACACATATAATGTAGCAAATGTATTGCTAAACGCACAGCATGCAGCACTTTCTAAATATTGCTACATGTTACACACAACGCAACGTGTGCACTGTGAATGTCGCACAGACTTTGTATTGCTGTGCGTTAGTCTGCATTGGAACATTTTCTAACGTGCGACTTTAACGTTGCACTGTGAAAGAGTCCTTAAAGCAGTGAATCAGCATGTGCCCTGTCTGTATTATGATGCACAGCATTTCGGACCAGAGGTCCTTTCTCAAATCGTCACAGAAACACACCGCACATATCTCATCTAAAACCATCTCTCTTTAAAGCTCACAAATGGACCTGGTGGAAGACTACATGTTCTAAATTAATTTGCACATATGCAGGGCCGGCGCTTCCATATGGGCAAAGAGGGCAATTGCCCCAGTGCCCCAGCTCCAATAGAGGCCCCAACGTGTACCCATCATCCCCCTAAATTGTTTTCCTCTAAGACCCCTCCAGCTCCACTCATGTGCGTACCGTCCCCCCTCCCACCCGCAGTGTTATAGAGTTGATAGGAGACATGCAGCAGCAGCACACACTGACCTGCTGCGAGTTCCAAGTCATGTAGGTCCGTTGGTCCCCTCTGTAGTGCTGCTGCTCTCTACTTCCTGATTCTGCGTTTGGGCTCTAGTGCCTGATGTAAGAAGCAGGAAGTGGAGAACAGCGGCACGACAGAGGAGACCAACGGACCTGCATGGCTTGGAACTCATAGCAGGTCAGTGTGTGCTGCTGCTGCATGTCTCCTATCGGCTCCATAATGCTGCGGGTGGGAGGGGGGACGGTGCAAAAATGAAGGGGGAGGGGGAGTTTGGGGGGTCGTTAGAGGCATATCTAGCTATTATACTGGGAGGAAGGACAGACAATAGGTGCACATATGGCTGGCCATTATAGTGGGGGAAGGGGGACATAAGGGACCCGTAAACCAGTCATAGTTGGGGGAGGGGGAACATTAGGGGCACATATGGCTGACTATTATAGTGGGGGGAAGGGGGAAATAAAATTGGCCCATATAACTATCTTAAAGGGAACCAGAGATGAACGTTTCACACAAAATAAACATATCAGTTGATAGCTTGTAAAGAATAAATGCTCTACCTGATAATTTTGCCGCTCTGGTGTGCCTTTTTTAGTGTTTTTTATCCATTATTGCTCCAGGAAAAATCAAATATGGCCGCCGGCTCATATCCCTTCTCCGTCCGGGTTATGAGTTGTTCTGGATGTGCTGTCTAGGCTATATGAGACTAGGCTGCTATCTAGGCTAAATGCAGCCTTTTATCTGTGTGCTTTCATTTTGGTATGATGTACAGCTGCCTGTAGGAAGTCTCTCTCATAGGAATGAAACTGCAGTCATCATCAGTATCTATGCTGAGAGCACACAGAGCACACAGGGATCATATTGCAGCCACAGAGCTTCTCTCTCAGAAGGAGCAGCCCCTCCCATGTCATCACAGCTCTCAGTATGCAAAGCAGGAAATCTAAGCCAGGAGGTGGCAGGCTTGGGCTTGATAAGACTCCACAGAAGAGTGACTCAGCTATAATGATTCCAGGTCAAACCTCGACTGAATAGTCGGTGGATTCTTATCACAGTTGCTAATAGACTAATTAAGCAGATAACAATGAAACTAAAAGCAGGGTAGGTGTTTACTGTCATGTTTCCACTGATAAATGTAATAAAATACATGAGGGTGCTTCATCTCTGGTTCCCTTTAATGGGGTGAGGGGGGACATAAGGGGCCCATATGATTATCATATTGGGTGGAGGGGGGGTCAATAGGGGCATATATGGCTTTCGTACTTGGAGGAGGGGGGTTACATAGTTACATATTTATTTAGGTTGAAAAAAGACATACGTCCATCGAGTTCAACCAGTACAAAGTACAACTCCAGCCTGCTCCCTCACATATCACTGCTGATCCAGAGGAAGGCGAAAAACCCTTACAAAGCATGTTCCAATTAGCCCCAAAAGGGAAAAAAATTCCTTCCCGTCTCCAGATGGCAATCAGATAAAATCCCTGGATAAACATCATTAGGCATTACCTAGTAATTGTGTAGCCATGGATGTCTTTCAACGCAAGGAAAGCATCTAAGCCCCCTTTAAATGCAGGTATAGAGTTTGCCATAACTACTTCCTGTGGCATTGAATTCCACATCTTAATCACTCTTACTGTAAAGAACCCTTTCCTAAATAAATGACTAAAACTTTTTTCCTCCATGCGCAGATCATGTCCTCTAGTCCTTTGAGAAGGCCTAGGGATAAAAAGCTCATCCGCCAAGCTTTTATATTGCCCTCTGATGTATTTATACATGTTAATTAGATCTCCTCTAAGGCGTCTTTTCTCTAGACTAAATAAACCCAGTTTATCTAACCTTTCTTGGTAAGTGAGACCTTCCATCCCACGTATCAATTTTGTTGCTCGTCTCTGCACCTGCTCTAAAACTGCAATATCTTTGTTGTTAGGAGCATGTATGGCTATCACACTGGGGGAGGGGTGGTCATTAGGGACAAGCTGGGCATTTTCTCCAAAGACCCTAAGCGCTACTGGGTTCTTTAGGTCTTCTCCTGACTTGTTTCGGGGCCCTGAAAGGGGGGGGGGGATTTATTGCCAGCAGTGGGTGCCAGGGGGCCTACCTGATTTCTCTTGCCTTGGGGCCCCCTTGTAGCTAGAACCAGCCTTGCATATAATGTAGGCATATTCATTCTGTACATCCCTGGATCAATTCATGCTCCCACTGTCAGCAAAAACATTTACATCGCTCCTTCCCTCCTTCCATCTTCTCTTCTCTCTAGTCAAAGTCACTATTGGCAACATGTATTTATTTTTTATTTTATTTTTTTCAAAAAAAATCTTGAATTTTTAGGAATATTTATTTTAAAGTTTTGGCAGGAAAAATTGTTTTTTATAGCTGTGCTGCTTCATTACTATTAAATAATAATAATAGTTGTTGTTGTTAACTCCTTCAGGACCGGCTGCCTACCCCCCTTAAGGCATTTTACATGCAAGAGGGGGGTCAGGCAGCTGGATCCCTGCTTGGGTTTGCTGGGCTGTGTGTACCCCTTCCTCCAGATGTCCCCCCTTTCGCCAGCAGCCTTTACTCACCTCCCAGGCTCCGGCGATGAGCAGCTGTGGACACCTCCGCTCTCATTGGCTTCCCCGCTCATACTGACGCTAAGTGCCGGGTCCCAGCCTGATGACATCATCAAGCCGGGACCCGGCACTTAGCGTCAATACAGCAGGGATGTTGGCCAGTGCAGAGGGGAGCACTGATCGTCGGGGGAACGGCAGGAAGGTGAGTGGATCCTCTTCTCCCCCCCCCCCCCCCCCCCCCCACGCCACAGCTCTGTAAGTGATCACTATGATCCGCCGGCGATCATAGTGATCACGTGATCAGAAGCCATACGTGATGGCTTCTGATCCCTGAGGGGAGATGTCAGCTGTCATATGACAGTTTAATCTCCCCTCTCGGGTGCGCACGATCGTGGACGTTGAATCTACGTCCAGTCAGGGCGGCAGCACCACCTGCTGGACGTAGATTCAAACTACGTCAGTCCGCAAAAGGTTAATAATAATAATTTATGGATTGCAAATATTGTTTAGTGCATGCAATCAAAAGGAAATGGCAGTTTTAAAGTGGACCTGAATTCAGAATTCATCTCTGCTCTAAAAGATACACAACAGGATAATAACCTTTAAACAAAAAACATGTATTTGTTCCATCTGATACAAATCCATAACATTTGCACAGTTTCTACTTCCTGATTCATGGAAGCAGACATATTGTTTACACCCTGTGCTTTCAAATGGGCTTATCTGCCATAGGCAGTCATGTGACACGGGGGGGAGATCAAATTACAATTAGTGATTAGACACAAATGAGGGGGAATTACACAGGCTAAACTATCTAAATACATTGGTTTAAAGTGAACCTGAGGTTGCATTTCTATTTTTCTAATGTTTTCCTTGTGTCCTGTGCAAGAGCTCAGGTCCACTTTAAAGTTAACCTCTGGACTAAAAATCTACTTAGCAGAACTGAAAAGGCTTGGTGTTTCTTTAGCAGTTTCACAGCATCAGAACTTTGTTTTTCTTACCAAAGCATAATTTTTAGCTGAATTTTTAGCTAAGCTCCACCCATCAAAGAAAACTGCCCAGGCTTTTCTTCCCTGATGCTGTGCAAAGCATGCTGGGATTTCCTATGTTGTTGTTCACGTTGCTTAGCAACTGGGAGGGGTGATCAGCACACAGGACAGTTGGAACAGTGTCTCATGCTCCCTGTCACCTCCTTTCAACCAAAAAGATGGCTGCCCTCATGAAATCAAACATTTGCCTGTTCTTTTAAAACGGGGGGGGGGGGGGGGGGGAGTAAGAGATTATATTACCTATCTATTTTAATTAACATAACTAATGTAATTTAATGACAGTATGTTTGTTTAGGCTGGAGTCCCACTTTAAAGAAAACCTGAACTGAAAATTAAAAGTCAAAATAAGCATACACAAGTCATACTTACCTTCCATGTAGTCTACTCCTCAGTGTCTTTCTCCTCTCCTGCGTCCTGTTTGTTCACTGTGATCAAGGGAATTTTCCGTCCTCCATTTTGAAAATGGCCATTACCCATAACAGCTTTCTGGTCAGCACACAGTTAAACTGTAACATCGCCCACTTGAGCCATAGGGAAACATGGACATTACCTGGTACATCAGTTTTCCTCTCAGCTATAACTGACAGCAACTGATATTTTACTGACAGCAACTGATATATTTCAGATCTGACAAAATATTGTCAGAACTGGAAGGGATTATTGTCAGAAGAAAATGGTGAGCTTCTGAGAGGAACTAATGGCAAGTTAACTATGCAATGTTCATTTGAAGTTACCTCATGTGTTTATTTTAAAAAAATTTACTCAGTACAGGTTCTCTTTAAGGAGACTTTTGAGGGTAAAAGCAAGGAGGGGGTAGGGTGGCTGTATACCAATGCTTTGCCTGCTAGAATTCCCAGTGTGCTCAGACCTAAAGTATGTAACAGTCTATACAGTAGTAGAGCAGAAGGAAAGGAGATGGTCGGCACTGCTTGCTAAGTGCTTTAACCTCCTTGCCGGTTATCCCGAGCTCAGCTCGGGGTAACCTGCGCAGGAGGATATCTCAGGCCCCGCTGGGCCGATTTGCATAATTTTTTTTTTGTTACAAGCAGCTAGCACTTTGCTAGCTGCTTGTAACTTTCGATCGCCGCCGCTCGCCGCCGATCCGCCGCAATCCGCCGCGCCGAGTCGCTCCCCCCCGCCCCAGAGCCCTGCGCTGCCTGGCCAATCAGTGCCAGGCAGCGTTTAGGGGCGGATCGGGATTCCCTATGACGTCCCGACGTCCATGACGTCGGTGACGTCATCCCGCCCCGTCGCCATGGCGACCGGGGAAGCCCTGCAGGAAATCCCGTTCTCAACGGGATTCCCTGCATACTCTGATCGCCGCCGCTTAGCGGCTATCATGTAGCGAGCCCTTGGCTCGCTACATGATTTAAAAAAAAAAAAAATTAAAAAAATGTGCGGCGCTGCCTCCTTGCCGGATTTTTTAGACCGGCAAGGAGGTTAATGACAAATCGGTATATACAGTGACAAACTTGTGTACACATCAATTGAAGTCACGTACCATGAGATGCAGGACATGGCCGGGGGTGGTTGTGGGGGGAGGTGAAGAGCCTGATGGCCATTTCGCGCCGGTGCGCTTCTACAGAGGCGCCCTCCCGCGCCTGCACGTGCGTGCCCCTGTCGCCCCATGCATGTGCGTGTGCACGCTTGTGACCTCTTCTGATAGTGAATGATTGCACTACCAGTCATCATTCACATAAAGTTAAGTGAAAAAAAAGGTTTTTGACAGTGACAGGGAGCCCATTAAAAAAATAAAGTTTTTTTTTCTTTTTTTAAAGTTTTAACCTCTACCAGACTAATAAACCCCTTGTGTCACCTATACTTGGTGTTAAGATTCATGGACACCTGTAATGGCTGCCACCCATAGCGATCAGATACGATCGCTAGAGCAAAAACTCGGGACCCAACACTATATAGATGCATCGAAATGTTGTTGCCTAGCAATGCATCTATACAGTACTGGGGTCCCCAAACTGTGTGCCCTAGGGATTGCATGCAACCGCTACAGACGTGCAGGCTGGCGATAATGGTATGTTGCATGCCTAACTAGTGATGACATATATATATGGTATCATTTTAATCGGGACAAGCGGCATATATGGTATCGTTTTAATATATTTTGAGGTGTTTTAGAAAATGTGGCATGCGTCATATAAAAATTAGGAACAGGGAAACATGAAAAATGAGTCTTACAGTATATGCCAGAATATACAGAATTTTTTTGCATTAACGCCTAATTTTCTTTGATTAAGTGCCTGCGACATTTAAAAATACTTGGAAAAAAATATTACTAAAAGAAAGCCTAGTTTGTCCTGAAAAAAAACAATGTATGTATCAGTTTGATGGCATAGGTAATACAAAGTTATTGTAATTGAAAAAAGTTATTGTAACAAGAATATGAGGTGTCACTCGTCTCCTTCCAGACCGGTTTCGCAAACTTGCGTCATCAGTGGACAATTGCGCAAACTTGCATCATCAAGTTTGCAAAACCAGTCTGGAAGGAGACGAGCGACACCTCCTATTCTTGTTCCTACCACTGGCCAGTATACACACGTTATTTTAATTTCGGGGTACCCATAACTTTGGGCCGCGTATGTGAGTACTCTTTTTATGTCTTTTATGGTTTTATGGTTTATTTATCCTAAATAAAGCAGTCTACAATTAGTACTGCTGTTTTCTATCATTTTATGATATATCATCGTCGATCTTATACCGATGCTATCTGGAAAACGACTTTACGCAGTTAAAGAATGGAACAGTCCTGTGACCACTGAGAGCCTCATGCTGTGTATACAACCTTATAACGTGGGTTGTTATTAGCTGTTTTTTTCTTTTGGGTGCTGGAACTTTTATTGGCCTGATACCTCAGATGTGAAGCACAGTGGAACTGGATCACACACCTACTTGTGACCTGCGCTGATTTAATTACATTATTGCTTGAACATTGGACACTGTTTTCTCTCAGCTGCGGTCTTTAGATGATAAACATTGGCGCTGTTCCTCTTTGTCTTTTAATAAAAAGTTATTGCTGTATCAATAGTGACACAACTGATAGGCCAAAATTGTCGGGAACCTTAAAGGGACACCGAGCAGTGCAGAAACTATAGAAAGATGCATATCATTTTAAAGCTCTCTTTCTCCTCTTTATATATCATGGCGGTTTATATATCATTGGAAAGAGGAGAAAGAGAGCTTTAAAATGATATGCATCTTTCCATAGTTTCTGCACTGCTCGGTGTCCCTTTAACCACTTGAGGACCGCAGTGTTAAACCCCCCTAAAGACCAGGCCATTTTTCAATAAACTGGCCACTGCAGCTTTAAGGGCTCGCTGCAGGGCCGCACATGTTAGCACACAAGTGATGCCTAACCCATTTCTACCCACCAACAGAGCTCTCTGTTGGTGGGGTCTGATCGCTCCCCCAATGTTTTTTCCCCTGTGTCCCCGCCCTCCCTTCGCCATCCAGCCTATCACTGTGATCGGCTGTCATAGGCTTCATAGGGATCACCCTTGAGCCAATAGAGGGGACATCCATGTGACACAGCCCCAGTACAGCGCTACTGCAGATCACAACGCTGTACAGCAACCTCGCTGCTGGGACATTGAAGGCGGAGCTCAGCTTCGCCATCAGAGCGGGGATCCGCACGCATTGGCGTACGCGATCGCCCGCTAACCACGCCCCAATGACCTTACGCCGATCGGCGTTAGGCGCAGCGTTTACACCCATCGCCATGACACGGTCGGCAAGAAGTTAAAGGATACCAGAGCCCAACTTGCTCTCTCCTTTAAAAACATATTGTGCTGGTGGGAGGGGGTTAGTGTTCACTTACCGCTCCCTCTGTTATCCGCTGTGCGCCTCCTTTCTCCCAGTTCCTGGGCCTGTTCTGGATCCCGCCCCGAGCGACCAGTATGGAAATGCTGCGCCGCACATGTGCAGTATTTCCTTTCTGCACCTGTGACCGCGCTCCTCTGACATCACTTAGACACACGTGCGCGCTCCTGTCTCCACAGCATGAACTGCAGACAGCTGTGGAGAGCGCATGCCAGGAAGCCAGCAAGTCAGGAACGAGCGTGCATCTAAGTGATGTCAGAGGAGAGCGGTCACAGGAGCAAAAAGGAAATACTGCGCATGCGCTGCACAGTATTTCCATACTGGTCGGTCGGATCGGGAGCCAGAACAGGCCCGGGAACGGGGAGAACGGAGGCGCGCACTGGACAACAAAGGGAACACTGACCCCCTCCAACGAGCACAATGGGCTTGATTTACTAACCGTCGCTAAGCTGGTTAGTGAGCCCCAATAGATAGTGGGCGCAAACCACAGTGTTAGGTGATTTGCGCCCATAGGACCACCCAGAGTGCGCGAAGCGTGGCAGCCTAGTTATAGTGCACGATGCGACGATAATTTTGCACCCCGCTGCCCATTAAACGTGCCCTTTAAACGTCGCACCCGCTGTGACGAAAACGGCGCTTTGTGAATCAAGCCCAATATGTTTTAAAAACAGAGCAGGTTGGCCTCTGGTATCCTTTAACCACTCTGTGACCGCCTAACGCCGATTGGCAGTCGCAGAGTGGCTCCCCCAGCAAAACCTAACGCCGCTTGGTGTCAAGTCCTGGGGGTGGAGATTTGCAGGGAACGCACGTGCGCTAATTCCCAACTGAGACACGGAGCAGAGCGATTGCGGTTGGCAGGCTGTTAAAAGAAAACAACAGCTTTTTTTTCTGTTGTACAGTGCCGGGATCTAGCGCAGCGCTGTACAGGGGTCAGCTCTGTCACTGAGCTGTCCCCGGGAGAGGCTCATGATCAAATCCCTCTCATAGGCTGATGCCCATGAGACGTGTTTCTATTGGTGAATCTCAGGGGGAGGAAGGGAAAATAAAAGAAAATAGACATTTTTATTTAAAATTAAATAACAAATAAATTGATAAAATAAAAGACATTGCAGCAGCAATCAGATCCCACCAACAGAAAGCTCTGTTGGTGGGAAGAAAACGAGCTAAGACTCATTTGGCTGATAAGTTATATGGCCATGAAATAAGCTGTTAATGCTGCAGTGTGCTGAATTGTAAAAAATGGCCTGGTCACTAGGGGGGTGTAAGCCTGTGGTCCTCAAGCGGTTAAGGGGTAAAAACCAGGAAACCTGAAGTGGCATGCTGAATCATTAAGAGATGTCTGCAGACTGTGGAAAACAACTCTTTATGTTATAAACTGTTCTTATCACCTTGCTTCGACACCATCGTCTCACAGACTGTGAGACCACTTGACTCTCCACACAGCAAACAGGAAATAGACTTTCTCAGGCTTCTCCAATGTTTACGTTATTTATTCAGGAAACAGGAATACAGATAGATACATTCATCTCCTGGCCAAGCAGACTTCCATGTTGCGTTACAGCTGCTTGAGTATCTTCCTACTGAAGATACCCAGGTCTTCTTGTATCTACTCTATGTTACAGCTAGACTACCTATGTACAGCATACATTATATCAGATTACAGAAAGGAATAACATGCTTAGAGGTCCAAGTCGGCCTTGCGAGCTAGTGCAGAAGGAAGAAGCAGAAGTGCGTTCTCCATTGCTCGCTCCAGATTTAATACCGACTAGGAAAGAGTTAAATATGACATCATCTTCGCCACCCCCTATATCAGTCTATTGATGGACCGACTCATGGTGTCATCATACCCGCCTACTCGATTAATAATCAATGAGGCACTTGACCCAGATGCAGGCATGTAGATGTTTAGTAAACATGGCCAATGTTTACTGTCCCTGTCCTGTAAGTGGAGGTCAGAGTAAACCGATGGCCTTCTCTTAGGAACATGTTCTCAGTATCTGCGTGTATCTTCTGCTACACGCAGACCCTGAGATGCCTCTGCCTGCATCACCATCTTCTATCTATTTTAAAGGCATACACTGCGGACAAGCCTTTTACATAAAACTCAGGCCAAGTAACTGAGGCCTACTTAAATTATAACACTTTACACCCTACATTCTTTGCTGAGATCATTGAGATGGTCCCAAGCCACCTCGGCCAAGGACAGTCTAGATCCTAGGTTTTCAACGTGTGGTACGCTTATCCCAGGGGGTACTTCTGATGGTTCCAGGTGGTACTCGGGCTTGATATAGCTAATCAAGCATAACAAATTTAGAACTTTAGAAAATTATACATCTTTTTTTTGGGGGGGGGGGGGGGGTGTTCTAGCTAATTAAAAGCAATAGTAAATGCTGGGAAATTGTTTAGAACCAATTATCATGTACTACAATTAAAAATATATTTGTCAAGGGGTACTTGGGATAATGTTTACTATGCTGAGGGGTACTTGGTGAATACAGGGTTTTAAAAGGGGTACACATCAATGAAATGTTGAGAAACACTGGTCTAGCGTATACTGTATATGAGGCGTAACCTCTACATAGTACATACATACACTATCTCACAAAAAGGAGTACATCTCTCACATTTTGAAGATATGACACTGATGCAATGTAAAGTAGTCAGCTTGTGTAACAATATCAATTAGTTTTTTTTTTAGTTTTAGCAGCTTCCTGTTACATTCACTGGCCATTTGATCAAGTAGGTCAGTATATTCGAGTTGGCAAATTGGAACGCAAATTTTTTGAAGTCAAACTGACAACTTTGCCAGTTAAAGGACTAATATCGTGAAAATTGTAAAATTTTAAATATGTGTAAAGTCATACAAATAAGAAGTATGTTTCTTTCAGCGTAAAATGAGCCATAAACTACTTTTCTCCTACACTGCTGTCACTTACAGTAGGTAGTAGAAATCTGACATTACCAACAGGTTTTGTTAGATTTCTTCTACCTACTGTAATTGAAAGCAACACAGGAGAAAAGTAATTTATGGTTCATTTTTGTGACGGATTGCGGAGAAGCCGCCGCGCATTCTGGTAGTGAGGCGGCGGAATCCGCGCACAGAGCGGCGGTTTCCCCGCAGCAACATGCTTCTGGTTTCTCTGGACCTAGTAGTGCACACAGATGGAGAGCTGTGCGCGCCGCAAGACAGGCTCTTTATGCCAATAGGAGAAGGGTCAGCTGATGGAGGCGGTCAGCTGATCCCAGCTCAACAGGTGATTGGTTGATAGGAGCTGGGCGGCGCTGTGGAGCGCTTTACTATATATATCTCTTGCTGTTCAGTTGCTGGTTGTCTGGAGTTGCGAATACCTATGTGTTAGCACTCAGACCTTAGTCAGATCCTTCAGTGTGGTGGAACCAGGAGGACCTGGGAATCCACACTTAGCCAGTTCACTGTACTATTATCTGTGTTATTCTCTAGACCAGTTCCAGGGTGTAGAGACCACGGACCTCACACCCCAGACTAGGAATATTGTATATCATCTGTGTTATTCCTTAGACCAGTTCCAGGGTGTAGAGACCAAGGACCTCACACCCCAGACTAGGAATATTGTATATCATCTGTGTTATTCCTTAGACCAGTTCCAGGGTGTAGAGACCACGGACCTCACACCCCAGACTAGGAATATTGTATATCATCTGTGTTATTCCTTAGACCAGTTACAGGGTGTTGAGACCACGGACCTCACACCCAAGACTAGGCATTGTTTGATATCTGTTATGACCTATTGCATTCCTGACTATCCTTCTGCTTTCTGATTCGGTACCTACTAGTGTTGGGCGAACAGTGTTCGCCACTGTTCGGGTTCTGCAGAACATCACCCTGTTCGGGTGATGTTCGAGTTCGGCCGAACACCTGATGGTGTTCGGCCTTTTAGTTCGGGTTCGCCCGAACTGCTCAATGCACCACCGGTACTATTTAACTTTACGCAAACTTTTTTATGGGGAAGCGTCAGAGGGGGAAGCGCTAGCTGAGGGGGTGGGGGGAATTTCTGACCCCTCCCGCGATCGGGGCATGCTCCCTCCTTATGCCTGCGACCCCATAGGGGGGCCGTATTGCGGCATGTTCGGGTCCCCATTGACTTGCATTGAGTTCGGGGTTCGGGCTGAACATGCCGAACATCTGGCCCATGTTCGGCCTGTTCGGCCCGAACCCGAACATCCAGGTGTTCGCCCAACACTAGTACCTACGCTTATCTGATTACCTGTTGCCAACCCTGCCTGTCCCTGGTTACTGAATCAGCCTTCTGTCTTTGTACCTTATCTGCCTGTGTGCTGCCGACTCGGCCTGCCTGACCCTTCTGGCTGTCACCCAACCTTTGGGTGCTCAGTCCTCCTGCAGGGGTCCCCTGCTCCTCAGAGGGGGGCACTGCTGCAAAACTAGTCAGGGACTCTCCCTCCTGGAGCCCCTGACTGCAGTAGAGTCTTCTCTACTAATTGGACCACCTACTACCCCGGTGGTTCAATTCCTACTGTTACACCAAACACTTACACGCTTCAGGTGTCTAGAGGTTAGTACTATATCTGTATTATTGTTGATTCTGCAGATCATCCATAATCAGGTATAGATCTGTATTCTTGGTGGTACTGCAGATCACCAATAATCAGATTCTCTCTGGTTGCTGACACCTATCGTTACAATTTTACTCTGAAAGAAACATATTTCTTATTTGTATGTGTTTATGTGTAATTTAAATGTTAGAAACTCACCTGGCGGTTCCTGCGATGTGGCCACTCCAGGCGTAAATCAAGCCGCGATCTCCACTTCCGGTTGTCGGCAGCCATTCCCTGCTGGTGACACATGCGCAGAGGATCAGCGTGCGCATAATGATGGGAGGGTGTCTTGCTCCTCTTGGCCGCAGTATATAGTCTCAGGCTGCGACAGAGGTAGTGTCATCCTACAGGTTAGTCAGCTGACACATAGGCAGGATGTTTTGTTAGGTCAGCTGACAAGCAGTCAGCTGACATGTGGAGATCGTTGTGTCAGCTGATCTCTCTGTCAGCTGACATTCGAACAGAATTGCTTGCATGCGTGTGATTGGTTCCTGGAAGGCTACTGATTGGTTGCTTGGACTATTTAAACTTGCTGAGTGCACTCTATCATTGCCTGTGATAGCGTTAGCCTTCTAGCTGCTGGGTGCTCCTTATTATTGTGAATAATATACTTCTGCTGGATTCTTGGATACCGACCTTGCTTGCCTTTGACCACTCCTGTTTGCCGCCTGGACTGACCTGCTTGCCTGATTACTGTTACGATTACTGCTGCCTGGACCGACCCTGGATTGTTACTGACCTGAGTTTGCCTTGCCCTCCTGTACCCTGTTTCTCGGATTGCCTGTGTATGACCTGGACTGTTACTGGACTTGTATATCTGTTTGGCTCTTGATGGTTATTCTTCCACTCTACGTTCAGCTTTTATACCTTATAAGACCTGGGTGTAACCAAAGTCGTGCAGGTGTTGTCTCTCACCTCCCATTCAAGTGGGGACACGCCACATAGGGTGAAGAATGTGGTGATAGATTGGGGCATAGCAGCTGAACTGTGGGCAGATATCTCGCCAAGCCTTGCATTCAATTTTAAAATGTTTGCGATAGTGGTCATTTAACCTCCATGCCGGTTCAATTCCTCCGGCAAGGAGGCAGCGCAGGAGGTTTTTTTTAATTTTTTTTTTTTTAAATCATGTAGTGAGCCGAGGGCTCGCTACATGATAGCCGCTGAGCGGCGGCATCCCCCCACCCACTCCGATCGCCTTAGGCGATCAGAGTATGCAGGAAATCCCGTTGAGAACGGGATTTCCTGCAGGGCTTCCCCGGTCGTCATGGCGACGGGGCGGGATGACGTCACCGACGTCATGGACGTCGGGACGTCATAGGGAATTCCGATCCGCCCCTCAACGCTGCCTGGCACTGATTGGCCAGGCAGCGCAGGGGTCTGGGGCGGGGGGGGGAGCGGCTCGGCGCGGCGGATTGCGGCGGATCGGCGGCGAGCGGTGGCGATCGGAAGTTACAAGCAGCTAGCAAAGTGCTAACTGCTTGTAAGAAAAAAAAAATTATGCAAATCGGCCCAGCGGGGCCTGAGCAACAGTGGTGCTCAGCAGAGCTCGAATATTCGAGTAGCTCGAATATTCGAGCTCTTTTTCAGCTATTCGAGCTCGGTATTCGAGCTCTGAATAGCTGTAGCTATTCGAATGGGCTAATTCGAGTACACTCGAATAGCCCATTCACTATTCGAGCTATTCGAGCAAACCGGCGCTATTCGAGCTCGGTACCGAGCTCGAATAGCGTCATAGCCCAGATTGATGTCCTTAGAGCCAATCAGAGGGCTCCCAGGCCCTCTGACGGCAGCCAATCACAGAGGGGGACCCTGGCCAGCCCCTACCCTATAAATAGCGGCCGCCATGTTAGGTTTCTCCGTGCTTGCCTGAGACTTGTACAGAGAGAGAGTTGCTCCTTTGTGCTTTGGCTTAGCAAGAGCTCTATTGTGGTCATTTACCTAGCGTTTTTGCTCACATACACCTCCTATACACACCTATATTGTTGTTAGTTAGTTAGACATTGTATTTTAGTTAGTAGCTTTTGTGTTACATACTAGACAGAGACAGCTGCTGCAAGCTTACAGCTTTAGGCCTCAGGGCCTGCCTGTGTGGGCAGCTGTTCTCTCCTGTCCTCTGTTTATTTCTCTCATCTATACCAGTATTTCTGCTGTCCTTTACTACTGATTGTATTAGTATTGTAGTTATATACTGTAACTGTACTAGGACACTCACTGTCACTGTTCATAGGCTACTAGCTGCTCCTGCGTGTGTGCACTCACTGTCTGTGTAGTGTGTACACACTACACACACTCTATTTCCTTCTGATAACTGATTGCTTATTGTAATTAGTTAGTTGTACTTACTGTTACTACTTACTGTACTAGGAGTCTAGGACACTCAGTCACTGTTCATAGGCTACTAGCTCCTGCGTGTGTGCACTCACTGTCTGTGTACACACACTACACACACTCTATTTCCTTCTGATAACTGATTGATTATTGTAATTAGTTAGTTGTACTTACTGTTACTACTTACTCTTACTGTACTAGGAGTCTAGGACACTCAGTCACTGTTCATAGGCTACTAGCTCCTGCGTGTGTGCACTCACTGTCTGTGTACACACACTACACACACTCTATTTCCTTCTGATAACTGATTGATTATTGTAATTAGTTAGTTGTACTTACTGTTACTACTTACTCTTACTGTACTAGGAGTCTAGGACACTCAGTCACTGTTCATAGGCTACTAGCTCCTGCGTGTGTGCACTCACTGTCTGTGTACACACACTACACACACTCTATTTCCTTCTGATAACTGATTGATTATTGTAATTAGTTAGTTGTACTTACTGTTACTACTTACTCTTACTGTACTAGGAGTCTAGGACACTCAGTCACTGTTCATAGGCTACTAGCTCCTGCGTGTGTGCACTCACTGTCTGTGTACACACACTACACACACTCTATTTCCTTCTGATAACTGATTGATTATTGTAATTAGTTAGTTGTACTTACTGTTACTACTTACTCTTACTGTACTAGGAGTCTAGGACACTCAGTCACTGTTCATAGGCTACTAGCTCCTGCGTGTGTGCACTCACTGTCTGTGTACACACACTACACACACTCTATTTCCTTCTGATAACTGATTGATTATTGTAATTAGTTAGTTGTACTTACTGTTACTACTTACTCTTACTGTACTAGGAGTCTAGGACACTCAGTCACTGTTCATAGGCTACTAGCTCCTGCGTGTGTGCACTCACTGTCTGTGTACACACACTACACACACTCTATTTCCTTCTGATTACTGATTGATTATTGTAATTAGTTAGTTGTACTTACTGACTGTTACTACTTACTTACTGTACTAGGGACACTCACTCAGTCACTGTTCATAGGCTAGCTCCTGCGCGTGTTTGCGCGTGCGTGCACTCACTGTCTGTAGTGTACACACACTAAATTTACTTGTGATTACTACTGATTATTGTAACTGCTAGTTGTACTTCCTGACTGTTACTACTTACTTACTGTACTAGGGACACTCACTCAGTCACCTCACCCACCAACCCACTCCATTAAAGTACCCCACTTTTCACCCGCCCTTTTAAAAAACTTTTGTCTATACGCCCAAAACATCGAAGATGTCTGGAAGTGGCAGCCAGCGCGGTTTGGGCAAGGAGAAGGGCAGCAAGGGAATCAGGAGGAGAGGGAGCAGCATTGTGGCAGGCCGCGGCCGCGCCACCATGCACAGTTCCGCAGCAGCAGCGTCAGTGGCTAACATTCCTCCCATAGCCACTGGCCGTGGACGCCTTGGGCGCCGCCCAGCAGGAGCATCTGCAACTCACGCTGCAGAGACACAGCAGCAGCAGCGTGTAGCACCTGCTCCGATTTTCCTCCAGCCGGGTCGGAAACGTCCCATTGAGGAAAAGCATGCAGACACTGTGGTGCAACTCATGACGGAGGATGAGCAGCCCGCCATCAGCTCTGCATCCGAGGCCTCCACCCTCACCACCACCACCACCACCCCTGTTCGCAGCAGCCGCCCAGCAGGGTCTGGGGAGGAGGCCAGTTCACCGTCACAAGTTGGCGACCTGTCACTCAGCAGTATTTTTACCCCAGGCACCATCAGGGTATTGTCTGCTGTTGTTGGCGATTTTGAGGAGGAGATGCTGATGGGCACTTTGGGGGATGAGGGATTGGACAGCAAGACTGTGGCGACAGTCAAGCAGCCCATCCATGCATCAGGAGAGGAGTTTGGGGGGTCATCATCCCAGCAGGACATGTTTCAGGAGGGGGAGGATGATGATGACCCGGTGACAGACAGAGACTGGGTGCCACCACCTCCAGGGGATGTCGTCCTCAGCAGCTCTGAGGAGGAGGAGGAGGATGCTCTTGTGGGCCTTGCAAGGAGGCGCATCATTGCAAGCATTGGCAGCAGTAGGCAGGTCCCACAGCCTGCTGGTGTCTCAGGCTCAGCAGCAGCAGCAGCAGCATCTGCCAGTACCACCACCAGCCGCACCCAAGCCCCCCCCCCCAACCACCACAGGGAGACAGGCAGCAGCGCTTCCATGCCGTAGGGGGATGTTTCTGTCACCAATCTGGCGATATTTCACCATGCCCACTGTGGACAGCAAGTATGCCACTTGCAACCACTGTCAGCGGAAGTTGAGCAGAGGTGCAGACCCCTTAAAGTTCAGCACCAGCTCGCTCATCAACCACCTTGCTGCGAAACATTTCCACCAGCATGAGGAGTTCCAGAGGCTGAAGGCATCTGGTGCTGGCAGTGGCACCACACCCATCACTGCACAGCCTTCAGCAGCAGCAGCAGCAGCAACAGCAGCCACCCGCCCTCCTGCTCCTCCAGCAGCACCAGCAGGAGTGCGGAAACGCACTGCTCCTGCCCCCTCTGCAACTCCTCCCGCCGACACTGAGGCCTGTTCTGGCAGCCAGTCCTCAGTGGCCTCCTCCGCTGTGTCTGCTGATTCCCGTGCCAGCAAAAGGCCACGCCAGAGCCTTTTGAGCGAGTCCTTCCAGGGGGTGGTTAGGGCTCTGCCTCCCAGCAGCCGTCGCGTGCGGCAGCTGAACGGCTTGCTGGCACGGGCCATGTGCTCCCAACTCCTGCCGTACACGCTCGTGCAGGAGGGGAGCGACATTCGTGCGCTGCTTGCTTGCGCAGCCCCAGACTGGCAGCTCCCCAGCAGACACTTTTTCTCCCGCAAGGCCATTCCTGCACTGCACCGCTTTGTGATGGCCAATGTGGAGCGAGGGCTGGAGCACGCGGTTGGTGAAAGGGTCCACGTCACCATGGACTCCTGGAGCAGCCGCTTCGGGACAGGCCGCTACCTGTCCTTCACTGTCCACTGGGTCAGCTTGGTGGAAGGGGGTGAGGATGGGAGAGCAGCAGTGGGCACAGCAGCAGCAGCAACACAGTGGGTGGTGCCACCCCGCAGGGTCAGGGGAACTGCAGCAGGTTCCTCCGATCCTCTGCCATCCTCCGGCACACCTGGCCAAACCCCCCGCCTCAGCAGCAGCGTGAAGGCCCGCCACTGCCAAGCGCTGCTGCACTTGGTCAGCCTTGGGAAGACCAAGCTGACGGCAACCCATGTGTTGGCCAAACTCCAGGAGCAGGAGAGGATTTGGCTGACCCCCAGAGGCCTCAGAGTCTGAGAGGTGGTGGCCGACAATGGGGCCAATCTGGTTGCCGCAATAGACAGGGGAAACCTGACCCACATCCCCTGTCTTGCCCACGTGCTGAACCTGGTGGTGCAGAAGTTCTTGCGCACCTACAAGGGGATGGGCGAACTGCTGGAAACGGCAAGGAACGTTGTGCGTCACTTCCGGCGCTCGGCTGCAGCCTGTGCGAGCCTGGAAGACGTGCAAAAGGAGCTGGAGCTGCCACGCCATCGGCTGATCCTTGACGTTCCGACTCGCTGGAACTCCACCCTGGCGATGTTGGAGCGTCTGGTTGAACAGAAGCACGCTGTCAACCAGTACCTTGCCCTGGCCACTGTTTCCGCCGCTCAGAGAAGGGACAAGACCAGCAACATCCCGTCCATCGTCCCCGATGATGACTGGAGGCACATGCAGCAGGTGTGCTTAGTGCTGGCTCCCTTTCTGCAGGCCACTAACATGGTGAGCAGGGACCATGCTATGGTCTGCGAGTGGGTGTCCCTGGTTTGTCTGCTGAACAGGGCCCTCGATGCTTTGCTGGAACAGGGAGCGGCAGCCTTGGACCAGCAGGAGCGGCAAGCAGCTGCACAGTCCACCTCTGAGGGGGAGGAGGAGGAGGACTTGGTGGAGGTCCCTGACCTTGCTGCTGATGAGGGGGAGCAGCACAGTGCAGCTGAGTTGGTGCGGGGGTGGAGAGAGGATGAGGCTGACGAGGCAGAGGAGGAGGAGGAGGATGAGGACAGCAGCACTGCCGTCGATGTGCCAGCAGACGTGGCCCGCCTCTTCCCAATGGCAGCGCACATGCTGAGGTGCCTGCGCAGGGACCTCAGGGTGATCCAGATGAAGCAGAGGGAGGACATCTGGATCAGCATGATGTTGGACCCACGCCTCAAGGGGAAGTTGAGCCAGTTCCTGCCGCCTGCAGGAGGAGACCCAGCGCAACAAATAAGGAGCTTGCAGCAGGCCCTTGTTGAGCGCTTGGAGGAAGCCTTCCCCCAGCCTTCCACCCCCACTGTCCAGCAGCCAGCACAGAGGCAGCAGCAGGTGCCTGCATCCAGCAGCAAGCGCCCCACAGACCTGCTGTCTCTCAGCCACGAGCTCTACAGGACTGTAGAGGCTCCGGCAGCAGTGACTAGAGAGGAGGTGCATGCAGCAGCATCCTCCTCCGGTCACAGCCAGCGCCTGACCCGCATGGTGGCTGACTACATGGGGTCCTACAGCGGGCTTGACAGCGATGCCCCTGTTGATCCCATGGAGTATTGGGTCAAGCGCCTGGAGATCTGGAGCGAGCTGGCGCAGTACGCCCTGGAAGTGCTGTCCTGCCCCCCTTCCAGCGTGCTGTCCGAGCGCTGCTTCAGTGCAGCTGGTGGCGTGGTCACCGAGAAACGCTCACGTCTGTCTCACAAGTCTGTGGACAGACTGACGTTTCTCAAGATGAACCAGGCGTGGGTGGAAGGCGAGTTCCTGGCCCCTGTTGTCGGCGAGAGGGGGACATGAACTGGCTGCCGGAACTTAGAACCATCGTTAATGTGCCTTACCACCCTTTACCACCTCCTGGCTCCTGCTCACTAAGCCAGCCTGGTTCACTTTGACTATTACGTCGCCTGCAGCCACACATTTTACACCTACAGTGGGCTGCTGTGTACTGCCCTTCTGCTGTCTGTCTGTGTTTCCCACTGCCAGGGTACACAGAATTACCTTCTGCTGCCACTCTGCCACCAGCTATTACGTCAAACAATAGCTATATTGGTTGTAAAACCAAAACTAAAAAAACCATTAAAAAAAAAAAAGGTTTAATTTTTCTGAGGTGCCCGGGTTGAAAACTGTGTTGTCCCAGTTGTGTATTGGACACGATGTGGGCTGCACGACCGCTGTCTGGGACCTCCTGTTGTGTTTATTTACAGCCCTGGTATCACCGCTAGGTACCAGGGCTATTATGTCACGCTGCCTACCTGCTGCCACACTCACACTGCTCCTCCTCTATTCCTCCTCCTGCTGCTGCTGCTGCTGTCTGTCTGTGTTTCCCACTGCCAGGGTACACAGAATTACCTTCTGCTGCCACTATGCCACCAGCTATTACGTCAAACAATAGCTGCTCACATAATTACTCCTCCATTCCTCCTGCTGCTGCTGTCTGTCTGTGTTTCCCACTGCCAGGGTACTCAGAATTACCTTCTGCTGCCACTCTGCCACCAGCTATTACGTCAAATAATAGCTATATCTGTGTAATTGGTTGTAAAACCAAAACCAAAAAACCATTAAAAAAAAAAAAAGGTTTAATTTTTCTGAGGTGCCCGGGTTGAAAACTGTGTTGTCCCAGTTGTGTATTGGACACGATGTGGGCTGCACGACCGCTGTCTGGGACCTCCTGTTGTGTTTATTTACAGCCCTGGTATCACCGCTAGGTACCAGGGCTATTATGTCACGCTGCCTACCTGCTGCCACACTCACACTGCTCCTCCTCTATTCCTCCTCCTGCTGCTGCTGCTGTCTGTCTGTGTTTCCCACTGCCAGGGTACACAGAATTACCTTCTGCTGCCACTATGCCACCAGCTATTACGTCAAACAATAGCTGCTCACATAATTACTCCTCCATTCCTCCTGCTGCTGCTGTCTGTCTGTGTTTCCCACTGCCAGGGTACACAGAATTACCTTCTGCTGCCACTCTGCCACCAGCTATTACGTCAAATAATAGCTATATCTGTGTAATTGGTTGTAAAACCAAAACCAAAAAACCATTAAAAAAAAAAAGGTTTAATTTTTCTGAGGTGCCCGGGTTGAAAACTGTGTTGTCCCAGTTGTGTATTGGACACGATGTGGGCTGCACGACCGCTGTCTGGGACCTCCTGTTGTGTTTATTTACAGCCCTGGTATCACCGCTAGGTACCAGGGCTATTATGTCACGCTGCCTACCTGCTGCCACACTCACACTGCTCCTCCTCTATTCCTCCTCCTGCTGCTGCTGCTGTCTGTCTGTGTTTCCCACTGCCAGGGTACACAGAATTACCTTCTGCTGCCACTATGCCACCAGCTATTACGTCAAACAATAGCTGCTCACATAATTACTCCTCCATTCCTCCTGCTGCTGCTGTCTGTCTGTGTTTCCCACTGCCAGGGTACACAGAATTACCTTCTGCTGCCACTCTGCCACCAGCTATTACGTCAAATAATAGCTATATCTGTGTAATTGGTTGTAAAACCAAAACCAAAAAACCATTAAAAAAAAAAAGGTTTAATTTTTCTGAGGTGCCCGGGTTGAAAACTGTGTTGTCCCAGTTGTGTATTGGACACGATGTGGGCTGCACGACCGCTGTCTGGGACCTCCTGTTGTGTTTATTTACAGCCCTGGTATCACCGCTAGGTACCAGGGCTATTATGTCACGCTGCCTACCTGCTGCCACACTCACACTGCTCCTCCTCCATTCCTCCTCCTGCTGCTGCTGCTGTCTGTCTGTGTTTCCCACTGCCAGGGTACACAGAATTACCTTCTGCTGCCACTATGCCACCAGCTATTACGTCAAACAATAGCTGCTCACATAATTACTCCTCCATTCCTCCTGCTGCTGCTGCTGTCTGTCTGTGTTTCCCACTGCCAGGGTACACAGAATTACCTTCTGCTGCCACTCTGCCACCAGCTATTACGTCAAATAATAGCTATATCTGTGTAATTGGTTGTAAAACCAAAACCAAAAAACCATTAAAAAAAAAAAGGTTTAATTTTTCTGAGGTGCCCGGGTTGAAAACTGTGTTGTCCCAGTTGTGTATTGGACACGATGTGGGCTGCACGACCGCTGTCTGGGACCTCCTGTTGTGTTTATTTACAGCCCTGGTATCACCGCTAGGTACCAGGGCTATTATGTCACGCTGCCTACCTGCTGCCACACTCACACTGCTCCTCCTCCATTCCTCCTCCTGCTGCTGCTGCTGTCTGTCTGTGTTTCCCACTGCCAGGGTACACAGAATTACCTTCTGCTGCCACTATGCCACCAGCTATTACGTCAAACAATAGCTGCTCACATAATTACTCCTCCATTCCTCCTGCTGCTGCTGCTGTCTGTCTGTGTTTCCCACTGCCAGGGTACACAGAATTACCTTCTGCTGCCACTCTGCCACCAGCTATTACGTCAAATAATAGCTATATCTGTGTAATTGGTTGTAAAACCAAAACCAAAAAACCATTAAAAAAAAAAGGTTTAATTTTTCTGAGGTGCCCGGGTTGAAAACTGTGTTGTCCCAGTTGTGTATTGGACACGATGTGGGCTGCACGACCGCTGTCTGGGACCTCCTGTTGTGTTTATTTACAGCCCTGGTATCACCGCTAGGTACCAGGGCTATTATGTCACGCTGCCTACCTGCTGCCACACTCACACTGCTCCTCCTCCATTCCTCCTCCTGCTGCTGCTGCTGTCTGTCTGTGTTTCCCACTGCCAGGGTACACAGAATTACCTTCTGCTGCCACTATGCCACCAGCTATTACGTCAAACAATAGCTGCTCACATAATTACTCCTCCATTCCTCCTGCTGCTGCTGCTGTCTGTCTGTGTTTCCCACTGCCAGGGTACACAGAATTACCTTCTGCTGCCACTCTGCCACCAGCTATTACGTCAAATAATAGCTATATCTGTGTAATTGGTTGTAAAACCAAAACCAAAAAACCATTAAAAAAAAAAGGTTTAATTTTTCTGAGGTGCCCGGGTTGAAAACTGTGTTGTCCCAGTTGTGTATTGGACACGATGTGGGCTGCACGACCGCTGTCTGGGACCTCCTGTTGTGTTTATTTACAGCCCTGGTATCACCGCTAGGTACCAGGGCTATTATGTCACGCTGCCTGCCTCATTGACTGCCTGCTGCCACACACTCATCCTCCTTCTCCTGCTGCTGAATTTACCTCCTGCTGTCTGTGTGTTTCCACTGCCAGGGAGCACATACAATGGCGCTTCCAACATGCGTGCGCCCACCAGCTATTTGTTACGCTCAAAAATAGCTGCATTTCTTTAAAAAAAAAATGGAAAGAGAAATAAGTGAAGAAGAAGTAGACGATATAGAAAAAGGAGAAGGAGAAGAAGAAGAAGAAGAAGAAGAAGAAGAAGAAGATGAAGAAGATGAAGAAGAAGATGAAGAAGAAGAAGAAGAAGAAGATGATGAAGAAGAAGAAGATGAAGAAGAAGATGAAGAAGATGAAGAAGAAGAAGATGAAGAAGATGAAGAAGATGAAGAAGAAGATGAAGAAGAAGAAGATGAAGAAGATGAAGAAGATGAAGAAGAAGAAGAAGAAGAAGAAGAAGAAGAAGAAGAAGAAGATGAAGAAGAAGAAGAAGATGAAGAAGAAGAAGAAGAAGATGAAGAAGATGAAGAAGAAGAAGAAGAAGAAGATGAAGAAGATGAAGAAGAAGATGAAGAAGAAGATGAAGATTAGAAGATGAAGAAGAAGAAGATGAAGAAGAAGAAAAAGAAAAAGACAATATAGAAGAAGAAGAAGAAGAAGATATAGAAGAAGATATAGAAGAAGAAGATATAGAAGATAAAGAAGAAGAAGAAGAAGAAGAAGAAGAAGAAGAAGAAGTATATACAGTACTGAACAAAATTCTGGACACAACTTCTCTTTCCACCTTTTTTTTTTTAAAGGAACATCCCCACATAATCACTTGCTGTTGTTACTTGGAAAAAAAGATGTTTCTTGCATCATTCACCCTCAAAACAAGTGTTGGAAGCTATTTAAGGCCAATTCGAATAGTCAGCTCGAATAATGAGCTCGAATACCGACTCGAATAGTCAGCTCGAAGTCCGAGGTCGAATCGAATAGTAAAAATTATTCGACTTGAATATTCGACTGACCTCTAATAATTTACTATTCGAATTCGACCAAACTCGAATTTTAAAAAGGGGTATTTGAGCACCACTCCTCCTGCGCAGGTTACCCCGAACTGAGTTCGAGATAACCGGCAAGGAGGTTAATAGCAAACCCTAGAATCACCAAATTTGCTGGGTATGTTAAGGAGAACACTCGGAAATAAGTAGAAACATTTTCTGGAGGATTCCCTTCGGTCTTTTAACCACTTCAGCTTTCAGTGTATTTTCACCTTATGCATTAAAGAGGAACTGTAACGACAAAACGGCCCCTGGGGGGTACTCACCTCGGGTGGGGAAAGCCTCAGGATCCTAATGAGGCTTCCCACGCCGTCCTGCGTCCCTCGGGGGTCTCGCTGTAGCCCTCCGTACAGCCGTGACGCAATATTTACCTTCCTGGCTCCTGCGCAGGCGCTCTGATGGCTGTCGGCGCCGAAGTAGGCGGAAATACCCGATCACCGTCGGGTATGCTCTACTGCGCAGGTGCAAGTTTCCGGCGCCTGCGCAGTAGAGCGGACCCGACGGAGATCGGGTATTTCCGTCTATTTCCGTGCCGAAAGTCGCCACAGCGCCCCCGCTGGAGCCAGCAAAGGTAAATATTGAAGCTACAGTCGGCTCTGTCGCCGGCTGTTCGGAGGGCTGCAGCGAGACCCCCGTGGGACAGAGGACGGCGTGGGAAGCCTCATTAGGATCCGGAGGCTTCCTCCACCCGAGGTGAGTACCCCCCAGGGGAGGTTTTTTTTGGTACAGAGTCTCTTTAAGCAAATTTCACATTTCATCGCTCCTCCCATTCATTCGCCAATAATTTAATCACTACTTATCACAACAAAATGTTCTATACAGTGGGTTGCAAAAGTATTCGGCCCCCTTGAAGTTTTCCACATTTTGTCACATTACTGCCACAAACATGAATCAATTTTATTGGAATTCCACATAAAAGACCAATACAAAGTGGTGTACACATGAGAAGTGGAACGAAAATCATACATGATTCCAAACATTTTTTACAAATAAATAACTGCAAAGTGGGATGTGCGTAACTATTCGGCCCCCTTTGATCTGAGTGCAGTCAATTGCCTATAGACATTGCCTGATGAGTGCTAATGACTAAACAGAGGGCACCTGTGTGTAATCTAATATCAGTACAAATACAGCTGCTCTGTGACGTTGTCTAAGAGAATATTGGGAGCAACAACACCGTGAAGTCCAAAGAACACACAAGATCAAGTTATTGAGAAATTTAAAGCAGGCTTAGGTTACAAAAAGATTTCCAAAGCCTTGAACATCCCACGGAGCACTGTTCAATCCATCATTCAGAAATGGAAGGAGTATGGCACAACTGTAAACCTACCAAGACAAGGCCATCCACCTAAACTCACAGTCCGAACAAGGAGAGCGCTGATCAGAAATGCAGTCAAGAGGCCCATGGTGACTCTGGACGAGCTGCAGAGATCTACAGCTCAGGTGGGAGACTCTGTCCATAGGAAAACTATTAGTCATGCACTGTACAAAGTTGGCCTTTATGGAAGAGTGGCAAGAAGAAAGGCATTGTTAACAGAAAGCATAAGAAGTCCCGTTATCAGTTTGCCACAAGCCATGTGGGGGACACAGCAACCATGTGGAAGAAGGTGCTCTGGTCAGATGAGACCAAAATGGAACTTTTTGGCCAAAATGCAAAACGCTATGTGTGGCGGAAAACTAACACTGCACATCACTCTGAACACACCATCCCCACTGTCAAATATGGTGGTGGCAGCATCATGCTCGGGTGGTGCATCTCTTCAGCAGGGACAGGGAAGCTGGTCAGAGTTGATGGGTAGATGGATGGAGCCAAATACAGGGCAAACTTGGAAGAAAACCTCTTGGAGACTGCAAAAGACTTGAGACTGGGGCAGAGGTTCACCTTCCAGCAGGACAACAACGCTAAACATAAAGCCAGGGCAACAATGGAATGGTTTAAAACAAAACATATCTACAGTATGTGTTAGAATGGCCCAGTCAAAGTCCAGATCTAAATCCAATTGAGAATCTGTAGCAAGATCTGAAAACTGCTGTTCACAAACGCTGTCCATCTAATCTGACTGAGCTGGAGCTGTTTTGCAAAGAAGAATGGGCAAGGATTTCAGTCTCTAGATGTACAAAGCTGGTAGAGACATACCCTAAAAGACTGGCAGCTGTAATTGCAGCAAAAGGTGGTTCTATAAAGTATTGACTCAGGGGGCCGAATAATTAAGCACACCCCACTTTGCAGTTATTTATTTGTAAAAAGTGTTTGGAATGATGTATGATTTTCGATCCACTTCTCACATGTACACCACTTTGTATTGGTTTTTCTCGTGGAATTCCAATAAAATTGATGCATGTTTGTGGCAGTAATGTGACAAAATGTGGAAAACTTCAAGGGGACCGAATACTTTTGCAACCCACTGTATCTTGTTTTTTTCCACCACCAATTAGGCTTTCTTTGGGTGGTACATTTTGCTAAGAATTATTATTTTCTAAATGCATTTTAATGGGAACATTAAGAAAAAAAATGAAAAAAAAAATCTATATTTGTCAGGTTTCAGCCATTATAGCTTTAGGCTGCTTTCACAGTGGGACGTTACAGGTGCACGTTAGTGCAGCCTGTAACGCACCCCACCGCACAGCAATGAAAAATCAATGGGCTGTTCACAGTGCCCACATTGCGTTACACAGTAATGCTGCACGTTCGTTTGAAGTACAGCATACTGTGTATTCTAGTGGCTTACGCGGCGTTAGACTGTTTGCACATGCTCAGTATCTGTGTTTTTTGTTTGTTTTTTGTGGGCAGAGAGGAAGCGGGGAGAGGCCGCTACGTAGCCAGACACATGGCTACTTTATATTCACTGCACTTGCAGTGTTTACTTCCAGGAGCGGCCGGTGATTGGCTGGCGGGACCACGTGATGCGGAGAGCTCCGCTCATGTGGTCTCCGCAGCGCATCCGACAGAGCAGGCACACCAAGAGCTCCTTTTAACGCGGCTCTTGGTAGCGTCCTGCTCCAACACCACCAGGCGTTGCATTAGGGGCACGTTATGCGCCCTATAACGTTCCCTAAACGCAACGTCCTGGTGGGAAAGTAGCCTTAAAATAATACATGCTTCCATAATTAAAACCCACGAATTTTATTTGCCCATTTGTCACAGTTATTACACCATTTAAATGATGTCCCTATCCCAATGTATGGCGCCAATATTTTATTTTAAAATAAAGGTGCATTTTTCAGTTTTTCATCCATCACTATTTACAAGCCCATAATTTCATAAATAACTGTAATATACTGTCTTGACATATATATTAAAAAAAAAAGTTCAGTCCCTAAGGTAACTATTTGCATTTAGTTTTTTTATTGTATTTTTTTTCCATATACAAAAGTTTATTTGGGTATTTATGTGAGAGTGTGAGAGGTAAGGAGTTAATTTTAAATTACGTGTAGGTCTCTTTATTAAAATAAATGTGTGTAGGTTTAATTTTACTATTTAGCCCCAAGATTTCCTCAGTCACTAGTTTCCTGCATGTGCCTTTAGTACGCGAACAGGAACTAATGTGTGTAAGTGTAATTTACCGTGTTTACAAATCATTGTTAGAAGAATATGGTGAGCTTCTGAGAGGAACTGACGGCGAGTTAAGTATGTAATATTCATTTGAAGGTACATCACGTGTTTATTTTAAATAATTCTACTCGGTTCAGGTTCACTTTAAATCTGACCCTAACGTATGCAAAAGAGCTTGTGGAACAGCTTGTTGAATTCAGTTCAGTTTTTTGAAAAGTAAATAGAAGCTAAAAACCTGTTGTTTGTCATGGAGAAGGTAGATAACAGTTTAGAGTCAATACTTTTATTTCTTTTTCATCTTAACAAAGAAAAGTGTGACTGTCTGATGTAATCTTACAAATGAAACTAGAGTACTAAAAAGTTGGAAAAAAATGTAATATCAAGTTTATTCAAGTTTATTTTACTGAAAAGGTTTGAAAATTTCTCCTTGGAGAAAACGCAGGAGAAAGGTTATTAGGATATGGGCCTTTGTGATTTGACATAGCTACCATTCTAAGATTTTTTTACGAAGAGTTGTTTGAACTATTTTGAGAAAAAGAATAGTGATGAGCCAAAATTTTGCATATGAGTACATTGCAATGTGCATTTTTCTGCAAACTTAATTATTTTGTCATAATTCATAATGTTGTATCGTAATTTTGTGTTAACTCATAATTTTTTGCTTTGTTTTATGTTTACTTTTTTTTTGCATCATATATAGTAATTACGTAAAGAGAATCATGAAAATTGTGTGCAATTACGAATAAGCTATTACGAAAACTGTGTATAATTACAAAAATAATCATATACAAATAATTATGAAAATGACACATATACTACGTGAAATTTCAGGTAATTTTTCACAAATATGATTTTGCTTTCATGATCATAGTCATAATTATGTAAATTTCATGAAATTACGTGTAAGTGATATTGGTACCTATTACGAGCATCACTAAAAAAAAAACACTGTAACTGACGTTTTGGCAAATGGGGAAATGGGAAAATAATATATGGTATTTCTTGTGTGTCTAGCTAAACTTTTTTTTTTTATGAAGTGAGAAGACAAGACGTAAACCATGGAAACAGCCAATGCCTCAATATTTTACAGCAATCTGACAACAGAGACCATCATAACTAGCAAAACATTAGAAGTTATAGTGATTTCTTTACTACTACTGATGATGGTTGGTGCCTGTATCTTCTTCTGCCTCGCTGTGACTATGCTTTACATCATCTTCTCCAGTCTGGACGTCCACCACAACCCCCGGTACATCCTCTTTGCCTTCATGCTCATCAGTGATAGCTTATATCTCATGCTATGTTTCACCATGTACATACTCGCCATGCGGTCACAGACCATCCTGATGCCTCTGTGTTGTGCGATATACACTGTGTCATCGGCTACGTTTATTGCCACACAGTACCACCTGGCTGCCATGTCATTAGAGTGTTACATTGCCATCTGCTTCCCTTTAAGGCACTGTGTAATTTGTACACCTCGAAGAGCCATGCTGGTGGTGGTTACCATATGGGTTTGGTCAACTATTCCTTATGCAGTAGAGTTAGTGGTCATTAATGTCACCTTGAAGGACCCTTCAAATATGCAGGTGATATGTTTTACGTCACGTTTGTTGGTGAATTCTGTACAACCTGTCATACGCCTCCTGAGTTTTATCTTATGCTTCACCTTTGTAGGACTAAGCATTCTCTTTTCCTACATCAAAATCATGTCAGTGGCTTTGAGTAAGAACTCGAAAACATCTTCTGCCTCCAAAGCTGGAAAGACAGTTCTGATCCACGGTGTCCAACTGTTCTTGTGCATATGTTCCCTGCTTTCCAATTTCACTGAAATTGGACTTGGAAAATATTTTCAAGTTCTGACGATATGTAGTTTTATCATTTTTAACTATGTGCCGAGGTTCCTGAGCCCTCTGATCTATGGAGTACGAGATGCAGACTTGAGGAGACACATAAGGAAACATCTGTCCCTACCCCAAAAAATTGGTTTCCTTATGGATAATCATGTGCTGCACCGATAGCTACTGGCCATACGACACAACAGGCCGGTTTAAAATTGCTTAGCCATAGCCCATCGGTGCCAACCAATCTGTTCGTTTTTCTCAGACCTCTCTCACCAACAGGTCATTTTTCTTAGCAGAATTTAATATCTTTTTTTTTTTTTTTAGTACATGCTAGAGACTGCTGTATGTGAGAATCCCAGCAGATCAGTAGTTACAAAAATTCTCAAACCAGTCTGTCTGTCCCCAACAAGATCACCTTTCTGTGGTGTTCAACCCTCTGGCCTGTAGAGGGCACTGTGATACTAACATAATGCTGCTATGATGCAGCCTGACTGCTTTTTCTAGATTTGTTGATTTATCTTCCTTCCTGTCTGCAAAGGAAGGCGTGGCTTGATATACAGAACCACAGTAACTTGTAAATAAACCTAGTTTCATGTATTCTCTATCAGTAATAACAAGTGGCGACAAGAATGGCTCTCATATTACAGCAATCACCAGGTTTCCTTCAACAACCGGGTGAGCCTGCAATGCACTTTACTGCTTGGATTCAGATGTCTGCCAATTACATATTTGCATTACATGAAAATGACTTACTTGATGCCAGAGAATGAGCTTTGCTAATGTATTGCCTATGAGCAGAAGGAAAGTCTATACTCATACTTATGCTTCAGCCGTCACTGCATTAAAGAACTTCTTTGTACTTAAAGAGAGTCTGAAGCGAGAATAGATCTCGCTTCAGACCTCATGGATAGCAGCTAACGCCGCTATCCCGCAGCTTAACGGGGGTCCCTTCACCCCCAAATCCCCTCGGCGCAGCGGGGGAGCGCTTCCTGGTTGGGGCAGGGCTAACCGCCGCAGCCCTGCCCCACGCGGGTCTGTCAGCGCGTATCTCCGCCTCTCCCCCGCCCCTCTCAGTCTTCCTTCACTGAGAGGGGCGGGGGAGAGGCGGCGATGCGCCGCTGATAGACGCGACTGGAGGCAGGGCTGCAGCCGTTAGCCCTGCCTCCATGAAAGACCAACTCTACGACCAACTATTGCGGGGGTGGGTTTGAGGGTGAAGGGACCCCCGTTTAGTGGCGCGATAGCTTTATTTATTATATAGTGGCGCGATAGATTTATTCTCGCTTCAGAGTCTCTTTAAACTAAATGTGGTTGCAGGAAGTAATAATTTCCAACAACGTAGTCAGTATGCTGGTGAATCCACAATACTCTAAATTGCAACAACGAGACAGTTGGCAGCTACGTGTGAGTTTGGTTCTCTTGCAAAGGCAATTCGAAGTGGTGGACTGAAGTCTTTCCTGAGTAGGGCTCGCCTCTGGCCTACAGTTTACAAGAGCTCAAAACTCTTGAAATTTTGAGTTTATAGATCCTCTCACGGATCAACTAATGAACAGTTATATGTCTACCTCACGAGACCAACCTCCCCCCCTGGAAAATATGGATAATATGCATACTGGGAATGTTGTGATTTTATTTAACAGCACTTAATGTGTAAATACATTTCAATTCACACATTCCTACACGCTGGACTTTCGGATCTACAAAGACAACACTACACAGCTTGTAGGATAGAATAGTTTAGTTGTTCCCTAGGTTTTTACCTAGTATAGTTATTTAGTTAGTGTTATAACACTTATCTTTAGGAATAATTGACCTTCCAACTTATAATCATTACAGACTGATACTTTTGAACATTCTTAGACTCACACAATCAACCACTAGTAATTCTTTTGTCCCTGTAGACTTGTACCCACACGAGCTCACGTGTGATATATGATACCTTAGATATATCAATACCACTCTCTGGAGTCTCTGTAGGGCGGTGTGACTCCCCCATTCTCCAGGTCGAGAGGTTTATACAAAGCTTTACACATGTGAGTCTTATGGAGTAGCAACTCCAATACGATCTCCAAAATAGACACATTATACTCTTTGGGAATGAGACTCCTTACCCAAAGACATTGGTGGAATTGATAGACTAGACAGAGCAATGTAATATTATAACCCCCTTTAATTCACAGTATTTACTCTATAGCAAACTACGTCAAGTATTGTTCTTGATTATTCCCACTTATTGTGACAGTGTTCAGATTACCGCAATAAACATCTGAGCTTATGATGTCTACTATTAAAGCTGGTTACTCACCATTATATTATATTATGTTATGTTAAATGATATTATATTATTATATTATATTTTATATGGTTCTTGTAATATTGTACTATATATTACTTATATCAACATATAAGAATTTATGTAAGGATTCATGTACACTGTTCTAATCTAACCATAACTTTTTCTTCTGTATTTGTAAAAAAATTTTCAATAAAATTAATGGAATTGGTTCTCTTGCAGAGGAGATGATTAGAGGTCGGCTGGTAAAAAAGACAATCTAAAATCCTGTTAGTGAGAGATTGCTTCTGGAAGATGATTTAACCCTTGTAATGGCTATTACCATTGTAAGCCAAACTGAAAATGCTGTGGTGGAAGCAAAAAAACTGAGAATTTGGTGAATCTTCTTCCCATGAGATGAACATACAGGTTTAAAACAAGGGTGTAATAAGTAAATGACCTGATGGAAAACGAGGGGGCACATATTATTTGGTCCTGGGGTCCCGATGGTCTTAAAGTGATCCTGAGCTGAAGCTCAGGTTTAAAATAAGATATTCACCTGAAAAGAGGAAAGCTTCAGGATCCTAGAGGCTTCCTTCAGTGGTCCCCTGTTACTGAGTGCAGCACCTTTCCACATTGTGACCGCGCAGCTCCTCTTCTTGCAGCGTGGCCACGCAGTAGACACACAAGCATGGGCACACATGCACAGCAGTATGGAGCTAAGTAAGTCAGCAGCTCAGGCTTATTCACACGGCCACTCTGCGGCCACGCTGCAAGAAGAGGAGCTGCATGGCCCCGATATGATTAGCAACAATGCCCTGTCGCTAATCTTCCAGGGGGCCAGGCTCAGCAACGGCTGACAACAGAACACTGAGGGAAGCCTCAATGGTATCCTGAGGCTTCCCTCTCTTTAGGTAAGTATCTCAATTTGTACCCAAGCTTCGGCTCAGATACACTTTAATCCATATGCAATGCTGCAACTAATTAGCTGTAATCAGGGCCGCCATCAGAAATTTTGGGGCCCCTCACAAATCATCAGTCCGGGCCCCCCCCCCCCCACAAACTGAGAAATGTGTGTAGCCATTACATGTTGGCAGAGCTAGTTGGAGGCTTGCTGTCCACAAATTAATCACGAATAACCACGGTGGATACTCGTGATTCAAGTTAGCTCTAATTGCCACAGCTGAGCGGCTAGATGCGGCGGGGTTAATTACCCAGAACGCCGATCTCCACCCAGCGTTTCAACGAGGTGCAAGTGTCTGAATGGACGCGTTGCAAGCCTCGATATCGAGCACTTCCTCCTTCAAGCCGGAAGGAGGAAGTGCTCCATCATTTTTTTAGAACCTCCCAGTTTTATTTTCTGTTTAAAAAAGCTAAAAAAGTAGGTTTAATGCTATTGTCTCATATGGTAATGATTCAGATTTTCCCATAGTCTCGCAGTTAGCAATCATGAGGCCCCCAACAAACCATGAGGCCCCCAACAAGACAAATTCAGCAATCATGAGGCCCCCAACAAGACAAATTCAGCAATCATGAAGCCCCCAACAAGACAAATTCAGCAATCATGAGGCCCCCAACAAGACAAATTCAGCATTCGTGAGACCCCCAACAAGACAAATTCAGCAATCATGAGGCCCCCAACAAATCATGAGGCCCACAACAAGACAAATTCAGCAATCTTGAGGCTCCCAACAAATCATGAGGCCCCCAACAAGTAAAAATTCAATCATTAGGCCCCCAACAAGACAAATTCAGCAGTCATGAGGCACATAAATAGACAGCATTTCACATAAATAGGCAGAATGCCCCCTTATTATGGTAGACACCTCTCACCTGGATTCTGACAGGGACCCCCAGGTTAGGTAGTGAGTGACATGGAGCCCTTTAGGCAGTGAGTGACAGGGAGCCCTTTTAGGTAGTGAGTGAGTGACAGGGAGCCCCTTTAGGTAGTGAGTGAGTGACAGGGAGCCCCTTTAGCTAGTGAGTGAGTGACAGGGAGGCCCTTTAGCTAGTGAGTGAGTGACAGGGAGGCCCTTTAGCTAGTGAGTGAGTGACAGGGAGGCCCTTTAGGGAGTGAGTGAGTGACAGGGAGGCCCTTTAGGGAGTGAGTGAGTGACAGGGAGGCCCTTTAGGGAGTGAGTGACAGGGAGGCCCTTTAGGGAGTGAGTGACAGGGAGGCCCTTTAGGTAGTGAGTGAGTGACAGGGAGGCCCTTCAAGTAGTGAGTGAGTGACAGGGAGGCCCTTTAAGTAGTGAGTGAGTGACAGGGAGGCCCTTTAGCTAGTGAGTGAGTGACAGGGAGGCCCTTTAGGGAGTGAGTGAGTGAGTGACAGGGAGGCCCTTTAGGGAGTGATTGAGTGACAGGGAGGCCCTTTAGGGAGTGAGTGAGTGACAGGGAGGCCCTTTAAGTAGTGAGTGAGTGACAGGGAGGCCCTTTAGGTAGTGAGTGAGTGACAGGGAGGCCCTTTAGCTAGTGAGTGAGTGACAGGGAGGCCCTTTAGGGAGTGAGTGACAGGGAGGCCCTTTAGGGAGTGAGTGAGTGAGTGACAGGGAGGCCCTTTAGGGAGTGAGTGAGTGACAGGGAGGCCCTTTAGGGAGTGAGTGAGTGACAGGGAGGCCCTTTAGGGAGTGAGTGACAGGGAGGCCCTTTAGGGAGTGAGTGACAGGGAGGCCCTTTAGGGAGTGAGTGACAGGGAGGCCCTTTAGGGAGTGAGTGAGTGACAGGGAGGCCCTTTAGGTAGTGAGTGACAGGGAGGCCCTTTAGGTAGTGAGTGAGTGACAGGGAGGCCCTTCAAGTAGTGAGTGAGTGACAGGGAGGCCCTTTAAGTAGTGAGTGAGTGACAGAGAGGCCCTTTAGCTAGTGAGTGAGTGACAGGGAGGCCCTTTAGGAAGTGAGTGACAGGGAGGCCCTTTAGGGAGTGAGTGAGTGACAGGGAGGCCCTTTAGGGAGTGAGTGAGTGACAGGGAGGCCCTTTAGGGAGTGAGTGAGTGACAGGGAGGCCCTTTAGGTAGTGAGTGAGTGACAGGGAGGCCCTTTAGGTAGTGAGTGAGTGACAGGGAGGCCCTTCAAGTAGTGAGTGAGTGACAAGGAGGCCCTTTAAGTAGTGAGTGAGTGGCAGGGAGGCCCTTTAGGGAGTGAGTGACAGGGAGGCCCTTTAAGTAGTGGGTGAGTGACAGGGAGGCCCTTTAGGGAGTGAGTGACAGGGAGGCCCTTTAGGGAGTGAGTGACAGGGAGGCCCTTTAGGGAGTGAGCGAGTGACAGGGAGGCCCTTTAGCTAGTGAGCGAGTGACAGGGAGCCGCCGCCGTCGTCGTCGCTGCCGCCGCTGCCTCCCCTACCTTGCCAGTGAGTGCTGCCCAGCGTCAGACCTCAAGATCAGCGGCGACCCGACCAGAGCGGGCGCTGGACGCACCCGCTCTATATGCGGAAGTGACGTCACTTCCGCATATCAGTGCGGGCGCTGGGTCCTAGCGCCCGCACTATTGTCGCCGCCTGATCGGGGTCTGACTAGGCGGAGGCGGCGGCGGCGGCTAGAGGGATGGAGGGAGAGGGAGGGAGAAGCGGTCAGGGGGGGTTGAGCGGCGGCCGGGCGGCACCCGGCAGGGCCGCGGCGGGGATGGGGCCCCCCTGCAGGGCCGGGGCCCGTGACGGGAGTCACGGATGTCCCCCCCTGATGGCGGGCCTGGCTGTAATGGTAAGTGGAAAGGTTAGTGTTGGGTGTGGAGAGGGGGGAGGTTAATGTTAGGAGTCAAGAGGGGAAGGTTAGAATCCAAGTGTGAGATTAGTGTTAGGTGTTAAAAGAGGGGAAGGTTAGAAATACAGAGAGAGAATAAGAAGACACATTTCTAAAAAAAAAAAAAAAAAAAGTAACATTAGCAAAACCAGGAGCCAAAAAACACATGTAACCATAACAAATGTATGCAATAAAGGATGCTGTTTTTAGAGGGGAAGTAGGCACTGACTAAATAGGGGGCGCAATTTCAGTGTTTGCTATAGGCACTGTATAACCCAGATACGTCTCTGCTACTAGAGCAAGATGTGATCGAGAAAATCTATGCGTCAGAATGGGTTTCCCCATGCCCATGAAGAAAACAGGAGGTAGTAGACTGTGTGATTACCTTTATGAACCAAATAAAGCAGCTGTTGATATTTACCCCTTGCCACATGTAGAAGAAGTTTTTTCAGAACTTCAGAGAAGCTAACTTCTTTTCTGCTTTCAACTATCTTCAATGTGCACATCATCGAATGCTGATGGATGAGGAATGCAGACATCTCATTGCATTTATGATTCATGAAGGTTTTTTCTACTTTTACTACAATCATGTACCTTATGGCCTGGCCAGGTAGGGATGATCGTAATCAGGTAATTACGATTACGCAAAATTTTGCATGCATTTTCGCAATTACACTTATACATAATTACTAAAAGCAAGAAGTTTTAAATCAGGATGATACCATTTATTGGCTAACTACAAATGAATAAGAATAAACAAGCTTTCGGCCTTGCAGCCTTCGTCAGGTTTATATCCTGTTAGTTTGCAAGCTGGTGGTACAGACCGCTTATCTGTTTTTCCTTTTGATGTTGCATGTATATAAGCTGTCTGTACCACCAGCTTGCAAACTAACAGGATATAAACCTGACGAAGGCTGCAAGGCCGAAAGCTTGTTTATTCTTATTCATTTGTAGTTAGCCAATAAATGGTATCATCCTGATTTAAAACTTCTTGTTTTTACTGATAGCTAACACGGTACAATACCCTACTGCTACTACATAATTACTAAATGTTAATTCAGTTGATTTTGTATTCTGACGTACTCTGAAAACACACCTGTTCAGACAACCTATAATTTGCTATAGGCAGCACTGAAAGCACACTGGCTCGCCCACTAACCCCTGTGTTTCCTTCCCTTTTGTTTCCTCCCCACTACCCTCTAGATTGTAAGCCCGCAAGGGCAGGGACCTCCTCCTAGTGTTTCTCATACTGCTGTAATTTTAACATGCACATGTACCAACTACACATCAACTATGTATGTATCTGTATTTATTCTATCCAATGTCATGACTGTACAGTGTCTTGTATTTCTTATGTATATTTGTTCCCCATTATTTGTTTATACTATGTAAAATGCTACGGAAGATGTTAGCGCTATATAAATAAAAAATAATAATAATAATTTTGTATAAGCATTCGTAATTACGCATGAATTTAAATGTAATTTAAGCGTATTTTCGTGTCGACTTTGACGGTAAATACCAAAGTCCCCATATATGCTATGGCTACCAAAATTGCCACATATGTTAAGAAGAATCGTGGGTACAAGTCAAAAAAAAAATTTCAAAAAGATTTTGTAGTTTTTTAGAAAATTTATTTTAAAAATGTAAAGAAAAATGGTTTTTAAACTCAGAAAATTTACAGTTTGAAAACCATTTTTCTTTGTATATTTAAAATCAATTTCCTCAAAAACTACCGGGTATTTTTGAAAGATTCCTTTTTTGACTTGTACCCACTAGTCTTCTTAACATGTAGTAATTTTGGTAGCAATACCATGTAAGGGGGCTCTGCTATTCACCGCCAAACTCGGCATGAAATTACACATAAGTTACGCATAAATTCATGCGTTATTATGAATTACACTTTTAATAAAATTACACTTTTCCCCAAAAATTCGATTATGATGCGTAAATGCGAATTACAATGCGCAATTACGCATAGGCGTCATTTCTGCTCATCACTAGTTCTCAGTAATGTACCTGGTGTAAAGTGCGGTCTGGATGACATCATTGTAAAGTCTGGATCTTTATGGTAGGTACCTCTGCATTGTGTTGAATTGCACTGCAGGATTGAAACTGAATCAATCACTCTAAATGCCATTTAAAGTGAGTCTGAAGCCACACCTCAAAATAAATAAATAAAACAAATACTCGCCTAAGAAAAGGTTCTGGATCCTATAGAGCCTTCCATTCCTACAGCCCCCATGTTCCACCGCTTGCTCCCACGTTAACAGTCTCCGACCAATGGGTCGGGGACTGCTCTCTCTTCCACTGCGGGAGGCTTCATCAGTCTTCAGGAGCCCGAGTGCTCCCGAAGATGGACCGCACCATTCTGCGCATGTGCAAACATGTTCTTTTGCACACTTGCGCATGCGCAGCATGGAGGGGCCCGTCCTCAGGAGCACTCGGGCTCCCGATGACTGCTGAAGCCTCCTGCAGTGGCAGAGAGCAGTCCTGGACCTATTGGTCAGAGACTACTAATGGGAGAGCAAGTGATGGAACATGGGGACAGGAGGAGGAACAGGAAGCCTCTATCGGACCCAAAACCTTCCCTCTGGTGAATATCTGTTTTTTGAGGGGTTTTAGGTGTGGCTTCAGACTACCTTTAAACCCCTTGGCGGATTGATTATTTCCGGATTTTAGGGTCAAAAAGTAGTACAGTTCTTTTGCATGTTTTTGGATCCTAAAACCGAGAAAAAATCATGCTGCTTGGGAGATCTGCATCAGCGCAGCACTCACTCACCTCCCTGGGATCCAGCTCTGCAGTTTTCCCTATGTCCTCCAGGTGGCACTGTAACCCTATAGTGAGAGTGCCGACTGTCGTCATGACGACACGGCAATCCCACCAGGGGTAAGCAGAGCCTTGGAGGAGAGCAAGAAGAATGGGGGCCGACATCGGGATCCCCGAGGAGGTGAGTTAAAAATTTGCACTGCGCGCATTACTCTGCATAGACCTCCAGTGGCTACCACAAGTTCAGCTCAGGGATACTGCTCCTGGCATTTTTTTTCCACCCTGATCTGGACTCGTGATTACCGCTAAGGAGGTAAAGATAAACGCAATTGCCATTCCTGGGTCATATTATAGCACAGCAACTGCAGAGCTGGGACAAGGTCCTCCAGCACCCAAGGCTGAGACACCAAAGTGCGCCCCACCATAACTCCCAGCCCAGCCGTCAAACTGATTGTTTTTAGACTAAGAGGCTCCCCAGGGCCCCCAACACCTTAATCTCTAGTTATCTGGCTTGCAGTCACTGCCATGTATCCCCTTTTCTTATTTCTCTCTGCTTCAAACACAAAAGGGGAATGATAGCTGAGTGAGTTGTGCGCCCCCTCCTACACTGCACCCTGATGCTGGAGCCTCGGTCTGGCAAGGACAGCAAGGACTATTTCCAGATCCTGAATATGTGACAGTGCTGATACAGGCACCTGCTCCATCTTATTTCCTGACCCCGTGTTCTTTCATTGGTTTTACTTCATGGTGTTAGATATTTGTCCCCAACCGATGAGAGTTTTACTATGAGGAAACGTCAGTTTCGTCTGGTAAAACACTTCTCTGAAAAGTTCTGATAATTTTAAAGGGAACCCGAGGTGAGAGGGATATGGAGACTGCCATATTTATTTCCTTGTGAAAAATGCCAGTTGCCTGGCAGCCCTGTTGATCTTCTGACATAAGTAGTGTCTGAGTCAAAACCCTGGAACAAGCATATGGTTGAACCAGCAAAAGTCAGCTGGGTAAGAGTACCTGATCTGCTGCAACCTTGTTCAGGGTCTATGGCTAAAAGTATTTGAGGCACGGGATCAAGAGGACTGCCAGATGGCAGCTGGCACTCAGGGGCGTAACAATAGACCCTGCACGGGATGCAACCGCAGTGGGGCCCAGAAGCCTCAGGGGGCCCCGTGGGGGAAAAAGTTTGAGAGACTGACAAGCAACTAAGGGCATGAAGAGAAAATGGATTCGACTCTCGCATCATTGTTATGTTGACTGCATGTGTCCACCACACAGATAAGGAATCATACACACTTTGGAATTTGTACACTGTCCCTGCTCCCTAGGGTTCATAAAAAAAATCTGTCTCACACTGCAGCAGTTCTGATGACTTCATGTACAACATTACAAACAAAGGAGTCACTGTTGGAAAAAAAAGTTGTAGACCTTCCCTCAGAAGAGATTCCTAGATTCCTATCACACACAGGCTAGTGACCTTATGGTGTCTGATTACTGGACACAGTGGAATGAGAAAGATTGATGTCTGACTGTTGCTGCCTCATTTAGAGCTTGTTGTCTCACATGGAGTCCAAGATCCTGTAATAACAGTATCAATCAGTGACATTCTGATTGCTTAGCCAAAGTTACAGTGAATATATCTTATCTTCAGCATGTCATTGTTGTTCCTCCATATAGCATGTGCTCTCATGTAGTAAAATAATATGTCTGTGTGCGTATGTATGTACTGAGAGCAGAGCTGTGATGAGGGACTTGTCGGCTGCAAGGGGCTGCAGGAAGCCCTGGGTAAGTAGATCTGGGGGTAGCATAGATTGCCTGACGTTTCCTTTAAAGAGGATCTGTAACGTCCCCTGGGGGGTACTCACCTCGGGCGTGGGAAGCCTCCAGATCCTAATGAGGCTTCCCACTAGTGTTGGGCGAACAGTGTTCGCCACTGTTCGGGTTCTGCAGAACATCACCCTGTTCGGGTGATGTTCGCGTTCGGCCGAACACCTGGTGGTGTTCGGCCAAACTGTTCGGGTTCGCCCGAACGGCTCATTGCCTGGCCGAACAGGGCCCCTGTTCGTCACGAACAGGGCCCTGTTCGCCCGAATACTGGCCCCCTATGGGGTCGCAGGCATAAGGGGGGAGCATGCCCCGATCGCGGGGGGGGTCGGAAATTCCCCCCACCCCCTCCGCTAGCGCTCCCCCCTCTGCCCGCTTCCCCATTCAAAAGTTAGGAAGTGAAACTGTACCTGTGCGGCCGGTAGTGGGTGACTGGCAGTGGGCGGCACTATGGAGAGACTGAGGAGGAGGAGGAGTCCGGAGAGTGACGCGTTGAGGGAGGCCGGGCAGTGGGCGGATCAGCAGTAGTACGGTACTACTGCTGATCCGCCCACTGCCCGGCCTCCCTCAACGCGTCACTCTCCGGACTCCTCCTCCTCCTCAGTCTCTCCATAGTGCCGCCCACTGCCAGTCACCCACTACCGGCCGCACAGGTACAGTTTCACTTCCTAACTTTTGAATGGGGAAGCGGGCAGAGGGGGGAGCGCTAGCGGAGGGGGTGGGGGGAATCTCCGACCCCCCCCGCGATCGGGGCATGCTCCCCCCTTATGCCTGCGACCCCATAGGGCCCCCAAAAGCGGGATGTTCGGGGAGTTCAGGGTTCAGCCCGAACATGCCGAACATTGCGGCCATGTTCGGCGAACTTTCCCGAACCCGAACATCCAGGTGTTCGCCCAACACTACTTCCCACGCCGTCCTCTGTCCCACGGGGGTCTTGCTGCAGCCCTCCGTGAAAGATGACGTCAATATTTACCTTCCCGGCACCTGCGCAGGCGCTCTGACGGCTGTCGGCTCCGAAGTAGGCGGAAATACCCGATCGCCGTCGGGTCTGCTCTACTGCGCAGGCGCAAGTTTCCGGCGCCTGCGCAGTAGAGCGGACCCGACTGAGATCGGGTATTTCCGTCTACTTCGGAGCCGAAAGCAGCCACAGCGCCCCCGCTGGAGCCAGCAAAGGTAAATATTGAACTGACAGTCGGGTCTGTCGCCGGCTGTTCGGAGGGCTGCAGCGAGACCCCCGTGGGACAGAGGACGGCGTGGGAAGCCTCATTAGGATCCGGAGGCTTTCCCCACTCGAGGTGAGTACCCCCCAGGGGATCTTTTTGACGTTACAGAGTCTCTTTAAGTCTAAGTGTTTTTCTCTGCATGGGGAAAACACATTGGTCCTTTTCCTGTGCAGAAAGCGAGGGGGGTGGAGGTGCCCCTTCCATAGTTTTGCAGGGGGGTCCAGTGATGTCTAGTTACGCCCTTGTTGGTACTGTTTAAAAGGAAATAAATATGGCAGTCTCCATATCCTTTTCATTTAGGGTTCCCTTTAAGCAACTCATCATGAACCAGGGATGTGGAGTCAGAACAATTTTAGGGTACCTGGAGTCGGGTAAAAAGGCTCTGACTCCAACTCCTAATACATTTGAACTGTGATTAAAGAGAAAATATGATAAAATGCTCTATTTCTCAGATAACAGTCATCATAAATAATACATATATAGCAATAGCAGTGCTTAGTCCGCAAAAATGAAATAAAAAAAACAATTTATTTGTGCTGTTCCAATAAAGCAGTCACTGTATTTATAAACTCAGATTTAAATATTTGATTGTGACTGCATATCTGATGAGCACACATGAATAAAGAATAAAGCCTGATGTGTAGTTGTGTCACTAGTAGGAATGGTCCATGAGATGCAAATAATTCTATGTTGATGCAGGTTGATGCAAATTGTGTATGCAAATGTATGCACCCTCTTTGCTCAAGAAATCAACAAATTTGGGATTGGTGACTACTAATTATGTTACACACGGACCACAGGGGGCTGGTGGAAACCTCAGGTAAGTATAAATAAGTATATATAATAAGTATAAATCCTTTTACGTTAAAGTAAACCTAATACGGCAAGGGAGAGAAAAATTGTACATACATGGAGGCTTCCTCCAGCCCCCTCCGGGCTTATCGCTCCCTCGCCATCCTCCTCTAATGCCTGGATGCAGCCCCGGGCCACCCATGAGGCGGAGTGAGGCAGGTTCCTCAGGCGGTGGAAGTTGGGGGGGCAGCGCCTGCCTGCCTTGGGTGGGGGGAGCCGCCAAGCTGGAGGAGTTAGCAGCAAGGAAGTGGAGCAGAAGTACAGTGGGCGGCATTGCAGGAAGTGACACGAGTGGTGGAATGCAGGGCAGGGTCCAGGAAGTAGGTGAGTCATTGCCCTCCCCGCGGCCTGGCTGAACTAATTGAATTTTGAACAAATCGCTGAAGTAGGAAAGCGGACGGGGGAGCCCCAGGTGAGGGGGGGGGTCCGACCCCCCTCCCCACCGCTGCGCTCGCTGCTCCCACTTCCAGACTACCTATACTGGGGGGCAATTACACTACCTATGGGGGGGGGGCGTCATCCTCACAAGTTTGACTCAGGAGGCAAAAAGTATAGAACCGGCCCTTCCTGGATCTTCTGTTATTGGCCACGGAAAGTCGTCCGGGGCGTACTGCGCATGGGTGTTCCTGCCACGTGCCCCCATTGCACTCCCATGGAGGGTTCTGCGCCTGCACAGTATGATTGCACAAACACAGATCACTGCCAGCCATGGGAATGCGATGGGGGAGCACGTGTGGCCGGACTGCACCTGCGCCAACTGGCCCTGATTGGAGGACTTTTCAGAGCCGATTACTGAATATCCAGATGGAGGAGGACTGCGAGGGAGGGATAAGCCTGGAGGGGATTTTACAATAGGCAAACACTGACACTTATATTATACATAATTATTGTAAACAATGAAGCACTTTTTTATTACATTATTTTCACTGGGGTTCTCACCAGAAACAAGCATGCAGCTAATCTTTTCAGATCTGACAATAATATCAGAATCATCTGATCTGCTACATGCTTGTTCAGGGTCTATGGCTAAAAGTATTAGAGGCAGAGGATTAGCAGGATAGCCAGGCAACTGGTATTGCTTAAAAGGAAATACATATGGCATATGGAAGCCTCCATATCCCTGTCTCTTCAGTTGTCCTTAAAATTACAGTTTCAAAAAAAAGTTCTGAAATCTTAGAAACAGATTGATGTTGGCAAGAACTACTTCCAGCAGGCAGTTACCATTTTTTTTTTTAAATCATATCGCTAAAAGTGGAAAGCACTGATGATATAAGATTCTATTCCTGCAGCATTTTTTATCCCTTAAGGGAGAAACATCTGGCAAACACTAATGATAGTCCCAGGAGAAGCAGTTCTGGCTGCAACCAAGCTTACATGCTAATTGTAATGCATTATGAAGTGTGATGTATATAAATACCAAGATCTCAAACGACTATCGGTATAGAGAGGCCAGACTGATGCCAACCTCCCAGCTGTGTCCACCCATCAATGCAATAGGAAACGAAAGCTGAATGAGTGCAAAGGTATAACACTTATACAAATCAAGCCTAAACTCTGTTGATGATCACTGTAAATAAGGTTTTTTTGAAGGTTATTCTAAGGGTTGTACACCATAACAAATTCAAAGCAAAGCCGGATGTCTGGGGTCAGGGCTGTCGCTACCATATAGGCAAAGGGGGAATTGGCCCAGGGCCCCGAGCGATGCCGGATCCCCAGGTCTCTCCCAACTTGTGCTCCCTGGACCCTCTGCACCTTTTTTGCTGCATACTAACTCTCCTGTCCTGGAATACTGCTCCACCTGTGCTCCTCACTGCTCCTCACTGCCTGCTCTTCTCTGTGACCCCTCCGCATGTCATTACGTAATAACAGGCACTGGGTAAGGGCCCGTTTCCATTATATGCAGTGCAATAGCAGCTACATAGGCGCATCGCACCGCGGGTGTCCTGAAAGCAATGCACGGAAATGGAACAGTTTCCATTGTGTGCATTGCGTGCGGAGTGATCCAAGAATCTGCAGCATGCTGCAGATTCTCGCACAGCCGCATCTGCCCGCCGCCCCCTTCATACACTTCCGCTTCTACTGATGCTGAAGTCATGCGGCCAGCAGCGGAAGTAATGCAATGCAGTTAGGTAGCCGTACTCGCATCACTCCGCAAATGGAAAAGAGCCCTTATGGTGAAGAAGAGGTGCACCTGTGAGCATAAAGATAAGGGCACAGAACAGGACTAATGGAGCATCGCCATGAGACAGGTGATTTGCTATGCTGCAAAAACAGAGCAGGTGCCCCAGGGAGCACAGTAAATTTGAGGGAGAAGATCTTGGGGGGGGGGGGGGGGGGGAGTAGTCCACCAGCCGGTTCTAGAGCCCTGGGGGGGCGAATATGCTGCAGGGGGAGGGCCCATCTCTTCATGGGGGTTTCTCATGGTTTTCTTTATTTATAAAAGCACTTAGCGAATGGCAGTTGCTCTGTCCAACTGCCAGAGAAGTGTGAAGTGTAATCAGGGAGGCTGGGCAGCATTTTTGAGTAAATTCTTTTCAGGGAGTGTCTTTATAAATAATAAAGGCCATGCTGAGAATCCTCCATGAAGAGATGGACTAGCCCCAAAACCTGTCGGTAATGTCAGATTTCTACTACCTACTCTAAGTCAATGTTGCCAACTCATCTCTTTAATTACTGACACATCTAAGTTATACAGGTTCTGGGGCTACTTACACATTATCAGCGCCTTAACTGCATCTACCTAGCCACGAAACCTGTATAATTCATATGTGTCAGTAATTAAAGGGATGACTGAGTTGGCAACATTGCTGAAAGTGGCAGCAACATAGGAGAAAATTAGTTTATCGCTCATTTTACTCTGTTCTTATTTGTATGTGTTGACATGTATTTTAAATGCTATGATTTTCGCAATAGTGGTCCTTGAAGTTTTAATGTAAACCTACAAATGTACGCTCAAAACACACCTGTTCAGGCAAGCTTAGAAGTTGCTATAGGTAGCATTAAAGGTCACTGCCTCATTCACTAACCCATGTAACACTACCCTCTAGATTGTATGCTTGCAATGGCAGGGACCTCCTCCGAGTGTTTCTTATCCTTCTGTAATTTATCATATGAACATGCACCAGTATTGGTGATGTCTTAAACCACACATCAACTATTGAACATCTCATGTACAGTGGGATGCAAAAAGTTTGGGCAACCATGTTAATTGTCATGATTTACCTGTATAAATCGTTGGTTATTACGATAAAAAAATGTCAGTTAAACATATCATATAGGAGACACACACATTGATATTTGAGAAGTGAAATGAAGTTTATTGGATTTACAGAAAGTGTGCAATAATTGTTTCAACAAAATTAGGCAGGTGCATACATTTGGGCACCACAAAAAAGAAATGAAATCAATATTTAGTAAATCCTCCTTTTGCAGAAATTACAGCCTTTAAATGGTTCCCGTATTCCAATTAGAGTCTGGATTCTGCTTGAAGGTATTTTGGACCATTCCTCTTTACAAAACATCTCTAGTTCATTCAGGTTTGATGGCTTCTGAGCATGGACAGTTCTCTTTAACTCACACCACAGATTTTCAATTATATTCAGGTCTGGGCACTGAGATGGCAATTCCAGAATGTTGTACTTGTTCCTCTGCAAGAATGCCTTAGTGGATTTTGAGAAGTGTTTAGGGCCGTTGTCTTGTTGAAAGATCAAGCCCCAGCGCAGCTTCAGCTTTGTCACTAATTCCTGGACATTGGTCTCCAGAATCTGCTGATACTGATTGGAATCCATGCGTCCCTCAACTTTGACAAGATTGCCAGTCCCTGCACTGGCCACACAGCCCCACAGCATGATGGAACCACCACCATATTTTACTGTAGGTAGCAGGTGTTTTTTTTTGGAATGCTGTGTTATTTTTCCACCATGCATAACGCCCCTTGTTATGCCCAAATAACTCAATGTTAGTTTAATCAGTCCACAGCACCTTATTCCAAAATGAAGCAGGCTTGTCCAAATGTGCTTTAGCATACCTCATGCGGCTCTGTTTGTGCTGTAGGCGGAGAAAAGGCTTCCTCTGCATGCAGCATGTCCTTGTGTAAAGAGCACCGAATGGATGAGCGATGCACAGTGACTCCATCTGCAGCAAGATGATGTTGTAGGCAGGGGTGCTCAGATACCTCTTTTTTTTAAAATCTGAATTAATTCGGATCCGGATAGCTAGAAATCCAGATCCGAATCGGATATCGGAATCCGAAACGTTCAGTATCCAAATAGATACGGATATCCGAACCCATTATCCGGGTAATTCCGAATTAATTTGGATATCTGGATAGAAAACCGGAAGTGGCCTTTAAACTGGGTTGTCCTGGGGTCTTTACTAGCTGTGGATAGAACCACAATAGTGGGAAGGACACAAGGGTGTAGCAATAGCCATAGCAGCCATAGCAGCTGCTATGGGGCCCTGGAGCAGAGGGGGCCCTGGTGGTACTTGATGTATTAAATTAAAATTAACTTTCCTGTGTTCCTCTACCCTATGATTTTGTCCCATGCACTGTATGTAGTGTAATTCGAATGTGAATTTAAATGTCCCGATTAACTCATATCCATAGGGTAGGGGCAGGTAACATTGCTCAAGAATGCCTACATCTGATGGCCCCATGAAAGATTTGCTATGGGGCCCCATAATCTTTAGCTATGCCACTGTAAGGACACCTCCAATGGAGGTGTAGTAGGCAGTGAAGAGGGGTGGAGGCACAGTGGCGTACCTAGGGAATTTTACACCCGGTGCTGATTATTTACAGACCCCCCCCCCCCCCCCCCCTAGATTTACCATTTCTGCGCAGATTTGCGTAAATCCCCTCAAGCTCACACCTAGTAGCACCCCTGCTGAGTTTTTTAACATGCCATCAGCTCCATTGTTCTCTTTCTTTTGTTCTGAAACCACAACCATTACCTGTGAGGCCCTGTGCATTTGTTTACTCTACCTCCCATCCCCCACAACCAGAGAGTTCTGTTCTTTGTGTGCCAGACTGATACTGTAATCAAGGGGCTTTTATTGGTGTTTCAATGTGCACTGTGTGGGTAGAGGTCATTGGGGTGCCCAGTGCAGTAGCAAGTCACTCGTGCTTCACTGCGCAAGCTGGACCCACAAAGTCTGCTAAGGTTTGTCATTGCCATAATACATATGATATTTATATAAACCCACGACGGACAATTTTTTTACTTCACTGTCACTGTCGCACAGACTGCTGCAGTGCAAAACAACGCTATTGGGCACAGTGAATAAAGTCCGGTGTGAACTTTCTCAGCTTGCAAAAGACACTGCACAGCGAGAGGTATTATTATTATTTATTGTATTTATAAAGCGCCAACATATTACGCAGCACTGAATATTAATTTAGGTTACAGACAATATTTAGGGGTGACATACAGCAATATGACAATACAGGAATACAAGAAAACCAGATCACACACCATAGTATGAGTACAAGGTAATGCTTAGTCAGTCACTGGAGGGGAGCATGGAGATTAGGCAAGTTAGGTTCACTCAAATGCATAGCATGGGTTCACAGTAATGGAGGTGCAGATCAGGTAGGACACAAAAGGAGGAGGACCCTGCCCAAAGGCTTACAATCTAGAGGGAGAGGTAGGGACACGAGAGGTAGGGGACCAGAGTTCAGCTGTGGGTTTAGAGCAATTGTGAGGGGTGGTAGGCCAGAGTGAAAAGGTGAGTTTTGAGGGCCTTCTTGAAGGTGTTGAAGGAGGGGGCTGCCCTAATGGGTGGAGGTAGGGAGTTCCATAGTGTTGGAGCGGCTCTTAAGAAGTCCTGGAGGCGTGCATGGGACTGGGTGATGCGGGGGACGGTCAGGCGAAGTTCATTGGAGGAGCGGAGTGAGCGGCTTGGTGTGTATCGATAACGTTTATAGATATTGGTTTCGCGCAAAAAATCTCGTTTGCGCGCGAAAACATTATCGTTTCACGTGAAAATTCTCGATCGCGCAAAACCAAAAATTCTTTTTTCTTTTTCAGTGTTTCAAACTTTACAGAGTTTACAGCGTTTGCAGACCCAGTGTCCATTGTCCCTGCATTTGGCACAGGTGAATTTTTGACATGTTGCACAGGTAAACCTGCTGCAGCTCTCTTGCACCTGGCACTGTGTTGTCTGTACAGTCCCTGGCACAGCAGCTGCAACAGCTTCAGCAGCCCGCCTTTGTGCCAATATTTCCTTGTGCTGCATGAATCGGCAACCGAGTTCCTTAGCTAGAAGACTCAGAAACAATCTTCTTTTGCCTGTCCACCCTGTACATGCCTTGTACAAAATGTAGGCATTCACCGCCGCCAGGTCCAGCATATTGTAAAAAACTGCTACTGGCCACCTGCGTGTTGCTGCTCTTACGGAATACATCCGTGCGTTCCTTGGGTCCTTGAAGATCAGTTAGAGTGGGCGCTGGGCGCAAATATGCAGAAGTGATGTCACTTCCGCATATCGGCGGTGTCCGCTAGGTGCTAGCGCCCACTCTAACTGGTCAGGGCACCCCTGGAAATAGATTGGGGCACCCCAGAAAATTTTTGGGGCATGGGCCCCCCAAAATAGCGCTAGCGACGCCACTGAGCACTGGTGTAAAATTCAGTGCAGTTTCTAGGCTAAAATGCACCCAGGGCGAGGGTGTAAAAATTGCGCCCCCCCCCCCCCCCCAAAGCAAGGTATGGGTGCCCGCAGTATAGGTTAGCCAGGTCTAGTTGCACTCAGTATAGATTCCCCCAGTATAGGTAGCCCAGAATAGGTACCCCAGTATAGGTAGCCAGCTATAAGTCCCCCCAGTATAGGTAGCCAGGCATAGGTGAGCCAGTATAGTTGCTTCCGGTATAGGTTAGCCAGGTAGGTGCCTCCAGTATAGGTAGCCAGTATAGTTGCCCCCAGTATAGGTTAGATAGGCAGGCGCCCCCGGTATAAGTTAGATAGGTAGGTGCCCCCAGTACAGGTTAGTACAGGTTAGCTAGGTGGTTGCCTCTAATATAGGTAGCCAGAATAGTTGCCCCCAGCATAGGTTAGATAGGTAGATGCCCCCAGTATAGGTTAGTTAGGTAGGTGCCTCCAATATAGGTAGCCAGTATAGTTGTCACCTGTATAGGCTAGCTAGGTAGGTAGGTAGGTGCCCCCAATACAGGTTAGATACGTTAATGTTCCCACTATAGGTTAGATAGGTAGCTGCCTCCCAGTATAGGTTAGATAGGTAGGTGCCCCCAGTATAGGTTAGATAGGTAGGTGCCCCCCAGTATAGGTTAGATTAGGTAGCTGCCCCCCAGGTTAGATAGGTAGGTGCCCCCAGGATAGGTTAGATAGGTAGCTGCCCCAGTATAGGTTAGGTAGGTGCCCCCCATGATGGAGGGGGGAGCCTCAGCCGCGGGGAGGGCAGCCCAACCTCTCCCTCCCTTCCTCTCCCCAGCCGCCCCCCGTGCTCCCCCCTCAGACTGCAAAGCAATGGGCAGGGAAGCGCTATACAAAACTACTCACCTCCCTGGTTCCAATCGCTACTCACTCGCCGCCAGTCTCCTCTCTGCATAGACGCTGATACACACGCTGCTTCCTGTGTGTGTATCAGCGTCTACTCTGTGCAGAGAGGAGACTGGCGGCGAGAGAGCAGCGATTGGAATCAGGGAGGTGAGTCGTTTTGTATAGCGCTTCCCTGCCCATTGCTTTGCAGTCCGAGGGGGAAGCACGGAGGGCGGCCTGGGAGAGGAAGGGAGGGAGAGGTCGGGCTGCCCTCCCCGCGGCTGCGGCTCCCCCCTCCATCACAGCGCCCCCCCTCCCAACAGCGCTCAGGGCGCCTGCACGGCCCTAGAAACGGCCATGGTAAAATTATACACACATTCACATACCTTCATGTTGTTATAGTCTGTTATCGTGTTGGGTTTCCTGTTTCTGCCATCACCGATCGTCACGTCTTGGTGCATGGAACTTAGAACACACACAGTCTTGTTTTTTTTAGGTGCATAAATTGTCAAGGATACACTGCCACTTCTAAGCACTGAAGTGGAGAATACCTCTCGCTGTGCAGTGTCTTTAGCAAGCTGAGGAAGTTCACGCCGGACTTTATTCACCGTGCCCAATAGCGTTGTTTTGCGCCGCAGCAGTCTGTGCGACAGTGACAGTGAAGTAAAGAAATTGTCCGTCGTGACATTTCTCCCATCATCCAAAAATGGCTCCATCAGATTCATGACCACGTTCTCTGCCAGCCTCTCTCCCTTCTGACGACTGGGGTCCAGGGGCGGACTGACAACTCATGGGGCCCCCGGGCAATAGGAGATTATGTGGCCCCCGTACCAGTGTTTCCCACCTTTCACGTTATATTTTTACAGACTAAGATATAATAATTTATTGACAACAGTAAATATGTTGTGATATTGTACACTGACAAAAAACCCTGCCAAAAAATGGGTGTGGTCACACAACAGAATGTGGGCGTGGTCATGGGTGGGGCAAAATATACATGACCTTAGCAGTGGTGTAAAAGGTCTGCCGGGGAAGTTTGAACTCTGCCATAGTGATTCCCCCCAAAATACATGTAATCTGACAGCATTTCACCAAAATCCATGCAATATGGCAGAGGTTCCTCCAAAATACAGATAATATGGCAGTCGTTCCCCCAAAATAGACGTTATCTGGCAGCAGCGGTTCCCCCAAATACACATAATTTGGCAGCGGATCACCAAAAATACATGTAGCAGCAGTGGTTCCCCCTAAAATACACAGAATCTGGAAGCAGCAGTTCCCCCATTATACACAATCTGGCAGCAGTTCCCCAAAAATACACATAATCTGGCAGCTGTTTCTCAAAATACACTTAATCTGGCAGCAGCAGTTCCCCAAAATAGTTAATCTGGCAGCAGTTCCCCCAAAATAGGTGCCCCCAGTGTAGGTAACCAGGTCAAAAGGTATTCCAAGTGGAAGTATCCAGGTCTATAGGTTTTCCCAGTGCAGGTATCCAGGTCTATAGGTGTCCCCAGTATAAGTAGCCTAATCTACAGGTGTCCCCAGAATATATAACCAGGTCTATAGATGTCCCCAGTTAAGATAGCCAGGTCTATAGGTGTCCCCAGTATAGGTAGCCAGGTCTACAGGTGTCTCCAGAATAGGTAGCCAGGCCTATAGGTGTCCCCAGTACAGATAGCCAGGTCTATAGGTGTCTCCTGTATAAACAGCCAGGTCTTTAGGTGTCCCCAGTATATGTAGCCAGGTGTATAGGTGTCCCCAGTATAGCCAGATCTATAGGTGTCCCCAGTATATACAGCCAGGTCTATAGGTGCCCCCAGTATATGTAGCTAGGTCTATAAGTGCCCCCAGTATATGTAGTCAGGTGTATAAGTGCCCCCAGTATATGCAGCCAGGTGTATAGGTCTCCCCAGTATATGCAGCCAGGTGTATAGGTGCCCCCAGTATATGCAGCCAGATGTATAGGTCTCCCCAGTATAGCCAGGTGTATAGGTCTCCCCAGTATATGCAGCCAGGTGTATAGGTCTTCCCAGTAGATGTAGCCAGGTGTATAGGTCTCCCCAGTATATGCAGCCAGGTGTATAGGTGCCCCCAGTATATGCAGCCAGATGTATAGGTCTCCCCAGTATAGCCAGGTGTATAGGTCTCCCCAGTATATGCAGCCAGGTGTATAGGTGCCCCCAGTATATGCAGCCAGATGTATAGGTTTCCCCAGTATAGCCAGGTGTATAGGTCTCCCCAGTATATGCAGCCAGGTGTATAGGTGCCCCCAGTATATGCAGCCAGGTGTATAGGTCTCCCCAGTATATGCAGCCAGGTGTATAGGTCTCCCCAGTATAGACAGGTCTGTAAGTGCCCCCAGTATATGCAGCCAGGCTTGTAGGTGTCTCCAGGAGGGGAGACAGCCAGTGAAGGAGGGCGATGGGCATAGCAGCGGAGAAGGGGGGAAGTTCCCCCCCCCCTTCTCTCACCTTGGGGCCCCCCTTCCTGGCTCTCCCCTCCGTAATCTGCAAAGTGTCGCACAGCTGGAAGCGGCTGACAGAGGGCGGAGACTTACCGCTGTTCAGCCACCGGAGGGAACGCTGATCTGTGTGCCGCTAGTCTGGCCCACACTAGCGGCACACAGATCAGCGCTCCCTCCGGTGGCTGAACAGCGGTAAGTCTCCGCCCGCTGTCAGCCGCTTCCAGCTGTCCGACACATTACAGATTACGGAGGGGAGAGCCAGGAAGGGGGGCCCCAAGGTGAGAGAAGGGGGGGGGGAAACTTCCCCCCTTCTCCGCTGCTATGCCCATCGACCTCCTTCACTGGCTGTCTCCCCTCCTGCTCAGGGTTCTCTGGTGGGTGACGGGCCCCCCCCTGACCACGGGCCCTCGGTCCGTGCCCGAGTGCCCTTATGGTCAGTCCGCCCCTGCTGGGGTCCTTTCCCAAGTAAGGAGATGCATTGCAGACATATTTGGTCTCCAAATCCGAGGCCATCCAGAACTTGATCCCAAATTTGTCTGGCTTGGTTGCAATGTACTGTGTGAATGGACAACGAACCTTGGTAGGGAACAGTTGTTCATCTATGGTCATGTGTTCTCCTGGAGTGAAACTCTCAGCACAGTTCTTCTTGAAGCGTGTCCAGATGTCGGAGATTGCAGCAAATTTGTCTGTTTTCACCCGTTCTTCTCACGTGTCCTTGTCATCAAATCGAAGGTGTTGCATAATTGAAATTACCGTTTTCGCGCGAATTTTCACATTGTGCGCGATTGCGAATTTTCGTGCTAAACGAGAATGTTTTCGCGCGCAAACGCGCATTTTCGCGTGAAAACGATATCGATTTTGTGGTAAAGTTCGTGTTTGCGTGCGAAAAACGTTATCGTTTCGTGTGAAAATTCGCGATTGCGCGCAATGCGAGAATTCGCACGAAAAGAGCCGTGCTAACAGTTAGCACTCTTTTGTGAATCAAGCCCCATATCTGCTACAGGCAACCCTACCCCCACCTCTGTTTCAAATCAGACACTTTGGGCTTGATTCACAAAGCGGTGCAAACACTTTGCACGCCTGTGAAAACCCCTTTATCACGCCTAAACTCAGTTTAGGCATGATAAGAAGAAACTCGCGTGAATTTTCCGCGCGCAAAGTTTTGTGCGCGCAACCGCGCGCGCGCAGCGCCCCCCGCTTCGCGCGAAGCTCCCATTAAGCCCTATGGGACTTTGCGCGCGCGTACGCGCGGAAACTTCGCGCGAGTTAGAGCACAAAGCAGTGATAACTTTGCTGGTGCAAAGGTTATCACGCCTAAAGTCTTTTAGGCGTGATAACTGAGTTATCACCGCTTTGTGAATCGAGCCCCTTGTCTACACTTCAGAGTCCTCTACACTTCACACTATTTGTGTACAAACATACATTGGAGACTGAAGTGTAGTGTTAGCAAGTTTTCATTGTATTCATGTCATTGTATCAGCAACTTTTCATTCTGTTTTCACACAATCGTTTATAAAAGACTTGAGTTTCCATATATTGTGAATGTGTGTCTGTAATATTTGCAGGTCACTTAATGTGGGGTGTGGGATATTTTGTATAGATACGGCAGGCATGTCTGAGGGTGCGTTTCCACTAGTGCGGTGGGAAATCGCCGCGGATTCTCCGTGGACGAATTTGCATGCAGGAGCGAAATCGCATGCGGTTGTATGCGAATTTGACCGCGACTTCGCATACGATTTCGCATGGATGACGCTGTGTGCGAATTTAACCATGTCAGTGCCTGTGTGCTTTTTCATTGATTCCATGCGAAATTGTATGCGAATTCGCATGAAAATTCGCATGAAAAAACACCATGCGAATTACCTATTAAATACATTGTATGCGAATCGCATGCGTGTGTGCGGTGTCCGAATTCGGATGGCTCTGCTGAGCAGATTTTTCCTGCACAAGAAAACGCTCCGTTTTCCTGACAAGTGGACACAGGCTTATTCACTTTTATTGGTTATGCGAATTTGCATGCGGGGAACGCATGCGAATTCGCGTTAGTGGAAACACACCCTGAAGGTTTCCAAGTCTTCACACAGCTACTTTGTGTAAAGAAATGGAAATGTGGAGGCCTCACAGGTAATGGGTGGTTTGCACAACAATAGATTGAAGATAATCAACCCTGAAGACCTGTGAACATCTCAGCAGGGGTGAATAACACCTCTAGCCTTGCAACAGAAAATAGAAAACTCGGTAATTCTAGTGTTAAAGGACTTCCGAGGCCAAATGTAGAAAAAAAAATGAAAAAAATTATATACCTGCATCAGTTTGGAAGGCACGGAGGACGCCGTCAGCACCCTCCGTGCCGTTCCGCCGGTTCCCCGCCACTCAGTAGCCCCACGAACGGCTCCCGACATCAATGCCCGGGTCGGGCTCTGCTGCCTGTACAAAGATGGCCGCCGGAGCTGGCCGCGGCTGCGCAGTCCGCATAGTATGTAATGTAATGTAACAGGCTGTTTCCTGTAGCGTGGATTGGGGGGTTGGCCCTAGAGCTGCGCAGCCGCACTCGCGGCTATGCGGACTGCGCAGCCGCTGCCAGCTCATGCAGCCATGTTTGTGGAGGCAGGAGAGCCCGACCCGGGCCGTGAGGTCGGGAGCCGTTCGGGGGGCTACTGAGCTGCATTTTTTCCTTGCACGGGAAGCGGTGGAGGGAGCAGAGGAGGCCACTGAGAACTGGCTGCCTGAACAGGCCTCAGTGTCGGCAGGAGTGGCAGAGGGGGTTCTGGCGCTCTGAGTCTGACCACTGCCAGGGCCAGCTTGCTGTGAACAGGAGTGCTGGTGGGGGTGGAAGTCTCTGTTGTAGAGCTGGTGGTGGCCTGCTCATCCACCATCAGCTGGAAAATGGCCGCTACGCGCTGCTGCGCCTCTGCAGCGTGACTATCCCTAACAGCTGGACGGCCAGTGGTTAGCTGCAGAATGGACGATGATGCGGCAGAACTGCTGATGGTGGTCGCAATGTTGTTCCCTCTCCTCTTGGCCTTGCTGCCCCTCCCCGGCTGCCAGTGCCAGCAGACATAGTACAACTTATATGTGAGTATGTCACCAGATGATGTGGGGTACTTGTACTTTATTAAAATCAGGGTTGGACTTTAAAGAAAATCAGCACAAAGTGACAGACAGCAGAGTAGAAGACAGTGCACACTAACTGTCTAACTGTCACACTGACACTGCTCAGCACAGCAGCACTGCAGTAATCTGTAGTAAGCTAACACAGTACTACTCTAACAACTAACTAGCACTGCAGTACTACTAACTACACAATAACACAGTAATCCTATTCCCTAACCTATACTGTAGCTAGGGCTAATAGCAGGCAGCAGCAGGCCTGGCCTGCGCAAACACAGGACCTAACTAGCAGCTGCTGCAGTACACAGAGTCTGACTGTCACTGAATGATATCAAACATTTACACAAGTTAGCTAACTAAAATAACAATAGAACAATAGTGTAGTGAAGGTGTTTAGCACTCAAAAGCTTTAGGTTCATCACTGTATACAGTACTTGCTAGTAGGGATGCTCGGAAAATTCCGCGGAATTATAAATTCCGTGATTCCGGCCGGAATTAGGTCAATTCCGATAGTCAAATCGGAATTCCTATCCCTCTCAAACGGAATTCCGCGGAAATTTTTTAATTCTCTCTCTCTCTCTCCTTCTTCTTCCTCCTCCTCCTCCTCCTCCTCCTCCTCCTCCTCCTCCTCCTCCTCCATCCATCCATCCATCCATCCATCCATCCATCTCATGCAGTAGGGAATTGCAGATTTTCAAAACAGCTTATATACCATAGCTGGGATTTGAACCCAGAACCTAGTGTGTAGTAGGTATCTGTCTTACCCTCTAGACCATGACCCACACTACATGCTAAAGCTGCCGGTAGCATAAACCATACTTCCATTATGATCAATTCGATAGAAAAAGTAGCATGATTAAGGATTTGTACTTTTTGAAAAGCATGCTTATTTATATACCATAGCTGGGATTTGAACCCAGAACCTAGTGTGTAGTAGGTATCTGTCTTACCCTCTAGACCATGACCCACACTACATGCTAAAGCTGCCGGTAGCATAAACCATACTTCCATTATGATCAATTCGATAGAAAAAGTAGCATGATTAAGGATTTGTACTTTGTGAAAAGCATGCTTATTTATATACCATAGCTGGGATTTGAACCCAGAACCTAGTGTGTAGTAGGTATCTGTCTTACCCTCTAGACCATGACCCACACTACATGCTAAAGCTGCCGGTAGCATAAACCATACTTCCATTATGATCAATTCGATAGAAAAAGTAGCATGATTAAGGATTTGTACTTTTTGAAAAGCATGCTTATTTATATACCATAGCTGGGATTTGAACCCAGAACCTAGTGTGTAGTAGGTATCTGTCTTACCCTCTAGACCATGACCCACACTACATGCTAAAGCTGCCGGTAGCATAAACCATACTTCCATTATGATCAATTCGATAGAAAAAGTAGCATGATTAACGATTTGTACTTTTTGAAAAGCATGCTTATTTATATACCATAGCTGGGATTTGAACCCAGAACCTAGTGTGTAGTAGGTATCTGTCTTACCCTCTAGACCATGACCCACACTACATGCTAAAGCTGCCGGTAGCATAAACCATACTTCCATTATGATCAATTCGATAGAAAAAGTAGCATGATTAAGGATTTGTACTTTTTGAAAAGCATGCTTATTTATATACCATAGCTGGGATTTGAACCCAGAACCTAGTGTGTAGTAGGTATCTGTCTTACCCTCTAGACCATGACCCACACTACATGCTAAAGCTGCCGGTAGCATAAACCATACTTCCATTATGATCAATTCGATAGAAAAAGTAGCATGATTAAGGATTTGTACTTTTTGAAAAGCATGCTTATTTATATACCATAGCTGGGATTTGAACCCAGAACCTAGTGTGTAGTAGGTATCTGTCTTACCCTCTAGACCATGACCCACACTACATGCTAAAGCTGCCGGTAGCATAAACCATACTTCCATTATGATCAATTCGATAGAAAAAGTAGCATGATTAAGGATTTGTACTTTTTGAAAAGCATGCTTATTTATATACCATAGCTGGGATTTGAACCCAGAACCTAGTGTGTAGTAGGTATCTGTCTTACCCTCTAGACCAGGGGTCCCCAAACATTTTGGGTTGAGGGCCGGGTCAACATACTTCAGACCGCTGGTGGGCCGGAGTAAACATAAAATGATGTAGAAGTCTTTGCGGACCAGACAGTGAAGCATACCCAGGTGACAATCTGCAAGCCAATTGGACAGCAGTGTCACCTGATGTGGAATTTGATTGGAAACCAGCAAAATTTCTGCTTTCTGGCTTCCATGTGGATGGGGGGTGCTGCACTGCTATTCCATATGTGGACCACCAATATTTAAAGATGTAGCTGACTGCATTTATAAGCAATACATTTTCTGTGTGGGGGGCCGGTAAGAAAGCCTTAGGGGGCCACATTCGGCCCGCGGGCCTTAGTTTGAGGACCACTGCTCTAGACCATCAACCACACTCAGGGCCAGGCTTTAGCATGTAGTGTGGTCAGAGGTGGGACAAGGTCCTTCAGCACCCAAGGCTGAGACAGCAAAGTGCGCCCCCCCATCCCTCCCACCCCAGCTGTCACACACTGATTGCTATTACACTAAGAGGTGCCCCAGGCCCCCCCCACCCCCAACACCTTAATCTCTACTTATCTGGCTTGCTGTCGCTGCCATGTATCACCTTTTCTTATTTCTTTCTGCTTCAAACACAATTGGGAATGACAGCTGAATGAATTGTGCACCCCCTCCTACACTGCGCCCTGAGGCTGCAGCCTCTCCAGCCTCAGCCTTACTAGTGGGTAAGACAGATACCTACTTCCATGCAGTGTGGTTCATGGTCTAGAGGGTAAGACAGATACCTACTACACACTAGGTCCTGGGTTCAAATCCCAGCTATGGTATATAAGCATGCTTTTCAAAAAGTACAAATCCTTAATCATGCTACTTTTTCTATCGAATTGATCATAATGGAAGTATGGTTTATGCTACCGGCAGCTTTAGCATGTAGTGTGGGTCATGGTCTAGAGGGTAAGACAGATACCTACTACACACTAGGTTCTGGGTTCAAATCCCAGCTATGGTATATAAGCTGTTTTGAAAATCTGCAATTCCCTACTGCATTGGATGGATGGAGAGAGGGAGAGGGGGAGAGAGGGAGAGAGGGAGAGAGGGAGAGAGGGAGAGAGGGAGAGAGAGAGAGTAAAATTTTTCCGACGGAATTCCACGGAACTGACCCGGTATACCGTCGGAATGGAACGGTAACGGAATTTCTATATGTCGGAGTGCGGAATTGTAACGGAAATCGGCTATTCCGACCATGCCTGCTTGCTAGGCCAGCAGCACTGGAGCATGTCTCTCAGTGAGCAGTCACACAAGCAAGGACAAGATTTCTCATCATGGCACCCCTTCTTATATACAGGAGGGGCTGGCCAGGGTTCCCTTATGTGATTGGTTGCTAGGGCTTAGGCTGGGAGCCCTCTGATTGGCTCAATGAGGTCAGGAGGGGCTGGCCAGGGTTCCCTTCTGTGATTGGTTGCTAGGGCTTAGGCTGGGAGCCCTTTCATTGGCTCAATGACGTCATGGAGTCATCTCCATGGTTACAGTATCTGGATTCGGATATCCGTACTAAGTATCCAACTGGATTCCGGATTTCAGATAGATATCCGAGTTAACTTGGATAGTGCTATTCGGATTTACACAGATATCCGGAATCTGAATCCGAGTTCGGATAGCGGAAAAAGTTCGGATTATCTGGGAAGTCGGATATCCGGAATCCGGATGAGCACCACTGGTTGTAGGTCTTTGGTGCTGGTCTGTGGATTGACTATGACTGTTCTCACCATTCGTTGCTTCTGTTTATCTGAGATTTTTCTTGGTCTTCCACTTCGAGCCTTAACTTGAACTGAGCCTGTGGTCTTCCATTTCCTCAATATGATCCTAACTTTGGAAACAGACAGCTGAAATCTCTGAGACAGCTTTCTGTATCCTTCCCCTAAACCATGATGGTGAACAATCTTTGCCTTCAGGTCATTTGAGAGTTGTTTTGAGACCTCCATGTTGCTGCTCTTCAGAGAAAATTAAAAGAGGAGGGAAACTTACAATTGACCCTCTTAAATATTCTTTCTCATAATTGGATTCACCTGTGTATGTAGGTCAGGGGTCACTGAGCTTACCAAGCCAATTTGAGTTCCAATAATTCATTCTAAAGGTTTTGGAATCAATAAAATGACAACAGTGCCCAAATGTATGCACCGGCCTAATTTTGTTTAAAACATTATTGCACACTTTCTGTAAATCCAATAAACTTAATTTCACTTCTCAAATATCACTGTGTGTGTCTCCTATATGATATATTTAACTGACATTTTCTTATCGTAATAACCAACGATTTATACAGAAAAAAACATGACAATTAACAAGGTTGCCCAAACTTTTGCATCCCACTGTATCTATGCTCCCCACTATTTGTTACAGCACTACATAAGATGTTGGCTCTATATACATGCAAAATAATAATAATGTTCCCACATGCTTGTTTCAGGTGTGTGATTCAGACACTACTGATTTCAGAAAGATCATCAGGACAGCCAGGCAACTGGTGTTCTTTGAAAGGAAATAAATATGGCAGCACGGTGGCGTAGTGCTTAGCTCTCTCGCCTTGCAGCGCTGGGTCCCTGGTTCGAATCCCAGCCAGGGCACTATCTGCAAAGAGTTTGTACGTTCTCTCTGTGTCTGTGTGGGTTTCCTCCGGGCACTCCGGTTTCCTCCCACATTCCAAAAACATACAGATAAGTTAATTGGCTCCCTCTAAAATTGGCCCTAGACTACAGTACTTACACTTCATAATATAGACATATGGCAATGGTAGGGATTAGATTGTGAGCTCCTTTGAGGGACAGTTAGTGACAAGCTATATATATATACACTGTACAGCGCTGCGTAATATGTCGGCGCTATATAAATACTAAATAATAATAATAAAAAATAATAATAATATGGCAGCCTCCAAATCCCACTCACTTCAGGTGTCCTTTAAAAGCCCTCTAATCACCGGTAGACTTAGGGACGGTCACTGTGGGGGAACCACGGTAACCTGTGTTGACAGAGATGAGACCAGGAGCCAAATGGTGCAGTATCATAAGATATAGGGATAGCTCAATAGTACAAGAGTAATTATACTCACACAGGTGGGTTGTAGAACCTCCAACAACTGTATATCACCTACAGGGAAAACACCGTCCCCGCTCAGTACTCCAGGTCCTGCCGGAGCTGAGTGGTCCTGGGGTCTTTACTAGCTGTGGATAGAACCACAATAGTGGGTAGGACACAAGGGTGTAGCAATAGCCATAGCAGCCATAGCAGCTGCTATGGGGCCCTGGAGCAGAGGGGGCCCAGGTGGTACTTGATGTATTCACAATTAACTTTCCTGTGTTCCTCTACCCTATGATTTTGTCCCATGCACTGTATGTAGTGTAATTCGAATGTGAATTTAAATTTCCCAATTAACTCATATCCATAGGGTAGGGGCAGGTAACATTGCTCAAGAATGCCTACATCTGATGGCCCCATGAAAGATTTGCTATGGGGCCCCATAATCTTTAGCTATGCTACTGTAAGGACACCTCCAATGGAGGTGTAGTAGGCAGTGAAGAGGGGTGGAGGCACAGTGGCGTACCTAGGGAATTTTACACCCGGTGCTGATTATTTACAGACACCCCCCCCCCCCCCCCCCCCCCCAAAAAAAAATATTTTTTTGATGGGAGGGTTGATGGGTTGGGGCGCCAAATGTATCGCTGCAAATTTTGGGGGGTCTCTTGGGGAAAGGGAGTCGTCAGGATGTGGACGGAGCTAACCATTATCAAACTCAGTACTCTATACAGTGCTGCAGAAGATATCAATGCTATATAAATACACAATACTAAATATGGTAAACATTAGACTATGTCTATGGTACGATTAGACTGTGAGCTCCACTGAGGACAGTCATAGGAGGAAGGAGGGATAAAGAGGTAAAGACACAAGACAGAGAGCCTGGTGGGAGAGGAGAAATGGCAGGAAGATATCTCGCCAGGACTGCAGACATCACCAGTGCTGTTTGGCAGGGACATGCTGTTAAAAGAAGCCACTAAAATCTGTAGAGAGGAAAGGGTCCTCAGGGAAGACAACAGGGTGGGAGGGGGGAGCTGGGAAAAGCTGCAAATTAATCAAGCTAATCTAAATTGCCTGGAGCTTGCTTCTCTGCTCACTACATAAGTCAGCTGTCAGCACCTACTGTATATCACTGGCGTCTGCAACAGCAGACTGCCCTGCATTATTGATAAATTACTCTGATCAGGGTAAATAATCAATAGTCCAGGGCACTCTGGTATTACAGCAGCCAGTGCTCATGGCTACTAATGACAGGCAACTTCTGAAGCATTAAGCACATCCTGCCACCTCTCCCTGCTAATGTCCCAGCTGCAGCACAGCAATCTTTCTCTCTACTCACCCTGCTACTTTGCACATTCACTCACTGCAGGCTGTGTAGCAAGCAAGGAGATACATTGGCCACGGGACAGGAAGGGGGAGGGGTGCTACATCTAGTGCAGGAAGTAGTACAGTCCCCTGCACTGCCTGCTGCTATTTTCCTAAATATTGCCCAATCTATGAGAAAAGGTCCCAGGTGGAAGAACACAGTGACTGAGCACCACAGCGGCACCCCTAGCCATGGCTACACCCGGTGCTGTGAGCACCTGCAGCCCTATTGTAGGTACGCCACTATGGAGGCACCCAAAATATGTATCTCTCAAAGTAAAATATTGTAGAATAAAGTATAAGTGGTATCTTACCTCTCCAAATGTCTTGAATAAACCTTACCTGATCTAAATCCTCGTTGTCTGGTTTGGATCATCTGGAGAGGTTAGATGTTCTCATACACTTTATTTTATCATATTTTACTTTGAGATCTAAGAGATATGTATTTTGGGGGCACCCTCAGCCCTCTACATTGACTTTAATCACCGGGACCATTTCAAGATTTCCAGGAATACCCTTTGGATCATTCGACAAAAGAGCACCATAATCAGAATGTTCTGTTAGGTAACATGGGGGACGGATGCCTTTTTTGTATCTCTAGCTAAACTTTTTTCTTTTTCCACCAAAGAAAGAAAGAAAACGATACAAATCCCATAGAAATGGTCAATGCTTCAGTATTTAACGGCAACATGACGAAAGAGTCCATCATGAGCATCAAAACATCTGATCTCATACGGTTGTCCTTTCTGATGGTGATGGTAGCTGGTGCCTTTATCTTCTTCTGCCTCACCGTGACTATGCTTTATATCATTTTCACGGCTCAAGACCTGCGCTTCAACACCCGATACATCCTCCTGGCCTTCATGCTCATCAATGACAGCTTATATCTCATTCTTTGCTTTTGCTTGTACATGCCTGCCGTGCAGGCAATACCTATACCGATGCCTTTGTGTTTTGTGTTATACACGGTGACGGTGGCTACATTTATTGGAACACTGTACTACCTGGCAGCCATGTCCTTCGAGTGCTATATTGCCATCTGCCTACCTTTTAGGCACTGTGTCATTTGTACACCTCAAAGAGCCATGCAAGTGGTGGTTGCCGTATGGGTTGTTTCAACAATCCCTTATGTAGTAGAGTCAGTGATCATAGGGATCACCCTCAAAGACCCTTTACATACGCAAATGGTTTGCTTTACGACATATTTGTTGGTGAACACTATCCAAACCATCATACGGCTCCTGAATCTTGTTTTATGCTTCACCTTTGTAGGACTAACCATACTCTTTTCCTACATTAAAATCATGTCAGTGGCTTTTAGTAAGAACTCACAACAAACATCTTCTGCCTCCAAAGCTGGGAAGACAGTTCTGATCCATGGTGTCCAACTGTTCCTTTGCATGTGTTCCCTGCTTTCCAACTTGGCTGAAGTAGGGCTTGGAAAAGTTGTTGATTTTTTGCCGGTATGTAATTTTATTGTTTTTACCTATCTGCCGAGGTTCTTGAGCCCTTTGATCTATGGAATACGAGATGCTGCATTGAGCAAACACATAAGAAAACATCTGCCCACACACCTCAAAAAAAGGATATGTGTATAAATTGGATTTGTTGAATTGTTTCCCATTTCATCTTATTCTTATTGCCTATTTGCTGGGTTCCTGAGCCCTCTGATCTACGGAATATGAGATGTGGCATCAAGGAGACATAAAAGAAAGCATTTTGACTAAGCCTAAACAATGGTTTCCTGATGGATCTGTTGTGTTGGTAGCTATTGGTCATAAGACACTACGCAACAGGGTGGCTAAAAGTTTCCGGGTCATAGCCCATCATAGCTCATCAGCAAACGTTCTTCCACAGGCCTCTCTCATCAACAAGACACTTCCATCTTCAGAACTGCTGCCCACTTAGTATGTATCATTTTTACACCATTCTGAGCAAATTCTAGAGCACTGAGAACTCCGAGGTCGAAGCCGTAAAAAAGGGTGCACCTTGGAAAGAAGGGCGCCACCACAAGCGCTCATTATAAAGGTCATTTATGTAAAGCCGCAATTTGTATAGCGGGAAGCCTCAGTGCCCATTATTTTATCGGGCCCCCCAGATGCCCAAATTTCCCATCTACATCAACAGCACTGAGGTGGCCAGAGTACCCTGCGCTCGCCTTCTGGGCACCACCATCTTCCGCGATCTCTGTTGGAGGGCCATCATTACGGCAACCCAGCGGAAAGCCCAACAGAGACTCCTCTTCCTCCGCCAACTGCGGAAGTTCAGCATGGCACAGGAGATTCTAACTTGTTTCTATTCCGCCACCATTGAATCGATCCTCTGCTCCTCCATCTTGGTCTGGTATGCGGGAGCCACCGCCAGCGACAGGCACAAACTACAGAGGATCATCAGGTCGGCGGAGAGGATCATTGGGAGACCTCTGCCTCCACTTGACTTCCTGTATAACACAAGGCTGTGTGCCAGGGCACTTAAGATCGCAAGTGACCCCTCACACCCAGGCCACTGTTTTTTAACCCCACTACCATTGGGCTGTAGACTTCGGGCCATCCCCACCAAAACCACCAGACACAAGAACTCTTTCTCCCTTCGGCCGTTAGTCTCCTGAACTCCCTTAACATTCTTCCACTCTCTATCAAAGCCCTACCACCGGCAAAGTAGTGGGCTGCAAAATAACACATTTCCTTGTCAAACAACCAGCCACCAGTCACCACATTTAAATTGCTTAGCTTTTCCCGCACCCTTGGTAGACTTCAACAAGGACTTCAGCAATGTTTTTTCTGCTTCTGTAAATGCTTACTGACGCTAAATGTATTGTGCATCTGTGTGTATTTGTGCATCTACATACTTGAGTATGATGTATTACGGTCATGATCCTACTTAATCCTACCTAAACCGCCGTATCCCTGCGGCTGCAAACTATCTAAACCCCCCTAACTCACCCTCCCTCTCCCTAGCAAAACCCACGACTTTCTTGATCGGGATTTTACTGCCCTAAGCGCTTCCGTGTGAGGCAGAGCTATGAGCTGCAGCTCTGCCTCACACGTGCCTGTCAGCGGCGGATCTCCGCCTCTCCCCCGCCCCTCTCAGCAAAGGAAGACTGAGAGTGGTGGGGGAGAGGTGGAGATCCGGCCTGACAGACGCGTGTGAGGCAGAGCTGCGGCTCATAGCTCTGCCTCACACGGAAGCGCTGCACGGATCGCCCCCCCGGGGATTTAGGGGGGATTTAGATAGATTACAGCCGCGGGAATGCGGCGGTTTAGGTAGGACAAATGTATTACACAGGATTGTTTAATAAAAAAAGGATTTTTAAGAGGCTTCAGAGTCTCTTTAAGTTTTTGATGTTTCATTGTCTTTGCTCAATGACACATTCATTGAAGTATGCCAGAGCTAAAATCTATGAACTATTGATGACCATGTTTATCTCTTTCCTGCTCTCAGACAGGGGTGGTTCTTCCGTGAAGCAACATGAATCACATGCTTCAGGTAGTGTTGGGCGAACAGTGTTCGCCACTGTTCGGGTTCTGCAGAACATCACCCTGTTCGGGTGATGTTCGAGTTCGGCCGAACACCTGACGGTGCTCGGCCAAACCGTTCGGCCATATGGCCGAACTAAGAGCGCATGGCCGAACGTTCCCCGAACGTTCGGCTAGCGCTGTGATTGGCCGAACGGGTCACGTGGTTCGGACCCGAACGCGCTCTGATTGGCCGAACTGTCACGTGGTTCGGGTAAATAAATACCCGAACCACGTCATATCTCCGCCATTTGTCTGTGGGTTTAGCTTTGGGTAGGCAGGCAGGGTAGTTCGCGCTCCAGCCACGCTAGCCAGGGTCCCCCCCAGTCATTGTGTGTCGCTGCTGGGAATAGTAGTACACCGCTCGCTCAGCATTCTGTTTACTGCCACTCTGTGTACCTCGCTCAGCCACACTATATAGCATTCTGTTTACTGCCACTCTGTGTCTGCTGGGAATAGTAGTACACCGCTTGCACAGCCACACTATATAGCATTCTGTTTACTGCCACTCTGTGTACCTCGCTCAGCCACACTATATAGCATTCTGTTTACTGCCACTCTGTGTCTGCTGGGAATAGTGGTACACCGCTCGCTCAGCCACACTATATAGCATTCTGTTCACTGTTCTGTGTCTGCTTGGAATAGTGGTACACCGCTCGTTCAGCCACACTATATAGCATTCTGTGTACTGTTCTGTGTCTGCTGGGAACAGTAGTACACCGCTCGTTCAGCCACACTATATAGCATTCTGTGTACTGTTCTGTGTCTGCTGGGAACAGTAGTACACCGCTCGCTCAGCCACACTATATAGCATTCTGTTCACTGTTCTGTGTCTGCTGGGAATAGTGGTACACCGCTCGCTCAGCCACACTATATAGCATTCTGTTCACTGTTCTGTGTCTGCTGGGAATAGTGGTACACCGCTCGCTCAGCCACACTATATAGCATTCTGTTCACTGTTCTGTGTCTGCTGGGAATAGTGGTACACCGCTCGCTCAGCCACACTATATAGCATTCTGTTCACTGTTCTGTGTCTGCTGGGAATAGTGGTACACCGCTCGCTCAGCCACACTATATAGCATTCTGTTTACTGTTCTGTGTCTGCTGGGAATAGTGGTACACCGCTCGCTCAGCCACACTATATAGCATTCTGTTCACTGTTCTGTGTCTGCTGGGAATAGTGGTACACCGCTCGCTCAGCCACACTATATAGCATTCTGTTCACTGTTCTGTGTCTGCTGGGAACAGTAGTACACCGCTCGTTCAGCCACACTATATAGCATTCTGTGTACTGTTCTGTGTCTGCTGGGAACAGTAGTACACCGCTCGTTCAGCCACACTATATAGCATTCTGTGTACTGTTCTGTGTCTGCTGGGAACAGTAGTACACCGCTCGTTCAGCCACACTATATAGCATTCTGTTCACTGTTCTGTGTCTGCTGGGAATAGTGGTACACCGCTCGCTCAGCCACACTATATAGCATTCTGTTCACTGTTCTGTGTCTGCTGGGAATAGTGGTACACCGCTCACCCGTCACTGTATAGCATTGTGCTCTGTGTCGCTGCTGGGAATAGTGGTACTGTATAGCATTTCTGTACTGCCACTGTACTGCTGCCAGTCAGCGTGTACTGTAAGGATAAGTGAAATGAGGAAGAAATCCGGTGAAAGAGGGAGGGGCAAGGGAAGAGGTGTTTCCCCTGACGGTTCACGTACAGGCCACAGGGGAGCACCCAAGAAAACCCACTCAATACCACCCATGTTGTCCAGGACAACAACCCTCACAAATCCAAAAGAACAGGACCAGATAATTACTTGGATGACCTCTCAAGCGTCCAGCAGTGGGTTAAGCAGCACCAGCACATCACGCACGAGGTCCGAGTCCTCAGCCAGTTACAAGGAGCCAGTGGGCACAAAGCTGACACAACCGGCAGCGACACCACGCACACAACTGCCAGATAACCAGTCCGATGAATTACCTCAGGACACAATGGGGTATTCGCAGGAGCTATTCCCAGCCCAACAAACTTCCACCTTTCAAAGGTCAATGGAGGAACAGCCAGAAATGTTGTGCCTGGATTCACAACCGTTAACTGTGGGAAATGTACCGCGCACTGAAATACGAGGCGAGTCCGAAGAGGACTCGGAAACCCAAATCCCAGAGCAATTTGGGCAGGAGGGGTTGCAATTGCAGGAGGTCGGCCGACAAGATCTGGAAGACGACGTTGGAGTGTGCTGCGCAGAGGTTGTTGTGGGGAGCTCTACTCCACGGCGGTGGCCCACAATGACATATGACGAGTTTGAGGAGATGGAAGAGGAGGGTATGGACAATGTGGACAGAGACCCAGATTTTGTTTGTGAACGAGAACATCGCCGTCGTAGCAGCAGCACAGATGAGTCTGTTGAAGAACACACTGCTGCACGAGTTCGCCTTGTGCCACAAGGTAGGCGGCGCGCAATTTCAGGCACCACAAGCGTGGAAGTTCAAGTGAGAGGCAAAAGAGGAGCAAACAGAAATCGCCAGCAAGGAGGCAGGTGCTCCAAAGTCTGGGCTTTCTTTGAAGACTGCACTGAGGATGTTACCATGGCGATTTGCAAGGTGTGCAAGACCCGCCTGAGCAGGGGGAAAAATATTAACAACCTCTCCACCACCAGCATGAGCCGTCACATGCTATCCAAACATCCCACTCTTTGGGCAAACGCGTCAGGACAGGGTACCAGAAACAACACTGCCTCCCTTGGGTTCACCAGACCCGCCTCAGCAGCAGCAGTAGCCCAGCCATTGCGTGGTTCACAACATTCACAAACATCAGACGACGCTGACACTGTCACTTTCCGGAGTAGTGCTCTTGAGGTCTCCCAGTGTTCATCAAACACAACAACCAACAGCCCTTCCGTGTGCAGCGTTACGGTTCAGTTGTCTGTGTCGGAGATGTTTGAGCGCAAGAGGAAATTGCCAGCAAATGACCCCCGGGCCGTGGCAGTAACAGCCAGCATAGCCAAGCTTCTGGCCTGCGAAATGCTGCCATATCGATTGGTGGAGACAAACAGCTTCAAGGGCATGATGTCAGTGGCCATCCCACGTTACGTGGTTCCCAGCCGCTACCACTTTGCACGCTCTGCAGTGCCTGAGTTGCATGAGCACGTGGTCAGCAAAATAACCCGAAGCTTGAAGAATGCCGTTGCCTGCAAGGTTCACCTCACCACTGACACCTGGACGAGTGCGTTCGGCCAGGGTCGATACATCTCCCTTACCGCGCACTGGGTGAACCTTGTGGAGCCTGGCAGCGATTCCTCACCTGCTACGGCACGGGTGTTGCCCACGCCACAAACAGCTGCACCGCCGTCCCTCCCACTGGATAACAGCAGCACCTACCTCTCTGACTCCTTCTCCTCCAACGCATCTCAAAGCTGTACCTCATCCGGAAACGCTAACCCAGCAGCAGTAGGATCGTGGAAGCAGTGCAGCACAGCTGTTGGCATGCGTCAGCAAGCGTTGCTGAAGCTAATCTGCCTTGGGGATAAGCAGCACACAGGGGAGGAAATTTGGAGGGGAATAAAGGAACAGACGGATTTGTGGCTGGCACCGCTGGACCTGAAACCGGGCATGGTTGTGTGTGATAATGGGAGTAATCTCATTCGCGCTTTAAGGTTGGCTAAGCTGACACACATCCCTTGCCTGGCGCACGTGATGAACCTAGTAGTTCAGCGGTTCCTGAGGACATACCCAGGCGTGCCCGATCTGCTGTTGAAGGTGCGTCGAGTGTCCAAACATTGTAGAAATTCCAGTACTGCTTCGGGGGCACTCGCCAAGATGCAGGAGCGCTTCAATCTCCCCCACCATCGCTTGCTGTGTGATGTCCCTACGCGCTGGAATTCTACGCTGCACATGCTAGCCCGCTTTTGCGAGCAGAAGAGTGCAGTGGTCCAGTACATGACGGCGCAGTACCGAGGCGCATCCGGCCAGCTGCCAAGCTTCTGTGGATCCGATTGGGCCAACATGTTGGACCTCTGCCAAGTCCTCCAAAATTTTGAGCAATCCACGTTGCTTGTGAGCAGTGACAACTCTTCAGTCAGCATTACCATACCACTGCTGTGTTTACTGAAGAGGTCGATGTTAAAAATCAAGGAAACAGCTGTCATGATGCAACTGGGGGAATCTGAAGGAGAAAACGATCAGCGTGATGGTACCAACATCAGGCCATCCGCCTCAGGGAACGCTGGCCCCAGCAGCTATGACGAAGAAGAGGAGGAGGAACAGCTGGAGTTGGAGCAGGAATTTCATGCCACCACTGACGAGGGCCAGAGCGGTGCACGTTGGACTTCCACAATTCAACGCGAATGGTCAGCAGAAGCAGACCAGGAGGAAGGTGACGACTATGATGCATCACAACAACTATCACAACGCTCACAAGAGGATGATGAGGATTCTGGTAGGACTCTGGCACACATGGCTCAATTCATGCTAGACTGCATTGAACGTGACCCACGCATTGTGCGCATTCTGGACAACACCAATTACTGGGTTTATACCCTTCTGGATCCACGGTACAAACACAATGTTCCAAAACTGCTTGAAGAAAGAGTCAGACAGGTCAAAATGGAAGAATACCAGCAGGCCCTTGTGGAGACTTTAGAGAGGAGATTGACATCCTCCCCCTCCTCTAGCCAGTTGTACGCAGACAGACTGACTTCCGCAAACCCAGGACGACCAGGAGGGCAGCAAACAACGCAAGCCGCAGCTAGTACCCAAAAGGGAATGGTATCGGCAGTGTCCTTGGAGTGGGAAAATTTTCTGACACCCATGCAGCCGCAGCCCACTGAACAGCAAGCGTGCAGATCCACCTCCAACACCGATCGCCTGGAGAAGATGGTCAAGGACTACATGTCAGATGGCGTAGCTGTGTCGAACCATCCATCTGCACCCTTCAACTATTGGGTATCGAAGCTAGACACCTGGCACGAACTGGCAATGTACGCAATAGAGGTGCTGGCTTGCCCGGCAGCCAGCGTTATGTCGGAACGCTGTTTCAGTGCTGCCGGAGGCATCGTCACAGATCGGCGTATCCGCCTCTCTACAGACAATGCAGACCGTCTGACTCAAATTAAAATGAATCAATCCTGGATTGGAAATGACTACGCAACACTCCAGGACCCCAACCAAGTAACATGACCAATGAACATCTGGGATGGTGTTGCGTTTCCGGGCCCTGTTTATTGAACCTCTCATCTGTATTACATTTATGACTGCATGGCGGCAAAAAGCATTGCTGCTATATCCGCACGCTTTTTGTCCACATGCAAGGCCTGGGTTGTTGTGTCTCACAAAGCGTGGCCTTCTCCTCCTGCGCCTGCTCCTGTTCCATCACGTCTGCTGCTGCTGGGTTAGCGTTGCCGCGTGGTCCCTGTTTATTGAACCACTTATCTTTATTACATTTATGACTGCATGGCGGTACAAAGCATGCTATCCGCACGCTTCTTGCCCTCATGCAAGGCCTGGGTTGTTGTGTCTCACAAAGCGTGGCCTTCTCCTCCTGCGCCTCCTCCTGTTCCATCACGTCTGCTGCTGCTGGGTTAGCGTTGCCGCGTGGTCCCTGTTTATTGAACCACTTATCTTTATTACATTTATGACTGCATGGCCGTACAAAGCCTGCTATCCGCACGCTTCTTGCCCTCATGCAAGGCCTGGGTTGTTGTGTCTCACAAAGCGTGGCCTTCTCCTCCTGCGCCTGCTCCTGTTCCATCACGTCTGCTGCTGCTGGGTTAGCGTTGCCGCGTGGTCCCTGTTTATTGAACCACTTATCTTTATTACATTTATGACTGCATGGCGGTACAAAGCCTGCTATCCGCACGCTTCTTGCCCTCATGCAAGGCCTGGGTTGTTGTGTCTCACAAAGCGTGGCCTTCTCCTCCTGCGCCTGCTCCTGTTCCATCACGTCTGCTGCTGCTGGGTTAGCGTTGCCGCGTGGTCCCTGTTTATTGAACCACTTATCTTTATTACATTTATGACTGCATGGCGGTACAAAGCCTGCTATCCGCACGCTTCTTGCCCTCATGCAAGGCCGGGGTTGTTGTGTCTCACAAAGCGTGGCCTTCTTCTCCTCCTGCGCCACCCTCCTCCTGTTCCATCACGTGTGCTGCTGCTGGGTTAGCGTTACCGGTCCCTTTTCCTGGAACCTCTTATATGTATTACATTTATGACTGCATGCCGACAAAAAACATGTTACCTGTGCAAAGAAAACAGACATTTCCCGCATTTAAAAGACAGTTTTCCCTTTGAAACTTTAAAATCGATTTTCTCAAAAACTATAAGCTCTTTTTGCTAATTTTTTTTTCCTCTTGTACCCACTCCCAAGGTGCACATACCCTGCAAATTTGGGGTATGTAGCATGTAAGGAGGCTTTACAAACCACAAAAGTTCGGGTCCCCATTGACTTCCATTATGTTCGGAGTTCGGGTCGAACACCCGAACATCGCGGCCATGTTCGGCCTGTTCGGCCCGAACCCGAACATCTAGATGTTCGCCCAACACTAGCTTCAGGGCGCTAACAATTAGAGGGTGGCAAGAGGCGGCTCCTCTCCCCAATAGTTCCCCTCCTCACGCTCTCCCCCTCCCTAGGTGTGCGTCACTCCAGGGCCGGATTTACAGCTCAGGAGCCTATAGGCACATAAGCTCTGGCGCCCTAAGCTCCGCCCCATAACAGGCCACACCCCCTAATAACACACCCCTTTCCCTAGGTATGGTATAAAGAATGTAGAGAGTAGTCAGTTGGTGGTAGGTAGTTGTAGAGAGCACTGAGAGGAGTCAGTGGGGGTAGGTAGGTCAGAGAGTGCAGCAGGTAAGTATAGAGAGCACAGAGAGGGGTCAGTGGGGGTAGGTAGGTGTGAGAGCTCAGCAGGTAGGAATAGAGAGCACAGAGAAATCAGTGGGGGTGGGTAGGTGGGAGAGCATAGAAGGTAGATATAGAGAGTACAGCGAGCAGTAAGTGGGGATCGGTTGGTAGGTGGGAGAGTGCAGCAGGTAGGTATAGACAGCACAGAGAGCAGTCAGTGGGGTTGGTAGGTGTGAAAGCGCAGTAGGTAGGTATAGAGAGCAGAGAATGATCACTGTAAGTAGGTAGGTGGGAGAGCGTAGCAGGTAGGTATAGAGAGCACAGAGAGCAGTCAGTGGGGGTAGGTAGGTGGGAGAGAGCAGCAGGTAGGTATAGAGAGCAGTAAGTCTAGGTTGGTGGGTTAGAGGGTAGAGCAGGTAAAGAAAGGCATTCAGCAAAGGGTTAGAGCGGACCTGAGGGACATTTACTGTAAGTGACAAGACAATATACTCTGTACGGCGCTGCGGAAGATGCCGGCGCTACATAAATACTAAAAAATAATTTAAAAAATGAATGGTAAGCAACGGCATAATAACCTATAAAGAAAAACATTTCTTTGTAACAGCTGATACAAATCCTTTAATAAATCTGCAGTGTGTCTACTCCCTGCTTTCATGGAAGCAGACTTATTGTTAACTTCCTGTGCTTTCAAATGAGCTTATCTGCTGTGACAATCAGGTGACACAGGGGGAGATCACATTACAACTTGTGATTAGACACAAGTGAGGGGCAATTAGGCTAACTCCCTAAGTACATACAGGGTGCGTTCCCTATGTTTCATTCTGTCCTGTGAGTTCAGGTCCACTTAGTGGCTTCCCAGGTGTGAGTGTGGGCAGGGCTCTGGGGGAGGGGGCGGACTTTGAGCAAGTTTTAAGTCCTTCTCCCAAATATCCAGAGCGGCTGGGATGTGGGGGACTCTGGGGAGGCAGAAGAAAGACTCTGATAGCAGCGACCCTCCCTCCCTTCATACCAGTGACAGCGGCGGAGGAAACCCACATCTAGAAGAGCGGCGGCAGCAGGCTGTCTTAGTTACTATTAGCGGCAACCTCCAGTCCTTCTTCAGCAGCGAGCGGCTCCATGACGTCACCCAGCAGCGCCCCCTGCTCCTCTCTATGGTAACACGCAGAGTCGGACGCAGTAACCATGGAGAGGAGCAGGGGGCGCTGCAGAGTGACGTCATGGAGCCGCTCGCTGCTGAAGAAGGACTGAAGCATGCTGCTAATAGTAACTACGACAGCCTGCCGCCGCCGCTCTTCTAAATGTGGGTCTCCTCCGCCGCTGCCACTAGTGTTAAGGGAGGGAGAAATGGACAGACCACTTGCTACTTTGCTACCCGCCTCTCACAAATGCTCCGCCTGTAGGCACGTGCCTACTTTGTTTAATGGTAAATCCGGCCCTGCGTCACTCACTTCCTTTCAGGGCTCCAGTAATGGGATCTCAGGTGATGTTTGAAAAATCTTACCAAAGTATCACACGCATGTGTTCATTTTTTTCTCCAAATATAAAAAAAAAATATTGGAAACCCTAAAAAAAACGCTTGGGTCCATAAATTAAGAAAGTTACATTTGCATGGCTACAGCCGTGCCTCATGACCTATTACAAACAATGGAGCGGGAAAATGTAATTATGTGCTTTATGCACACAATCCACAGTCATTTTAATGAAGGCGCCAAATGAGTTAAAAACAGGTTAAGAAAGGGAGGTTGTGGTGGACTTATCTCCCCAAAGTAGACCCAACAGTGAATGATCCACTACACTGGTCTCTTTAATTAGATAACTCCAAAAAAATTTGCAACGCGTTTCACAGGCTACAACCGGCTTCATCAGGGCAATACAAGGAGCTGGCTAAAGTTTCAGCAAGTAAAAGCTGGATCATTCAAGTTTAACAATAACAATAATATTTATATAGCGCTTTTCTCCCTGGGGACTCAAAGCGCTGTGACCCTGCATTATGCAGCCTCAAAGGCTAGGGAAAAGAGGTGAGTATGAAAAGAGGTGAGAATTTTGAGTCTACTTTGGGGGGGTAAGTCCACCACTACCTCCCTTCCTCATTATTTTATGCTCATTGGGTGACTCCACCCATCTCAATATCAGAGCATGCAGCAAAACACAAATACCTACTCCAGCACCGAGTCCACCCATCTCCTTCACTGAAGCCTATCACCATGCAGAAGCATCGCTCCCTATGCTCCTGATGCCTTTCATGTGACATTGGGAGCCTACAGAGAGATGCAGCTGCACATGGATAGGCTGCCATAAAGAAGAGGAGAGGACCTTGCACTGGAGTCGACATTTGTGCTGCACTCCACGTTTTGCTATTCAGATGGAGATGACCACCAGCAAGCAGGTGGGGGTGGTCACAGTGCTCTGGAAGACTTCAGAAACAAACTACCACAGCGGTTTTGACAAATACCACCAATCAAGGAGGGGTGGAGGTTCTGACATGAATTAATTATGGGAGAGCGGTTGGGTTATTCACCCTACCACCCACTGATCCATACAGCAGTAATAGAGAGCCTTACATTTTCACTCTGATTGACGTTCATCCCAATCAGTAGCTGATGCCCCCTTTCCCATGAGAAATCTTTTCCTTTTCTGGAATAGATCATCAGGGGGCTCTGTATGGCTGATATTGTGGTGAAACCCCTCCCACATTGTGATGTCAGGAGCTAGGTCTTGACAGTTTCCTGTCTGTTGAGCCTTGTTGCATTGTGGGAAATGATGGCTGTTTCCAACGGCCAAGCAACTAGTATCTATAAAAAAAACCTTTTAGCCAATCACATTGGCAGTTGGTACTGGCAGTTGGTACTGTTTAGTTTTTTTTCATGTCTGCCAGCAGTAAAGATGATGACGTGCAGGCCAATTGTGGATCAAACGATACGAACAAATTACATGGTGAATATTAATAATCTCTTGATATTCAAAACAACACTCAATTGCGCTCCCCCCCCCCCCCCCCCTGAAACCAACACCAATCCTATCCAATTCGGGTCTGCAGCACTCCTATTGAATATGCTAAATGCACTTTTATAGGAGCAGAAGGCACTTTTATCAAGGAGGATCCTTTGTTGTACTAAAACGTTTATGGCTGGTTGTGACTGAGCAGCATTAAACTCTGGTGAGCGGCGCATTTGTGTGATTCAGGTGTGGGCCCACACCAGGGTCGGACTGGGCCACAGTAGTACAGTTTTTTCCCTCGGTGGGCCCCGCCTCCAGGTCTCTGGTGCCCCCTCCCCCCTCCTTGTCTGACAGAGCTCCAATTGCTACCTGCAGCACAAAAATTCTCTTCTCAGTGCTGTAATTACTCATGCTGAGAGCAGTGGCGTAGCTAAGGAGCTGTAGGCCCCGATGCAGATTTTACAATGGGGCCCCCCAACCACTCTATACATAACAATTGATACGGCGCACCAAAACCTGCCAATGGCAACTACAGTGTCAGAGGTGCAAGAAGGGATGGGAAATAGCTTGTTAATGATTACCACTGTTCAAAGTATCTATAGAAGTGATTATTATGAGCCCAGGACCAATAGAGAGGTAATACTGTAGTTGAGGGAGGGCCCTTCGGGGCCCCTTTGGCCCAAGGGCCCCGATGTGGTTGCAACCTCTGCAACCTCTGCGGTCGCAACCTCTGCAAAGTAGGACATTACTTTATATTGAAGGAGGGGACTCTATGCAAAGTTTTGCTGGGCAGCAGTGTCTCTGAATTACAATGCTGCTAAGATCATGTACATTTGGCCCTGTCCATAATACATCCTGACCACGCCCACCTTCTGGTGCATCATGGGATGTATGGGCCCTAGGTTGAAATTTCTTTGGTGGGCCCTCAGTGTCCCAGTCCGACCCTGTCTCACACTGACGGTATAATCTGTGATTGACATTCACTGGCTGTGGGTCTTATGCTGCACAAGTGCGGTGACACTTTCTGGCTATAGTGAAGTGTTATGATCACGGTTGAGTTGATGGTGGAGGAATATAACTACACTAGCCGACCCGCGGCGTAGCATACGCCGCATACGAGGGTAGAGGGCAGGAAGGGGGTATTGGGCACAGCGGTGGGGAGTGGGGTTGGACCCTCCCTCAAATTGGTCCCCCATGTGTGCTCTACCTTCAGCTTAAGCTCAGCAGGAACCCCCCCCTCACCTTGGTCCCCCATGTGCACTCCCCCTCCTGCTTAAGCACAATAGCAGCCACCACTATTAGTAAGAGGCAGCGGGCGGGGATGACTCACCTCTTCCGTGTTCCATCGTGCGTTCCACTGTCGTCACTTCCTGCAATGCCGCACACTGTATTAGTGTAATTTGCCTTTTTAAAACAGAAGGAAATCTGCAATAATTCAGCTATAAGTGAACATTTGTGGTTATCCACAATGCACTGCTACTAATTATGAAAATTACCCCTTTCCCCCCTTGGTAAGCCAAGCAAGCATCCAGAGCCGCTGGTGTATAGCAAGCATATAGCTTTAAATTTTACACAGTCATATCAAACCCACATGTAGACAGCCAGTTTCAGACTTTTGGTCCTCATCAGTACATGGCAGGGATTGATACGGCTGTATGAGATAGGGCTTGGACCAGTACAACAGAGTAACCAAGCAGCTGAGGGTGACCCAAACCACTCGTAATGTATAGGGGGATGAAAGGGACCAAAAAGACCTCCTACTAAATAAAGCAAAGCTTGGTGCAATTTGCCTTCCTAAAACAGAAGGGAATATGCAATAATTCAGCTATAAGTGAACATTTGTGGTTACCCACAATGCACTGCTACTAAATATGCAAATAATTCCTTTTCCCCCTTGGTAAGCCAAGCAAGCATATAGCTTTAAATTTTACACAGTCATATCAAACCCACATGCGACAACCTGTTTCAGACTTTTGTTCCTCATCAGTACATGGCAGAGATTGATACAGATGTATGAGATAGGGCTTGGTCCAGTACAACAGAGTAACCAAGCAGCTCAGGGTGACCCAAACTACTCATAATGTATAGGGGGATAAAAGGGACCAAAAAGACCTCCTACTAAAAAAATCAAAGCTTGGTGTAATTTGCCTTCCTAAAACAGAAAGAAATATGCAATTACTCAACTATAAGTGAACATTTGTGATTACCCACAATGCACCGCTACTAAATATGCAAATTTTTCCTTTTCACCCTTAGTAAGCCAAGCAAGCCTATAGCTTTAAGTTTTACACAGTCATATCAAACCCACATGTGATGTGACAGCCTATTTCAGACCTTTGGTTCTCATCACTACATAGGCTATCATTCATAAAGCATTTCTGCATGCGGAAATGCTTAAAACAGCTGACTTTCCCGCACACGTAGCAAAATCTGCATTCATAAAGGCTCCTTCCGCATCAAAAGCTGACATTACCGAGCAGAGCGATAAATCACCGCCTTGTGCGGTGATTGTTGTAAAAAATGTAGCAAAATGTTAATTAATAAAGATCACCGCAAGCAGTGTGAGGTCGGGAAGTACCGCTCCCTCTGATGTGGCGATAACAATGTTAAGTGAATGGAGACACAGAGACCGCCCAGGCAGCTGCAGTAGAGCAGAACACGGAGAAACGTATCAACTTGGCAGCTTCCGTGTCTCCACAAGCCTACCACCTGCCTAGGAATCTCTACCGCACCTGGATACTTTTTTATGAATCAGCAGCCAGAAGTCAAAAACACCATCAGTGGTGTTTTCCCGCACTGATTCTCCATACCGACAGCACTTTCATGAATGATAGCCATAACAGTGATTGATAAGGCTGTATGAGATAGGGCTTGGACCAGTACAACAGAGTGACCAAGCAGCTCAGGGTGACCCAAACTACTAAGAATGTATAGGGGGATAAAAGAGACCAAAAAATCCCTCCTACTAAAAAAAGCAAAGCTTGGTGTAATTTTCCTTCTTAAAACAGAAGCAAATCTGCAATAATTCCGCTATAAGTGAACATTTGTGGTTACCCACAATGCACTACTACTGAATATGCAAATAATCCCTCTTTGCCCTTGGTTTGATATGCCACTAATTCTTCTTCTTGCTTGGACCAGCCCCTTCTTCTTGCTTGGACCGGCCCTGGGGGCAGGGCACTACTTCTTCTTGTTTGAAGGTTGAGGCACTTACTCTATTATATATATAGATTAATGATACTGCACTATGGATTGCTGTTATCTTTTACTCAAGGAACTGATGACTGACAACTGAGAGGTCCAAAGTGGATGATACCTGATATGCCCTATTTGCTGTTTGTGATTGAGCAGCACAACCATCTGGTGAGCGCTTAGCGTTAATTTATATGCGGGTGTTCACAAACATAAAGGTGGAGGTGCATAAAAAATTAGAGGATACTACACTATTACGCCTGCATCCATCTGAAAATGGCGCCTGTGAATAATGGCGCACGGTGTTGCCGCTAATCCATTTGCCGCTTATCGCTATTTAACGTTAAAGCCTTATCGTTATTTAGCGTCAACATACAGAACCCTCTCTGTACCTTTCCCTAACCCTAAGACTCCCCGGTGGTGCCTAACCCTAACCACCCCCCTGGTGGTTCCTAACCCTAAGACCCCCTGGTGGTGTATATTGTACTGTAACTATACCTAATCCTACTCTCACACAGAACCCTCCCTGTACCTAACCCTAACCACCCCTTTGGTGGTGCCTAACCCGAAGACCACCCTGGTGGTGCCTAACCCTAACCTTGATAATGTCTGCTGTTTGGCAAATGGACGGCACTATTGATAAATAACGTTAGTGTGTGCCACTATTGATAAAAAACGTTAGTGTGCCATTATTGAGAAATAACGTTAGTGTGTGCCACTATTGATAAATAACTTTAGTGTGTGCCGTTTTTCTTCTTTTTTTCCCTGCGCGCCATTATTATGCAGTACTAACGATAAATAGCGATAAGCGTATCTTTTTAATGTGGCGCCATTTTTATGCATAGGCGCTGGGCGCCATTATTCACTGATCCCATTACGCCTATATTTGTATGTTTATCTCATTTCTGAGGATTGTGACTTCAGAACAACGTGGATAATCCTTCGGATGCACGTGTTGGAACTGAATAACTATTGAACTGTGTCAAGCACCTCAGGGTACTGTACAGAACACAGACATCTTTCCCTATAGACTGATTAGATTCTTTGCTAGGATAACCACCACCCTATGGGATTATCAGTGGGAGACGAAATTAGTACTGTTGGGCTAACTCCGCCACCTGGTGCTCCTCCTTATAGTTGGCACGCTCACCTCCTGGCAAGGCTGCCTTGCCCCACAGACAATCTTCTCAATGTTTCAATATCTCAGAAAGAAATAAAACAACATATCATAGTGCAGAGGTTCCTATTACACCTGGGTTTTAAAGCACAGCACTAGTGATGGGCGTACAGTGTTCGACACTGTTCGGGTTCGCCCGGATTTTGGCCTGTTCGGTTCGGCACCCCCCGAACACCTCATGGTGTTCGGGAGGGTGCTCGGGCATGCTGCCCGAACCCGATCAGGCCTTCTGTGTTCGGCCGAACACAGCCGTGTCCGGCCGAACAAAGCCCCCTATAGAGTCCCAGCATAAAGGGAGAGCATGCCCCGAGCGCAGGGGGGGGGAGGGTCGGAAATGCCCCCCACCCCTCCCCGCTAAGCTCTCCCTTCTGCTGGACCCTATAAAATTAAATAGAAGTCCCCCAAAGTACCTGTAGCAGGCTGGCAGGAAGAGGACAGGAAGCGGGCAGCCGGCGATGACAGGCGCTAGTACCATCTGGTACTTCCGCCCTCTCTCTGACGCACTTCCTGTTTACATTTGTAAGTCGCGTCAAGAGAGAACAGAAGTACCGCGATGACGCGTATGAGGGTGCGTGTCATCATGTAGATGACGCGTACCCTCATACGCGTCATCGCGGTACTTCTGTTCTCTCTTGACGCGACTTACAAATGTAAACAGGAAGTGCGTCAGAGAGAGGGCGGAAGTACCAGATGGTACTAGCGCCTGTGATCGCCAGCTGCCCGCTTCCTGTCCTCTTCCTGCCAGCCTGCTACAGGTACTTTGGGGGACTTCTATTTAATTTTATAGGGTCCAGCAGAAGGGAGAGCTTAGCGGGGAGGGGTGGGGGGCATTTCTGACACCCCCCCCACGCTCGGGGCATGCTATCCCTTTATGCTGGGGCCCTATAGGGGGCCCCAAAGGGACATGTTCGGGTTGGGTTCGGGGTTCGGCCCGAACATGCCGAATATCGGGGGCATGTTCGGCCGAAACCCCCCCCCCCCCCCCCCCCCCGAACCCAAACATCTGGATGTTCGCCCATCACTACACAGCACCCACACTACACACAGGCCTCCTTGCTCACCCTGTTGAGCTGCTGCCCATCCTCACAGACAGCTGTATTCGCCTGAGTGTGTGTGGTAACCTTCTCGGTATTTGCAACTCTCCCTGGACCACCTCTGCATCCACCAACAGGTCAATGTATGGACTAAAAGCTTCTAATAGTGTAAAACCAGACACTTTATTTGCCCAATAAAAGGTTTGTACACTCACAAACATCTAGTAAAAAGCGCTCATAAGTTTAAAAATCCAGATGACGTCTCCTCCTGTCTCTGCCGATCACTTCCTGGCCCAAGCTTTTTCCACGTTTTCATGCTTTTTGCAGTAAAATTACAATCAGCAAAAAATTGGAAGCACTCAATCAGGCTGCAACTGAAATAAAACCAACAGAGTAGTGCGACCACTGTTGACCAGTAGAGATGTGGCGAACTGTTCGCCCAGCGAACATCTCTGGAGCTCTTACTACTTCCGATTCGCACTGACCTGGAGTAGTACGCCTGCGCTGCCCGGCGGAGCGTGTCCTAGATCGCGCTCCCGTTGCCGGGCACTCTCTGCGCATGAGCGTGACGTCGTTCATGACGTCATGCACACGCGCAGAAAGTTCCCGGCAACAGGAGTGCGATCTAGAACGCGCTCCGGCGGGCAGCGCAGGCGTACTACTCCGGGTCAGTGCGACCCGGAAGTAGTAAGAGCCCCAGGGATTTGGAGATGTTCGCCGGCGAACGGTTCGGGAACCGCTCGCCACATCTCTATTGACCAGCTGCATAGATGTGCAGAGCCAGGGGCATAGCAATAGCCCCTGCAAGGGATGCAGCTGCAGGGGTGCCAGAGGCCACAGTCAGGGGGCCCCATTTTCCCTGTACTGAGACACTGATAACTAAGGACACGGAGAGAAAAAGCTTTCTATTCTCTGCACAATTGTTTTAATGACTGCATCTGCTCAGCCACTGATAAGGAATCATGCAAAGTTTTGCAAACAAAAATTTGTAGACTTTCCCTATTCAATTAGCAGCAGGTTCTTGTGTAGATCGCCCAGCCCCAACCTCTCTATCCCTCCCCAAGTGCTGTGGACTGTAGTGATGCTGGAGAAGTCTGCCAAGCCAGTTCTGCTCCATCAGAGATGGACAGCGTGAGTGTAATAAGCCGAGGCTGGGAGTACACTCGTCTGTTGGTTTTCTATATGCATTTTCTGCACACCATGGGCTTGATTCACCAAACCATGATAACTCAAATATCACACATTATCAAAGATATCACACCTTATCAAAGTTAACACGCCTTATCAGAGTAGCATTGCGAGCGCTATGAACCCGCAGGGGCTCAGGGCAGGACACGCATGTTAACTTTGATAACGTGTGATATCTTTGATAAGGTGTGATACAGTATTTGAGTTATCACGGTTTAGTGAATCAAGCCCCATGTGAGTCTGTATGTGTGAAAACATGCACATTTATTACAGAATCCAATGTAATTGATAGAGAAAATGCTCCCGGTGCTTCACTGCTGTCTGTTATTACCTGCATGGGGAAAACTTGCAGAAAGCGAGGGTGGGAGGAGCCCCATTCAAAGTTTTGCAGGGGGGCCCAGTGATTTCTAGTGACGCCCATGCGCAGAGCCTAAACACGGGAAGAGTACACAACTTCCATTCAAAAAACCAATAAAATAACGATGTTTTGCGTTTTCACGAAAAAATGGAAAATGCAAACATACAAGCTATTTCCTTGAAATCAACAAAAATATTATCTAAGTGAAAATGCCTTTGGTGAAATTCCAAAAACAACACTGGTCAGAAGTGCATATATGCATTGTGTGGCAGATACGCTTTCGCACTGCTGCACGCAATTTTGGCAAAGCGCATCGCTGATCCCATTCACTGTAGTGAATGGGATCAGCAACTCACTGCACCGATTTGCAGATGGCATGCAATGCATTGCGTTCCGAGTGCTTGGTACAGATGGTCGTAAATGCCAATTTCTGATTCCGCGGAAAATGCGCATTCCGCCATTGCCAATTACCGCTACTGCTACCGATTCCGCTTTCCGATACCAATTTCCGCATTCCGATGTGGTTTTCCGCCGGAAATCGTGGAAATTTCCGCCGACTTTAACATCGATTTTCTCAAAAACTATAAAGTCGTTTTGAAAACTTTTTTTTTCATCTTGTTCACAAGATTCTGTTTAATAAACCCTGCAAATTTGGTGTGTCTAGGTCTTACGGGGGCTTTGCTATTAACCACTAAATTTGGCAGATTTTTACTGTAATGTATGTAGGTAGAAAAAAACAAAAGTTTGCTTTCCTAAAACAGAAAGAATTTGCGATAATTCAGGTTGGAGTGAGCTCGAGATGTCTCCCAGGCACCACTGCTGAATATATGCAAATTAACCATTGTACCCTTAGAAGCTAAACACACCTCCAGAACCGCTGGAATGCAATGATGTGTCAGCTTGTTAATGTGTACAGAGCCATAATAATCCAACATGCATACAGGCTGTTTCGGATTGTTTGATCCTCATCAGTGCATGGCATGGATTAATTTGGCTCTATGGAGTAGGGCTTGTAAATCCGAGAGGCACAGACTAACCAGCAAGCTCATGGTGACCCAGAACTCATTGGGGTGTGTAAGGGACTACAATGGTCCTAAAAGCCCCCTTACTAAGATGTTAAGAAAAACAAAAGTTTGCTTTCCTAAAACAGAAGGAATAAAACAGGTAGAAAAAAACAAAGTCTTGTAAAAGTAATACCTTTTAATGGCTAACTGATAAAGTTAAATAATGCAAGCTTTCTGGGATCTAGTCCCCTTCTTCAGGCATATTTCTAGATGTTAGCTGTAGTAAAACACTGATGCAGGGAAGCTGCATGAAGATGGCAGTTGTACTGGTTGCTGTTTAGCAGTTAGATGTCAGGTGATCAGCAGGTTGGAGCCAGTGAGCTTATGCAAGCAAACATGAAATCTAGCAGGTTTCTGAAGATAGTGAAGCCAAGTCAATCATGTTACATAAGGAGTCATGAATCCCATTCCACAATTTAAACCTTCTGTTAATGTCTTGAACATTTTCATAAATTTGTACTCAGAAATCTTTCTTGCTTGTTCATTTTTGAAGTTACCCATAAGAATAAATACTTTTAGATCTTGCATGCTGTGTCCTGGTTCACAGAAGTGTTGGCCCACTGGTGTGTCCATTTTACCCTCATTAATTTTAAAGCGGTGATGGTTCATTCTTGTGCGCAGTTTTTGTCCTGTTTCTCCTATATAGATTCCTCTTGAGGGGCATTTCCTGCAGCGTATCATGTATACAACATTGGATGATTCATAGGAAAATTGGTCTGATATTTGATGATATTTCTGTGAGTTTGGTATTTGTATTTGGCTTGTGCACAAGATATAAGGGCAGGTCTCACACCTTGCGTTATTACAGGGTAATGTGCCTGGAGTTTCTGGTGTAGAGAATGGATAAGCCAATCAGAGTGTGGAAATTTCTGCCTAAATCCCCATTCTCTGATTGGTTTATTCATTCTGAGTCTTATGATTGGCTTAAAATTACCGCATATCGGATAATGCAGAATTTCTGAATTTTACATTACAGTAAAAATTCACTGACTTTAGCGGTTAATAGCAAAGCCCCCTTAAGTCCTAGAAACACTAAATTTGCAGGGTTTATTAAACAGAATCTTGTGAAAAAGATGAAAATAAAAGTTTTCAAAACGACTTTATAGTTTTTGAGAAAATCGATGTTAAATTCGGCAGAAATTTCCACGATTTCCGGCGGAAATTCGCCTACCACACTTGTATTACCAATTTCTGCATTCCGATGCAGAAATGCAATTTCCGATCAGAAATGCGGAAATTACATTTCCGTGAAATCCGTACCAGCATCCCTAGTGCTTGGTCATCTGCACAGCCTCATGTGAATGAGGCCTAAATTACGTAAAGAGGTATACTCCCCCTGGATTAACACATCTCAATGCTTTGTATATTCCTTTTCTTATTTCTTTCCTGGTACATAAATAGACTTACTAGCTGGCATGATACTCATAAAAAAGTGCAAATCATACTTGTGTACTTTGTGCACAATATACATTTTTTCCTATTTATTTTTAAGACAGAAATTGTTGTAAAAGTATGATGTTTCAGGAAGTTTGGTCACTTAGACTTTTTTTCCTGGGTACAAAGGTTGCTACATGTAACATAGCAGCTTATCTTAGCCTCACCTTCTTAGATAACTAGCTTTTCTACATTCTGAAAAACCAAGACTCTCAGTTCCCTTCTCTGTTGACGACGATGGAAATTGCTAATCTGAAGAGAGAACTGGACTGTTCCGTCTGTCTGAACATTTACACGGATCCTGTCATGCTGATATGTGGACACAACTTCTGCCGTGTCTGTATTGACCGTTTTCTGGACACACAGGTCATCTGTAGAGTTTATTCCTGTCCGGAATGTAGGGAGAGGTTCACAGAGCGGCCTGTCCTGCACAGGAACATTGCCTTGAGAAAAATAGCAGAGCATTTCTTGTCTGCTGATCCAGACCAAGAAGAGAACTCCTTACACCCGCTCTCCGCTCACTTTCCTGCAGCTGCTGTTATATCCTGTCTTTTGTGTGAAGTCTTTGTAGACAACGCTCGCTTGGCAGTCCAGAAAACGTTATCAGAACAAGTCTTATCTGACCCTGGAACTTCCTTGGGGGACGGGAAACTCTCTTTCAACAAGGAGTTATCAAAAGATGACTGCACTGAGGATGGGGCTTGTGGTTGTCTATGCTGCAAGAAAGAACACCTGGGACAACATGTGAAGATACCAGATGATGTATCTGACATGAAGAAGAAACTAAAAAATATTCTTCAAAAATTTGTGGAAGTGACAGACGAGACTGAGAAGAAAGTTCAAGGTCTGCAAGAACGTCAGAGAAAGGTTTTAGAAGCATCTGATGGATTATCAAAGAAAGTCACTGCCCTGTTGAGAGATATTAGACGAAGACTGAAAGACCTGGAGGGGAGAGTCCTCATGGAGATCTCCAGGAACACAGAGGGGATATCACTATCTTATAATGGTATGATCCAAGATCTGGTAATGAAGAAGGATGAGCTGTCCAGGAAGATGCGTCACATTGAGGAGCTGTGTAACATGGAGGATCCACTGACTGTCTTACAGGAATCAGACACGGGTGACTTGTGTGACACTGAGGTGGGAGATAATGTGGACACATCAAGGTGTGATAAACAGGTCCATAAAGGAGGGGATATAGATGTAGCTGGCATTTCACTCATGTTACACACTCAGTTTTCAGATGTCATGTCTGGGATACATATTCAAACGTGTTCAGACACACAGACCTGCTCGCATATTTGTACACAACGTAAACTTTATAGCAGTCATGGACTAGTCAGGCCACACCCTCAACCTTCCCCAAAAATTCAACACACACAACACCAGGGTGGGAGATCGGATGTTGGGCCTGCACAGGAATCATCAGGGCTGCCAGTGTATGCAGATATATTATTAGATGTAAGCACAGCTGGAAATAGAATGCACATATCACAAAACAACAAAACCGCAACCTGGGTAAGTAAAAGCCAGAATCGCCCAGCAACACCAGAAAGATTTCTGTGTCCTCAGGTGTTAAGCAGCAATTCCTTCTCCTCAGGAAGACATTACTGGGAGGTAGATGTCCAGGGGTCACAGAACTGGAGGGTTGGGATGTGCTATCCCAATATAGACAGAAGAGGAGAAGAGATGGTGATTGGCAATAACAACAAGTCTTGGTGTTTGGAGAGGGATGACAATCATTATTCAGCGAGACATGACAGGAAAATGATTAAATTACCCAACAATCTTTTAGTTGATGGTATCAGGGTATATGTGGATTACGAGGCCGGGCTGATCTCCTTTTATGCCCTGTGTGACCCGATCAGACACCTCCACACCTTCACTGCTGCCTTCCTTGCGCCCCTCCATGCTGCATTGTGGGCAGGATATGGTGGTGGGTGTATAAAGTTATCTGGAGGAAACAGGATCATGTAAGAAGTCCACCCGCTGGTGGCATTACTAGGAGTAGGAGGAGATCATTGCAACCCATTCATTGATCTGCACCCCCAAAGACTTATATCTAAGATTCCAAAGGAGAGTTCAAGCTTCATTGACTTTGTCCCCCAGAAGCACCCCATCTTTTCAATTGTTAAAGATTTTATTTATGCTGAGAAAAACTCAATGCTTTCATTTTGCATCAAAATAAATACTTCAATGATTAATGGCAACTATTGTTTGCAAAAGCATATGAAACAGCGATTCTACACATTTATTAAAGCATACCTGTGAAATTTGTAATCCCTTAAAACTGGAATATCTTTAAAAGTAATTTTTAGGAGAAGGAGGATAGATACAATTGTTTATTACATTAGTTTATCTTCACCGTGGGTGTCCTTTAAGACACGCCTAGGTTTAGAGAGCTAAAATCGGGGGGGGGGGGGGGGGGGGGGAAATACTGAACCAGGTGCGCCTATAGTGGACCTATATGGACCTTTACCCCCAAAGCTGCCTCTAATGCTGGGGATACACGGTACGTTTCTGTACCGTGTATCGAGCAGCTGATGCGGCCAGCTGATAATATTCAGCAGGTCCGATGATGCTGCTCGATTCCCGCCGGCGGACAATGGCAGGGAATCGAGCGGCTGATAAGGAAGCGCCGGTAGGGACGAGCGGGAATCGATCCGCGCACACGCACGGACGAGCGGGGACGCAGTGGGAGTCGATCCGACGGCTAATCGGCCGCCGGATCGACCCGTGAATGCCCAGCATTAGATACTCTATCTAAACTACACTAATCCCTGCTGCGCCCACCAGTTACACTACACTAACTCGAATTGTTATATGTTGGTATTTTTCCATACATATACTGTATATTTTAGTGCATACCCAATAAAGGTTACTTTTTAGGGCCCGTTTCCACTAGAGCGAATCTGCAGGCGTTTTCTGCATGCAGATTCGCATAGCCAATAATAGTCAATGGGCCGGTTTCCACTTGTCAGGAAATCTGTGCGGTGGACTGTGCAGAAAAAATCTGCACAGCAGAGCTATCAGAATTTGCACACCGCAAGGCTAGTGTGCGATTCGCATATAATGTATTTAATAGGAAATTTGCATGCGTTTTCGTAATGTAAAAGCACACAGGCACTGACATGGTAAAAATCGCATACTTACAAAAATACACGAAAACGCATGCGAATTCACATGAAAATTTGCATACAAACACATACGAATTTGCATCTGCATGCAAATTCATGTATGCGTTTTCCGCAAAGAAATCACACCGCACTAGTGGAAATGGGCCCCTAGGTACTGTAAGGTCCTTCCCCTTGAGGGAAATGTGCTGCATGTTACATTTCCCTGTACCGACTCGTCAGGAATTATTTGTGATTACAAGTACAGCTATAATGTTCTCTTTATAACTTGTGCAGCCAAAATGCTTCCACCAACCACGGCATTTGGTACAGACATAATATTTCCCTACATAACAACTGCAGCCATCATGCCATGTCCCTCATATAAAAAAGTCTGCCAACCCTTCACATAATAATGAATTGCAAGGCCGGATTTATAATTGTTTTCACCCCTAGGCCAAGTGTGTTGTGGAACCCCTTCCTTGTGCACCAGCGCCCCTCCCATTCCATGTGCAGCCCCCTCTTCCATGTATTTCATTCATGTACAGCAGCCCCTCCCATTCCATGTGCACCCCCCTCTTCCATGTATATCATTCATGTACCGCAGCCCCTCCCATTCCATGTGCAGCCCCCTCCTCCATGTATATCATCCATGTACCGCAGCCCCTCCCATTCCATGTGCAGCCCCCCATCATGTGGGCATAAGCTTCCCTTTTTCCTGTGTCTCTGCTCATTTGCAGCCTCTTCTTTCATATGTATCAACCTCTTTGTCATCATGACCACCGGCCCAAGGCCAGGGCCTTTTTGTCCTTTCCAGAAATCGGGCCCCTGATGAATTGGGCAGTTACCTGAACATGATATGGATCTGTTATGGTGGTTCAGAGGCGTCACTAGAGTTGGTGTCACTCGGTGCAGAAACTAATGCTGTCACCCCATGAACCTCCAACCCCACCAGGCTAAACAAAACCAATACTTTTTTTTGTATATTTACATAGCCTTACTTCACTCTCCCTTAGCCTGGAGCTTGGTGTCACCCCATCTGCTGGTAACACCTGGTGCGGTCCGCAGCTACCGCACCCCCCTAGTGACGCCACTGTGGTGGTTTAGCTGTTACATCCAGTCCTCACGTGGTGTTCATCAAGTAATGTAACATCAGAAGAACCACAATCATCATGCCAAGGGGAAGATCAGATATGAAGACCAAAACAGCCGCAAAGAATGCAGAGCAGGAGAAAGTGCTTTCAATTCACTACACTTGCCTATGGTCTTCTGCATTGTTGGGGGTTGGTTAGATCAGCAAAGCAAAACAAAACAAACAATTTGCTCACCTCCAGCTAAAGCAATTTCCTACCTTTATTTGGTCAGCAGGCGCCAGTCAGCCAATCAGGTGCACTGTCATAAACCCTTTGCCTGCCGTACCAGATCTAGCAGGAATTCCATAAATTAGGTAGCATTCAGGTGGGAGGCTTCGGTTGGACGCAATCGTAGATTACATCTTTTAGATGGGCGCCCCGACTGAGTAGGCGCATCTCCCACACGGTCAACTCCCTAACCACTTTACCTGTGAACCGCATCCTGGAAGCTGCAAAAATAAATTAAAAATCACAAACACGACAGCCGGGGGCCCCAGTCTCTCACTCTGGCTGGGGCTCCAAACCACCATGCGATACCCCTCTTTACTTCCTCTTCAGTTTGAAAGTGATGTGACAGGGATGGCAGCTGCATGGGGATTGGCTGACTGCACAGCACTTGTAAACTGAACAGGAAGTGAAGAGGACCTGTATCGCCACCAGGAGCAGGTAACATATAGTGCTCTGCTCCACTACCACTATGCAGGACTGCGACCCCCCCAGCTATCACTCCTGGGCCCTTCCAGGCCTCCTGACAATGGCAGTTGTCACAGGAGACACCACTCTACTTTAAGAACACAACAAACTACCTACTGTAGTAGAAAGCAACATAGGAAAAAAATAATTTATGGCTCATTTTAGTCTGGAAAAAACTTACTTCTTATTTGTCTATGTTTGCACATATTTTAAATTTTGTTCAATAGTGCCCCTTTAATAAGATTGACGCTACTGCAATCCAACATTGCTCTTGGTCTAACATGCTATTTTTTCCACAAACATTTTAAACAATTTTTTTTTTTAAAGCTACCAGGTATTTTTCAAAAAAGCAATAGCATGTATGGGAGCCTTACCGTGAGCCAAAATCCACTTCAATATGACACTGCACCGGTTAACCTCCTTAGTGGTAACCCTGAGTCAGGAAGCCGCCAGGAGGTACGGATGCACAGCGCAGCGTGGCAGCATTTCAACTCACCACCCCCTGGATTCAGATGCCGGCAGCCATTCTTCTTCCGGTCCTTGGAGACGCTCGATCCCTTTTGTGAGATCACCTTCTGTAGTTATGACAATAGATGGCGTTCTCACTAGTGGGGGAACACTGCCACCCGGAGGATGGAGGGAGAATTGCAGCGCTGGATCCAGGGAAGGTGAGTAATGTGCTTGGCTGCTGCAGATCTCACCTCTTTTAGACCCTGAAATCCAGAAGTAATCATGCCACCAGGGGGATTAAAAAGGTTTTTTTCCCCATCTAGAGTTTAAGGTTGATTTTTTTTTAAAAGCTAAAAGATCTTTAAAAAAATTGATATATTCCATGCCTTACTTTTGATATGCATAACAAATTCAAAAAATGGCAGCATTTTTATGAAAATTGTTGTAATGGTTTGGGCAATATCGCTATCATCCCTCTTCCTGTCTGCACAGGAAGTGTTGGAAACACCAATGTGGACACAAGGCAACAAGATTGGAGAGGTTCAAATTTCTCAACTATCTAAAGCTAAGATGCACATTCTTCCTACAAGACGACCTTTATTATCCACGTATGTGGTTTCAGATGGATTATCTACGTCCTGCAGGACATCAGTTCCTGCCCAGACAATAGTATATATGAAATATAGACAGTGGCGTAGCTATGGAGCTATGGGCCCCGTTGCGAGTTTTACATTGGGGCCCCCATTCACTCTAATACGTAACACTTGATACGGCACAACTAAACCTGCCAAGGTCATCTACAGTATTAGAGGTGCAAGAAGGGGATGGGGAACAGTTTGTTAAAGGGGAACTGAAGAGAGAGGTATATGGAGGCTGCCATGTTTATTTCCTATTAAACAATACCGGTTGCCTGGCTATACTGCTGATCCTCTGCCTCTAATACTAATAGCCATAGCCCCTGAACAAGCATGCAGCAGATCAGGTGTTTTAGACTTTAATGTAAGATCTGACAAGACTAGCTGAATGCATGTTTCTGGTGTTATTCAGATACTACTGCAGAGAAATAGACCAGCAGGACAGCCAGGCAACTGGTATTGATTAAAAGGAAATAAATATGGCAGCCTCCGTATACCTCTTACTTCAGTTCCCCTTTAATTATTACTACCATTCAAAGCATCTATAGAAGTGATTATTACCACCACAGGACAAATTAGTTTGGTTTAGGAAGGGCCCCATGGGGCCCCTCTGGCCCTAGGGCCCCGATGCGGTCGCTACCTCTGCAACCCCTATTGCTATGCCCCTTAACCATCTTAGCGGTATGGACGAGCTCAGCTCGTCCATCACCGCCGATGGCTGCCGCTCAGGCCCTGCTGGGCCGATTTTGTTCAAATAAAGAGCAGCACACGCAGCCGGCACTTTGCCAGCCGCGTGTGCTGCCCGATCGCCGCCGCTCTGCGGCGATTCGCCGCGAGCAGCGGCGAAAGAGGGTCCCCCCAGCCGCCTGAGCCCAGCGTAGCCGGAACAAAAAGTTCCGGCCAGCGCTAAGGGCTGGATCGGAGGCGGCTGACGTCAGGACGTCGGCTGACGTCCATGACGTCACTCCGCTCGTCGCTATGGCGACGATCTAAGCAAAACAAGGAAGGCCGCTCATTGCGGCCTTCCTTGTTTATTCTGGGCGCCGGAGGCGATCGGAAGAACGCCTCCGGAGCGCCCTCTAGTGGGCTTTCATGCAGCCAACTTTCAGTTGGCTGCATGAAATAGTTTTTTTTTAATTTAAAAAAAACCCTCCCGCAGCCGCCCTGGCGATCTTAATAGAACGCCAGGGTGGTTAATATAGACATTTGTACAAAATACAGAATTGGTAGACATAGTAATTACAGTGGCAAATGTAACATGATTAATAAAATGTATTACAAATTTCAGAACAGAAAATTAAAAAATTCCAAGACACAAAAGGGTAATAGAGCCTTGCTCTTGCAAGCTTACAATCTAAAGGAATGGGGGGGAGAGAGAGAGAGTACGCAATATGTACAGTATATCTAAAGCCAGAGTGTTTTAGGTTAAAATTAGTAAGGAACACAATTTGGCCATAGGCTAAAGGGGAATAGTCTAAATTAGAGTGCACGCTTGTCGGAAAAAGTATGTTTTGAGGGAGCACTTAAAGATTTTATACGTTGAAGACTGACAGATGTTTTTTGGAAGGGAATTCCAGAAGAGGGATGAGGCGCGGGAGAAATCTTGAATACTTGAATGTGGGGAGGTGATTCTAGAGCAGGGCTCTTCAACCCTGTCCTCAAGTACCACCAACAGTGCATGTTTTATAAAAAACCACAAACATTCACAGGTGAGGTAATTAGTGTATCAGCAGAGCTGATTAACTACCTCCATGGATTTCCACAAAACATGTACTGTTGGTGGGCCTTGAGGACAGGGTTGAAAAGCCCTATTCTAGAGAAGGACAAAAGAAGCTCATGTACAGATCTGAGATTGCGGTTGGGTTGCTATCTGGAAAATAGTGAGGAGATATACAGGGGACAGACCTAGTGGAGAGCTTTGTAGGTTAGGGTTAAGAGCTTGAAATGGATCCTCTGATTAATTGGCAGCCAATGAAGAGCTTGGCAGAGAGGGGCAGCAGAGGAAGATCGAGAAAGATGAGTCAAACAGTCAAGTTCAGTACAGATTGAAAGAGTGCCAGTCTGTTAGTTGGTAGTCCACAAAGTATTATATTACAATAGTCCAGAGGAGATATTATTAGAGCATGTATTAACATTTCAGTTGTTTTTCCGGAGTGAGAAAAGGTCAGATGCTACAGCCTTTTTAAGTGTGGGGGGAAAGATGCCACATGCCAGTGGAGATCATTTACCACCAACTGGTATTTTCAAAAAGTGAATGTTTTTCAGAACTGTTTGTTTGATATATTTTCTCAAGACTTCATCTCGAAGACCATAGATGAGAGGACTAAGGAATCTGGGCAGACAGGTGAAGATAAAGAAATTCAGTATATTGTAGGGGTATTTGTATTCATAAGCAGACAACAAGGAAGCCATGCAGAGGCACAGCTGGAAAGCATGGAGTATTATGGTTCTACTGCCTTTGGAAGTCAACGATGACTGAGAACTGATTTTATGAGTAACAATGACAATCTGGACATATGTAATTAAGATAATAAGTCCCACTCCGGCGAATCCTAAAACAAGGTTTAACAGCTGTATGAGATTCTGAAAAGGATGCACCGTGACGTTTGTCTGGGTGCACATTATGTGAAGGGCAGATAGTTTTTTGCTCAAGGAAGGCAGGACAACTATTTCACAAATGTGTGGGAAGAAGGCCAACATCCATGTGACTAAGATGGCAATTTTGGCCCTCTTGGTGGAGCAGAGCATGCAGTGATGAAGTGGGAAGCAGATAGCCACATAACGTTCCAGAGCCATGGTGGCCAAGTTGTAAGGAGATGTCTTGAAGGTCACCATACCCATCATGACCAATATGTAGCAGACTGGTCCTGGGATAGATAAATAGTGTATTGAAGCCACCAACAGAAATACCCCAAACATAATAAACAATGAGTCGCTGATAAGCAAGTGGACAAAGAGAACATAGCGAGCATTCTCCTGGATCTGTGATGAGGTAAAGTAGATGTTGAGCATCATGGTCATGAAGTAGGCCAAAAAGCAAAAGAAGATTACAATAACTAGTGCTACAGCCATCCTTATTCCGGTGATGTTTAGGCTCACGGAGGACTCCTGAGAGCTGTTGGTGGGAGGAAAAGATGATTTCCACATTTCAAGAACATTAATGCTTCAATCTGGAAAAACATGAGCTGGCACAAAAAAGAGGGAAAAATGTAGCCAATTATAACAGCAAAAAACAACTTTGTCAGTTACATTACTGGGGATTTACAAAAAAAGCAGATAAACTTTCAGAGTTTCAGTGTGTGATGGGTAATGCTTCCTCCACACACCTACATGGGTATACATTCACACATACACATACTGCTGCAAATTGGGGGGACACTTTAACCACTTTACCATCAAGGGGTTTTTCCCCTCATGAACCAGAGCAATTTTCACATTTCAGCACTCCTCCCATTCATTCGCCTATAACTTTATCACTACTTATCCCACCTAAATGGTCTATACATTGGGGGTTTTTTTGCCACTGTGAGGAAACGCGGAAAAAAGCCACCGCAAGTGCTCAGAGTGAGGCGGCTGTTTCCGCGTCCAACATGGTGGCACAACGCGAAGAAACCGCCGCATGGGCAGAGCGGTGGAGTCCGCGTTGGATGCGGCGGATTGCGCGCATAGCAATGCTACTGACACTGTGGTTGGACGCGGGGAAGCCGCCGCTAGCTTGGAGAGCGGTGCGGCGGCTCCCGCGCTAGAATCAGCGGATACATTGCAAAACATGTCTGGTGTGGCTGGGACTGCTAGTCCACACAGGTTCAGAAGGACGCGCGCGCGCGTTGAGAGGCAGTGTTGCTCGGATACCTCATTATCCTATTCGAGTTTGGTCAAATTCGGATAGTAAACTATCCGAATTCACTCGAAGTCGGATATCTGATGTAATCGAATATCCGATTTGACCTGGGATATCCGACGTCACTATCCGAGTCTGTATTCGAGTAAAATATTCGAGCTGGCCTTAAATAGCTTGTAAAACTTGTATAGGAGGTCAATGATGCATGAAACCACCTTTTTTATGAAGAAAAACATCAAGTGATTATGTGGTGATGTAGTAGTTATAAAAAAGGTATCAAAAATAGTAAATTAACTTCATGAAAAGTGTTTGCATGAGAAGGTGTGTCCAAAATGGTTGATGGAAGTCTTCATTTACGTCGTCTTCATCTTCTTCTTCTATATCTTCTATATCTTCTTCTTCTATATCTTCTATATCTTCTTCTTCTATATCTTCTATATCTTCTTCTTCTATATCTTCTATATCTTCTTCTTCTATATCTTCTATATCTTCTTCTTCTATATCTTCTATATCTTCTTCTTCTATATCTTCTATATCTTCTTCTTCTATATCTTCTATATCTTCTTCTTCTATATCTTCTATATCTTCTTCTTCTATATCTTCTATATCTTCTTCTTCTATTTCTTCTATATCTTCTTCTTCTTCTTCTTCTTCTTCTTCTATATCTTCTTCTTCTTCTTCTTCTTCTTCTTCTTCTTCTTCTTCTTCTTCTTCTTCTTCTTCTTCTTCTTCTTCCTCTTCCTCTTCCTCTTCCTCTTCCTCTTCCTCTTCCTCTTCCTCTTCCTCTTCCTCTTCCTCTTCCTCTTCCTCTTCCTCTTCCTCTTCCTCTTCCTCTTCCTCCTCCTCTTCCTCCTCCTCCTCCTCCTCCTCCTCCTCCTCCTCCTCCTCCTTCTTCTTCATCTTCTTCATCTTCTTCTTCTTCTTCTTCTTCTTCTTCTTCTTCTTCTTCTTCTTCCTCTTCCTCTTCCTCTTCCTCTTCCTCTTCCTCTTCCTCTTCCTCCTCCTCTTCCTCCTCCTCCTCCTCCTCCTCCTCCTCCTCCTCCTCCTTCTTCTTCTTCTTCATCTTCTTCATCTTCTTCATCTTCTTTTTCTATATCTTCTTCTTCTATATCTTCTTCTTCTTCTTCTTCTATATCTTCTTCTTCTTCTTCTTCTTCATCTTCTTCTTCTTCTTCATCTTCTTCTTCTTCTTTTTCTTCTTCTATATCTTCTTCTTCTATATCTTCTTCATCTTCTTCTATATCTTCTTCATCTTCTTCTATATCTTCTTCTTCTACATCTTCTTCTTCTATATCTTCTTCTTCTATATCTTCTTCTTCTATATCTTGTGTTATATGTTTTTTTTACTTCATTTGTGGAAATATTTTATTGTAATAACACCATAGTTATATTTGTGTTGATGGCATAATAGGTAGGTAGTGGCACATTGCAAGCCACAGCGCCTTTTTCTGTGTACCCTGGCGGTGGTAAAACACAGACATCAGCAGGAGGAGGAAGTAGTAGTTGCAGGCTTGCAGCTATTTGTAGTGTGTGGTAATAGTCGTTTGGTACTCGGTAGGAGAGTGGGTGGGCAGGTGGCAGTAGAAAATAGTTCTTCTTCTGTTCTCCCTGGCAGTGGTAGCAGCACACAGACAGCAGAAGCTTAATGCAGCTACAGGAGGAGGAGTAATGTGTGTCAGGCAGTGTGATGTGACTGACATAATAGGCCCTGGTACCTAGCGGTGGTACCAGGGCCATAAATGAACATCATGAGGTTCCAGACAGCGGTCGTGAAGCCCACATTGTGTCCAATACACAATTGGGACAGCACAGTTTTCAACCCGGACACCTCTAAAATAATTACAATTTTTTTTTTAATTATTGCAGCTATTGTTGAGCGTAATAGCTGGTGGCGCTTGGGCAGCAGCACCTTGTAATGTGTTCCCTGGCAGCGGAGAGAAGACACAGACAGCAGGAGGAAATATAACAGCAGGCAGCGTGAGAAGGATAAGTGTGTGTGGCAGACTGGCATTTGGCAGCAGGCAGGAGGGCAGGCAGCGAGACATAGTAGGCCCTGGGTCCTAGCGGTGGTCCCAGGGCCGTAAATTAACAGCATGAGGTTCCAGACAGGGATCGTGAAGCCCACATTGTGTCCAATACACAATTGGGACAGCACAGTTTTCAACCCGGACACCTCTAAAATAATTACAATTTTTTTTTCAAATTAATGCAGCTATTTTTGAGCGTAATAGCTGGTGGCGCTTGGGCAGCAGCACCTTGTAATGTGTTCCTTGGCAGTGGAAACACACAGACAGCAGGAGGAAATATAACAGCAGGCAGCGTGAGGAGGATAAGTGTGTGTGGCAGACTGGCATTTGGCAGCAGGCAGGAGGGCAGGCAGCGAGACATAGTAGGCCCTGGGTCCTAGCGGTGGTCCCAGGGCCGTAAATGAACATCATGAGGTTCCAGACAGCGGTCGTGAAGCCCACATTGTGTCCAATACACAATTGGGACAGCACAGTTTTTAACCCGGACACCTCTAAAATAATTACAATTTTTTTTATTTTTTTTTTCAAATTAATGCAGCTATTTTTGAGCGTAATAGCTGGTGGCGCTTGGGCAGCAGCAGCTTGTAATGTGTTGTTTCCTGACAGCGGAGAGGAGACACAGACAGCAGGAGGAAATATAACAGCAGGCAGCGTGAGGAGGATAAGTGTGTGTGGCAGACTGGCATTTGGCAGCAGGCAGCGAGACATAGTAGGCCCTGGGTCCTAGCGGTGGTCCCAGGGCCGTAAATGAACATCATGAGGTTCCAGACAGCGGTCGTGAAGCCCACATTGTGTCCAATACACAATTGGGACAGCACAGTTTTCAACCCGGACACCTCTAAAATAATTACAATTTTTTTTTTCAAATTAATGCAGCTATTTTTGAGCGTAATAGCTGGTGGCGCTTGGGCAGCAGCACCTTGTAATGTGTTCCCTGGCAGTGGAGACACAGACAGCAGGATGAAATATAACAGCAGCAGCAGCAGCAGGTGTATGTGTGTGTGGCAGTCGTCACTTCATGTACCCCTCTCGCCGACAACAGGGGCCATGAATTTGCCTTCCACCCAAGCCTGGTTCATTTTGAGAAACGTCAGTCTGTCCACAGACTTGTGAGACAGACGAGATCGCTTCTCAGTGACGACTCCACCGGCTGCACTGAAGCAACGCTCTGACAGTACGCTGGAAGGGGGGCAGGAGAGCACTTCCAGGGCGTACTGCGCAAGCTCGCTCCAGATCGGCAGGTGCTTGACCCAATACTCCATGGGATCAACAGGGGCCACGCTGTCAAGCCCGCTGAAGGACCCCATGTAGTCAGCCACCATGCGGGTCAAGCGCTGCCTGTGACTGGAGAAGGATGCTGCTGCAGGCACCTCCTCTCTAGTCCTTGGCAGCTCTACACTCATGTAGAGCTCTTGGGTCAGAGACAGCAGGTCTGTGGTGCGCGAGCGCTTGCTGCTGGTGGATGCAGGCACCTGCTGCTGCCTCTGTGCTGGCTGGACAGTGGGGGTGGATGGCTCAGGGAAGGCTTCCTGCAAGCGCTCAACAAGGGACAGCTGCAAATCCCTCATTTGTTGCGCACGGTCTCCTCCTGCAGGCAGGAACTGGCTGAGCTTCCCCTTCAGACGTGGGCCCAGCATCATGCAGATCCAGATGTCCTCCCTCTGCTTCATCTGGATCACCCTTGGGTCCTTGCGCAGGCACCTCAGCATGTGCGCTGCCATTGGGAACAGTCTGGCCACGTCTGTTGGCACATCATCGGCAGCCCCAGAGCCGACATTGCTGTCCTCCTCTGCCTCCTCCACCTCATCCTCTCTCCACCCCCGCACCAGTCCAGCTGCGCTCTGCTGCTCCCCCTCATCAGCAGCAAGGTCAGGGACCTCCACCAACTCCGAGCCCTCCTCCTCAGAGGTGGCCTGTGAAGCTGCCTGCAGCTCCTGCTGGTCCAAGGCTGCCGCTCCCTCTTCCACCAGTGCATACAGGGCCCTGTCCAGCACACACACCAAGGGGACCCACTTGCACATCATTGCATGGTCCCTGCTCACCATGTTGGTGGCCTGCAGGAAGGGTGCCAGGACTGAGCACACCTGCTGCATGAGCCCCCAGTCCTCCGTGGAGATGATGGACGGGAGGTTGGTGGCGGCACGCCCAGTTGCAGTGAGGGAGGCAACTGTTGCTCGTGCAACGTACTGGCTGACAGCCTGCCTCTGTTCAACCAGACGCTCCAACATCGCCAGGGTGGAGTTCCAGCGAGTTGGAACATCGAGCATGAGCCAGTGCTGTGGCAGGTGCAGCTCCTTCTGCACCTCTTCCAGGCTCGCCACGGCTGCAGGCGAGTGCCGGAAGTGACGCACAACCTTCCTTGCCGCCTCAAGGAGTCGGTCCATCCCCTGGTAGGTCCGCAGGAACTTTTGGACTACCAGGTTCAGGACGTGCGCCAGGCAGGGGATGTGGGTCAGGTCTCCCCTGCTGATGGCAGCGACCAGGTTTGCCCCATTGTCGGACACCACCTCTCCGACTCTGAGGCCTCTGGGGGTCAGCCAATTCCTCTCCTGCTCTCAGAGTTTGGCCAGGACGTGGTTCGCCGTCAGTTTGGTCTTCCCCAGGCTGACCAATTCCAGCAGCGCTTGGCAGTGGCGGGGCTTCACGCTGCTGCTGAGGCAGGGGGGTTTGGGCTGGTGTGGTGGAGGATGGAAGCGGATCAGAGGAACCTGCTGCTGTTCCGCTGACCCTGCATGGTGGCACCACCCACTGCGTTGTTGGTGCTGCTGCTGCTCTGGCAGTGCCGGCCGATGCTACTCCCCCCTCCTCACCCCCTTCCACCAAGCTGACCCAATGCGCGGTGAAGGACAGATAGCGGCCTGTCCCAAACCGGCTGCTCCACGAGTCCATGGTGACGTGGACCCGTTGACCCACCGCGTGCTCCAGCCCTCTCCCGACATTGGCCATCACAGAACGGTGAAGTTCAGGGATGGCCGTGTGTGCAAAATAATGTCGGCTGGGGATTGGCCAATCGGGGGCTGCACACATCAGGAGCGCACGCATGTCGCTCCCCTCCTGCACAAGGGAATAAGGCAGGAGTTGGGAGCACATGGCCCGTGCCAGCAAGCCGTTCAGCTGACGCACGCTGCTGGGAGGCAGAACCCTGACCACCCCCTGGAAGGTGTCGCTGAGCAGGGTCTGGCGAGGTCTTTTGCTGGCACGGGAAGCAGTGGAGGGAGCAGAGGAGGCCACTGAGGACTGGCTGCCAGAACAGGCCTCAGTGTCGGCGGCAGGAGTTGCAGAGGGAGGAGGAGCAGTGCGCTGCTGACGCACTCCTGCTGCCGACGGCTTCGCAGTGGTGGCGGGTCTGCCACTGCCACTGCCAGCTTTCTTCAACTTCACGAACTCCTCATGCTCGTGAAAGTGTTTCCCTGCAAGGTGGTTGACCAGAGAGGTGGTGCCAAACGCAGAGGGCTCCTTCCCTCTGCTGAGCTGCTTGCGGCACTGGTTGCAGGTTGCATACTTGCACTCCAAATATGGAAGGGTGAAAAAATTCCATATTGGGGAGGTGAAGTTGCCCCTTCGGCTGGAAGGTGCTGCTGCCACTGGTCTCCCTGTGGGGGTTGGGGGGGGGGGGGTTCTTGGTGCGGCTGGTGGTGGCACTGGCAGAACTCGTCTCCTGATCAGCACGCTGTGTGGCCTGCATACCACGCCCACTTGTGATCCTGCCCATGCCTGCGATGCTGATCCTTCTAGCAAGGCTCGCAGACGCATCCTCCTCCTCCTCCTCAGAGCTGATGACATCCCCACTCCTAGGACCTGGTGGCAACCAGTCTTTGTCCTTCACAATGTAATCATCATCCTCCCCCTCCACAAACATGTCCTGCTGGGATCCCCCAAACTCCCCTTCTGCATGCATGGGCGGATGGAAAGTCACCGCTGTCTGACTGTCCAAAGCATCATCCCCCAAAGTGCCCATGAGCATTCCTTCCTCTGCCAATTCTTCCGCAACAGCACTCCATACCTTCTCTGTGCTTGGGGTCCATAAGAAGGTGCTGAGTGACAGGGTGCTGATGTCGCCCGCTGGGGCTGGAGAACTGCACTCCTCCTCCTCCTGCTCCCCAGGCAGTACTGAGCGGCTGCTGCTGCTCTTGCGAACAGGAGTGGTGGCGGGGGTGGAGGACTCTGTTCCAGAGCTAATGGTGGCCTGCTCATCCACCATCAGTTCCACCACAGCGCCTGCGTCCTTCTCCTCAATAGGACGGCTACGACCTGGCGGTGGGAGGAACATCTGGGCCACACGCTGCTGCTGCTGCTGCTGCTGCTGTGTCTCTGCAGTGTGACTCCCAGCTGTTGGGCGGCCAAGGCGTCCACGGCCAGTGGCTAATGGCGGAATAGCCACTGGTGCAGACGCAGAACTGCACATGGTGGTGGTGGCGCGGCTGCCACGCCCATGACCTCCTCTCTTGGCGATGCCCTTGCTGCCCCTGCCCAGACCGCGGCTGCCAGTGCCAGACATTGTATATTTTTAACATTATACAAATGAAGAAAAAAACGTATGTATGTAAAGGCGGGTGGGACAAGTGGGGTACTTTAATGGGGTGGGACTGGTGGTGGTGGGTGTGTGAGGTGACGGACAAGTGTACTCAGCAGAGATCGGTGTAGCGCTAACGAGAGAGTGCGCACTGCGCACACAAAGACCCTAGCTGGCGCTGACTGACGGTGTCAGACTACAGTACAATTCAGCTAAGACACAATAGAAGTAGTGATATATAAACAATAGGAGGACGGGTGTAGAACTAACTGGAGGGTGCTGACAGCGCAGATGTGCACTGCGCACACAAAGGCCCTAGCTGACGCTGACTGACGGTGTCAGACTACAGTACAATTCAGCTAAGACACAATAGAAGTAGTATATATATAAACAATAGGAGGACGGGTGTAGCACTAACTGGAGGGTGCTGACAGCGCAGATGTGCACTGCGCACACAAAGACCCTAGCTGACGCTGACTGACGGTGTCAGACTACAGTACAATTCAGCTAAGACACAATAGAAGTAGTGATATATAAACAATAGGAGGACGGGTGTAGCACTAACTGGAGGGTGCTGACAGCGCAGATGTGCACTGCGCACACAAAGACCCTAGCTGACGCGTCGCTGACTGACAGTGTCAGACTACAGTACAATTCAGCTAAGACACAATAGAAGTAGTATATATATATATATAAACAATAGGAGGACGGGTGTAGCACTAACTGGAGGGTGCGTGCGCACGCACACTAAGACCCTAGCTGACGCTGACTGACGGTCCCTAAACACAGACTAGAGTACAGTGAGTGAGTACACACAGTACTACTAGTACTAACTAAACAATAGAAGAATCGAGCTAAATAGTACAACAGGTGTGACTAGATTACAGAGGGGCAGATACAGGCAGATAGAGGCAGATACAGCCGGACAGGTATAGCAGTAAAGCTGGGCCTTGCTAACTACAAAATAGTACAACATTCTCCAAAAACTCAGTGGGAAGCGGCGCTAGTGGGCTTTCTCAGCTGCACTATTCCAAAAGGGGATTCCACAAACCTTTCAATTGAATAAATGTAAAAAAAGGAACATGCGCTTCTAAAATATCAACTACTTTTTAATCAGATAATTGTATGAGTCAACAAATCAATATAATTTAAAAAGGATCCTATACTTATAAAAGCAATCCACAATCACCCCACCATCACATTCACACAATCATACACTATGCGTGACCTGCCGCATATAGCCTTCCAGCACCAAGAAAAATTTGTTTAGTTTCCAGGATGCAGTTCACTTTTGCAAAAAAAGGAAGCTCAGGTTGCAGCGTTACAACGAATAAAACTTGCGAGTCCTTCAAAAAAAGACCCAGTGTGTCCACAATGGCAGGTAGAAAAATTTCATATACTCTCCACCGTTATAGAAAAACTCCAGGATTAATCCTCCCAAGGTTGTGATGTGGTCTATAATGCGCTTCTTAGTTATATATAAAATTGCTCATATCATTGATCCACTCAAGGTACCTTAAGTTAGATGATCAGGTCCTGCGTAGCTAAGAACTCCACAACTCTCCGTCTAGATTGCGGGGATACCCGGCGGCCTACGTCACTTCCTTCTGGCAATCCCAGTGGTGACGCTCGCTCTTCCGGGATCTTCGCTTGTAGTGTCTTTGTAGTCGGTGACGTCACCTTAAAGATATAGGAGCTCTTTTTCGAAGTGCAGCCGCTAAGCGCTTCTACGGCTCACAGCTCTTAGATATCTTGACACATAGAAGACAGAGTCAATATCTTCACCTCTACGCGTTTCAGCTAAATAACGTTAGCCTTCTTCGAAAAAGAGCTCCTATATCTTTAAGGTGACGTCACCGACTACAAAGACACTACAAGCGAAGATCCCGGAAGAGCGAGCGTCACCACTGGGATTGCCAGAAGGAAGTGACGTAGGCCGCCGGGTATCCCCGCAATCTAGACGGAGAGTTGTGGAGTTCTTAGCTACGCAGGACCTCATCATCTAACTTAAGGTACCTTGAGTGGATCAATGATATGAGCAATTTTATATATAACTAAGAAGCGCATGATAGGTGCATAACCAATATTGTCCTTGTTAACCACTAATAACCCCACTAAAATATTTCTTAACCTTAACTCTATATAAAAGCACACCGGGACTACAACTGACGATGGATGAATAGGCCAGTGCAGCCCAAAGTTTATTAAACTTACAACATTTTAATATAAAACAATTTAACCATTTATTTAACCGTTGCAAGGCAAGGAGAAAAAACCGGAGCTTGTAAATCAATCACCAAAATCTTCAATACCTTTTTGGACATGCAGCCATACTCTGGCCCCCAACCGCGACCACCGATTCGGGGACAGCTGCATGCCCTTGATGAACCATGTATTTATTCAACACCTTTTGAGGAAATCAGACTTGTGAAAATCCTCTAAACTGTTTAAACCTGTATCCTCCGGCATCCTTGCCCCGCCGACTGCAGTGACGTACTTTCTTACCTAATTAAGGGCGGGTGGGTGGGCACTTTTCTAAACCTTCTCCCCCGCTGTCTCTGCTCCTCCCACCTTCTTCCTGTACTGAAACCAGGTCCTACTTCCTGTCCTATAGCCCGGGAACCAATTCCTCCTGAACCTCCCTCTTCCAACCTGTTGCCAAGGGGATAAGCCCTCCCCCGGCCAACCTTAACCCTCTATTCCCTGGACATATGTCTAGCCCTATCATGGGTGGCCCTCCTAAGCTGCGCTCCTCCAGGCCTTGCTTGATAGGTGCATAACCAATATTGTCCTTGTTAACCACTAATAACCCCACTAAAATATTTCTTAACCTTAACTCTATATAAAAGCACACCGGGACTACAACTGACGATGGATGAATAGGCCAGTGCAGCCCAAAGTTTATTAAACTTACAACATTTTAATATAAAACAATTTAACCATTTATTTAACCGTTGCAAGGCAAGGAGAAAAAAACGGAGCTTGTAAATCAATCACCAAAATCTTCAATACCTTTTTGGACATGCAGCCATACTCTGGCCCCCAACCGCGACCACCGATTCGGGGACAGCTGCATGCCCTTGATGAACCATGTATTTATTCAACACCTTTTGAGGAAATCAGACTTGTGAAAATCCTCTAAACTGTTTAAACCTGTATCCTCCGGCATCCTTGCCCCGCCACCCGCGAGCAAGGGAGAAACCTCACCCTTGCGCCGCCCGCAACAAAAAGGCCCTCTGGATCCCCTCCTCAAGTGCCAGAGTCCATAAATCTGTGCCTATGGCATTCAAATGGACACCATCCCTACTCAAAAACATATTCGTGTCCTCCTCTAGCTCTATGTGCCTCACTGCCACGCCCCCAATGTTAACTACAAATTTTGAAACATCACGATTAAGCTTCTTACGAGCCCTGTTGATTTTTTCAACAGACCGTGCCATTCTCCATGAGTTACGGCTGACGATCTCCGACCAGACGAGAATTGTGTTCTGAAACGTAGAGCGAATCCTCATCATATCACACTTCATCTCCTGTATGATCTGCCTCGTCGTCCTAGAGGCCAGATCGTTTCCCCCAACGTGTAGAACAAGCACGTCCGGAGCTCTGTCTAAAGCCACGAACCGCTGCAACTCTGATAATACCTTTTCCCACATCATCCCGGGAATACCAATCCATCTCAGAATAGCGGTTGCCCTGGATATGCCCAATTGTCGTCCGTCAGGCCTTACTGCAGCTCTCCGAGCGCCTCTAGCCACGTAAGAGTGCCCTAGGATCCAGACCAGCAATGGAGAAACTCTTGCCCCTAAAATAAGAAAGAAAAAGGAACCAAAACACGAAAAAACAGCAGCCGATACATTAAAACCAAAACGTGGACAGCATCTGTCCTATCTCACTAAGTTTGGCCTGACGTATAGCAAGAATCTAGAAGATTCCCATCTACCTATGCGTCTGATCTGCTCATTGCCCAAACCCCACCGTGCCGCCTCCGTCGCAGCTCCAATCCTGAAGGAGTGGGATGCATATTCCAAGGGAGTATAGCCCAAATGCCCCAGTGCTTTTCTAAATATCGCTACAAACTGGTACTTGGAGAGGGAAGAGCCATCTGCATGGCACAAAAAGGACTCCCCTGATTCCCCACGAACTTCCATAAAACTTCTCACCGTCCGTACTGGGCAAGCTAAAGAATCTTCTAGCGGAAAAAGCACTATGGTTCGACCCTCCCCCATACGGTCCGTCTTTGATCTGCGCAAATAAACCTGTAGACCGCCCCTGGTAAGTCTCACTTCACTGCGCCTCAGTCCCCCTTCATGCTTTTTATTCTGACTGACTAACTCGCTCACCCTAAACGCCCCAAAGAAAGCCATGGCAAACGCAGCGCTAAACAGCAACACCTCATACTGAGAAGCACATAACCCACCCAGACTGCCGATAATTGCCACTAACAATTGGAAAGTGACTGGACGCCTAGAATCCCGCTTGACCCTGTTTTGTGCTCTAAACCCCTTCATGGCCATCTTAACCCGGAAGTCTTTCGTAACATCTGTAATACCCTGAAGCTTAAAACAAAACGCTAGCGCGGCTAAGCTCTTTGCCAACACTGCTGCTGATACCCCGTTCGCTCCCTTCCTTGCCATGAACTGAAATAAAAGATACAAACGTTCCTCGTCTGATTTACAGCCTCCTGCCTGTTGGGACAGCTTGTTCCATTGTCCCCAAACAGCCGCATAAGCAGACCATGAAGAAGCCGATAATGAATTATATATCCAATCTTCTATGCATTCAGGGGTATGTCCCACAAGGCCTGGGGGCAACGAGCCCCCTGCCGCTCCGCCTCTGGCGCGCTGCTCCGAAATCTCTGCCATTGGAAGCGAGAAAGAGCATCAGCCACCTCATTCTCAACCCCAGGTAAGTGAACAGCAAAAATGAACATATTAAAACTCAGGCAGCTAAGCACTAATTGCCGTAACACCCTCACCACTGGCGGGGATGAGGCCGATAACCTGTTTACTGCCGTTACCACTCCTAAATTGTCGCAATTGAAACGAATGCGTTTGTTTCTTAATAATGGACCCCAAAGTTCGACTGCTACCAATATTGGAAACAATTCCAATAGTAACAGATTCTTCGTAAAACCCAATTGTTCCCACCTGTCTGGCCACCGTTCTGCGCACCATTTTCCTGCAAAATATGCGCCGAAACCACATGACCCTGCAGCATCTGTAAACAATTCCAGGTCATGGTTCTGTACACTTTCCTCCATCCACATTGAACGCCCATTGAACTCAGCCAAGAAAACCAGCCACATACGCAGGTCCTCCTTGTGTTCCCCCACCAGTCGAATCCGATGATGTGGTAACTTTGCTCCTGCCGTGGCCATTGCCAACCGTCTGCAAAAAATGCGGCCCATAGGCATAATCCGGCAAGCAAAATTCAATTTTCCCAAGAGGGATTGAAGATCCCGAAGGAAAACCTTTTTCTTTGCCAGCACCGTTTCAATATGCGACCGCAAGTCCTCCACTTTATCCTTTGGCAGCCTACACTCCATAGTCACGGAGTCTATTACAACGCCCAGGAACTTAATAACCGACTGAGGGTCCTCAGTCTTCTCCTCTGCCAAAGGGATGCCGAAGTTGGCACAGACCTGCCTCATGGTTGCTAACAAATATGAGCACTCCGATGATTCCCCGCTGCTGATAAACAGAAAATCGTCCAAATAATGTACGACTGACTGTACACCAGACACCTCCTTGACCACCCATTCTATAAAAGAACTAAAACGTTCGAAATACGAGCATGAAATGGAACATCCCATTGGCAAGCAGCAATCCACATAATACCGATCCTCCCAAAAACAAAATAACAAACGAAAACTATTCGGGTGAACCGGTAAAAGTCTAAAAGCGGCTTCGACGTCCGTCTTTGCCATTAACGCCCCCTGCCCAGCCCGTTTCACTATTCTAACTGCTGAATCGAAAGAAGTATATAACACTGAGGCTGCTTCCGGGTCAATGCCATCATTTACCGATGTACCCTTCGGATATGACAGATTGTGAATAAGCCGAAACGAATTCGGCTCCTTCTTTGGTACTAAACCCAAAGGTGATACCACTAGGTCAACAACTGGTGGCTCTACAAACGGGCCCGCCATACGACCCAGACTCACCTCTTTTTCCAGTTTTGCTGACACCACCCCAGGATGCATGGCAACTGACTTTAAATTACGGTGTGGAGGGTGAGAGCCCACCACTCCAAAACTAGGTATAACAAAACCGTCGGTAAACCCTTTACGAAGAAAATCAGCTGCGTCTGCATCTGGGTACTTATTTAGGAAGCGATCCATCCTTACCACTTTCACTGGACTCCTCCCTTTTTCCAGCGGAATCCGATGAGCGCCCCTTCCCATTTCTGTAGCACTTAGTGACGATATGGCTCCCCCCACAGGAAGAGCATTCATGTTTGAAGCGGCATGAACTTCCAAACTTACACGCTCCCTCATTATATTTCCAGCATACTCCTGGTCTTCTATTGGCCAACTGCCCGGGAGCTCCCGCACCGCCGGCCCCCCCTTGAAAGGGCTGGTTCGACTTGGTACCCGGAATCATCAGACTCATCCATAGGTTGATGTCCTTGTGATTCCATTTTATCGCAGGGTGAAACGCTTTTGACTGCCTAAACTGCTCGTCATAGCGTAGCCACGCATTTCCCCCGTACATCCTGTGGGCCTCACCTATGGTCTCCAGGTAACAAAACAGTGCTGAACAGCACTCCGGATGTCTTTCACCCAAAATGCTTGCCAGTATCGAAAACGCTTGCCTCCAGTTCTCGAACGTTCTCGGTATCAATCTATACCTTCTACGTTCCTCTTCCTCCTTCTTACTTTCATCCGGCTTACCCCGATCTAAGTTAAACTTACCCAATGGGAGGAGTGAGAATATCTCCACATACTCACCCTTCCAAATCCTCTGGTTTCAGATGCACGCCCAGCGGTCCGCTGACACATAAGTATGCATCCCCTTTTGCTGTATCCGCTAACCGCACCAACTCGGTCTCCTTCTCCCTTGAGTCGGCCTGCGCGGACCCTGCCACTGTGCTCACAACCGCAGCGTTGCTGCTGGTGTCTACCTGAGCAGATGCGGGACCCACCGATTGCGTGGTTCCCTGTTCCCCAGATCCCGTCCAAGCCTGAACCGGTGATCCTAGTTGCACCGTGTTCTGGCGGGGTGCCTGTAAAGCATCCCTAATACTTTGTATTAAGGATGACATGAGAGCTACGACATTAGGCTCTGTACCTGTGGTACCAGTGACATTCGCATGCGCAGGAGCCCTCACCTGGGTCGTATCGTTAATTATTACCCCTTGACCCCCCGTAGCCCCGCTATGCCTCTCTACCCTATTACCACAACAACCTCCCGTGCATGAATGAACATTAGACATACAAACAGAGATTGCCTCACCAGGCTGCACCGGACGTTGGCCCCGATCAGCCGACACATCTGGACTCGGTGACTCGACCAGCTCTCCTTCTTCCTCTGACCTCTCGGATGCCACATCCACAGGGGATACAGATCGACTATCCTCTCCACTCCTGTGACCGTCTCGACTCCCATGCTGTTGCCTCACATCAGGTTGTTTGCCCCTGGCTGGCCGGCCCTGGCGGGAATCGCTGGTCCCCGCTGATTCCTTGCTTCTATTCTGACGTGGAGGGGGGGGCGGGGAAGGCTGTCTGCCGCTCCTGCCAGCCGCAGCCTTAGCACCACGATTGTCTTTCCGTGCACCCGTCTTGGAGGTCGACTGTTTCTTTGCAGAAGCTTTCCCTTTTGAGGCCTGCAGTGCCGGCTTGTGCACCTGCGCTGTAACCACCACTCGATTGCGCTCACCGGCACCCTCCCTGTCCTGCCCCGACGGGCCTGCCTCAGGTATGTCAGGCACTTCCGGAGTTGCCGCTTGCTGCTGCTGTTGCTGCTGTTTTTTCCCCGCTGACTGGCCTCCCCGTGTTGCCCCCGATTCACTGTGGCCTGCTGTCGCTGCCTTGTCTTTTGTCTGCCTGCCTCCTCCACCCTTTGAGCTCTGCCCTGTACCTTTTTTGTTGGGGGGAGCCGGAGGGGTCTGTAGAGGGCTGCCGCTTCTCCTGCGCCTCCTGGGGGAAGATGCAGGGCTCAGTCGCTCCGGCGGTCTGGAGACACGTGCGCTGGTGCGACTTGTGGAGTCTCCGCCGCTGCCTCCTGCCATCCGTGACATCTGATCAGCCACCCACCGCGATCCTCGTGCTGCAGCCTCACTCCTCACCAACTGGATCAGGTTCTCCACGTCCTCCATTCTCTCTCTAGAAACGAGCAAAACAGGCTGCACTTTTCTAAACCTTCTTCCCCGCTGTCTCTGCTCCTCCCACCTTCTTCCTGTACTGAAACCAGGTCCTACTTCCTGTCCTATAGCCCGGGAACCAATTCCTCCTGAACCTCCCTCTTCCAACCTGTTGCCAAGGGGATAAGCCCTCCCCCGGCCAACCTTAACCCTCTATTCCCTGGACATATGTCTAGCCCTATCATGGGTGGCCCTCCTAAGCTGCGCTCCTCCAGGCCTTGCTTTATAGACCACATCACAACCTTGGGAGGATTAATCCTGGAGTTTTTCTATAACGGTGGAGAGTATATGAAATTTTTCTACCTGCCATTGTGGACACACTGGGTCTTTTTTTGAAGGACTCGCAAGTTTTATTCGTTGTAACGCTGCAACCTGAGCTTCCTTTTTTTGCAAAAGTGAACTGCATCCTGGAAACTAAACAAATTTTTCTTGGTGCTGGAAGGCTATATGCGGCAGGTCACGCATAGTGTATGATTGTGTGAATGTGATGGTGGGGTGATTGTGGATTGCTTTTATAAGTATAGGATCCTTTTTAAATTATATTGATTTGTTGACTCATACAATTATCTGATTAAAAAGTAGTTGATATTTTAGAAGCGCATGTTCCTTTTTTTACATTAGTACAACATTCTATCTAACACAGAAGTAGTAGTACAGGAGTAGAGTAGGACAGGTGAGAGCACAGGTAAGGTAGAGACTAGAGCACAGAGCAGGGCAGGCACAGGGCCTAGCTGCTGGCTGCAGGCCTGCAGCAGCACCAGTGACAGTCTCCCTCCCTAGTCCCTAATCACACTAACTAAACTGCCTAAAATACAATCTATCTACAATACAAAGCAATACAGTTGAAGATCAAGTGTTGGAGTGTAAAAACGCTAGGTTAGAGCAATGGAAATGCACTTGCACACAGACAAAAAGCACTGGAGCAGTCTTTCAGTACAGTCAGTAAGTCGCAAGCAGGACGAGTGAGGCAAGATGGCGTCCGCTATTTATAGAGGGGGGCTTGGCCAGGCTCCCCCTCTGTGATTGGCTGCAGTCAGAGGGCTGGGAGCCCTCTGATTCGCTTGTGAGGACTCGAAGTGACGTCGGTCATGACGCTATCCGAGCTCGGATAGCTAGAATATCTCCTGATAGCTGCTTGCTATCCGAGTGCGCTCGGATAGCACAGCCCGGATAGCTAATACTATTCGAGTTCGGTATTCGAGCTCGAATAGTGAAGAAGAGCTAGGATTATCCTGGTACCTCGGATATCCTAGCTCTGATGAGCACCACTGTTGAGAGGCAGAGCTTATATGACAGCCAGAGAAGAGTCAGCTGGCCAAGCTGGTCAGCTGACATTTTCACCACCTTCCATTGGTCCAGCACTTAGGGGTGGCGCTGGAGAGCGCTGTAGTATATATACTGGGTGCTGGTCATTTCACTAGTGTCTGGCGTTGCGATCACTACGTGGTAGCACTCAGACCTTGTCAGTATCTGTGTTCTAGCATAGTTTCCAAAGGTGTTGATGATCACGGAGCTCACACCTTAGTGTTAGGAATATTGAACAGTATTATTTGTTATGATCTTCTACTTGCCTGACTATCCTCCTGAACTCTGATTCTGTACCTTGCTATTTCTGATATCCTGTTGCCAAACTCTGCTCGTTCCTGGACTCGGCCTCCTGATTCTGTACCTTGCTATTCTGATACTCCGTTGCCTAACCCTGCCTGTTCATTGGATTCCGTATCTGTCTCCTGAATCTGTACCTTATCTGTCTGTGTGTTTACGACCTGGCTTGCCCGACCTCGAGAACTGGCCTTACTGTTAGAGGCAGTTCCCAGACCTGTTAGTGACACCTTCTCCCTGGGGTCACTCACGCTCTGTCCTTCCCACGTCCTGCCTAGCTCCTCCCCCGGGAGAATCTAGGCTAGCGGAAGGAACATCCTCCTGTGCAGTATTCCTACTGCTTCTGTACCTATTCCTGAGGTTCAGTCCTCAAAGTGTTACTGTTACTCCAAACACTCACTTCTCTCTCAGGTGTCCAGAGGTTAGAGATATATCTGATTATCGGTGATACTGCAGATCATCAATAATCGGGTATATATCTGCATTCTCGGTGATACTGCAGATCACCGGTAATCAGACCCTCTCTGTGTTACACCGATCGTTACAGCCACAAATTGGGCTTTCTTTGGATGGTACTTTTTGCTTAGAATTATTTTATTTTATATGCTTTTTAATGGGAATAATTGGAAAAAAAATATTTCTCAGTTTTCAGCCATTATAGTTATAAAGTAAAATAAAACCTGCTACTGTTTAAAAAAACCACACATTTTATTTGCCCATTTATCCCAGTTAATACAACGTTTAAATGATGTCCCTAGTACAATTTATGATGACAATATTTTATTTGGAAATAAAGGTGTATTTTTTTGTTTTGTGTTTCTTTATAATATAATGCTAATTACAAGCCCTTTTTTGGGCTTCGAGCCTGACAGTAAAATATCTGGCCCATGACAGTTTTTCCACTATTTAGTGCATATGCCACATTGCTCTCTTACTTCCTGTCAGCTGGGAATACCATGAGATGAAGCTTCCTGCTCAGCAACTCTGTATGAGATGGTCACCTGATACAGTTAATGGGAGGACCTCATCTCATTACTGCCCCTGTTGATTGCCATTCGTTGTGAAAGCATCACAACATGCAGAGCAGTGAGGGAAGGGGTGGGGTGAAAATTCATGTTCGGTGTCAGAGCACATGGTGATACCAAAAGGCACTTTACCAGCATATGAAGTACCTGGACCTGACAAACTCATGGACTAGACGCTCCCCTCATACATACTGCCGCAAGCTTTCACCTGGATAGGATGGTCCCTCTGCTGCTTAGTTCAGCCCTGTCTGGCACATCCACTTTGTGGGGGCTTTAACAAGAATACTAGTAATCTCCTAGATAGAAAATATGAGACAGGTCACAGAAAAAAAAAATCTAAACTCCTCCCCATTCTAGAAAAAAAATGTGTCAATAAGTTTCCATCCCTTGGAGAAATTTCCCTTCTTCCTGTCTAAGGATGATTAAGCAATATTCCTGAACTATTTGCCATTTTCTCGCATTGATTGTAAACCCCTCTGGCCACTTCGGGTTCTGGCCAGTCAAAACGCGAAGTGGCCGTGCACCTGTGGCCAATGTTAGAAATGAAAAGGATTCCCGGCTCCCGGCGGCGTTAAATGAATGACTTCCCCCTAGGTGGCAATGTAGCAGATTAAGCCACCTCTTTCGCTCTGCCTCCTTCCCTGCCCCTCTCCTCCCTCTCCTATGCAGCTTTGGCAGCCGGGAACACGCTTGTCCCCCAGGGTCATTCGTTGCGGCAGGCAATCCTGCCGTTCGTTCCTGCAGAGTGGGTGCCGGCAGAAGTAATGTCTCCAGCCTCCCTGCTCTGCTTCCCTTCCGCTACGAACCACTCTGGCTGCACTGCGTGTGTCCCCGGCTGCCCCAGGTGCATAGAAGAGGGCAGGGGGAGGAGAGGAGGCAGAGCCAAAGAGGCGGCTTCATCTGTTACATTGCCATCACCTGCAGGGAATTCATTGATTTAACACCGGGAATAATCTGTTAACCCAGGGAACGTGTTTTTTTTTTTTTTTTTCAAAAAGACCTTATATTTTATTGAGAATATGGATTTTAAAATTGGAAGGGCAAATGCATTTAAAGTGAACCAGAGGTGAGAGTTATATGGAGACTGCCCATATTAATTTCCTATTAAACAATACTAGTTGCCTGGCTGTCTCGCTGATCCTCTGCCTCTAGTACTTTTAGCCACAGCCCCTGAACAAGCATGCAGCAGATCAGGTGTTTCTATCATTAATGTCAGATCTGACAAGATTAGCTGCATGCTCGTTTCAGGTGTTATTCAGACACTACTTCAGCCAAATAGATCAAACGGACTGCCAGGGATCATGTATTTTTTAAAAGGAAATAAATATGGAAGCCTCCATATCACTGTCATGTCGGGTTCACTTTAAAATCATCCGTGCAATGCTGGATTACAGCAGCTGCAGTCTTTATATTTCCTATGCTTTAAGCTGTAAGGGCCTAAACACACTAGCATGCTTCTGTTCACTTTTCAGGGCACTGCTGTGTTCAGGCCCTTAGCCAGCTTTCACATTTTATCCTGCTGAATGCCACATGCGATTTGCCACATTTTTTCACATGTATGAATCTGCTTTTTGCGACTTTTCAGGAATTTCCCTTTGTTTTGCAACTTTTGTGTATCCCAGCATGTAAATATTCAGGACCGGATTTACCATATGGCACTGTAGGCACGTGCCTACACAGGCTGATGATTGAAAAGGCAGCCCACTCCCCTCCCTGAGTGCCTCCCTCCCTCCTTCCCTAGGCAGAGTCCGGATGAGAGTGTAAGTAACAGATTACTCCCCCAGGTCTCGGCATTCAACTGACCAGATCTCCCTTCAGTCAGGGGAACCTCTAGCTACGTAATACTTGGGAACACCTCTAGCTACTTAATATTGAGGTTCCTTTAGCTACTTAATACTTGGGGGCAACTCTAGCTACTTAATGTTATGGGTACGTCTGGCGCAAGCAGGAGATTTGGGCGCATGAGACAAGTGGACAAAAAGGGCGCCCCATTCACTCCCATTGCAAATATCGTTTAATGGGCGCCGAACAGGGAAAAAAAGGCGCCGGAGATTATTAACGTTTTACAAACGGCGCCCGGAGATTTTTAAGGTTTTATAACTGCTTGTGATGATTTAACTTTACAAAATGAGCCCGTGATGAATAACGTTTATAAAGATACTAAATCACTATTTCTAAAACAATTCTAAAACATTATTATCCACCCCAAAAAATTATTTACATTTTTTTATTTACATTTTTTATTTATTAATGTTTGTAAAACAGTATTATCCATAGGGGGTCTTAGGTTTAGGCACCACCAGGGGGGTCTTAGGTTCAGGCACCACCAGGGGGGTCTTAGGTTTAGGCACCAACAGGGGGGTCTTAGGTTTAGGCACCACCAGGGGGGTCTTAGGTTTAGGCACAAACTGGGGGGTCTTAGGTTTAGGCACCAACAGGGGGGTCTTAGGTTTAGGCACCACCAGGGGGGTCTTAGGTTTAGGCACCACCAGGGGGGTCTTAGGTTTAGGCACCAACTGGGGGGTCTTAGGTTTAGGCACCATCAGGGGGGTCTTAGGTTTAGGCACCCCCAGGGGGGTCTTAGGTTTAGGCACCACCAGGGGGTCTAGGGGTTAGGGATAGGTACAGGGAGGGTTTTTAACAAACGAAAATATAAGTTTCCTTTTAGAAACAGGGAAGATTAACGTTTTAAGAATTGCCGATCTCATACACATTATTTAATGATTTATAAATTCTTAAAACACTATTTGTAAACGAAATTCTACACAATATTTTTATAAACGATAATACTGCTTATCGTTTACACCACGCGCCCTTTTTTCCCGACGCCCTTCTTTGATGTACGTACGTCTGGCTACCTAATACTAGGGGGCACCTGTAGCTACCTATGATGGGCAAGGGAAGTAAAGGAGAAGTGACAACTGGGGCAGCCAGCACACTTGCAGTGAGGTTCAGGGGGGATTTGTAGATTCCTAGAGGGCAAAGTCCAAGGTGCCAGGACATCTACAGTATGCCTATACTCTCCTGTGAGGTAAATCCAGGCCTGCAAATATCATACTGCATTTTTTCTTTGCATACCAATGTGGTTATCTCATAGACAGGATAAAAAATCGTAGTGTGGTTCACCTCAATATATCAAACTATAGCAATTTCAAACAAACAAAACAATGGGGTTTTTTTTTAACCAGAGTTCTTTTATTCTTTCTTTACAGTCTCTCCAAATCACGGACAAGGCACATCGGTACAAAGACCGAACTTCCACTTCACATACAAAGACTGCCTGACACGTGTTTCGCGGCCAACAGCCGCTTCCTCAGAGGTACATCGTATATAAACCTCCGTAGGTTTACGTAAGGTTACACCGCAATCTGAAGTTTCAAGAGGAGACTGCACTCAGCGGCAGCGAGTTGCAACTCATGTATGTTATGACATTGCCGCTGAGGTAAATGAGGTAACTAAGCATGGTTGCAAAAATTTCACGTAATCATAATGAGCAGGTAACAATCATCACCACTCCCTTATTGTGTGTTTCTATGGGCCGCACAAGCCCCCACAATTGTTCTTTGTTTGTTAACATTTATTTTTTGCATAAATAAAGAATAAACACCCATTTTCAAGACTTGCTTTCTTTCCAAAACAAGACTTTCTTTTCTTGCCGCAAGAAAAGTAAAATGTCTGGAACTTTGCAAGTTCAAATGTATATCCAGCCTAACAATTGAAAAACAATGGACAGCATAAGGCACTCCCCTGTAAGCAATTGTTATTGGCACTTTAAAATTTAAGTTTCACCAACTGACTAAAAAAATCTTTTAGGGCTCGTTCACACTCGGGGCATTTTTGACAATTTTTAAGCGCTGGCGATTTTCAAAATCGCCCTGAAAGCGCTTGTGCCATCATTCCCTATGAGAGAGTTCACATCTGAGCGGTTAGTTTCCCATCCGCTCAGATATGCGGTGCCTGGACCATTTTTGAGGCGATTCCGCATCAATGGAAGGTGTAAGAAAACACTCACAAAATCACATTATGTACTGATTGCGTTCACGTTTTTAAGAATAAATACATTGGGCTTGTTAGGTTTCTCTGCGTTGGACAGTTTTTTAAGCGCTTATCTAAGGCCCGGTTCACATTAGTGTTCCCTGTCCGGATCCGCCTGATCAGATCCGGACCGTATACTGTACAAACGGAACGTACGTTCCGCATAGCAATGCAAAGGCTATGCGGACGTTCACATGCGTACGTTCCGTACAGAACGGAGCCGGATCGGATCCGGACTCCGGAGGCTTTTCCAACATGCGCTATTTTTTGGGTCCGGATCATCCGGCCCACGCACCCGGACCGGATCCTGACTGCACCATCCGGATATAGAAACCAATGGGGAACGGAAAGCACAGAACACACTGGAGACAAACACCTGACGTTCTACCCCACTTCCTATGCGTATCATAGCTGCCATTTTGGATGGGGACATATGGGCCCAGCATATCTGGAGTGGAGCAGCAGTGACACACGTGCTGGAGCTGTTTTGGCAGTATGTCGGAGGTGGAGGTGAGGCCTACAGCGGAGGACCTGGTTCTACAGGTGCACCAGGTGCACCTTCTGCTGACCTCCCTGACCCCAACAACTTTTAAGGTATTTTGTTATTTTTTTTACGATCCGGATCCGGATGCAAACGGACCGGATCCGGATCGGATCCGGATCGGAACCGTACGGTTCCAATCCGGATCAGGTCCTGATACGATCTGGATCCTGTCCGTTTGCATGCCAAAACGCAAGTGTGAACGGGGCCTAAGCGCTTTTGCAGAGCGATTTTTTTTTCACTTCCTGACATCAGTCAGGAAGTGAACTCTTTGATCCGGAAAATAATAAATACAATGGGCTTGATTCACAAAGCCGTAATAACTCTTATTGCGGTCGCGCTAGCGTTTTGCGCATGCTACAATGCGCGTAACTTTTTTGTGCACACAGGGGAATTTGCACACAAGATCTTGGCCGTTTCTGCATGAAAATTTGCGTTTCCGTGTGAAAGCGGCCATGATTTTGAGCGCAAATTGGCATCTGCTCGCAAAAAAGTTACACTAGCTATAACGCTAGCGCGACCGTGATAAGAGATATCACGGCTTTAGGAATCAAGCCCATTGTATTTATTATTTTCCGGATCAAAGAGTTCACTTCCTGACTGATGTCAGGAAGTGAAAATAAATTGCTCTGCAAAAGCGCTTAGATAAGCGCTTAAGAAAACTGTCCAACGCAGAGAAAACTAAAGATAAAAAAGCTTCAAAAACTGGCCAACGCGGACAGGCACGCGAACGGAACGCAATGTCAACAAAGCCTTATAGCTCAAAGCATGGCGAGCTTAAAGGGGAACTGTAGTGAGAGGGTATATGGAGGCTGCCATGTTAATTTCCTTCTCATCAATACCAGTTGCCTGGCAGCCCTGCTGATCCTCTGCCTCTAATACTATTAGCCATAGCCCCTGAACAAGCATGCAGCAGATCAGGTGTTTCAGACTTTAAAGTCAGATCTGACGAGATTAGCTGCATGCTTGTTTCTGGTGTTATTCAGATACTACTGCAGAGAAATAGACCAGCAGGGCTGCCAGGCAACTGGTATTGATTAAAAGGAAATAAATGTGGCAGCCTCCGTATACCTCTTACTTCAGTTCCCCTTTAAAAGCTGCAGCAATCCAACCCTGCACTTGGTTTACACCGCAATTTTTCCCACAAAATCTTTAAAAGGACTCCGAGCAGTGCAGAAACTATGGGAAGATGCATATCATTTTAAAGCTCTCTTTCTCCTCTTTCCAATGATATATAAACCGCCGCCCTATGCCTTTTATTCGCTATTTTCGCGATTGAAATTGCCGTGGCCGCGATTAAGATTGCGAAAATAGAGAAAACTAAAAGGCGTAGGGCGATGATTTGGTGTCGTCAGAAAGAGGAGAAAGAGAGCTTTAAAATGATATCCATCTTTCCATAGTTACATTGTATTACACAGGGCGACTTTTTCACAAAGTCAACAGCTCCATTCAGCAGAAAAAGTCGCCCTGTGTAATACAATGTAACTATGGAAAGATGGATATCATTTTAAAGCTCTCTTTCTGACGACACCTAAATCATCGCCCTACGCCTTTTAGTTTTCTCTATTAACGAAATCGCGGCCGCGGCAATTTCATTCGCGAAAATAGCGAATAAAAGGCATAGGGCGTCGGTTTATATATCATTGGAAAGAGGAGAAAGAGAGCTTTAAAATGATATGCATCTTTGCATAGTTTCTGCACTGCTCGGTGTCCCTTTAAAATTGATTTGTAAAAGAAAAAAGCAAAGAGGTATTTTTTAAAACAAGGAATAGCAGGTGGGGAGCTTTACAATGAGTCACAATCAACCTTAAAATGCCCTCTGCACTGGTGTATAAACATGTTTACCCCCTCTAAAGTTTAAAGTCTATTTTTAAAAAAATATATATATTTTGTAAGTACTTTTTGATGTACTTTTTGTGTTCCATGCCTTACCCCTGATATACAGACCAGATCTGGAGTTGATATCATTAACAAGGGTTTTGCAATCCCCTGCAAAAATGTGGCCAATTATGCCATTTCACAAAACAGCTAAACATTTTTTGAACATTGTTGTAATGTTTTGGGCATATTCACTCATCCCTATTTCTGTCTGCACAGGAAATAATAGAAATAGAAATGTGGGCGCAACAAAATTGAAGACGTTTAAGTTTCTAAAATATCTAAAGCTAAGATGCACATTCTTCCTACAAGAAGACTTTATTAAATGAGCCCTGTCATGTTGGCCACCTGTTGAGAAGACATGCAATGTACTCCGCGTTGTAGTTCTCCAGCCTTGTGTCTAGCAATCAGTGAAACAGAGTATTTATGTATTATTCACCCTCGAGGGTAGGATTGCATGCTATTACCACAACACCTTAGCAGCCGTAGATATGCAATGACTTAGGTGTTTACGCTGTTGTACTCGAGCCAATGTTCTATATTTACCAGAATTCCTGGCAGTGGTGAACATGCAGAGGTGTCTGTGGGGGACTTGAGTTTACGGAGTGATGCTATCTTGTGATGTGATAAACTTAATGATGTCCCTCTCGTCTGCTGCATCCCTCAGCTCTGTGAATGATGGCGAAAGAAAAATGTTACATAGTTACATAGTTATTTTGGTTGAAAAAAGACATACGTCCATCGAGTTCAACCAGTATAAAGTACAACACCAGCCTGCTCCCTCACATATCCCTGTTGATCCAGAGGAAGGCGAAAAAACCCCCACAAGGCATGGTCCAATTAGCCCCAAAAGGGAAAAATTCCTTCCTGACTCCAGATGGCAATCAGATAAAATCCCTGGATCAACATCACTGGGCATTACCTAGTAATTGTAGCCATGGATGTCTTTCAATGCAAGGAAAGCATCTAAGCCCCCTTTAAATGCAGGTATAGAGTTTGCCATAACGACTTCCTGTGGCAATGCATTCCACATCTTAATCACTCTTACTGTAAAGAACCCTTTCCTAAATAAATGGTTAAAACGTTTTTCCTCCATGCGCAGATCATGTCCTCTAGTCCTTTGAGAAGGCCTAGGGACAAAAAGCTCATCCGCCAAGGTATTATATTGCCCTCTGATGTATTTATACATGTTAATTAGATCCCCTCTAAGGCGTCTTTTCTCTAGACTAAATAAACCCAGTTTATCTAACCTTTCTCGATAAGTGAGACCTTCCATCCCACGCATCAATTTTGTTGCTCGTCTCTGCATCTGCTCTAAAACTGCAATATCTTTTTTGTAATGTGGTGCCCAGAACTGAATTCCATATTCCAGATGTGGCCTTACTAGAGAGTTAAACAGGGGCAATATTATGCTAGCATCTCGAGTTTTTATTTCCCTTTTAATGCATCCCAAAATTTTGTTAGCTTTAGCTGCAGCTGCTTGGCATTGAGTACGATTATTTAACTTGTTGTCAATGAGTACTCCTAAGTCCTTCTCCAAGTTTGATGTCCCCAACTGTATCCCATTTATTTTGTATGGTGCTAGACCATTAGTACGTCCAAAATGCATGACCTTACATTTGTCAACATTGAATTTCATCTGCCATGTATGTGACCATATAGCCATCCTATCCAGATCCTGTTGCAATATGACACTATCTTCCTGAGAGTTGATGATTCTGCACAATTTTGTATCATCTGCAAAAATAGCAACATTGCTCACTACTGCATCTACTAGGTCATTAATAAATAAATTGAAGAGCACTGGACCCAGAACAGACCCCTGTGGGACCCCACTGCTAACAGTCTCCCATTTTGAGTACGATCCATTGACCACAACTCTTTGTTTTCTGTCCATTAGCCAGTTCCCTATCCATGAACACAGACTCTTCCCCAGTCCTTGCATCCTCAACTTTTGCACCAGACTTTTGTGGGGAACAGTGTCGAAGGCCTTTGCAAAGTCCAAGTATATCACATCTACAGCATTCCCAATATCCATATTAGCATTCACTACCTCATAAAAGCTGAGCATGTTAGTCAAACAGGACCTGTCTTTAGTAAACCCATGTTGATGCTGAGACATAAGATTATTTTCTACTATGAAGTCATGTATAGTATCTCTTAGTAACCCCTCAAATAGTTTGCATACAACTGATGTTAAACTTACAGGTCTATAATTTCCTGGATCAGATTTTTTGCCCTTCTTAAATAATGGGAAAACGTGGGCTGTACGCCAATCCACTGGGACTCTGCCAGTTGCAAGAGAGTCACAAAAGATAAGATAAAGGGGTTTATCTATAACTGAACTTAATTCCCTTAGGACCCGAGGATGCATGCCATCCGGGCCAGGTGCCTTGTCTATTTTTAATTTATTTAGTCTTGCCTTCACTTCTTCCTGCGTTAAGTATTTAATATTACAGTTAGAAGATTGAGACTCTTCTGCCTCTGTAGTTTGCAACAGTGCTGTTTCTTTTGTGAAGACAGAAGCAAAGAAAGCATTTAATAACTCTGCCTTACCTTGGTCATCCACCATTGAGTTCCCATCCTCATCCTTTAGGAGTCCTATACAGTCAACCTTTCTTTTTTTAGAGTTAATGTACTTGTAAAACTTTTTTGGGTTAGATTTGATATCCTTAGCGATTTGTTTTTCAGCTTCAATCTTTGCCTGCCTAATTTCTTTTTTACAATTTTTATTGCACTCCTTATAATTGCTTAGTGCAGCCTCGGTCCCCTCCTGTTTTAAGACCTTATAGGCATTCTTTTTCCTCTTCATTTTATCTTTAACCTTTCTATTCATCCATAGAGGCCTTTTTTTATTCCTAGACATTTTGTTTCCATATGGGATATACATACTACAGTATTGATTGAGTATAAGTTTAAAAGCTTGCCATTTCCCTTCAGTGTCTTCCCCTTGTAGTACATTATCCCAGTTCACCAAACTTAGTGCCTGCCTAATTTGAGTGAACTTTGTTTTTGACTCGAATGAAATCACATCATACCTTGTTGAGAAATCTTTCTTCCATACAGACTAGAGTAAATTAAATGCGTTTACAATTTACATCATCTGATGTTTGCTTTCCTAAAATTAATTTATTGCAATTTCCTACAGAGGTCCCCTCAGTGTCCCCTTTTGGTTGTGCTAATCTTAGATCTTTAGCCATCAAACTGCAGTGTCCCTCTTCCTCAGAGGCCAAAGGGCCAGGTTTCGGGAAAGGCCACACAGGCACAAGCCTACAGCTGTTGCTGCTGCTGCTCCAGAGGTTGTCTGGACAGGAAAAAGGAGGCACCAAATAGAAAAGGGAGGCTGCAAATAGGGAGCAATGCATGAAAGAGGGGATCTTATTTACATGGATTTTACTCATGGAAGACGGGGCTGCACATGGAATAGGTGGGGCTGCTGTACGTGGATGTTACTCATGGAAGAAGTGGCTAGACATGGATTAGGAGGTGGCTGCTGTACATGGAAGGGAATACACCAAAAGTTGGCCTAGGGAGAACAAAAATGATAAGTCTTATACTGGAAGCCATAGTGTGATCCTAGTCTACATCAGTGACCATGACCACCACAGCCGTCTCTGTCACCAGGCGACTATAAATTTTGGCCTGGAGCGCCGTGGATGGGCATGGGCGCTCTATCGCCGCAGTGTGTGTGTTTATTTATTTTAATTATAAGGTCGGCGCCGGGCCGGCTGTGACAGGCAGCTCAGCCTGTGCCGCCTACTGGTCCGCTCCGCTCCCTCCCTCCCTCTCCCTTCAGAGTGAGCAGCCACACGCTAGTTAGCTATGCGTGCGCTGCCGCCGCCTACTGGTCCGCCCCCTCTCCTCCGTGCAGAGCGAGCAGCCGCACGCTAGTTAGCTGTACATGCGGTGCCGCCGCCTACTGGTCCGCCCCTTCTCCTTCTCCATGCAGAGCGAGCGGCCGCACACTAGTTTGTTTATACGTGCGCAGCCGCCGCCCTTAACTCTGCCCAGTGCCCCTCCGCCTGTCACACATGCTTGTGTGAGGCACCAGGGACCAGTGCCACCGCCGGCTGCGCTACACTGCACAGATCCACCCTCCCCCTCCAGTCTTGTGGTTCTGCAGCTACAAAGGGTGGTGAACACATGTTTTTTCCCCTTCCCTCTTAGGTGTGTGGCGAGTATAGTGTGATTGAGTGAGTGTGTGTGCGTCTGTGCGTGTGTACAGTCAGTGTGTGTTTATATACAGCGTATGTACAGTCTTTATGTATGTGTACAATGTGTATTTATGCATGTGTGTATGTACCATGTGTGCATGCGTGTATGTACAGTGTGTATAGTGTGTGCTCTGTGCATGCGTGTATGTACAGTGTGTGCGTGTGTGTGTGTGTACTGTAGTGTGTGCATGTGTGTATGTACAGTGTGCATGTGTGTATGTACAGTGTGTAGTGTGTTCATGCGTGTATGTACAGTGTGTGTATGTACAGTGTGTGTATAGTGTATGCATGTGTGTATGTACAGTGTGCATGCATGTATGTACAGTGTGTGCATGTGTGTATGTACAGTGTGTGTGTGTGTGTGTGCATTCGTGTATGTACAGTGTGTGTGTGTGTACAGTGTGTGCATGCATGTATGTATAGTGTATGTAGTGGCTGGATGGTGTAATGGTTAAGGGTGCTGCCTCTGACACAAGTGACCAGGGTTCGAATCTAGGCTCTGCCTGTTCAGTAAGCCAGCACCTATTCAGTAGGAGACCTTGGGCAAGACTCCCTAACACTGCTACTGCCTATAGAGCACGTCCTAGTGGCTGCAGCTCTGGCGCTTTGAGGCTGCCAGGAGAAAAGCGCAATATAAATGTTCTTTGTGTGTGTGTGTGTGTATGTACAGTGGGTGTGTATGTATAGTGTTTGTATGTACAGTGTATTTTCTGGTGAAACGTTGCTGCATTACGATTGTTTTCTGGTGAAATGCTGCCGCATTACGATTATTCTCATGGGAGGCGCCACAGGTTTTCTCGCCTGGAGTGACAAAATGGCTAGAGACACCCCTGATGACCACAGTGCAGTCGGAGTCTTTCTCAGGGGACACAGTGGCTCAGATGTACAGTATAAAGCCTAGAGAACAAGAGAGCCTAAAGGATCAAACAAACCCACCCTGGAATTACAAAAAAAGGGCCTGTCATTCCATCTTCATCATCCTGCCATCTAATAGGTCAATTTCTCTAGTCAGCTTCTTAATCGGGTGACATTTGGACTTCACCAGAGGTGAATCTAAAGTAACATTGTTGATGAAATGCATTATTAAACAGCAGTAAAACAGTCATAAAACACTTTGGGCCATATCCTATTGCAGAACTCGCAAGCACGAAGCTCTGGCGAGTTCTTAAGTAGGGATGGGTGCATCGCCTAATCCTACTGCGGGCTTCCCCTATTGTTACGCCAGTGGCACCAACATCTTCTGCAGCACTGCACAAAGTAAATAGTCTTGTCACTTAACTGTCCCTCAGAGAAGCTCACAATCTAATCCCTTCCATAGTCACATCATGAATATCATAGTTTCAGGTCAATTTTTTAGGGGGATTCAAATTAACTTATCTGTATGTTTTTGGGATGTGGGAGGAAACCAGAGTGCCCAAAGGAAACCCACAGAGAGAACATACAAACTCTGTGCGGATAGTACAAGGGAGAGTACTATCCACTACACCACCGTGCTGCCCACTTGTAGAGGAAAGTCTCTGAATGATCCAGAGGCTTCTCCAATCCTCGTGCGGCCCACCGCTTCTTGCCGGGACCCTTTTCTTCTTCTTGCACTCTCATACAAATACAAACACCGCCACACTGTGCAGGTGCAATGGTTGCCCGCTCCTGTGCAGTAGCAGCACAGAGCCACTCATGCACAGAGAAAAAAAAAAGCAATGCAGCAACAGCTACTGTGCAGGCGTGGGCTATCATTGTGCCTGAGCAGAGCGGCTGTGCTCGTACACAGATGGGAGCCCGGCCACGCAAACATCTTCAACTAGCCATTGTGAAGTATGTTCGTAGGATCTCAGTGCTGGATCAGTGGGGCCAGGGAGGATGGGAAAAGCCTCTGTATTATCCACAGGCTTTCCTCTACTGAGATAAGTATCTAACTTCTTTTTTTCTTACAGGTACACTTTAACCCTCCATGGTAACCTGAACCCTCCAACTTCTTTACTCCCTTGAAAGGGTTCTTTACTTCAGGGAACAAACCAGCCAGCTGAATAGCTGAAGCCACTTTGGCTCACTACTGGTCCTTAGTTAATCAGGGACGCTCGGTCAGACATTTTTGCAACATATTTTGAGGTCCGCTTGATGTTCAAAGATCCTCAAGAGTTCACAGTTTCTGCTGCTGTGCTTAGCTTTATGAGGAGCGTTCATGGATGCATCATTGTGGTTGGATGCAGAGGACTGCTGAATAGACACAGGTAGTCTTGAGCAACGCACACTGCTCACCATATTGCAGAAATGGGGGACACAGCGCACAGCAGGGAGGCAGCTGGCAAGTAGAGATGGCCCGAACCTCCGTTTTTAGGTTCGCGAACTTTCGCGAACCGCAATAGACTTCAATGGGGAGGCAAACTTGGAAAACTAGAAAAATGTATGCTGGCCACAAAAGTAATGGAAAAGATGTTTCAAGGGGTCTAACACCTGGAGGGGGGCATGGCGGAGTGGGATAGACGGCAAAAGTCCCGGGGAAAAATCCGGATTTGACGCAAAGCAGCATTTTAAGGGCAGAAATCACATTGAATGCTAAATTGCAGGACGAAAGTGCTTTAAAGAGTAACTGTCAGGCTGCAGAAGCTAATTTAAACCTCTATTCTCCTGTGTTAAACAGTTTAGAAGGAAGCCAAAAAGGCATTACTGAAGATAAAAATCTCTCTTACCTTTGATGTGTGCTTATCAGCAAAGCTGTTAGACCCAAGCAGGACGCAAGCCGCATACCATACTGCAAAGCATTCTGGGGCCCTCCCCTCGGCTGCTAATGAGACTACAGGATCGAGTTTCAGCAGCTTGTAATCAGTCCAGCGCATAGCACTGATAAATCTCCGGGCAGAGTACACTGCAGGAGTCCGCTATTGTTCCTAGCCACATGGCTCATTAATATTCACTGCACACTGTGTTATTCAGTACGAGCTTTTCTGTGATCAGGAAGCAGGCAGAACATGACGACACATTTGGCTTCATAGGAGACAGACAATCATGGAACCTGCCATGAGCTGTCAGGAGCATCAATCTCTGCATATACTATATAAAAATTCTGTGAAGTACAAATGTGGACAGTGAAATGCATATGTAATGTAAGTACAGCCAATCTTTAGCTACTGATATATGTGTTTATTTTCTCTGAGACCTTATACCTAACAGCTCCTCTTTAAAACATCTTGCATGGGTGTACATCAATCAGGGAGTGTAATTACAGTACTGCTTCACACTGACACACCAATCTCACTGTGTACCGCAAACAGCTGTTTGTGTAGTGATGGCCATGCTGGACTGGTGCGCACCATGGGCAGAGTGCAGGCCGTGGCGGTTTTTAAGCCCATATGGTCGCCGGGCGGAGGTAGCTGAATGACAGAACAGTGACTGTCCAACTGATCAAATTTGGTCTGACCACAATGAAGCAAAGACCTTATTATCTTGGGTGTGCCCCCTCGCCCCCCCCCCAAGACACTCATATAGCCGGTGGTCATTGCTTCATTGTGATATGCAAGCCCCTTCACCGCGGCAAGGTAATGATCACGAAGGGGAATTGGCACATGTACATGTCTTTTGTTTTGTTGTTGCAGCAGCAGTGCAGCCAGAAAAATTAGGCAGGCCTGTACATACACCAGAAAAATTATTATAGCGGCCACTGCTAGCAGCAGCCTTAAAAATTCAGGAATCCGCCTGGAGTCCTGGACTGTGTTGGTGGTGGCGGAGAAGGCAGTCAAGCAGCCTGCAGGCAGAGATGCTGTGTGGAGAGCGACTTAGTCTTGGGACAGGCTGTCACACGGCGTGCAGGCAGAGATGCTGTGTGTGGGGACTGACTTAGTCTTCGGGCAGGCCTGACCGTGCTTTGCAGACCACGTGGTCAGATGGTCCCTTAACCCAACGCTGTGTGCCAGAGATGACACCACTTGCCATTCAACATCACGGCACAGTTTGGGTATCGCCTTTTTTGAGAAATAATTGCATATCTTCCACTGCGGTGTGTGGATTTGCTTTTGTGTGCTGCTTTCCCTCAGGTGGTCATCCCATTGCAGTTTGTGCTTTGTAATCATGTGCCTTCGTAAGGTAGTTGTCCCTACGCGGGTCTTGGTCTTTCCACGGCTCAATTTTCGGTGGCAGAGAGTACAGATGGCATTGCTCTCATCTGAGGCAGACACACAAAAAAATGTCCACACCGCTGAGCCCTGGGGTGATGGCACTTTGGTGGTGGCGGCCGACTGAGTGTTAAGTGGGGTGCCAGAATCAGAGCAGGAGGAGGAAGATATGTCACGCTTCCGTGCGTAAGCTGAGAAAGATGAGGTGTTCTGTGTTAATAGTCAACTACGTCCTGACAATATTGGGGATTGGGGCACGTGCCTTCTTCTGAACACTGTACTTTGGTCGCGGGCTGCACGAAACCACGACAGCGAGACCTCGAACAGACCTGCTAGGTGGCCTGCCTCTGCCTTTTGTTTTGTCCATATTGGGGGGATGAAGTGAAAGGTATGCACTGACTTGACTAATACAATGAACGCTCACATAGGTAGGTGGGTGCACTGAAGTGAACAACAGGTAGTAGGTATATGCAGTGATGGGTATTACATGTGCACCTGTCACAAACAGACAGGCACAGTGACAGTGACTGACAGGGCTGTATATAATGCAAGTGGGACACACACAAAAAATAGATCACAAGAACAAGATTAGCTCTCAAAAGAGCTGTTGAGGTGTGCTTTTTTTTAGCAATAACAATCAGCCAGGAGCAAGCTAACAAGCCTACAAGAGCCTAACTAAGCTTTCACTATGAGAGTCTGCAGCAGCTATCCTTTCACTAATTACTGCAGGCACAAGAGTAAGTCCACTGCCTGACACTGACGGCATTTTATAAGGGGGGGTGGGGCTCGAGGAGGGAGTGTAGCCTAATTGGCTACAATGTGTCTGTTGACTGTGAGGTAGAGGGTCAAAGTTGACCCTCATGATGCACTATGGGGGCGAACCGAACTTCCGGAAAAGTTCCCGGTTTGCCACGATCTCGAACCATGGAAGTTCGCCGGGAACCGTTCGCCGGTGAACCGTTCGGGCCATCTCTACTGGCAAGAGCAGGATTACTAGTGCATGATCCTTACGCTCCTCTGCCAGTAACAAAATCTGCTCCATCATCTGTTCTGCTCCACTGACTCGCATATAAGCCTAGAGGGTTAATTTTCAGCACAACTTGTGTGCTGAAAAATTAGGCTTAACATCAACATCTGTTACTCTTGATAGTATTAGGGATGACGTATTTTACTGCTGTTTAATAACAGTAACACGTCTATAGGTCACCGGGGTCACCAGGTCAGAGTGACCTATTAGATGGCAGGATGATGATGATGGGATGACAGGCTTTTTTGATCATTCAGGAGCCGCTGTGCCCCCTGAGAAAGATTCTGACCGCACTGTGACTGCTGATATACTGTGACTGCCAAGATAAGACTATTTTCCTCCATAGGCTGTTTTTCTGTGTCTCTTCTTTCATGTTCCAGTTAATGTTTTCACCGTCATCCACAGAGCTGAGGGATGCAGCAGACGAGAGGGACATCATTAAATGTATTACATCTAAAGCTATCATCACACCATAAACTCCAGCCCCCCACAGACTCCTCTGCATGTTCATCCCTGCCAGGAAATCTGGTAAACATAGAACATATATAGCTAGTGTACAACAGCGTAAACAGCTAAGTCATTGCATGCAGGCCTATCATAGAGGGAGAATAATGCATAAATGATCTGTTATCTCTGATTGCAAGACACTAGCCGTGAGATCTGCAACACGGAGTACACTGCGTATCTTCTCAACAGGTGGCCAACGTGTCAGGGCTCATTTTATAAAAGTCTTCTTGTAGGAAAAAGTGTGTATCTTCACTTCAGATAGTTTGGAAACGGGTTTAAACTTCTCTGATTTTGTTGCTTTTTGTCCACATTTGTATTTCCAACATTTCCTGTGCGAAATTGCCCAAACCACTTCAACAATTTTTACAAACGTTCGCCATTTCATAAATTTGCCCTTAAGTCTGCGGGACAAAATTTCATAGTGGATTGTACAGCACCCATACATGATATCAACTTCAGATTTGGTATGTATATCAAGGGCAACCCATGGAACATGTCAGGGTTTTTTTTTGTTTTGGTTTGTTTTGTTTTTATACAAGACCTTACACATTTGAGAAAATCTTTTAACCACTTCAGCCTATCTGGACGGATATACTCGTCCAGATAGGCTGCACTAACTGCCGCTGGCCCCGCGCGCTCCTGCCACCTTCCATTACCCTAGAGATCAATGAATGGGAATGCAGTTCACATTCATTGATCTAAGTCCCTGTATGAAAGACCGACGGCTTTTCTGAAAAGCCATGAAGTTTCACGTCCTCCCTTCACTTCCTGTAAAGGACAGTGCTCGCTTACAGGATGAAAAACAAAAAAATCTAAGGCTATCTTGTGGCCAAATAGTAAAACTACATCTACATACATTTTTTTTAACTATACACAATCAATTACATTTAAAATTATCTGTTTACCTCCACACTCCCCCAAAAAAACAAAATAAAATTGTTAATTAAATAAAAAAATAATTACAATTAAAAAAACAACAACATAAATAGCCACCTAAGGGTCTGAACTTTTTTTTTAATATGCATGTCAAGAGAGTAAATTACTATTATTTTTTAAATCATAAGCTTGTAAATTGTGATGGACGCAATTGAAAAAATGCACCTTTATTTCCAAATAAAATATTGGCGCCATACATTGTGATAGGGACATAATTTAAATGGTATAATAATCGGGACAAATGAGCAAGTAAATTATGTGGGTTTTAATTATGGTAGCATGTATTATTTTAAAGCTATAATGGCCGTAACCTGAGAAATAATTAATTTTTTTCGATTTTTTTTTCTTGATATTCCCATTAAAATGCCCATATTCCCATTAAAACGTATTACGAACGTAGTTATATTTATATCATCGTTATAAAGAATATTTTCAGATTTTATTATAAGAACAAACCATAAATGAAGATTATTCACAATAATATACAATTATAAAAATTAATCATATATTATCGTTCTTTTAATAAACGTAATTATAAGTTTCACTTTTGAAACAGGGAAGATTAAAGTTTTCACAATTGCCGATTTCATAAACATTATTTAATGATTTATAAATTTGTTAAACTTTATTTGTAAACGAAATATAGCACACTATTTTTATAAACGCTATTAATGATTAATTGTTAATTAGCGTTTACACCCCGCGCCCTTTTTGTCCGGGCGCCCTTTTTGTACGTACGCCAATGAAGGTGTCATTGAGCAGAAACAATTAAATAGTAAAAACTTTAAAACTAGATTTAAATATAAAATAAAACTGTGGGATAGCTAAATAAGTCATTTTTAGGTGAAGGAGGATAGACACAATTGCTTTTCTCATCAGTTTATTTTCACCTCGGATGTCCTTTAAAACAGCAGAAGTCATTAGCGGCACTGAACTACTATCACTGGAACTCCTGAATAAGACTTAACATAACTCAACCTGGAAATGCCTTGTCTTAGCTCCTTCTATCAGGAAGACATTTTAGATCATATAGGTACCCCTAGTATAGATAGCCAGGTATAGATGCCTCCAGGACAGCCAGGTATAGGTGCCCTTGGTATAGATAGACATGTATAGGTGCCCCCGGTATAGGTAACCAGGCATAGGTGCCCCCAGTATAGATAGACATGTATAGGTGCCCCCAGTATAGGTAGCCAGGTATAGGTGCACCAAACAGGGCTGGATTTACCATAAGGCACTGCAGGCACACGCCTACAGGTGCCTGATGATGGGAAAGGGGCTTACTTTCCTCCCAGAGTGCTTCCCTCCCTCCTTCCCTATGTAGAGTTCTGAAGAGAGTGTAAATGAGAGATTACTGACCAAGCTCTCAGCATTCCACTGACAAGATCTCCTTTCAGTCAGGTTCACATCTAGCTATTTTATACTGATGCCTAATGGCTCCTGTGATGTAAATCCAGGCCGGGCACCGAATATAGGATGGCCAGCTATATAGGTGCCCCCAGTATAGCCAGGTATAGGTGCCCCCAGTGTAGTCAGGCATAGGTGCCCCCAGTGTAGCCAGGCACAGGTGCCCCCAGTGTAGCCAGGCATAGGTGCCCCCAGTATAGCCAGGTTTAGGTGCCCCGCAGTGAAGGTAGCCAGTTATAGGTGTCCCAGTATTAGCATGAAAGTGGAGCAGCGGGCACACACAGCCGCGGGGAGGAAGGCCCAACTCCCCCTTTCCCTCACCTCGGGCTCCCTATTTAGCGCTTCCCTGTCTAGAAATGACTGCAGTGGCAAGCAGGCAGGAATCGCTGACTCTTCTGCGTTCCATGTGAAGGAGGTCCAGTCTTCTCTGTTGCAGTGTCTCAAGCTACTTCTTGATAATTACAGTGGCTAGTGCCACAGAGTGCCCCAGTGTAGCTTCACCCATGTTGATTTTACCAATATATATTATCCACCCTCGGTGAAGGGGTGTTTCCTGTACTACAGTGAGTGACTTCTTAACCCGTGTGGGGCCACCTTTGTTCTCCCCACCAGCCCCTACAGTTGTTTCATTGGGGTGACCCATATTTGTTAGTGTTATTCCATTCTTCGCACTTGTAGAGAACCTTTTAAACATTTACATACTACACTATAGAGGCTAGGGATGATCAGAAAGAGCAAATTCCGTTCTGCCGGAATTGTGGAATTCCGCCAGCGCTAAATTCCGTCGCCATTACATTTCCACGGAATTGTGCGGATTTCCACGAAATTCCGCATTCCGGCGGAAAAATTAAAGTAATCGCAAATGAAACCTCGTTTATGCTAAATGGTAGCCCATGGGACCTAGTGGCTGTTCCCCCGGTCATTTTTTTTTTTTTTCTCCGACTTATTTTTTTATTTATTTATTTTGCAGCAGGAGGTGTCGCTTAAGCCATGGGACCTAGCGGTGGTCCCATGGTGGTCATTTTGGCACGGCAGGAGGTGTCGCTTAAGCCATGGGACCTAGTGGTGGTCCCATGGCGGTCATTTTGGCACTGCAGGAGGTGTCGCTTACGCCATGGGGCCTAGCGGTGGTCCCATGGCGGTCATTTTGGCACCGCAGGTGTCGCTTACGCCATGGGGCCTAGCGGTGGTCCCATGGTGGACATTTTGGCACCGCAGTAGGTGTCGCTTATGCCATGGGACCTAGCGGTGGTCCCATGGCGGTCATTTTGGCACCGCAGGAGGTGTCGCTTAAGCCATGGGACCTAGCGGTGGTCCCATGGTGGTCATTTTGGCACTGCAGGAGGTGTCGCTTACGGCATGGGGCCTAGCGGTGGTCCCATGGCGGTCATTTTGGCACCGCAGGAGGTGTCGCTTACGCCATGGGGCCTAGCGGTGGTCCCATGGTGGACATTTTGGCACCGCAGGAGGTGTCGCTTACGCCATGGGGCCTAGCGGTGGTCCCATGGTGGACATTTTGGCACCGCAGGAGGTGTCGCTTATGCCATGGGACCTAGCGGTGGTCCCATGGCGGTCATTTTGGCACCGCAGGAGGTGTCGCTTACGCCATGGGACCTAGCGGTGGTCCCATGGCGGTCATTTTGGCACCGCAGGAGGTGTCGCTTACGCCATGGGACCTAGCGGTAGTCCCATGGTGGACATTTTGGTACCGCAGGAGGTGTCGCTTATGCCATGGGACCTAGCGGTGGTTCCATGGCGGTGGTTTTGGCACTGCAGGAGGTGTCGCGTAAGCTTTGGGACCTGGCGGTGGTTTTTGCGCCGCAGGAGGTGTCACGTAAGCTATGGGACCCGGCGGTGGTTACATGGTGGTGGTTTTGGCGCCGCAGGAGGTGTCGCGTAAGCTTTGGGACCTGGCGGTGGTTCCATGGCGGTGGTTTTTGCGCCGCAGGTGTCGTGTAAGGTATGGGACCTGGCGGTGGTTCCATGGCGGTGGTTTTGGCGGCGCAGGAGGTGTCGCGTAGGCTATGGGACCTATACAAAATGGGTGGGATAGCTGAGATAGCTAGGGAGCTGGTTGCTAACATAGGATTGATTGGATTGATTGGAATTACGCACCGTTCCGCGGAATTTCCGCTATAGCGCTATGGCAATTCTGTTTCGATGCGACGGAACGGAACCACCAAATTCCGTCCGGAATCACGGAAAAATGAATTCCGCGGAATGCAGTGAGCATCCCTAATAGAGGCCTCTTAGTTCTTTTTTTCTTTTTGTTTCCCTCTGAAAGTGTCCAAAAGTGTGTTTAGGATTACAATAGGAGCATAAGACAATGACCAACTATGGCAGGGAGTAGACTAGAAAAAGAGTAGGTCTTTCTGCTGTCCATGCCATCTTGCTGAGCAGAAACAAGAGTTCATCAGATTTGCTTTTCGAACTGTGTGTACTATCATTTAGGATCATTATTGTATGTAGGGTATGGCCCATAGGCAATTCACTTTTTTTTTCTCCTAGGTGATATTTTCGCACAATCAAGAAAATACTCAGTTTTAACAGTACTTTTTAACCAACTTTTTGGTACTTTTTCAATTGCAAAGAGGTGAAAAGTCATTTAAAAGAGAAGGTGAAAAGATATCTACTAGGGGAAAACTTAGGAGAAAAAAGTTAATTGAATAAGGGCCTATGTGTCCATAAGTGAAGTTAAAGAGAATCTGTATTGTTAAAATCGCACAAAAGTAAACATACCAGTGCGTTAGGGGAAATCTCCTATTCCCCTCTGTCACAATTTCGCCGCTCCTCGCCACATTAAAAGTGGTTAAAAACAGTTTTAAAAAGTTTGTTTATAAACAAACAAAATGGCCACCAAAACAGGAAGTAGGTTGATGTACAGTATGTCCACACATAGAAAATACATCCATACACAAGCAGGCTGTATACACCCTTCCTTTTGAATCTCAAGAGATCATTTGTGTGTTTCTTTCCCCCTGCAGCTATCTTCCACTGAAGTGTCAGGCTGTTTCTTCCTGCAGAGTGCAGACAGCTCTGCCTGTATGTAATTCCTCAGTATGTGAAAGCCCAGCCAGCCCAGAGGAGGATTTATCCAGCTTGTAAAAGATAAGAGAGAAGCTTCCCTAATCTAAATAATACACAGGCAGTGTGCAGAGAGGGGCCTGGAGGGGGGAGATGCATCACAGAACCACAACACTGAAGAACTTGGCAGCCTTCCAGACACAGGCTGACAAGTCTGACAAGAGAGAGAGAAGTTGATTTATTACAGAGATGGTGATAGTAGAACGTGCTGCAGTAAGCCAGAACACATTAGAATAGCTTTTGGAACTTGTAGGATGATAAAAAACAGGATGCAATTTTTGTTACGGAGTCTCTTTAAGGTAGCACTCTAACTTGCAGCAGTGTTTGTGCATGTATGCCCATGTAGGAGTGTGTGTGTATACATTTCCCATCATAAACTACATTTCTGAAAATGTGTTACTTTTTTGTGTAAATCTCCAGTAACTTAAAGAGAGTCTGAAGCCATAATAAAAATGGCTTTTTACCTTATATTCAGCAGGGGCATGTTTGCCCCAGCTAAAACGCTGCTACCTATGGCATAACGAGGGGTCTGTACCCCCCAAATCACCCCTGCAAAATCCATGACCAACTTGGTCGTAGATTTTGCTGCCCCTGTGCGCTTCCGTGTGAGGCAGGGCTATGAGCTGCAGCCCTGCCTCCCACGCGTCTGTCAGCGCGTATCTCTGCCTCTCCCCCGCCCCTCTCAGCGAAGGAAGACTGAGAGGGGCGGGGGAGAGGCGGAGATCCGCTACTGACAGACGCATGTGAGGCAGGACTGCAGCCCATAGTCCTGCCTCACACGGAAGCGCTGCCCGGAGGTAGCAGGGGGGATTTGGAGGGTAAAGACCCCTCGTTATGCCGCGGGTAAGTGGCATTTTAGCAGGGGCAAACATGCCCATGCTGAATATATGCTAAAAAGCCATTTTTATTATGGCTTCAGACTCTCTTTAACAGACACTAAAGTTCTTTTCAGCAGTAATACAAATTGTTTAGCTTTTTCCCTCTTTTGTGCTAGCTTATGTTTTTCCACAGCTGAAAATTGATATTCTTTAAATGTGGAAATCATCTTTGCCTCCCACCAACAGCTCTCAGGGGCCCTTCGGGGGTTTAAACGTCACAGAAATAAAAATGGTCATAGCGGTAGTTTTCATAGTCTGCTTTTGCTTATTTGCTTACTTCATGACCATGATGCTTAGCATCTACTTCACCTCCTCTCAGATCCGGGAGAATGCTCGCTATGTCCTCTTTGTCCACTTGCTCATCAGTGACTCATTGTTTATTGTTTTTGGACTAGTTCTGTTGGTGGCTGCAATTTATTTCTTATCTATGCCTGGACCTGTCTGCTACATAATGGTCATGATGAGTATGGTGACCCTCAGAACATCTCCTTACAACTTGGCCACCATGGCTCTGGAACGTTATGTGGCTATCTGCTTCCCACTTCATCACTGCATGCTCTGCTCCACCAAGAGGGCCAAAATTGCCATCCTGGTCACATGGATATTGGCCTTCTTCCCGTACATGTGTGAAATTATTATCATGCCTTCCTTGAGCAAAAAACTCTCTGCTCTTCACGTAGTGTGCTCTCAGAAAAGAGTCATTGTGCATGCTTTTCAAAACGTTACACAGCAGCTAAGCCTTTACCTTGGAATTCCAGGAGTGGGACTGATAATCTTATTTACATACATCCAGATTGTCATTGTTACCCATAAAATTCGTTCTCGGTCATCTTTGGCGTCCAAAGCCAGTAAAACCATAATTCTCCATGCTTTCCAGCTTTGCCTTTGTCTGTTTTCTTTACTGCCCGCTGATGCAGACAAAACCAACTATGACACCAATTATTTCATCGCCATAGTCAATTTCTTTATCTACATCTGTCTGCCCAGATTCCTTAGCCCTCTCATCTACGGTCTCCGAGATGAAGTCTTGAGCAAATATATGAAACAAGAAGTCCTGAAAAACTTTAATTGTTCAAAAATTCCAGTAACTTGGAAATGATCATCTTGGATATTAAAAAGCTAAATATGTATCAGATATTACCATTTGCACCATTAAAAGATGACTTTTTAACGCTAATTCTATAATTTTTTTCTGACTAGCCTCTCTTTCCACATAACCAACTGTAACCCCAACCCACATACTGTCTGCTACACTCACTGCCAATGGTCTTTAAAGCGGAACTCCAGTGAAAATAATGTAATAAAAAAGTGCTTAATTTTTACAATAACCATGAGGTCACGGCCTTTATTTACCAAACATTTTGTGACATGCTTTGAGGGGTGTACCTCTTACTGTCTGGGAAGCCTTAGTTTTTTTATTGCCAGTGGTGGTAAACTTTCGGGGAAAGGGTCAATTGTAGTTGCATGCACTCAGGATTGCTGAAGTATTACAATAATAAATCAAAATGTGTTACTTCAGATATCAGGAAAGATTTATTTTTGCCTTTTTTACTGTTTAATTCTTTACTTGTGAATAAAAAAAGGGTCAGAAGTGTTCTGCAAGGGAAGCTTAAATCAGAGGCAGATCCAGAAGCAGTTTTACTCCTGAACTGCACAAGTATCATGAAAACGAAAAGGAGAGCTGGGCTCAGTGACATAAATACAATTCATGCCCCCCCCCCCCCAGCAACACTTTGAAGGGGGCCCACAATGCTCCCACCCCTTCCCTTGCCTCCCCTTGGTGCCCTTCACAGAATTGGGGTCCATCTCACAAGGGTCATAAAAAAATTGTGGCCATCATAATCTTCACACCCATAACAAGTGTAGCCACAACAACACCTGATTTGAATTATAGTCAGGGCCGGCACTACCATAAAGGCAAAGGGGGCAATTGCCCTAGGGCCCCAGAGCCTGTAGGGGCCCCCAAGGTCTCTCCCCCCAACTTAACTGTTGTTCTCCAGTGTCCCTGCAGAGTCTTCTGGTGAGCCAGGTGGTGTCAGCCCCTGCCTTAGTTGCCTTGGGTGGAAATTTGGCTGCAACAAAGGGTTCCTACTGCTGATTTTTGATTGTGGGCCCGGGGTTAATTTTGCCCGGGGGCCCCATGTTACTAGAATTGGCCCTGATTAAAGTCCCCTGTATCAGAGGAAGGGAAGGTTAGTAGGTGGGGCCCTAGCAGCTCTGCCCCCCCCCCCCCTTCATGATCACAGGGGCCGCATCCGTCTTATGCCCCTGGCTGGACTGTGCTGTTAGTACAATGGCTTGCAAAAGTATTCGGCCCTCTTGCAGTTTTCCACATTTTGTCACATTACTGTCACAAACATGAATCAATTTTATTGGAATTCCACGTGAAAGACCAATACAAAGTGGTGTACACGTGAGAAGTGGAATGAAAATCATACATGATTCCAAACATTTTTTACAAATAAATAACTGCAAAGTGGTGTGTGCATAATTATTCGGCCCCCTTTGATCTGAGTGCAGTCAGTTGCCTATAGACATTGCCTGATGAGTGCTAAAGACTAAATAGAGTGCACCTGTGTGTAATCTAATGTCAGTACAAATACGGCTGCTCTGTGATGGCCTCAGAGGTTGTCTAAGAGAATATTGGGAGAAACAACACCATGAAGTCCAAAGAACACACAAGACAGGTCAGGGATAAAGTCATAACTCCCAACATTTGAAGATGTGAAAGAGGGACACTTAAGCACGCCCCCTGTGCAGCCTTAAGCCACACCCCTGCTTTTGTAAGAGGGTGACAATGGGAGGGAGTGTGCAGTGGAGGGTGCCAGTGGGAGGGAGAGGGTGACACTGGGTGGAAAGGAGGGTGCCAGTGGGTGGGGGTGGAAAGTGCCAGTGGGAAGGAGGAGGGTGTGAGTGGAGAGGAGGCGGTTGCGAGTGGGCAGAGAGGAGAGTGCCAGTGGGCAGAGAGGAGGGTGACACTCAGATGCAGGGAGGGTGACGCTCAGGGGGCAGGGACTCGGTGCCTGGGACAGGGACTGGGTGCCTGGGACAGGGATCAGGGACTGGGTGCCTGGGACAGGGTGCCTGGGGAAGGGTGCAGGGTGCCTGGAGCAGGGTGACTGGGACAGTGGGCAGGGTGTCTGGGAGAGGGTGCAGGGTGCCTAGGGCAGGGGGCCAGGGGTAGGGTGCCTGGGGAAGGGTGCAGGGGCCAGGGGTAGGGTGCCTGGAGCAGGTTGCAGGGACAGTGTGCCTGGGAAAGGGGGCAGGGACTGGGTGCCTGGGACAGGGGGCAAGGACTTGGTGCCTGGGACAGGGGGCAGGGAATGGGTGCCTGGGACAGGGTGCCTGGGGAAGGGTGCAGAGGCCAGGGTGCCTGGGGAAGGGTGCAGGGTTCGTGGGGAAGGATACAGGGTGCTTGGGGCAGGGTGCCTGGTGCAGGGGCCAGGTGCCTGGGGAAGGGTGCAGGGTGCCTGGAGCAGGGTGACTGGTACAGGGGGCAGGGTGTCTAGGGAAGGGTGCAGGGGGCCTGGGGAAGGGGCCAGGGGTAGGGTGCCTGGGAAAGGGTGCGGGGTGCAGGAACTGGGTGCCTGGGGAAGGGTACAGGGTGCCAGGTGATGGGTGCAGGGTGCCTGGTGCAGGGACAGGGGGGCAGGGACTGGGTGCCTGGGGAAGGGTACAGGGTGCCAGGTGCAGGGGCCAGGTGCCTGGGGATGGGTGCAGGGTGCCTGGTGCAGGGACAGGGGGCAGGGATTGGGTGCCTGGGGAAGGTTACAGGGTGCCAGGTGCAGGTGCCTGGGTGCAGGGTGCATGGTGCAGGGACAGGGGGCAGGGACTGGATGCCTGAGACAGGGGGCAGGGTGCCTGGGAAGGGTGCAGGGGCCAAGGTGCACTGACACCTGGGGAGGAGGGTGGTAGGGGGGAATGCCCGTGGGTGCGGAGGAGGGTGCCACTTTTAGGTTGGGGGGGAAAGGTTGCCTGGGCAGAGAAGAGGTGAAGAACTGATCCAGCCACGGTAATGAGGGATGCGGGAGCTTCACTACTTCCTCCCTCCCTCTCTCTGAATACCCCCCTATGTATGTCTGTCCCCCCCCTCCCTGTAGGCAGACTGAGTGCAGCGGAGCGGGCAGTCGAGTCCTCTTACCGCTGATGCACGCGTACTGTCTCTGGCATCGGACTTCCATGTGCTTCCTGTGACGTCATAGTAAACGTCATAGTAAGAGGACTCGACTGCCCGCTCCGCTGCGCTCACTCTGCCTACAGGGAGGGAGGGGGGACACAGGAATACATAGGGGGGTATTCAGAGAGAGGGAGGGAGGAAGTAGTGAAGCTCCCGCATCCCTCATTACCGCGGCTGGAGCCTCGATCAGTTTTCCACCTCTTCTCTGCCCAGCCGGCCGGGATTCAAGAGGGGGGGCCCGGGATAGCGGGAGAGCCCCCCCAAATCGGGAGAATGCCGACCAATCCAGGACGGTTGGGGGCTATAGATAAAGTTATTGAGAAATTTAAAGCAGGCTTAGGCTACAAAAAGATTTCCAAAGCCTTGAAGATCCCAAGAAGCACTGTTCAAGCCATCATTCAGAAATGGAAGGAGTATGGCACAACTGTGAACCTACCAAAACAAGGCCGTCCACCTAAACTCACAGGCCGAACAAGGAGAGCGCTAATCAGAAATGCAGTCAAGAGGCCCATAGTGACTCTGGACGAGCTGCAGAGATCTACAGCTCAGGTTGGGGAATCTGTCCATAGGACAACTATTAGTCATGCACTGCACAAAGTTGGCCTTTATGGAATAGTGACAAGAAGAAAGGCATTGTTAACAGAAAGCATAAGTCGTCCTGTTTGCAGTTTGTCACAAGCCATATGGGGGACACAGCAAACATGTGGAAGAAGGTGCTCTGGTCAGATGAGACCAAAATGGAGCTTTTAGCCAAAATGCAAAACGCTGTGTGGCAGAAAACTAACACTGCACATCACTCAGAACACACCATCCCCACTGTCAAATATGGTGGTGGCACCATCATGCTCTGGGGGTGCTTCTCTTCAGCAGGGACAGGAAAGCTGGTCAGATTTGATTGAAAGATGGATGGAGCCATATACAGGGCAATCTTGGAAGAAAACCTCTTGGAGTCTGCAAAAGACTTGAGACTGGGGTGGAGGTTCACCTTCCAGCAGGACAACGACCCTAAACATAAAGCCAGGGCAACAATGGAATGGTTTAAAACAAAACATATCCATGTGTTAGAATGGCCCAGTCAAAGTCCAGATCTAAATCCAATCGAGAATCTGTGGCAAGATCTGAAAACTGCTGTTCACAAACACTGTCCATCTAATCTGACTGAGCTGGAGCTGTTTTGCAAAGAAGAATGGGCAAGGATTTCAGTCTCTAGATGTGCAAAGCTGGTAGAGACATACCCTACAAGACTGGCAGCTGTAATTGCAGCAAAAGGTGGTTCTACAAAGTATTGACTCAGGGGGCTGAATAATTACGCACACCCCACTTTGCAGTTATTGATTTGTAAAAAATATTTGGAATCATGTATGATTTTCATACCACTTCTCACGTGTACACCACTTTGTATTGGTCTTTCATGTGGAATTTCAATAAAATTGATTCATGTTTGTGACAGTAATGTGACAAAATGTGGAAAACTTCAAGGGGGCCGAATACTTATGCAAGCCACTGTATGTTTAATAATAGATTAAATTGTCATACAAATATTGGGCCCAGGCATTTTTTTTCTTCCCTAAAGATAGTTGCAAAGGATGCTGGGGGATTGATGTCATAACTCCATCCCCCCTTCCATGTCCTCCCCTCCAGCCTGGTGCTTTTCCCTGCCCGGATCAAATTACATCTCTTTTCACAGAGTGTAGGAGAGGGGAAAGACAGCAGAATAGCTGCAGCCTGTTTTATCATGTCTGTTTGTTAAAATTCTTATTTCAGATGTCTTGTCTGCCTTCCTGGATTAGATTACATCTCTTTTGACAGTGGTTGTGGGCTGGGAGCAGGACATAGGGGGTGGAGTCATGACATCAATCCCCCAGCATCCTTTGCACCTATCTTTAGGAAAGAAAAAAAATGCCGGGCCCAATTTCAGACGGGGGCGGGTATTTCAAGACCATATATGGTATATGGACCCTGGGGAGGGAGATAGTGCAACTTTATTATGTGTGATTTCATATATCTTTGCAACTTATTAGGTTTAATTTCTCTGGTGTCTTTAGTATTTTACTGCAAAAGTGGTCATTTGCTTACTGCCAGTACTGATCGTGACAGTTGGTCACAGTAGCTAGGATGATGCTTGTTTGCTTGTAATTTTAACTCCCCTCTAGATGATTTATGATTCTGCTTAGAAGACTATCTCTTGAAATAATGAAATTATTAGAGGACAACTTTCATCTACAGTGCAGTGCCATCTAGTGGTAGGAGGACCCTGACATCTACTAGCAGTCACAAAGACATCCAATCTGCCATCAGTCACTTGAACTCCCAGTCTACCATGAATCAGGCATCTTGTTGAGTCCATGCCAAGAAGGATATCGGCTGTGATCAGTACTAATGGTGGACCAACTAGAGATGTAGCGAACATAGAATTATCCATTCGCGATCAGCAAACGCAAACTTCCACAAATGTTCGCGTACAGGCAAATGGCCATAGACTTCAGTGGGCAGGCGAATTTTAAAACCTACAACGACTGTTTCTGGCCACAAATGTGATGGAAAAAGTTGGTTCAAGGGGTCTAAAACCTGGACTGTGGCATGCCTGAGGGCAAGGGCGGAGTTACCATAGGAAAAAATAGGCAGTTGCCCCAGGGCCCCAGAGCCTGTAGGGGCCCCCAAGTTGTCCCTCCCCCATCTGAACTGTTGCTCCCCAGGGACACTGCAGAGTCTGTTAAGTTGGGGGATGAATGGGGGAATGACAGCAGCCAGCTCAGGGGCCCAGGAGGGAAATTTGGCTGCAACAAAGGGCCTCTGCTGACGCTTTTTGGTCGGGGTGGTCTGTTGAGGGGCCCCCAGGCTAATCTTGCCCTAGGGCCCCATTGTTACTTGAACCGGCCCTGCCTGAGGGGGATCCATGCCAAAAGTCCCACCAAAAATTACGGAGTTGACGCAGAGTCGGGTTTCGCTAAAGGGCAGAAATCACATTACATTCCTCCAAATAATGCACTGGAGTGGTACTCTGTGTCTGCAACTTAACGTGGCCACAATAGCAGTAGAGCGATGCGCTGAGCCTTTAGCCGAGCAGCATCATGACCCCAGGCGAGTTCTCACGAACTCCCAAGTATAGTGGGGTAGATGAACGGTTAAGATTAGGGGCGGGAGAGATAGCCGAGTGACAGGGCTATGGGGGCTGGCGCTAGCTCAGTGCAGGAAGTTAGGAGGGGCTTCTGGGGGGTTGGTTACAACCTCCGTGGATGGCAGTCTGAGCAAGCGTCCCACCCACCTGTCCTTTAGTTTAATTTTAGTAAGGTTGGGTAGGGGTTGGTGGTTTTTTGTTTTTAAGTTGGAGCCAAAAGTTTGGCGCTTTTCCGGGTGGTGGGAGACAAGCGTTTGTTATGGCCCATACTCACGGGCGACCTGTCGACGCAACACGCGGCGCGCGCGTGTTGCGGCAACTGGTCGCCCGTGAGTATGGGCCATTGCCCGGGCGCGCACCCCGAACCGTCGCTCGTCGCTGCTGTCGCCGGGCGATTGGCTCGGTCAACTCCGCCGCAGCTGTCGCTAGTCCGCGTGAGTATGCGGACTAGCGGTAGCAACCTCTTACAACAATACAGCGCTTCCGGCGGCGGGGGAGGAACGTCGGCGACAGCTTCCGTCGCGCCGCTGGTCCCTCTTCCGCGTGTGTACGCGGAGGGACCTGGCGACGAGCTGTCACCGGTCTGTCGCGCACACGCTCACGTGTGCTGGCGACAGGCCACTTTTGCAGCCCGTGAGTACGGGCCATTAGGTAGGGGGTATGTTTTCCCGGGGGTAGGCCATTGGGGTCAGAGCTTTTAGTAATTATTCTCTTTTCTTTCAGATGTCACAGCTACGCCGGCGGTCCCCTTCTGCTGGGAAGGGTGGCAAGTAAGACTGAGGGGTCTGCGTGCTAATTGGGGTTCTGAACTAAATAAATGGACAATTTTGAAAATTAAGGTACTGGGTTATTTGGAGATTTAAAGGAGGAGCATGGCATGTAAGCCCACGGAACTCCCGGGCCAGGTAACACGGCTGGGAGTTTGGTTGCATGCTCGAGTGGACGGTCACAATTTTGGGGGGCCCCTCGGTCGCCACCAAGTAGCAGTGGGGGATGAAGATTGGATTCTTCAAGCGTTTTGTTTGATTATTGTTATTTAAATTGTATTTAACCTGTTCATTGGTTAATGTTATTTGTTGCTGTGTTCAGCTGTGGCCGACTATTAAAGTGTCACTCCAAATGACGTTATGGAGTCTCTAGTATTCATTTAGTTGTGTAGTGGAGAATGGTCGGTCATGGCTGCTTTATATATATATATATATATATATATATATATATATATATATAAAAATATTAGTTGTTGGGAATGAATATTTGGGGGAGGAGGGGTTTTGGTAGTGTAAGATATTTAGTGGGTGCGTGAGTGTATAAGGCTGCTGGGTCATGTGCACAGCTCTGGGTGTCAGTGGGCCGGGGAGTGTCACACACAGATCAGAATCAGAATCTTTTATTTTGCCAAGCACGACTGGGTCATACCCAGAATAGGGATGCTCATTCGGATTTTGCGGAAATGCAATTTCCGAAATTCCGATCAGAAATTGCATTTCCGCATCTGAATGCAGAAATCGGTAATGCAAGTGCATTAGGCGGATTTCCGCCGGAAATCGCGGAATTTCCGCCCGACTTTAACATCGATTTTCTCAAAAACTATAAGTTCTTTTTGAAAACTTTTTTTTGCATCTTGTTCAGAAGATTCTGTTTAATAAACCCTGAAAACTTGGTGTTTCTAGGACTTACGGGAGCTTTGCTATTAACCGCTAAAGTCGGCGGATTTTTACTGTAATGTAAAATGCAGAAAATCTGCATCTGCCTATTTTCTGTATTTACATTACAGTAAAAATCCGCCGACTTTAGCAGTTAATAGCAAAGCCCCCGTAAGACCTAGAAACACCAGATTTCCAGGGTTTGTTAAACAGAATCTCCTGAACAACATGCAAAAAAAGTTTTCAAAAAGACCTTATAGTTTTTGAGAAAATCGATGTTAAAGTCGGGCGGAATTTCCGCGATTTCCGGCGGAAATTCCGCATCGGAATGCGGAAATTGGTAGCGGAAGGCGGAATCGGTATTTGGCAATGGCGGAATGCGGATTTACCACGGAATCGGAAATTGGCATTTCCGACCATCCCTAACCCGGAATTGGTTTTGGCAGGTACAGGGCTAATGTGAAAAACAAGACATATAATACAGCCAATTTAGGAATTGAAGGTAGAGCGGCCATGCACATCCCATATAAAACTTGGCTTTATTCAAAAATTGTTTAAAAAGGCATACGTTACATCACATCAGACACATGGAGAGAGGTGTACAAGCAGTGCAGGGAGGTCTACAGCCGTTTCGCGCCGTCTGTGCTGTGGCGCATCATCAGGACTACCCACCCCCTCAAAAGTTACCCCTTAAATAGGTTCTTACCACAAACAGACTCGTGTGGCCAGACTGTATAACTTAATGGAGAGAGAGGTAAGAAAGTACTGGACAATTGCTACCTTAAAAAAGTACAAAGCAGTTGGGAGAGCCCCTAGGGGGGTACGTTTTTACAAGCATCTCATTCAGTCGAAGGTCCGTCCGTCTGCAAAAGTTAAATGTGATGCCTTATTTGAAAAGTGTGTGCTGATGTACTTGGACCTTGTCATAGAAGAGAATGAAATTGACTATCAGGAAATTATGGAAGAGATTGAGGCTGTTAAAAAACAGATAATCGCTCTTGCTGATGAAGATCATCTTAAATTAAGTATTGCAAAGTTTGAATTGAGATTAACTCCAATTCAGGATCAAATTAAAAAAGATAAAAATGCTAAATTTGTTCGGGATCGTTCAGATTATGAGCAACAGAAGGTGTTCTCGTGGAGACAGGATAAACCTTATCGCACTCCAAATAAGAGAAACAAGAAGAGGAGAAGGCGTAATCCCTCTGGTAGCGGTTCAGGAATGGGGTCTCCCTCAAACTCCTTTAACCTCCCTAGCGGTATGGACAGAAATGTCCGTTCAAAAAAACATGCTGTGAACAGTATAAACATGCATACACATCAATACTCTCCTGCACTGTATACTAGACCCTTGCTTGACACATTTTGGCAAGTTACAGGAAAAAAAAGTTTTAAAAATAAATGTTATCACTGTTTGCACAGAAATCCTGGGGAAATTGAACGCTGGGAAGGTTAATGAATCACAGGGCTCAATGAGAGGCACTGGATCATCATCGGAGGAAGAGCTCCCTTTAGAAAGAAGAAAGTCAGGAGAGGCAAATGGAAATCAAAAAAGCATCTTGAAACAAGTTTCCTGGACCAAAGCACATCCGAGACGATCCGAGAGAAACAAGAGGAATTAAAAGTCTATAATCTATCAGGAAATGAGTTGCCGGAAGCTGTTTTTTCCTTACTGAGAAAGGGTTTGAATTTTTGTCCATCTGTTTCTTTTGATTTTGTTAAATTTGAACAAGAACTATTTTTGAACATGAGAAAGCTCTCACTACATAGATTTTTTGCTAACAGGGAGAAAAGTTCTGAATGCCCAGTGGAAGGGGTAAAGAAGCCCATTTCCCTTCTGGTGGGGCCCTCTGAGGATTATTGGGATAGAGAAACGTTGAGAACACTTTGTGAGCTCTCTGAAGCATATACTCCAAATATGGTGGACACTCAACGCAAACTGCCCCATAATATAGGTAATAAATCAACCTTTAACCCCCTAGCAATACCAGGTGGATCTGTTGAATTGTTCCAACTTAAGGTCTTAGAGGACTGTAGATCACTGATTTATCCTAAGGCCCCTCCTAATCTGATGGACACTGAGAAAGAGGCTTTGAGATGGCTTCAGTGTCGGCCTGAGTTAACGATAAAGGAAGCAGATAAGGGGGGAGGGGTGGTGGTCCTCTCGACAGCCGACTATCAACGAGAATGTCTTAGACAATTGGAGGACAGATCCACGTATTCGCAATTATCATCGGATCCCACTATAGGTTATATAGGGGAGTTGAAAAGATTATTGACAAGGGGAGTAGCACATGGGGCCATAGATAGATCTGAGGCGAACAAATTGCTACCACAACATCCACGTAGCCCGGTGTGGTATTGTATCCCAAAAATACACAAATCTTTGGTAGACCCGCCGGGCCGCCCTATTGTTTCAGCTATCGGATCTCTGACTGAACCCCTGTCCCAGTTTCTGGACTTCCATTTGAGACCGCTTTTGAGATCTTTACCCTCATATGTAGGCGATACAACTGAAGTCCTTAACATTCTTGGAGACTTTGAATGGCAGCCTAACTATCATCTAGCATCAATTGATGTGGTCTCGCTATATAATAGGATTTGTCATACAGATGGCTTGGAGGCTATCAAAACTTTCATGCCTGAGGCAATACAGGATGAGGCATTACAGTGGTTTGTCCAGGCGGGTCTGGAGTTTGTCCTCACCAGGAACTCGTTCCTCTTTGACCGCCAGTGGTACCATCAGGAGGTCGGCACTGCAATGGGGAGCCCGGTGGCCCCCACGTATGCCGGCCTCTTCATGGGCCATTGGGAGGCCAATAACATCTACACCTCAAGGAATGGGTTCCTGGAGCGGATTAAACTCTGGATCCGCTATATTGATGACATTTTAATTGTCTGGGAGGGGCAAGAAAGTGAATTCATCGAATTCATGAGTTATGTCAATTCAAATGATGTAAATATGATTTTCACCTATGATTGGGGGGATCAGCAATTGCACTTTTTGGATTTGGATATTGAGATTAGAGAAGGGGTTATTCTAACTAAAACCTTCAGGAAAAAGACAGCAGTCAACTCTCTGTTGAGTGCATCAAGTTATCATCCCCCCTCTACTATCAAGGGAGTCCCCTATGGGCAATTCCTCCGTTTACGGAGGAATGCTAGCTCATGGGAGGACTTTATTATGCAGTCAGAGGATTTAAAAGCCAGACTGGCCAGCAGAGGTTATCGATCACAAGTAATAGAACAGGCCTTCTCAAAAGCAGCAGGGAGAGAGAGAGCTTCTTTGTTAAAACCAAAGGGTTATCAAAAAACAGCAGAGAGGTTTTATATGCATTTTTCTTTCTCACCAATGTATGAGACCATCAAGCAGTCCATTAATAGAAACTGGTGGATTATACAACAGGACAGATTGTTAAAAGAAAAAAGCACTTTTCCCCCTTGCGTTTCATATAAACGTGTCCCGAACCTGAAAGATAAATTATCTCACAGTGAGTTTATTAGTCCTCTAACACAGACTTGGTTAGGGTCAAATCGCCCAAAGGGTAATTTCAGATGCCAACAATGCTCATGTTGCAACTTTCTGGTGCAAGGGGACACCTTTTACCGCTTTGGACAGATGTGCAGAATTAGACAGTTTATTAATTGCAGAACCAAAGGTTTGGTATATGCTCTGGTTTGTCCTTGCCAAAGGATATATGTTGGTGAGACCACCAACATGCTTAAGGACCGTTACCAGGCACACTGCAGATCTGTCCATAGTGGTGAGGGTTGCCCTAGGGTGATTGAGCATGTTCGTCAGGCTCACAACAGTGATGTAACTAAATTAAGATTTTTAGGCCTTGAACTAGTTAGACGGGACAGAAGGGGTGGAGACTGGCAGCGCAAACTTTTGCAGAGGGAAAGTTTCTGGATCTCATATTTTGATGCAGTAGGACCTTTAGGCTTAAATGAGAAGAATAATCTTTCAGTATTCATTTAATGTGATTGATGCTTGTCTATAGTAATATTTATCTTTCAGATAGAAGTTTTTAATAATGCAACTAAGTTGTACCCTCTTTTAATCATTTGTTTTCTCCCTATTCTTCTTCTTACAGACTCTTTTGGCCTTGCTTTGCTGGCCCTTTCCTCTAGGGGGTGGTGAGTAATAATATACATAAAATATTAATTGGAATTTAGATATTTATGTGATGAGATTGGAGAGAATTTATCTCCGGTTTCCTCCCCTCCTCTTGGAATTTGGGCCATTCGAAGCAAGGTTAATATATATGCTCTATTGTCTAATTGAATAAGGAATGTATTTTTAAGTGTTCTGTACCCTCTCTCCAGCTGGCTCCATTGCTATAGTGAGCTTGTAGATCGCTATACTCCTTTTTGGCCACAAGATGGCAATATGGAGCATTTTGGTTTAGGGATGCGACGCGGCTAAATTTTCACGTTTTGAAGTGGAGCGCAGCGTGGTACATCTATGTTTTTACGCAGCGTCGACCGGATGTGACGCAGACGACGTTCCCGGATATGCGTTCCGCATAGAGGAAGTAATCCACACTTCACCGCTGGCGTGCGTTCCATACACTTTGCCGGCGATGCGGCCATGACTGGAGGAGGGAACTGGCCACACGAGTCTGTTTGTGGTAAGAACCTATTTAAGGGGTAACTTTTGAGGGGGTGGGTAGTCCTGATGATGCGCCACAGCACAGACGGCGCGAAACGGCTGTAGACCTCCCTGCACTGCTTGTACACCTCTCTCCATGTGTCTGATGTGATGTAACGTATGCCTTTTTAAACAATTTTTGAATAAAGCCAAGTTTTATATGGGATGTGCATGGCCGCTCTACCTTCAATTCTGGAATTACTCTCTCATTGGCAAGATTGCACTCCCAGTACGGAATAGCCCTACCTGTGCATGGTATACCTTTTCCTTTTTGAATAATACAGCCAATTTATAAAGAAGAATACAGCAGCAGATAGCATAACAGAAACATATCAAGTGTGAGGAGAGTCCATAGAGTTCAAAGAGTTGACAGCTGAAGGGAAGAAGCTGTTCCTGTGTCTTGTGGTCCTGGTGTAGATGGACCGGAATCTCCGGCCCGAGGGAAGTTGACTGAAGAAGCGGAACCCGGGGTGAGATCGGTCCTTGATGATCCTCAGAGCTCTGTAGCGCAGTCTGGAGTTAAAAAGTTGATCCAGGGTGGGAAGAGGTTTGCCAATTATTAAAGTGTCACTCCAAATGACGTTATGGAGTCTCTAGTATTCATTTAGTTGTGAGTGTAGTGGAGAATGGTCGGTCATGGCTGCTTTATATATATTAAAAAAAAAAAAATATATATATATATATTAGTTGTTGGGAATGAATATTTGACGTTAAATGCAATAGTACTATAAGAATACAGTGAAAAATAATGCTCAAGAACACAGGCCTAGCTAATGCTTTCCCTACCTATCTCCAGCAAGTCTGACCCTGCTCTCACTAACAATCAGCAGCCAGCAGTGAATTAATCCAATATGGCTACCGCAACTGCTTTTTAATAGGGGAGTGGGGGGGCCCAGGAGGGGATGTGAGCTGATTGGCTGCCACGTGTCTGTTGACTGTGAGATAAGGGCTCAAAGTTTAGCTCAATGATGATGTAAAGGGGGCGGGTCAAACACGCCAAATAATCGCAGTTCGCCGAGAACCCGAACAGCTGAAATTCGCCGGGAACTGTCCGACGGCGAACTGTCGGGGCCATCTCTAGGACCAACTGCTTAGGGTGTCTCTCATTTTTTGGCCCACTCAGTGTATTATTATAGCCATGTTGTCACAGGAGTTCAATGATTTTCTGCACCATCTGTAAATCTGAAGGTAGCAGCACACAAGAGACATCAAGCACATTACATTATTACACTGCGGAAACTGTTCTTCCATCGGAATTCCTCCCCCTGTCCTCTGCTGTCTAAGGATTCTGTTAAAAATAGGATTTCCCATCGGAGAGAAAGCATCACCACTGAGCCAACACTCCTAAAGGGCTGCTAACCCGTGCTTTACAGTGCGTTCATTAGTGCATTAATTAGCGCAATTCTACAGGGTGGCAGATCATATATATAAATGCTTCATGGCAACTTGTGACCAGATACCATACTGAACAGCGCTGCATGTCTACAGAGCAGGTGACTGACACATTCAGCCGATTTACTGCAAGGTCCCCGTTATCGGGATAGCAAACGTAATTTACATTTGCATTTTATTGACATTTACACTTAATCAGTTGGTACACGGTTTTTTTTTTCTTCTTCTCCATAGCAGTGCATTATGAAAAATCTTTCAGTTAAAACCTGTATAGTGTGAACTGAGCCATTGTGAACCATGGACATTACTTTGAAAATCAGTGGTCCTTTCAGTTATAACTGAGAGCAACTGATTGAGGGCCCTTTTCCACTGCAAAACGCAAATGTATTTGACCTATTTTGATGTGCATTTTTTGTGCGTTTCTTATGCGTTTGCGTTTCCGTTTTTTCTGATTGGCAAGTGTTGTCTTGATTTTTTAAAATAGATGCTAGTGGTTAAATCAAAACAAAACGCAAAATGCAAACGGTGCATCATTTCTATGCATTTTTCATGCGTTCCTATACTTTACATTGACACGCAAAACGCATCATAGTCGCACAGACATGCGTTTGCGTTTTTTTAAAAATCGGAATGCAGCAGTGGAAAAGGCCATCCAAGGTTCTTATTTTAAACAGGTTGCACTTAAAGGAGAACTGTAGTGAGAGGTATATAGAGGCTGCCATGTTGATTTCCTTTTAAGCAATATTAGTTGCCTGGCAACCCTGCTGTGTTACTACTGCAGTAGTGTGAATCACACCAGAAGCATGCATGCAGCTAATCTTGTCAGATCTGACAAAAATGTCAGAAACACCTGATCTGCTGCATGCTTGTTCAGGGTTTGTGGCTAATACTATTAGAGACAGAGGATCAGCAGGACAGCCAGGCAACTAGTATTGCTTAAAAGGAAATTAATATGGCAGCCTCCATATACCTCTCACTACAGTTGTCCTTTAACAATCAGCAAACGCATGCGTTTTTGGCAAAACGCAGGTAGTGGAAAAGGGCCCTAAGTGTAAATGGGTCCTTAGTCTCAACTAACCTGAATGCCTGAGGGGATAATAGGGACTGTGTGTTTTTTTTGGGGGGGGGAGAGGGAGGGGGGGGTTGGAGGCTATAAAATACTCACTGAGCCTCCTGCTCTGTCTTTCAACCCTCCTGTAGTTCCTAGCAGACCCCACGCCTGTCAGGTGACACACCGGGAGCCGTATATGGCAGCCAGGAGCTACAGGAAGGCTGGCAAACGACTCTGGAGGCTCAGTGAGTATTTTATGCTGCACAAGGGGGGGGGGGGAATGTTTGTGCTATTTCGGCCGGGTGCAGGGCTGGATTTACCATAAGGTGCTGTAGGCACGTGCCTACTTGCGCCTGATAGTGGAAAGGCGGCTCACTCACCCCTAGTGCCTCCCTCCCTCCTTTCCTATGCAGAGTCCAGAGCAGAGTGTAAATGAGAGGTTACTCACCCAGCTCTTGGCATTTCACTGATGAGATCTCCCTGCAGTTGGGGGCACTACTAGCTACTTAAAGGAGTCATCAGGGAAAATTAATAAAATACATGCTACTTACCGGGGGCTTCCTCCAGCCCCAAGCTCCCAGCATGTCCCTCGCCACAGGTTGGCCTGTACTGCGCCTGCGCTGTCAATCACGGCCTGCGCATTCCGCTCCGGCCCACGTGGCGGTGTTGACAGCGCCACTCGCGCAGGCGCAGTACAGACCAACCTGGAGGTCGCCCTGACGTCATCGCCGGGGACCGGGAGCGAGCTGTGGTGAACGGCTACGGGAACAGCTGCGGCGAGGGACATGCTGGGAGCTTGGGACTGTAGGAAGCCCGAGGTAAGTTGCACTTATTTTATTAATTTTCCCTGATGACTCCTTTAAAGAGGAACTCCAGTGAAAATAATGTAATGCTTCATTTTTACAATAATTATGTATACATTTAGTCAGTGTTTGCCCATTGTAAAATCTTTTAAATTCCTGATTTACATTCTGACATTTATTACATGGCAACATTTTTACTGTTGGCAGGTGATATAGCTGCTGCATGCTGTTTTGGCAGTTGGAAACAGCTGTAAACAGCTATTCCCCACAATGCAGCAAGGTTCACAGACAGGAAACTACCAAGAGTACATACTCAGAGTTTCTTGTGGGAGGGGTTTCACCACAATATCAGCCATACAGCGCCCCCTGGTGGTCTGTTTGTGAAAAGGAATAGATATCTCGTGTAAAAGGGGGTATCAGCTACTGATTGGGATAACGTTCAATTCTTGGTTGGAGTTTCTCTTTAATACTGAGGGTACCTCCAGCTACCTAATGCTAAGGGTCACATGTAGCTACCTGTAATGGGTAAAAGAACTAACAGAAAGGTGACACCTGGGACAGCCAGCGCAGTTGCTGTGCGGTTCAGCTGGGATTTGTAGGTTCATGGAGGGTGAAGTCTAGGTTGCTAGGACATCAGTGCCTATAGGCTCCTGTGGATGTAAATCCGGGCCTGGCCAGATGCTAAATCAACTGGCAAGCATGTATTCGGCATCAGACAATCCCCACCAGTGCCGGATACCGGTGGGAACTTTGCTGTACTAAGGTTTTCCAGGGCTAGAATAGGACAGAGAGCATAAGGAGCGACTCCGCTTTAGTAAAGGGACCCTGAACAGGTTTAAAAATGACAATTTCCACCAATCTGGGTTTCCTCCAGCCCACCATATGCCGCAAGGTTCCCCGACGTCCTCCTGGCTCCTTTCCCGGCCCCGCTGGCAGCTCCAGTAATCAGGGACTTCCTCCTGAAAGTTGCCAGTCTATTTCCTGAACACGCATGCTCTAATTCTGAACCGCGCATGCGCAGGACTCTCACACCGGCCGATTTGATGACGCCTGCCGACCACCGCAGTGACATGTAGTAATGCGGTATTCCCCAAAAGCTGTTTTTTGGTGGTGTGGCACGACTGCTGCACTACTAGCTTGCAGTGTGAAACTGGCCTCACATTTATAAACTGACTCCCAGGGCTCGTTCACACTAGGGCCGTTTTTGACAATTTTTAAGAGCTGGCGATTTTCAAAATCACCCTGAAAGCGCTTGTGCCATGATTCCCTATGAGAGAGTTCACATCTGAGTGGTTTGTTTCCGATCCGCTCAGATAAGCAGTGCTTGGGCCACTTTAACGGCCGTGTAGAGCTACTTCGCGCACAGGACCACCCACATCACCGCAGTGCGGCGGGACAGTCATAGTGCACAGTGCGACGTTATCGTCGCACCCGCTGCTTTGTAAACGTCACAACCCGATGCAACGAAAAGGGTGCATCGGGTGCCCCTGAAACGCCCTATTTCGGGTGCACCCGATGCGCCGTTAAAGTCGCACTGCGCACTATGACTGTCCCGCCGTGCTGCGCGTGATGTGGGTGGTCCTGTGCGCGAAGTAGCTCTGAGCGGCCGTTAGTGCGCGCAGACTACTTAAGGGTCACTAAAAGCTTTTCACGGCGGCGCTAACACTTAGCGCCGCTTTGTGAATCAAGCCCATTGTATTCATTCTTTTTCCTGATCAAAGAGTTTGCTTCCTGACTGGCGTCAGGAAGTGAAAAAATGCAATAGCTCTGCAAAAAGCGCTTAGAAAAGCACTTAACAAAACCGTCCAACGCATAGAAATCGACAAAAAAATGCTTCAAAAACCAGCCAACGGAGACGGACACGCGGACGGAGCGCAAAGTGAACAAAGCCTCAATGCTATCTAATTGCTGCTAGCATCTGCAAACACTGAGGGAAAATGTATTAAAGTGTACCAAGGGTGACATGTGACATGATCAAATAAACACGTGTATGTACAGTACAAAACCTATTTATAACTAGGCTGTGTTTTCTTTTTCTTCTTTTTGTGCCTGAAAGCGTTAACGTTCAGGCATGCAAGTGACAGTTTCTCACTTGTCGGACCCTTGTCAGATTATAGCATAACCCTTAAAGTGAACCTCTGGACTAAAAATCTACTCAGCAGCACTGAAAAAGCTTGGTGTTTCTTTAACAGTTTCACAGCATTAGAACTTTGTTTTTCTTACCAAAGCATCATTTTTAGCTGCATATTTAGCTAAGCTCCACCCATCAAAGAAAAAAAGCCTGGGCTTTTTCTCCCTGATGCTGTGCAGAGCATGATGGGATTTCCTATGTTGTTATTCACGTTGCCTAGCAACTGGGAGAGGTGCTCAGGAAACAGGACAGTTGGAACTGTGTCTCATGCTCCCTGTCACCTCCTTTCAACCAAAAAGATGGCTGCCCTTATGAAATCAAACATTTGCCGGTTCTTTTAAAACAGTGTGGGTAAGAGATTATATTACCTATCTATTTTAATTAACATAACTAATGTAACTTAATGACAGTATGTTTGTTTAGGCTGGAGTTCCTCTTTAACTGATCGGAGACAATAAAACATTAAGCCACTTTTACACTATAGACGGCCTGTCGCATAAACCGTCACTTCCCATTGCAGAAGTAGTGATAGCCCTGTGCAACAAAGATTTTCATTTCAGTCGTGCAAGGTAACCGCAGAAGTGAGGCATGCTATCAATGGAAATTATGCTTCACTGATTTGGTCCCACTGAAGCTATAATGTGCGGTGCGACTTGTTGGGAGCAGTCCGATCATTAAAGGGAACCCGAGGTGAGAGGGATAAGGAGGCTGCCATTTTATTTCCTTTTAAACAATACCAGTTCCGGGGCAGTTCTCCTGATCCTACGTCTCTAATACTTTTAGGCTACATTTCCACTAGTGCGTTGCGATTTTGTCGCAGAAAATGTGTAAACGAATTCGCCAGCGTTTTCAACCTTGTCAGTGCCTGTGTGATTTTATTTAATTAAAATTTCTGCAAAAACATATGCAAATTCACGTGGAAAATTCACATGGCGAAAAGACAAGCGATTTTCCTATGAATTACAAGACATGCGAATGGCACACTATGCATGCGGTGTGCGGATTCTGATGGCTCTGCTGTGCAGATTGTTTTCTGTACAGCCCTGCACACAGATTGTGTTTGTAGTTGAAACAGGCCCATTGACTTGTATTGTCGTGCAGAAAATGCATGCACATTCGTGTTAGTGGAAACGGGCCCTAAGCCATAGACCCTGAACCAGCATGCAGCAGATCAGGTACTCTGACTCAGATGACTCAGATTTTGCTGGATTAGCCATATGCTTGTTCCAGGGTTTTGACTCAGACACCACTTATGCCAGAAGATTAACAGGGCTGCCAGAAAACTGTAATTATTTACTAGGAAATAAATATGGCAGCCTCCATATCCCTCTCATCTCGGGTTCCCTTTAAGGATCACACCGCAACAAGTGCCTCCCTCCTTCCCAGAGTCCAGAGCAGAGTGTAAATGGGAGGTTACTCACCAGGCTCTCGGCATTCCACTGATGAGATCTCCCTTCAGTCAGGGGCACCCCTAGCTACTTAAAAAAAAACTCCGACCAAAAATTGAACTTTATCCCAATCAGTAGCTGATACCCCCTTTTACATGAGAAATCTATTCCTTTTCACATACAGACCATCAGGGGGCGCTGTATGGCTGATATTGTGGTGAAACCCATACCACAAGTAACCCCTCCCACAAGTAAAGTTCAAACTTTTGTGGGAAATAGCTGTTTACAGCTGTTTCCAACTGCCAAAAACCATGCAGCAGCTACATCACCTGCCAACAGTAAAATGTTCACTGGAGTTCCTCTTTAATATTGAGTGTACCTCTGGCTCCCTAATACTAAGGGGCACCAGTAGCTACCTATGACGGGCAAGGGAAGTAAGGGTGAAGTGACAGCTGGTACAGCCAGCACACTAGCGGTGTAGTTTGGTGGGGGTTTGTAGGTTCAAGGAGGGTGAAGTCTAGGTTGCCAGGACTTCTGTGCCCCTAGGCTCCTTTGATGTAAATTTCCCCCTACCTACTGTAGAAGACAGATGAAACTGCACCCCCTAATGTTAAATGCATACGTTTCTGTTATTTGGTCCTGATATGTAGTACTGGTTGCCTGATGATGCCTGACGCCAGGGCTGGGCCGAGGCAGAGACGAGAGAGCCTCCAGCCTCAGGGCGCAGTGTAGGATGGGGCGTACAACTTACTCAGCTATTATTCCCCTATTGAAAGAAAGAAGAAAAGGGGATACATGGCAGTGACTGCAAGCCAGGTAACTAGAGATTTTGATGTTTTTTTGGGGGGTACAATTGTACATTTGTACATGGTACAATTTTTCGATTAGATAATTTAGTTCGATTATTCCGTTAGATCGAATATAAAGATTTTTCCAGTATGTCCGATCTGATTTTTCTCAAAAAAAAATGGGATAATCGTTTAAATTTCTTAATCGAAAAAAAAAATATTTTCAACTTTCATTTGATTCGATCATTTAGATCGAATAAACGGGATAATCAAACATTTTTATTGTACCATGTATGGCCACCATTAGTCTAACAGCAATCAGTGGGTGACGGCTAGGGTGGGAGGCATGGAGGGGCCTCTTAGTCTAATAACAATCAGTGTGTGACGGCTGGGGTGGGAGGGATGGAGGGGCCTCTTAGTCTAATAGCAATCAGTGTGTGACGGCTGGGTTGGGAGGGATAGGAGGGGCCTCTTAGTCTAATAACAATCAGTGTGTGACGGCTGGGGTGGGAGGGATAGGAGGGGCCTCTTAGTCTAATAACAATCAGTGTGTGACGGCTGGGGTGGGAGGGATAGGAGGGGCCTCTTAGTCTAATAACAATCAGTGTGTGACGGCTGGGGTGGGAGGGATGGAGGGGCCTCTTAGTCTAATAACAATCAGTGTGTGATGCTAGTGGTTAAATCAAAACAAAACGCAAAATGCAAACGGTGCATCATTTCTATGCATTTTTCATGCGTTCCTATACTTTACATTGACACGCAAAACGCATCATAGTCGCACAGACATGCGTTTGCGTTTTTTTAAAAATCGGAATGCAGCAGTGGAAAAGGCCATCCAAGGTTCTTATTTTAAACAGGTTGCACTTAAAGGAGAACTGTAGTGAGAGGTATATAGAGGCTGCCATGTTGATTTCCTTTTAAGCAATATTAGTTGCCTGGCAACCCTGCTGTGTTACTACTGCAGTAGTGTGAATCACACCAGAAGCATGCATGCAGCTAATCTTGTCAGATCTGACAAAAATGTCAGAAACACCTGATCTGCTGCATGCTTGTTCAGGGTTTGTGGCTAATACTATTAGAGACAGAGGATCAGCAGGACAGCCAGGCAACTAGTATTGCTTAAAAGGAAATTAATATGGCAGCCTCCATATACCTCTCACTACAGTTGTCCTTTAACAATCAGCAAACGCATGCGTTTTTGGCAAAACGCAGGTAGTGGAAAAGGGCCCTAAGTGTAAATGGGTCCTTAGTCTCAACTAACCTGAATGCCTGAGGGGATAATAGGGACTGTGTGTTTTTTTTTGGGGGGGGAGAGGGAGGGGGGGGTTGGAGGCTATAAAATACTCACTGAGCCTCCTGCTCTGTCTTTCAACCCTCCTGTAGTTCCTAGCAGACCCCACGCCTGTCAGGTGACACACCGGGAGCCGTATATGGCAGCCAGGAGCTACAGGAAGGCTGGCAAACGACTCTGGAGGCTCAGTGAGTATTTTATGCTGCACAAGGGGGGGGGGGGGAATGTTTGTGCTATTTCGGCCGGGTGCAGGGCTGGATTTACCATAAGGTGCTGTAGGCACGTGCCTACTTGCGCCTGATAGTGGAAAGGCGGCTCACTCACCCCTAGTGCCTCCCTCCCTCCTTTCCTATGCAGAGTCCAGAGCAGAGTGTAAATGAGAGGTTACTCACCCAGCTCTTGGCATTTCACTGATGAGATCTCCCTGCAGTTGGGGGCACTACTAGCTACTTAAAGGAGTCATCAGGGAAAATTAATAAAATACATGCTACTTACCGGGGGCTTCCTCCAGCCCCAAGCTCCCAGCATGTCCCTCGCCACAGGTTGGCCTGTACTGCGCCTGCGCTGTCAATCACGGCCTGCGCATTCCGCTCCGGCCCACGTGGCGGTGTTGACAGCGCCACTCGCGCAGGCGCAGTACAGACCAACCTGGAGGTCGCCCTGACGTCATCGCCGGGGACCGGGAGCGAGCTGTGGTGAACGGCTACGGGAACAGCTGCGGCGAGGGACATGCTGGGAGCTTGGGACTGTAGGAAGCCCGAGGTAAGTTGCACTTATTTTATTAATTTTCCCTGATGACTCCTTTAAAGAGGAACTCCAGTGAAAATAATGTAATGCTTCATTTTTACAATAATTATGTATACATTTAGTCAGTGTTTGCCCATTGTAAAATCTTTTAAATTCCTGATTTACATTCTGACATTTATTACATGGCAACATTTTTACTGTTGGCAGGTGATATAGCTGCTGCATGCTGTTTTGGCAGTTGGAAACAGCTGTAAACAGCTATTCCCCACAATGCAGCAAGGTTCACAGACAGGAAACTACCAAGAGTACATACTCAGAGTTTCTTGTGGGAGGGGTTTCACCACAATATCAGCCATACAGCGCCCCCTGGTGGTCTGTTTGTGAAAAGGAATAGATATCTCGTGTAAAAGGGGGTATCAGCTACTGATTGGGATAACGTTCAATTCTTGGTTGGAGTTTCTCTTTAATACTGAGGGTACCTCCAGCTACCTAATGCTAAGGGTCACATGTAGCTACCTGTAATGGGTAAAAGAACTAACAGAAAGGTGACACCTGGGACAGCCAGCGCAGTTGCTGTGCGGTTCAGCTGGGATTTGTAGGTTCATGGAGGGTGAAGTCTAGGTTGCTAGGACATCAGTGCCTATAGGCTCCTGTGGATGTAAATCCGGGCCTGGCCAGATGCTAAATCAACTGGCAAGCATGTATTCGGCATCAGACAATCCCCACCAGTGCCGGATACCGGTGGGAACTTTGCTGTACTAAGGTTTTCCAGGGCTAGAATAGGACAGAGAGCATAAGGAGCGACTCCGCTTTAGTAAAGGGACCCTGAACAGGTTTAAAAATGACAATTTCCACCAATCTGGGTTTCCTCCAGCCCACCATATGCCGCAAGGTTCCCCGACGTCCTCCTGGCTCCTTTCCCGGCCCCGCTGGCAGCTCCAGTAATCAGGGACTTCCTCCTGAAAGTTGCCAGTCTATTTCCTGAACACGCATGCTCTAATTCTGAACCGCGCATGCGCAGGACTCTCACACCGGCCGATTTGATGACGCCTGCCGACCACCGCAGTGACATGTAGTAATGCGGTATTCCCCAAAAGCTGTTTTTTGGTGGTGTGGCACGACTGCTGCACTACTAGCTTGCAGTGTGAAACTGGCCTCACATTTATAAACTGACTCCCAGGGCTCGTTCACACTAGGGCCGTTTTTGACAATTTTTAAGAGCTGGCGATTTTCAAAATCACCCTGAAAGCGCTTGTGCCATGATTCCCTATGAGAGAGTTCACATCTGAGTGGTTTGTTTCCGATCCGCTCAGATAAGCAGTGCTTGGGCCACTTTAACGGCCGTGTAGAGCTACTTCGCGCACAGGACCACCCACATCACCGCAGTGCGGCGGGACAGTCATAGTGCACAGTGCGACGTTATCGTCGCACCCGCTGCTTTGTAAACGTCACAACCCGATGCAACGAAAAGGGTGCATCGGGTGCCCCTGAAACGCCCTATTTCGGGTGCACCCGATGCGCCGTTAAAGTCGCACTGCGCACTATGACTGTCCCGCCGTGCTGCGCGTGATGTGGGTGGTCCTGTGCGCGAAGTAGCTCTGAGCGGCCGTTAGTGCGCGCAGACTACTTAAGGGTCACTAAAAGCTTTTCACGGCGGCGCTAACACTTAGCGCCGCTTTGTGAATCAAGCCCATTGTATTCATTCTTTTTCCTGATCAAAGAGTTTGCTTCCTGACTGGCGTCAGGAAGTGAAAAAATGCAATAGCTCTGCAAAAAGCGCTTAGAAAAGCACTTAACAAAACCGTCCAACGCATAGAAATCGACAAAAAAATGCTTCAAAAACCAGCCAACGGAGACGGACACGCGGACGGAGCGCAAAGTGAACAAAGCCTCAATGCTATCTAATTGCTGCTAGCATCTGCAAACACTGAGGGAAAATGTATTAAAGTGTACCAAGGGTGACATGTGACATGATCAAATAAACACGTGTATGTACAGTACAAAACCTATTTATAACTAGGCTGTGTTTTCTTTTTCTTCTTTTTGTGCCTGAAAGCGTTAACGTTCAGGCATGCAAGTGACAGTTTCTCACTTGTCGGACCCTTGTCAGATTATAGCATAACCCTTAAAGTGAACCTCTGGACTAAAAATCTACTCAGCAGCACTGAAAAAGCTTGGTGTTTCTTTAACAGTTTCACAGCATTAGAACTTTGTTTTTCTTACCAAAGCATCATTTTTAGCTGCATATTTAGCTAAGCTCCACCCATCAAAGAAAAAAAGCCTGGGCTTTTTCTCCCTGATGCTGTGCAGAGCATGATGGGATTTCCTATGTTGTTATTCACGTTGCCTAGCAACTGGGAGAGGTGCTCAGGAAACAGGACAGTTGGAACTGTGTCTCATGCTCCCTGTCACCTCCTTTCAACCAAAAAGATGGCTGCCCTTATGAAATCAAACATTTGCCGGTTCTTTTAAAACAGTGTGGGTAAGAGATTATATTACCTATCTATTTTAATTAACATAACTAATGTAACTTAATGACAGTATGTTTGTTTAGGCTGGAGTTCCTCTTTAACTGATCGGAGACAATAAAACATTAAGCCACTTTTACACTATAGACGGCCTGTCGCATAAACCGTCACTTCCCATTGCAGAAGTAGTGATAGCCCTGTGCAACAAAGATTTTCATTTCAGTCGTGCAAGGTAACCGCAGAAGTGAGGCATGCTATCAATGGAAATTATGCTTCACTGATTTGGTCCCACTGAAGCTATAATGTGCGGTGCGACTTGTTGGGAGCAGTCCGATCATTAAAGGGAACCCGAGGTGAGAGGGATAAGGAGGCTGCCATTTTATTTCCTTTTAAACAATACCAGTTCCGGGGCAGTTCTCCTGATCCTACGTCTCTAATACTTTTAGGCTACATTTCCACTAGTGCGTTGCGATTTTGTCGCAGAAAATGTGTAAACGAATTCGCCAGCGTTTTCAACCTTGTCAGTGCCTGTGTGATTTTATTTAATTAAAATTTCTGCAAAAACATATGCAAATTCACGTGGAAAATTCACATGGCGAAAAGACAAGCGATTTTCCTATGAATTACAAGACATGCGAATGGCACACTATGCATGCGGTGTGCGGATTCTGATGGCTCTGCTGTGCAGATTGTTTTCTGTACAGCCCTGCACACAGATTGTGTTTGTAGTTGAAACAGGCCCATTGACTTGTATTGTCGTGCAGAAAATGCATGCACATTCGTGTTAGTGGAAACGGGCCCTAAGCCATAGACCCTGAACCAGCATGCAGCAGATCAGGTACTCTGACTCAGATGACTCAGATTTTGCTGGATTAGCCATATGCTTGTTCCAGGGTTTTGACTCAGACACCACTTATGCCAGAAGATTAACAGGGCTGCCAGAAAACTGTAATTATTTACTAGGAAATAAATATGGCAGCCTCCATATCCCTCTCATCTCGGGTTCCCTTTAAGGATCACACCGCAACAAGTGCCTCCCTCCTTCCCAGAGTCCAGAGCAGAGTGTAAATGGGAGGTTACTCACCAGGCTCTCGGCATTCCACTGATGAGATCTCCCTTCAGTCAGGGGCACCCCTAGCTACTTAAAAAAAAACTCCGACCAAAAATTGAACTTTATCCCAATCAGTAGCTGATACCCCCTTTTACATGAGAAATCTATTCCTTTTCACATACAGACCATCAGGGGGCGCTGTATGGCTGATATTGTGGTGAAACCCATACCACAAGTAACCCCTCCCACAAGTAAAGTTCAAACTTTTGTGGGAAATAGCTGTTTACAGCTGTTTCCAACTGCCAAAAACCATGCAGCAGCTACATCACCTGCCAACAGTAAAATGTTCACTGGAGTTCCTCTTTAATATTGAGTGTACCTCTGGCTCCCTAATACTAAGGGGCACCAGTAGCTACCTATGACGGGCAAGGGAAGTAAGGGTGAAGTGACAGCTGGTACAGCCAGCACACTAGCGGTGTAGTTTGGTGGGGGTTTGTAGGTTCAAGGAGGGTGAAGTCTAGGTTGCCAGGACTTCTGTGCCCCTAGGCTCCTTTGATGTAAATTTCCCCCTACCTACTGTAGAAGACAGATGAAACTGCACCCCCTAATGTTAAATGCATACGTTTCTGTTATTTGGTCCTGATATGTAGTACTGGTTGCCTGATGATGCCTGACGCCAGGGCTGGGCCGAGGCAGAGACGAGAGAGCCTCCAGCCTCAGGGCGCAGTGTAGGATGGGGCGTACAACTTACTCAGCTATTATTCCCCTATTGAAAGAAAGAAGAAAAGGGGATACATGGCAGTGACTGCAAGCCAGGTAACTAGAGATTTTGATGTTTTTTTGGGGGGTACAATTGTACATTTGTACATGGTACAATTTTTCGATTAGATAATTTAGTTCGATTATTCCGTTAGATCGAATATAAAGATTTTTCCAGTATGTCCGATCTGATTTTTCTCAAAAAAAAATGGGATAATCGTTTAAATTTCTTAATCGAAAAAAAAAATATTTTCAACTTTCATTTGATTCGATCATTTAGATCGAATAAACGGGATAATCAAACATTTTTATTGTACCATGTATGGCCACCATTAGTCTAACAGCAATCAGTGGGTGACGGCTAGGGTGGGAGGCATGGAGGGGCCTCTTAGTCTAATAACAATCAGTGTGTGACGGCTGGGGTGGGAGGGATGGAGGGGCCTCTTAGTCTAATAGCAATCAGTGTGTGACGGCTGGGTTGGGAGGGATAGGAGGGGCCTCTTAGTCTAATAACAATCAGTGTGTGACGGCTGGGGTGGGAGGGATAGGAGGGGCCTCTTAGTCTAATAACAATCAGTGTGTGACGGCTGGGGTGGGAGGGATAGGAGGGGCCTCTTAGTCTAATAACAATCAGTGTGTGACGGCTGGGGTGGGAGGGATGGAGGGGCCTCTTAGTCTAATAACAATCAGTGTGTGACGGCTGGGGTGGGAGGGATGGAGGGGCCTCTTAGTCTAATAACAATCAGTGTGTGACGGCTGGGGTGGGAGGGATAGGAGGGGCCTCTTAGTCTAATAGCAATCAGTGTGTGACGGCTGGGGTGGGAGGGATAGGAGGGGCGCACTTTGGTGTCTCAGCCTTGGGTGCCGGAGGACCTTGTCCCGGCTCTGCCTGACGCTTGTAAAAAAAAAATGGTGGTGGTGGCAAGCTTGAATTTTCACAAGGTAAAATCAGCAATGAAGTTTGTAAATGTGGTATTGACTAGGGATGTATTTATTATTTTATGCACTCATTAACATGAGTACGCTAACTTAGGGCCCTTTGCTACTTAAAATTACAATCACAAACACGCTGCAATTGCAACCGTTATTTTACACATTCACACTGTGAGCACTGAAATACAATTATTGTGTCTTGGGGACTTGGACAAATGTCACTTTAAAGTGGTATGAAAGTCAAAAATATTTTTTTTTTCTCTTTAATGATTACGCACAAAAAAAAACATGCAAGAGGCTAACTAATAACATTGCCAGTTGCAGGACAAATTGTCGTGTAATAAGGTAATTTATGTGCAAAGTAGAGAAAGTTTTCTGCCTCCCTATTCTACCCTGTTTACACCGCTTCTTTTCCATGGACTGTTGAACTGTGTGCTCAGCAAGCAGTTGCCAGGCTGCAGCAAGCAGTTGTGAGAGTTTGAGAGGCATTTCACTGCCTATCAACAGTCCGTGGAAAAGAGGCCTCAGTATTATCGCTCAAGTCAATCTGATAATTTAAGTATGGCATATAAGGAATATACCTGATTCCACCGAGACCCGGGCTGAGGTTGCCACTTCCGGGTCTCTGCGTTTGTTCCCCCGCTGATGACGCTGCCGGTTGCTCACAGGCTGCACTTCCCGATAGGCGGAGGGCGCGTTCCCAGTAAACAAAGGTAAACAGTGATCAGCTGACAGAGCGGTCAGCTGACAGAGCGGTGTCAGCTGATCATTCAGCTGACACCTAGGCAGGGCCTTGCAGTGTGATTGGTTGTATGGAGTGTGGCCGGCCACTGATTGGATGTTGGTCTGTATTTAAACCTGCAGAGTGCTCCCAGTCATCGCCCGTGATAAGCATACCTTTGGCTAGTTGCTGGGTGAGCACTCTGATCGTTATTGATATTCTGGACTTTGACCTTGGCTTGTATTTGACTACTCTGTTGTGTTTAACCTCTGCTTGATTACTGGAAATCCTTCACTTGCCGCCTAGACCGACCTCTGCTAGTTACTGGACATCCCTTGCTTGCTGCCTGGACCGACCTCTGCTAAGTTACTGGACATCCTTTGCTTGCCGCCTGGACCAACTCTGGACTGTTACCGGATATTCCTTGTATGCCCCTTGAACTGGACTAGAAGTAGAAGTCTACTTTCCTTATCAGTTAAGTAGCAGTGTGCATGTAATCTCGCATAAACCTGTCATATATCATCTGGGACTTCTGCTATCTGTTGCATAACTTTGCATGCAGACTAAAATGAACTGTATCATACTTGCATCATATATCACCTGTTGCTAAACACTGCATGCAAGTCTGCTTGAACTGTTTCACAACTCTGATCAAATTACTTACTCAAATGTGATACTGCTGAACTGTGTTAATAGCCTCAGTAGAGGCTCCTGGTGATATAGCTGCCTTCTCTGTCAGCTTGTATGCCCTACTTGCCTTAGTCCTAATTAGGGCCAGCTAGTGGTGTGCCAGGTAGGGACAGTGTAGGTGTCAGTTAGTGGTGTGCCAGGCAGGGACAGCTAGGTGAAGAGGGAGACCCATAGCCTGGGACATACACGTTCACTCCTAGAATTATGCCGCCAAGCCTTACATGGCAGCAGCAACCTGATTAATTAGCTCCTGGATGCAGTAAAAGTTTCAGTATTGACCCTGTATGTGTATATATATATATATATATATATAAATAAAATATATATATATATATATATAAATAAAATATATATATATATATATATAAATAAAATATATATATATATATATATATATATATATATATATATATATATATATATATATATATTTTATTTATATATATATATATATATTTTATTTATATATATATATATATATATATATATATATATATATATATATATAATGATGGTCGGGGTCACCAGCAGAACCGCGCAATCTGTATGCGCAATCATACAAACATGCGCACAAAATATCACCTGGAGCACTCCTTTGATTCATTAGCCTGGCTTTTAGAAAAAATCAGCGTTCCTCCATCTCACAAACCCTGCACTGGGGGGATGTGAATGTTTGTTTATGCTTCCTGAGAGCAGCAATGAACCCTAAAACCAGAGCCATGCACATAGCTCAAGATTTACTTCAAAGGTTTTGATAAAAAGATATATGGACAAGAAAATATTCTGCATGTCCAAGCCAGCCACACACTAGAGGAAATGGTGTGGTGTTTATTCTGCCCTAGCAGTGGGGACCATATACCATGATGGCAGGGTCACTGGTTACTACTTCAAAGATGACTAGCTAGGCCAGAACAGACCCCTCATTAGGACCCATTCACACTCCTGCACATAGTGTGCAGAGTAAAGGTGCGTACACACGCACTACTAAAGAGAACGACGGGTCCGTCGGACCCTCCCGCTGGGCGGTCATTTTCTCCCGACAGTAGTGCGTGTGTACAGTCTGTCTGCAGACTGATAAGGCTGTTTCTGAACGATCTGCTGAGCGGATCGTTCAGAAACAGCCTGATCAGTCTGCCTGACAGACTGTAGACACGCTCTACTGTCGCTGGAACGCCCGCCCAGCGGGAGGGTCTGACGGACCCGTCGCTCCCTAAAGTAGAGCATGTGTACGAGCCTTTAGAGAGTTAGAGAGGATGACTTTTAATTCACCTCGATATGAAACAATAAGTCATTCAGACATTTTACTAAATTAATCAGTTCTCTGTCGATGCTAGCCATTACAAAATTAGCAGACAATTATTAGTAATGATTTGTGTGTGGTGGAACCACTCAGCATGTTCCTACCATTATCCGAAAGCAGCTATGATTAAGAGCTGAGGTAGCTCGAAACATGTTAGCTTATTGATGCATGTGTGTATTGCTATACTGGATACGTCCTAAATAAAGACTTTGAATCCTGGACAAGTGCGGACCTTCTTGCTGTGTACTGTGGGCCTTGCTGACCTGGTCGTGCACGGTCCAGCGATTGGTGGGTCGAGCGGTGTTCACACAGACTTCACATTATCCGAAAGCAAGCAGCAGTGTGATCTGCCTTGGGATACCCCAAGATGCACATGTTTGGTATTTGTGTGACACAGAGAACGCTAGAAGCGCGCCCGCGTCACTCGCTGCAGGTTTTGGTCGGCTGTCGCCAAGCTATGACTAGTGTTGGGCGAACATCTAGATGTTCGGGTTCGGGCCGAACAGGCCGAACATGGCCGCGATGTTCGGGTGTTCGACCCGAACTCCGAACATAATGGAAGTCAATGGGGACCCGAACTTTTGTGGTTTGTAAAGCCTCCTTACATGCTACATACCCCAAATTTACAGGGTATGTGCACCTTGGGAGTGGGTACAAGAGGAAAAAAAAAATTAGCAAAAAGAGCTTATAGTTTTTGAGAAAATCGATTTTAAAGTTTCAAAGGGAAAACTGTCTTTTAAATGCGGGAAATGTCTGTTTTCTTTGCACAGGTAACATGCTTTTTGTCGGCATGCAGTCATAAATGTAATACATATAAGAGGTTCCAGGAAAAGGGACCGGTAATGCTAACCCAGCAGCAGCACACGTGATGGAACAGGAGGAGGGTGGCGCAGGAGGAGAAGGCCACGCTTTGAGACACAACAACCCAGGCCTTGCATGAGGACAAGAAGCGTGCGGATAGCATGCTTTGTACCACCATGCAGTCATAAATGTAATAAAGATAAGTGGTTCAATAAACAGGGACCACGCGGCAACGCTAACCCAGCAGCAGCACACGTGATGGAACAGGAGGAGGCGCAGGAGGAGAAGGCCACGCTTTGTGAGACACAACAACCCAGGCCTTGCATGAGGACAAAAAGCGTGCGGATAGCATGCTTTGTACCGCCATGTAGTCATAAATGTAATAAAGATAAGAGGTTCAATAAACAGGGACCACGCGGCAACGCTAACCCAGCAGCAGCAGCAGCAGCAGCACACGTGATGGAACAGGAGGAGGCGCAGGAGGAGAAGGCCACGCTTTGTGAGACACAACAACCCAGGCCTTGCATGAGGACAAAAAGCGTGCGGATAGCATGCTTTGTACCGCCATGTAGTCATAAATGTAATAAAGATAAGAGGTTCAATAAACAGGGACCACGCGGCAACGGTAACCCAGCAGCAGCAGCAGCAGCAGCAGCACACGTGATGGAACAGGAGGAGGCGCAGGAGGAGAAGGCCACGCTTTGTGAGACACAACAACCCAGGCCTTGCATGAGGACAAAAAGCGTGCGGATAGCATGCTTTGTACCGCCATGTAGTCATAAATGTAATAAAGATAAGAGGTTCCATAAACAGGGACCACGCGGCAACGGTAACCCAGCAGCAGCAGCAGCAGCAGCAGCACACGTGATGGAACAGGAGGAGGCGCAGGAGGAGAAGGCCACGCTTTGTGAGACACAACAACCCAGGCCTTGCATGAGGACAAAAAGCGTGCGGATAGCATGCTTTGTACCGCCATGTAGTCATAAATGTAATAAAGATAAGAGGTTCCATAAACAGGGACCGGCAACGGTAACCCAGCAGCAGCAGCAGCAGCAGCAGCAGCAGCACACGTGATGGAACAGGAGGAGGCGCAGGAGGAGAAGGCCACGCTTTGTGAGACACAACAACCCAGGCCTTGCATGAGGACAAAAAGCGTGCGGATATAGCAGCAATGCTTTTTGCCGCCATGCAGTCATAAATGTAATACAGATGAGAGGTTCAATAAACAGGGACCGGAAACGCTAAACCATCCCAGATGTTCATCGGTCATGTTACTTGGTTGGGGTCCAGGAGTGTTGCGTAGTCGTTTCCAATCCAGGATTGATTCATTTTAATTTGAGTCAGACGGTCTGCATTTTCTGTGGAGAGGCGGATACGCCGATCTGTGATGATGCCTCCGGCAGCACTGAAACAGCGTTCCGACATAACGCTGGCTGCCGGGCAAGCCAGCACCTCTATTGCGTACATTGCCAGTTCGTGCCAGGTGTCTAGCTTCATGCCCGGTTTCAGGTCCAGCGGTGCCAGCCACAAATCCGTCTGTTCCTTTATTCCCCTCCAAATTTCCTCCCCTGTGTGCTGCTTATCCCCAAGGCAGATCAGCTTCAGCAACGCTTGCTGACGCATGCCAACAGCTGTGCTGCACTGCTTCCACGATCCTACTGCTGCTGGTGCTGGGTTAGCATTTCCGGATGAGGTACAGCTTTGAGATGCGTTGGAGGAGAAGGAGTCAGAGAGGTAGGTGCTGCTGTTGTTATCCAGCTGTTTGCGGCGTGGGCAACACCCGCGCCGTAGCAGGTGAGGAATCGCTGCCAGGCTCCACAAGGTTCACCCAGTGCGCGGTAAGGGAGATGTATCGACCCTGGCCGAACGCACTCGTCCAGGTGTCAGTGGTGAGGTGAACCTTGCAGGCAACGGCATTCTTCAAGCTTCGGGTTATTTAGCTGACCACGTGCTCATGCAACTCAGGCACTGCAGAGCGCGCAAAGTGGTAGCGGCTGGGAACAACGTAACGTGGGATGGCCACTGACATCATGCCCTTGAAGCTGTTTGTCTCCACCACTCGATATGGCAGCATTTCGCAGGCCAGAAGCTTGGCTATGCTGGCTGGCTGTTACTGCCACGGCCCGGGGGTCATTTGCTGGCAATTTCCTCTTGTGCTCAAACATCTCAGAGACAGACAACTCAACCGTAGCGCTGCACACCGAAGGGCTGTTGGTTGTTGTGTTTGATGAACACTGGGAGACCTCAAGAGCACTAGTCCGGAAAGTGACAGTGTCAGCATCGTCTGATGTTTGTGAATGTTGTGAACCACGCAATGGCTGGGCTACTGCTGCTGCTGAGGCGGGTCTGGTGGTGAGTCTGGTGAACCCAAGGGAGGCAGTGTTGCTGGTGGTACCCTGTCCTGCCGCGTTTGCCCACAGAGTGGGATGTTTGGATAGAATGTGGCGGCTCATGCTGGTGGTGGAGAGGTTGTTAATACTTTTCCCCCTGCTCAGGCGGGTCTTGCACACCTTGCAAATCGCCATGGTAACATCCTCAGTGCAGTCTTCAAAGAAAGCCCAGACTTTAACTGGCTGAGGACTCGGACCTCGTGCGTGATGTGCTGGTGCTGCTTCACCCACTGCTGGACGCTTGAGAGGTCATCCAAGTAATTATCTGGTCCTGTTCTTTTGGATCTGTGAGGGTTGTTGTCCTGGACAACATGGGCAGTATTGAGTGGGTTTTCTTGGGTGCTCCCCTGTGGCCTGTACGTGAACCGTCAGGGGAAACACCTCTTCCCTTGCCCCTCCCTCTTTCACCGGATTTCTTCCTCATTTCACTTATCCTTAAAGTACACGCTGACTGGCAGCAGTACAGTGGCAGTACAGAAATGCTATACAGTGGTGGGTGAGCGGTGTACCACTATTGTCAGCAGTGACACAGAGCACAATGCTATACAGTGGCGGGTGAGCGGTGTACTACTGTTCCCAGCAGACACAGAGTGGAAGTAAACACAATGCTATATAGTGTGGCTGAGCCGTGTACACAGAGTGGCATTAAACACAATGCTATATAGTCTGCTATATAGTCACCCCGAACAGGGTGATGTTCTGCAGAACCCGAACAGTGGCAAACACTGTTCGCCCAACACTACTGGGAGGGAACGCAGATTTTAGTACCTAAACACACGATACAACATGTTTTCCGGGGTCGGACTCTGAGGCACATACAGATGGTCCCGATCATCATCCTCATCATACAACTCTTCTCCTGAGTCTGACCCACCCACCACCTCTGCCACCCCAACATCCCCAGACACAGACCCCTCATCGTCCTCAACATTAACTTGGGATGCTGGCCTGAGCCAGACCTCCTCCTCCACATCAGGCCCCATCATCTCCTCAATGGCAGCCCTCATTAATCGCTCTGGCGACGGACTGATGGACACAACGTTCTCCTCCGGGGAGGGCTGCTGCTGACCACTGGCTGCTGGGGTGGATGTTATAGCTTGCGTGGGGCGTTGGCTGTTGCTGTTGTTGGGAGTGCTGCTCACAGCGGAGGTCTCTGGGGAACTCATGTTGAGCTCATATAGTGGTTGACGGTGAGTGGAGTATTACTGATCCCAGCAATATACACACTGACTGGCAGAGTACGCAATGCTATATAGTGTGGCTGAGCGGTGTACACAGAGTGGCAGTAAACACAATGCTATATAGTCTGGCTGAGCGAGCGGTGTACTACTGTTCCCAGCAGAATCAGAGTGGCAGTAAACAATGGTATATAGTCTGGCTGAGCGGTGTACACAGAGTGTCAGTAAACAATGGTATATAGTCTGGCTGAGCGAGCGGTGTACTACTGTTCCCAGCAGAATCAGAGTGGCAGTAAACAATGGTATATAGTCTGGCTGAGCGGTGTACACAGAGTGTCAGTAAACAATGGTATATAGTCTGGCTGAGCGGTGTACACACAATGCTATATAGTCTGCTATATAGTGTCAGTAAACAATGGTATATAGTCTGGCTGAGCGAGCGGTGTACTACTGTTCCCAGCAGAATCAGAGTGGCAGTAAACAATGGTATATAGTCTGGCTGAGCGGTGTACACAGAGTGTCAGTAAACAATGGTATATAGTCTGGCTGAGCGAGCGGTGTACTACTGTTCCCAGCAGAATCAGAGTGGCAGTAAACAATGGTATATAGTCTGGCTGAGCGGTGTACACAGAGTGTCAGTAAACAATGGTATATAGTCTGGCTGAGCGAGCGGTGTACTACTGTTCCCAGCAGAATCAGAGTGGCAGTAAACAATGGTATATAGTCTGGCTGAGCGGTGTACACAGAGTGTCAGTAAACAATGGTATATAGTCTGGCTGAGCGGTGTACACACAATGCTATATAGTCTGCTATATAGTGTCAGTAAACAATGGTATATAGTCTGGCTGAGCGAGCGGTGTACTACTGTTCCCAGCAGAATCAGAGTGGCAGTAAACAATGGTATATAGTCTGGCTGAGCGGTGTACACAGAGTTTCAGTAAACAATGGTATATAGTCTGGCTGAGCGGTGTACACAGAGTGTCAGTAAACAATGGTATATAGTCTGGCTGAGCGGTGTACACAGAGTGGCAGTAAACACAATGCTATATAGTCTGGCTGAGCGAGCGGTGTACTACTGTTCCCAGCAGAATCAGAGTGGCAGTAAACAATGGTATATAGTCTGGCTGAGCGGTGTACACAGAGTGTCAGTAAACAATGGTATATAGTCTGGCTGAGCGGTGTACACAGAGTGTCAGTAAACAATGGTATATAGTCTGGCTGAGCGGTGTACACAGAGTGGCAGTAAACACAATGCTATATACTCTGGCTGAGCGAGCGGTGTACTACTGTTCCCAGCAGACACAGAACAGTGAACAGAATGCTATATAGTGTGGCTGAGCGAGCGGTGTACCACTATTCCCAGCAGACACAGAACAGTGAACAGAATGCTATATAGTGTGGCTGAGCGGGCGGTGTACCACTATTCCCAGCAGACACAGAACAGTGAACAGAATGCTATATAGTGTGGATGAGCGAGCGGTGTACCACTATTCCCAGCAGACACAGAACAGTAAACAGAATGCTATATAGTGTGGCTGAGCGAGCGGTGTACCACTATTCCCAGCAGACACAGAACAGTGAACAGAATGCTATATAGTGTGGCTGAGCGAGCGGTGTACCACTATTCCCAGCAGACACAGAACAGTGCACAGAATGCTATATAGTGTGGCTGAGCGAGCGGTGTACCACTATTCCCAGCAGACACAGAACAGTAAACAGAATGCTATATAGTGTGGCTGAGCGAGCGGTGTACCACTATTCCCAGCAGACACAGAACAGTAAACAGAATGCTATATAGTGTGGCTGAGCGAGCGGTGTACCACTATTCCAAGCAGACACAGAACAGTGAACAGAATGCTATATAGTGTGGCTGAGCGAGCGGTGTACCACTATTCCCAGCAGACACAGAGTGGCAGTAAACAGAATGCTATATAGTGTGGCTGAGCGAGGTACACAGAGTGGCAGTAAACAGAATGCTATATAGTGTGGCTGAGCAAGCGGTGTACTACTATTCCCAGCAGACACAGAGTGGCAGTAAACAGAATGCTATATAGTGTGGCTGAGCGAGGTACACAGAGTGGCAGTAAACAGAATGCTATATAGTGTGGCTGAGCAAGCGGTGTACTACTGTTCCCAGCAGTGACACAATGACAGGGGGGACCCTGGCTAGCGTGGCTGGAGCGCGAACTACCCTGCCTGCCTACCCAAAGCTAAACCCACAGACAAATGGCGGAGATATGACGTGGTTCGGGTATTTATTTACCCGAACCACGTGACCGTTCGGCCAATCAGAGCGCGTTCGGGTCCGAACCACGTGACCCGTTCGGCCAATCACAGCGCTAGCCGAACGTTCGGGGAACGTTCGGCCATGCGCTCTTAGTTCGGCCATATGGCCGAACGGTTTGGCCGAGCACCGTCAGGTGTTCGGCCGAACTCGAACATCACCCGAACAGGGTGATGTTCTGCAGAACCCGAACAGTGGCGAACACTGTTCGCCCAACACTAGCTATGACCATTCCAGTTATTGCATATTCTTTCTGCTTGTCGTGACAAAGGGCGGGAGAAGGCATACACCACCCATCTCCTTTTACAACTTTGCCCTCTGGCAGAGGAAGAGTTAAAAAAAACACTGCTGGACACAGGAGAGAGTCTGTTGTCCAGCCATCCATATATCATCAAAAGGATTGGCATTACATTCTATCAAAGGACTTGTATCCATTCCACAGAACTTTCCAGAATTGGACTTCATATCTTTTGTTGGACCTTTTATCGCAAAGGACATGGTAACTTGACAAACTGCTCAGACTGTATTATTTTCTTATTTAACCCTTATTATTTCTGTATCGATTTGTCTCGATGGCTATATTTAGTGCTGCATTATTTCTTTAAATAAACGATTAAAAATCGTTTGTCTAAGTGCTGTTCTAAAAAACCTCTGCAAAAAGAATTCACATTGTCAAAGAGAGACTCGTTACCATAACAGTGTTAATATTAATATTGTTATTTTTCTATCTCTAGAAAGGTTGTCAAATTAACCCTTTTTTCTACAGGATCTAGCTAGAGTTAGAATTAGCGCATTTGCACGCTTTATTGCGGATTGGTGGCAGCGACCTGGCCTCTATATGAGAGCACAGATTGTATCGATTGTATATACAATTCGAAATTGGACTGTGTGTGGACTCACCAACCAATCCAAAAGGTTACTTTGCCTGCAGTGCTGACTGCCTTCAGGATTCCCTCAGGGTCTGAGGCTTTCTGGTAAACTGCAGCGAAGGGAGCAGGAATTGATGGGTGACTGCGCATACATCACATCTATATATATATATATATAAAAGTGTGTGTGTGTGTGCGCGTGCGTGTGTGTGTGTGTGTGTGTGTGTGTGTGTGTGTAGCATAAAACAGCCAATCAAATTTCAGCCATTCATTTTAAATGGGATAATGTAAACTGCAGCCATTCTTAGACTGTTAATCGCAGGGTTCTCAAACTTGGCACACTTGGTCACTGGGTGAATGTGATTAAGATTCAAGAAAGTGGGTGGAGCCTACAATAGCCAATAAAAATTCACCTATTCATTTTCAAGGTGAATATTTAAACTGCTGCTATTCTTACACTGCAGAGGCTTCAGACTTGCTACAGTCGGTCATTGGGTGACTGGGGTCCAAATTCACTAAAGGGTGGGGCCAAAAACAGCCAATCAGATTTACTTGGTGGCTAAACTGCTTCCATTCACACATTTTTGATGCCAGGAAAGTGAAAGCTCACAAACTTGGTCATTGAGTAACTGTGTGTCAAGGTTACAATAAGTGGGCGGAGCCAAAAAGAAATTTCACTGGGAAAATATAAACTGCAGCCATTCTCACACTGTTAACGGCAGAGGCCTCAAACCTGCTACAGTCGGAGGAACTTCAGCCTAAACAAACATACTGTCATTAAGTTACATAACTAATGTTAATTAAAATAAATAGGTAATATAATCTCTTACCCACCCTGTTTTAAAAGAGCACGCAAATGTTTGATTTCATGAGGGCAGCCATCTTTTTGGTTGAACGGAGGTGACAGGGAGCATGAGACACAGTTCCAACTGTCTTGTGTGCTGATCACCCCTCCCAGTTGCTAGGCAACGTGAATAACAACATAGGAAATCCCATCATGCTTTGCACAGCATCAGGGAAAAAAAGCCCAGGCAGTTTTCTTTGGTGACTGGAGCTTAGCTAAAAATGCAGCTAAAAATGATGCTTTGGTAAGAAAAACAAAGTTCTGATGCTGTGAAACTGTTAAAGAAACACCAAGCCTTTTCAGTTCTGCTGAGTAGATTTTTAGTCCGGAGGTTCACTTTAAGTGTCTGGGGTTCAAATTCAGTAAAGGGGCGGAGCCAAAAACAGCCAGATTTCTTTGCTGGATAAACTGCTTCCATTAGCACAATTTTGATGCCAGGAACCCAAAAGCTCACAAACTTGGTCATTGAGTGACTGTGTGACCAGGTTACAAAAAGTGGGTGGAGTTAAAAACAGATTTTTCTGGGAAATTGTAAACTGCAGCCTTTCTTCACTGTTAATGACAGGGTTCTCACACTTTGCACAGCTGGTTACTGGGTGACTGGGATTAATATTCAGGAAAGTGGGTGGAGCCTAAAAATGTCAATCAAAAATCACATGTCGCTTTTCAAGGAGAATATTAAAATTGCTGCCATTATTGCACCATTAATGGCACAAGCCTCGAACCTGGTACAGTTGGTAATTGGGTAACTGGGTTAAATTCAGAAAAGGGGACAGAGCCGCAAACAGTGAATCAGATTTGTTTCATTTCATGGGAAAATACAAATTATTGTTGCCAAGGACCCCAAAGCTCACAAACTTGGTCATTGAGTGACTGTGTGTCCAGGTTACAAAAAGTGGGCGGAGCCTAAAACAAATTTCACTAGGAACACTGCAGCCATTCTTACACTGTTAATGGCAGGGTTCCCAAACTTTGCCCAGATGGTCACTGGGTGACTGAGATTAATATTCAGGAAGGTGGGTGGAGCCTATAATAGCCTATCAAAACTCACCTGTTGATTTTCAAGGGGAATATTTAAATTGTTGCCATTTTTACACTGTTAATAGCAGATCCCCCAAACCTGCTACAGTTGGTCATTGGGTGACTGGAGTTCAAATGCTGGAGAGGGCTGCGGCCACAAACAACCTGATTTGTTTAATTTCTATGGGAATATGCAAATTATTGATGCCAAGGACCCCAAAGCTCACAAACTTGGTCATTGAGTGTTTGTGTGTTAGGGTTAGAAACAGTGGGTGAAGCCAACACCAGTCAAATACCTACACAGGCAACGCCGGGTCATCAGTGGGTGGAGACAAATACAAATTTCACTGGAAAATTTAAACTGCAGCCATTCTTACACTGTTAGTGGCAGGGCTCTTAAACTTTGCACAGTTGGCCACTGGGGTCAAAACCTTTAGAACTAATTACTGGAACTCAAATTGGCTTAGTAAGCCCAGTGACTGACCTACATACACAGGTGAATCCAATTATAAGAAAGAGTATTTAAGGGGGTCAATTGTAAATTTCCCTCCTCTTTTAATTTTCTCTGAAAAGTAGCAACATGGGGGTCTCAAAACAACTCTCAAATGACCTGAAGACAAAGATTGTTCACCATCATGGTATAGGGGAAGGATACAGAAAGCTGTTTCAGAGATTTCAGCTGTCTTTTTCCACAGTTAGGAACATATTGAGGAAATGGAAGACCACAGGTTCAGTTCAAGTTAAAGTCAACCTCCAGACTAAAAATCTACTCAGCAGCACTGAAAAGGCTTGGTGTTTCTTTAACAGTTTCACAGCATCGGAACTTTGTTTTTCTTACCCAAGCCTCATTTTAAGCCGCACAGAAGAAAACTGCCCGGGCATTTTTCCCCTGATGCTGTGCAAAGCATGATGGGATTTCTGATGTTGTTCTTGTTCTGCTGTTTTGCCGCAAATTTGTTTTTTGTTTTTTTTTTTAATTTGAGATTTGAAGCCTAGAGCGTACAGTTGGGAGGGGTGATCAGGACACAGGACAGTTTAAACTGTGTCTCATGCTCCCTGCCATCTCCTTTCAACCAAAAAGATGTCTGCCCCATGAAAAAGATGTCTGCCCCCATGAAATCAAACATTTGCCTGTTCTTTTAAAAAGGGTGGGTAAGAGATTATCTTACCTATCTATTTTAATTAACATAACTAATGTAACTTAATGACAGTATGTTTGTTTAGGCTGAAGTTCCTCTTTAAGGCTCGAAGTGGCAGACCAAGAAAAATCTCCTATAAACAGAAGTGATGAATGGTGATGACAGTCAGAGTCAATCCACAGACCAGCACCAAAGACCTACATCATCTTGCTGTAGAAGGAGTCACTGTGAATCGTTCAACCATTCGGCGCACTTTACACAAGGAGATGCTGTATGCGAGAGTGATGCAGAGGAAGCCTTTTCTCCGCCCACAGGACAAACAGAGCCACCTGAGGTATGCTAAAGCACATTTGGACAAGCCTGCTTCATTTTGGAATAAGGTGCTGTGGACTGATGAAACTAAAATTTAGATATTTGGGCATAACAAGGGGCATTATGCATGGAGGAAAAAGAACACAGCATTACAAGAAAAATACCTGCTACCTACAGTAAAATATGGTGGTGGTTCCATCATGCTGTGGGGCTGAGTGACCAGTGCAGGGACTGGGAATCTTGTCAAAGTTGAGGGACACATGGATTCCACTCAGTATCAGCATTCTGGAGACTAATGTCCAGGAATCAGTGACAAAGCTGAAGCTGCACTGGGGCTGGATCTTTCAACAAGACAACTACCCTAAACACTGCTCAAAATCCACTAAGGCATTCATACAGAGTAACAAGTACAATGTTCTGGAATGGCCATCTCAATCCCCAGACCTGAATATAATTGAAAATCTGTGGTGTATAGAGTTGGGCCGAACGGTTCGCCTGCGAACGGTTCCATGCGAACTTCAGTGGTTCGCGTTCGCGTCCCGCAGGCGAACTTTTGCTGAAGTTCGGTTCGCCCCATAATGCACCATGAGGGTCAACTTTGACCCTCTACATCACAGTCAGCAGGCCCAGTGTAGCCAATTAGGCTACACTAGCCCCTGGAGCCACTCCCCCCCTAATACAAGGGAGGCAGCGGCGGCCATTACGCTCACTCGTGTGCCTGCGTTAGTGAGAGTAGGGCGAGCTGCTGCATACTGTCTCTCATAGGGAAAGATTAGTTAGGCTTAGCTTGTTCCTGGCTGCATACCTGTTCTGTTCAGTGAGCCCACCATACCTGCATACCTATTCAGTGAACCTGCCACTGCATACCTGTTCAGTGAACCCACCACTGCATACCTGTACTGTGAACCCACCACTGCATACCTGTTCAGTGAACCCACCACTGCATACCTGTTCAGTGAACCCACCACTGCATACCTGTACTGTGAACCCACCACTGCATACCTGTTCTGTGAACCCACCACTGCATACCTGTTCAGTGAACGCACCACTGCATACCTGTTCAGTGAACCCACCACTGCATACCTGTTCTGTGAACCCACCACTGCATACCTGTTCAGTGAACCCACCACTGCATACCTGTTCAGTGAACCCCCCACTGCATACCTGTTCAGTGAACCCACCACTGCATACCTGTTCTGTGAACCCACCACTGCATACCTGTTCAGTGAACCCACCACTGCATACCTGTTCAGTGAACCCACCACTGCATACCTGTTCAGTGAACCCACCACTGCATACCTGTTCTGTGAACCCACCACTGCATACCTGTTCAGTGAACCCACCACTGCATACCTGTTCAGTGAACCCACCACTGCATACCTGTTCTGTGAACCCACCACTGCATACCTGTTCAGTGAACCCACCACTGCATACCTGTTCAGTGAACCCACCACTGCATACCTGTTCAGTGAACCCACCACTGCATACCTGTTCAGTGAACCCACCACTGCATACCTGTACTGTGCACCCACCACTGCATACCTGTTCTGTGAACCCACCACTGCATACCTGTTCAGTGAACCCACCACTGCATACCTGTTCAGTGAACCCACCACTGCATACCTGTTCAGTGAACCCGCCACTGCATACCTGTACAGTTCAGTGAACCCGCCACTGCATACCTGTTCTGTTCAGTGAACCCGCCACTGCATACCTGTTCTGTTCAGTGAACCCGCCACTGCATACCTGTTCTGTTCATTGAACCCGCCACTGCATACCTGTTCTGTTCAGTGAACCCGCCACTGCATACCTGTTCTGTTCAGTGAACCCACCACTGTATACCTGTTCTGTTCAGTGAACCCACCACTGTATACCTGTTCTGTTCAGTGAACCCGCCACTGTATACCTGTTCTGTTCAGTGAACCCACCACTGTATACCTGTTCTGTTCAGTGAACCCACCACTGTATACCTGTTCAGTGAACCTGCCACTGCATACCTGTTCTGTGAACCCACCACTGCATACCTGTTCTGTTCAGTGAACCCGCCACTGTATTCCTGTTCAGTGAACCCGCCACTGCCGTCACTACACAAACAGCTGTTTGCGGTGCGTTACACGGTGAGTTTGGTGTGTCAGTGTGAAGCAGTACCTTAATTACACTACCTGATTGATGTATACACATGCAAGATGTTTTAAAGCACTTTAGGCCTGTCATTTAGCATTCAATGTTATTTCTGCCCTTAAAACGCTGCTTTGCGTCAAATCCAGATTTTTCCCCAGGACTTTTGGCGTGTATCCCACTCCGCCATGCCCCCCTCCAGGTGTTAGACCCCTTGAAACATCTTTTCCATCACTTTTGTGGCCAGCATAATTTTTTTTTCCAAAGTTCGCATCCCCATTGAAGTCTTTTGCGGTTCGCGAACTTTAACGCGAACCGAACCTTCCGCGGAAGTTCGCGAACCTAAAATCGGAGGTTCGGCCCTACTCTAGTGGTGTAAGTTAAAGAGTGCTGTCCGTGCTCGGAAGCCATCAAACCTGAATGAACTAACTAGAGATGTTTTGTAAAGAGGAATAGTCCAAAGTACATTCAACCAGAATCCATATGTAACGATTGGGTGCTGCAACTCAGACGTCTGATTATTTGTGCTCTGCAGAACCACAAATAATACAGACGCTATACCTGATTATGTGGTGATCTGCAGTATCACTAATAATACAAGTATAGCTAGCAGAGAGTAAGGTGTGGTGTTTGGTGCAACAGTATAGACTTCTCCAGCAATTGACCTTTACCAGAGGAGCTGGTAAAGTATAAGCAGAAGAGAGAGTCAAAGCAGTTTGGCTAAACCTTACCAGAGGAGCTGGTAAGGTACTAACAGCACAAGTGACTGAGTAGTTTATCCAGCCCTTACCAGAGGAGCTGGCAAGGTACTATCAGTCACTGGAGCTATCTACTAACTCTGAACCTCACCAGAGTAGCTAGTGGGTACTAGCTACAACAGAACGAGATAGTTTGGCAACACCTTACCAGTGGAGCTGGCAAGGTACTATCAGTGATAAGACAGTATTAATTAACCAGCCTGGCGTTCTATTAAGATCGCCAGGCTGGCGGCCATACGTTTTTTTTTTTTTATTAAAAAAAAAACTATCGCATGCAGCCAACTAAAAGTTGGCTGCATGAAAGCCCACTAGAGGGCGCTCCTGTCGCGTACTTCTGATCGCCTCTGGCGATCAGAAGTAACAAGAAAGGCCGCGATGAGCCGCGTCATGGACGTCAGCCGCCTCCGAACCTGCCCTTAGCGCTGGCCGGAACTGTTTGGTCCGGCTGCGCTGGGCTCGGGCGGCTGGGGGGACCCTCTTTCACCGCTGCACGCAGCGGATCGCTGCTCTGCGGCGGCGATCAGGTAGCACACGCGGCTGACAAAGTGCCGGCTGCGTGTGCACCTTTTTATTTGATAAAAATCGGCCCAGCAGGGCCTGAGCGGCAGCCTCCGGCGGTAATGGACGAGCTGAGCTCTTCCATACCGCCAGGCTGGTTAACAAGACTTTACCAGAGGAGCTGGCAAAGTCCTATTCGACATGGTAACTGTATAGGTTAACAAACCCTTACCAGAGAAGCTGGCAAGGAACTATATAAACACCTCACCAGTGGCAAGGGCCCACTGGTGGGAGGAGTGGTCAGACAGGCAAGGTTTGGCAACAGAGAGGTAATATCAGTACAGAGCGATAGGCAAGAGAATAGTAGGTAATCAGGCAGAAGTTCAGCAACAGGGATCAGATAGGCGGAAGTACAGAATCAGTAAGCAAATGTGAGGTCAGAGTATAGCCAGAATCATACACAAGTAATCAATAACAATATCACAATTCCTAGTCTGGTGTGAAGTCCTTGGTTTCAACATCTTGGAACTAGTCTAAGGTCTGAGCACTAACACAAAGTATTCACAACAGCAGACAGTTTGCGAATGGTGAACGAAGGTTTTATGAAGCCAAGGAAGACTCTCAGCCGCGCCCATCTCGGAACAGCCAATCCGAGCGGCGAGAGTCACCCCTGACGTCAGCCGACCGGCCGGTCAGCTGACGCGCCTTCTCCCAGCATAAAGGTCCTGTCACCGTGCGCGCCCGCGCGAGACAGCGACCCTATGAGCAGATGACAATATCGTTCCCGGCGTGCTAGACGCCGACGGAACGGATGAGGACAGGGAACAGGAAACAAAGGCGGCTGCGGCTACACTCCGCACCTCCGCAGCCGCCATATTATAGATTGTTACACCATACTCTCATTGGAACCTACAGGAAGCGTTTAGAGGCTGTAATTTCTGCAAAAGGAGGATCTACTAAATATTGATTTCATTTCTTTTGCAATCAATTGCCCCTGCCTAATTTTGTTTAAAGGAACTCCGAGCTCATCTTAAAAATGAAAATTGTACTCACCCGGGGCTTTCTCCAGCCCAGTGCTGGTCGGGAGGTCCCATTGGGCTGGAGAAAGCCCCGGGTGAGTACAGTTTTCATTCCCTTTAACCACTTGAGGACCACAGTGGTAAACCCCCCTAAAGACCAGGTACATTTTAGCTAAAATGGCCACTGCAGCTTTAAGGCACAGCTGCAGAGCCGCACAACACAGAACACGAGTGATTTCCCCCCCCCCCCCTTTTCCCCCCACCAACAGAGCTCTCTGTTGGTGGTGTCTGATCGCCCCCCAGTTGTTTATTTTTTTTAAATATTTATGTTCGCTCTTTTTAAAAAAGAAAACCCTTTCCTCTGACTCCCCCAGCCAGCCTCCCCCAGCCAGCCTATCACAGCGATTGGCTGTGATAGGCTTCAGCTTCAGCCTATCACTGCCGATCGCTCTCTTATCCCCCAGGGGGACAGCCGTGTCACACGGCTGTCCCCAGTGCAGCGCTGCTGCTGATCGCAGTTCTGTACATGTAAATAGACGGCGATCTCGCTAACAGTCTCCCGAGCGGCAATAGCCGCTCGGAGACTGAAGAGGGTGCGGAGCTCCACCCCCAAGCATGAGATGCGCACGCAGCGTGCACGCGTTCGCATGCAAATTAGAGCCCCAGGACTTGACGCCAATTGCCGTTAGGTGGTCCTGGGGCTGCCACTGCGGCCACGCCCATTGGCGTGGGGTGGTCGTGAGGTAGTTAAACAATTATCGCAAACTTTCTGTAAATCTTCATATCGCTTCTCAAATATCACTGTGTGTGTCTCCTATATGATATTTAACTGACATTTTTTATCATAACAGCCAACGATTTATACAGGAAAATCATAGCAATTAACAAGGTTAAGGAAAGGTGGGGGGAAAGGCTGCGCATCCCTAAAAACATGTTGCAATTGAATGGTTAATCGCACAGGCATACACCGCCTCTGCCAGACTGAAAAATGCATGCCCTGCATCCAAGACAAGTGCTAACATTTATTAAACTAGGAGGAACTTTAGCTTCCAATATGGTTTGCATGCAAAGTATATTATACTAGACACTTGCGCCACGGTGAGGCAAACCTCCGGGCAAGTGACCTAACCTAAATTTAAAACCTTGGGAGTAGCTAAGCAAAAAAAATGTGTAACTAACATTTGGTTGAACAGCGAGGAGAACGCCAGCGCATACCGCTAAGGCTGCATCTGAAATGACCACCAGCTCAGTGTGCAGCACCTAAATAGATTTTCTGCACACTTCGCATTCAATTCAGATGCAAATCATATGCAAATCTGCTACTACTTGTTATGCAAACAGGAAACTCAGGAGGAGGGGCTGGGAGCAGCTAACCTGACAGTTACATAGTTACAAAGTTAAGGAAAGGTGGGGGGAAAGGCTGCGCATCCCTAAACACATGTTGCAATTGAATGGTTAATCGCACAGGCCTACACCGCCTCTGCCAGACTGAAAAATGCATGCCCTGCATCCAAGACAAGTGCTAACATTTATTAAACTAGGAGGAACTTTAGCTTCCAATAAGGTTTGCATGCAAAGTATATTATACTAGACACTTGCGCCACGGTGAGGCAAACCTCCGGGCAAGTGACCTAATCTAAATTTAAAACCTTGGGAGCAGCTAAGCAAAAAAAAATGTGTAACTTACATTTGGTTGAACAGCGAGGAGAACGCCAGCGCATACCGCTAAGGCTGCATCTGAAATGACCACCAGCTCAGTGTGCAGCACCTAAATAGATTTTCTGCACACTTTGCATTCAATTCAGATGCAAATCATATGCAAATCTGCTACTACTTGTTATGCAAACTGAGTTTCCTGTTTGCATAACAAGTAGTAGCAGATTTGCATATGATTTGCATCTGAATTGAATGTAAAGTGTGCAGAAAATCTATTTAGGTGCTGCACACTAAGCTGGTGGTCATTTCAGATGCAGCCTTAGCGGTATGCGCTGGCGTTCTCCTCGCTGTTCAACCAAATGTAAGTTACACATTTGTTTTGCTTAGCTGCTCCCAAGGTTTTAAATTTAGGTTAGGTCACTTGCCCGGAGGTTTGCCTCACCGTGGCGCAAGTGTCTAGTATAATATACTTTGCATGGAAACCATATTGGAAGCTAAAGTTCCTCCTAGTTTAATAAATGTTAGCACTTGTCTTGGATGCAGGGCATGCATTTTTTAGTCTGGCAGAGGCGGTGTATGCCTGTGCGATTAACCATTCAATTAACAAGGTTGCCCAAACCTTTGCATCCCACTGTAACTAGAGATTAAGTTGTTGGGGCCCTGGGGTGCCTTTTAGTCTAATAGCAATCAATGTGTGACAGCAGGGGTTAGAGAGGATGGGGGGGGGGCGCACTTTGGTGTCCCAGCCTTGGGTGCTGGAGGACCTTGTCCTGGCTCTGGTGTCCTAGGTAGGAGAGTATGCTTGCCTGAAGAGGTGAGTTTTCAGATTCCACCTAAAAAGAGTAAGTGTGGGTGAGTGGCAGATGTGTTGAGGAAGAGTGTTCTAGAGGAGGGGAGAGGATTGAGAGAAGTCTTGTAAGTGGGAGTGATAAGAGGTGACCAGGGAAGAAGACGTTTTGTTAGCAAAATGGAGATTGTGTGTAGGATGGTATCGGGAAATAAGTTGATTTAGATAGGAAGGAGCTATGTTGTGGAGAGCTTTGTAGGCGAGAGTCAGGACATGTTGGGTCTTCCATTTTCATCCGACACAATAAAATTACTGATCGGATGGTTGATGGGGTGGCAAAATCGCTAGATGTACAGTATGGCCTTAATTCATACTTCTGTCTGTGTTTTACTTCCAGCTGGTGAATGTTTTAGCTAAGCGTTTTGCAATAATTCACCATGGACAATGCGTCATCTCCAGGAGTCACTGTAATTCCGAATTCTGTCATCTGGAGCCAGGGAGCAGTGATAACCATGACAACGATCTTGACTGTGGTCTTCATCTTGTTCTGCTTCTTTGTCTACTTCATGATCATCATCCTGAAGATCTTCTTCTCTACCTCTCGGGTCCAGGACACAGCTCGATATATCCTGTTTACCCACATGCTGATCAACGACACCATGTACCTTCTCATTGCCTTCTTGTTGTACATAGTTACCCTTTATTTCTTGTACATGCCTATGATACTGTGTTATGCCCTACAGATGTTGGGCGTGGTCACCTTCCGTATCACTCCATACAACTTGGGCATCATGTCCTTGGAGCGCTATGTAGCCGTGTGCTTCCCTCTGAGATACGCCATGCTTTGTACCTCCAGAAGAATTAAGATTTCGATTGGGGCAATGTGGGTGATCGGGATTCTTCCCAACTTTGCTGAACTAGCCGTCATAAAAGACTACCTGAAAAACCGATCGGCTCCGGTGGTTTGCAATCGTGGAGCAAACTTGATCAACAAACTTCAAAATATGATAAAAACGGCATTCCTCATTATAAACTTTAGTCTGGTGGGACTCATCATCATATTTACCTATGTCAAGGTATTGTTGGTTGCTCGAAAGATTGGATCTGCCAATACTGTAGCCTCCAAGGCAGTTAAAACCGTTGTTCTTCACGCATTTCAGTTCTTGCTTTGCATGATGTCATTTCTGTCTTCCGCCACAGAAGCCAATAGTGATTTTGAAGGCTATATAAGGTTGGCCAATTTCATCTTCTTCATGTGTTTGCCTCGGTTCCTGAGTCCCTTCATCTTTGGGTTACGAGATGAAGCTCTAAGCTCGTATATGAAGCAAGTGATAAAGTTCAAGTATAAAAAGCAAATTCAGTAAAGTTTATGAGTTGTTCGTTCGCTTATTTGTGTGTTTGTTTTGATTATTCCCACCCAGGCATGTTACTGCCTCCCTCCCTTCCCAACTCTCCTTGTCTGCACCCCAGGGCCCCTGCACAATGTTTGGCTACATTGTAATAGCTCGCCTCTCTCCATATGTTTGTTAGGCCTGGAACCCACTAGCAGCACTTTTTTGAGCCTTTTCTGCGTGCTTGTGATTAGAAAAGCTCTTGCTAATGTATTGCTATGGGTGTGATCCCACTTCAGGGATGTGATTTAAAAAAAAATCCTCCATAGCATTGCTATAGCAAGAGCTTTTCAAATCACTGGTGCTTAGAAAAGGCTGCTAGTGGGTTCCAGGCCTTAAAGGGACACTTAAGTAAAAAAAAAAAAATGAGTTTTACTCACCTGGGGCTTCCAATAGCCCCCTGCAGCTGTCCGGTGCCCTCGCCGTCTCCCTCCGATCCTCCTGGCCCCACCGGCAGCCACTTCCTGTTTCGGTGACAGGAGCTGACAGGCTGGGGACGTGAGTAATTCTTCGCGTTCCTGGCCACAATAGCGCCATCTATGCTGCTATAGCATATATCATATACCATATAGCAGCATAGAGGGTGCTAATGTGTCTGGGAACGCGAAGAATCACTCGCGTCCCCAGCCTGTCAGCTCATGTCACCGAAACAGGAAGTGGCTGCCGGCGGGGCCAGGAGGATCGGAGGGAGACGGCGAGGGCACCGGACAGCTGCAGGGGGCTATTGGAAGCCCCAGGTGAGTAAAACTCATTTTTTTTTTTTTACTTAAGTGTCCCTTTAAGGCCTGGAACCCACTAGCAGCCTTTTCTAAGCACCAGTGATTTGAAAAGCTCTTGCTATAGCATTGCTATAGCAAGAGCTTTTCAAATCACTGGTGCTTAGAAAAGGCTGCTAGTGGGTTCCAGGCCTTAAAGGGACACTTAAGTAAAAAAAAAAAAATGAGTTTTACTCACCTGGGGCTTCCAATAGCCCCCTGCAGCTGTCCGGTGCCCTCGCCGTCTCCCTCCGATCCTCCTGGCCCCACCGGCAGCCACTTCCTGTTTCGGTGACAGGAGCTGACAGGCTGGGGACGTGAGTAATTCTTCGCGTTCCTGGCCACAATAGCGCCATCTATGCTGCTATAGCATATATCATATACCATATAGCAGCATAGAGGGTGCTAATGTGTCTGGGAACGCGAAGAATCACTCGCGTCCCCAGCCTGTCAGCTCATGTCACCGAAACAGGAAGTGGCTGCCGGCGGGGCCAGGAGGATCGGAGGGAGACGGCGAGGGCACCGGACAGCTGCAGGGGGCTATTGGAAGCCCTAGGTGAGTAAAACTCATTTTTTTTTTTGACTTAAGTGTCCCTTTTAAGGTGGCCACAAACCATACAATTAAGAGATCCAATTTTTCAACAATTCGATAATTTCGACCGGTTGTCCCAAAAAGTAAACACAAAGGGCTGAGACACACCAGAAAAGCTCCTCAAACACTCGAGGTTTCAAAAGCTCTTCCCAATGTAATGCTATGGTTTTTTTTTTTTTACAAAACCTCATCGCTCCAGTGTGCACAGACACATAGGATAACATTAGCAGGAGGTTTCAAAAACTCAAAACGCTCAGAAAAACTCCTCTGGTGTGCCCCAGGCCAAAGAAAGGGGCAGCACCAGTCACACATGAATCAATCAAACTTATATAGTTATCAATAATAAATAATAAACAGGACAGTGTGTGCAGAAAAGGATCTAAATCCTAGGCAAGATAAACAAAAAAAGAAAAAAATCCTCACAGAACCGCACCACACTTCAAATGTCCAAGAATAATCAATGCGTTTTATTAAAGTTTATGATTGCACAAGAATGTATAAAAACAATTAAAACCAAAGGTTCCAGGTAACACACACATATATATATATATAATAAATAATGCAATGAATAAATACTGATTTATAAGCTCAAACCCTTCCCTCTACTCCAAGGCTATATGACATATAGAGGAGCGTGGGATGAGTAAAGTGACAAGTGCTGATCACAGTGTATAGCAATCCTATACCAGGACAGGCCAATGTAAGGTGACAAACATAAAGTGCATATAGTGCAAAAAGTAGATGGAAGGTGAAACCACAATGGAAGTGCAACAAGTGATTCCCCAGATGGGGTAAGTGGAGGGTGGAAAGGATCCAAAAGGACCGAAGACGAGGGAGGCAGAGGAGAAACTAAACTTTAACCTGGCGGCCCTAGACTTTTTGCCGCCTGAGCTAGAGGGGTAGCTGGCAGGATGGGGGTATTGGGCCTAGCGGTGGGGAGGGGGGTCGGACCCCCCCCTCCCTCGCCTGGGTCCCCCGATCTGCACTCCCCTCCAGCTTTAAATGTAGCGTAAGCAGCCGACAGACAGTAAGAGGCACGGGCGGGGGATCACTCACCTTCCTCGTTCCAACGTGCGCTCCACTGACGTCACTTCCTGCAACGCCGGCCACGTACAATACAGTGGCCGGCGTTGCAGGAAGTGACGTCAGTGGAGCGCACGCTGGAACGAGGAAGAGGTGAGTCCTCCCCGCCCGTTGCCTCTTACTGTCGGCTGCTTACGCTACATTTAAAGCTGGAGGGGAGCGCAGATCGGGGGACTCAGGTGAGGGAGGGGGGGTCCGACCCCCCTCCCCACCGCTAGGCCCAATACCCCTGTCCTGCCAGCTACCCCTCCAGCTCGGCAGCCGGCCCCCCAGCACTCACGGACGGGCGGATGCCGCCCCTAGAACTTTGCCGCCTGAGGCAAAAGTTTCACCCCGCCTCATGAGCGGCCGGCCCGAGAGGACCGCATGCATTAGATTCTACGCCGCACTTGTGGCTGTTCTAGCCTGAATCTACGCCGGCCCGCCGTTTCCGCTCCCGACGTGATCGTGCGCACCCGGAGGGGGAGACTAATTTGTCATTTGACAGCTGACATCTCCCCTGAGTGATCAGCAGCCATCGCGTATGGCTGCTGATCACGTGATCACTTTGATCGCCGGCGGATCGTAGTGATCACTTTGACAGCTGCGGCGGCAGGAGGGAAAGAAGAGGATCCACTCACCTCCCTGCCATTCCTGCGACGATCAGCGCTCTCCACCGCTCTGGCCGGCATCTCTGCTCGTTGTGACGTAAGTTCTCGGCCGCGGCTTGATGACGTCGTCAAGCCGCGGCCGAGGACTTAGCGTCAGAACGAGTGGGGATGTCGGAGAGAATGGTGGTGTCCGCAGTGGCTCATCGCTGGAGCCTGGAAGGTGGGTGATGGCTGCTGCTGAAAGGGGGGACACCTGGCCACACAGGGGGGGCACACACCAGCAAGCCCTAACAGGATCCGGCTGCCTGACCCCCCAAATGCATGCCCCCCACAATGAAAAAGTGTCTGATCCTTAAGGGGAGTTAGGCGGCCAGTCCTGAAAGGGTTAATAAAACTCATTGATTATTCTTGGACATTTGAAGTGTGGCGCGGTTCTGTGAGGATTTTTTCTTTTTATGTTTATCTTGCCCCGGTTGTCCCCCAAAAAATCGACAGTTTTCTTTGTTTTCGGTTGATAAATCCAATCAAATTTCCCGGGATTTTTGGGTTTCGATTTTTTTGGGGGGAGGTTGGGCATGTTGGAAATTTCAGACCGACTTTATCAAGAATTGTATGGCGTGTGATGGATTGTCAATCACTTGATGTACAGATTCAATCAGATTCAATCCATTGTTTCTAAGCCTTCAATTATTTTATTCATGATTGGGGAAAAATTGAACATAGGTGTGTGGTACGTTGGTCAGATTTTTGAATTGTTATAATCGGTCAGAAAAATTGATCGCTATTCTTGAATTGAACAGATATTTAAAAAATTGTATGGTGTGTGGCCACCCTTAGGGCCTGTTCAGACTGTCTGCGTATAAAGAACGCGTATAAAATCAAAGAAACGCAAGTTGAAAAACGCATGCGTTTTTCTTGCGTTCTAATGCGTATTCTATTGTGTTTTGCACATACACGTGATCCAGGGGAAAAAAAAGAATTATGGGAACCGCAGAGGAAAACGTACGCTAAAAACGCAATAGTACGCGTTTTTGATACAGAACTGCATGCAGCAATGCGAATAAGAAACGTATGCGTCTCATACGCCTACATGTGAACTAGCCCATTCAAAAGCATTAGGAGGCGTTTCTATGCGTTTTTGGTACCCGTACGTGTTCCCTGAAAACGGCTAGGAACGTGCATAGTCTGAACAGGCCCTAATGGTGCCTATACACGATACAATAAAAACGTTCGATTTTCCCGTTTATTCTATCTAAATGATCGAATCGAATAAAAGTTGAAAATATTTTTTTTTCCGATCAAGAAATTCGAACGATTATCCCGGTTTTTTAGAGAAAAATCAGATCGGACATGCTGGAAAAATCTTTATAAAAATTGAAAAAAAAAAATGAAAAGTTGTACCATGTAGAGAAGGGCAGAACAGAGAACTCAGAGAGGATAATGAGGTGAGTGTCAGTGAGGGCTCGTTTACACTAGGGGTGTTTTTGCCCTTTTTCACGCGCAGGCGATTTTCAAAATCATTCTAAAAAGCGCTTGTGCAATGATTCCCTATGAGAGAGTTCACATCTGAGCGGTTCATTTCCGATCCACTCAGCAAAGCGCTGCCTGTACCTTTTTTGAGGTGATTCCAATGGAAAGTATAGGAAAAACGCAAAACGCCCACAAAATCGTTTTGTGCAGCGATTGCGTTCGTGCTTTTAAGAATAAATACATTGTATTTATTCTTTTTCCGGGTCAAATAGTTAACCTCCTGACTTGCGTCAGGGAGTGAATTAAAAAACCGCTCTGGAAAAGCGCTCAGTAAAGCGCTTTTAACAAAAACGCACCGCCCACCCAAGTGCTGGGAATCGCAAAAAAAGTTGCGTCAAAAAAAGCCAACCGCGAACGGTAACGTGATCGGAACGCAATGTGAACAAGGCCTAAGAGAGGTACTCAGGAATAGAAAATACGTTGACTGCACAATCTCCTAACATAACTAGCAATAAATAGTACTGCATTAAAACTACACTGGCATTACTGTATTTGTCCAGCAGGTGGTGGTAATGCTCTTTCCTCATTCCTCTCCTGGCTCAAGAGCAATAGGTGTGGAAAGATTCTGTGTGTGACCTTTCCTGAGCGCCTATGAAGAGGTCATGTCCAGCTCCAGGTCACAGCTTACAAGGCAAACAAAATGATTCTTTTTTTTAGGACAGGCTGGGAAAAGGGTCTCCTGCTCATTTCATTATTATTACCAGTGACCTAAGCCCGTTTAAAAACAGCCTCTAGGTCCGTGCACACGCGTGCACTCGCCCGCCTGGCCGGCCGGCCGGTCCGCCCCCTGGTCCGTCCTGCATCCTGTCCCAACGGCTGTCAGTGCAGGACATGCGCAGTAGTGCAAAAGCACTGACACAGGGAAAGGACGCAGGGACACTTGCTTTTATTAGGTAGGATTTATTAGATTTATCTAGCACCAACATATTACGCAATGCTGTATAATACATAGAATTGCAGACAATGATAACAGGGGTGACAGCACAATACAGGTAATAGGCAATAGATACAACAATACAAGTAATAAGCAATAAGATACAAAACTCCATACAGGTAGTAATACAATGCCAGATCATACGTTGGAGTGGTAGTGCTGATGATACAAGTTCACTTATTTTGGGTAGGGTGTACAATCAAGTATGATACACAAGGGGAGAGGGCCCTGCTAAAGGCTTACAATCTAGAGCAGGCATGGGCAAACTTGGCCCTCCAACTGTTAAGGAACTACAAGTCCCACAATGCATTGCAGGAGTCTTACAACCACAGTCATGACTCATAAAGGCAAATGCATTGTGGGACTTGTAGTTCCTTAACAGCTGGAGGGCCAAGTTTGCCCATGCCTGATCTAGAGGGAGGGATAGTGACACGAAAGGAGGGGAGTGCATCAGGAGGTTCTCAGCAGAGAGAGTTAGGCAGCGTCAAGGTGAGGTAAGCCTCTTTGAGGAGGTGAGTTTTGAGTGCTTTTTTAAAGGTTTCGAAGGAGGGGGCAAGCCTGATGGGCAGTGGGAGAAAGTTCCACAGGATGAGGGCAGCTCTAGTGAAGTCCTGTACTCGTGCAAGGGAGTTTGAGATGCGTAGGGTGGTTAGGAGAAGGTTGCTGGAGGAGCGAAGTGGGCGGCCAGGTGTGTATCTGCTGACCAAGTCAGAGATGTACATCAGGCAGGCGTATAGATTTGTAGGCCATTTTCCCTGATGAGTTAACCCACTAGGTGCCAGAGTGTAATGTCCAAGTTACTAATTGACTAATTTTTATGAAACGTCTTAACGCCTCATTGATACATAAATATATAAAGCCGAGTACACGCGCGTTCGTTAACACTCAGGTGATGCAGCTATTTACGAGAATTTAACATGTGTACAGCAGCTCCCCATGACCTCCGAGCGCCTTACCCTGCGATCAACCTGGCGTACAGATGCTCCATTCTCTGTACCAGGGGCGTATCTGGGTAATATAGTGCCTATAGCAAACAATGACATTGCGCCCCCCTCCACAGTCAGAGCCCCCTTCCCCTCTAAAAATAGCATCATTTCTCGTGTACATGTGTTATGGTTGCTTTTGTGTTTTGGCTCAGGATATTGCTGAGGTTACTTTTTTGGAAATAGCTCTTGTTGTTCACTCTCGGTCCTCTGTTCTTACACTAAGCCAAGTGCGCGCTACATGCATAAGTTAAGTAGCCATGTTCCCCAGATAACAGCATTAATCTGATCTGAGGTCTAAATGACAGGGAGGCATGGAGGAAGGCAGGCTGGTGCAGTACAGGGGCAGGCATGGCGCCCATGGTGCTGTGGCGCCCGTGACACAAGCCATGCCTGCACCCCTCTAGATACGCCTCTGCTCTGTACGCTCATCATTGGTTGCCATGGAAACAGACCACACCGTTTTATAACTCTGAACCATGCATGCTGTCATGCCGGCCGGTGCGATGACGTGGAGAACCGTCCCAAAAGTCGCCGGTAACGGAGGCGCCAGCGGGAACGGGAGAGGAGGCAGGAGGACGCCAGGGGACCTCTCGGCCTATGGTGGGCTGGAGGAAGCCCAAGGTAAAGTACCAGTTTCATTTTTTTAGCACTTGGAGTCCCTTTAACCCGCTGAGCGGTCTGGACGAGCTCAGCTCGTCCAACACCGCCAGAGCCTTCCGCTCAGGCCCTGCTGGGCCGATTTTAATGAAATAAAAAGCAGCACACGCAGCCGGCACTTTGCCAGCCGCGTGTGCTGCCTGATCGCCACTGCAGCGCGGCGATCCGCCGCGTGCAGCGGCGAAAGAGGGTCCCCCCAGCCGCCCGAGCCCAGCGTAGCCGGAACAAACAGTTCCGGCCAGCACTAAGGGCTGGATCGGAGGCGGCTGACGTCAGGACGTCGGCTGACGTCCATGACGTCACTCCGCTCGTCGCCATGGCGACGAGGTAAGCGAAACACGGAAGGCCGCTTATTGCGGCCTTCCGTGTTACTTCTGGCCGCCGGAGGCGATCGGAAGAACGCCTCCGGAGCGCCCTCTAGTGGGCTTTCATGCAGCCAACTTTCAGTTGGCTGCATGAAATAGTTTTTTTTTTATTTAAAAAAAACCCTCCCGCAGCCACCCTGGCGATTTAATCAGAACGCCAGGGTGGTTAAGGCCCGTACTCACTACATTAATTTTCAGACGATCTGCGATTTTTTTGAATGACGAGCAATCCTTTCCGCAATCTTCCAACGTGGGTACAGACGCGTGATTATGCGAACGATGCTTAGCAATGCTGGCCGATAACTACCATCACAGCGGATTGGATCTTTAAAGGTGCTCATTAACAGTAAAAATTTTCATCAGATATGATCTTTCGATGCAATTTGAACGATCGTAACTAATTGGAAGGCAATTATCGCTTGTTCACATTTACTGAACGATTCTTTCTTCAAATTCGATCATAAAATCCAGTTTTCAGATCAATTTTATCCTATTTAGCAATCGACTAAAGAATTGTTCCTTATTGATTGCCTTCAAAAACAAACAGCGATCATTATCATCATCATCATCATCATCATCCATTCGATCATTAAAATTGTAGTGAAAGATCGCATTTAGTGAAAAAATTGTACAGTGAATGGGCCACTTTAGATACCCGATGACCACTGCGCAGAGTACAGTCATCGATTGAACTCCCGTTTGCGTGCGTCATTTGCTTTCGCGTATACCTGTTGGCAGGAAGATGTGCTCATCGCGAGACATCGCTGGGATCCTTCTTCCTGGGCCGCAAAGTGAGTATGTAGCTTTAGAAGAATTTCTTGCTCATCTCTATTCCTCAATGAGTGACCCCTGACCCCTGGGAGGCTATAAAGAAGTCAGAGACATTTCAGAGGCTCAAAGGACTTTTTGTCATTGCTGGAGTGAGAGTGACTGACAGAGGAGGAAGGGGGATGAATGGAGAGAACATTTGTCTGCAATAAGAATGCTCCATTCTCAATCAGCAACTCCCCCAAACTCTCATTCTGGGCAATCCCACAATTATTAGACCGCAGCACAGACAGGCTGCCAAATCTGAGAGTGCAGATAGAGTCAGCCTGTCAGCAGACAGCCTAGCCATAGCCAGCTGACACCTCCATCCAGCACATGCAGAGCCTCCTTTCTCCCATCACTGAGCTGCTCACACATAGAGTCACTAAGCCAGCACACAGCCTAGCCATAGCCTGCTGACACCTCCATCCAGCACATGCAGAGCCTCCTTTCTCCCATCACTGAGCTGCTCACACATAGAGTCACTAAGCCAGCGCTCAGCCTAGCCATAGCCTGCTGAGTGCTGACACCTCCATCCAGCACATGCAGAGCCTCTCCCAGTCACTGAGCTGCTCACACTCTGCTGCAAGGCAGCAGGAGAACTTCTAAGAGAACTTCTGGGTCCAGCCTGTCCTCTGAAGGACATCGCTACCTGCTGGGAACTTCTGGGAGAACTTCTGGGTCCAGCCTGTCCTCTGAAGGACACTGCTACCTGCTGGGAACTTCTGATAGAACTTCTGGGTCCAGCCTGTCCTCTGAAGGACATCGCTACCTGCTGAGAACTTCTGGGAGAACTTCTGGGTCCAGCCTGTCCTCTGAAGGACATCCCTACCTGCTGGGAACTTCTGGGAGAACTTCTGGGTCCAGCCTGCCCTCTGAAGGACATTGCTACCTGCTGGGAACTTCTGATAGATCTTCTGGGTCCAGCCTGTCCTCTGAAGGACATCGCTACCTGCAGAGAAACTTCTGAGAGAACTTCTGGGGCCAGCCTGTCCTCTGAAGGACATCACTACCTGCTGAGAACTTCTGGGGTCAGCCTGTCCTCTGAAGGACATTCGCTACCTGCTGGGAACTTCTTGTAAAACTTCTGGGGCCAGCCTGTCCTCTGAAGGACATTGCTACCTGCTGGCCAGGGATGGAGACCTGCAACTCTCTCATCACCAGGATCTGTCACCATGGATGGGGGATTTTGGTGTGGATTCTGTGCTGGGGGGTCCTGCATTGTGCTTCAGCGGATATGTACAGTTCTATGATGAACATCCAGCAAGCTCTGGACACGGAGAAGATATTAATACAGCATCTGGGGACCTACCTAGAGGAGGAGACCCACCGACTCAATGACCTGCGCAGGTAAGATGGGGGCGGGATGCACTGGGGCAACCAACCGTGTGGTCATTGCTGCATCTGTGTTATTGTGCTTTAGGCTTCGTAGTGCAGCTGTAGGTAGGATAAGCGAAATACGGAAAAAACAGTGGCAAAGGGATCACTGTAGCAGCAATAGCAGCTGCTATGGGGCCCGTAGTCAAGGGGGGGGGGGGGGGGCTGGTACTGGCTGCCCATGTCCCCCCCCCCTTTTTTTATTTTACTATTCCCCCCTCTCCCACAATCTAATCCTACCATAGCCATGGTCATATTCTAATGTTCTGCTATATTACTATAGCACTGACATCTGCAGCACTTTACAGAGTACATAGGCATGTCACTGACTGTCATCAGAGGAACTCACAATCTAATCCCTACCATAGTCATAGAAAAAAAAAAAGTTTTTTTAATGCAAACTTTCAGGCGTTTTTTGAACTTTCATGTGAACGTATGCCTGAAGAAGGTATCTAGCTGCTAGAAACATTGCAATAATGAAAGTTTATTTCAGGTATCCATGAAAAGTTATAATTTTTAATATATTGTTTTCCCCCTACAGAATTATCTCGACCTCAACTAACACAGTACTATATATACTGGTGAATGGGTGCTGGTCTAGTTTAGGGCAGTGTTTCTCAACATTTTATTGGTGTGTACCCCTTTGGAAACCCTGTACTCACCAAGTACCCCCTAGCATAGTAAATATTATCACAAATACCCCTTGACAAATATATATTTAATTGTTTTACATGATAATTGATTCTAAACCAGGCATGGGCAAACTCGGCCCTCCAGCTGTTACGAAACTACAAGTCCCACAATGCATTTGCCTTTATGAGTCATGACTGTGGCTGTCAGACTCCTGCAATGCATTGTGGGACTTGTAGTTCTTTAAAGGGAAGGTTCAGGGAGGGGATTAAAAAAATAAAAATAAATTTCCACTTACCTGGGGCTTCCTCCAGCCCGTGGCAGGCAGGAGGTGCCCTCGCCGCCGCTCCGCAGGCTCCCGGTGGTCTCCGGTGCCCGACCCGACCTGGCCAGGCCGGCTGCCAGGTCGGGCTCTTCTGCGCTCCATTTCCTGGAACTTCTGCGTCCCACGCCGGCGCTCTGACGTCATCGGACGTCCTCCGGGCTCTACTGCGCATGCGCAGAACTACTGCGCATGCGCAGTACAGCGCGGCGGACGGCCGATGACGTCAGCGCGCCGGCGTGGGACGCAGAAGTCCCAGGAAATGGAGCGCAGAAGAGCCCGACCTGGCAGCCGGCCTGGCCAGGTCGGGTCGGGCACCGGAGACCACCGGGAGCCTGCGGAGCGGCGGCGAGGGCACCTCCTGCCTGCCACGGGCTGGAGGAAGCCCCAGGTAAGTGGAAATTTATTTTTATTTTTTTAATCCCCTCCCTGAACCTTCCCTTTAACAGCTGGAGGGCCAAGTTTGCCCATGCCTGTAAACCATTTCCAAGCATTTACTATTGCTTTTAATTAGCTAAAATAATAATTTGACTTAGTTTAAATAAGATTTATCAATTTCTAAAACTGTAAATTTGTTATTCTTGGTTAAGTATATCAAGCCCGAGTACCCCCTGGAACCATCAGCAGTACCCCCTGGGGTAAGCGTACCACACGTTGAGAGCCTAGGGTTTAGGGGACCCAGTAGGAAACCACATAGGAAACAATTCTCCAATCACAGCACCCTCCACAGCACGGAGTGTAGTGATTGGTCAAATAGTGTGAGTGTATTTTATTACAACCTATCTGAAACCTAGCAGTACGAGAGGGTGTTGTGTCCACCCAATCACATTAGTAGAATTTCCCTATGAGGTTTCCTGCTGGGTCCCCAAAACTAGACTAGCGCCGATTAATATTAGGTACTCCGTCGGGCAGATACGGCAGTTTCCCGTGATCTTCAATTTGGCTGATTATTATCAGTAGTAGGTGATGATTGCCATATTTTTAACCAGTTACCTCAACAGAAGCAGTATATCTATGTCCCATTGGTGGATAATAATGGCTCCAAGAGTGTAGAAATACGTACCTCACTGCAATTGCCCGCCGTGCGCACACATCCCATTCACCAATCAAAGTGCCTGTGATCAAAGATCACCAGCATCAATGAGATGTCAGTGGTCACTGAGAAAATTAAAGTGAAAACACACACACACTGTTTCCTGTGCACTATTCACAGTACACAGGAACAAAAAGTGGGGGGACATCTAGTGGCCAAATAGTAAAAATACACCCTATTACATTAAATTAAATAAAATAAAAAATACTCCCTTAAAATTAACCCCTTACCTCCCCCCCCCTCTCATAGTTAAAATATTTGTATATGAAAAAAATGACATTTAGAAAAAATACATAAATAGTTAACATTAGGGACTCAACTTTTTTAATATGTATGACATGAGGGTATATTACTGTTATTTTTGCAAATAAGTCGCTTGCAATTAGTGACAGATGCAAAACTGAAAAAATAAACCTTTATTCCCAAATAAAATATTGTCGCCATACATTGTACTAGGGACATATTTTAAATGTCGTAATAACCAGGATGAATTGGAAAATAAAATGTGTGGGTTTTATCCACAGCAACACATTTTATTTTAAAATTATAATGGTCAAAAACGGAGAAATATTTTTTTTCAATTTTTTTGTCTTATTATTCACGTTTAAAATGCATTTACAATAAATAATTTTTAGCAGAATGTACCACCCAAAGAAAGCCTTATCGGTGGCAAAAAAACAAGATATAGATAATTTTGTTGTGATAAGTAGTAATAAAGTTATTGGTGAATGAGAGGGAGGAGTGCTGAATGGTGAAAAATGCTCTGGTCTATATGGGGAAAAACCCCTTAGTGGTGAAGTGGTTAAAGGGAGACCAGCGTGTGATTGCTGCTTTATAAATTGTCAGATACATTCACGATACATTCTCGGAGCAGGCTGTCTTCTTCAGTGTGTCTTTCTCAAACACCCCTTTTGCCATTTCCCCCCAGATCCCCACTTTACAAAGAGGCAATCTAGGGCTGCAGTAAAGTCAGTGTGAACTTTTTTCATTGGCGAAGGAATGACCATTGGCCAAATGCATCCTGAGGATCAGTACATGTGACTGGAAGTGCAAATCACTATTCACCACTTTACTACAGGTGATCAAAGCAACAGGACTGGTTCTGTACAATGGACCACCTATCACCCCCCAATAAGTGTCACTCCCCCCACACATACAGAATTTGTGCGACACCAGTGCCTGTGTTTCTACCTTTCGCCTCCTCCTCCCTCCTTACCATCACTTGCATGCAGTGGGGTCTTTAGGCAAGGCCAGACTTATACTTTTTGTGCCCCTAGGCCAAGTATGTTGCGGCTCCCCTTTCTTGTGCAGCAGCCCCCGCCCATTCCATATGCAGCCCCCTCTTCCATGTGTATCATCCATGTACAGCAGCCCCTCCCATTCCATGTGCATCCCCCTCTTCCATGTGTATCATCCATGTACAGCAGTCCCTCCCATTCCATGTGCAGCCCCCTCTTCCATGTGTATCATCCATGTACAGCAGCCCCTCCCATTCCATGTGCAGCCCCCTCTTCCATGTGTATTATCCATGTACAGCAGCCCCTCCCATTCCAGGTGCAGCCTCCTCTTCCATGTGTATCATCCATGTACAGCAGCTCCCTCCCATTCCATGTGCAGCCCCCTCTTCCATGTGTATCATCCATGTACAGCAGCCTCTCCCATTCCATGTGCAGCCCCCTCTTCCGTGTGTATCATCCATGAACAGCAGCCCCTTCTATTCCATGTGCAGCCCCCTCTTCCATGTGTATTATCCATGTACAGCAGCCCCTCCCATTCCATGTGCAGCCCCCTCTTCCATGTGTATCATCCATGTACAGCAGCCCCTTCTATTCCATGTGCAGCCCCCCCTTCCATGTGTATCATCCATGTACAGCAGCCCCTTCTATTCCATGTGCAGCCCCCTCTTCCATGCGTAATATTCATGTACAACAGCCCCTCCCATTCCATGTGCAGCCCCCCCTTCCATGTGTATCATCCATGTACAGCAGCCCCTTCTATTCCATGTGCAGCCCCCTCTTCCATGCGTAATATCCATGTACAGCAGCCCCTCCCATTCCATGCTCAACACCTTCTTCCCCCTCCCATTCCATGTGCAGCCCCCTCTTCCATGTGTATCATCCATGTACAGCAGCTCCTCCTATTCCATGTGCAGCCCCCTCTCCAATGTATATTATCCATGTACAGCAGCCCCTCCCATTCTGTGTGCAGCCCCCTCTCCCATGTGTAACATCCATGTACAGCAGCCCCTCCCATTCCATGTGCAGCCCCCTCTTCCATGTATAACATCCATGTACCGCAGCCCCTATCTTTCATGACCAGCTCCCTTGAGCATCAGATTCCTTTTTCATGTATTGCTCCCCATTTTCAGCCTTTTCTTTCATATGTAGCATCTCCTCTTTCATGTCCCGGTGCCCCTTGGCCTGAAGCCATCCATGGCCGGGCCTTTGTGGCCTGTCCAGAAATCCTATCCGTCCCTATCTGAAGGTACTTGCCTATGGTATCTAAACACGATTTGACAGTCTGGAATAATGAAAATTAAAATCGCTATTGTTATCCATTTGGTGATCACTTCTCAGAGGGATATTAATTTGCCTGTGTAAAGGATAGGCAGGGATTCCCCCACTTGCCCCATATATACAAACAATCTTTAACCCTCTGCACTCAAGATACTCACAGCACACCGGAACACTAGAAGCCATAAAAACTCCTTCCAAAAAGGATTGCATGCAAAAGAATTCTGTACTAGCCCCTTTCACCAGCGTTGAGGTTTCCTCTTCTAGAAAGGGGCCCTGCTTGCTTGCAGACTGGTATAGAGTACGGACCCTTTCCACAAGAGGAAATATCAATGCTGTTAAGAGGGTTCTAGTACAGAATGCTTTTGCATGCATACCATTTTGGAAGCTACTGTGCTATTCTGCAACTGAATACAATTTGCAACCCACAGTAGTTCTTGTTGCTGCGTCATCACAGCGGCCGGCGTGACAGTTTTCTAACTCTAAACCACGCATGCGCAGTACTGTCACTCCAGCCACCGTGATGACGCGTAGCATCACCGATAAGGTAGTGTCAGCCCAACGGAGAGGAGCCAGGAGGACGCCGGGGGACCTCCCGACCTATGGTGGGCTGGAGAAAGCCCCAGGTAAGTACCAATTTTGTTTATTTTTACTACTCAGGGTCCCTTTAAGACTCTCCACTCCAGGCATTCACAGCAAGCTGGAACACCAGCAGCCAGCAACAAGAACTACTGTGGGTTGCAAATTGTATTCAGTTGCAGAAATAGGACTTTAGCTTCCAAAAGTACCGATTTTGTTTATTTTTACTGCTCGGGGTCCCTTCAATGATTGTATGTTAGTTGACAACTCCCCTCAGCACCTGCTTTTTCCTTTAAAATCCAAGTCTAGCTCCCCTTTTTTGTCACCATATGTGGTGGTAGAAGGAGTACACAGGGTCGCCTTGTGATGACATCATTACCACAACAGCCCTTCCATTTTGGGGACAATATCTTGTACTTACTTGAGGTCTATGCATCCTCTATACTGGTGCACATTAAGGCAGAACTCCGTGAAGTGCTGTTGGATTAGGAACGGAAGAGGATTAACGGTGGCCATACATCAGGTGACTTAGCGGCCAAACCACTATCCAATTCGACAACTATTATTGAATCAGATGAAAAAAAGCATGCCCAATCAACAATGCGACCGATTTCGGGCTAAAATTGGTTGCAGGTATTGGTCGGACATGCTGCAAGATGTAGGGCTGTCTCGCTCGATCAGCACAGCGGGAACGGCATGCGATATCGGAATGAGCGACGAATGTGACGGAACCTCCGTCCCTGTCCCCCCAACCCCCAATTTAAAATGTGACACCCCCCCCGGTGCCCAGCGCAGTATACTTTACCTGTCCGTGTCTGCTGCCGGATGTGCCTTCATCCACGGGCTCCACGTGGTTGCCGCCAAAACGTGGGCGCGTGTGTGCAGGGGCGGTGTGTGCAGGGGCGGTGTGTGCAGGGGCGGTGTTTGCAGGGGAGGTGGGTGTAGGGGCGGTGTGTGCAGAGGCGGTGTGTGCAGGGGCGGTGTATGCAGGGGCGGTGTGTGCAGGGGCGGTGTTTGCAGGGGCGGTGTTTGCAGGGGCGGTGTGTGCAGGGGCGGTGTGTGCAGGGGCGGTGTTTGCAGGGGCGGTGTTTGCAGGGGCGGTGTGTGCAGGGGCGGTGTGTGCAGGGGCGGTGTTTGCAGGGGCGGTGTTTGCAGTGGCGGTGTGTGCAGGGGCGGTGTGTGCAGGGGCGGTGTTTGCAGGGGCGGTGTGTGCAGGGGCGGTGTTTGCAGGGGCGGTGTTTGCAGGGGCGGTGTGTGCAGGGGCGGTGTGTGCAGGGGCGGTGTTTGCAGGGGCGGTGTGCGCAGGGGCGGTGTGCGCAGGGGCGGTGTGCGCAGGGGCGGTGTGCGCAGGGGCGGTGTGCGCAGGGGCGGTGTTTGCAGGGGCGGTGTTTGCAAGGGCGGTGTGTGCAGGGGCGGTGTGTGCAGGGGCGGTGTGTGCAGGGGCGGTGTGTGCAGGGGCGGTGTGTGCAGGGGCGGTGTTTGCAGGGGCGGTGTTTGCAGGGGCGGTGTGTGCAGGGGCGGTGTGTGCAGGGGCGGTGTGTGCAGGGGCGGTGTGTGCAGGGGCGGTGTTTGCAGGGGCGGTGTTTGCAGGGGCGGTGTGTGCAGGGGCGGTGTGTGCAGGGGCGGTGTGTGCAGGGGCGGTGTGTGCAGGGGCGGTGTTTGCAGGGGCGGTGTTTGCAGTGGCGGTGTGTGCAGGGGCGGTGTGTGCAGGGGCGGTGTGTGCAGGGGCGGTGTGCGCAGGGGCGGTGTGCGCAGGGGCGGTGTGCGCAGGGGCGGTGTTTGCAGGGGCGGTGTTTGCAGGGGCGGTGTGTGCAGGGGCGGTGTTTGCAGGGGCGGTGTGTGCAGGGGCGGTGTGTGCAGGGGCGGTGTGTGCAGGGGCGGTGTGTGCAGGGGCGGTGTTTGCAGGGGCGGTGTGTGCAGGGGCGGTGTTTGCAGGGGCGGTGTGTGCAGGGGCGGTGTGTGCAGGGGCGGTGTTTGCAGGGGCGGTGTGTGCAGGGGCGGTGTTTGCAGGGGCGGTGTGTGCAGGGGCGGTGTTTGCAGGGGCGGTGTTTGCAGGGGCGGTGTGTGCAGGGGCGGTGTGCGCAGGGGCGGTGTGCGCAGGGGCGGTGTTTGCAGGGGCGGTGTGTGCAGGGGCGGTGTGTGCAGGGGCGGTGTTTGCAGGGGCGGTGTGTGCAGGGGCGGTGTTTGCAGGGGCGGTGTGTGCAGGGGCGGTGTGTGCAGGGGCGGTGTTTGCAGGGGCGGTGTGTGCAGGGGCGGTGTTTGCAGGGGCGGTGTGTGCAGGGGCGGTGTTTGCAGGGGCGGTGTTTGCAGGGGCGGTGTGCGCAGGGGCGGTGTGCGCAGGGGCGGTGTGCGCAGGGGCGGTGTGCGCAGGGGCGGTGTTTGCAGGGGCGGTGTGTGCAGGGGCGGTGTGTGCAGGGGCGGTGTTTGCAGGGGCGGTGTGCGCAGGGGCAGTGTTTAGGGGAAGGTATTCTAGCATGGACTTAAATCCTTTTTCTATTTACAATGGAAGATCGCATTTTTTTTAGACTGTGATATTTGATCTTTTGGTAATTAAAAAAAATATTTCTGCACATGTTGTCCCATGAATGTGTTATGAGGACCATAGATCAGTTGATAGAAGATGCAGAAGATACAGAGTCGGAGGTCAGTGACATTCTATAGCATGGAAGTGCTGCGGAGGAGGGGAGGGGGGCTGGTGGGGACTCGCTGAGCTTTTGGCACTCATCTGTGGATTGTCTCATATTACTTTAAACTTAAACAACCCTCCGGTGTGGCTTCTTGTGCTTATTGAATCCTTGCAGGGAAAGAATGCTTCTGCCTATTGCAAAATATCCCCCTCCTCAGATATGACAACTGCAACATCTTCAAAGCGAATTGGAACTTTTTTTCCCCTTGAAGTCAAATTCCAATTTTGTTTAAAAAAAAATTGCTTAGTGTAGATGTGTGCTACGTGTATCAGTTAAAGCGGAACTTTAATCAAAACCTTTCTTTTTAACTCAGAACTTCCTGTCTGCTCTATAAGATAAGCAACAGCATAATGTCCTTTACAGAAAAACATGTTGCTTTGTTATTACAGCTGATACAAACCCTGCAATAAATCTGCGTGTGTCTACTTTCTGCTTTCATTGAAGCAGACATAGGGTTAACATCCTGTGTTTACAAATTAGCAGTTCTGCCATGGCAGTCAGGTGACACTGCGGAGAGATCAAATTACACAGGTGATTAGTCATAGATGAGGGAGAATTAGACAGGCTAAACTCTCTAAATACATACAGGGTGCATTTCTCTATGTATTGCTTCTGTCCTGTGCAAGAGTTCAGGTCCACTTTCAGGGGCACTTTAAGGAATACATCAGGAATCCTTTAGATTCTTCCGATTCACGGGCTGATTTTGATGTAAGGGGAGCCTTCCTCTGAAAGTAAACATTTTATAACACAGGATCTGCACAGCAGAAGGCTTTGTGTGTTCACAGTAATATGAGCCAGTCCACGAAACTCTGCACTGAGTGCCAATAACTGAGCATTTACCTAACAGCCTCCAGCACTCCCAGCACAGAGCAATATATAATGACATAGGCCTAGTGCCCACCAGAGCGGTTCGGTTGCGTTTTTAGGAACGCTTGCAGCTGAGGATAGCTTGGGTAATGTATTTCAATGGGCTGGTGCACACCAGAGCGGGTCGGTTTTAGCTGAAACGCAAACTCCCGGGCTGCAGCATTTTTTGGATTTCTGAGGCGTTTCTGCCTCCAATGTTAAGTATAGGAAACGCGCAAGACGCTTGATAAAACGCCAGATCAGAGTGGTTTTCAAGGCATTTTTGTTACAGTAGCTGTTCAGTAACAGCTTTACTGTAACAATATCTAATCTGCTACACAAAAACGCTACCAAAAACGCTTCACTTTAAGTAAAAAAAACGCCACGCAAAACGCTAGCAAAACGCTTCATAATAATAAGAAAAAACGCTTCAAAAACCGCTAGCGTTTTGCGGATCTGCTAGCGGTTTTTGGTGTGCACTAGGCCATACAGTACATAGGCACAAACTTCCCAGGACTGGATCACCCGGGCGACATCTCACTCATGTCCAGGGCCGGGCCGAGGCATAGGCTGGAGAGGCTCCAGCCTCAGGGCGCAGTGTAGGAGGGGGCGCACAATTCATTCAGCTGTCATTCCTAATTGTGTATGAAGCAGAAAGAAATAAGAAAAGGGGATACATAGCAGTGACTGCAAGCCAGATAACTAGAGATTGAGGTGTTGGGGAGGTTGTGGGCCCTGTGGCCCTCCTAGTCTAATAGCAATCAGTGTGTGACGGCTGGGGTGGGAGGGATGGGGGAGGGGCCTCTTAGTCTAATAGCAATCAGTGTGTGACGGCTGGGGTGGGAGGGATGGAGGAGGGGCCTCTTAGTCTAATAGCAATCAGTGTGTGACGGCTGGGGTGGGAGGGATGGAGGGGCGCACTTTGGTGTCTCAGCCTTGGGTGCTGAAGGACCTTGTCCCGGCTCTGCTCATGTCTGTCAGATGAAGTTTTACAGGGAAGTCAGGGCAACACTATCCTATATAATAAAATCCTACCTGTCCCTGCGTCATCCTCCTGTCATCCTCCTGTCGCTGTGTCTGTGTGTTTTGACTACTGCGCAGGTGTAGCCGTTGGGACAGGAGGAGGATGGGGCCGGGGGAGGGGCGGGCGGACGGACGGGTGCGCGCGTGCACACGCTGACATGTGGCAGTGGCGCTGGTGAGATACACCTAGAGCCGTTTTTAAACGGGCTTAGGTCTACTAGTCAGATTATAAAATATTACCGGTACTTTGGTGTGTTGGTGCGCTCCCCAATCCTCCCTCTATTAGCTAACACAACAGGTGTGGGCTTGCTGCACCTTTGTAAGCGTCACATGATATCCCAAATTCACATCAATTCAACAGGATTAAGGGCTTGTTCACATGAGGGGCAATTTCGTTTTTTTTTTTTTTTCAGTGCTGGCGATTTTAAAAATCGCCTTAAAAGTGCTTGTGCAATGTTAGCTAATGCGAGTGTGTGAGCGGTGAGCTTATGTGAGCGATGAGCTTTCTATCCAATCACAAACGCGGCTCTTGCAAAATTTTCAAAGCATTTGCGATTCAATAAAAAGAATAGGGAAATTGCTAAACGCTTGAAAAGCAATTTCCTGAGCACTTTAATGAATAAATACATTGTATTTAATCATTTCCGGGGCAAAGAGTTCACTTCCTGACTGACACTACACAAAAGCGCTTAGGAAAGCAAAAAAAAGAAAAACGCTCTGAAAGTGCTTAGAAAAGCGCTTTCAAAATCGCTCCATAAATCGCTCAGCACTTGCGATAGCGCTGGTGATTTATAATGTGAAGAAGGCCTAAAAGTGCAACGCCAAACTAAAAAAAAACTCTGCCACAAAATACTTTGTATAGGCCAAGCCAATTTGTCCTGATAAAATCAGGCAACAGTTCTCCAAACCAAGTTGGACAACTGCATCTGATCTTCCAGATTGTGCCGCCAGCTGTATATCACCTCAAGGGGAAAAAAAAGAAACCATCATAGCTTAGACTGTATGAGCATAATCCAGGGTACACCACCGCAATGGACAAAAATTCCTGTGTTGTTTATGCAGTGGCGTAGCTAAGGAGCTGTGGGCTCCCGATTCAAGTTTTACATTGGGGCCCCCCAAGCACTCTATATATAACAATTGATATGACGCACCAAAACCTACTACAGTGCCAGAGGTGCAAGAAGGTAATTGGGAACAGTTTGTTAATGATTACCACTATTCAAAGTATCTATAGAAGTGATTATTATGAGCGCAGGACCAATAGAGAGCTAATACTGTAGTTGAGGGAAGGTCCCTCGGGGCCCCAATGGCCCCGATGCAGTAGCAACCTCTGCACCCCCTATTGCTACGCCCCTGTATTGATGGGGTCTCCACATTGATCAGACTGTGAGCCGCCACCAACAGGAAATGTGCCCATCTTACGTGGTAGCTGCCCAGACCCACGAACAGCACCACAAATATATTTCGGATCCCACTGGCACTCTGCTCCCAGCAGTTCTTCTGCATGGTCCTGACTGTATACCCCTCCCAACCATGAAAAAAAGGAACAAATTCTCAATGTGTAGGCTGCTTCTTACGATTCCGAAGCTCCCACCACTGGTCAGACACAGACCCCTTCACCATCCCCGTGCTTTGTTTGCAGAAACCAGAAACACCACTTTCCTGTGCCCATCACCAACAGGAAAGGCACTCATCTTGTTTGGTAGCTGTCCCGACCAACAGACAGCACCATAAACACAAGCAGCTCTCTCCGGCTGGGTGCCCACATAGCAGAAACGCTAGCGTTGCGGAAAACGCTGCGTCTTTGCTGCTAATGGAATTCTATGGGCCACAGGAAAAAACGCATATAAAAAACGCATATGCATTTTCTATGTGTTTTCAAACATGCGTTTTTGTTGTATATTATGCAGGAACACTGACAAAATGCACATAATGAAAGTCAATGGGAACGCAATGGTATGCATTTTTCATGCGTTCTCCATGCGGTTTTTCCCCCAAATATTTTTTTTTTTTTGCTGTATTTACGCTTCCTGTTGTCTTCCAAGTGATTTGCATAAATGGAAATATAAAAACGCATGAAAACCGCAAACAAAATGCATATGCATTTTGTATATGCCAACTGCAAACGCATTAAAAGGCATGAAAAAACGCATCGCAAACGCACCAAAAAAGCAGTAAAAACACACAAAACAAGCACAACATTAACATATAATTTGACATGAAACGCAGCCTTTCACGAAGGCCATGTGTGAACCCAGCCTCCCTGATAGGGATTTCCACCTTCCAGCCGCCTTCCAAAAACTCTTTTTTTGGTGAGCGGACTATTCCAACTCCTATCTGCCTAACTAAAATCAAACTGCCACAGTGTGAAACGGACCACTTTATTATAGTAAAGTTGGTAGTACTAATCACAAAACACCAATAAAATCAAGGGTGTAAAAAATGGCCAGGAAGCAACCAGTGGATGCGCACTGGAGGAGACATCCTTGTTTTTTACACGCTTGATTTGATCAGTGTTTTGTGAGTACTTAGTAAGGTGAGAGGGGTGAGAGGGGAGGCGGGGCCACACACCGGATCTCGGGTGATGCAGGGTCTTCGGGATGGCTTTGTGCAGGCAACTATAACTTTCTTTTACATGTAGCCTGCTAGATTTTTACTTTAGGTTGGAGATCCGCTTTAAAGGGAACTAAGCAGCTCCTGGCTTCAAATAGCTGCAAGGGCTGCCATTGTTCAGAAGCTCAACCCCCTGCTATTTTACAACTGGCATTATCCAGGCTAGGTGTGAAATTCTTCAATTGTAACTGATGTTTTCTGTTTGAAGTACAATGGGGGTTTGTTTGTGGTCAATTAAGTCTAATGAGGTGATTTCTTATCTGCCTTCCACCATCTCCTGCTCAGGGACCGCAGGTCCTTTATGGACACGGACAAAGTGGCTATTTTAACCCTTAGATGTAGAAACATGAGGTAAAAATAATAAACCACATTTTTAGAATGCATTTTTAATTTGCTATAGAGCTGGCCTGGGTGTTAAAAATGATGCTTGGTTCACTTTAAGCTGCAAGAAAGTGTTTTATTGCTGCAATTCCGTTTAACTGAGGGTTACACAATAGCCCAACCCAGTCCCGACACAGACAGAAATTGTCACTTGCATTCCTGATTTTTAACTCTTTCAGGCAGAAAAATTAAAAAAGGAACACAGTCTAGTTATTTGTGTGCTAGGCACTGTACATACAAATGTCTATCTCATCATGTCACATGTCACCTCAGATGTCCTTTAAGTGACAAGAGTATATACTCTGTACACAAAGGGCTGGGTTTTTAGGATGGCCACAAAGGCTATGGCCTTGGGCGGTGGAAGCAGAAGGGCGGGCTGAGAGATAAGAGATCACATGTTAAAATAATAGATTGCTCAGCAAGCTCATGGTGATACCTGAATTCCTAGGTGTGTGTAAGGGGCTGAAAGAGATCAAAAAGCCTCTTTGCTGAAATGCTATGCAAAACAGAAGTTTGTTAAGAAGGCAAACTTTTGCATTGCATAGCAAGAGCATTTGGCTGATCTGTTAAAGCGGCCACAAACTAAACATTTTTTTTTAATTCAAAATATTTAGTTGCACCTCAGTGGCGTAGCTAAAGAGCTGTGGGCCCTGATGCAAGTTTTACAATGGGGCCCCCCAACCACTCTATACATAACAATTGATACAGCGCACCAAATCCTGCCAATGGCAACTACAGTGTCAGAGGGGCAAGAAGGGGATGGGAAACAGTTTGTTAATGATTACCACTATTCAAAGTATCTATAGAAGTGATAATTATGAGCACAGGACCAATAGAGAGCTAATACTGTAGTTGAGGGAGGGCCCTTCAGGGCCCCTGTGGCCCAAGGGCCCTGATGCGGTCGCTACCTCTGCACCCCCAATTGCTACGCCCCTGACTCTGACACATACAAAGATCAAAGTAACACTCCTTCAAGCCTATGAGCATTTCAGTGCCAGCTTTTCACTTTTCTCTTTTCATAACTAGGGTTATACAGGTGGCAGCCATTACTTCTGAGCTTAGTAGGAGGTTTTAGATCATGGGTGTGTTTGTCATCAGCTACCCTCCCTCACAGGGGCGTCGTCTATGTGAAATCTCACACAAGCTGAGATCACCTCCCCTGTGACATCATCAGTAGCAGCCGGTGTTTTGTTTTTATGTAGAAGCTTTCCAGAGGCACCAATAGAATAAAAGTCACTTAAACGAGCTTAAAACCGATGGGGCAGTGGTGGGCCTATCCCATCCATGTAGACAAAGCAAACAAAGGAAGAACTGTGGCATCAACAGTCAAACAACAATTTATTTATACTCCACAGTAAAAATAGGCAACGCGTTTCACGGGCTCAATCCCGCTTCATCATGCCAATCAAAAAGGAGCATACAGCTTATCAGCATCAAAACCACACGGAGCGCCTCTGTGTTTTGTTTTTGTTTTTAATCTCCTCCACCAGTCTGCCGGGTTCTGTCCCTCCAATATGAAAGGAAGGGAGTGGTTCCTCCAATAAATGTAAAATATTTTATATTTGACATCATGCAGCTGAAAAAAGGCTGCTATTTATCTATATATATAATAGAGTAAGTGCCTCAACCTTCGAGCAAGAAGAAGAAGTACTTTGCATGAGAAAATTTATGCGTGCTCAAACACCAAGTTTAAGGCCTCTTTTCCACGGACTGTTGAGCTGTGTGCTGAACAAGCAGTTACCAGGCAGCAGTAAGCAGTTACTAGGCAGCAGCAAGCAGTTACCAGGCAGCAGCAAGCAGTTACCAGGCAGCAGCAAGCAGTTACCAGGCAGCAGCAAGCAGTTACCAGGCAGCAGCAAGCAGTTACCAGGCAGCAGCAAGCAGTTGTAAGAGTTTGAGAGGCATTTTACTGCCTATCAACTGTCCGTGGAAAAGAGGCCTACCCTAGCAAGTCTGGCTTTGCAAATCTGGCCTAATTGGCTATTCATGAGGCAATGCTCACGCAAATTTGCTTTTGCATGCCAAACTATGCAGGGTCAAAAAAACAATAAAGCGGTCGCCCTGCTGCATGCCAGTGATGAGCAAAAATTTTTACAGAATTTTCGCCTAATTTCGTTTTGACAGGCAAATTTTCCATCTAATTTTTTCGCGTTAATTTTCGCCTAATGCCAGTCATTTTCGCGTTACTTGCGTATTATTGCGGACATTTTCCGCATAAGGGCATTAGCGTCTGCATTCAGAGAAGTTTCTTGCGCATTATTGCGGACATTTTTCCGTATAAACGTCCGCATAGACTGAATTTCCATGCGGATTATTGTGGACATTTTTCTGCACAAGGGCATAAGCATCCGCATACAATGAATTTTCGAAAACATTTCTGAAGATTTGCGTGAAAATTCGCCAAAAACGAAAACAGAATTTTCGATGCGAAAATGACTTAGGTGAAAATTCGCAAGCAACATTGCTACATGCTACATTAGCACTATCCAGGAGCGCCACAGGGAGGATTCCCCCTTTTTATACAACCCTCTCACTGCCTGGGAACCACAGCAGCACCCCGGAGGGGGAAGCTGGGTGGCGCAGGCGAACCCCCCCCCCCCCCCCAAGCGTGGTCAGCGCCGGGGAGAGCCGTCCGCACCCACCTCCCAATATTAAAAACAGGCACTTACCTTAACGTCCATTGCATCCTGCTACATGCGCATTAACTTGGGGGCACCACATGAGAAAGGAGTGAAGCATTTTTGCAGTTGTATCCTTTGGAGGCAGGTTGTGAATGGCTTGCTCCGGTGGTGTGAGCCCTGCAGTGAGTTGTCTGCGCCTGTCCCCCCCCCCCCCCCCCCTGGAGTGTTGTACGTGAGCCAGCCCTGAGCTCTAAAGCTCGGGGTGACCCATGCTTCACTCCTTTCTCATGAGGGGGGCCCAAGTTAGTGTGCATGAAGCAGAATGCAATGGACATTAAAGTAAGTGCCTGTTTTTAATATTGGGAGGTGGGTGCGGACGGCTCTCCCCGGCACTGGCCATGCTTGGGGGGGGGGGCGCCTGCGGCACCTAGCCTTCCCCTCCGGGGGATGCCGCTGTGGTTGTCAGGCAGTGAGAGAGCCTGGGACGCCGTGGTTCCCCCGGGTTGTATAAAAAGGGGGCATTGGAAAGCCTCCCAGGGCGCTCCTGGATAGTGCTAATGTAGCATGAATTAATTCCCGCAGGGGGACCGCTTTGTGGTATTAGTTTTTTGACCCTGCATAGTTTGGCATGCGAAAGCAAATGCATATTTGCATGAGCATTGCCTCATGAACAGCCAATTAGGCCAGATTTGGAAAGCCAGACTTGCTAGGGTTAAACTTGGTGTTTGAGCACGCATACATTTTCTAATGGAAAGCCTAAAGGTGGGTACACACATCAGATAAAAGTCTTTGGAAAATGAAAGATCACAGACCAATGTTATCCCCTTCCATGTAGTATGAGAGCCATACTCTACACAGTCTTTTCTATGGAGCTGAACTCCCCATCAGATAGAAATCTTTGCAAGATGCTGCACACACAGATGCTGTACACATTCAACAGATCAGTATCTGCAAAAGATCTGTTCCTGCAAAAAAATCAGTTTCTGCAAAATGCATTTATAGTCTATGATATCTACAGATCTCATGCTGGGCATACACGGTATGTTTTTTACCATGTAATCGAGCCGTGTCCGATACCCTGCCGGATCGATTCTGCGCTCGATACCGGCGGGCAGGACTTTTATCTGATGTGTGTACCCACCTTTATTCTTCTTGCTTCAAGGTTGAGGCACGTACTCTATTAGATAGATTGAAGATGCGGCGTATGCTACGACGCGGGTCGGCTAGTTATTATAATTTAGAAAATAGATTTTACTTCTGTATTCTTAATGTGGGTCCACTTTAAGTTGGATGTTTAGACTCTCTGGTTGATATTTCTGGTGTCAGGATGCAGAGGAGATTAGCGGAAGCCTGCTCTGTGGTCCTTGTATATCATTATAAATGGGCAGGAGATGTGTGCGGATGTTGTGGAGCTGTGATAATATATGCACGGTAGCGCACACGCACGGCGCGGATAGCGAGCTGTCAGTACAGTAGCTTTTGGCAGAAAGTGAGGATTTGGGCTATAAACTAGACAAGCACAAACACTTCATTTATAAAGTGAAGCAGAGCAGACCCCCAATCCCTGGAGGGCTCTACAGGACGGGAGAAGAGAGCGATTGTCTGTATCCCGGCATGTAGTCCGATCTGTGCTGATATATTTATTCACTGCAAGTATAACCTACACCAGACGGATGAGACAGGGAGAGGGGAGGCTAATATACAGAGGAGGGTGGTGGATGGAGAGAACAGATAGAGGGACAGATAATTAATTTCACATTTTTGCAAAATTGTTGTATCTTTTCATGAGACAACATGGGGCATCCTGAAACGGAAGGTGGAGGAAGAAAACTTAAAGCCAATGGGTACCGGATTAAAAAAGAAAAAGTCAGATACTCAGCTAAGGAGAGGGAAGGCTCGGTCCTAATGAGCCTTCCCTCTCCTCTCCCGATGTCCTCGGTGCTGCGCTGGCTCCCCCGTTCGCGTCCGCCGCCGCAGGGACTTCGGAGGTCTTCGGGAGCACTCAGGCTTCCGAAGACGGGCCGCTCCATACTACGTACGCGCGAGTGCGTCATAGAGGGCGCTTGCGCATGCGTAGTATGGAGCGGCCGCGTCATCGGGAGCCCGAGTGCTCCTGAAGGCTTACGAAAGCTCCCGAAGGCATGCGGAAGTGGCAGTATTTGACCGAACTGGTCGAATACTGCCACGGGGGATCCTGCGCGGGACCGGGCACCGGGAGAGGAGAGGGAAGGCTCATTAGGACCGAGCCTTCCCTCTCCTTAGGCGAGTATCTGACTTTTTCTTTTTTAATCCGGTAAACATTCACTTTAAAGCAGGCCATCGATTTTCCTGTCCGATGCCTGGCAGATTCAATCAGCGAATCTGCCAGAAATCTACTGAACAACATGTTTAAGAGCCCGTTTCCACTACAGCGAATCTGCATGCGTTTCCTGCATGCAGATTCGCACAAGCAATAGAAGTGGATGGGGCTGTTTCCACTTGTGCGGGATTCTGTGCGGCAGACCCATCAGAATTCGCATGCCGCACACCCGCACGCGATTCGTTGGTAATGTAACTAAATAGGAAAACCGCAAGCTTTTTAGTCTTGCGGTTTTCCGTGCGTTTTCACATGCGTTTTCATTTAAAAACCGCAATCGATTCCCCATAAAAAAGTGCATACAAACGCTAAAGAAACCGCAACCATATGCGGATTCGTTAGCGCGATTTTTGCAACGAAATCGCCCCGCAGCAGTGGAAACGGGCCCTAAGGCTCCCTGCACACTGCATGCGATTCCGATTTGTAATCGTTTTTTACATGCGATTCCGATTTTTTAGCGTTACTGCGTACTGCGCTTTTTCTGTATTTTTCTGTTGATAGCATTCAGGGAAAATTGGAATCAAAATCGGAATCGCAAATCAGATTTGCAGTGTGCAGGGAACCTGAACAATAGTGATTTTCATTAATTTCCGGCTAAAATTGATCAAAAAGATCAATTGGAATGGACAGAAAAACTCAGTTCATCGAGCAGCACAACATTGCCGTTCAATCAATTATCAATCTATTTCATGCAAATTCCAGTCGATTGTGATCTACATTGGGAGTCAATCTGTGTGTATGCCTGTCCTGAAAACAATAGCAACACATTTAAAATATTTTATGTTCTCCGCAAATTAACCTGAAAATTAACTTTGCAAATTAATCTGAAAATTACTGAAGCTAACACCCCCCTTTGCCTGTAGTGAGTGAATACATCTAAAACGCATTTAAAAAACGCAAACCAATGCATTTTTTGTGCAGCCCGTAGACTATCATTATGTGCGTTTTTTCATGCGTTTTCTATAACCCTAGCCAAAATGATAATCTATGTCCGCATTGGTTTGCGTTTTTTTATGCGTTTTTAGATACGATTTTAAAACGCTCAACAAGTTCATTCTTTCTGCATACTGTATGCAGAACGCATGTGTTCTGCATGAAATGCTTTCCTATGGGGAAAAATAAAAAACGCATCAGTTTTACATGTGGTTTCTTTGGTGTGTTTTTTGCACAAATAAAGTATAAACTAATTTTTAAATTATTTATTTTAACTTGTTAAATATGAATATTAATGGAAAGATGCAAACAGAAACGCATAAAAACGCACATAGAAAAACGCAAACGCAGGAAAAAAAAACTCCACAAACGCCCATGGCAGAAAACTGATAGTTTTCTGCATAGACAAGTGTGACCTTAGCCTTAAGGTACATACACATTTCAGACAAAAATTGGTCTAAATAAATTGACCAATGATTGATCGGCGAAGGTTAACGTTTTTAAACAACTGACCTGTATACACAGATGAACGATCCATGAAAGAAGAAATTGGAAGATAATGCAGAAGTGACGTCTGAGTTGCAATTAATTGAAACAATTGATATCTGTACAAACATGAGCGATTATGAACGACTGTGGCACGTGCGCTGTACACAATACCAATGAGGTCATCATACGTTATTTAAATAACTGTACACACTCCCTTAGATGAATGACCATCGGTAGATAAAATCCAATGGATCACGACAATTAATTACCAACAATTGGTCAAAAGCTCGTTAATCAGTCGTTTTAATAAAGTAATACACTGATATTTATCTAGTGTGTGTACGTAGCTTAAGGCAGGTTTCACGCTGCAAACAGCCTTCAGCAGAGCAGTGCGCCTGGCGCACCGCACCGCCAAAATCAGGCCTCCGGGGAATGTCGCGTTACTACACGGTATTTCCCATCTGGCATCTGGCCAAGCAGGAAGTGACGCATGCTTGCGGTCACTTCCTGCTTCAGGAATGTGGCAGTGCACGGAAAGGTATTGTTAAAATACATTTCCGCGCATGTGCGCCGCAACGTTGCAACGCCACAATTTTTTAAATCCCCACATCGCCATAGAGTGACATGACTTCCGGTCTGACGCAGAGCGACGCAAATACGCGCGTTAATGTAGTTTTGTCCTAGCGTCAGGGATGCATCGAAAATGTCACTTCTGTCGCAGCGCGCCGTACCGTGGCAGTATGAAAGTCTCCATAGAATTTCATTGCCTGGCAGCGGGGTGCAGTAAAAATTCCACAAAATTCTGCATCAGGAAGGGGGGTTATTATTATTATTATTTGTTAGAGATGGCCCGAACGGTTCGCATGCAAACTTGTTCGCACGAACAAAGCAGGTTTGCGTTCGCGTCGAAATGCAAACTTTATGCGAGTTCGACCCGCCCCCTATACTACTTCATTGGGCTAAACTTTGACCCTCTACATCACAGTCAGTAGACACATGGCAGCCAATCAGGCTGCACTCCCTCCTGGAGCCCCCCCCCTCCCCCCCTCACTTATATAAAGCAGCAGTGTTGGCCATTTTCTCACTCTGTGTGCTGCTGTACTAGTGAGAGAAGGGGAAAAGGGGTCTTGGGGTTAGGCGGCAGGAAGAAGGGGGGTTTAGGGTTAGGCATTAAAGGGGAAAGGATTCTGTGTGAGAGTTAGTGTTAGGTTTAGTTGTAGTAAAATGTGCCCTTTAATACCGTTATTTTACCAGATTTATTAGTCTCACAGAGATATTCATGAAAAAAACATTGCTATATGATATTTCGAAATTTCAGCTTCACCGCGTGCCCTTTTAATACCATGTTTTAAATATATTTTTTCTGCTGCTTGGCCAGCAGGTGGATTTCCTCAGTTGTTCCACCTCCCAGTCCGACAAGGCCTAGAGACAGCTGTCAGGGATGGGAATACCTTTGAGAATATTTGGGAATAGTTCCTCTGGGCTGCAATTGTGTTTCTAGAATGAGAAGCTTGGGATTTTTCCACAACCCGCTGCAGTAATCCGAGAGATGCTGTCGTCTTTCCTCACTCTATCCATACCCCCTCCCCTCCTCAAAAAAAAAAAGTAGTCAGCACTCTAAAGGCTCATACACACATCAGACCATAGTCTTTGGAAAATGAAAGATCACAGACCAATCTTACCACCCTTCATGTAGTATGAGAGCCATACCTTCACAGTCTTTTCTATGGAGCTGAACTCCCCATCAGCTAAAATTTTTGCAAGATGCTGCACACACAGATGCTGTACAGACACAAAAGATCAGTATCTGCAAAAGATCTGTTCCTGCCAAAGATCCGTTCCTGCAAATTGCATTCATAGTCTATGATATCTGCAGATCATCATACACACCGTGTTTAACCTCCTTGGCGGTAATCCCGAGCTGAGCTCGGGGTATGTCGCCGGAGGTCGCCGCTCAGGCCCTGCTGGGCCGATTTGCAATCTGAAAAAAGCAGCACACGCAGCCGGCACTTTGCCAGCCGCGTGTGCTGCCCGATCGCCGCCGCGTGCAGCGGCGAAAGAGGGTCCCCCCAGCCGCCCGAGCCCAGCGCAGCCGGAACAAACAGTTCCGGCCGGCGCTAGGGGCTGGATCGGGCGGCTCTGACGTCAGGACGTCGACTGACGTCCATGACGTCACTCCGCTCGTCGCCATGGCGACGAGGAAAGCGAAACAAGATAGGCCGCTCATTGCGGCCTATCTTGTTACTTTCGATTGCCGGAGGCGATCGAAAGTACGCTTCCGGAGCGCCCTCTAGTGGGCTTTCATGCAGCCAACTTTCAGTTGGCTGCATGAAATATTTTTTTTTTAATTTAAAAAAAACCCCATTTCAGCCTCCCTGGCAAAATAAATAAACCGCCAGGGAGGTTAACAGACATTCATCTGCAGATCAGACGATCATCTGCAGATCTGAAAATCCATCCTGGTGGATCTGATCTGCAGATGAATGTCTGTTAAACAAGGTGTGTATGATGATCTGCAGATATCATAGACTATGAATGCATTTTGCAGGAACAGATCTTTTGCAGATACTGATCTTTTGTGTCTGTACAGCATCTGTGTGTGCAGCATCTTGCAAAGATTTCTGTCTGATGGGGAGTTCAGCTCCATAGAACAGACTGTGTAGGTATAACTCTCATACTACATGAAGGGGGTAAAATTGGTCTGATATCTTTCATTTTCAAAAGACTATGCTCTGATGTGTGTATGTGGCCTATCTGCAAACAAGAAAATGGCTTCAAATTCTGGGATTAGAGATTTTTTTTCCCAAATAAAATAATTGTTTCAATAGTCAAAACATTTTCATGCAAAGACAGACAGTGCCAACCAAGCCGCTCTTACAAAACCGCTCTGTGCGGTACAGCGTGGGTATATTTCATTATTCCATCCATTATTCCATCACAGCGTTCCAATCCATCCCACAGGCATTGGTAGCTCTGGCCAAATTTGGGCAGAACTATTTTTTTGGAGGGGGAAGGGGGGGGGGGTGTAGTAGAATGATTTCTCTTCTGCAGATGATCCAGCTATCATGAATCATGCTAGTTAACCTCCTGAGCGATAATCCCGAGCTGAGCTCGGGGTATGTCGCGCAGGAGGATTTCTCAGGCCCCGCTGGGCCGATTTGCATAATTTTTTTTTGTTACACGCAGCTAGCACTTTGCTAGCTGCATGTAACTTCCAATCGCCGCCGCTCGCCGCCGATCCGCCGCTACCCGCCGTTCCGCGCAGCCCCCCCCCTCCCCAACCCCTTGCGCAGCCTGGCCAATCAGTGCCAGGCAGCGCTGAGGGGTGGATCGGAACTCCCTATGACGTCACGACGTCCATGACGTCGGTGACGTCATCCCGCCCCGTCGCCATGGCGACCAGGGAAGCCCAGCAGGAAATCTCGTTCTGAACGGGATTTCCTGCTTACTCTGATCGCCGAAGGCCCTGGGCTCGCTACATGATTTAAAAAATAAAAAAATGTAAAAAATAGTGCTGCGCCACCTCCTGGGCGATATAATTGTATCGCCCAGAGGGTTAAACATTAGTTTGCCTGACTGTTAACTCCTAGAAAGTTTAAAGTGGAACTCTCGCACAGGACAGAAGGAAAACACAGAGAAATACACCCTGTATATACTGTATTTAGAGAGTTAAGCCTGTCTAATTCCCCCTCATCTGTGACTAATCACAACTGTAATTTGATCTCTCAGCTGTGTCAGCTCAGGCATCGTCTCTCCTCTGCCTCGGCAGAGCAGCTAATTTGTAAACACAAGGGCCCATATGCAATTCACTTTTTCTCCTGAGTTTTCTCCTAGGCGATATTTTTACAACTGGTCGATTAAATGGTTTTTAAACCACCAACAAGCAAACAAACACTCACAATAACTTTGGCTGCACTTCTGGTACTTTTTTCATGGCAATTGCTGAAAAGTTATTTTAAATCGAAGATAAAAAATTATCTCCTAGAAGAAAACTCCAGAAAAAGTGAATTGCATATGGGCCACGATGTTAACAATATGTCTGCTTCCATGAAAGCAGGAAGTAGACACACTGCAGAATTATTGCAGGATTTGTATCAGCTGCAACACAGAAATGTTTTTCTTCAAAGGTTATTATGATGTTGCTTATCTTTTAGAGCAGAGAGGAAGTTCTGAGTTCAGGTCCGCTTTAAAGAGGCACTTAAGTCACCAAAAAAAAAAAAGAGTTTTACTTACCTGGGGCTTCCCTCAGCCCCCTGTAGCTGATCGGTGCCCTCGCCGTGTCTCTCCGATCCTGCCATCCCCGCCGGCGGCTACTTCCGGTTTCGCCGTCAGGAGCCGACAGGCTGGGAACGCGAGTGATTCTTCTTCGCGTTCCCAGTCACAATATCGCCCCCTATACTGCTATTGCGGCAAGGAAGGCTGCTATAGCAGCATAGAGGGAGCTATTGTGGCTGGGAACGTGAAGAATCACTCGCGTCCCCAGCCTGTCGGGTCCTGACGGAAAAACTTACATTTTAAGATTTACGCGACAGTTCCTCTTTAACCACTTAAGGACTGCAGTCATAAAACCCCTTAAGGACCAGAGCCTTTTTTTCCATTCGGACCACTGCAGCTTTCACGGTTTATTGCTCAGTCATACAACCTACCACCTAAATGAATTCTACCTCCTTTTCTTGTCACTAATACAGCTTTCTTTCGGTGCTATTTGATTGCTGCTGCGAGTTTTAGTTTTTATTATATTCATCAAAAAAGACATGAATTTTGTCAAAAAAATGACTTTTTTAACTTTCTGTGCTGACAGTTTTCAAATAAAGTAAAATTTCCTATACATTTGAGCGCGAAAGTTATTCTGCTACATGTCTTTGATAAAAAAAAACCCATTCAGTGTATATTTATTGGATTGGGTAAAAGTTATAGCGTTTACAAACTATGGTGCAAAAAGTGAATTTTCCCATTTTCAAGCATCTCTGACTTTTCTGCGCACCTGTCAGGTTTCATGAGGGGCTAAAATTCCAGGATAGTACAAATACCCCCCAAATGACCCCATTTTGGAAAGAAGACATCCCAAAGTATTCAGTGAGAGGCATGGTGAGTTCATAGAAGATTTTATTTTTTGTCACAAGTTAGCGGAAAATGACACTTTGTAACAAAAAAAAAAAAAAAAAAGTTTCCATTTCTTCTAACTTGCGACAAAAAAAAATGAAATCTGCCACGGACTCACTATGTTCCTCTCTGAATACCTTGAAGTGTCTACTTTCCAAAATGGGGTCATTTGTGGGGTGTGTTCACTGTCCTGGCATTTTGGGGGGTGCCTAATTGTAAGCACCCCTGTAAAGCCTAAAGATGCTCATTGGACTTTGGGCCCCTTAGCACAGTTAGGCTGCAAAAAAGTGCCACACATGTGGTATTGCCGTACTCAGGAGAAGTAGTATAATGTGTTTTGGGGTGTATTTTTACACATACCCATGCTGGGTGGGAGAAATATCTCCGTAAATGACAATTGTTTTCTTTTTTTAACACACAATTGTCAATTTATAGAGATATTTCTCCCACTCAGCATGGGTATGTGGAAAAATACACCCCAAAACACATTATACTACTTCTCCTGAGTACGGCGATACCACATGTGTGGCACTTTTTTGCACCCTAACTGCGCTAAGGGGCCCAAAGTCCAATGAGTACCTTTAGGATTTCACAGGTCATTTTGAGAAATTTCGTTTCAAGACTGCTCCTCACGGTTTAGGGCCCCTAAAATGCCAGGACAGTATAGGAATCCCACAAATTACCCCATTTTAGAAGGAAGACACCCCAAGGTATTCCATTAGGAGGATGGTGAGTTCATAGAAGATTTTTTTTTTTTGTCACAAGTTAGCGGAAATTGATTTTAATTGTTTTTTTTCACAAAGTGTCATTTTCTGCTAACTTGTGACAAAAATAAAATCTTCTATGAACTCACCATACTCCTAACGGAATACCTTGGGGTGTCTTCTTTCTAAAATGGGGTCATTTGTGGGGTTCCTATACTGCCCTGGCATTTTAGGGGCCCTAAACCGTGAGGAGTAGTCTTGAAACCAAATGTCGCAAAATGACCTGTGAAATCCTAAAGGTACTCATTGGACTTTGGGCCCCTTAGCGCACTTAGGGTGCAAGAAAGTGCCACACATGTGGTACCGCCGTACTCAGGAGAAGTAGTATAATGTGTTTTGGGGTGTATTTTTACACATACAGATGCTAGGTGGGAGAAATATCTCTGTAAATGACAATTATTTGATTTTTTTTACACACAATTGTCCATTTACAGAGAGATTTCTCCCACCCAGCATGGGTATGTATAAAAATACACCTCAAAACACATTATACTACTTCTTCTGAGTACGGCGATACCACATGTGTGACACTTTTTTGCAACCTAGGTGCGCTAAGGGGCCTAACGTCCTATTCACAGGTCATTTTGAGGCATTTGGATTCTAGACTACTCCTCACGGTTTAGGGCCCCTAAAATGCCAGGGCAGTATAGGAACCCCACAAGTGACCCCATTTTAGAATGAAGACACCCCAAGGTATTCCGTTAGGGGTATGGTGAGTTCATAGAAGATTTTTTTTTTGTCACAAGTTAGCGGAAAATGACACTTTGTGAAAAAAAAAACAATACATATCAATTTCCGCTAACTTGTGACAAAAAATAAAATCTTCTATGAACTCACCATACTCCTAACGGAATACCTTGGGGTGTCTTCTTTGTAGAATGGGGTCATTTGTGGGGTTCCAATACTGCCCTGGCATTTTAGGGGCCCTAAACCGTGAGTAGTCGTCTTGAACCCAAATGTCTCAAAATGACCTGTGAAATCCTAAAGGTACTCATTGGACTTTGGGCCCCTTAGCACAGTTAGGCTGCAAAAAAGTGTCACACATGTGGTATCGCCGTACTCAGAAGAAGTAGTATAATGGGTTTTGTGGTGTATTTTTACATATAACCATGCTGGGTGGGAGAAATATCTCTGTAAATGACACATTTTTGATTTTTTTTTACACACAATTGTCCATTTACAGAGAGATTTCTCCCACCCAGCATGGGTATGTGTAAAAATACACCACAAAACACATTATACTACTTCTCCTGAGTATGGCGATACTACATGTGTGACACTTTTTTGCAGCCTAGGTGCGCTAAGGGGCCCAACGTCCTATTCACAGGTCATTTTGAGGCATTTGTTTTCTAGACTACTCCCCACGGTTTAGGGCCCCTAAAATGCCAGGGCAGTATAGGAACCCCACAAGTGACCCCATTTTAGAAAGACGACACCCCAAGGTATTCCGTTAGGGGTATGGTGAGTTCATAGAAGATTTTATTTTTTGTCACAAGTTAGTGAAAAATGACACTTTGTGAAAAAAAACAATAAAAATCCAATTTCCGCTAACTTTTGACAAAAAATAAAATCTTCTATGAACTCATCATACACCTAACAGAATACCTTGGGGTGTCTTCTTTCTAAAATGGGGTCACTTGTGGGGTTCCTATACTGCCCTGGCATTTTACAGGCCCAAAACTGTGAGTAGTCTGGAAACCAAATTTCTCAAAATGACTGTTCAGGGGTATAAGCATCTGCAAATTTTGATGACAGGTGGTCTATGAGAGGGCAAATTTTGTGGAAACGGTCATAAGCAGGGTGGCCTCTTAGATGACAGGATGTATTGGGCCTGATCTGATGGATAGGAGTGCTAGGGGGGTGACAGGAGGTGATTGATGGGTGTCTCAGGGGGCGGTTAGAGGGGAAAATAGATGCAATCAATGCACTGGGGAGGTGATCGGAAGGGGGTCTGAGGGGGATCTGAGGGTTTGGCCGAGTGATCAGGAGCCCACACGGGGCAAATTAGGGCCTGATCTGATGGGTAGGTGTGCTAGGGGGTGACAGGAGGTGATTTATGGGTGTCTCAAGGTGTGATTAGAGGGGGGAAATAGATGCAAGCAATGCACTAGCGAGGTGATCAGGGCTGGGGTCTGAGGGCGTTCTGAGGTGTGGGCGGGTGATTGGGTGCCCGCAAGGGGCAGATTAGGGTCTAATCTGATGGGTAACAGTGACAGGTGGTGATAGGGGGTGATTGATGGGTAATTAGTGGGTGTTTAGAGGAGAGAAGAGATGTAAACACTGCACTTGGGAGGTGATCTGATGTCGGATCTGCGGGCGATCTATTGGTGTGGGTGGGTGATCAGATTGCCCGCAAGGGGCAGGTTAGGGGCTGATTGATGGGTGGCAGTGACAGGGGGTGATTGATGGGTGGCAGTGACAGGGGGTGATTGATGGGTGATTGACAGGTGATCAGTGGGTTATTACAGGGAATAACAGATGTAAATATTGCACTGGCGAATTGATAAGGGGGGGTCTGAGGGCAATCTGAGCGTGTGGGCGGGTGATTGGGTGCCCGCAAGGGGCAGATTAGGGTCTAATCTGATGGGTAACAGTGACAGGTGGTGATAGGGGGTGATTGATGGGTAATTAGTGGGTGTTTAGAGGAGAGAATAGATGTAAACGATGGATTTGGGAGGTGATCTGATGTCGGATCTGCGGGCGATCTATTGGTGTGGGTGGGTGATCAGATTGCCCGCAAAGGGCAGGTTAGGGGCTGATTGATGGGTGGAAGTGACAGGGGGTGATTGATGGGTGGCAGTGACAGGGGGTGATTGACAGGTGATCAGTGGGTTATTACAGGGAAGAACGGATGTAAATAATGCACTGGCGAATCGATAAGGGGGGGGGGGGTTGAGGGCAATCTGAGTGTGTGGGCGGGCGATTGGGTGCCCGCAAGGGTCTAATCTGATGGGTAACAGTGACAGGTGGTGATAGGGGGTGATTGATGGGTGATTGATGGGTAATTAGTGGGTGTTTAGAGGAGAGAATAGATGTAAACGATGGATTTGGGAGGTGATCTGATGTCGGATCTGCGGGCGATCTATTGGTGTGGGTGGGTGATCAGATTGCCCGCAAGGGGCAGGTTAGGGGCTGATTGATGGGTGGCAGTGACAGGGGGTGATTGATGGGTGGCAGTGACAGGGGGTGATTGACAGGTGATCAGTGGGTTATTACAGGGAAGAACGGATGTAAATAATGCACTGGCGAATCGATAAGGGGGGGGGGTTGAGGGCAATCTGAGTGTGTGGGCGGGCGATTGGGTGCCCGCAAGGGTCTAATCTGATGGGTAACAGTGACAGGTGGTGATAGGGGGTGATTGATGGGTGATTGATGGGTAATTAGTGGGTGTTTAGAGGAGAGAATAGATGTAAACGATGGATTTGGGAGGTGATCTGATGTCGGATCTGCGGGCGATCTATTGGTGTGGGTGGGTGATCAGATTGCCCGCAAGGGGCAGGTTAGGGGCTGATTGATGGGTGGCAGTGACAGGGGGTGATTGACGGGTGATTGACAGGTGATTGACAGGTGATTGACAGTTGATCAGGGGGGATAGATGCATACAGTACGCAGGGGGGGGGAGGGTCTGGGGGGGTCTGGGGAGAATCTGAGGGGTGGGGGGGTGATCAGGAGGGAGCAGGGGGCAGTTTAGGGACTAAAAAAAAAATAGCGTTGACAGATAGTGACAGGGAGTGATTGATGGGTGATTAGGGGGGTGATTGTGTGCAAATGGTGGTCTGGGGGGTGGGCAGGGGGGGGTCTGAGGGGTACTGTGGGCGATCAGGGGGCAGGGGGGGCAGATCAGTGTGTTTGGGTGCAGACTAGGGTGGCTGCAGCCTGCCCTGGTGGTCCCTCGGACACTGGGACCACCAGGGCAGGAGGCAGCCTGTATAATACACTTTGTATACATTACAAAGTGTATTATACACTTTGTAGCGGCGATCACGGGGTTAACAACCCGCCGGCGCTTCCGATTGGCCGGCGGGTTGACGTCGCGGGTGGGCGGAGCCTATTGCCGGTGGATGCGCGCGCATCCCAGCGCGCGATCCCCGGCCAGAGAGTGCCCCAGGACCTGACGCCAATCTGCGTTACGTGGTCCTGGGGCTGCCACTTTGCCGCCGCCAATATGAAGTAGGCGGTCGGCAAGTGGTTAAAGGGGAACTGTTGTCAAAATAAACAAAAGTTTGCTTTCCTAAAACAGAAAGCATTTGTGATAATTCAGGTTGGAGTGAGCTTGAGATATCTCCCACAATGCACCACTGCTGAATATATGCAAATTAACCATTGTACCCTTAGAAGCTAAACACACCTCCAGAACCGCTGGATTGCAATGATGTGTCAGCTTGTTAATTTGTACAGAACCATAATAATCCAACATGCATACAGACTGTTTCGGATTGTTTGATCCTCATCAGTGCATGGCATGGATTAATTTGGCTGTATGCAGTAGGGCTTGTAACACCGAGAGGTACAGACTAACCAGCAAGCTCATGGTGACCCAGAACTCATTGGAGTGTGTAAGGAACTACAATGGTCCTAAAAGCCCCCATAACACAGATTAAACAGCCTTTTTTTTGTTACAATATTCATTCATTTAGCCAATATTTTGAGATTTCAGCTTCACCCGCGCCCTTCTTTCCTCGCGCCCTTAGTAACGTATGCTTAGAGACAGCTGTCAGGGATGGGAATACCTCTGAGAATATTTGGGAATAGTTCCTCTGGGCTGCAGTTGTGTTTCTAGAATGAGAAGCTTGGGATTTCTCCACAACCCGCTGCAGTAATCCGAGAGATGCTGTCATCTTTCCTCACTCTATCCAAAACCAAAAAACAATATGTAGTCAGCATTTTGTATTAACTGCCAACAAGAAAATGGCTTCAAATTCTGGGATTAGAGATTTTTTTTTTCCAAATAAAATAATTGCTTCGAAAGTCAAAACGTTTTCATGCAAAGACAGGCAGTGCCAAGCCGCTCTTGCAAAACCGCTCTGTGCGGTACAGCTTGTGAGTCTATTCCATTATTCCATCCATTATTCCATCACAGCGTTCCAATCCATCCCACAGGCATTGACAGCTCTGGCCAAATTTGGGCAGAACCATTTTTTGGGGAGGAGGGAGGGGGTGTAGTAATATGATTTATCTTCTGCAGATGATCCATCATGAATCATGCTAGTTAACATTAGTTTGCCTGCCTGTTAACTCCTTCTAGAAAATGGACCTGAACTTTTGCACAGGACAGAAGGAAAACAGAGAAATGCACCCTGTATGTATTTAGAGAGTTTAGACTGTCTAATTCCCCCTCATCTGTGACTAATCACCACTGTAATTTGATCTCTCCGCTGTGTCAGTTCAGGAATCTCCACACAGATAAGACAGATTAAACTGTTTTTTTTTTCTTTTTTTACAATATTCATTTATACATTTAGCCAGTACTTACATTCTGGATACTTTGACAGTAATTATCCTGGTTCCAGCATCAGAAACACTTCCTATATCTGTACTGTATATTGCTGTAAAGTGACCTGTAGCCCCGGCCTCCCAGTGATTTTTATCCTAGGTGGTTAGCTATGTGGAATTCTCCTCCCAAAGCATTCTGGGAGGCCAGGCATTATTTTCACTGGCTTCAGAACTATCAGTAAACACACATTCCGCAGAGATGCCCCTGACAGGACTAAAAATTTTGCCACTTGTGATAAATGTCAGAATGTAAATCAGGGAGAGGAAAGATTTTGCAGTGGGCAAACACTGACTTAGGGCCTGTTTCCACTACACGCAGATTCTGCATGCAGAAAACTGACTCCAATGAATGCCTATGAGCCTGTTTCCACTGAACGCGATTTTTCTGATGCAGATTTCCCATATGCATTCATTGGAGTCAGTTTTCTGCATGCAGAATCTGCGTGTAGTGGAAACAGGCCCTAAATCATTTAAAAATGAATAATGTTAAAAAAAAATGTTATTCATTATGTTATTTCACTACAGTTGCTCTTGAGGCCGGGTGCACACAAAGCAGAAACGTGAGCGTTGCGGAAACCGCTGCATTTTTGCCGCATGAAAAAAAAAAGCATATAAAAAACGCATATGTGTTTTCTAATATGCAAAAACGCATCAAAAACGCACATAGTGAAAGTCAATGGAAACGCAATGGTATGCGTTTTCCATGCGAAAAAATGTATTGTGATGTATTTCCACTTCCTGTTGTTTTCCTAGTTATTTGCATAAAATTTGTATGTGCGCAAACGCATTAAAATGCACACAAAATGCTTGAAAAACGCATCTGTGGTAAAAAAAAAAAAAAACCACTAACCTCAAAAATGCAGTAAAACGCAGCAAAAACGCACACACAAAAAACGCACATGACTTAAAACGCGACCTTTCATGTTATTTTATGTGTGCACCCAGCCTAAGGCATTGTTTACATAAAAAAAACAAGCGTTTTGCGGTTTTGTGCGTGTTTTTATTTTAGCGCCTCCCAGCGCTTGCCTGCGCGCTGCATTTTTTTAATTCACTGCCTGACGCAAGTCAGGAAGTGAACTCCTTGACCTGGAAAATAATAAATACAATGTATTTATTCTTAAAATTGCAAACTTAAACGCCGCACAAAGCGATTTTGTGAGTGTTTAGCACTCTTCCTATACCTTCCATTAGACCAAAATCCTCCCCAAAAATGGTCCAGGCACCGCTTTGCGAAGCCCAAAGTGGATGAAACGCGCTGATATAAACCTTCTCATAGAGATTTATTGCACAGGCATTTTTGTGAGCGATTTTGAAAATCGCCTGTGCTTGAAAAGAGGCTGAAAAATGCCCCTAATGTGACTGAGCCCTCAAAGTCTGCATGTAAAGTGCGGGGTGTTTTCTGCTGCTCTGAAAAATTGACTTTTGCTAATTAATTCTTCATGGGATTCGTAGTCGAGTCGGATATGATTCAGAACTTTTCCTAAATATTTTCCCCTAAAATGTGTCCCTCTTTGGCATTTGAAGAACTTGGGAGATATGGCGGAAGGCTTTGGAAGATGAGGCCCTTTAAGTAGTATAGATGTGGGAATGTCACCCCTCCCCCATTCCCAAACTCTGCAGATCCCATCGGAGATTTGAGAGATGATGACAGGTGTCTGCGAGGGGCCGAGGGGAGGCAAATATTGACTTGTGGAGCTTCTGTGCGATCCCCTCCATGTGGCTGCCAGGTCTGTCTTTGAGATATTGGCTGCTGAAAGGAAAAATTCACATTCCTTCATACAATTGCTACAAACACAGATGGGGGCTGCAAAAAAAAAAGTCGTTTTGTAAATGAATGCTATAAAAAAAATGTTTACTGTTGCGCTTCTCTGCAGCCATGGAAACAGGCCTCTGTTTGGAGCACAGACTGCCCACAGACTCCTAGCTTGCTGCATGCAGGAGAAATCACATAGCTCATAACTATCCTCATATTGGAGGGCTAATCCTGACCTGATCTGTATACCTAAATGTATTTACATTTATTGCTAATATAAGACGTATATAATATAAAAGAAGAGTACAAATGAATTGTGATATCTCACTACTATTGAACCCAGTTGTTTTGTACGGGTTACATGTTACATGTAAGGGTTACATGCTACATGTACGGGTTACATGTTACATGTACGGGTTACATGCTACATGTACGGGTTACATGCTACATGTACGGGTTACATGCTACATGTACGGGTTACATGTACGGGTTACATGCTACATGTACGGGTTACATGTTACATGTACGGGTTACATGCTACATGTACGGGTTACATATTACATGTACGGGTTACATGCTACATGTACGGGTTATATATTACATGTACGGGTTACATGCTACATGTACGGGTTACATGCTACATGTACGGGTTACATGTTACATGTACGGGTTACATGTTACATGTACGGGTTACATGCTACATGTACGGGTTACATGCTACATGTACGGGTTACATGCTACATGTACGGGTTACATGTTACATGTACGGGTTACATATTACATGTACGGGTTACATGCTACATGTACGGGTTACATATTACATGTACGGGTTACATGCTACATGTACGGGTTACATGTTACATGTACGGGTTACATATTACATGTACGGGTTACATGCTACATGTACGGGTTACATATTACATGTATGGGTTACATGCTACATGTACGGGTTACATGCTACATGTACGGGTTACATGTTACATGTATGGGTTACATGCTACATGTACGGGTTACATGCTACATGTACGGGTTACATATTACATGTACGGGTTACATGCTACATGTACGGGTTACATGCTACATGTACGGGTTACATGTTACATGTATGGGTTACATTTTACATGTATGGGTTACATTTTACATGTATGGATTACATGTTGGGATGCTCATTCAAATTCTGCGGAATCGAATATCTGCATTTCGGAAATCGTTATTCCACAGAAATCCAATTTACCGCAACTTGGTGATTTTAGCCAAATCACAGAACTCGGAAGCATTCGAAACCAATCTATCCTCATATTGGAGGGCTAATCCTGACCTGATCTGTATACCTAAATGTATTTACATTTATTGCTAATATAAGACGTATATAATATAAAAGAAGAGTACAAATGAATTGTGATATCTCACTACTATTGAACCCAGTTGTTTTGTACGGGTTACATGTTACATGTAAGGGTTACATGCTACATGTACGGGTTACATGTTACATGTACGGGTTACATGCTACATGTACGGGTTACATGCTACATGTACGGGTTACATGTTACATGTACGGGTTACATGCTACATGTACGGGTTACATATTACATGTACGGGTTACATGCTACATGTACGGGTTACATGTTACATGTACGGGTTACATATTACATGTACGGGTTACATGCTACATGTACGGGTTACATATTACATGTACGGGTTACATGCTACATGTACGGGTTACATGCTACATGTACGGGTTACATGCTACATGTACGGGTTACATGTTACATGTATGGGTTACATGCTACATGTACGGGTTACATGCTACATGTACGGATTACATGTTACATGTACGGGTTACATGCTACATGTACGGGTTACATGTTACATGTACGGGTTACATGTTACATGTATGGGTTACATGCTACATGTACGGGTTACATTTTACATGTACGGGTTACATGTTACATGTACGGGTTACATGTTACATGTACGGGTTACATGTTACATGTACGGGTTACATGCTACATGTACGGGTTACATGTTACATGTACAGGTTACATGTTACATGTACGGGTTACATGTTACATGTACGGGTTACATGTTACATGTATGGGTTACATGTTACATGTATGGGTTACATGCTACATGTATGGGTTACATTTTACATGTATGGGTTACACGTTACATGTATGGGTTACACGTTACATGTATGGGTTACATGTTACATGTATGGGTTACATGTTACATGTATGGGTTACATGCTACATGTATGGGTTACATTTTACATGTATGGGTTACATGTTACATGTATGGGTTACATGTTGGGATGCTCATTCAAATTCTGCGGAATCGAATATCTGCATTTCGGAAATCGTTATTCCACAGAAATCCAATTTACCGCAACTTGGTGATTTTAGCCAAATCACAGAACTCGGAAGCATTCGAAACCAATCAGAGAATGCTGATTTTTTTTTTCTGCAAGATCGGAGTACCGCAGCACTTTTAGACCAATCATAAGATTCTCATTTTTTAATTTTTTTATTTATTTTTTGCCATTTTTTCATTCTCTGCTGCAAAAAAAAAGACAAATAAAATACTCTTGGAAATTGAAAAATTGCAAAATCAGAAAAACGGAAAGCGGAAAGTGCCATTGGTGGAGATTGGAATCTCCAGGGAATCAGAAATGGGCACTACTGACCATCCCTAGGGACCACTCTCCAGCGGTACACGTGGGCGGTTGTGATCCGCAGAGTCCTGACAAGTATCGCAGCACCTTCTGCAGCTCTGGGATCCTTCAAAAGTAAAACGCTAGACGGTTTGCGGACTACAGATGCGTCATCATCATTAGTCACAACTCGGTTCGGAGCCGCATGCGAGTCCATCTGCTGAGCAGCTTATTATTCACGCCGCAGATCAGGCAGGCAGCAATGAGTCACCCCCAAAGTCTCAGATTCCACATATCTGATGTCAGGGAGGCCAAGAATGAGAAAACATCTATCAGCTAAGAATCACAACTGCAAGCAATTTACAGGGAACGCCTCGAAGATCATTCCTGCATTCATGATAATGATGCAAAATGTATTTTCAGCTTAGCCTGAGATTTCAGCTGTATCTTTGCTCACCCATAGAAGCCCAAGTAGTTTAACAAGCTGCTTTGCACTGATATGACTGTAATAAGGGTCAGATTTCTGCAAAGGGCACACAGGCTCGGGCCTTGGGCGGCTACTGTCTAGGGGGGTGGTAGGATATGGAGGAAGAATTCATGTATAGGAAGATGAGGCTGCCAATGGGGAGTACCTCTCTAGTCCGTACTGAACTCTGCTGCCCGCATCATCCACCTCTCCTCCCACTCCTCTGATGCTGCCCCTCTCTGCCAATCTCACCATTGGTTACCAATTACCCAAAGCATCCAGTTCAAACATCTCACCGTATCATACAAAGCTCTACGTACGTTGTCACCTCCTTACGTTTCCTCATTTATCTCCCAATCCCACTCAGAGCCTTCGCTCCTCCCAGGAGATCCTCTTGTCCTCTAGCTTAGTCACCTCCTCTTACTCCCGAAATCAGGACTTCTCAAAAGCAGCACCTCTCCTTTGGAACGATCTCCCCCAGCCCATCTAATGCAAGTCAATGGCACCGCATTTGACGTACATTGTTGTGCAAATTTTTTTGGTAATTTAATTATTTACTTTATTTTCCGGTCCGGTTTCTCTGCGTTTTTTAATCATGCTGCACGTGTGAACTGCATTTAATCTAAGACGTATATAATATAAAAGAAGAGTACAAATGAATTGTGATATCTCACTACGATTGAACCCAGTTGTTTTGTACGGGTTACATGCTACATGTACGGGTTACATGCTACATGTACGGGTTACATGTTACATGTACGGGTTACATATTACATGTACGGGTTACATGCTACATGTACGGGTTACATATTACATGTACGGGTTACATGCTACATGTACGGGTTACATGTTACATGTACGGGTTACATATTACATGTACGGGTTACATGCTACATGTACGGGTTACATATTACATGTACGGGTTACATTCTACATGTACGGGTTACATGCTACATGTACGGGTTACATGTTACATGTATGGGTTACATGCTACATGTACGGGTTACATGCTACATGTACGGGTTACATGTTACATGTACGGGTTACATGCTACATGTACGGGTTACATGCTACATGTACGGGTTACATGTTACATGTATGGGTTACATTTTACATGTATGGGTTACATTTTACATGTATGGATTACATGTTGGGATGCTCATTCAAATTCTGCGGAATCGAATATCTGCATTTCGGAAATCGTTATTCCACAGAAATCCAATTTACCGCAACTTGGTGATTTTAGCCAAATCACAGAACTCGGAAGCATTCGAAACCAATCAGAGAATGCTGATTTTTTTTTTCTGCAAGATCGGAGTACCGCAGCACTTTTAGACCAATCATAAGATTCTCATTTTTTAATTTTTTTATTTATTTTTTGCCATTTTTTCATTCTCTGCTGCAAAAAAAAAGACAAATAAAATACTCTTGGAAATTGAAAAATTGCAAAATCAGAAAAACGGAAAGTGGAAAGTGCCATTGGTGGAGATTGGAATCTCCAGGGAATCAGAAATGGGCACTACTGACCATCCCTAGGGACCACTCTCCAGCGGTACACGTGGGCGGTTGTGATCCGCAGAGTCCTGACAAGTATCGCAGCACCTTCTGCAGCTCTGGGATCCTTCAAAAGTAAAACGCTAGACGGTTTGCGGACTACAGATGCGTCATCATCATTAGTCACAACTCGGTTCGGAGCCGCATGCGAGTCCATCTGCTGAGCAGCTTATTATTCACGCCGCAGATCAGGCAGGCAGCAATGAGTCACCCCCAAAGTCTCAGATTCCACATATCTGATGTCAGGGAGGCCAAGAATGAGAAAACATCTATCAGCTAAGAATCACAACTGCAAGCAATTTACAGGGAACGCCTCGAAGATCATTCCTGCATTCATGATAATGATGCAAAATGTATTTTCAGCTTAGCCTGAGATTTCAGCTGTATCTTTGCTCACCCATAGAAGCCCAAGTAGTTTAACAAGCTGCTTTGCACTGATATGACTGTAATAAGGGTCAGATTTCTGCAAAGGGCACACAGGCTCGGGCCTTGGGCGGCTACTGTCTAGGGGGGTGGTAGGATATGGAGGAAGAATTCATGTATAGGAAGATGAGGCTGCCAATGGGGAGTACCTCTCTAGTCCGTACTGAACTCTGCTGCCCGCATCATCCACCTCTCCTCCCACTCCTCTGATGCTGCCCCTCTCTGCCAATCTCACCATTGGTTACCAATTACCCAAAGCATCCAGTTCAAACATCTCACCGTATCATACAAAGCTCTACGTACGTTGTCACCTCCTTACGTTTCCTCATTTATCTCCCAATCCCACTCAGAGCCTTCGCTCCTCCCAGGAGATCCTCTTGTCCTCTAGCTTAGTCACCTCCTCTTACTCCCGAAATCAGGACTTCTCAAAAGCAGCACCTCTCCTTTGGAACGATCTCCCCCAGCCCATCTAATGCAAGTCAATGGCACCGCATTTGACGTACATTGTTGTGCAAATTTTTTTGGTAATTTAATTATTTACTTTATTTTCCGGTCCGGTTTCTCTGCGTTTTTTAATCATGCTGCACGTGTGAACTGCATTTAATCTAAGTCAGTGTAAATGCACAGAAATTTCATTTTTGTTTGCAAAAAAAAAAAAAAACTGCATGCAATTTATAAGTTACTTACATACAATTTCATGTAAATTGACTACATTGGTATGCAGGAGTAATCACAACCTGACCAAGGCAGAGGCGAGAGAGGCTCCAACCTCCGGGCGCAGTGTAGTAGGGGGCGCACAACTCACTCAGCTATCATTCCCCTATTGTGTTTGAAGCAGAGATAAATAAGAAAAGGGATACATGGCAGTGACTACAAGCCAGATAACTAACAGTCTAGTAGCAATCAGTGTGTGACGGATGGGGTGGGATGGATGGAGGGGCGCACTTTGGTGTCTCAGCCTTGGGTACTGGAGGACCTTGTCCCAGCTCTGCAACCTGAGGGCCAGTGCACACCAACAATCGCTAGCGTAATCCCAAATGCTAAGTGTTTTTAGAAGTGATTTTTCTAAGCGATTCCAGGCATGTGCCTAGTAATTTTCTAGTTATGCCTAGCGATTTTTGGAGCATTTGGGCTTGGAGATTTTTTATTTTTTGTGCAGCTTTTGCAAAATGGAAAATCGCTCTGCTATAGCATTTTTAGAGCGGTTTTCCACTTTTCCTATACTTAACATTTAGGCTGAATCGCCTCAAAATCACATCGCTCTGGTGTGATCCATTCCATTCAAATACACTAGCCAAGGGCTTTTCTAAGCGCTAGCGTTTTTAAAGGCGCTCAGAAGCGCTCTTGGTATGCATCAGCCCTGAATCTCTGACCATAACCCACTTAGCTTCTCTCTCTCCTCCTCTTTTCCTACCACCCTGGCACAAACACGCTCACATATTCACAGAAACTATCGCAATCTAGACATGCAATCTGTCTCTGATGCCCTGGCACCTCTCCTCACACAATCCTTCACTGACCCAGACTCGGCTGCTATACACTACAACAGCTCCATTACAAAAGTCATGGATGACTTCGCCCCCCTCGTCAATGCCCGCCCTCACCGTGTCTGTCGCCAACCCTGGATGACCAAAACCACTAAACAGTTAAAAAGATGCTCTAGAGTAGCTGAACGGCGTTGGAGCAAAAGTAAAACAAGTGAGGACTTCATCTCATATAAAATTGCCTTGAACAACTTCAGAAATGCACTCTCTGTGGCAAAAAAGTCCTATTTTTCTTCCCTAATATCCGCCCATTTACACAATCCAAAACGCTTGTTCAGCACCTTCAACTCCGTTCTCCATCCCCCTCCTCCTCCTCCTTCATCTTGCTTATCAGCTGAAGAATTTGCAACATACTTCACTGATAAAATTGACAAAATCAGAAGTGAATTCTCCACGCAGCCCTCAAATCCCACCTCCACACCTCTCATTGACTGTAATCTAACTGCCTTCTCTCCACTCTCTGAACACTCTCTCTCCTCTGTAATTGCCAAAGCTAATCTAACCACTTGTTCTTTGGATCCTATTCCCTCCCATTTCATTCCGCAGCTATCCTCATCTCTCTTTCCTGCACTAACAACGCTATTTAACCTGTCCCTCTCTACTGGCATCTTTCCGTCCCCACTCAAAAAAGCTGTTGTGACACCACTACTTAAAAAACCTTCTCTAGATCCTACCACACTTGCCAACTACCGCCCAGTGTCACTTCTCCCATTTGCATCCAAACTACTTGAACGCCATATACATGCAGAATTAAGCCATTATTTATCTGCTAACTCCCTACTTGATCAGTTCCAGTCTGGCTTTCGCTCTAACCACTCCACGGAAATAGCCCTTACTAAAGTGGCCAATGACCTTCTTACAGCTAAATCCAAAGCAGGGGCGTAGGGCCTGTGGTCGCAACGGTCGCCTCGGCGACCGGGCCCGTCTCCTGAAGAGGCGGGGGAGGGGCCCGGGGGGCCCATGTCCGTTTGGACTCGGAGATCCCTGCGTGCGTTATTGGGAGGGGGGAGCTGCAGCCGTGCGGAGGGCAGCCCGACCTCTCCCCGGGCCCCCCCCCCTCAGATGCAGAGTGCGCGGCGCACGGAAGCGCTGTAGGCAGAACTCACCTGCCTGCGTTCCAAGCGCCGCTGGTCTCCACTCGCTCTGCATAGATCTGCTGTTACACACTGCTTCCGGCTAAACAGGAAGCAGTGTGTAACAACATCTATACAGAGCGGGAGGAGACCAGCAGCGCAGGGACGGAGGTGAGTTCCGCCTACAGCGCTTCCGTGCGCTGCGCACTCTGCATCTGAGGGGGAGAGGAAGGGAGGGAGAGGGCAGCTAGCGACCTACCTACCTACCTAACCTACCCTGGGGGGCCAGCTACCTACCTAACCTATCCTGGGGGGCCAGCTACCTACCTAACCTATCCTGGGGGGCCAGCTACCTACCTAACCTACCCTGGGGGGCCAGCTACCTACCTAACCTATCCTGGGGGGCCAGCTACCTACCTAACCTATCCTGGGGGGCCAGCTACCTACCTAACCTATCCTGGGGGGCCAGCTACCTACCTAACCTATCCTGGGGGGCCAGCTACCTACCTAACCTATCCTGGGGGGCCAGCTACCTACCTAACCTATCCTGGGGGCCAGCTACCTACCTAACCTATCCTGGGGGGCCAGCTACCTACCTAACCTATCCTGGGGGGCCAGCTACCTACCTAACCTATCCTGGGGGGCCAGCTACCTACCTAACCTATCCTGGGGGGCCAGCTACCTACCTAACCTATCCTGGGGGGCCAGCTACCTACCTAACCTATCCTGAGGGCCAGCTACCTACCTAACCTATCCTGGGGGCCAGCTACCTACCTAACCTATCCTGGGGGGCCAGCTACCTACCTAACCTATCCTGGGGGGCCAGCTACCTACCTAACCTATCCTGGGGGGCCAGCTACCTACCTAACCTATCCTGGGGGCCAGCTACCTACCTAACCTATCCTGGGGGGCCAGCTACCTACCTAACCTATCCTGGGGGGCCAGCTACCTACCTAACCTATCCTGGGGGGCCAGCTACCTACCTAACCTATCCTGGGGGCCAGCTACCTACCTAAACTATCCTGGGGGGCCAGCTACCTACCTAACCTATCCTGGGGGGCCAGCTACCTACCTAACCTATCCTGGGGGGCCAGCTACCTACCTAACCTATCCTGGGGGGCCAGCTACCTACCTAACCTATCCTGGGGGGCAGCTACCTACCTAACCTATCCTGGGGGGCCAGCTACCTACCTAACCTATCCTGGGGGGCCAGCTACCTACCTAACCTATCCTGGGGGGCCAGCTACCTACCTAACCTATCCTGGGGGGCCAGCTACCTACCTAACCTATCCTGGGGGCCAGCTACCTACCTAACCTATCCTGGGGGCCAGCTACCTACCTAACCTATCCTGGGGGGCCAGCTACCTACCTAACCTATCCTGGGGGGCCAGCTACCTACCTAACCTATCCTGGGGGGCCAGCTACCTACCTAACCTATCCTGGGGGGCCAGCTACCTACCTAACCTATCCTGGGGGGCCAGCTACCTACCTAACCTATCCTGGGGGGCCAGCTACCTACCTAACCTATCCTGGGGGGCAGCTACCTACCTAAGCTATCCTGGGGGGGCAGCTACCTAACCTATCCTGGGGGGGCAGCTACCTAACCTATCCTGGGGGGGCAGCTACCTACTTAACCTATCCTGGGGGGCCAGCTACCTACCTAACCTATCCTGGGGGGGCCAGCTACCTACCTAACCTATCCTGGGGGGCCAGCTACCTACCTAACCTATCCTGGGGGGCAGCTACCTACTCTAACCTATCCGGGGGGCAGCTACCTACTCTAACCTATCCTGGGGGAAAGCTACCTAATCTATCCTGGGGGGCAGCTACCTAACCTATCCTGGGGGGCACCTACCTCATCTAACCTATACTGGGGGGCAGCTACCTATCTAACCTGGGGGCACTTAATTGTCTAACCTGTATTCGGGGCACCTAGCTAGCCTATACAGGTGGCAACTATACTGGCTACCTATATTGGAGGCACCTACCTAACTAACCTATACTGGGGGCACCTACCTATCTAACCTATGCTGGGGGCAACTATTCTGGCTACCTATATTAGAGGCACCCACCTAGCTAACCTGTACTGGCGGCGCCTGCCTATCTAACCTATACTGGGGGCAACTATACTGGCTACCTATGCTGGAGGCACCTACCTGGCTAACCTATACCGGGGGCAACTATACTGGCGTACCTATGCCTGGCTACCTATACTGGGGGGACCTATAGCTGGCTATAGGGATTCGGATATGTGTGTGCGTCGGGTGTTGCCGGGGGAGGGGGGGCTGTTGTTGCCGTGGGGGGGGGGGCCACATCCAGATTCCGCATCGGGGCCCAGAGGTTTGTAGCTACGCCACTGATCCAAAGGTCAATTTTCCATACTCATCCTTCTTGACCTGTCATCAGCATTTGATACTGTCGACCACACCTTACTCCTACAAATACTTTCAAATGTCGGAATAAAGGGCCTTACTCTCACATGGTTATCTTCCTACCTCTCTGGAAGGTCCTTCACAGTCTCCTACTCAGATCAGATCTCTTCTCCTCATGCTTTGTCTGTCGGGGTTCCCCAAGGCTCTGTCCTTGGTCCTCTCCTCTTTTCCATCTACATGGATGGTCTTGATGATTTAATCAAGTCATTCGGGTTTCAATACCACCTCTATGCAGACGATACACAACTGTACCTCTCTGCCCCAGACCTTAACTCCCTCCTTAAACGTGTTCCTGACTGCTTGTCTGCTATATCCTCCGTCATGTCCTCTCGCTTCCTAAAACTTAATATGAGTAAAACGGAACTAATAATTTTTCCACCGTCTCTCTCCACCTCCCTGCCTGAAGTAACAATAAATGTTAATAACACTCCCATAACTTCAGTTCCCAAAGCTCGGTGCTTGGGGGTGATATTCGACTCATCTCTCTCTTTTATTCCTCATGTTCACTCCATAACCAGCTCCTGCCATCTCCAACTCAAAAACATATCTCGCATCCGTCCTTTTCTCACTCAAGACACAACCAAAATGTTAATACATGCTCTTATAATTTCTCGTCTGGACTACTGCAACATACTACTCTGTGGACTACCTTCTAACAAACTGGCCCCGCTCCAGTCGCTACTGAACTCAGCTGCTCGTCTCATTCATCTTTCTTCTCGATCTTTCTCTGCCGACCCTCTTTGTCAAGCTCTTCACTGGCTGCCAATTAACCAGAGGATCCAGTTCAAACTCCTAACCCTAACCTGCAAAGCTCTCCACAATCTCTCCCCCCGGTACATATCCTCATTAATCTCCAGATACAAACCCAATCGCAATCTCAGATCGGCACATGATCTTCTGTTGTCCTCCTCTAGAATCAACTCCTCACATTCACGTTTACAAGACTTCGCACGCGCTTCACCCCTCCTCTGGAATGCCCTCCTACAACACATCCGTCACTCGCCAACCTTTGTTGCCTTTAAACGCTCTCTAAAAACACACTTGTTCCGACAAGCATATGCGCTACCTTAGGCCACTTCCCTTTGTACTAAGACCAAATTGCACTCATACTAGGTATCCTAAAACACACAGCCTCTATATATTTGCTGCATACTAACCCTCCTCCTGCCCACCCCCCCACCCCCCCCATTTCCTTTAGATTGTAAGCTCGCAAGGGCAGGGTTCTCTCCCCCTTTTGTGTCTTGATAACCATTATACATTTTATTCATAATGTTAATTTTATCACTGACATTACCAATTCTATAATTTGTATTTTGTATCATTCTTTGTATTTTGTCACTAATTATGTATCTTGTATATTGGTGTACACCATTGTCTGTATTATTATGTACCCCATGTTTGTTTCTTACTTTGTACAGCGCCATGGAATATGTTGGCGCTTTATAAATCAATAATAATAATAATCTGCTCTGGGAGGAGAATTCCACATAGCTAATCAGCCTAGGCGGTGACATCACTGGGAGGGCGGGCCTACATACCAATACACAGCAATATATAGGTATAGGAAGTGTTTCTGATGCTGAAACCAGGACGATTACCGTAAAAGTGGGTATCCAGAATAATTGACTGCAGGGCCTCTTTGCTGTTAAACCAGCCAGGGGAAGTGACCTGTTGTTTCTCATAGAACTGTTGTTACACAGTTGCAGTGAAAAGCCACGCCTGCACAAGTGTTCTGAAATGATGGGATGTGTGGTGTAACCCATTGTGCTATTACATTTTTTAGGTTCCATGATAAAGTGAGGGAATTCCACGAAAAGGCTCATGCTCCAGTGTCAGATCCTATCTCTGCCTACACCTTGCTGAAGCGGCTGCAGTCTGAATGGATGAACGTGGTGAGCAGTCTGGAGGCCAGCGACAACATCAGAGGTGAGGAGGAGAGGCCAGGCTTCTACCGGAGGGTTCACAGTGGCCATATGATTTGGACATTACAGGCAGTGATGAGCACCAGGTGAAGTCCAAGTGGGTTTCATTTGGATTTCATCCGGATAATTAGTGCACCTGAGTGTGTGTGTGTGTCAGGGGCGTTAAACTTACCCAGAAGCCGTCTTCTTTAACGTGTCCCACGCTGCGTTTTAAGCCACGTCATGTGACTACTACGCTTCCTCCTTCTGGTTTGTAGGAGGAAACGTTGTAGTCACGTGACGCGGCTTGGAATGCAGTGTGGGACAGGTTAAAGAAGACGGCTTCTGGGTAAGTTTAAAGCGTACGTTAAAAAGGGGCGCTGGGAAAAAAGGGCGCGGGGTTTTAAACGATAAGCATGGATAACGTTAAAAAATGTATTGTACTGTATTTCGTTTAAAATTAATGTTTTATAAAGTTATAAATCATTAAATAATGTGCATTAAATCGGCAATTGTAAAAACGTTAATCTTTCGTTTAAATAGTGAAACGTATAATAACGTTTAAAAAAAAATTACTAAGTAACCCTCCCTGTACCTACCCCTAACCCCTAGACCCCCCTGTTGATGCCTAAACCTAAGACCCCCCCTGTTGGTGCCTAAGTAACCCTCCCTGTACCTACCCCTAACCCCTAGACCCCCCTGTTAGTGCCTAAACCTAAGACCCCCCTGTTGGTGCCTAAACCTAAGACCCCCTGTTGGTGCCTAAACCTAAGACCCCCCTGTTGGTGCCTAAACCTAAGACCCCCTGTTGGTGCCTAAACCTAAGACCCCCCTGTTGGTGCCTAAACCTAAGACCCCCTGTTGGTGCCTAAACCTAAGACCCCCCTGGTGGTGCCTAAACCTAAGACCCCCCTGTTGGTGCCTAAACCTAAGACCCCCCTGTTGGTGCCTAAACCTAAGACCCCCCTGTTGGTGCCTAAACCTAAGACCCCCCTGTTGGTGCCTAAACCTAAGACCCCCCTGTGATAAGCATTAATAACGTTTCAAAAACATATTGTGCGGTTTTTTTCGTTTAAAAATAATGTAAAAAAAAAATTTGTACTGTTTTTCGTTTAAAAATAATGTTTGAAAAAAATATTGTACTGTTTTTCGTTTAAAAATAATATTAAAAAATGTATAAATCATTAAATAATGTGTAATCATGAGAAGCAGTAATAAAACATTAAGTCTCCGGGCGCCGCTTTTAAAACGTTATTTTTCTCCGGCGCCCTTTTTTCCTATCAGGCGCCCATTAAACAATATTTATTATGGGAGTGAATGGCCCCGATTTGTCCACTAGCCTCCTGCGCCCTTTTTTACTGTTACCAAGTTTAACCCCCCTGACACACACTCAGGCACACTAATTATTACAATGAAATCCAAATGAAACCCACTTGGATTTCATCCGGTATTTGATCCGGAGAGCATCACTAATTACAGGGGGAGGTCATACTCTATATGGCCAAAGCTAGGGAAATATGATTTTCAAGGGGGGGATTTCTGAAAGGTCTCTTTTGCTAAGCTGTACGCTACTGTGCATGTGCAGTATTTGCCTAAAAAATACACATTATATGCAGTGTGTGCCTACAAAGTACACATGATTCTCCGCTTAGTATAGGTTGCTAGTTGCCAGTGTCCAGTGTCGGACTGGGAGGTGAAAAGGCTGAGGAAATCCACCTGCTGGCCAAGCAGCAGTAACCCTGTGTTATCACTCCTAATAGAAACCTGCAGCAAGTCTTTACTATGAGCAGCAACACCTGATTACTGCTGCTTGGCCAGCAAGTGGATTTCCTCAGCTTCACCATCTCCCAGTCCAACACTGCCAGTGTCTCTGCTGTCAGTGTCACATGCTGCCACCAGGCAGTGCTGATCTCTGTGTTGTCAGTGTCACATGCTGCCACCAGGTAGTGCTGCTGACCTCTGTATTGTCTTTCCAGGCAGTGCTGATCTCTGTGTTGTCTTTCCAGGCAGTGCTGATCTCTGTGTTGTCTTTCCAGGCAGTGCTGATCTCTGTGTTGTCTTTCCAGGCAGTGCTGATCTCTGTGTTGTCAGTGTCACATGCTGTCACCAGGCAGTGCTGATCTCTGTGTTGTCAGTGTCACATGCTGCCACCAGGCAGTGCTGATCCCTCTGTTGTCTTTCCAGCCTTGAAGGACGGCTATGACAAGGTGGAGAAGCACCTGCCCATATTTGAAGACGTGGAAGGGGCAGCCAAGGCTCTGATGAGGCTGCAGGATGTCTATTCCCTGAACGTGAAGGATCTGGCCAGAGGCGTCTTCCAGAGCGGACCCCGGTCTCACCGCAGCTTCCAATACAGGCCAAACCAGGGCTGTGCCATGTCAGCTGACGACTGCTTCCATATAGGCAAGGTGATCAGAATGGATGGATGAAGTGGGATTTGGGATAACTGGCTCCATGTTGAATTGTCATCTCTTTATCCAGAGCAGGCAATTTGGGCGCTCACTATCGGTGTAAATTTTGGCATCACCATAGGCTCCCATTGAAATAGCGGTAATGAGAGAAAATGTGGGCGCCCCATATAAATAGCGAGAGCCCTTATTAGCCCTCAATGCTGCTATTTCAATATGCAGTACCTGAAACATTATGATTTCTGGAGTGGCTATTGGCGGTGGAGGGGTGGCGATTGGTGGTTTGGCGGTCAAGGCTAGGAGTTTGGCTGGTGGTTAGGCATCAGGTAGGGTGTTTGAGGGGGAGTGGTCAGGCTCAGATGTCAATAAGGATATTTGTGCGGGGGAGGGGTTGGTTAGGTGTCAGGAAAGGTATTTGTGCGGGGGGGAGGGTTAGGTGTCAGGTAGGGTGTTTGTGGGGGTGGTGGTTAGGTTTCGGGGGGAGTGTTCTGTGTGGGAGTAGGGTTAGGTTTAGCTATAGTAAAATATTGTGAAAAATACCAATATTTTATATTATTTCTTTACACTTTAATTGTAGAATATCTGTAAACTTACAGATATTCTACTATTGGCTTTCTTTGGCGCTCAAATTTCCGCGCGCCCTTTTATTACGTACGCCTCTTTACCCATCCCCCGCATGTAGTGGACAGTTATCCCTCTACCCTCCCTTAACCCCGCACATACTGGCCATTCACTTCTGTAACCAGCACCATACACACATATCCCGGGCACATATTGGCCTGTCTTTTCCTTCCCTCTTATCACTACCACCTTTGTCCTCACATACCATAAAGAAATTTAATCTTCGGGTCATGTGACCTCTCCACCTGTCTGAACAATGATTTAAGGGAACCTGAAGTAGTAAAAAAAAAAAAAAAGAGTTTCACTTACCTGGTGCTTCCGCCAGCCCCCTGCAGCCGCCCTGTGCCTACACCGGTCCTCAACGATCCTCCGACCCCTGCCATGGCGCAGTTTCGGTATCGCAGATTTGCAAGTCAACGGCCACTGCGTCCTCGTTCACACTCCCGGTACCTGCGCCTGTCCTATTCAGATGCAGTAGGAGAACATTTTTACTGTGCCTGTGCAGGACGATCTCGGTGACGGGAGCGCTAACGAGGATGCGCGCGGCTAGGGCCGTGCAGGAGCAGTAGACGGCGATTGGAGAAAGCGAAACTGAGCCACAGCAGGAGGATTGTTGAGGACCGGCGTGGGCACAGCAGGGCGGCTGCAGGGGGCTGACAGAAGCACCAGGTAAGTGAATATTTTTTTTTTTTTTTTTTTTTTTACTATATTCAGGTTCCCTTTAAAACGACATCATTGCATCATCTCTGATTGGCGCTGCTTCAGCTTCTCCCCCGCTCAACAATCCCCTGTGTGCATCCCAGAGACCCCAATCTTACACTCTAATCATAGTGCCCTTGTCGTGGTGACACTCGATGAAACACCAACTCTCAGCGCAGTTCTGGACAGTACGCCTAGCATAAATCATTGTGGTATCTGAGGTGTGACGGGAGTACTGAGGGGGGGCAGTGGCGTAACTAAGGAGCTTGGGGCCCTGGTGTAAGTTTTACATTCTACTAATGCAGTATCAAAGAGGGGTAATCAGAGTAAGGTAACAGTTTGTTAAAAAAAAAATAATGAAAATAATGTAATAAAAAAGTACTTCATTTTTACAATAATTATGCATAAACTAGTGACCTTAGCCCATTTAAAAACGGGCTAGGTCTGTCACCGCGCGCTTGCCGTGCACATGCGCACACCTGCCTGCCGCACGAGTGCACTCGCCTACACTCGCGCCCGCCCCTTCCTCCCCTTCATTGTCTCTGCGTCCCTCCCTGCAGATGCGCAGTACAACAAAACACACACACAGGGACATGGGATGCAGAGACACTTGGGTTTTATAGAGGATAATTTAGTCAGTGTTTGCTCATTGTAAAAGCTTTCCTTTCCCTGATTTACATTCTGACATTTATCACATGGTGACATTTTTACTGCTGGCAGGTGATGTAGCTGCTGCTTGCTTTTTTGGCAGTTGAAAACAGCTGTAAACAGCTGTTATTCCCCACAATGCAACAAGGTTCACAGACAGGAAACTGCCAGGATCATGGTCCTGACATCACACTGTGGGAGGGGTTTCACCACAATATCAGCCATAAAGAGCCCCCGATGATCCGTTTGAGAAAAGGAAAAGATTTCTCATGTAAAAGGGGGTATCAGCTACTGATTGGGATGAAGGTCAATTCTTGGTCACGGTTTCTCTTTAAAGCGGATCCGAGGTGAAAAACTAACTACTATAACAAGTAACTTGTCTATATATCTTATCTAAAATGTAGATTGTTTGCACAGCAAATCTAGCTGCAAACAGCTTCAACTGTATGTGATTATTTCTTCCTGTGATACAATGACAGCAGCCATGTTCTGCATGTCACATTACACAGGCACACTGATAGCATCTCCAGCCCTCAGCTTACTCCCCTCTCCACCTCCCTCCTCCCCTCTGCCTCTGAAATCTATGGCTAGTAACACCTCCTCCTCCTGCCCAGACTGAGCTCCCATAAGCCCTTGCTACATTGCTCTTAGAGTGCCAAGGCACAAAAGGAGCTGTGGGTGAGGCTTGTTTAGTTTATAGGGAATTACAGTATTAAAACAAAAACAAAAAAGTATTTGGCTTGAGGAATGCCTTATAAACTATATGAAAGGAACACAACTATGCAATGAGTAAAAGTTTATCTCGCATCCACTTTAAGGACTATTACTATGCAATGCACATATAGAGGTGTTCGTTGCCAGCATAGACCCAATACAAAGCTAATAAGATGGATGAAGGAGGGCTGTCCCCAGTGCGGTCACAACCTCTGCATCTCCTATCGCTATGCCACTGGAGGGGGGACTTTAGAGCCAGTTAGGAGTCAGTTAGGAAAGTATAATGGGAGGAGGTTCCCCCAAAAGAAATATAAAGCTGAACTAAATAGTTGTTTTGGTTGGTTTTTGGCTTTTTTATTTTGTTTGCTTTGGGGGTTTAGTTTTCTTGTTTTGTTTTTTGTCTTTTGTTTTTTTTTAAATGGATTTTTTTTTATAAATTCTCCAGGAAAATGATAACAGCTGCTTCCCAGAACTCTAATGTACTTTTATACTTTTACGAAAGTCATTAATAATGTCTTTATAAGGATGGTGTGACGCTCACACAGCGCGCCTCTCAGCAAAGTATTTCCTGTGACAAATTGATTCCAAAGAGTATAATGAGATATAAGGCGTGCTGCTGCAGCCCGGGGCTCACGTTGCAGTCCTGATCTGTAAAAAAAAACGAGCAGGGACATACCGAGCCCCACAAATCTCACCTGCTCCTTCACTGGTCCCGCCCACCGTGCCTGCTGCTACTGCTGTGCCCACAGGACATGAACCAGAGCCACATGCAGGGAAACTGCTTATTCTAGTGGTGACCTAACAGTGGGGCTCGCCTTTATTATTTTACTTGTTTCAAATGTGATAGAAAAATATTGACTTTTGTTGAATTTCAGGAAAATATTAATCAGTCTCCCTGTAACGAGCGGTGTCGGCACATAGAGAGAATCTGATTATTGATGATCTGCAGTATCACCAACAATACAGATGTATACCTGATTATTGATGATCTGCAGAATCACCAATAATACAAGTATAACTAACCTCTGGACACCTGACAAAGTGTAAGTGTTTGATGTAACAGTATATGAGCCAGTGATTCCCTGACTGCTGGGAATCAGACTCTACGGCAGTCAAAGGACACCTGGATTGCACAGAGGTCCCTTTAAGAGACAGGGAGTCTCTGCAGACAGTAAGAGAAGTCGGCCAGGTCGGGTCGGCAACACACGAGCAGATTAGGTACAGAGACAGAAGGCTGATACAGTAACCAGGGACAGGCAGCGTTGGCAACAAGTAATCAGATGTGCATAAGTACCGAATCAGAGAGCAGAAGGAAAGTCAGGATAGCAATAGGTCATAACAGATATCAAGCATACGCCTAGTCTAGAGTGTGAGGTCCGTGTTCTCAACACCCAGGAACTGGTCTAAGAATAACTCAGTAATGACTCAGTATTCCTAGTCTTGGGTGTGAGGTCCGTGGTCTCAACACCCTGGAACTAGTCTGAACTATAACACAATAATAACACAGTATCCCTAGTCTTGGGTGTGAGGTCCGTGGTCTCAACACCCTGGAACTAGTCTGAACTATAACACAATAATAACACAGTATTCCTAGTCTTGGGTGTGAGGTCCGTGGTCTCAACACCCTGGAACTAGTCTGGAGAATAACACAATAATAACACAGTATCCCTAGTCTTGGGTGTGAGGTCCGTGGTCTCAACACCCTGGAACTAGTCTGTAGAATAACACAATAATAACACAGTAATCACTGACAGGGAAGAAGTATATATAGCAAAGCGCTCCTCAGCGCCGCCCAGTCCCATTCAACCAATCGCCTGCTGCGCTGGGATCAGCTGATCGTCCAGATCAGCTGATCCCCCTCCTATTGGCATAAAGGTCCTGCCTCCCAGCGCGCGCACACGTAGCTCTCCATCTGTGTGCACTACTAGGCTCAGACAAATCAGGCGCACGCTGCTGCTGCGGAGAAACCGCCGGTCTGAACGCGGCCTCAGCCGCCTCGCTGTCAGACCGCGCGGCGGTGTCTCCGCCATCCATTACACTCCCCATTTTAGCATGTTAACACATATACGTTTTTTGAGAATATTATAGTGATTTATTTCTTCCTGATGCCTAAAGGTGCATCCAAACATCCAATTTTGATTGGCAAGTCACTGACCAGTTTTACCACCTCCAAGTAGTGTGAAGGCTGACTCGCTTTGGGTACTATGAACAGATTGGCCTCAATTCACTGGAGATAATAAGGCAAGAGAAAACTTACCTCCACACAGTAAGGCCTCAATTCACTAAGCTTATCTCCTGTCTTTAATAACTCTTCTAGAGTTGTTACCATGGTGATAAGGCATGTAGTATTCTGGAAACATTTTACCTCAGGCAAACCTAAAGTTAACTCTTCTGTCTTTAAGTTAACTCTCCAATCCTTAAAATAACTCCAGAGTTAAAGACAGGCTGCTCATTAACTGCATGTGAAAATAACTACAGAGGAGGTAAATTAACTACAGAGGAGGTAAAATAACTACAGAGAGGAGGTAACTTAAGGAATGAAGAGATAAGATAACTCTCTCTTATGTGGAGGTAAGTTTTCTCTTTCCTTATTATCTCCAGCATGATCTTAGTGAATTGAGGCCTAAGAGAGTTATCTTATCTCTTCATTCCTTACATTACCTCTTCTGTAGTTAATTTACCTCCTCTGTAGTTAAGTTACCTCCTCTGTAGTTATTTTCACACGCAGTTAATGAGCAGCCTGTCTTTAACTCTGGAGTTATTTTAAGGATTAAAGAGTTCACTTAAAGACAGAAGAGTTAACTTTAGGTTTGCCTGAGGTAAAATGTTTCCTGAATACCACATGCCTTATCACCATGGTAACAACTCTAGAAGAGTTATTAAAGACAGGAGATAAGCTTAGTGAATGGAGGCCATTGTGTAGGCAAGCTGTCACACAGTAAAGTAGTGGTATCTGGCCGCACTCCCCTAGTCGTATGTAAGGTGCAAGGATCCAGCCACCAGAGCACTAGGTGGCAATCGACAATTTGTATAGCAGAAGGATCAGCACATTCAGTAATATGATGCACAACTTTAAGCTCTTTTAAATCAAAAAAGTTTCCATAAATATACTTTATGTACAACAAGGACCAGCAACTTGCAGTAGATAGGCGCCAAAGACACCTAAAGTCCATCAAATGCCTGCTGGCCAACTTGTATGAAGAGCCTGTGAGGGAATAGAGTCCAAGATGCACACTTCCCAGAAAAAAATGTGTCTCGAAGCATGGCGACAGACACTGGCCTAATGCTGTTTCGGGCAGCAGCCCATCTTCAAGCTGATAAATGTGCACTCCTTGCATTTATGGAAACTTTTTTGTATTAAAAAAAACGTAAAGTTTAGCAACATATCACTGAGTGTGCTGATCCTTCTGGCAAGCTCTCACACTACATGATGGAGGCATACTGTTTGCCAATAAAAAATTGTAGTGTACTAGGCTTAACTCTAACTTTCCCTTACTGACACTTAACCCCCCCAATATTCCATTTTGTTTTTTTTACACCTAACCATCAAACCCCCCACCCCCCCTTTCCTCCTTTTCTGATGCCTACTTCCCCCACACACATACCACACACACACTAGAGATGGATCAAACCTCCGATTTTCAGTTCACAAACTTCGAACGTGAACCTTCGCCAAAAGTTCGGTTCGCGCAAACTTTCGTGAACCGCAATAGACTTCAATAGGGAGGCAAACTTTGAAAACTAGAAACATTTATGCTGGCCAGAAAAGTGATGGAAAAGATGTTTCAAGGAGTCTAACATCTGAGTTTTTGCATGGAGGAGTGGGATACACGCCAAAAGTCCCAGGTAAAAATCTGGATTTGACGCAAAGCAGCGTTTTAAGGGCAGAAATCACATTGCATGCTAAATTGGAGGCCTAAAGTGCTTTAAAACATCTTGCATGTGTATACATCAATCAGGTAGTGTAATTAGAGCAGTGGTGCTCAGCAGAGCTCGAATATTCGAGTAGCTCGAATATTCGAGCTCTTTTTCAGCTATTCGAGCTCGGTATTCGAGCTCCGAATAGCTGTAGCTATTCGAATGGGCTATTCGAGTACACTCGAATAGCCCATTCACTATTCGAGCTATTCGAGCAAACCGGCGCTATTCGAGCTCGGTACCGAGCTCGAATAGCGTCATAGCCCAGATTGATGTCCTTAGAGCCAATCAGAGGGCTCCCAGGCCCTCTGACGGCAGCCAATCACAGAGGGGGACCCTGGCCAGCCCCTACCCTATAAATAGCGGCCGCCATGTTAGGTTTCTCCGTGCTTGCCTGAGACTTGTACAGAGAGAGAGTTGCTCCTTTGTGCTTTGGCTTAGCAAGAGCTCTATTGTGGTCATTTACCTAGCGTTTTTGCTCACATACACCTCCTATACACACCTATATTGTTGTTAGTTAGTTAGACATTGTATTTTAGTTAGTAGCTTTTGTGTTACATAGAGAGAGACTCAGACAGCTGCTGCACGCTTACAGCTTTAGGCCTCAGGGCCTGCCTGTGTGGGCAGCTGTTCTCTCCTGTCCTCTGTTTATTTCTCTCATCTATACCAGTATTTCTGCTGTCCTTTACTACTGATTGTATTAGTATTGTAGTTATATACTGCTGTAACTGTACTAGGACACTCACTGTCACTGTTCATAGGCTACTAGCTGCTCCTGCGTGTGTGTACTCACTGTCTGTGTAGTGTGTACACACTACACACACTCTATTTCCTTCTGATAACTGATTGCTTATTGTAATTAGTTAGTTGTACTTACTGTTACTACTTACTGTACTAGGAGTCTAGGACACTCAGTCACTGTTCATAGGCTACTAGCTCCTGCGTGTGTGCACTCACTGTCTGTGTAGTGTGTACACACACTACACACACTCTATTTCCTTCTGATAACTGATTGCTTATTGTAATTAGTTAGTTGTACTTACTGTTACTACTTACTCTTACTGTACTAGGAGTCTAGGACACTCAGTCACTGTTCATAGGCTACTAGCTCCTGCGTGTGTGCACTCACTGTCTGTGTACACACACTACACACACTCTATTTCCTTCTGATAACTGATTGCTTATTGTAATTAGTTAGTTGTACTTACTGTTACTACTTACTCTTACTGTACTAGGAGTCTAGGACACTCAGTCACTGTTCATAGGCTACTAGCTCCTGCGTGTGTGCACTCACTGTCTGTGTACACACACTACACACACTCTATTTCCTTCTGATAACTGATTGATTATTGTAATTAGTTAGTTGTACTTACTGTTACTACTTACTCTTACTGTACTAGGAGTCTAGGACACTCAGTCACTGTTCATAGGCTACTAGCTCCTGCGTGTGTGCACTCACTGTCTGTGTACACACACTACACACACTCTATTTCCTTCTGATAACTGATTGCTTATTGTAATTAGTTAGTTGTACTTACTGTTACTACTTACTCTTACTGTACTAGGAGTCTAGGACACTCAGTCACTGTTCATAGGCTACTAGCTCCTGCGTGTGTGCACTCACTGTCTGTGTACACACACTACACACACTCTATTTCCTTCTGATAACTGATTGATTATTGTAATTAGTTAGTTGTACTTACTGTTACTACTTACTCTTACTGTACTAGGAGTCTAGGACACTCAGTCACTGTTCATAGGCTACTAGCTCCTGCGTGTGTGCACTCACTGTCTGTGTACACACACTACACACACTCTATTTCCTTCTGATAACTGATTGATTATTGTAATTAGTTAGTTGTACTTACTGACTGTTACTACTTACTTACTGTACTAGGGACACTCACTCAGTCACTGTTCATAGGCTAGCTCCTGCGCGTGTTTGCGCGTGCGTGCACTCACTGTCTGTAGTGTACACACACTAAATTTACTTGTGATTACTACTGATTATTGTAACTGCTAGTTGTACTTCCTGACTGTTACTACTTACTTACTGTACTAGGGACACTCACTCAGTCACCTCACCCACCAACCCACTCCATTAAAGTACCCCACTTTTCACCCGCCCTTTTAAAAAACTTTTGTCTATACGCCCAAAACATCGAAGATGTCTGGAAGTGGCAGCCAGCGCGGTTTGGGCAAGGGGAAGGGCAGCAAGGGAATCAGGAGGAGAGGGAGCAGCATTGTGGCAGGCCGCGGCCGCGCCACCATGCACAGTTCCGCAGCAGCAGCGTCAGTGGCTAACATTCCTCCCATAGCCGCTGGCCGTGGACGCCTTGGGCGCCGCCCAGCAGGAGCATCTGCAACTCACGCTGCAGAGACACAGCAGCAGCAGCGTGTAGCACCTGCTCCGATTTTCCTCCAGCCGGGTCGGAAACGTCCCATTGAGGAAAAGCATGCAGACACTGTGGTGCAACTGATGACGGAGGATGAGCAGCGCGCCATCAGCTCTGCATCCGAGGCCTCCACCCTCACCACCACCACCACCACCACCCCTGTTCGCAGCAGCCGCCCAGCAGGGCCTGGGGAGGAGGCCAGTTCACCGTCAGTCGCCGACCTGTCACTCAGCAGTCTTTTTACCCCAGGCACCATCAGGGTATTGTCTGCTGTTGTTGGCGATTTTGAGGAGGAGATGCTGATGGGCACTTTGGGGGATGAGGGATTGGACAGCAAGACTGTGGCGACAGTCAAGCAGCCCATCCATGCATCAGGAGAGGAGTTTGGGGGGTCATCATCCCAGCAGGACATGTTTCAGGAGGGGGAGGATGATGATGACCCGGTGACAGACAGAGACTGGGTGCCACCACCTCCAGGGGATGTCGTCCTCAGCAGCTCTGAGGAGGAGGAGGAGGATGCTCTTGTGGGCCTTGCAAGGAGGCGCATCATTGCAAGCATTGGCAGCAGTAGGCAGGTCCCACAGCCTGCTGGTGTCTCAGGCTCAGCAGCAGCAGCAGCAGCATCTGCCAGTACCACCACCAGCCGCACCCAAGCCCCCCCCCCAACCACCACAGGGAGACAGGCAGCAGCGCTTCCATGCCGTAGGGGGATGTTTCTGTCACCAATCTGGCGATATTTCACCATGCCCACTGTGTACAGCAAGTACGCCACTTGCAACCACTGTCAGCGGAAGTTGAGCAGAGGTGCAGACCCCTTAAAGTTCAGCACCAGCTCGCTCATCAACCACCTTGCTGCGAAACATTTCCACCAGCATGAGGAGTTCCAGAGGCTGAAGGCATCTGGTGCTGGCAGTGGCACCACACCCATCACTGCACAGCCTTCAGCAGCAGCAGCAGCAGCAACAGCAGCCACCCGCCCTCCTGCTCCTCCAGCAGCACCAGCAGGAGTGCAGAAACGCACTGCTCCTCCCCCCTCTGCAACTCCTGCCGCCGACACTGAGGCCTGTTCTGGCAGCCAGTCCTCAGTGGCCTCCTCCGCTGTGTCTGCTGATTCCCGTGCCAGCAAAAGGCCACGCCAGAGCCTTTTGAGCGAGTCCTTCCAGGGGGTGGTTAGGGCTCTGCCTCCCAGCAGCCGTCGCGTGCGGCAGCTGAACGGCTTTCTGGCACGGGCCATGTGCTCCCAACTCCTGCCGTACACGCTCGTGCAGGAGGGGAGCGACATTCGTGCGCTGCTTGCTTGCGCAGCCCCAGACTGGCAGCTCCCCAGCAGACACTTTTTCTCCCGCAAGGCCATTCCTGCACTGCACCGCTTTGTGATGGCCAATGTGGAGTGAGGGCTGGAGCATGCGGTTGGTGAAAGGGTCCACGTCACCATGGACTCCTGGAGCAGCCGCTTCGGGACAGGCCGCTACCTGTCCTTCACTGTCCACTGGGTCAGCTTGGTGGAAGGGGGTGAGGATGGGAGAGCAGCAGCGGGCACAGCAGCAGCAGCAACACAGTGGGTGGTGCCACCCCGCAGGGTCAGGGGAACTGCAGCAGGTTCCTCCGATCCTCTGCAATCCTCCGGCACACCTGGCCAAACCCCCCGCCTCAGCAGCAGCGTGAAGGCCCGCCACTGCCAAGCGCTGCTGCACTTGGTCAGCCTTGGGAAGACCAAGCTGACGGCAACCCATGTGTTGGCCAAACTCCAGGAGCAGGAGAGGATTTGGCTGACCCCCAGAGGCCTCAGAGTCGGAGAGGTGGTGGCCGACAATGGGGCCAATCTGGTTGCCACAATAGACAGGGGAAACCTGACCCACATCCCCTGTCTTGCCCACGTGCTGAACCTGGTGGTGCAAAAGTTCTTGCGCACCTACCAGGGGATGGGCGAACTGCTGGAAACGGCAAGGAACATTGTGCGTCACTTCCGGCGCTCGGCTGCAGCCTGTGCGAGCCTGGAAGACGTGCAAAAGGAGCTGGAGCTGCCACGCCATCGGCTGATCCTTGACGTTCCGACTCGCTGGAACTCCACCCTGGCGATGTTGGAGCGTCTGGTTGAACAGAAGCACGCTGTCAACCAGTACCTTGCCCTGGCCACTGTTTCCGCCGCTCAGAGAAGGGACAAGACCAGCAACATCCCGTCCATCGTCCCCGATGATGACTGGAGGCACATGCAGCAGGTGTGCTTAGTGCTGGCTCCCTTTCTGCAGGCCACTAACATGGTGAGCAGGGACCATGCTATGGTCTGCGAGTGGGTGCCCCTGGTTTGTCTGCTGAACAGGGCCCTCGATGCTTTGCTGGAACAGGGAGCGGCAGCCTTGGACCAGCAGGAGCGGCAAGCAGCTGCACAGTCCACCTCTGAGGGGGAGGAGGAGGAGGAGGACTTGGTGGAGGTCCCTGACCTTGCTGCTGATGAGGGGGAGCAGCACAGTGCAGCTGAGTTGGTGCGGGGGTGGAGAGAGGATGAGGCTGACGAGGCAGAGGAGGAGGAGGAGGATGAGGACAGCAGCACTGCCGTCGATGTGCCAGCAGACGTGGCCCGCCTCTTCCCAATGGCAGCGCACATGCTGAGGTGCCTGCGCAGGGACCCCAGGGTGATCCAGATGAAGCAGAGGGAGGACATCTGGATCAGCATGATGTTGGACCCACGCCTCAAGGGGAAGTTGAGCCAGTTCCTGCCGCCTGCAGGAGGAGACCCAGCGCAACAAATAAGGAGCTTGCAGCAGGCCCTTGTTGAGCGCTTGGAGGAAGCCTTCCCCCAGCCTTCCACCCCCACTGTCCAGCAGCCAGCACAGAGGCAGCAGCAGGTGCCTGCATCCAGCAGCAAGCGCCCCACAGACCTGCTATCTCTCAGCCACGAGCTCTACAGGACTGTAGAGGCTCCGGCAGCAGTGACTAGAGAGGAGGTGCATGCAGCAGCATCCTCCTCCGGTCACAGCCAGCGCCTGACCCGCATGGTGGCTGACTACATGGGGTCCTACAGCGGGCTTGACAGCGATGCCCCTGTTGATCCCATGGAGTATTGGGTCAAGCGCCTGGAGATCTGGAAGCGAGCTGGCGCAGTACGCCCTGGAAGTGCTGTCCTGCCCCCCTTCCAGCGTGCTGTCCGAGCGCTGCTTCAGTGCAGCTGGTGGCGTGGTCACCGAGAAACGCTCACGTCTGTCTCACAAGTCTGTGGACAGACTGACGTTTCTCAAGATGAACCAGGCGTGGGTGGAAGGCGAGTTCCTGGCCCCTGTTGTCGGCGAGAGGGGGACATGAACTGGCTGCCGGAACTTAGAACCATCGTTAATGTGCCTTACCACCCTTTACCACCTCCTGGCTCCTGCTCACTAAGCCAGCCTGGTTCACTTTGACTATTACGTCGCCTGCAGCCACACATTTTACACCTACAGTGGGCTGCTGTGTACTGCCCTTCTGCTGTCTGTCTGTGTTTCCCACTGCCAGGGTACACAGAATTACCTTCTGCTGCGACTCTGCCACCAGCTATTACGTCAAACAATAGCTATATTGGTTGTAAAACCAAAACTAAAAAAACCATTAAAAAAAAAAAAGGTTTAATTTTTCTGAGGTGCCCGGGTTGAAAACTGTGTTGTCCCAGTTGTGTATTGGACACGATGTGGGCTGCACGACCGCTGTCTGGGACCTCCTGTTGTGTTTATTTACAGCCCTGGTATCACCGCTAGGTACCAGGGCTATTATGTCACGCTGCCTACCTGCTGCCACACTCACACTGCTCCTCCTCCATTCCTCCTCCTGCTGCTGCTGCTGTCTGTCTGTGTTTCCCACTGCCAGGGTACACAGAATTACCTTCTGCTGCCACTATGCCACCAGCTATTACGTCAAACAATAGCTGCTCACATAATTACTCCTCCATTCCTCCTGCTGCTGCTGCTGTCTGTCTGTGTTTCCCACTGCCAGGGTACACAGAATTACCTTCTGCTGCCACTCTGCCACCAGCTATTACGTCAAATAATAGCTATATCTGTGTAATTGGTTGTAAAACCAAAACCAAAAAACCATTAAAAAAAAAAAGGTTTAATTTTTCTGAGGTGCCCGGGTTGAAAACTGTGTTGTCCCAGTTGTGTATTGGACACGATGTGGGCTGCACGACCGCTGTCTGGGACCTCCTGTTGTGTTTATTTACAGCCCTGGTATCACCGCTAGGTACCAGGGCTATTATGTCACGCTGCCTACCTGCTGCCACACTCACACTGCTCCTCCTCCATTCCTCCTCCTGCTGCTGCTGCTGTCTGTCTGTGTTTCCCACTGCCAGGGTACACAGAATTACCTTCTGCTGCCACTATGCCACCAGCTATTACGTCAAACAATAGCTGCTCACATAATTACTCCTCCATTCCTCCTGCTGCTGCTGCTGTCTGTCTGTGTTTCCCACTGCCAGGGTACACAGATTTACCTTCTGCTGCCACTCTGCCACCAGCTATTACGTCAAACAATAGCTATATCTGTGTAACTGGTTGTAAAACCAAAACCAAAAAACCATTAAAAAAAAAAAGGTTTAATTTTTCTGAGGTGCCCGGGTTGAAAACTGTGTTGTCCCAGTTGTGTATTGGACACGATGTGGGCTGCACGACCACTGTCTGGGACCTCCTGTTGTGTTTATTTACAGCCCTGGTATCACCGCTAGGTACCAGGGCTATCATGTCACGCTGCCTACCTGCTGCCACACTCACACTGCTCCTCCTCCTCCATTCCTCCTCCTGCTGCTGCTGCTGTCTGTCTGTGTTTCCCACTGCCAGGGTACACAGAATTACCTTCTGCTGCCACTATGCCACCAGCTATTACGTCAAACAATAGCTGCTCACATAATTACTCCTCCATTCCTCCTGCTGCTGCTGCTGTCTGTCTGTGTTTCCCACTGCCAGGGTACACAGAATTACCTTCTGCTGCCACTCTGCCACCAGCTATTACGTCAAATAATAGCTAAGCTATATCTGTGTAATTGGTTGTAAAACCAAAACCAAAAAACCATTAAAAAAAAAAGGTTTAATTTTTCTGAGGTGCCCGGGTTGAAAACTGTGTTGTCCCAGTTGTGTATTGGACACGATGTGGGCTGCACGACCGCTGTCTGGGACCTCCTGTTGTGTTTATTTACAGCCCTGGTATCACCGCTAGGTACCAGGGCTATTATGTCACGCTGCCTGCCTCATTGACTGCCTGCTGCCACACACTCATCCTCCTTCTCCTGCTGCTGAATTTACCTCCTGCTGTCTGTGTGTTTCCACTGCCAGGGAGCACATACAATGGCGCTTCCAACATGCGTGCGCCCACCAGCTATTTGTTACGCTCAAAAATAGCTGCATTTCTTTAAAAAAAAAATGGAAAGAGAAATAAGTGAAGAAGAAGAAGACGATATAGAAAAAGGAGAAGGAGAAGAAGATGAAGAAGATGAAGAAGAAGATGAAGAAGAAGATGAAGAAGAAGATGAAGAAGAAGATGAAGAAGAAGATGAAGAAGAAGATGAAGATGAAGATGAAGAAGAAGATGAAGAAGAAGATGAAGAAGAAGATGAAGAAGAAGATGAAGAAGAAGAAGAAGAAGAAGATGATGAAGAAGAAGAAGATGAAGAAGAAGAAGATGAAGAAGAAGAAGAAGAAGAAGAAGAAGAAGAAGAAGAAGAAGATGAAGAAGAAGATGAAGAAGAAGAAGATGATGAAGAAGAAGAAGATGAAGAAGATGAAGAAGAAGAAGATGAAGAAGATGAAGAAGAAGAAGATGAAGAAGAAGAAGATGAAGAAGATGAAGAAGATGAAGAAGATGAAGAAGAAGAAGATGAAGAAGATGAAGAAGATGAAGAAGATGAAGATGAAGAAGAAGAAGAAGAAGATGAAGAAGATGAAGAAGAAGAAGAAGAAGATAAAGAAGACGATGAAGAAGATGAAGAAGAAGAAGAAGATGAAGAAGATGAAGAAGAAGATGAAGAAGATGAAGAAGAAGAAGAAGATGAAGATTAGAAGATGAAGAAGAAGAAGATGAAGAAGAAGAAAAAGAAGAAGACAATATAGAAGAAGAAGAAGAAGATATAGAAGAAGACATAGAAGAAGAAGATATAGAAGATAAAGAAGAAGAAGAAGAAGAAGAAGAAGAAGAAGTATATACAGTACTGAACAAAATTCTGGACACAACTTCTCTTTCCACCTTTTTTTTTTTTAAAGGAACATCCCCACATAATCACTTGCTGTTGTTACTTGGAAAAAAAGACGTTTCTTGCATCATTCACCCTCAAAACAAGTGTTGGAAGCTATTTAAGGCCAATTCGAATAGTCAGCTCGAATAATGAGCTCGAATACCGACTCGAATAGTCAGCTCGAAGTCCGAGGTCGAATCGAATAGTAAAAATTATTCGACTCGAATATTCGACTGACCTCGAATAATTTACTATTCGAATTCGACCAAACTCGAATTTTAAAAAGGGGTATTTGAGCACCACTAAATTAGAGTACTGCTTCACACTGACAGACAAACTCACTGTGTAACGCACCGCAAACAGCTGTTTGTGTAGTGACGGCCGTGCTGGACTGGTGCGCACCTTGGCGAGAGTGCAGGCCATGGCGGTTTTGAAGCCTATATGGTCGCCGGGCTGAGGTAGCTCAATAACAGAATAACAGTGACTGTCCAGCTGATCAAATTTGGTCTGTCCACAATGAAGCAACAACCTTATTATCTGGGTGTATCGCCTTTTTTGAGAAATAATTGCGGCCTGGTATCTTCCACTGCGGTGTGTGGCTTTGCTTGTGTGTGCTGCTTTTCCTCAGGTGGTCATCCCATTGCAGTTTGTGCTTTGTAATCATGTGCCTTCATAAGGTAGTTGTCCCTACGCGGGTCTTGGTCTTTCCAAGGCTCAATTTTCGGTGGCAGAGAGTACAGATGGCATTGCTCTCATTTGAGGCAGACACACAAAAACATTTCCACACTGCTGAGCCCTGTGATGATGGCACTTTGGTGATGGCTGCCGACGGAGTGTTAAGTGGGGTGCCAGAATCAGAGCAGGAGGAGGAAGATATGTCACGCTTCTGTGCGGAAGCTGAGGAAGATGAGGTGTTTTGTGTTAAATAGTCTTGACAATATTGGGGGTTGATGGCACGTGCCTTCTTCTGAACACTGTACTTTGGTCGAGGGCCGCATGAAATCACGACAGCGTGACCTTGAACAGACCTGCCAGGTGGCCTGCCTCTGGCTCTGCCTTTTGTTTTGTCCATATTGGGGGGATGAAGTGAAAGGTATGCACTGACTTGACTAATACAATGTACGGTTACACAGGTGCAGTGAAAAGGTTGCAGTTACTGCTGGTACAACAATGTGAGGTTACACAGGTGCAGTTAACACGTATGCACGGACTGGTATATAAAACATTTTATGATTAATTCTTTAATATAATATATATTATTATGAAATGTTTACATGGACACTATCACACTTGTGCAGCGCTCTGATATATCTATATCTCTGTCATTTCTAGTGTAATACTCCCATTGTTGAATGCCTGATGAAGCGGGATTGTGCCCGTGAAACGCGTTGCGATATTGTTCGTGGAGTATGTGAATAAATTGTTTGTTTCTCAAGTGACAGCATCAAGCCCATTTTTGAGTGGCTGGTCCACCGCCACCACCCGAATGTTTTAAACATTTTAGTAATTCTTTTATCCTGTTGGCGCCTCTGTACATCTATTGGTATATAAAACAGTGTGCGGTCACACAAGTGCAGTGAACAGGTATGCAGTGACTAGTACTACAAATGTGCAGCTGTCACACACACACAGGTACCGTGAACAGGTGCAGTGACACTGCGTGCGGTCACGTAGGTAGGTAGGTGCACTGAACAACAGGTGGGTATGCAGTAATTGGTATTACAAATGTGCAGCTGCCTGTCACATACAAAGGTAGTCACTGAATGTGCTGGGCCTTGCAGTGGCACAGTAGGAATTACCAAGGCTGTATATGCACACACACACACACACACAAAAAATAGATCACAAGAACAACATTAATTCTCAAAAGAGATGTTGAACTTGAGGATGAGGAGTGCTTTTTAGCAATAAGATCAGCAAGAAAGAGCAACCTAACTAGCCTAACACAAGAGCCTAACTAAGCTTTCCCTATGTCAGCAGCAGGTTCTCTCCCTTCTCTAATTACTGCAGCCTTACGAGTGAGTGAAATGGCTGACGCTGCCTGTGTTTTATAAGGGGGGGGGGCTCCAGGAGGGAGTGTAGCCTGATTGGCTACAATGTGCCTGTTGACTGTGATGTAGAGGGTCAAAGTTGACCCTAATGAGTAAGTATAGGGGGCGGGTCGAACTTGCATAAAGTTTGCGTTCAATCGCGAACCGTTTGGGCCATCTCCAACACACACACACACTCATATTTATTCCTGGCACCTATCCCTAAAACATCACCACCCCACCTCACCCCCATACGAATCGCTTACATATTCCAGACTCTAATTGCTTTCACATTAACCCCTTCCTGGCATCTCACCCTATTCCCCCCCTTTCCCGCCCTCTTTTTCTGTGAACCCCTACCTGATGCAGAACTCTAACATCCTCCCACCTCATTATCCTCCTAATCATAACCCCCTCTTTATGTTATACCCTTCCTGATGCCTAACCCTAACCATTCCAAATAATAATCAAATCAAAACTTTCCTAAAGACTAATCCTAACTGCTGCTTAATCCGCAGTAACTAGTGTGCTGAGTTAATACTTTCTGGCCAGTTTATGTACAGTGTGTGCCCAATAAACACCCTGTCTATCAGGTTTAACTGCGTGTTTTCTCTGTCAGTCACAAGGCCAGGGCCGGCCCTAGACTTTATGCCGCCTGAGGCAAAATTAGAAAAAATCGCCGCCCCCCCCCCCCCCTCCGAGTTGGAGGGGTAGCGGGCAGAAAGTTGGTATTGGCCTAGCAGTGGGGAGGGGGGTCGGCTGGGTCTCCCGATCTGCGCTGCTCCTCCAGCGTTAAACCAGCGTGCATATCATTAAGAGGCAACGGGCGGGGGAATCACTCACCTCTTCCGCGTTCCATCGTGCGTTCCACTGACGTCACTTCCGGCAAGGCTGTCCACTTACAATACAGTAGGCGGCGTTGCCGGAAGTGACGTCAGTGGAGCACACGATGGAGCGCGGAAGAGGTGAGTGATTCCCCCACCCGTTGCCTCTTAATGATATGCACGCTGGTTTAACGCTGGAGGAGCAGCGCAGATCGGGGGACCCAGGCGAGTGAGGGGGGGTCCGACCCCCCTCCCCACCACTAGGCCCAATACCACCTTTCTGCCAGCTACCCCTCCAGCTGGGCGGGCGGCCCCCAGCATCCAAGGACAGGCGGGTGCCGCCCCCCCAGATCTGCCGCCTGAGGCAAATGTTTCACCCCGCCTCATGAGCGGGCCGGCCCTGCACAAGGCCCCTTAAAGATGACCTGTAACAAAAAAAAAAGTTCCCCTGGGGGGTACTCACCTCAGAAGGGGGTAGCCTCAGGGTCCCAATGAGGCTTCCCCCTCCCCTGTAGATGCAGGCAATCCAGCGCTGGCTCCCCCGAAGTCTCCGGCAATCCAGGCTTGACAAGCCTGACAAGCTACATTTATTTACCTTCCCGGCTCCAGTGGGTGGCGCTGTTGCGGCTCTCAGCACAGAGATAGGCAGAAATAGCCGATCTCCGTCGGGTCCGCTCTACTATGCAGGCGCAGGAGACTTGCGCCTGCGCAGTAGTGCAGCCCGACACCGATCGGCTATTTCTGCCTATCTCCGAGCAGAGAGCCGATACTGCTCCTGCGCTGGAGCCGGGAAGGTAAATATTTACCGTTCGGAGGGCCAGAGCGAAACCGCCGTGGGACACAGGAGGACGGGGGCAGCCTCAATAGGATCCGGAGGTTTCCCCCTATCAAGGTGAGCACCCCCCGGCAACTTTTTGTCGTTATAGGTTTTCGTTAAAGTAAAACTGAAGCATTTTGAAAAAAAAAAAAAAAATTAGATACTCACCTATGAAGAAAGAAGACTGTGGATCCCATAGAACTTTCCCGATCCTTTCTTCATGCTCTCTGTCCACCGCTGACCACTTAATCTCTAAAGTCGGCAGCATACCGCATATCTGTAATGCGAATTTCTGCATTTTACATTTCCGACTTTAACATTGATTTTCTCAAAAATTACAAAGTCTTTTGGAAAGATTTTTTTCCTCTTGTTTCCACTTTTCTGCTTATCATTAGAGATGTGGCGAACTGTTCGCCCGGCGAACATCTCTGGAGCTCTTACTACTTCCGGGTCGCACTGACCCGGAGTCAGGGCCGGGCCGAGGCATAGGCTGGAGAGGCTCCAGCCTCAGGGCGCAGTGTAGGAGGGGGCGCACAATTCATTCAGCTGTCATTCCTAATTGTGTATGAAGCAGAAAGAAATAAGAAAAGGGGATACATAGCAGTGACTGCAAGCCAGATAACTAGATTTTAAGGTGTTGGGGAGGTTGTGGGCCCTGTGGCCCTCTTAGTCTAGTAGCAATCAGTGTGTGACGGATGGAGTGGGAGGGATGGAGGGGCGCACTTTGGTGTCTCAGCCTTGGGTGCTGGAGGACCTTGTCCCTGCTCTACCCGGAGTAGTATGCCTGCGCTGCCCGGCTGAGCGCCTCCTAGATCGCGCTCCTGCTGCCGGGCACACTCTGCGCATGAGCGTGACGTCATTCATGATGTCACGCACACGCGCAGAAAGTGCCCGGCAACAGGAGCGCGTTCTAGAACGCGCTCCGCCGGGCAGCGCAGGCGTACTACTCCAGGTCAGTGCGACCCGGAAGTAGTAAGAGCAGGGCCGGATTTGTACTTTTTACCGCCCAAGGCCAACTATATCGTCTGTATGGTTGTTATGTCTGTGTGCCCCAATGAGAATTCAACTTACTTTCCATCATTGGTGTCACAGACAATAACTATTTTAGTAATATGCGTATAAATTATATGTTATGTTTTGAACTTTTATGGTATGCTTGCCATCTCGTTGACGATGCACCCAATGTGTCACCATGAGAGTTAGGCTGATGTGTACCTGCAGGATAGAGCTTACATATCTTGCAGGGACAGCACAAGTACAGGACAGAGAGTTCAAATGTTAAAGCTGTCCTTGTAGATAGGGATGGCTGCATAGAACAGCATTACTGCCACTCACTGAGCCACCCCTAAACTTCTGGTGCCCTAGGCAATGGCCTATGTGGCCTTGCCCGAAATCCGGCCCTGAGTAAGAGCCCCAGGGATTTGAAGATGTTCTCTGCTTATCATACCCTGAAAATGTGGTGTTTCTAGCACCTACAGGGGCTTTGCTATTAATCTCTAAATTCGTTGGCATACCACATATCGGTAATGCGGATTTTCTGCATTTTACATCACAGTTAATGGCCGCCGACTTTAGCAGTTAATAGCAAAGCTCCCGTAGGTGCTACAAACACCAAATGTTCATGGTTTGTTAAACAGAAGAGTTGGAACAAGAGGAAAAAAATCCTTCAAAAAGACCTTGTACATTTTGAGAAAATCAATGTTAACCACTTTACCCCCGCGCGTACGTATTTCTCCGCCCCTTTTTCCATCCTTTAAAAACCAGGGACGGAGAAACACATACTTTCCGCGTTCCCGACGCTGCCCGCGCTCCCGCTCGTAAACACGCCGCCCGCCACTAGTAAAACCGCCGCCGCCCGCTCGCCCAGAGATCAATGAACGGGAAAATCCATTCCCGTTCTTTGATCTAAGCCCCGCAATGATCAGCTGCTCTCCTATGGGCAGCGCGATCATTGTGAGAAAAAACTCACGTGTCCAGCCTCCTTATTCTTCCTCCAAGCTTCCGGAAGGAAGCTTGGAGGTCGCATTAAAACAAAAAGTTACTGTGGCCATCTTGTGGCCAAATAGTAAACTACACCCTACACATTTTTCACATACAAATAAATGACTTTTACACATAAAATTAACTCATTACCTCCCACACTCCCCATTTTTTTTTTTTTGTAATTAAAAAAAAATTAAAAAATTTACAATAAAAAAAAATACATAAATAGTTACCTTAGGGACTGAACTTTTTAAATATTTATGTCAAGAGGATATAACACTGTTACTTTATAAACTATGGGCTTGTAATTAGGGATGGACGCAAAACTGAAAAAAATGCACCTTTATTTCCAAATAAAATATTGGCGCCAAACATTGTGATAGGGACATAATTTAAATGGTTTTATAACCGGGACAAAAGGGCAAATACGTTTCATGGGTTTTAATTACAGTAGCATGCATTATTTAAAAACTATAATGGCCGAAAACTGAAAAATAATTATTTTTTTCCCCACATTTTTCCTATTTTCCCATTAAAACACATTTAGAAAAAAATAATTCTTGGCATAATGTCCCACCTAAAGAAAGCCTAATTGGTGGCGAAAAAAACAAGATATAGTTCATTTCATTGCGATAAGTAATAATAAAGTTATAGACGAATGAATGGAAGGAGCGCTGAAAGGTGAAAATTGCTCTGGTGCTCAGGGGGTAAAACCCCTCAGTGGTGAAGTGGTTAAAGGCGGTGGAAATTTCCACGAAAATTTCCATGATTTCCACGAAAATCCGTCTACTGCACTTGTATTACCGATTTCCAACTTCGGATGCAGAAATTCAATTACCGATCGGAGATGTGGAAAATGCATTTCCGCTAAATCCGAACGAGCATCCCTAATGGCCACTGTCACTAGGTGGAAGTGTGAGGCAACAACAGAGGACTTCTGTTTTCAGTTTCTATATGTTCTGCTAGCAGAGTGAGAACAAAGCATTCCAAGAATTTACAGCATCACGAGTTCTACTGATTGAGGTCGAAAGCAGTATACTTATGTCAAACGAGATAACTCTATTGAAGCTGCTAATGGGTTACCGCCTTCGGGAGTCCTCAGAAGGCTTTGGAAGCACTTGTGTCCTCGAGTGCTTCAGAAGAAGAGTGTCTCATGCCCTCGCCCATTGCGGAATTTCAACAGGAGACAGGGGTGGGCCAAGAGCATGGAGGGATGACTGGGAAGGTGCTATGGAGAGGGAAGGTTCTGGATCCCATAGCTGAGCATCGAACGTTTTTGTGTTTTTGCAGGTCGTTTCACATTTGCTTTAATTATCACCATGACCTTCAGGATGGTCTCGTAATTTGCATCTGGGAGTAAATGTGAACACATGTTCAGTAGCCGTATCTGCAGCTCATTCATCGTACTCTTACTGAACACAGAACACATGTCCCCGCTGTCTTTCCTTGTGGGGGGGGGCGACAGAATCTCACATTGTTTCCTATGTCAGATGTTTACAGATGGTGTTTATGAGGTAGAAAATTCTGCTGCTACGCCAATTGTGGTAACTGCAGATAGAATCGCAGACTAAACGCAGGCGGTGAGAAGAAGAAGGACGTTCTGACATTTACTGTGCCGTGTCCAGCCACAGAACACCAATATAAATAAGAGCTTCCTGCGGCGGAATTTATGGACCAGTTAGACGATGATAAAAAAGAGATGTTTAATGCTATGCAATTCCTCTGTTATGGTTTCAGTTACAGGGTATGGACACATTCCCAACGTTTCTCAACTCCACTCCCTTAACCTTTTAGCAGCCAAATAAAGTAAAAGTTTATTTGGCAGCAGGGCCAAATTTTTCCTGCCACTAGGGAAGTGTGCCTGGCAGGCTCAGCAGGTTATACAAAGTGGGCGACAGGGAGCTTTTATAGTTACCTTTCCGGACAGTTGGATCAGCTTCTTCTTTCTCCACCATGGTGGCCATGTAACTATGACGGCGATGTAAGCCGCATGTCTTATAGGTTCTGATCACATGATATGACATGTGATCGGGATCCAGGAGACCATGTCAGCGTTACTTACAGCCCTGCTCAGTGGTCGAAGAGGGGCGATAGAAGAGTATCATCTATTTCTTCCATCACCGTCTTCCACTACCGGGTGGTGCTGTAACACTGACACGGTCTCCTGGATCCCGATCACACGTCATATCATGTGATCGGATGTGATCGTGACCCAGAAGACCTGCCAGACACTCAGAGCTGCTGGTGGAGGAAGAGAAGAATCTGTCCGAAACAGGTAACTATAACTGCTCCCTGCCACCCTGCACTGCTCCCTGCACTGCTCCCTGCCACCCTGCACTGCTCCCTGCCACCCTGCACTGCTCCCTGCCACCAGGGCCGGATTTCTGGCAAGGCCACCTAGGCCATGGCCTAGGGCACCAGAAATTTAGGGGCGGCTCAGTGAGGGGCAGTAAAGCTGTTCTATGGAGCCATCCCTATCTACAAGGACAGCTTTAACCTTTGAACCCTCTGTCCTGTACTTGTGTCGTCCCTGCAAGACCTGTAAGCTCTGTCCTGCAGGTACACATCAGCCTAACTCTCATGGTGACACAATGGGTCCATCATTAAAGAGATGGAAAACATAACATAAAAGTTATTAAGGAAAACATAACTTATCTATACGCATATTACTAAAACAGTTATTGTCTGTGGCATCCAATGATGGAGAGTAAGGAGAATTCTCATTGGGACACACAGAGATAACCATACAGACGGTATAGTTGGCCTTGGGCGGTAAGAAGTACAAATCCGGCCCTGCCTGCCACCCTGCACTGCTCCCTGCACTAGGCAGCTGAACGAGATTTTCTGGCACAGGTTTACAGTGCACAGCAGTTTCAAACTAAATATTTTGTCTGAAACTGCTAACGGGTTAAAGAACTGCAGTGAAAAAATAACATAATGAATACAATTGCTTCTTTTCTTTTACAATTTTTAGGTATAAACTATTTAGTCAGTGTTTGCCCATTGTAAAATCCTTCCTCTTCCTGATTTACATTCTGAAATTATTTACAGGTGGTGATGACATCTTTAATCCTGTCAGGTCCAGCTCTGCTGAATATTTTCTTTCTGAGTGTTCTAATCTAGAATCCAGTGAAACTAATGCCTGGTGTCCCAGAATGCTCTGGAAGGAGGATTCTACATAGCTAAACAGAGTAGGCTACATATCACTTGGCTGCCAGGCAACTGGTATTGTTTAAAAGGAAATAAATATGGCAGCATCCATATTCTACTCTCTACTGTCCTTTAAATGAAACAGAACATCTAAATGGGGTCTTGAGAGGATGTTAGCTGATTTATGACTAATAGATAAGACCCCTTGTTTACTCAATCCTCACACAATTGGAACTAAAGTTCAGAGTAAATTCTTGGTTCACAAGTTTTAGCTTTAAGCAGATTGGATGCAATATTTGTCTAGGCCAGGCATGGGCAAACTTGGCCCTCCAGCTGATACGGAACTACAAATCCCACAATGCATTTGCCTTTATGAGTCATGACTGTGGCTGTCAGACTCCTACAATGCATTGTAGGACTTGTAGTTCCTCCACAGCTGGAGGGCTAAGTTTGCCCATGCCTGGTCTAAGCTGAGAGAGAGTTATGGCAGAGATGGATTAAGATGTAACGGGACTCTAGGCAAGGTAGTAGAATTGGATGCCCCCTAGTGGTCCTTTTGGTAAGCTGAAGTGGAGAGAGGTCAGAGAAGGTGGCAGGCGGGCCCCTTTACACCCACTAGGCCCCAAGCACCTGCCTAGGCTTGCCTGGTGAATGATCCCGCTCTGAGTTATGGCATTTCATATCATCAACCTCATATCAATATACATTTTTTGCATATATTCATGTAAAACAATATTTCTATTAAGTACAAATACGAGTCAAAAAGATGGGGCTTTGAACTTTTTCTTTCATCAGTTATATTACCTCCACTAGTAAGTAGGTGTTCGCCTGGATTGGTTGAATCCTGTTAATCCCAGAATCCTCTGCTTCCTAGGTGGCCTATGAGATGGAGGATTATTACCACTCTATACCGTGGCTGGAGGAAGCGGTCAGCATGTTTCGGGGGTCCTACGGCAGCTGGTTCACAGAAGATGAGGGGTCCCTTGAAGATGCCCTGGATTATTTGGCCTTTTCCTACTATAAGGTGAGATGAAGATAAGTGAGCTCAAAACACATTACTGACTTTTCTCCCCTGCAGAGATCGTATTTGCATTGCAAGGGTTAAAAAAAAACCCTCACTTTTTGTATGCAAATGAGGCGGCCGAACTGCAAGTCAAATTCTCTCCTAAAAAAGTGAAAAGGGACAAATCTCTTTCACCTTGCTGAACAAACATAGCAAGAGCACTATCAGGCTCCAATGGAATTATTTCTTTTTGGTGGGAGCTGAGTGAAGCAGGTTTTAGTCACACTGACATGGCTGCTGAGCACATTCCACAGTCACAATGTATCTCCTTACAATATGAATATGAGACATACATTGCTACTAGACATACGGAACCTCTTTGAGTGTATTTCCAGTTCAGGCTTGCTGTAAAAGGCAGTTAGATCAATACTCGTGCTGAAAATATATTGTCGTTGTTTCCTGGAAAAACAAATTCTGCTTTACAAGTTTAGAACGTTTGAAAAGTAATTGGTGACTTGGGAATTGCCTTGGATAAGTCATCAGCTCTTCTGATTATCCTGCCAGAAAGCCGATCCCAAACGCTCCCACAGCCTGACTCAGGGAGGAGACACCAGCGGACGTGCTATAATGACTCTCCACAGCAATCCACCAGGCTGTTTATATACAGATTCCACATTGTGTGTCCCCTCCCTTTTTTTTTCTTACCTTTTAGGCCTTTTTCAATGTTAAAGTCGCACGTTAGAAAATGTTTCAATGTTTCAACGCAGACTAACGCACCGCAATAGTAAGTCTGTGCAACATTCACAGTGCACACGTTGCATTTGTGTGTAACATGTAACGTTATTAGAGAGTGCTGCATGCTGTGCGTTCAGGGACGGATTTGTACTCTTTACCACCCAAGGCCGCTGTCACCAGCTGCCCTCCTTCAGTATAGGTAGCCAGATTACCCCTCCCCCTTCCCTCTAGTATAGGTAACCTAATATCCCCCCCCCCCCAGTATAGGTAGCCAGATGACCCCTCCCCCTTCCCTCTAGTATAGGTAACCTAATATCCCCCCCCCAGTATAGGTAGCCAGATAACTCCTCCTCTTTTCCCTCTAGTATAGGTAGCCTGATGACCCCCCAGTATAGGTAGTCAGATGACCTCTCCCCCTTCCCTCTAGTATAGGTAACCTGATACCCCCCCCAGTATAGGTAGCCAGATAACTCCTCCCCTTTTCCCTCTAGTATAGGTAGCCTGATAACCCCCCCAGTATAGGTAGTCAGATGACCCCTCCCCCTTTCCCCCCAGTATAGGTAGCCAGATGACTCTCTTATTCCCTCCTTTTCCCACACCCCCACCTTTTAGTATAGGTAGCCAGCTCACCTTCACACCGCAGCAGCCATCAGTGTCACTCCTTTCTCAGCTCATCTCCAGTGCCGAAGTTTCCTCTTCCCCTCTCTCTCCAATGCTGCCCAAGTCCATAGCCGCCTGCCACAATGCAAATGTGCACAAAGAGCAAGGTGGTCGTGGCACAGGCTTTTCACTGCAGAGTACCGCAGTCAAGCACGTGCCTGGTCTCCCTGCATTGCAGCATTTGCAAGTGTGCAAATGCTGCATAAGTTCAGCCTGCTCCTTTGATGCCCTTGCTCCTGCAGTGCCCTAGGCCATGGCCTAGGGGGCCTAGCCCTAAATCCGGCCCTGTGTGCATTATACACGTTATTAGGTACGTTGGACTGTTTGCACATGCTCAGTAATGACTTGGACGCATACTTTTCATTGCCTGTATGCTCTACTGTATGCGACGATACCGGGGCATGAAGTTGCGTTGCGACTTTTTGGGGGCGTGGCGTTGTAATTTGCGTTGCGACTTTGACGTTGCGGTTTTTGCATCAAACCGCAACGTCCTACTGAGAAAGAGGCCTGAGAAAACTTTTTGAGATGTCGAAGCCCCGGTGTTCTATTCATAGGCCCGTATACAATTCACTTTTTGTCCTTGTTGTTACTTTCACACCTTTTCATAAAATGCCTTTTAAACCTCCAGTGAGCAAGAAAATACTTAAAATAATTTTGATGGTACTTTTTCAGCATCAGCATCGTTGCTAAGCTTTCCACTGAAGAAGAAAGTGCTGTGTTTAACTGTTTGAGGGCTCGTTCACATTGTGTTTGTCGCAATTTTTCGATTCTGGGCGCTTCGGTGGGCGTTCCGGTTTTTTTTGTGAAAAGGGCTTTCCTAAGCGCTTTTCCCGAGCATTTTTTTTAATTCACTCCCTGATGCAAGTCAGGAAGTGAACTCTTTGACCCGGAAAATAATAAATACAATGTATTTATTCTTTAAAACTCGACCGCAATCACCCAGCAAAGTGATTTTGTGAGCGTTTAACGCTCTTTCTATACCTTCCATTATAGCAAAATCGCCCCAAAAATGCTCAAGGCAAGGCTTTGCTGAACGCACAACGTACGGACCACGCTGATATGAACCTTCTCATAGACATTCATTGCACAAGCATTTTGGGGGCAATTTTTAAAATAGCCTGCGCCTGAAAAAAGACCGAAAACGGCTCTAGTGGGAACGAGCCCCGAATGCTATTCTGCTACCAATTTTCTTTCTAGTAGTAGGTTTTATGCTGTAAAGAATTTTTTACAGCAAAGAAGAACTGCGAGTTTTATACAACCTTAAAGGAGTCATCAGGCAGTATTAAAGAAAATAAGTGCTACTTACCGGGGGCTTCCTCCAGCCCCAAGCTCCCAGCATGTCCCTCGCCGTGCCTGTGCAGTACGCTCCAGCCAACATGGTGGTGATTGACAGCGCTGCTCGCGCAGGCGCAGTACAGGCCGACCTGGAGGTCGCTCTGCCTCTGACGCCATCGCCGGGGACCGGAACGGAGCTGTGGCGAACAGCTGCGGGGAGAGCTGTGGCGAGGGACATGCTGGGAGCTTGGGGCTGGAGGAAGCCCCCGGTAAGTAGCACTTATTTTCTTTAATACTGCCTGATGATTCCTTTAAGATAACTTTTGCAATTAAAAAAGTACCAACAAGAAAGTGAAAAAGTACTGTAAAAATTATTCTGAGTATTTACTTTCTTACTGGTGGCTTAAAAATGTTATTTACTGTTAATGTTATTTAAAGGGAAAACTTAGAAGAAATAAATAATTGGATCGCTGTATCTTCACATAATCACCTCCTTTATTTAAAATGTTTTTACAAGGTCATTAATCCCTTTGTTGCAGTAGTGCCACTCTCGTCACCTATATATGAGTTGAAGGAACTTAGGGGGTGGGGCTTAATGTTAATGCCGCTGGACAAACAGTTACTGGCGTTCTGCAGTCATGTGACAGTCTTACTTGAGAAAGTACATATGCGGTAAATGTGCAGCTTGTCTACTGAGCATACTTTTACTTGAGGGATGTGAGCGTTAAAATTCTGATTGGATTACGCTAAAGCGCTGCAGAATGTGAGAAGACGAGTGTGAAGCATTTCGGCAAGCAACAGTAGAATGTCTAAAAGATGGCTTCTAGAGTTTCCAAAGGAGAGAAGGTGTGCATCAAAACGGAATCTGACCCCCAAATCTGAGCCCAGCCCCTGAAGCAAAGAGGCGGTTCTTGCCATGCAAATTTTGCGATTTCACGAAATGAGGAATCTTTTTGAAATTTCACATCATAATTACAATTAGGTGGAAAAAATTTTTTTAAAAGAATTTCATGTTACGATTTTGCCTCCTAATTGTGAATTGTACTGCAAAATATTACTAAGCGAATTTCAAACTCCTCACTACTTATCCTGCTTTTAAAGCGGACCTGGACTCTCTGCTCAGAACTTCCTCTCTGCTCTAAAAGATAAGCAACAGCATAATAAGCTTTCAAGAAAAAAACATTTCTTTGTTACAGCTGATACAAATCCTGCAATAAATCTGCAGTGTCTACTTCCTGCTTTCATGGAAGCAGACATAAGGTTAACATCCTGTGTTTACAAATTAGCTGCTCTGCCAAGGTTGCCGAGATTCATGAGCTGACACAGCTGGCAGATCAAATTACACTTGTGATTAGTCACAGATGAGGGGGAATTAGACTAAATTCTCTAAATACATGCAGGGTGCAGTTCTGTTTTCCTTCTGTCCTGTGCAAGAATCCAGGTCCACTTTAATAAGGGTTTGCCTAAATTAGTTGATTTTCATATTAAAGCCATTTTTTACACACACAAAAAAAAGTTCAAAAAAATCCACACATTTAAAAAGTGAGTATCTTTCATTCATCTATTCCTTATCTTAAGGTGCGTACACACATGCGACTATAGTCGTTTGTAACGATCGTTCCCCGTTTTTTACCAACGACGATCGTTACAAAAAACGAACCACCGACTATTAAGGCAAACGACGAACGAGCCAAATCGCTACAAAAGAAAGTTCTGTCTCGGCGGATTTTAACCAACGACGATCGTTTGCAAAAGTAGTACATCGTTGGAAACGATCGTTCGTACTAGGCTTGACATGCGCATTTCACTATTTCTCCATGGAACTTCTCATTTTTATGCGCAGGCGCAATAGTTGCTTTCTGTGATGTAACGTTCGTTCTAACGATCAGATCGTTACACACATTTTAAAACTATCTTTACTTAGGTCGTTCTTTCATCAATTAAAAGTTCGTTCGTCGTTCTTAACGAACGATCGTTGTCGCATGTGTGTACGTAGCATTAGACAAGAGTTCTGTATTTCGGGGGGTTGGGGTTCCTATTCTGCACAATGGACAATGGTACAGGCCCAGGATTCACAGAAGAGGGGTCTGTATCATTGAGGAGAAATCGAAATTACCCATAATGCCGGGGGTCTGGCAGCCATATGTTAGATATTAAACAAAGGCCACAAGAAGAATGTTGGCTGCAAAAAAAAAAACCTCTATTTTGTCAGCAGAAGAATCACATTTTTCAGATATTTTTTGTCTTTGCGGGAGAACTATCATACCAGCCAATGCAGATAATAAACGATGTATTACATTACAAAAGCATTCCGAATGGAAACGTGGAATAGTAAAACGTAAACTTCTTAAAGTAGCAATGGATTGGGCATACCTTCGGAAAACTTCTCCCTCCTGAGGCAGTTGTCGGACGCCCTACTGAGGAAGTTGTCAGACGCTCTCCTGAGGAAGTTGTAGGATACCCTCCTGAGGCAGTTGTCAGGCACCCCCCTGAGGCAGTTGTCGGACGCCCTCCTGAGGAAGTTGGCGGACTCCCTCCTGAGGAAGTTGTCAGACACCCTCCTGAGGCAGTTGTCAGGCGCCCCCCTGAGGCAATTGTCACACGCCCTCCTGAGGAAGTTTTCAAATGCCCTCCTGTCCTGAGGAAGTTATAGGATGCCCTCATGAGGAAGTTATAGGATGCATTCCTGAGGAAGTTGTAGGACGGCTTCCTAAGGCAGTTATCAGCCACCCTCCTGAGGAAGTTGTCAGGCGCCCTCCTGAGGAAGTTATAGGATGCCCTCATGAGGAAGTTGTCGGACACACTTCTGAGGCAGTTGTCGTACGCCCTCCTGAGGCAGTTGTGGGATGCCCTCAATTATTTTATCTGACACACTCTAATGGGCGGGGGGGGGGGCGGTTATGCTTGGCTGGGAGTATCACAAATTGGGTATGTTCTGCCGACAACAAATTACCCATCTCATCATGACTGAAGGAGGCAACATTTTTTTATATTGCACATAAACATTTCAGTGTTGTTATATGACCTGGCTGAATGGGTTTGGAAAACCACCTTCCTGTGCCATAGACAGATGCCATTTTGCTGGCACAACAGTAGTGTCTCAGGTGTCCAAACTCCTCCCCCATCTCAATCTTCAAGCAGGTATTTTTTTGCACACAGAGGATGTTAAATTATCTGAGATTGTGTTCCCACTTGTTTTCAAATCACTTGCAGCCAGCAGGAGCGGACAGAATAATGTCCGCTCTGATGGACTGTAGTTATCCCGCTGGAGCACAGGGCAGATGTGCTTTCCTATAGGCTTTATGGGGAATGCATCCGCCTGGCCCGGGATAAACGCAGACTGCACAGAAGTGCGACCCACTTACCGCAAAGGATCCACTGCAGCATGACAAGTGTGAACAGCTCCTTTTTATAAGATAGGAGTTCACTGTCCGCTTAGCAATGAGAGGAGAACATACAAAATATGTCCATTCTCCGGTCTAGTGAGAACACAGCCTTACTGTCTTGTGTTTTGTTTGTGAGGCCGGGGTTAAGTGTCAGGGATAGGTTAAGATTGAAGTTATCATTGGGCATTGAGAAGGAGCTTTTTGTTAAGAAAATCAACTGACTGACGGGAGAAGATGTACTAAAAAGTCAAAAACAATTATTACAGAGAACTGGGTCTGTGGAGTGGGGTGAGTGGTCCACAAAGAGAATACTAGTCTAGCGGACATATTTTAGTATTATTGCATGCCCTTCTGTTTCCCTCAGTTTTGGAATTAGAGCAGCATAATATGTGCCTACAGTTGTGTAACCATACTAGAGATCATCCAACATCAATATCCAGTTACCATGACAAAACAACTGATGCAATTTTGACACAGTAGACCATCCCCTACTCCTCCAGTCCCTCCAGTCCCTCCAGTCCATGGGCATTCATGACCTCACCCTGACCTGGCTTTCATCCTACCTCTCCAACCGCTCCTTCATGACCTCCTTCAATAAGTCCTCATCCACCCCCAACCACCTCTCGGTGGGAGTTCCCCAAGGCTCGGTCCTTGGCCCCCTACTGTTCTCCCTATACACATCCTCCATTGGCAAGGTTATCTCCTGCATGGGTTTTAACTATCATCTGTATGCAGATGACACCCAGATCTACCTCCACACCCCTCACATATCCACCACTACCATGGACAAGGTCTCCTCCTGCCTATGAGCCATCTCCTCCTGGATGTTCGCTAGGTTCCTGAAACTAAATCTACACAAAAAGGAATTTATGATCTTCCCACCCCAGCCATCCCTGAACCTCCCAGATGTGCATGTAACTGTTAACCACACTACCATTCGCCATACCTCTCAAGCCCGCTGTCTGGGTGTCACCCTGGACTCCGCATTCTTCTTCACTCCCCACATCCAAAATCTCACACAGTCCTACAACTTCCACCTAGATAACATCTGCAAGATCCGCCCTTTCCTGACCTCTGCCACCACCAAACTCCTCATCCATGCCCACATAATTTCCTGCCATGACTACTGCAATGCCCTTCTGTCTGGTCTCCCTATGACCCGAACAGCCCCATTGCAGTCCATCATGAATGCGGCAGCCAGAATTATCCACTGCTCCCATCGCTCCACCACGGCGGCCCCCCTCTGTGAATCCCCTCACTGGCTTCCTATACAGTCCAGAATCAGATTCAAGATACGGTGTCTGACCTACAAATCTGTCCACAAAACTTGTCCAACCTACATTTCCCATCTCACTCAGAGGTACATACCTAGCCGCTAGAGTTGAGCTGAAATTTTCGAAATTTCGCATTACTATAATTACGCATGCGAAATTCGCGATTACGATGCGAAATTGCGGTAGCGTAATTGCCATTAAAATCGTAATTGAAAATACCGTAAGCGTAATTTTCAATGCGAAATTTCGCGTTTCGTTCATGCCGTAATTTCGCATTAAACGCTACCGTAATTTCGCGTTAAACCGTAACGCTCCGTATAATATAAAAAAGCCGCCGACTTTAAGGGTTAATAGCAAAGCCCCCTTAAGTGCTAAGAGCCTCAAATTTGGAGAATATATTAAGGAGATCAGGAGGAATAAGAGGAAAATTTTTTTTTTCAAAAAGACCTTATAGTTTTTGAGAAAATCGATGTTAAAGTTTCAAAGGAAAAATGTAAACATTTAAAAACCCGCCGACTTTAACGGTTAATAGCAAAGCCTGCTTAAAGTTTAGGAACACCAAATTCCCAGGGTATATTAGGGGGATCAGTGGGAATAAGAGCAAAAAAAAATTTTTCAAAAAGACCTTATAGTTTTTGAGAAAATCGATTTTTAAGTTTCAAGGGCGAAAATGTCTTTTAAATTCGGAAAATGTCAGTTTTTTTTGCACAGGTAACAATAGTGTATTATTTTCATAGATTCCCCCAAGTGGGAAGAGTTTTACTTACTTCGTTCTGAGTGTGGGAAATATAAAAAAAAAACGACGTGGGGTCCCCCCTCCCAGACCTCTTTAACCCCTTGTCCCCCATGCAGGCTGGGATAGCCAGAATGCGGAGCACCGGCCGCGTGGGGCTCCGCACCCTGACTATACCAGCCCGCATGGTCCATGGATTGGGGGGTCTCGGAAGGGGAGGGGCAGCCAAGCTTTCCCCTCCCCCTCCGAGCCCTTGTCCAATCCAAGGACAAGGGGCTCTTCTCCACCTCCGATGGGCGGTGGAGGTGGAGGCCGCGATTTCCTGGGGGGGGGGGGGTTCATGGTGGAATCTGGGAGTCCCCTTTAAAAAGGGGTCCCCCAGATGCCCACCCCCCCTCCCAGGAGAAATGAGTATAGAGGTACTTGTACCCCTTACCCATTTCCTTTAAGAGTTAAAAGTAAATAAACACACAGACACTTAGAAAAAGTATTTTAATTGAACAAAAAACATAACCACGAAAAAAGTCCTTTAATATTCTTAATTAACCATTAATACTTACCTGTCCCTTTAAAAGCCAGTTCCCACGCAATATCCTCGGAAATATACTAATCAGTTACAATATAACAAAGTTATTACAATGTAACAACTTCGTTACATTGTAACTATGCCGCACCCGACGCCACTCGCCGCTCAGCCGCCGCACCCGCACGCACCCGACAGAGCTCTGAGCTATATAGCTCAGAGCTCCGTAAGCATCTTTGTATTTGGGCTCCAAGGAGCCCCATTGGTCCTTAGCAGACCAATGGGGTTCCTTTAAATCAGAAGCTCCTTGGAGCCCAAATACAAAGATGCTTACAGAGCTCTGAGCTATATAGCTCAGAGCTCTGTCGGGTGCGTGCGGGTGCGGCGGCTGAGCGGCGAGTGGCGTCGGGTGCGGCGTAGTTACAATGTAACAAAGTTGTTACATTGTAATAACTTTGTTATATTGTAACTGATTAGTATATTTCCGAGGATATTGCGTGGGAACTGGCTTTTAAAGGGACAGGTAAGTATTAATGGTTAATTAAGAATATTAAAGGACTTTTTTCGTGGTTATGTTTTTTGTTCAATTAAAATACTTTTTCTAAGTGTCTGTGTGTTTATTTACTTTTAACTCTTAAAGGAAATGGGTAAGGGGTACAAGTACCTCTATACTCATTTCTCCTGGGAGGGGGGGGTGGGCATCTGGGGGACCCCTTTTTAAAGGGGACTCCCAGATTCCACCATGAACCCCCCCCCCCCCCAGGAAATCGCGGCCTCCACCTCCACCGCCCATCGGAGGTGGAGAAGAGCCCCTTGTCCTTGGATTGGACAAGGGCTCGGAGGGGGAGGGGAAAGCTTGGCTGCCCCTCCACTTCCGAGACCCCCCAATCCATGGACCATGCGGGCTGGTATAGTCAGGGTGCGGAGCCCCACGCGGCCGGTGCTCCGCATTCTGGCTATCCCAGCCTGCATGGGGGACAAGGGGTTAAAGAGGTCTGGGAGGGGGGACCCCACGTCGTTTTTTTTTTATATTTCCCACACTCAGAACGAAGTAAGTAAAACTCTTCCCACTTGGGGGAATCTATGAAAATAATACACTATTGTTACCTGTGCAAAAAAAACTGACATTTTCCGAATTTAAAAGACATTTTCGCCCTTGAAACTTAAAAATCGATTTTCTCAAAAACTATAAGGTCTTTTTGAAAAAAAAATGTTTCCTCTTATTCCCACTGATCCCCCTAATATACCCTGGGAATTTGGTGTTCCTAAACTTTAAGCAGGCTTTGCTATTAACCGTTAAAGTCGGCGGGTTTTTAAATGTTTACATTTTTCCTTTGAAACTTTAACATCGATTTTCTCAAAAACTATAAGGTCTTTTTGAAAAAAAAAATTTTCCTCTTATTCCTCCTGATCTCCTTAATATATTCTCCAAATTTGAGGCTCTTAGCACTTAAGGGGGCTTTGCTATTAACCCTTAAAGTCGGTGGCTTTTTTATATTATACGGAGCGTTACGGTTTAACGCGAAATTACGGTAGCGTTTAATGCGAAATTACGGCATGAACCCACTGCAATGCGAAAATTACGCGAAAATTACGCTTACGCGAAATTTCGCGAAATCCTTCTTCATTACGATTATGTACTTACGGCCATGATCGTAATTACACTAATTACGCGAAATTTCGCGAAATCGTAATTAGGTCACTAGTCCGCTCCTCCAATGAACTTCACCTGACTGCCCCCCGCATCACCCAGTCCCATGCACGCCTCCAGGACTTCTCAAGAGTTGCTCCAACACTATGGAACTTCCTACCTCCACCCATTAGGGCAGCCCTCTCCTTCAACATCTTCAAGAAGGCCCTCAAAACTCACCTTTTCACTCTGGCCTACCCCCCCCCCCCCCCACACACACACACACACACACAAGTGCTCTAAACCCGCAGCTGAACTCTGGACCCCTACCTTTCGTGTCCTTACTTCTCCCTCTAGATTGTAAGCCTTTGGGCAGGGTCCTCCTCCTTTTGTGTCCTACCTGATCATGCACCTTCATTACTGTGCACCCATGCTATGCATTTGAGTGAACCTAACTTGCCTAATCTCCATGCTCCCATCCAGGGGCGCCTCTAGCCATTTTGTCACTCCAGGCGAGAAAACCTGTGGCCCCACCCCATGAAAATAATCGTGATGCGGCAGCGTTTCACCAGAAAATACACGTATTGCGGAAGCGTTTCATAAGAAAATAACCGTAATGCGGCACCGTTTCACCAGAAATTACACTTATTGTGGCAGCAATTCACCAGAAAATACACAATGCTGGCAGCGGTTCACCAGAAAATACACATTGCGGCGACGTTTCACCAGAAAATACACAATGCTGGCAGCGGTTCACCAGAAAATACACAATGCAGCAGCGTTTCACCAGAAAATACACAATGCGGACAGCATTTCACCAGAAAATACACAATACAGCAGCGTTTCACCAGAAAATACACAATGCGGGTGACAGAAGAAGGCAAAGGGGGATGTAAGGAGGCACAGGGAGACAGAAGGAGGCAGAGGGGGACAGACAGAGCCACAGGGAGACAGAAGAAGACACAAAGGGGCACAGAAGGAGGTACAGAGGAAGGCGCAGGGGACAGAGGTGGCACATGGGGACTGAAGAGGCACATGGAGACAGAATGAGGCACAAAGGGAGACAGAAGGAGGCACATGAGGACAGAAGGCGGCAGAGTGGGACTGAAGGAGGAATAGGGGGCAGAGGTAGCACAGGGGGACAATGAAAGGCACAAGGGGACAGAAGGAGGCAGAGGTGGCACAGTGGGACTGAAGGAGGCACGAGGAGACAGAAGGAGGCACAAAGGGGGGGGGGGGGGAAGATGTACAAGGCACAGAGGGACACAGTGGAAGCTGACTGCAACTTACACTAAGCAGATGCATTAGAAGCAAGTAGTAGAACACCTGTGGGGGTGGGGCTTAGCCAGGGGCGTGGCTTAATCTAGCAACATGGCGCCCCCTGGACCAATGGCACTCCAGGCAATGGCCTTTACTGCCTATGCCTAGAGGCTCCCCTGCTCCCATCCAGTGACTGACTAAGCATTACCTGGTACTCATACTGCTCTGCAGGATCTGGTTTTTCTTGTATTCCTGTATTGTCATATTGCTGTATGTCACCCCTAAATATTGTCTGTAACCTAAATTAATGTCCAGCACTGCGTAATATGTTGGCGCTTTATAAATACAATAAATAACTGTTCCCTTTGATGCAGTTATGACTTGAACTTTAAGGGTGGGGTTGATTTGTTAAGGTCCACTGTGTGCTTTCTTGTTTACTCTCTGGATGGAAGTGATGCAACCAAATTTCATCCTTGATGCCAGATCTGTCCAAAAAGCATTTTTTTTTTTGGTTGGCTTTGATCAAGGCAAAAGCTGTTCACTTGCAGAAACTCTTTGATGATTTGGTTCTGCAGTCAATATTCAAAGAGTTCTTCAATGCTGGGACTGCCCCCTTCTAGTTACACCCCTGTCCATCCTCCAGATCAGGTGTGGCCACACTTCTTATGGGGGTGAAGATCACGATGGTCACTTGTCCTTATGACCTTTGCAAGATGGGGCCCCCAGGCTGTGAGGGTCACCACAGGGAGGCAAAGGAAGGGGTGGGAACATTGTGGGGCCCCATGAAAGCTTTGTTGAGGGGCCCCTTGACACACACAGTATATACTGGTCATAAGCAGGGATTGTACAGTCCTGAATACATTTCACTCTCTGCTCTGGACGGAGACTCGCTTTTCACAGCTCAGTTCTTTTTCTCGGGTTACAAGAAGAAAAAGCAAAAGTCATCATTCAATACATCAGGAATGTCCCGAGAGTATCTTCCAATCTCTCACACCTCTCATATTAAACTGCGGAGCTTTCCGCTTCCTGACAGCTTAATAGCGGCTGAGGAATAAGAACTGGACGGGGGCTGGTGGTGAGTTACAGTATCAGCGGGAGAGAAGGAGGAGGGGCCACATGGGGGCTTCTGGTAGAGTAATCAGATGGACTGAGGATTTCTGGGGAAAATCCAGTCAGACTTCAGTCAAACATCTGATCTGCATCCTTATTCAGGGTCTATAGCTAATATAATATAGTGATAATAGCGGCCGATCGACCAAGAGGCAGATCTCTCTCTGACCGAACCTGATCGTAGAGAGATCTGTTGGCCGCCATAAACCGCAGGTCAATTTCCGATACTTTACCTGCAGACTTACGCGCTGATTGTCCTCGTACTTCTGCATTCGTCGCACATGCTATATCCTCGAAGTCACATGGGGCCGAATGCGTAAATAGGTCACAGACACGGCAGCTGACCCCGGACAGGTAAAGTATCAATGCATGGGCACTGGGGGGGGGGACATAAAACATGGGTGGAGGCAGCGGCCAGGGGTTTCCATAACATCGTTGTTAGATTATCACACGCCGGTACTGTTACACCCCCCAATCGAGCATGTCAGCCCGAGATCTTTTAGCATGTCCAGTCAATACATGTGATCAATTTCGACTCAAAATTGGACGAATTGTTGATCGTGCATTCTCTTGGTAATACTGATTTTAACCACTTCAGCACCACAGGGTTTTTTGCTTAAAAACCAGAGCAATTTTCACATTTCAGCGCTCCTCCCATTCATTCACCAATAACTTTATTGCTACTCATCAGATGTAAATGATCTATATCTTGTTTTTTTTGCCACAAATTATGCTTTGTGAGGGTGATATTTGCTTTTAGTAATTATGTTATTATCTGTGCATTTTAAAGGGAAAAAAGAGAAAAAAAAAGAAAAAATACACTATTTCTCCATTTCCATGCACTATATTTTTCAAATAAACAATGTTACCATAGGTAAAACCCACACATTGTATTTGCTAATTTGTCCTGGTTATCTCAACATTTAAATAATGTTCCTAGTACAATGTATGGCGATAATATATTAGTTTCTGGTTTGTGTTTTTTGTTTTCTCATTGTACTCTATCAGTAATTAAAAGCCCTTATCTTCATGATTAACAGTAATACACTCTCATGACATCCCTTTTTTTAAAGCTAAGTCCCTAGGGTAACTATGTATTCTCTTTTCAATGCTGTCACTTTTGGGTTTTTTTACAAGTATTTATTTAGGAGTATAGAGTACATGAAAATATCAGTTTTATTGCTTTTCATTCAGTTTTCTGGTAAAAAAAAAATCACATGACTTAGCCCTCAGTAGTCAAACAACACAAAATCTATTCTCTCACTTGTCACGGTTAAAATTATACCCTATATACATAATCAGATAGCTTATTGGGCATACAGCACACTGTTTACCACAAGTACGCCTATCTACTCCCCTGAGCCCCAGGTAAAGTTCTGTGGGGAGTAGATAAGTGTAGCAAGGGAGGTAAAGTGGTTAATCAAGTTCAAAAATTATTATCGAATCTGATGGTCGATCAGCTGCCAAATTGACAGATGTATGACCACCTTAAGAGTATTAGAGACAGAGGCTCAGCAGGACAGCCAGGCAATCTGTATTGTTTAAAAGGAAATGAATATGTCAGCCTCCATATATCTCTCACTTCAGGTGTCCTTATAAGCCTGTCTGGAAAGGTGCACGGCGTCACAGTCTATTTTTGAACCCCTCAGGTCCAAGGGTAATAATTACAATTTACTTGTCTCGATTGCTTTCAGAGTTTACCTTGTACAATTGGGCTTTAAAACGCAGCATCGGCCACTGTGCATTTGTGGAAAAGTGTGCGTGTGTGTGCGTGTGTGTGTGTGCGTGCACGTGCGTGCGTGCGTGCGTGCGTGCGTGCGTGTGTGTGTGTGTGTGTGTGTGTGTGTGTGTGTTTTGTCACACGACCATATTCACTCTAAGAACTTTTTCTGTTAATTTATAAAAGGCCAGTTTTCCCTTATCAATGACAATGCATAAACATTGATGCTCTAGCTAGCACTTTGCAGAATATTTGGCCCACTCTAGACTACCAGAGAAGCTATGAGGTAGGTGAAGCCCTATATCACCACGGAAGCCATATGTGGGAGGGAGGAGCACTAGAAACCATGGAACTGTGGGAATGCTGTAGATGTGATATACTTGGACTTTGCAAAGGCCTTCGACACTGTTCCCCACAAAAGTCTGGTGCAAAAGTTGAGGATGCAAGGACTGGGGAAGAGTCTGTGTTCATGGATAGGGAACTGGCTAATGGACAGAAAACAAAGAGTTGTGGTCAATGGATCGTACTCAAAATGGGTGACTGTTAGCAGTGGGGTCCCACAGGGGTCTGTTCTGGGTCCAGTGCTCTTCAATTTATTTATTAATGACCTAGTAGATGCAGTAGTGAGCAATGTTGCTATTTTTGCAGATGATACAAAATTGTGCAGAATCATCAACTCTCAGGAAGATAGTGTCATATTGCAACAGGATCTGGATAGGATGGCTATATGGGCACATACATGGCAGATGAAATTCAATGTTGACAAATGTAAGGTCATGCATTTTGGACGTACTAATGGTCTAGCACCATACAAAATAAATGGGATACAGTTGGGGACATCAAACTTGGAGAAGGACTTAGGAGTACTCATTGACAACAAGTTAAATAATCGTACTCAATGCCAAGCAGCTGCAGATAAAGCTAACAAAATTTTGGGATGCATTAAAAGGGAAATAAAAACTCGAGATGCTAGCATAATATTGCCCCTGTTTAACTCTCTAGTAAGGCCACATCTGGAATATGGAATTCAGTTCTGGGCACCACATTACAAAAAAGATATTGCAGTTTTAGAGCAGGTGCAGAGACGAGCAACAAAATTGATGCGTGGGATGGAAGGTCTCACTTATCGAGAAAGGTTAGATAAACTGGGTTTATTTAGTCTAGAGAAAAGACGCCTTAGAGGGGATCTAATTAACATGTATAAATACATCAGAGGGCAATATAATACCTTGGCGGATGAGCTTTTTGTCCCTAGGCCTTCTCAAAGGACTAGAGGACATGATCTGCGCATGGAGGAAAAACGTTTTAACCATTTATTTAGGAAAGGGTTCTTTACAGTAAGAGTGATTAAGATGTGGAATGCATTGCCACAGGAAGTCGTTATGGCAAACTCTATACCTGCATTTAAAGGGGGCTTAGATGCTTTCCTTGCGTTGAAAGACATCCATGGCTACAATTACTAGGTAATGCCTAATGATGTTGATCCAGGGATTTTATCTGATTGCCATCTGGAGTCGGGAAGGAATTTTTCCCTTTAGGGGCTAATTGGACCATGCCTTGTAAGGGTTTTTTCGCCTTCCTCTGGATCAACAGGGATATGTGAGGGAGCAGGCTGGTGTTGTACTTTATACTGGTTGAACTCGATGGACGTATGTCTTTTTTCAACCAAAATAACTATGTAACTATGTAACCATTAGACACCAGGGAACTGTATAGGAGAGGGGGGACCATTAGACACCAGGGAACTGTATAGGAGAGGGAGGGGGCCACTAGACACCAGGAAACTGTATAGGAGAGAGAAGAAGCATTAAACACCAGAGAACTGTATAGGGAGTAGGGAGCCACTAGACACCAGGGAACTGTATAGGGGAGTGAGGACCACAAGACACCAGGGAACTGTATAGGGGAGGGAGGAGGGCACCTAGAGGCCAGAAAACTGGAACACCAGGAAGGGAGGTGAGGACCACTAGACATTGAGGTTGGCTCACGACATGGTCCCAGTGTTCAATTTTGCCCCGCTTTGTATTAGAATTTGACTCCTCTGCTCTAGCAGTTCAGGACAGGTTTATTTATCCGTGTGTGGGCAATGCATTTCTCTCATCACTCCTGAGCTCATGTTCTTCATATCTATGTATTTATTTTCTAGGCAGGGAATATATCTCAGGCCCTGGATCGCTCCAGAGAGTGTCTGCTTTACGGTAAGTAACCAAGAGAAACATTACTTCAGCCTCTACTATTGCCGTACTGCGTGGACCGACAACTCATGAGATAGCTGGGAATACTCTGAATTTAAAGGATACCCGAGGTGACATGTGACATGATGAGATAGACATGGGTATATACAGTGCCTACCACACAAATAACTGTGTTGTGTTCTTTTTTTTTTCTTACTCTGCCTGAAAGAGTTAAATATTAGTTATGTAAGTGGCTGACTCAGTCCTGACTCGGACAGGAAGTGACTACAGTGCGGCCCTCACTGATAAGAAATTCCAACTATAAGGGCTCGTTTCCACTATCGCGAATTCCCATGCGCATTCCGAATGCGAATTCCCATGGGCAATACAAGTGGATGGGACTGTTTCCAGTAACATGCTCCCAGTCCAGCAGGAAGCACATCACCGGGCGAAGGGCATGCGCGGACAAAGCCGGGACAAGGTCTTCCAGCACCCAAGGCTGAGACACCAAAGTGCGCCCCTTCATCCCTGCCACCCCAGCCATCACACACTAATTGCTATTAGACTAATAGGTGCCCCAAGGCCCCCAACACCTTAATCTCTAGTTATCTGGCTTGCAGTCACTGTCATGTGTCCCCTTTTCTTATTTCTTTCTGCTTCAAACACAATTGGGAATGACAGCTGAATGAATTGTGCTCCCCCTCCTACACTGCGCCCTGAGGCTGGAGCCTCTCCAGCCTATTCCTCGGCCCGGCCCTGTGCGCGGAGCGTGCAACGGCACTCTGCAGGAGGGTCATATGACTCTTTTTTTGCCGTTGCGATACGAGGGGGTGAAGAATCACACCGCAACGCTCTGGCCAGGTATAAAACCGATCTCAATCTGCATCCCTCCTGTGGGGCTGTTCAAAACAAAGTTGCCCAGATGTGGATAATAAATGTAAAAAAAAAAATCCATTAAGATATCAATACAGTGTAACACATTTTATTAAGGAGAAACGCAGAAAACAAATAAAGATATAATAATATTATCCGATTTTACAGCAATTCGATAAATATGATCGGATCTGCCGAAAAAAATCAAATGCTTTTTTTCATTCAAAAATTAAAAATGTGATCGGACTTCCCGTTTTTTTCTATTTTTATCGATCCGGAATGCTGGAATTTTTTTTCAATCTTTCTTAAGATTGTATGGTGTGTATTAGATTGCCAATGTATTAATGTACACACCCTAGCAATTTTCCCAGAGTTTCCGAACATTTTTATCATAATTGGGGAAAAATTGAACATAGGTGTGTGGTACATTGGTCATATTTTTGAAATGTTATAATCAGTCAGAAAAATTGATTGCAATTCTTGAATTGAACAGATATTTAAAACATTGTATGGTGTGTGGCCACCTTTAGACTGATAAAAATCAGTGCGCTGGCTGATATGCAATAAATCGATCATTGTTAATCTTCATGTTAATGTCCCTAGGATAGTGCATAGTAAAGTGTATCGTGATAATAAAGCAGTGAATATTCATAAATTGCTCAGTAGTCCATAACATATATCAAAACATCCAAGTTGAAAATATTGGTAGTGGCAACATTATTAGTTAAACTGCAGCATAGTAAAGCAACCACAAGATGTCACTGTCTGTAAAATGTGATGATGATCTCTATGGCATTGTTATTTCCTGTGTTCCTCTCTGGTCTAAATAAGCTGCGTTATTTGATGGTTGTGTATGATTTATCCCTGCATAGTTCTAACTTGTTATACTGGGTGCCTATCTGCGTATACAGAGCACTCTGCTCCATCCGAAAAAAACCTGAGCCAAAAACTTACATGCATGCACTAGTGCCAATAAAAAAACAATCTGTACATAAAGTGCAACCAATGAAGGATCATGGTTCGGCTGCAATGAAATCAGAGTTATAGGAATTTATATCCTAATGGATTTTTTTTACATTAATTATCCACATCTGGGCAAATTTGTTTTTGAATAACCAGAAATGATTTAGATTCTTTAGCTGATTTATTTCGGCCCCTGATGCTCGGAGCACCCAGGATGACTTTAAAGTGACCTGAACTCTTGCACAGGACAGAAGGAAAACAGAGAAATGCACCCTGTATGTGTTTATAGAGATACGCCTCTCTAATACCCCCTTATCTGTGACTAATCACAACTGTAATTTGATATCTCAGCTGTATCAGCTGGCTGCCTTGGCAGAGGAGCTAATTTGTGTACACAGGATGTCAACCCTATAGGCTCATACACACATCAGACCATAGTCTTTTGAAAATGAAAGATCACAGACCAATCTTACCACCCTTCATGTAGTATAAGAGCCATACTCTACACAGTCTTTTCTATGGAGCTGAACTCCCCATCAGACAGACATCTTTGCAAGATGCTGCACACACAGATGCTGTACAGACACAAAAGATCAGTATCTGCAAAAGATCTGCTCCTGCCAAAAATCCAGTCCTGCAAATTGCAATGATAGTCTATGAGATCTGCAGATCATCATACACACATGATTTACCTGGCATTCATCTGCAGATCAGATCCACCAGGATGGATTTTCAGATCTGCGGATGATTGCTTGATCTGCAGATGAATGTCAGGTAAATCATGTGTGTATGATGATCTGCAGATCTCATAGACTATCATTGCAATTTGCAGGAATGGATTTTTGGCAGGAACAGATCTTTTGCAGATACTGATCTTTTGTGTCTGTACAGCATCTGTGTGTGCAGCTTCCTGCAAAGATTTCTGTCTGATGGGGAGTTCAGCTCCATAGAAAAGACTGTGTAGAGTATGGCTCTTATACTACATGAAGGGTGGTAAGATTGGTCTGTGATCTTTCATTTTCAAAAGACTATGGTCTGATGTGTGTATGTGGCCTAAGTCTGCTTCCATGAAAGTAGGAAGTAGACACAATGCAGATTTATTGCAGAATTTGTATCAGCTGTAACAAAGAAATGTTTTTCCTTAAAGGGTATTATGCTGTTGCTTATCTTTCAGAGCAGAGGGGATGTTCTGAGTTCACGTCCACCTTAACCTGTTCCCTATATTATGTTGTATGCCTATGTAATGCAAAGTGTATGCAGTTTGGAGGGGCATTTGATTTGCCAGAGTTCAAGTTGCACGCAGTCTGCATTGAATTGAATTTCCATACAAACCGGAATGATCAGCATGTCTCTAGTCTTGATGAATCAGACGTTTTGATTCTTAGCTTGAAATGTAATTGTGCACAATATATCTCATATCTTTCCTAATTTACTCTTCATAGATCCAGACAACAGACGGCTGGCCCGTAACGTGGCAAAGTATGAGAAGATCCTGGACGACACTCCGGAGGCAGGAGAAGCTGAGGATCAGCACCTGCAGAGACCCAACGTCACCCACCTGAGGACCCGAGACCTGTACGAGGGTCTCTGCCAGACGCTGGGCTTGCAGGTCACACAGAGAGCAATTGGGGGAAGGGGGTTGAGGGTGAGGTTACTCGATCTGCGGCATTGACATCCGTTCGATCTAATAACTATACCATACCTCCCAACTTTTTAAAATGAGAAAGAGGGACACTTAAGCCACGCCCTGCCACGCCCCTGACCACACCCCGGCACACCCCTAGCCACACATACCATAAAGATTTCATAAGAAAAACATGTTGTGTTATAATTCTAACCACACTGGTCCTTTCTATCCTGGCTCATTTTCCTTCATAGTAACATTTTACAAATAGTAATCTATCAATTTAAAGGATGGAAATAAAGTTTAGAATCAAACAAACACATTTTTTACTAGAGAAATATATATATTTACATAGAAAAAGGGACAAAGTCCTGAAAGAGGGACAAATGAGGAAGAAAGAGGCTCCCAAAGAGGGACTGTCCCTCCGAAAGAGGGACAGTTGGGAGCTATGACTATACTGCCACAACATAGCTGCCCAATCAATCATTTTGATTGATTTCCAGCCAAATCGATTAAAATGATCGATCCAGTAAGCTGGACAGATCTCACTCAACTGGGCTTGGCCAATGAGGGCATTTGATATTCTGACGATCGATAGACCGAAGGGCCCATGGCCGATCTCCCCCTATGTAATGCCCCCCCCCCCCCCCTCCTTCCCCCCCGGGCCCATGATGAGCATGGAAGCAGCTCTTCTATCCGCCGCGCCTCCTCTCGTGTCTTCTCTCCATCACCAGGGGCGTCTGTACCCCATGACCCAGTCTCATATTCTGACGCCAGGTACATCGGACCAGGTCATGGGGTACAGTCAGCCCAGCAAGCTTACGAAAGAAGTCAATGCTAAGTGCAGTAACCCATCACAGGTAATCAGACTTCACCTTAAAGGAATACTGTAGGGGGGGTCGGGGGAAAATGAGTTGGACTTACCCAGGTCTTCTAATGGTCCCCCACAGACATCCTGTGCCCGCGCAGCCACTCACCGATGCTCCGGCCCCGCCTCCGGTTCACTTCTTGAATTTCAGACTTTAAAGGGAAGGTTCAGGGAGGGTGGGGAAAAAATAAAAATCAATTTCCACTTACCTGGGGCTTCCTCCAGCCCGTGGCAGGCAGGAGGTGCCCTCGCCGCCGCTCCGCAGGCTCCCGGTGGTCTCCGGTGGCCGACCCGACCTGGCCAGGCCAGCTGCCAGGTCGGGCTCTTCTGCGCTCCAAGTCCTTGTACTTCTGCGTCCCACGCCGGCGCTCTGACGTCATCGGACGTCCGCCGGGCTGTACTGCGCATGCGCAGTAGTTCTGCGCATGCGCAGTAGAGCCCGGAGGACGTCCGATGACGTCAGAGCGCCGGCGTGGGACGCAGAAGTACAAGGACTTGGAGCGCAGAAGAGCCCGACCTGGCAGCCGGCCTGGCCAGGTCGAGTCGGCCACCGGAGACCACCGGGAGCCTGCGGAGCGGCGGCGAGGGCACCTCCTGCCTGCCACGGGCTGGAGGAAGCCCCAGGTAAGTGGAAATTGATTTTTATTTTTTCCCCACCCTCCCTGAACCTTCCCTTTAAAGTCTGAAAACCACTGCGCCCGCGTTGCTGTGTCCTCGCTCCCGCAGCCCAGTACAGTCTGGGCCTGCACAGTATGCTCCTGGTGACATCAGCGGGAGCAAGGGCTCGGCAACGCAGGCAAAGTGGTTTTTAGACTTTAAAGTCAGAAATTCCAGAAGTGAACTGGAGGCGGGGCCGGAGCATCGGTGAGTGGCTGCGCGGGCACAGGATGTCTGCGGGGGGCGGAGCATCGGTGAGTGGCTGCGCGGGCACAGGATGTCTGCGGGGGACCATTAGAAGCTCCGGGTAAGTTCAACTCATTTTCTCCCGACCCCCCTACAGAATTCCTTTAAAGGGCAACTGAAGTGAGAGGGAGATGGAGGCTGCCATATTTATTTCCTTTTAAGAAATACCAGTTGCCTGGCTATGTTGCTGATGTTCTGCCTCTAATACTTTTAGCCATAAAACCTGAACAAGCATGCAGCAGATCAGGCGTTTCTGACATTATTGTCAGAACTGACAAGATTAGCTACATGCTTGTTTCTGCTGTGTGATTCAGACACTACTGCAGCCAAATAGATCAGCAGGACTGCCAGGCAACTGGTATAGTTTAAAAGGAAATAAATATGGCAGTCTCCATATCCCTCTCAGTTCCGGTGTCCATTAAACTTCTCCACGCTGGGGCTACTACAGTTTGCCAACGTCCTGTGTGATTCCATGGGTTCTTTTCCCCTTTTAGCCATGGCTGTATGAAGATCCCAGCATGCACTGCTCCCTGGAGACCAACAACAGCCCCCACCTCCTCCTGCAGCCCTTGAAGAAAGAGGTGCTAAGTCTGTTCCCTTATGTGGTTCTCTACCATGACTTTGTCAGCAGCTACGAGGCACAGAGGATCAAGGACATCGCCAGTCCATGGGTGAGTGCTACTGACCCCAGCCAAAATCTTTAAAGTGTAAGGGCTCGTTCACACTGGACGTGCTTTTGGTATTTTTTAAGTGCCTGCGATTTTTCAAAATCGCCCTAGAAGCGCTTACACCATGCTATCCTATGCGCTAGTTCAGATAGGGGTGATCCGTCCGCTCTCCGCTCCGGGAAGCGCTGCATTGACCATTTTCAGGCTGATTTTACTTCAATGGGCTCTATTCACAATCATTTTCCGCATGTGGGAATGCACTTGCGGTAAATTCCTGACTGAAAAAAAGACCATCTTCACATTCACAAATTTTTACACGATTATTTACCGCATGCGTAAAATTGTACGCATTGTTTAACCGCATGTGTAAAAATGTGGTAAAAGTCCGCAAAAGTCGGTAGTTCCCGCAAAAAAAATCAAAATTCACAAAAAAAGGGGCGCCTTATTTCTGACTTAACTACCGATTTTTTTATCACCTACTAGTACTTGGTGATCTATTTCGCTTCCCATTGACTTACATGGAGTCTGGAGCCTTGAGTGCTGTGTTTGCTGGACTTTATTTTAATTTTTTGGACAAGTTTTTTTATGCCACTTTTTTTACACATGGTTTACTATGTAATTAAGCATGTTTCCCAATTTTTTTACGCATTGTTCCCGCGTGCGGGAAACATGCGGAACATTTTTAGTGAATGTGGAAAAAATGCGGAAATTATCACTGACGGTAATATAGCGGTAAAAAAACTGTTACCGCATGTGTGATTGTGATTAGAGCCCATTGGAAGGTATGGGAAAAAAACGCAAAACGCTCACAAAATGGTTTTGTGCAGCGATTGCGTTTGCGTTTTTAATAATAAATACATTGTATTTATTCTTTTCGGGATCTAAAAGTTCACTTCCTGACTGACGTCAAGAAGTGGAAAAACGTAATCGCTCTGCAAAAGCGCTTACAAAAACGCTTACTAAAAACGCCCGACGAACAGAAGTCACTGGGAAGGGAAAAAAAATTGCTTCAAAAAACGTCCAACGCGAACGTCAACGCGATCGAAACGCAATGTGAACGAGGCCTAAGAGTAGATTCTAAAGGCTCATACACACATCAGACTATAGTCTTTGGAAAATGAAAGATCACAGACCAATCTTCCCACCCTTCATGTAGTATGAGAGGCGTACGTTAAAAAAGGGCGCCGGGAAAAAAGGGCGCAGGGTTTTAAAAGATAATCATGAATAACGTTTAAAAAAAATTGTTATATTTCGTTTAAAAATAATGTTTTATAAAGTTATAAATCATTAAATAATGTGTATAAAATCGGCAATTTTAAAAACGTTAATCTTCCCTGTTTAAAAATTGAAATTTATAATAACGTTTTATAAAACATTAATAAGAATTTTACTAAAGCTATACCTAACCCTACTCTCACACAGAACCCTCCCTGTACCTATCCCTAACCCCTAGACCCCCCTGTTGGTGCCTAACCCTAAGACCCCCCTGTTGGTGCCTAACCCTAAGATCCCCCTGGTGGTGCCTAAACCTAAGACCCCCCTGTTGGTGCCTAACCCTAAGACCCCCCTGTTGGTGCCTAACCCTAAGACCCCCCTGGTGGTGCCTAACCCTAAGACCCCCCTGTTGGTGCCTAACCCTAAGACCCCCTGTTGGTGCCTAACCCTAAGACCCCCCTGTTGGTGCCTAACCCTAAGACCCCCCTGTTGGTGCCTAAACCTAAGACCCCCCTGGTGGTGCCTAAACCTAAGACCCCCCCTGTGATAAGCATTAATAACGTTTTAAAAAAATATGGTGCGGTTTTTCGTTTAAAAATGAAAAAAAAAAAAAAAATATTGTACGGTTTTTCGTTTAAAAGTAATGTTTTAAAAAATATTGTACTGTTTTTCGTTTAAAAATAATGTTTTAAAAATTATAAATCATTAAATAATGTGTAATCATGAGAAACAGTTATAAAACATGAAAAGTCTCCGGGCGCCGCTTTTAAAACGTTATTTTTCTCCGGCGCCCTTTTTTCCTGTTGGGCGCCGATTTAAACGATATTTATTATGGGAGTGAATGGCGGCGCCCTTTTTGTCCACCTGCCTCATGCGCCCAAATTTCCTGCTTCCGCATTAGAGCCATACTCTACACAGTCTATTCTATGGAGCTGAACTCCACATCAGATAAAAATCTTTGCAAGATGCTGCACACACAGATGCTGTACAGACACAAAAGATCAGTATCTGCAAAAGATCTGTTCCTGCCAAAGATCCGTTCCTGCAAATTGCATTCATAGTTTATGAGATCTGCACATCATCATACACACCTTGTTTAACAGACATTCATCTGCATATCTGACAATCATCTGCAGATCTGAAAATCCATCCTGGTGGATCTGATCTGCAGATGAATGTCTGTTAAACAAGGTGTGTATGAGGATCTGCAGATATCATAGACTATGAATGCATTTTGCAGGGACGGATCTTTGGCAGGAACGGATCTTTTGCAGATACTGATCTTTTATGTCTGTACAGCATCTGTGTGTGCAGCATCTTGCAAAGATTTTTTTCTGATGGGGAGTTTAGCTCCATAGAGTAGACTGTGTAGGTATGGCTCTCATACTACATGGAAGGGGGTAAAATTGGTCTCTGATCTTTCATTTTCCAAAGACTGTGGTCTGGTGTGTATGAGCCTCTAAACTTCTGTCTGCCTCCCTAACTGCATTAACATACACAGTAACCATGCAGCTCGGGTGACCCAGATCCTTGTGGGGTTAATGTGGCTCTGTAAAATTTAAAGCTATAGATTTGCTAGATACCAGCGGCTCTGGCTGTAAGCCTGGCTTCAGGGACATAAAGAGATTATTTGCATATTCAGTAGTGGTGCATTGTGGGTAGTGATGGGCGAACACCTGGATGTTCGGGTTCGGGAAAGTTCGCCGAACATGGCCGAGATGTTCGGCATGTTCGGGCCGAACCCCGAACTTCCCGAACATCCCTATTTTGGGGGCCCTATGGGGTCGCAGGCATAAGGGGGGAGCATGCCCCGATCGCGGGGGGGGTCGGAAATTCCCCCCACCCCCTCCGCTAGCGCTCCCCCCTCTGCCCGCTTCCCCATTCAAAAGTTTCAAGAAGTACCTGTATAGCGGATGGCCTGGCAGTGGGCAGCACTGTGGAGTGAGGAGGAGGAGGAGTCCGGAGAGTGACGAGTTGAGGGAGGCCGGGCAGCGGGCGTGAGGTCAGAGAAAGGGCGGAACTTCCGCCCTTTCTCTGACCTCACGCCCGCTGCCCGGCCTCCCTCAACTCGTCACTCTCCGGACTCCTCCTCCTCCTCACTCCACAGTGCCGCCCACTGCCAGGCCATCCGCTATACAGGTACTTCTTGAAACTTTTGAATGGGGAAGCGGGCAGAGGGGGGAGCGCTAGCGGAGGGGGTGGGGGGAATTTCCGACCCCCCCCGCGATCGGGGCATGCTCCCCCCTTATGCCTGCGACCCCATAGGGGGGCCGTATTGCGGCCTGTTCGGCCGAACAGGGCCCTGTTCGCCCGAACAGGGGCCCTGTTCGGCCCTGTTCGGGGGCATACAGAAGTTCGGGGCGAACCCGAACTTAAAAGGCCGAACACCATGAGGTGTTCGGCCGAACTCGAACATCACCCGAACAGGGTGATGTTCTGCAGAACCCGAACAGTGGCGAACACTGTTCGCCCAACACTAATTGTGGGTAACCACAGATGTTCACTTAAAGCCAGGGCCGGTTCTTGTAACAATGGGGCCCCTGGGAAAAGTGAACCCAGGGGCCCCCCTGACAGACGCCACCCTTCCTTCCGACCATAAAGCAGCATTAGGGCCCCTTTGTTGCAGCCATATATCCCCACAGGGCCACTGAAGTGGCTGCGCCCCCTCCCTCCTCACCCCAACTTAACTGTGATCCTCAGGGCCCCAAAATGTCTTCGAAAGAGTAGCAACTCACCTGCCCCAGCGGGCACGCTCCTCTCTCTGTCACCCACGCCCGCTAGGACAGGTGAAATGCTACTCTGCCAAAGATGTGTCAGGGGAGCACTGTTAAGTTGGTTGGGAAACACCTTGGGGGCCCCTACAGGCTCTGGGGCCCTGCGGTAATTTCCCCCTTTGCCTCTATGGTGGCGCCGGCCCTGCTTGAAGCTGAATTATCACAAAGTTCTTCTGTTTTAAGAAGGCAAACATCACTTAAAGCATTGCATGAAGATACCATAGTATACCTGAAGTTCAAAAGTCTCATCTAAACTCTTTTTTTAGGTGCCCCAAATGCCCAGTTGCACATAGTTACATAGTTATTTTGGTTGAAAAAAGACATACGTCCATCGAAATCAACCAGTACAAAGTACAACACCAGCCTGCTCCCTCACATATCCCTGGTGATCCAGAGGAAGGCGAAAAAACCTTACAAGGCACGGTCCAATTAGCCCCAAAAGGGAAAAATTCCTTCCCGACTCCAGATGGCAATCAGATAAAATCCCTGGATCAACATCATTCTGCCTTACCTAGTAATTGTAGCCATGGATGTCATTCAACTCAAGGAAAGCATCTAAGCCCCCTTTAAATGCAGGTATAGAGTTTGCCATAACGACTTCCTGTGGCAATGCATTCCACATCTTAATCACTCTTACTGTAAAGAACCCTTTCCTAAATAAATGGCTAAAACGTTTTTCCTCCATGCGCAGATCATGTCCTCTAGTCCTTTGAGAAGGCCTAGGGACAAAAAGCTCATCCGCCAAGCTATTATATTGCCCTCTGATGTATTTATACATGTTAATTAGATCTCCTCTAAGGCGTCTTTTCTCTAGACTAAATAAACCCAGTTTATCTAACCTTTCTTGGTAAGTGAGACCTTCCATCCCACGTATCAATTTTGTTGCTCGTCTCTGCACCTGCTCTAAAACTGCAATATCTTTTTTGTAATGTGGATATTGCAGTTTTAGAGCAGGTGCAGAGACGAGCAACAAAATTGATACGTGGGAAGGTCTCACTTACCAAGAAAGGTTAGATAAACTGGGTTTATTTAGTCTAGAGAAAAGACGCCTTAGAGGAGATCTAATTAACATGTATAAATACATCAGAGGGCAATATAATAGCTTGGCGGATGAGCTTTTTGTCCCTAGGCCTTCTCAAAGGACTAGAGGACATGATCTGCGCATGGAGGAAAAACAATACAAGCAATACAAGCAGAATTCAGAAAACTGCTATGGCCTCAATTCACTAAGCAGTCTACAGATGGTTTCTAGACTACTGATGGTTTGGTCAGTTGCACCAATGGGGAATTCACTATTACCAAATGCTTTAGACCTGTTTTTAGACCTGGTCTAAAACATTTGGTAATTAGGTTGGTGAAGCAGCGAAAAATGATCTAAAGATGCAATTCACCAACATGTAGCTATGACTGACTTCCTTCTCCTTTGATGAGTTCTCTGGATACAATTAGACCCCGGCATAATTAATTCAAACGGTTCTATCCTCACATCTAAAATATCTCACAGAATTACTTTACTGACAGAGATCAGCTGGTCTAATCTCTGTCAGAAAAAGTGGGCGTGGTTACTCCTTGTTTGCCTTTGTGAATTGTGTAATTACTGAATGTTAGACCAGGTCTAAAAACAGGTCTAAAACATTACACCACACCATCAGTAAACTAAAAACCATCTGCAGAGTAGTCTAAACTGCTTAGTGAATTGAGGCCATATGTGGGAGTGTACTGTTTTCTCTCGTCCTCTTCCAACTAGCTTCTGTTACATGGTCTCTGTGCGCTTGAAGTATACCTGCAATGATGCGATTGGTCAGGAGGCCCCCCACCTATCCCAGGTGCAGCTCTAACTGCAGAAACGTGTCGCCAGCTGGAGCACGAAAACGTTTTTATGGAGTTTGAAATCCCATCGTAAATGTCTCAGCTCTCCGTTCCTAGAAGTCGGGAGGCTGAGTCTCGGCCAGCGGTAATGAGGCAGGTTTTTCTGCTGGCTTTTATTGTCTGGTTCCTTTCCTGGCGGATGACTCGTCCAGAGTGGGAGCGGAATACCGTGTGCTGGAGAAAAAACGCCAAGTTCTCAGCACGTCTTCCCAGCTGGCCAAGATCAGTCCGCTCAGCAGCCCCGCTGAAATGTGACATCCTCATAAACACAGAGATCTCACTCAGGCCTAATTCACATTATAGATCGCAAATGCAAGCGCTGAGTACTTTTTAAAGCGATTTTCCAGCCGTTTTTTGATCGATTAGCGATTTTTAAAAATAGCTTTTGTAAGAGATTTTGTTTGGCAATTAGCGCTTTTTTTTTTCCTTTAGATAATCAGGAAGTGAACTCTTTGACCTGGAACTGAATCTCTTTAACCAAGCCGCGCAGGAGGATTTCTCAGGCCCTGCTGGGCCGATTTGCATAATTTTTTTTTTATGCCACACGCAGCTAGCACTTTGCTAGCTGCGTGTGCAAACAGATCGCCGCCGCTACCCGCCGATTCGCCGCTACCCGCCTGCCAGTGCCAGGCAGCGCTGAGTGGTGGATCGGGCCTCTCTTTGACGTCACGACGTCGGTGACGTCATCCCGCCCGTCACCATGGCGACGGGGGAAACCCTAATGGAAATCCCGTTCAGAACGGGATTTCCGGACGGGCTTGATCGCCGGAGGCAATCGAAGAGGCTCGCTACATGATTTAAAAAAATAAAAATAAAAAAAAAATTGCTGCGCTTCCCCCTGGTGGTTTTTAATAGACTGCCAGGAGGGTTAATGTATTTTGTGTTGAAAAGCGCTCACAAAATCGCTTATACAAAGTGCTTTTTAAAGTGCTTAGCGATTTTCCAATACCTTCCAATGAAGCGCAAACGCTCTGACAATGGTGTAGGAGCCGCGTTTGGGATTGGAAAGAAAGCTCATCGCTCATGTGAGAACACTCACATTAAAATACATTGCTCAAGCGCTTTTAAAGCACTTTTTAAAATCGCCAGCACTTAAAAAATCTCAAAGCGCTCCTAGGGCTTGATTCACTAAACCGTGATAACTCAAAATCACACCTTATGAAAAGATATCACACCTTATCAGAGATATCACACATTATCAAAGTTAACACGCCTTATCAGAGTAGCATAGTGAGCGCTACGAACTTATGCCTGCTAATTAGCAATGGCACTCATCCTGCCCTGAGCCCCTGCGGGTTCGTAGCGCTCACTATGCTACTCTGATAAGGCGTGTTAACTTTGATAAGGTGTGATATCTTTGATAAGGTGTGATATATTTTCATAAGGTGTGGGAGGGGGAATGGATGGATGGACGGATCAATCTATGTGCCACTGTATTGTCACTGTGTCCCTTCCCCCGCAGTTGCAGCGGTCAGTTGGGGGATGGATGGGATGGATGTGTCACTAAATAGTCACTGTGTCCCTTCCCCCGCAGTTGCAGCGGTCAGTTGGGGGATGGATGGGATGGATGGATGTGTCACTGTATAGTCACTGTGTCCCTTTCCCTGCAGTTGCAGCGGTCAGTTGGGGAATGGATGGATGGATGGGATGGATGGATGTGTCACTGTATAGTCACTGTGTCCCTTTCCCTGCAGTTGCAGCGGTCAGTGGTGGCCTCTGGAGGGAAGCAGACGGAGGTGGAGTATCGGATTAGTAAAAGGTACAGTAATGCGTTCCATATGGCGCTGGGGGTCTGCTCTGTATTAGGACACATTCTGGCAGCGCTGAACCTTTTTCCAGCCGCGGCCGCTCTCTGGGCTGAGAACACAACACTCCGGGGTCTCCTCATAACCCTAATATAGAAAATGCTGCGAGTGAGAAAGAGAAATCATGACAAAAACATAGAAAAGTAACATATGGCTTCAATATAGCGCACAAGCCCTTAAAGTGACTCTGTAACAAAAATTACAACGTTTTTTCTACCATCCTACAAGTACCTAAACCTATTCTAATCTGTTCTGGCTCACTGCAGCACTTTGTACTATCATGGTCTCTGTAATAAATCAATGTATCTTTCCCCTGTCAGACTTGTCGGCCTGTGTCTGGAAGGCTGCCAACTCTTCCGTGCTGGTCTGTTCCTCTATGCACACTCCAGTGTGTGTTTTATTTACATAAGCCAGCAGCTTCTCTGCTATCTTATCAGTGATAGAAGAGAGCTGGATAAAAATCCTCCTCTGTTAGGCTGTGAAAGTAGCTGGCTGACACATACTGAGGAATTACAAACACAGGCACAGGCAGAGCTGTCTGCAGGAAGCCTGTAATGTTCAGTGCATGAGAGAAGAAGGGGACAGAAGGTAAACACACAAATGATCTTTTGAGATTCAAAAGGAAGGCTGTATACAGCCTGCTTGTGTATGAATGTATTTTCTATGTGTGGACATACTGTACATCAATCTACTTCCTGTTTTGGTGGCCATTTTGTTTGTTTATAAACAAACTTTTTAAAACTGTTTTTGACTACTTTTAATGCGGCGGGGAGCGGCGAAATTGTGACAGAAGGTAATAGGAGATGTCCCCTAACGCACTGGTATGTTTACTTTTGTGCGATTTTAACAATACAGATTCTCTTTAATACGCTGAATGAGGACTTTTCTAAATGGTGAAATAAAAATGGATCTGATTCTAGAGCTCACCCCAGCCAGTATAAGCCACACCCCCCACATTGCACTAGCAGTAAATTAGTACTGAGGTCGAATTCCACTTGGTGGTAATTTTGTAGTGAAATTCACAGTTAGGGCTCAGACACACTACAAGCTCTTTTCTGAGTGCTTTTTAGCCATCAGAGCTTTCTGAGAGCTCCCATTGACTTACATTAAAATCGCGGTAAAATCAATTTTTTAAAAAAGCTCCCAGAAAGCTCTGAGCTAAAAAACGCTCAGAAAAGCGGTTAGGCCTGGAACCCACTAGAGAGCTTTTTTGAGCGTTTAGGGAGCGCTTTAAATCACTAGCGAATTCCCAGAACGCTCTGCCAATGTAAATCAATGTAACAAATTGCACAGTAGCAAATGCGATTAGCAAAATCGCAATCGCAGGACATGCAGTATTTTGGGAACGTTTGAGCTTCAATGTAAAGTATATAAGTGCTGGCAAATCGCTCATGAATCGCTACACATAGCGATTTATGTGCGATTTTAAATTACTGCGAACTGTAAAAAAAATTATAATAAATTAGAAAGGACCAATCAGAATTAAAATCGCTAATCACAAAAAGCTTCCACTTTTTAAAATCGCTACCAAAATCGACGGAAAACGCTCATGAAATCGCTTACTGAACACTAATAAAAACGCTAGCGATTTGTAGTGAGTGCCAGGCCTTATAGTGTATCTGAGTCCTTACCATGCAAAATCATAAGAAATTTCAAACTATTGCAAAATTTATTTCACACATAACCTAATTAAAATGCATCATTTCACATTGACTTGTAATTTCACAAAATATTCACCTATGTAATAAAGGCCAAACACCAGTTTGCTTACCGAACAAATAGATCGACTGAGGATGCCATCTGTGTAGCTCTCCATGCTGCCCTCTCACACCTGGAAAAGCCCAACTCCTATGTTAGGATGCTCTTTGTTGACTACAGCTCAGCATTTAACACCATTGTACCTAGCCAGCTGACCAACAAACTCCATGCACTAGGTCTGGCTCCCTCCTTTTGTACTTGGTTATTGGACTTCCTTACTAATCGCCCTCAAACTGTCAGACTAGGAAAACAGACATCCTCCACCCTTACCCTGAGCACTGGCGTGCCACAGGGCTGTGTATTAAGCCCTCTCCTCTATGCACGTTTCACCCATGACTGCCAGCCTATCCATACCTCAAACGTAATTGTTAAGTTTGCAGATGATACGACTGTCATTGCGCTTATATCAGACAATGAGGAAGCTGCATACAGAGAAGAAGTTAGGAACCTGCAGAGCCGGGACAAGGTCCTCCAGCACCCAAGGCTGAGACACCAAAGTGCGCCCCTCTATCCCTCCCACCCCAGTCGTCACACACAGATTGCTATTAGATTAAGAGGCGCCACAGGGCCCACAACCTCCCCAACACCTTAATATCTAGTTATCTGGCTTGCAGTCACTGCTATGTATCCCCTTTTCTTATTTCTTTCTGCTTCAAACACAATTAGGAATGACAGCTGAATGAATTCTGCGCCCCCTCCTACACTGCGCCCTGAGGCTGGAGCCTCTCCAGCCTATGCCTCGGCCCGGCCCTGGGAACCTGACTGCATGGTGCGACATTAACAACCTGTTAATAAATACAAAGAAGACCAAAGAAATTATTCTGGACTTTAGGACCACTAAAAAGACTACTCACCTACCGCTAATGATCAATGCAGAGGCTGTGGAGAGAGTTTCCAGCTTCAAATTTTTGGGAGTCACCATCGCAGAGAACCTGTCCTGGGCTGACAATGCTTTAGCTCTAACTGGCAAAGCACAACAACGCCTCTCAGAGCCGGGACAAGGTCCTCCAGCACCCAAGGCTGAGACAGCAAAGTGCGCCCCTCCATCCCTGCCTCCCCAGCCGTCACACACTGATTGCTGTTAGACTAAGAGGCGCCACGGGGCCCACAACCTCCCCAACACCTTAATATCTAGTTATCTGGCTTGCAGTCACTGCCATGTATCCCCTTTTATTATTTCTTTCTGCTTCAAACACAATTAGGAATGACAGCTGAATGAATTCTGTGCCCTCTCCTACACTGCGCCCTGAGGCTGGAGCCTCTCCAGCCTATGCCTCGGCCCGGCCCTGACGCCTCTACTTTCTGAGAAAACTAAGGAGCGCTAACCTCCCACAGAAGCTGCTGGTTAATTTCTACAGATGCACTATAGAAAGCATTCTGACCAATTGCATGACGGCCTGGTACAACAGCTGCACGAAGGCTACTAGAGAAGCCCTGCAGCGAGTTGTTAAAACAGCAGAAGCCATTATTGGCACTGAACTACCATCACTGGAACTTTTGTATAATACTCGCAGCTTGAGAAGGGCCAAAAACATTATCAAGGACAACACTCACCCTGGAAATGCCCTGTTTGAGCTCCTTCCATCAGGTAAACGTTTTAGATCGATCCGCACACACACAAACAGACTGAAAGACAGCTTTTTCCTATCCGCCATAAACTCTGAATCCTCTCTGAAATAATTAACACTGTGTACAAATTGTTTAAACATCTGTAATACCTGGTATACTTGTATAATTTCTTCTCTTCCTTGTTACTATTACTATGTTCCCTATATGCACCGTGGGGTTGTCCTGAAAAGTAATTTCGTTGTGTTACACAATGACAATAAAGTGAATTGAATTGAATTCACTTCAATGCATTCGATGAAAATGCATTTTCGCATGCATGCCCATAATCTATGCAAACATATGTTCAAAACACATCAGCGAATTCCGTGAAGATCATTTTGTGTAATTTTGTTAGTTATGCAAAGTCGAGATTACATGCAAAATTGTGAAAATTACGTGAAATGTCATAAAAGTAGAATTCAATTCATTACAATCAACACTATAGCAAGATAATTCATGGAGATCCAAGTAAGAATTGTGTGGCTGGCCAAAATCAACCAAAACCAAAAAAACTCCTTTACTGAAAAGTCTATGCTAAGTACTGTATAATTCATTCATAGGTAAACCAGAGGTTATTTCAGATCTTGGTACTATTCAGTAAGCCAGTACCTATTCAGTAAAAAGTCCTTGGGCAAGACTCCCTTACACAAGTAAATCACATAAAGGCACGGGGAAATAAGGGTGCACAATAACGTTGTTAGTAAAATATTGTTACTACATACTGATATTTTACTATAATAACGTAAAATATTGATATTAAATTGAGATATTTTACTATTGCTAAACCTAACCCTACTCCCACAGAGAACCCTTCACCTCTCCCCCCCCCCCCCCACCCGGCCTAACCCTAAACACCCCCCCATGCCTAGAACTACCCCACCCGCACAAACTACCTACAGTACCTAGTGCCTAAAACTAACCCCCCATCACCACCACACAAACTACCTACTTGAACCCTAAAACTAACCCCCCACTCACACAAAGTACCTAACTAACGCCGCATTGGCTCAGATACTTCCGGTGCACTGCAACGGACGGCAATAAGTGTGAAAGTAGACTTCCATTGCTTTTGTGGCCCCTTGCAGCAAAATAGGGTAACACAACGCAGATTTTCCATGCTAGTGTAAAAGGGCCCTAAAGGAAACCTGTGAGATTTGTGAAGGCCACAGTTAGATACTTACCCTAGGAGTGCTTTGATTTGTGTTGGTGAAGGAGGTGTCAGGTTCACTGATGCATGCTGGGATATATCCTGTCATGTAGCATCATATCTATATGATGGCAGATTGTGTCATTTCTGCACATATGATGTGTTTCAGCGCTTGGCTGAGAGACACGGTGGATCCGGTCATCAGAAGCATGGACGTGCGCATTGCTGCAGCCACCGGGCTGAATGTCCAGCCTCCGTACGCAGAGCACCTCCAAGTGGTGAATTATGGCATTGGAGGGCATTACGAACCGCACTTTGATCACGCTACGGTGAGTACAGTAAATCAGAGGAATATCGTCTCACGTAGATGTCTTATGCCTTTCACAAATGTATATTTCATCGTTTTTTTAAGCTAAAATGTAATCATGCATGTCTAAACATTGCTTACCTTTTCCTTTGCTCTGAGCTGTTGTTGAAACTGAATCAGGTTGATCTGCACATGACCCATGAGCAGACATTTGGCAAAATAAATATTCCATACATTACTTGATTTATGTCGACGATATCCGGTGGATTTGATCATAATGATCGAGCTCAATGCTGTAATGTGGTACCCGATCGTCATTTTGGTTGATTTCTGGCGGAAATTGATCGAAACATGTTGGAAAGATCTCGCTTGAAAGTGCTCAATCTGGTGTGCGACGGTAACGACGCTGGATATGTCTGACAGACCACCAGCCAGTCCTCCCCCCCCCCTTCATATTTAATGTGTATTCCCTGAACCTGTGCTGAGTGTGCAGTGTAGTTTTGGTGGTGTTCTCCTCCTGTGTCTTGCCAGCCGCCATGTTCCTGCCGCATGCACTGGCATCTCGTACATGTGAAGGGTACTGGCAACCCGGTGGGCAGCACGGTGGCGTAGTGATTAGCGCTCTCACCTTGCATCGCTGGGTCCCCGGGTCGAATTCCAGCCAGGTCAACATCTGCAAGGAGTTTGTATGTTCTCCCCATGTCTAGGTAGGTAGGGTATGGGGGGAAGGCAGTTAGGGTTAGGCATCAGTTAGGGTGTCTGTACAGAGGGGATGGTTAGGTGGCAGGAAGAGTGTTTGAGTGTGTGTGTGTGTGTGTGGGGGGGGGGGGGGGGTGGTTAGGGTTAGGAAACTGGAAAGGTATACTTGTATAATTTCTTCTCTTCCTTGTTACTATTACTATGTTCCCTATATGCACCGTGGGGTTGTCCTGAAAAGTAATTTCGTTGTGTTACACAATGACAATAAAGTGAATTGAATTGAATTCACTTCAATGCATTCGATGAAAATGCATTTTCGCATGCATGCCCATAATCTATGCAAACATATGTTCAAAACACATCAGCGAATTCCGTGAAGATCATTTTGTGTAATTTTGTTAGTTATGCAAAGTCGAGATTACATGCAAAATTGTGAAAATTACGTGAAATGTCATAAAAGTAGAATTCAATTCATTACAATCAACACTATAGCAAGATAATTCATGGAGATCCAAGTAAGAATTGTGTGGCTGGCCAAAATCAACCAAAACCAAAAAAACTCCTTTACTGAAAAGTCTATGCTAAGTACTGTATAATTCATTCATAGGTAAACCAGAGGTTATTTCAGATCTTGGTACTATTCAGTAAGCCAGTACCTATTCAGTAAAAAGTCCTTGGGCAAGACTCCCTTACACAAGTAAATCACATAAAGGCACGGGGAAATAAGGGTGCACAATAACGTTGTTAGTAAAATATTGTTACTACATACTGATATTTTACTATAATAACGTAAAATATTGATATTAAATTGAGATATTTTACTATTGCTAAACCTAACCCTACTCCCACAGAGAACCCTTCACCTCTCCCCCCCCCCCCCCACCCGGCCTAACCCTAAACACCCCCCCATGCCTAGAACTACCCCACCCGCACAAACTACCTACAGTACCTAGTGCCTAAAACTAACCCCCCATCACCACCACACAAACTACCTACTTGAACCCTAAAACTAACCCCCCACTCACACAAAGTACCTAACTAACGCCGCATTGGCTCAGATACTTCCGGTGCACTGCAACGGACGGCAATAAGTGTGAAAGTAGACTTCCATTGCTTTTGTGGCCCCTTGCAGCAAAATAGGGTAACACAACGCAGATTTTCCATGCTAGTGTAAAAGGGCCCTGCTGGACGTGCGCATTGCTGCAGCCACCGGGCTGAATGTCCAGCCTCCGTACGCAGAGCACCTCCAAGTGGTGAATTATGGCATTGGAGGGCATTACGAACCGCACTTTGATCACGCTACGGTGAGTACAGTAAATCAGAGGAATATCGTCTCACGTAGATGTCTTATGCCTTTCACAAATGTATATTTCATCGTTTTTTTAAGCTAAAATGTAATCATGCATGTCTAAACATTGCTTACCTTTTCCTTTGCTCTGAGCTGTTGTTGAAACTGAATCAGGTTGATCTGCACATGACCCATGAGCAGACATTTGGCAAAATAAATATTCCATACATTACTTGATTTATGTCGACGATATCCGGTGGATTTGATCATAATGATCGAGCTCAATGCTGTAATGTGGTACCCGATCGTCATTTTGGTTGATTTCTGGCGGAAATTGATCGAAACATGTTGGAAAGATCTCGCTTGAAAGTGCTCAATCTGGTGTGCGACGGTAACGACGCTGGATATGTCTGACAGACCACCAGCCAGGTAGTTTGTGCAGGGGGGGGGGCGGTTAAGGGTTAGGCGTCAGGTAGAGTGTTTGTGTGTGTGTGGGTGGGAGGGTGGTTAGGGTTAGGCACCAGGAGGGGTATTTGTGCGGGGGTGGGATGTTTAGGGCTAGACATCAGGAAGTGTGTTTGTGCAGGGGGCATCATGGGGAGCGTTCTGTGTGTGACTAGGGTTAGGTTTAGCTACAGTAAAATATCGGTACTCAATATTGATGTTTCACAATCCTTCTTTACACTTTAATAGTAGAAGATCTGTGAATTTACTGATATTTTACTAACGGCTTTCCTGGGCGCCATGTTATTACATCCGCACATGGGGGGGGGGATAGAGGGTAGGGAGAGGAGGAAGGCAAGCAGATACAGATGCTGAAATGTATTGGAAATTGTGTGCAGATGTGTGACAGAGATACAGTATATCCCTCCAGGGCCGGGCAGAGGCGAGAGAGGCTCCAGCCTCAGGGTGCAGTGTAGGAGGGGGTGCACAACTCACTCAGCTATCATTCCCCTATTGTGTTTGAAGCAGAGAGAAATAAGAAAAGGGGATACATGGCAGTGACTGCAAGCCAGATAACTAGAGATTAAGGTGTTGGGGGCCCTGGGGCACCTCTTAGTCTAATAGCAATTTAGTGTGTGACAGCTGGGGTGGGAGGGATGGAGGGGCGCAGCCTTGGGTGCTGGAGGACCTTGTCCCGGTTTGGGATCCCTCTCTGATCAGATCCGCAGTGAGATTTATCTGATGATTGAATCTGCTGCCCCGTCTGCAAATGTATGGCCACCTATAAACTTATTTTGGCAAGTACTGGACTTATTGCCTGAAAATCATCTGTAGGAAGCTGTCATCTCTGCACATTATTCCTAGTAATTCTGTCTGTTGTGTTTCAGTCCCTGAAGAGCCCCTTATACCGGACCAACACCGGGAACCGCCTGGCCACCTTCATGATCTATGTAAGTCCTGATCCTATACCGAGAATACTAACTCTCTGGCTTCACTGAATCTAGATTTCTGAATCACTGAATGTAAAGGGAACATGAAGTGAGAGACACACAGAAGCTGCTTTATGTATTTCCTTTTAAAGGGCCACTATCGTGAAAAAAGTAGGCAGTTAAAATCTGATAGAACCAACTGGTTTTGGGCCAATCCATCTCCTCATGGGGGATATTCAGGGTTTTCTGTATTCAACAGCATTTCCTAAACAGCAAGTTGCAAAGTCTAACTGACAAAATAGTGCACAAGTGAGTAGGGAGCAGTGGCGTAGCTAAGGAGCTATAAGTCCCGATGCAAGTTTTACAATGGGACCCCCCAAGCGCTCTATACATAGCAATTGATACGGCGTCAATGGCAACTACAGTGTCAGAGGTGCAAGAAGGGGATGGGGAACAGTTTGTTAATGATTACCACTATTCAAAGTATCTATAGAAGTGATTATTACAAGCACAGGACTAATAGAGAGCTAATACTGTAGTTGAGGGAGGGCCCTTTGGGGCCCCTCTGGCCCAAGAGCCCAGATGAGATCGCAACCTCTGCAACCCCTATTGTTACACCCCTGTTAGGGAGGCCGGCTGGTATCTTACTATTTTGGCAGTAAAACTGTTGTTCAGGAAATGCTGTTGAAAACAAAGAAAACCCTGAGAATCCCCCATGAGGAGATGGACTGGCCCAAAACCTGTCGGTTCTGTCATATTTTAACTGCCTACTTTTTTTCTCAGTAGTGGTCCTTTAAACAATACCCGTTGCCTGGCAGCCCTGCTGATCTTTCTGGCATCAGTAGTGTCTGAATCACAAATCAGAAATATGTCAGCCTCCATATTTCTATCTCCTCAGGTTCCGTTTAAGACCTTTTTCCCTAAAAATTGTTCGAAATTACAATCGAACCAGGCAGTAGATCGACGGCTCCTAGTCTTGCACTGTTACTATGGACTCTTTCACACTGGAGCCCTTTTTCAGCGTTTCAACGTAAAGTCAAAACTTTGCGTTGACCAAGGTAAAATGAAAGTCCATTGACTTTCATTTTACCTTTCACACCCGATGCTGCGTTTCGATGCTTTGCGGTACGACACACCCGGGAGTATTTTATCGTCATTTTCCCATCAGGTTAATTAATTACTACCGCCGCCGCTACTCAGTGTCGCATCGCAGATTCCCGGAGACACGCCGTAGCCTTTTCACCGCGTGCAGGAACCGGCTCCTGCACGCGTTGTCTAATGTGAAAGAGGCCAAACAGAGAAACTCTGCGATTCGATACATTTTCAAGAGCTTTCATTACTTAATTTCAATACTTTATTCCATTGGGAGCCTTTTAGAAGTATTCTTGCCTACAGAGTCTCTCATTGATCATTTCTGCCTTTTCTCAGCTCAGTCCCGTTGAGGTGGGAGGATCAACTGCATTCATCTATGCCAACTTCAGCACCCCTGTGGTTCAGGTAAGTTTATAGTGTTAGGTGAGTCTCTAACACCCTCACAGGACCAATGCAGCACACACAGGGCTGTATATAGTATATAGTGGCAGGAAGCAGTTCATTCGGTAATATGAGGTTTAAATGAGAGCCCAGAGTTGAATTAATATAAAACCCCCATTCAAAAAAACATTAAGCATTGGAGTTATTGGGGTGTTATGTATCGTTATAGTTTTTATAATAAGTATGGGGAGCAGAAAGAGAAAATCGTTTTACCCACCACAATAAGCTTGAGTGTACATGGAAAAGAGAAGGGGTCCAGGAAAATAACCTTGTGGCACACCAACAGAAGGCTAGAACGGGAAGGAATTAGTTTAAAGAATGTCCAGACAAGTTAGAGGAGTTTTAAGAATGCAGTAGACCCTTGCTTCCTGTTGACAAGAGAGTCTGGAGAAGCAGAACATGATTGTCCATATCAAAGCTTGAAGAAAGGTCAAGAAGTGTGAATATGGAGACCTGCTGGATTTTGTTACCAGGAGGTCATTGGTGACTTTAGTGAGCCAGAAGAGTGATGGAGTGGAAACCAGACTGAATAGGGTGAAATAAGTAATAAGTTTGTATATACAGTAAATATTTGCAGTCCGGGAAATGAACAGCAGCAACAAAACCTAGTTCAGGGATTCTAACTCCTCCCTCTTTTTTTTGTGTTATGCCTGTCACTCTCGGATACATTTCTGCACTTCCTGCCTGGACAGGAAGTGATAACAATTCTTGTAGATAGGAACACAATTCTAACTCCTCATACTATGTAATACTGCAATACATTTTCCTGGAGATGACCTTCAAAAAACGTGATCCAGATCTGTTTATGGTGAATTGCTGAGGGATGTAGTGATTTGATGTGAGGGGATTGCTGTTGTCTTTCCATGCCTGGCACAGAACTGCTTGGAAGATCTCCCCTCACGGTTTCCTTGGTCTCTTCTCAGAATGCGGCGATATTTTGGTGGAATCTGCACAGGAATGGTGAGGGCAATGAGGACACGCTCCACGCTGGGTGTCCGGTGCTGGTGGGAAATAAATGGGGTGAGTAGATCCTTTTATTAAAGAAAACCTGAGGTAGATTGTAAAATACAAAAACGTATAGTTACCTAGGAAGAAGTAAGCCTCTGGATCCTCTAAAGGCTTCCCATGTACTCCTTTAGACCACCGCCCAGAGACGCTCTTGGAGTTTGCACCTGCGCTCCTCGCTGACAAGCATAGCCATGCTGCACCCGCGTGAGTACGGCCACACCTACACAGTAGCATGGCGTGGCTCCGGGTTACTGCATAGGCGTGGCCGTACTCACACAGGCGCAGTACAGCCAAACCGCCCAACTTTTTGAGTTGACACTTTAGGACTTATCCCTGCCACATGCCTTAACCACTTCCCGACCGCCCACTACACAGGGGCGGCGGGGAAGTGGAGCCCTGCAGGACGGCCTCACCCACAGAGGCGGCAGTCCATTTAAGGGCATGGGCGGAGCGATCGCGTCATCCGTGACGCGATCCTCCGCCCGGGATCGAAGCACGGGCATTTTGTCTCCGCTCGCCGGCCACTTAGCAGAGCCGGCGAGCGGAGGAATCCGCAGGATCAGCCAATCCCTGAGTATAAGGCACTTTGTTAGGTAAACAAAGTGCCTTATACGTGCTTCCTCCTCGCCTCGTGGTCTCATTGTTCCAGAGACCACCAGCGAGGAGGAAGCACTTGTAAGTCTCACTGCACGCAGCTTGATTTTGCCCACAGCCTCCCTGATCACCCACCCCAGGCCTCATACCCCCCCTGATCACCCCAGCAGACCCCTGCCCAGCACCCTTGCACCCCTGCAAAACCCCCACCCCCCCCCACCTGCCACTAACTAGCGACGCTGCCCCTTAGTTTAGGTCCCTAACTGCCTCCTAGTCACCCCTGATCCCCCCTCCCTACCTTTAGATCACCCCCACACCCCATCCCAGACTACCCCCCTGTATACTGTATACATTTGTATACAGCTACATTACCCTCTGATCCCCCTCTGATCCCCCTCTGATCACCTGTCTATCACCTGTCCATCAGCCCTCAGCACCCCCACCCATCAGAGCAGACCCTAACTGCCCCGCGGGGGTAACCGATCACCTGCCCAGGCCCTCGATTGCCCTCGTACCCCCCTTCTGATTACATCCCCTGCTGTTTGTTTACATCTGTCCTCCCCAGCAATCACTAACTGATCTTTGATCAGTAACCCCCTGTGTCTGCCTCTCATCAGATCAGGACTCAGTCTGCCCCGTGCAGGCTCCTGATCAACCCCCCATCCCCTCAAATCGCCCTCAGACCCCCCCCCTAATCACCGTCCAAGTGCATTGTATTTGACTGTGCTGCGCTTGTATTCGATTGTGCTGCGCTTGTATTCAATTGTGGTGTAATTGTATTTGATTGTCCCGTGATCGGCTTCGATTGCCCCGTGATTGTTTGATTGCCTGAGACCCCACTTCCCGCCACACCCAACCCCACCCTCCCCCCCCACCACACCCAACCCCCCCCCCCCCCCCCCCCCACCACCACCTCCAACCACCACCTTCCGAGTGCATCAGATTTGCTTGTGCTGTGATTGGAGTCGATTGTGCTGTAATTGTATTTGATTGTCCCGTGATCGACTTCGATTGCCCCGTGATTGTTTGATTGCCTGAGACCCCACTTCCCGCCACACCCAATCCCACCCTCCCCCATCACCTTCCGAGTGCATCAGATTTGATTGGGCTGTGATTGGAGTCGATTGTGCTGTAATTGTATTTGATTGTCCCGTGATCGGCTTCGATTGCCCCGTGATTGTTTGATTGCCTGAGACCCCACTTCCCGCCACACCCAATCCCACCCTCCCCCATCACCTTCCGAGTGCATCAGATTTGATTGGGCTGTGATTGGAGTCGATTGTGCTGTAATTGTATTTGATTGTCCCGTGATCGACTTCGATTGCCCCGTGATTGTTTGATTGCCTGAGACCCCACTTCCCGCCACACCCAATCCCACCCTCCCCCATCACCTTCCGAGTGCATCAGATTTGATTGGGCTGTGATTGGAGTCGATTGTGCTGTAATTGTATTTGATTGTCCCGTGATCGGCTTCGATTGCCCCGTGATTGTTTGATTGCCTGAGACCCCACTTCCCGCCACACCCAACCCCACCCTCCCCCCCACCACACCCAACCCCACCCCCCCACCCCCCACCACCTCCAACCACCACCTTCCGAGTGCATCAGATTTGCTTGTGCTGTGATTGGAGTCGATTGTGCTGTAATTGTATTTGATTGTCCCGTGATCGGCTTCGATTGCCCCGTGATTGTTTGATTGCCTGAGACCCCACTTCCCGCCACACCCAATCCCACCCTCCCCCCATCACCTTCCGAGTGCATCAGATCTGCTTGTGCTGTGATTGGAGTCGATTGTGCTGTAATTGGATTTGATTGTCCCGTGATTGTTTGATTGCCTCTGAGACCCCACTTCCCACCAACCCCAATACCTCTCAAATACTCCCTTTTTGCTAGGTAGGTGCTCTTTTTTTCTGGGTAGTCTCGGAGGAAAACCCCATAAATTTAGCAATCCAAAATGGCAAGAAGGGGGCTTTCCGATGACGAGGTATACAGGTACATGGACCAGTCGGATGAGTTCTTTTGGGAAGAATCATCCGTCGAATCTTCCGGGTCCGATTTTGAACCTGTAGAAAGCAGTGGTTCCCTGACCGATACTGATGACGAGGCTATGGTCCCGGCTAGAGCCAGGCGTACCAGACCCCAAGTCGTTAGACCGCAGGTGGCGCAGGATCCGCCTCAAGGGCAGCAGGGTGGTGCTAGCGCTGTTGATAGTTTTCTTGGTGAGGCAGGCACCAGCAGCGCAGCATCTCCTGGACTTAGTGCCAGTGCTTCCGTAGACCCTGGCGAAGTGGTGAGCGTCAGCATGGAAGTTGAAACTGGTACGGTGGCAAGTGCAGTAGTACCCCCGTCGCAGCCACCAACAAGAAGACGGGCCCGTAGTACCCATAGACTCCCAGAGGTGCTGGCACAACCAGATTGGCAATCCCCTGATTCCGCTGCACCCGTAGTGCCCCCTTTCACCGCCCAGTCTGGAGTCCAGGTGGCGACAGCTCATCTAGGAACGGCCCTAGACTTTTTGCAGCTGTTCATCACCCAGGTTCTCTTGGACTTAATTGTGGTTGAGACCAACCGTAAAGCCACACAATTCATCACCGAGCACCCGGAGAGCATGTATGCCCAGCCTTTCGGGTGGAAACCAGTCCAAGTTTCCGACATTAAAATCTTTTTGGCCCTTATCCTTCACTTGGGACTAATGAAACAGAATGTACTGCGGTCGTATTGGTCTACGAACCCAGTAAATCATGTTCCCTTGTACCCTGCTGCCATGTCCAGGACACGATTTGAGTCCATCCTGCGCTTCCTGCACTTCAACGACGACAAAACCTGTCATGAAAAGGGCCACCCTGCTTATGACCGGCTCCACAAAATTCGGCCCCTCATAGACCACCTGTCATCAACATTTGCAGATGCTTATATCCCTGAACAGAACATCTGCGTAGACGAGTCCCTCTTACGCTTTACCGGGCGCCTTGGCATCAAACAGTACATCCCAAGCAAGCGCGCCCGGTATGGGGTGAAACTGTATAAGCTCTGTGAAAGGGCCACAGGCTATACATGTCGTTTTAGGGTCTATGAGGGAAAAGACTCAAAATTGGAGCCGGTCGGATGCCCTGACTACCTGGGGAGCAGTGGAAAGGTTGTGTGGGACTTGGTGTCACCCTTGTTCCAGAAGGGGTACCATCTTTTTGTGGACAATTATTACACAAGTGTGGCCCTCTTTCAGCACTTAAAGTTAGAAGGAATCCGATGCTGTGGCACTGCGCGGCCTAGTCGCCAGGGCTTCCCCCAACGGCTCGTTACCACCAGACTTTTACGGGGGCAGAGGGTCGCCTTGCGTACTGAAGACCTGCTCGCGGTGAAATGGAGGGACAAGAGGGACGTTTACTTTCTGTCCACCATTCACACAGACACGACAGTCCAAATTCAACGGGCAACTGCGGTCATTGAAAAGCCCCTTGTCGTCCACGAATATAATGTCAACATGGGAGGGGTGGACTTCAATGACCAGAGGTTAGCGCCCTATTTAGTTACCCGGAAAACAAGACGCTGGTATAAGAAAGTGTCTTTTTATCTGATTCAATTGGCAGTTTACAACAGCTTTGTTCTCTACAGTAAGGCTGGGAGAACTGGATCTTTCCTCCAATTTCAGGAAGAGATCATTATGGACATCCTGTATCCAGGAGGTGCCAGGCCCCCCCCCCCCCCCCAGATGCAACTAGCCGACTGCATGGAAGGCATTACGCCTATCAGCTTCCATGTGCCCCAGGTCAACGCATCCGAAGAAAACGTTGCCGTGTCTGCAGCAGGGCTGGAACAAGGAGTGACACCGTTTATTATTGTCCCCGCTGTCCTGACCAGCCTGGTCTATGCGTAGGGCCGTGTTTTGAGAGGTACCACGAGCAGGTACACTATTAGAACCTAGGGAACTCCAGACACAGGAGTAGGCACACACTCAGTGGTCTTTCGCACATTGTCGCAGGGAGAGGAGAGGTAAGCTTGAAGACCAAACGGGTAAGCATAAAAATGGGAAGAAGGATCGGTTTCCATGCTTGATATTGCTGATCTGTCCTGGGTTGGCGATATAAGACGGCATGTTTGAATTTCCCTTGAGTGTGGACACCCCCGGTTTATATGTGATTTGGGCCTATGATGATGCTTTAATGCCACACAGAGTCATCTCTATTGGCAGGCATATTGCTGTATCCTACAGGCATAATGCTGTATACTAAAGTTCTGAGGCCCAGTCACATAAGTTGGTGGCTCACCCTGAGTGCAGGGTGGCACGGGGTGTCTCTCTCCTGAGGTTATCACTGCCATTGATGTGGAGGAAGATCTGCCATTGATGTGGAGCAAGGTATGTTTGCCGTTCATTTTTCCTTTCAGCCCAGAGTGCATTACTTGTATACCCAATATAAGGAGTATAGCAGAAACTCCTAATACTGGCCATACATGTAATGATTGCAGAGACCCTAAAATGCCAGGACAGACTCCACAAATGACCCCATTTTGGAAAGAGGACACCCTAAAGTATTATGTGAGGTGCACAGTGAGTTCATAAAAGATTTTAGTTTTTGTCACAAGTTAGCAGAATTTTTTTTTTATTTTTTTTTAACAAAGTGTCATTTTCCGTTAACTTGTGACAAAAAATAAAATTTTCAATGACCTCACCATTCCCCTCATGGAATACCTTGTTGTGTATTCTTTCCAAAATGGAGTCATTTGTGGGGTTTGTTAACTGTCCTGGCAAGTGGGCGGGGTGCTAAATTTTGAGCACCCCTGTAAAGCCTAAAGGTACTCATTGGACTCTGGACCCCTTAGCGCAGTTAGGGTGCAAAAAGGTGCCACACATGTGGTATCGCCGTACTCGGGAGAAGTAGTACAATGTGTTTTGGGGTGTATTTTTACACATACCCATGCTGGGTGGGAGAAATACCTCTGTAAATGACAATCTTTTGATTTTTTTACACACAATTGTCCATTTACAGAGTTATTTCTCCCACCCAGCATGGGTATGTGTAAAAATACACCCCAAAACACATTGTACTACTTCTCCCGAGTACGGCGATACCACATGTGTGGCACTTTTTTGCACCCTAACTGCGCTAAAGGGCCCAAAGTCCAATGAGTACCTTTAGGATTTCACAGGTCATTTTGCGGAATTTGATTTCCAGACTCCTCCTCACGGTTTAGGGCCCCTAAAATGCCAGGGCAGTATAGGAACCCCACAAATGACCCCATTTTAGAAAGAAGACACCCCAAGGTATTCCGTTAGGAGTATGGTGAGTTCATAGAAGATTTTATTTTTTGTCAAAAGTTAGCGGAAAATTGATTTGTATTGTTTTTTTCACAGTGTCATTTTCCGCTAACTTGTGACAAAAAATAAAATCTTCTATGAACTCACCATACTCCTAACGGAATACCTTGGGGTGTCTTCTTTCTAAAATGGGGTCATTTGTGGGGTTCCTATACTGCCCTGGCATTTTAGGGGCCCTAAACCGTGAGGAGTAGTCTGGAAATCAAATTCCGCAAAATGACCTGTGAAAGCCTAAAGGTGCTCATTGGACTTTGGGCCCTTTAGCGCAGTTAGGGTGCAAAAAAGTGCCACACATGTGGTATTGCCGTACTCGGGAGAAGTAGTACAATGTGTTTTGGGGTGTATTTTTACACATACCCATGCTGGGTGGGAGAAATACCTCTGCAAATGACAATCTTTTGATTTTTTTACACACAATTGTCCATTTACAGAGATATTTCTCCCACCCAGCATGGGTATGTGTAAAAATACACCCCAAAACACATTGTACTACTTCTCCCGAGTACGGCAATACCACATGTGTGGCACTTTTTTGCACCCTAACTGCGCTAAAGGGCCCAAAGTCCAATGAGCACCTTTAGGCTTTCACAGGTCATTTTGCGGAATTTGATTTCCAGACTACTCCTCACGGTTTAGGGCCCCTAAAATGCCAGGGCAGTATAGGAACCCCACAAATGACCCCATTTTAGAAAGAAGACACCCCAAGGTATTCCGTTAGGAGTATGGTGAGTTCATAGAAGATTTTATTTTTTGTCACAAGTTAGCGGAAAATGACACTTTGTGAAAAAAACAATACAAATCAATTTTCCGCTAACTTTTGACAAAAAATAAAATCTTCTATGAACTCACCATACTCCTAACGGAATACCTTGGGGTGTCTTCTTTCTAAAATGGGGTCATTTGTGGGGTTCCTATACTGCCCTGGCATTTTAGGGGCCCTAAACCGTGAGGAGTAGTCTGGAAATCAAATTCCGCAAAATGACCTGTGAAATCCTAAAGGTACTCATTGGACTTTGGGCCCTTTAGCGCAGTTAGGGTGCAAAAAAGTGCCACACATGTGGTATCGCCGTACTCAGGAGAAGTAGTACAATGTGTTTTGGGGTGTATTTTTACACATACCCATGCTGGGTGGGAGAAATAACTCTGTAAATGGACAATTGTGTGTAAAAAAAATTAACAAATTGTCATTTACAGAGATATTTCTCCCACCCAGCATGGGTATGTGTAAAAATACACCCCAAAACACATTATACTACTTCTCCTGAGTACGGCAATACCACATATGTGGCACTTTTTTGCAGCCTAACTGCGCTAAGGGGTCCAAAGTCCAATGAGCACCTTTAGGCTTTACAGGGGTGCTTACAATTTAGCACCCCCCAAAATGTCAGGACAGTAAACACACCCCACAAATGACCCCATTTTGGAAAGTAGACCCTTCAAGGTATTCAGAGAGGGGCATGGTGAGTCCGTGGCAGATTTCATTTTTTTTTGGTGCAAGTTAGAAGAAATGGAAACTTTTTTTTTTTTTTTTTTCGTGTCACAAAGTGTCATTTTCCGCTTACTTGTGACAAAAATTAATATCTTCTATGAACTCACTATGCCTCTCAGTGAATACTTTGGGATGTCTTCTTTCCAAAATGGGGTAATTTGGGGGGTATTTATACTATCCTGGAATTCTAGCCCCTCATGAAACATGACAGGGGGTCAGAAAAGTCAGAGATGCTTGAAAATGGGAAAATTCACTTTTTGCACCATAGTTTGTAAACGCTATAACTTTTACCCAAACCAATAAATATACGCTGAATGGGTTTTTTTTAATCAAAAACATGTTTGTCCACATTTTTCGCGCTGCATGTATACAGAAATTTTACTTTATTTGAAAACTGTCAGCACAGAAAGTTAAAAAAATCATTTTTTTGCCAAAATTCATGTCTTTTTTGCTGAATATAATAAAAAGTAAAAATCGCAGGAGCAATTAAATAGCACCAAAAGAAAGCTTTATTAGTGACAAGAAAAGGAGCCAAAATTCATTTAGGTGGTAGGTTGTATGAGCGAGCAATAAACCGTGAAAGCTGCAGTGGTCTGAATGGAAAAAAAGTGGCCGGTCCTTAAGGGGGGTAAAGCCCTAGGTCCTCAAGTGGTTAATCACACCCCAACCACTCCCCTAGCCACGCATACCGCTAAAAATTCATAAGCAAACTGTTCCTTTCTATCATCACTAATCTTCAGATTTTAAATAAGGAAATATACGAATAGAGTTTGGTGGCAATTAAACCCATTTTTCCAGGGGCGTAGCAGTAGGGGTTGCAGAGGTTGCGACCGCATCGGGGCCCTTGGGCCAGATGGGGCCCTCCGTCAACTACAGTATTAGCTCTCTATTGGTCCTCTGCTCATAATAATCACTTCTATAGATGCTTTAAATAGTTGTAATCATTAACAAACTGTTCCCCATCCCCCTCTTGCACCTCTGACACTGTGGAAATCCTTGGCAGGTTTTGGTGCGCCGTATCAATTGTTATGTATAGAGTGCTTGGGGGGCCCCGTTGTAAAACTTGCATCGGGGCCCACAGCTCCTTAGCTACGCCGCTGCATTTTTCAGTACAAATATACGTATGTGTACATAGATCTGTACACCAGTCCTGAAAGAGGGAAGAATAAGGAAGAAAGAGGGATGGTGGGATTTGATTTCCAAAGAGGGACCGTCCCTCCAAAAAAGGGACAATTGGGAGTTATGTTACAGCAGCGCTCATACACGCATACTTCCCAACAGTTTGAAATTAGAAACAGGAACACTTAAAGACACACCCCTGCCACACCCCTCACCACGCCCCCACCACACCCCTTGTCGTGCATATCACAAAGAATTCAGAATCAAACAATACTGGTCCCATCTATCATCAGTACTTTTCCTTTATTTTAACATTTGTAAATAAGAAATAGATACATTTAAAAGATGGGAATAAAGTTTAGAGTCAGTTAACTGATTAAAGTTTCAGGTCGTGAGTTCTAGGACGTAGAATCTACATCCTGCATTAATTGCCGCTGTCTGCCGCCGCCCCGCGTGCGCGCGCATGTGCGTGACCATGAACGCTCGTGCACAGTCACGTGAACGGTCAAGTGAATGATTGTTGCTGTTAGATAGCAGCAATCATTCAATAAAGTTAGAAGAAAAAAAGTTGTAAAAGTAAAAAAAAAAATTAAAGTGACATAGTCCCAATAAAATAAAAAGTATTTTTTTTTATTCTCCATTAATTTTTAACCCAAACCTATTAACCCATTATTAACTCCTACAATACCTAAACCTGTTTATAAACGTTTAATGACTGCCGGCAGTAGTGATCGAATGCAATCAGTAGGGCGAAAGTTTCAGGCCCCAATGCTCTTCTGATGTAATGCTCTGCCGTTGCCTAGTGATGCATCTGTACAGCTCTATGCCCCCTGAACTGTGGCTCTAGCGAACGCATTAGATCGCCACAAACACGGAGGCTGTGGATAACGGTGCGCCACATGCTCAGCTAGAAGTAAAATGGGGCATATGGGGTATCATTTTAATCGGGAAGGGCTAAATAATTTATTTGTAAATATTTTATAACTGTGGGACGTGTGATGTGAAAATTAGGAAGGGTAAAAAATGAAAAAAAATGTGTTTTCTGCATTTACACCTAATTTTTTTCCTATAAATTCACAATAAAACTAAATAGTTTTGGGAGAAAAAATATTACCCACAAAAAGCCTAGATTGTACTGAAAAAAACAAGATATGTATCACTAAGCTGGCATAGATAATTAAAAAGTTACTGCTGTATCAAAACGACACAGCTAAAGTTTCAAAAATGTCAGGAAATTTAAGGTGTAAAAACCGGGGAACGAGAACCAGTTAAACACGTTTCAGTATAAAAATACATATACTGTATTTACATAGATCTCGTACATGAGTCCTGAAACAGGGACAAATGAGAAAGAAAGAGGGATTTGGTTCTCAAAGAGGGACTGTCCTTCTGAAAAAGGAACAGTTGGGAGTTATTGTACATGGCAGAGAGCAGAGCCATGATAACATATCCAGCAATCTCTTGTCAGAGAGGTGTCGGGGGGTCCGCACTTGGTAACGGTGGGGCAAGCAGGACACAGGAACTCTCTGGACTGGAGGATCACACACTTGTTGTTTTTTTTCTTGTCGACTATCAGCAGATTTAATCACTGTGATCGAATCTGCCATGAAGCTATGCCCAGGGCCGGTCCTAGACTTTTTGCTGCCTGAGGCAAACTTGTGAGGTTGGAACTTCCCAAATTGGAATGATTGCAAAGCACCCGACAATTTGCACCGTATGTTATAGCTGTGGTGAGCCCTCCAAAAAACACCCTCAGTATAGGTAGGTAGCCAGGTATAGGCACCCCCAGTGTTGGTAGCCAGGTACTGTTGCCTCCAGTATAGGTTGGCCGGGCACTCTCTTCACTTCCTGTTTCTGCCTGGTGCTGCCCCCAGACTTCTGCCGCCTGAGGAAGTCGCCTCACTTGGCATTATGGGCGGACCGGGCCTGGCTATGCCCCAACATGAGAGCTTGATCGTAATTTGGATTCAGTGAAAATCAATCAAAATGATCAGAATCATTGGACGGAAGATCTCAATCAAGTAGTACATTCGAAGATCTGCATCGAGCATTGAAACACTGCGGTTCAATACATTTTCAATAGATTTCATGCTGAAATCTATGACCTATCACAGGCATAGCAGATGAGCAGCAGAAAAATCTGCATATAACAAAGAAATAACACTCAGAGGTGACAGTAGCCGCCCCCCTCTGCAAAGGCAGGAAATGGTGTCAGGCAGGAGAAAAGAGGACCTTCATTTATCAATCTGCAGATCAGAATTTCAGGAAATAATAAAAGTGGACCTGAACTCTTGCACTGGACAGAAGGAAAACATATAGGAAATGCACAATGCATGTACTTAACCACTTGAGGACCGCAGTGTTAAACCCCCCTAAAGACCAGGGCATTTTTAATTAAATTGGCCACTGCAGCTTTAAGGCCAAGCTGCAGGGCCGCACAACTCAGCTCACAAGTGATTCCCCCCTTTTCTCCCCACCAACAGAGCTCTCTGTTGGTGGGGTCTTATCCCCCCCCCCCTCCCCCCCAGATGTTTGTTTATTTGTTTATTTTTGTTTGTGTTTTTGTTTATAAAAAAAATGTGTTTTTTTTCTATTACTTTTTTGTACTCTCCCCTCCTTCCCTCCCCCCGCTAGCCAATCCCTGTGATCAGCTGTCATAGGCTTCAGCCTATGCCAGCTGATCACCCCTGTGCCTCTGGAGGGGACAGCCGTGTCACTCGGCTGTCCCCAGTACAGCACTGCTGCAGATTGCAGCGCTGTACCAGTACTTAGACGGCAGTATCGCCATCTCAGGCTGGGTTCACATTGGAGCGCATCCGCTCCTGCACTGCGTTCCGCTCCGTGAAGCGGAGCGGAACGGAAGAATCATGCAGGTGGGGAACGTCCGCTCCGACAAACGGAAAGCAGGGAGCGGAACGTAGCAGAACGTAGCAATGTGAACTTTCCCCTCGGGAAACCATTGCTTCCGCTGCTGCATTCCGCTCATCTGAGTGGAACGTAAGCCAATGTGAACCGAGCCTAACAGTCTCCTGAGCGGCAATCGTCGCTCAGAGACTGAAGGCGGAGCTCTGCTCCGCCCACCAAGCAGGAGATGCGTGCGCAGCCTGCGGGCGATCTCCTGCAAAACAGAGCCCCATGACTTTACGCCGATCGGCGTTAGGCGGTCCTGGGGCTGCCGCCGCGGCCGCGCCCATCCCCTTCATTTGTGTCTAGTCACAAGTTGTAATTTGATCCCTTAGCTGTGTCAGCTGACTGCCACGGCAGAGAGCTCATTTGTAAACATAGGATGTTAAGAATATGTTGCTTCCATCAAAGTAGGAAGTAAATAAACTGCAGCTGTATTGCAGGATTTGTATCGGTTGTTTTTCTTTTAATGTTATTATGCTGTTGCTTATCTTTTAGAGCTGATGAAGAAGTTCTGAGTTCAGATCCGCTTTAAAATTAACTCTTAATAAATCCCTTGGATTTCAGCCCAGTCACCTGGAAGCAAACTACCTGAATGCTGCTGCCAAATATTCATTAACCAGGCTTGGGGGGAGATTCAACCTTTTGTTACTTTCCCTAATGAAATAGAAATTTGAGAAAGCCCGTTTTGATGTCAGTGCTGAGTGAGTGGCAGGCCTGTGGGACAGGTGATATGAGCAGCCATATTGTCAGAGCCCGCCATGGCGGACGTTTGATGCAGCAGGAATTTAGCCTCTCAGTGAATATTTAGCATGTTTTGATGTCACTCCGCAGTAAAGTCATTTAGAACCTCTCAGTTGTGAAGCGTCCTGTCAGAGAGCTGGGAACTGAGATGATTTTCTGCTGAGCTTTTCATTCCTTTAATTCTTACCACAGACAAGTTGATGAAATAGACGGCCATTTTGCTTTAGTATCGATCCCTCAGAAACCACTGTAATGATGAGCAAAATTTCATATAGATGTAATTTCGCATTGCAGTTACGATGCAAAATCGTAATGTGAAATTTTGTGAAAAAACATAATTTTATCTGTAATTGTAATCATTCGTAATGTCACGTAATTTTCACATAATTTTGTGCCGACTTTAGTGGTTTTCAAAAAGACCTTGTAGTTTTTAAAGAAAACCTGTAACAAAAATAAGTTCCCCTGGGGGTACTCACCTCGGGTGAGGGAAGCCTCCGGATCCTATCGAGGCTTCCTCCGTCCTCCTGTGTCTCACGGCGGTCTCGCTGTACCCCTCCGAACAGCAGGGATGTAAATATTTACCTTACCGGCTCCAGCGCAGGCGCAGTATCGCTCGCTCAGAGATGGGCGGAAATCAGTTTTCTTAAAGAGACCCTGTACTAAAAAGTAAAAGTCCCCTGGGGGGTACTTACCTCAGGAGGGGGAAGCCTCAGGGTCCCAATGAGGCTGCCTCTATCCCTGTAGCTGCAGGCAATCCAGCGCTGGTTCCCCCGAAGTGTCCCGCAATACGGGCTCGACAAGCCTGAGAAGGCTTGATATATTTACCTTCCCGGCTCCAGCGGGTGGCGCTGTTGCAGCTCTCAGCACAGAAACAGACGGAACTAGCCGATCGCTGACAGTCCGCTCTACTATGCAGGCGCAAGTCTTCTGCACCTGCGTAGCAGAGCTGACCCGACAGGTTTTGCTGAAGGGATGAAGGAAGCCTCATTGGGACCCTGAGGCTTAACCCCTTCCCCCCCCCCCCCCCCCAGGTAAGTGCCCCCCGGGGACTTTGTTTTTAAGTACAGGGTCTTTTTAAGAAAACTTTTAAAATTGCAAAGGACATTTTTTTTTTTATTTAAACTGTTAGTTTAAAAAACATTTTTCTTTGCATTTTTAAAATCAATTTTCTCAAAAACTACAAGGTCGTTTTAAAAAAATTATTTTTTGACTTGTAAACCACTATTCTCCACAACATACTGTATGTGACAATCGCATGTATGGGGGCTTTGCCAATCACCGCCAAAGTCGGCACAAAATTACGCGAAATTTTTGCAAAAATGATGAATGATTACACAAAATCAATTGCATTTATAAATCGTAATTACGTATGGGCATCATTGCAAACATGTACGGGAAATGTTGCATAATCTTAATTGGCTGAATCATCGCTAGAAACCAGCAGTTCTATCAGTATTTGACATAAGTGGACATGGCATTAGCCCTCTGCACTCAGCACACACTTGCAGCAAGCTGAAACTTTAATAGCAATAAAAAAAAAAACTTGGTTGCAAAGTTATATTTGTCTTCGGTTGCAAAAATGGAGGATCTTAGCTTCCAAAATAGACTGCAGCGTTTTGTACTACCACCAATTCACCAGCACTGAGGTTCGCTCCGTAGAAATGGTCCTCCCTAGTATACTGTACGGAGGGAACATATCTACTGAACATGTTTTGTTGATTTCAAGTGCTCCCAGCAGTGGCAGCTCTAGCTTCAAATTTTGGGGGGCACGATGGCTGGCTGGTGGGGCCGATTTAGGTGAGCTTTAGATATTTTTTTGCCTTACTCAGGTGATAAAATTAAGGCTAATTAGTTCAGCAATGATAGGAACCAAATGTAAACATCACAAGCAGAACTCAGAGGCTTTTGAGCAGAGCAGATTGTCCAAATGATGGTGCTATAATGGAAGAAAAGTTACTTACAGATGTACTTGGCTAGTTGGCTTGCATGCTTTTATCCTTACTGGCTAGCAAGCTGCTCCTGTGTGGCCAGATCACAGACAAATCATTCCAGCCCCCAGCCTGTGTCTGATGACTCTACAAGAAGCAACACTGTAGGTTGCTGGAGCCTGGAAACAGTTAATGGTATGGTAGGGGGGCACTCAGGGGAGCACTAGTGCCTCAGTATGCCCCAGCGTAAATGGGCACCCCAGACAAAAATGCTTTTTCCTAATTTGAGGTAGAATGGGGGGAGGGGGTGGTATAATCTTTCCCAGGTTTTTATATCTGTTTTTGCATTGCTTAAGTTTTTTCTTTTTTTTCACACTTTAATCATTTTCTGTGAAAGTTGCCAGTGAAGCAGAATGACTGATAAATCTCCCAGTCAGTTTGCATTAAATCTGCATGCAAGTTGGAAAAAAATATGATCTTATACACCTTATCTAGTACTGAGAAACAGAGGATCATAATCAGCTAATGACGTCTACGCGAAATTTTGAATACATTTTCGCAATTACACCTATACATAATTACAAATAAATTCGATTGATATTGTATAATCATTCGTACATTTTTGCATGAATTTTTGCGTAATTTTAGTATAATTCCGTGCTGAATTTGGCGGTGAATAGCAAAACCCCCATAGATGCTACTGGCACCAAAATTGCTACATATGTTAAGGAGATTTTTTTCAAAAAGACCTTGTAGTTTTTGAGAAACTCAGTTATAAAAATGCGAAGAAAATAGCTTTTTAAACTCAAAACAATGACAGTTTAAAAACCATTTTTCTTTGCATTTTTAAAATTGATTTTGTCAAAAACTACAAGGTCTTTTTGAAAAAAAAAATTTTTGACTTGTACCCACTACTCTACTTAGAAACTACTTAAAGAAAACCTATAACGACTAAAAGTTCCCCTGGGGGGTACTCACCTCGGGTGGGGGAAGCCTCTGGATCCTATCGAGGCTTCCCCTGTCCTCTTGTGTCCCACGGCGGTCTCGCTCTGGCCCTCCGAACAGCGGGGATGTAAATATTTACCTTCCCGGCTCCAGCACAGGCGCAGTATCGGCTCTCCACTCGGAGATAGGCGGAAATAGCCGATCGCCGTCGGCCCGCTCTACTGCGCAGGCACAAGTCTCCTGTGCCTGCGTAGTAGAGTGGACCCAACGGAGATCAGCTATTTTCGTCTATCTCCATGCTGAGAGCCGCAACAGCGCCCCCGATGGAGCCAGGAAAGGTAAATATAGCAAGCCTTGTCAGGCTTGTCGAGCCAGGATTGCAGGAGACTTCGGGGGAGCCAGCGCTGGAATGACTGCAGCTACAGGGGAGGGGGAAGCCTCATTGGGACCCAGAGGCTTCCCCCTACCGAGGTGAGTGCCCCCCAGGCAGGGGCGGCGCCAGGGGGGTGCAAGGGGGTGCTCGAGCACCCCCTAGAATTGTCCAAGCACCCCCAAAGCACCCCCTGGAGTGAACTGACTTCAGGCGTCTAAAAGACGCCAAGTCAGTTCACAGCGGCAGCCCGAAGCAGCAGAGCAGGGCTACGGTAAGATGGCCGCCCGGAGCCCTGTTCTGCAGACTTCGAGTCTGCAGTGCATGGCTTCGGGCGGCCATTTTCCCGTAGCCCTGCTCTCTGCATGCAGGCAGGAAGTCTCGTCGTGACGTCGGGAAGGAAGAGGATCGTGGGCGCGCGGGCGCTGCGCGCCACAATGAGGTCGGGACTCGGGACAGGAGGTCGGGAAAGAAGGTCTTCTGGCTGTAGGTGAGTAAATGGGTTTTTCTTTTCTTTTTCAGGTGATGCTGATTGTGCATATTGGGGTCATATCTGCTACGGATTGTGCATATTGGGGTCATATCTGCTACGGATTGTGCATATTGGGGTCATATCTGCTACGGATTGTGCATATTGGGGTCATATCTGCTACGGATTGTGCATATTGGGGTCATATCTGCTACGGATTGTGCATATTGGGGTCATTTCTGCTACCGATTGTGCATATTGGGGTCATTTCTGCTACCGATTGTGCATATTGGGGTCATTTCTGCTACCGATTGTGCATATTGGGGTCATTTCTGCTACCGATTGTGCATATTGGGGTCATTTCTGCTACCGATTGTGCATATTGGGGTCATTTCTGCTACCGATTGTGCATATTGGGGTCATATCTGCTACCGATTGTGCATATTGGGGTCATATCTGCTACCGATTGTGCATATTGGGGTCATATCTGCTACCGATTGTGCATATTGGGGCCATATCTGCTACCGATTGTGCATATTGGGGCCATATCTGCTACCGATTGTGCATATTGGGGCCATATCTGCTACCGATTGTGCATATTGGGGCCATATCTGCTACCGATTGTGCATATTGGGGCCATATCTGCTACCGATTGTGCATATTGGGGCCATATCTGCTACCGATTGTGCATATTGGGGCCATATCTGCTACCGATTGTGCATATTGGGGCCATATCTGCTACCGACCATATCTGCTACCGATTGTGCATATTGGGACCATATCTGCTACCGATTGTGCATATTGGGACCATATCTGCTACCGATTGTGCATATTGGGACCATATCTGCTACTGATTGTGCATATTGGGACCATATCTGCTACCGATTGTGCATATTGGGACCATATCTGCTACCGATTGTGCATATTGGGACCATATCTGCTACCGATTGTGCATATTGGGACCATATCTGCTACCGATTGTGCATATTGGGACCATATCTGCTACCGATTGTGCATATTGGGACCATATCTGCTACCGATTGTGCATATTGGGACCATATCTGCTACCGATTGTGCATATTGGGACCATATCTGCTACCGATTGTGCATATTGGGACCATATCTGCTACCGATTGTGCATATTGGGACCATATCTGCTACCGATTGTGCATATTGGGACCATATCTGCTACCGATTGTGCATATTGGGGTCATATCTGCTACCGATTGTGCATATTGGGGTCATATCTGCTACCGATTGTGCATATTGGGGTCATATCTGCTACCGATTGTGCATATTGGAGCCATATCTGATAACGATTGTGCATATTGGGGTCATTGGACGTTTTTTGTTAAAATCTGCTCACATTACGTGTATTTTCTTGAGAAAACCTGCACAATTATGTGAATTTTCTGGGAAAAGGGTCACCAAAACTTGGGCCCTCTGTCTTTGCGTTGCACTTTTAAAGGGAACCCGAGGTGAGAATAATATTGAGGCTGCCATATTTATCTCCCTTTAAGCAATACCAGTTGCCTGGCTGCCGTGCTGGTCCTCTGCCTCTTATTCTTTCAACCATAGACCCTGAACAAGCATGCAGCAGGTCAGGGGTTTCTGACAATATTGTCAGAACTGACAAGATTAGCTGCATGGCTTGTTTCTGGTGTAATTCAGTTCACTACTACAGCCAAATAGATCAGCAGGGCTGCCAGGCAACTAGTATTGTTTAAAAGGAAATAAATATGGCAGCCACCATATCACTCTCACCCTGGGTTCACTTTAAATTACAGTTAGCCCCGCCCTCATCCGGTCATGACCACGCCCATTTTTTCGCCGCGGCGCGCGAATTTTTTGCCGCGGCGCGCATCAGCTCCCCCGGAAATTGGTCCAGCACCTGCATAGCACCCCCTAAAAAAATTTCCTGGAGCCGCCACTGCCCCCAGGGGAACTTTTATTTGTTACAGAGTCTCTTTAACCTACGTAGGAATGTGGTGGCGATACAATGTATGGGGCGCCTGGCTATTAACCGCTAAAGTCAGCACAAAAGTAGTTGAACATTACGTGAAATTACGAATGATTACAATTACATACGCAATTGCGATTTTCCCCAAAATTTAGCATTACAATTACAATGCGTAATTGCGAATTACAATGCGTAGTTATGCACAGGCGTAATTTCTGCTCATCACTACTGAGGAAAATCGCCTGCCCCTCATAGATTGTTTTTGTAGAAACGTGATAAGTGAAGTGTTCTTTTCTCATATTACAGACAAGGAGACAGCTGTGCACAAACTGTATGATTTCCCCTGAAGGCCGAATATTTTCTGTATATTCAGTCTATTAGCAGAGCTTGTTATTAGGAGAATATGGGCACGTTCCCTGTCAGTCTGTAGCTGTTCACTCATCAGCTGCAAATTCTCATCGCTTCTGAAGTGTCAGAATAGATGTGGCCACACGTATTTTGATTGGTCTGTTTTTGTCTTTTTTTAATATTTTTTAGGTCTATTTTATACTTTATGCCATTTTGCGATCTGAAATGCAAGGGCATCTTCAGGCATACGTAATAAAAGGGCACCTGAAAACTTGGTTGCCCGGGAAAGCTGATAGTAGAATATTGGTAAAGTTGCAGATATTCTATTATTAAAGTATAAAGAAGGATTAGACAATATCAGTATCCTACCCTCACACAGAACTCTCCCCCTGGTGCCCCCGCACAAACATACTACCTGATGCCTAACCCTAACTGTCCCCCTCGCACAAACATACTACCTGATGCCTAACCCTAACCGCCCCCTCGCACAAACATACTACCTGATGCCTAACCCTAACTGTCCCCCTCGCACAAACATACTACCTGATGCCTAACCCTAACCGCCCCCCTCGCACAAACACCCTACCTGACGCTTAACCCTAACCGCCCCCCTCGCACAAACACCCTACCTGACGCTTAACCCTAACCGCCCCCTCGCACAAACACCCTACCTGACGCTTAACCCTAACCGCCCCCTCGCACAAACACCCTACCTGACGCTTAACCCTAACCGCCCCCTCGCACAAACACCCTACCTGACGCTTAACCCTAACCGCCCCCTCGCACAAACACCCTACCTGACGCTTAACCCTAACCGCCCCCCTCGCACAAACACCCTACCTGACGCTTAACCCTAACTGTCCCCTGCGCACAAACACCTTACTTGACATCTTGTCCTAATTGTCCTTCCCCCGCTCACAAACGCCCTACATGACGCCTAACTTTAACCACCCTCCCAGGCCTAACTTTAACCACACCCCCACAACCTAACCCTTACTCACCCCCCCCCCCCCCATGCCTAACCTTAAGCATCCCCCCCACACACATACCTAACCTTAACCACACACCCCACGCTTAACCTTTAACCGTTCCCACGCTGCCAATCCAAAAACCATAATTTTGATGTAGAGGCATTGAGGGGTAAATTGGGTGCCTAGCACCTGCTATTTCAATGGGCACCTATTGCAGCACCCAATCTTCTGCTGCTAATGGATGCCAAAGGGCCTGCTACCCATCTTTAGCGGTGAAAATCTCGGGAAGCCTTTTCTACTATTGCGATGCGACTGAGATCGAATTTTGCCTGATCAGTGTCCTGCATGTTGCAATTCTTCTTTATTTCTCCTTGGGGTTTGTAGCATCCAGTGAAAATGGTAAATTCAATTGCAGAAAAATCATATAAAGATTGCATTGTAGAGTCGCGTTGCGTTTGCAATTGTGTTTCGTGATTTAAAAAACAAACATTTCTGAAGGAGTTTCGAACAGATAAACTCCTTTCCCTCATTCTGTAAAATACACCACGTCTTCCCCTCCCGTTCTCATTCCTTACAACTTCTTTTCATCAGTTCTGTTCAGAAGTTAATTATGTAAACACACCCCAAGGACATAGTGCAGTCAGATATGAAACTAAAGTTCCTCTGACTTGTTCCATTTAGAGGGTATACTAAGAGTCATCGGGGTCAAGCAGCACAGAGCAGGAATCTGTAACTGGTTAACAAGCTACTATTACAGGTTATAAGGAAACACGTTCTGATGGTTGGTTGGATTTCAGCCAGGCAACAAACTCTGTTCCACAGTTAACGTATATATAACGTATATGTTTTCATTATTTTTTTGTTTTTTTATTCCAGTGGCCAATAAATGGATTCATGCCTATGGCCAGGAATTCAACAGACCCTGTTCTCTGAACCCTGTTCTCTGAACCCTGAAGACTGAAGAACATGGAGAAAAAAGAAGTCTACAGATGTCTGCTGATACATGATCAAGGAGTAGAGGATTCTGGGAGCAGGCATGTCTTCGTAAGTGATTTATTTGGGTCACTAGAAGCTCAACCCGGAGAAAATGGCAGAGAGCTCTTCCTCATGGATCACGATGAAGGAAAAACTGCTCAGATAAAGGAGGGATGGTTTATGTATGAGGGTCTCCAGAACACAGGACACAACAGTCACATTACATGGTGTAGAATGCTCTGTAGACATTGGTACATCCTACAGAAGTGTGTGAAGGGTTTTTTTAAGCAGTGTAATGTTTGAGATGATTGATACTTGCTTTACGTTAGAAATAATGAAGCGGCATATCGAAAGTCAGCTTCTAGTTTAACAACCACACTCACATTATTCCAGAATTTGGGCAAGCTCCATTCCAGCTTTAAAACTGGAATTCGCTCCACAAAATAAGGCACAGTTGGCCTTGTGAAATAAACTTCCATATTATTTCGGGCTGGTCCCTTAAAATACAAACGTAGTGAAAAAAGCACTGCGTTGTTGGTGTAGAGAACTCGTGATTTCTAGATAAAGCCAATGACAGGTTTCTCCAGAGATACAACTTGGATCTTGTGAACTGTTGAGAAGCAAATTATCGTGAAATAAAATAAGCAGTGTGCCTTGAGAATTGAAGGGATCCGCCCCAGAGGGCAACTTACTCCCCCTCCAGTTTAGTATTCTTAGAGGCAAATCTGTCAAGATAAATTGAGGCAAAAGAGAAGAAGATTCCTAGATCAAAAATTGTGATTGGGCCCGCTGACTGAGCAACTGTGAGCCTCAATTATCAAGAAAAGCGCAAGCTGCCCAGAGCTACCAATCAAAACCCTGGTTTCCTTGAACAGCTGAAACTTGACTATTTGCATTAATCACCTGCTCCAATTCTCCCTGCACTGAGCCTGATACATTTGCCTGTATACAGGAAATCTGAGAACTACTCTTGGGAGTTCATCTGACTTTATTGGCTGGTCCGGTTCCTGTGACATTAGTAATGTTCCTTGATGACATAACTGTACTCATGACAACCAGCAGCACAAGCCCTTGACTGTAGGATTTTCATTGAAACAAGAAGCCTTATTGGCTGGTCTGGGCAAATGACCAACCTCTTACATGTACACACCATGACTCAGGAGGAGAAGAGGACCTGTCCAACCCAGATTCAATTCTAGCAGGCGTTTTTTAAATGTACTTCTTAAAGGGTACTGGTAACCAGGCTCTGCAGGATGTGTCAATAGTAAAATCTTGTCCTGTGCCAAAAGGTTAAGACCATTCTCAGGGACACATTTTTTTTTTATTTTTTTTTTTTTGGATTTGATTTTTAGTTTTTAAACTTACGAGGTAATTGATCTTTAAATAAACATTTTGCATTTGTAATGAATTGTGTGCAATGTTTCAGTTCTGAGTTGTTTTGCATTTACTCACTTGCTTTAAACCTGGTACACACTTTCAATTGTTCCAGATGGAAGAAAGAAAATGAAGGTCAGCACTGCAGTCTTCCATGTTTATAAGATGAGGTTTGTAGTATATAACAATCGTGAGCTCAAATTGTAAATAAAGTAGAATGCACACACCGTTCCTGATGGGTAGTCAGTGGGTGGGTGGATGCAGAGCAAAGATAGCCTGACAGCCGTTTCGCGCCGCCAGCGCTTCTATGGAGGCTGAAACGGCTGTCAGGCTATCTTTGTCCTGCCCAACTGACTTCATCTGGTAATATGATCAGCTTCAATGGTCAAAACACGCCATACTTCCATTTGTGAGCTTGCTGTCCCTGAATTGATGCAGTAGCCCCCCTCCCACAACCACAAGCTGCAGTAACAACAACAGCTTTTCTCTTTAACTATTGCTGAATACTTGGCCAATCACTGACCAATTTTACCACCTCCATGTAGGATGAGGGTTTATCTACACTATCTGCTCATAGTATGCAATATCTGTTGACCCTTATACTACATGGAGGTGGTAAATTTGGTCAGTGATTGGCCAATCATAATTGAAAGTGTGTACCAGGCTGTACTCTCTGCATTGGTGCAGACGGATTCCACACACAGCTGTGGATGGGACTAGCAGCAATGTAGACAATGATCATGCAGCCTGAGACCCACTTGCAGAGTTTTGGCCAGCATTTTGCACAGCGTTTGTGTTTTGAAAAACTCTCACTTTTTCACTTGAAACCTTGAAGGCCTGTTTTACACCTGACCTGTGCGTTTGTGGTGCGATGCCCCTCCCCATCGCATCGCAACTCATAAAATCTCAATCATATGACTCTGCGGCAGAGTGCGCCAACAGGGTAATATGCATGGCGCCACCCCCTGCACGCCCCTCGCCGGTGCTTGCTCAGTTACATAACCCCTGCTGGACAGGAAACACGTCAATGAGATTCCCGGGTTTCCCTGTCGCATTCCTGTTGTTCCGCTCATGCGCGCCGCCGCTGCCCACATGTTTAAAAGTAATGACTTGCATTACTTCCGCCGCTGCTGCCTCGTTGTGGAAGTACAATGGTAACGCACTGTTGACTTTGCGGCAGCTCATTGGGCGCTTCCGCGCGCAACGCAACATTGCCTTGCTTTGTCATTGCGCTACTCGGCGGTAAAACAGAGTGATGCAACGCAGGTTTGCAAGGCAAGTGTAAAAGGGGCTGAAAGGTTGAAGGTGTGTACCAGGCATTTTGAACATTCTTTTATTTATTTACTAGTAAAAAGGCCCGCCCCTTAAAAAACGGGCGGTATCCCCCCCGAAATGCGTGCAGAGACTCGTCCCGATTGTCCATCCCCCATCGCTGTCCAAAGTATATACACACAGGGAGATTTTGCTTGCTTGGCAGTTGGAAAAAGCTGTTATTTCCCACAATGCAATGAGATTCACAGACAGCAAACTGTCAGGTCCAGAAGCACGGACACAGGGACACAGGAGGGACGCAGAGACACTTGCAAATTATTATATAGGATTGTATTTTTAATGCGCCAACATATTACGCAGCGCTAGACATTAGTTAAGGTTACAGACAATATTTAGGGGTGACATACAGCAATAAGACAATATAGAAATACATGCAAACCAGATCACACAGCACAGTATGACCATAAGGTAATGCTTAGTCAGTCACTGGATGGGAGCATGGAGATTAGGCAAGTCGAGTTCACTTAAGAATTTACTCAGATCCATAGGAAGGGTGTACGGTAATGGAGGTGTATGAACAGGTAGGAGACACAAGGAGGAGGACCCTGCCCGAAGGCTTACAATCTAGAGGGAGAGGTAGGGACACGAGAGGCAGGGGACCAGAGTTCAGCTGATAGCAGAGATCTATGTGATGCCATTAGTTGTTGGGGGGGCGATGCCAGGAGTTGCTGTTGGGCACAGCTCACGGTCTATTCCACAGATTCTTTCACATAACCCTCGTATGTTGCTCCGGCCCCTTCCCTTGAAGGGTTACCTCCTCCTCTCCTGACATTGTGGGTATATTAGTGAGCTGTGACCTGTCAGAGGCTGTAATAATAACCTCCATCCCTCTGTGTAGTGGAGCCAGACTCACACCGCTCCAGACTGCCTTTATTTTTCCAGCCAGCGGAGGAAAGTGATCTATCGGCAGCAGAAGAGAAGAAGAATGCCTTCCAATCCCCATAGGATACCGGGAGGACCGGAGCCCCTCTCCAGCTATGCCTGGGGGTCCTTGCCGTACAGAGCAGCAGGAGGGGAGGGTTCTGATGCAGGAGGGGGTCACGCATTGACCCGCCAGGTCTGCTTTAGCTCCAGTGGGGGGCTGGGGCTGATGTGAAGGCCCATCTACTGATCATTAACCACCTGATGCCCAAGAGGAGACATGAATATTACTCAGCTTCCACTGCAAGAGGATTCCTGCTTTAAAGAGAATCTGAAGCCGATTAAATTACCTCTATTTCTTGTACAGTTAACTTTAGCATTAATAAGATCAAAGTTGATTTGCAGCATCCCCGCGGCACAACGAGGTATTTATCCCCCCAAAATTCCGGTGCAAAATTCCACGACGTCTCAGGCTGTAGACTTTGCTGCCCGGGGAGGCAGAGTTTTGCACAGTAGCTCTGCCTCCAGTACAGTCAATCTCCGCCTCTCCCCGCTCCTCTCAGTGAAAGAAGACTGAGAGGGGTGGGAAGAGGCGGAGATCGGCGGAGATTGACTGGACTGGAGGAAGAGCTACTGCGCACAGCTCTGCCTTTACCAGGAAGCAAAATTCGGCAATAGCCCCGGGGATTTTGGGAGGATTAATACATTGTTCTGCTGTGGGGATGCAGCAAATCAGCTTTAACTTAAGTTAACTGTACAAGAAAAAGAGGTAATTTGATTGGCTTCAGACTCTAAAGAGGAACTGTCGCGAAAATCTTAAAATTTAAAACACATACAAATAAGAAGGTGTGTGTGTGTGTATGTGCCGTGATCACTCGAAAACGCCTTGACCAATTTTGACGAAACTTGGTATACAGATCCCTTACTACCTGGGGGTCTCGCGTCCCCCCTGCACACCTGGGCGGAGCTACAAACAGCAGATCAGATTTCACCCATTCATGTCAATAGAAAAAAAGGAAAAGGCTGCCATTCTCTCAGTAATCAAGTCCCCACACTTGCCACAGTTGGTCACTTGGTGACCGAGGTTACAAATCCAGGAAAAGTGGGTGGAGCATAAAACAGCCAATCAAATTTCAGCCATTCATTTTAAATGAAAAATGTAAATTGCAGCCCTTCTTACACTGTTAATGGCAAGGGTCTCAAACTTTGCACAGTTGGTCACTGGGTGGGTGACTAGGATCAATATTCAGAAAAGTGGGTGGAGCCTACAAAAGTGAATCAAACTTCACCTATTGCTTTTCAAGGGGAATATTTAATTGCTACCATTCTTGCAACCTGGTACAGTTAGTCATTGGGTGACTGGGGTTCAAATTCAGAAAAGGGGCAGAGCCACAAACTGGCATCAATAATTTGCATTGAAATGAAAAAATCTGATTGGCTAAGACGGCAAAGCTTACAAACTTGGTCATTGAGTAATTGTGCGTTAGGGTTAGAAAAAGTGGGCGGAGCCAACACCAGCCAAACACATACCCGGGCAATCAGCAATCAATTTATAAATAAAAGATTTATACAAAGATAATAGCCAGTCTCCCTGCTCACTGTACACTATTTTGGTAGTTGGACGGAGCAACTGCCATTCACTAAGTGCTTTTAAAAATAAAGAAAACCATGAGAACCCCCCTATGAGAAGATGGGCTAGTCCAAAATCTGTCGGTAATGACCGATTTCTACTTCTTACTGTAAATGACAGCAACACAGGAGAAAAGTAATTTATGGCTCATTTTACTCTGGGAGAAATGTACTTCTTATTTGTATGTGTTTAAATTTTAAGATTTTCACAACAGTTTCTCTTTAAGTAAAGCTATAATCAAGCCTGGTTTCGTCATTAAGTTTTAAAAGTTTTTCTAAAAAAAACATTTGCAAAAACATCTGAAGCAGGTGGTTTCGGTGCACGGCGCTCAGTGCCGAAACTAGGAGCCGCCGTAACAGTAATGCTTTTAGTACACGGGCCACGTAAGGGTAATTCAGGGCTCCGGTGATCCACCTATGGTTCGTTTGAAAGCTGCTTGTGTGCTGTGTGCCTTTGTCAGCATATCTCGTTTGGTTGCCTAATGCCGATATATAAATTTACCTGTTCCGGACGGCTTCCAATCACATGATATGACGTGTTCGGGATACAGGAGACCGTGTCAGCATTACAGTGCTACCCGTTGGTGGTAGAGGGGTGATGGAAGAGATTCTTCCATCACCCTTCTTCCACCACCAGGTGGAGCTGTAACGCCATATCATGTGATTGGAGCTGAGAAGACCTGCTGGGAGTATGTCGTCCCCGCCACATTGCAGGAAGAAGAAGCCAATCCAGCCACCCGGACAGGTATGTATGAGAGCACCCTGCAGCCACCCATACCTTGCCGAGCCTGCCAGGCACACTTCCTCAGCTGCAGGAAAAATTTGGCCTTGCAGCCAAATAAAGTTTTACTTAAAGGGATACTGTAGGGGGGTCGGGGAAAATGAGTTGAACTTACCTGGGGCTTCTAATGGTCCCCCGCAGACATCCTGTGCCTGCGCAGCCACTCCCCAATGCTCCGGCCCCGCCTCCAGTTCACTTCTGGAATTTCAGACTTTACAGTCTGAAAACCACTGCACCTGCGTTGCTGTGTCCTCGCTCCCGCTGATGTCACCAGGAGCATATTGTGAAGGCCCAGTATGGTCTGTGCCTGCGCCGTGCGCTCCTGGTGACATCAGCGGGAGCGAGGACACGGCAACGCAGGCGCAGTGGTTTTCAGACTTTAAAGATGATAATTCCAGAAGTGAACCGGAGGCGGGGCCGGAGCATCGGTGAGTGGCTGCGCGGGCACAGGATGTCTGTGGGGGACCATTAGAATCCGCAGGTAAGTTCAACTCATTTCCCTCGACTCCCCTACATATTCCTTTAAGAACAGCGATATGGCCTTCGGCCTGAAAAGTTTGGACACCCCCCTCCTGTATTAGACATTAGTATCAGCTCATGCAAAAATATATTTACATGAGATGTACTGTATGTATTTACACAAGCTGATACTAACGTCTAATAGAGATATGCCAATAGGGATTGTTCACTGATTGTTTATTTACTCACTGATTACTTCTCTAGGAGTACATCTGATCATTTGTCCTGCAGCCTGCAATGATACCGGTCAGCTTCAGTGATGTGTAAACATGCAATCAAAAGACTTCAGAGCAGCCTCATAGTGTTTAATATTCATTTTTTTTACTGTGTTTAATGTTTTAGGAGGAAAAGCATTTTTTGATGATGATATGAGTTCTGTATAAGTACACTAACGCTGTTATAAGGGAGATTGCTGGCGAATCAGAGAGAACATAGGGCATTGATGATTGTGCAGTTGGCAGGTATTTCTGGCAGAGGCAGTCGGAGGTATGTGTGGATTGGGGTTATGTACGGTATGTAATATCAGAATATAGGTTAGCGCAGTATAAAGCCCTCAGTATGCAGGAAGCTGCCGCTGCTGTAATTGCTCTATATCTGTTCTTGGCTCTGCTCCACATCTGACTTCCAGCAGGCCAGCCTCGTCCACAGTGCAGCTCTGTGTACTCCGCTCCCTCGCCACTCACTGACCCTTCTCCCTGCATCTCTGGGGTATAGCAGTGTGCAGAGTGTGCTACAGCCTAGCCACCAGAGCTCACACTCTAATGTCCCAACTGCAGCCATTCTTCATACAAATCATCTCCACTATCGTGAAAAATTTTTGTACATGAAAACACAAATAAAAAGTACATTTTCCCCAGAGTAAAACGTGCTATAAATACCTTTTCCCCTATGTTGCTGTCACTTACAGTAGGTAGTAGAAGGCTTACGGAACTGACAGGTCTTGGATTAGCTCATCTTCTCATGGGGGGAGTCTTGGGTTTTCCTTATTTTCAATAGCATGTAGTGAATGGCAGTTGCTCAGTCCAACTTCCCGAATAGTGCGCAAATAGGTGGGGGGCAGCCTGCGTCTTTGTATCAATCCTTTCCAGGGAGCGCTTTTGAAAATAATAAATTTAATATTGAGAATCCCCCATAATGAAATGGACTAGTCAAAAACCTGTCAGTTCCATCAGATTTCTACTAATGACTGTAAGCAACACCAACATAGGAGAAAAAGTAATTTATAGCACATTTTACTTTGGAAGAAAGATACTACTTATTTGTATATATGAATGCTATATAAATACATAATAGTAATATGGTAGGCCATTAGACTATGACTATGGTAGGTGTCACGGACGGTTGCGGGGCCGCAGGCGCGTCCTGGAACCGCCCGTGAAGAAAAGAACGATCGCACTCGATTCCCTGCATCGATTGCGCTTTAGATCAATAGAACCAAGATTTGATGTGTAGTATCCCTCTGCCTAGGAACAGCTGGGGGATCTGTCTTAGCTGAAGTGAAAGCCTGGGGGGGAGGTGTTAATTAGCTTGGACATATTCCTGTGGAAGGCACAATTCCCCTTTCTGTTCTGGGAACCAGGTGACACCTAGCTGATCTCATGTAGATGTTAATTAACCAAAGGGTGATCAGGATGCCTAGGTGCAGCCAGGCAGGCTACGAATCCTCGGGAGGTCTTGACACCTTGCTCTCTGGTAAAGATCAAAGGGAAGTCAGCTGTTAGCAGCTAGAACACATCCTGAATAACCTGAGTCTCATAGCATAATCCATAACTTCCCAGATCTGTCATATTTCTGGGGTTCCTGAGATGGCAGCTTCGCCAAACGTGGGGGAAGTGTAGCACGAGTCCCGATGCTGGTTCTGAGGAAGTTTCAGAACATTCTGCGGTAAGGACTGCCAGTTAGGCAGTTTGAAAGTGCCCTGATGATACCACAGGGGTCCCACCCCTCATGTCTGGTATCAGGGCGCTGGGTAAATCGAGACAGACCTGAAAATGTTAATAAATCTGCCCTGACCTGTACGGTTCTGTGAGATAGAGCCCATATATGGGTAGATATGATTTCTGGTCCCCAGGACAAGGGGAGGGCTCATCTCATCTTCTAAGGGGGTGTGTGGCTCCCCGCCCTCACTCCCTCCTACTGAATCAGGGGCATAAGAATGGCAGAGGACCCAAACTCAGTGTCCTCCACCCTGAAAACATCTTGAACTCATCGGTGCCAGCTTGAGGATATGCTGGCATCCACCTGGTCTGAACTCTGAACTTTGATTGAAACCCAGAACTCTGATTTTTCCCACAAAAAGGACATCTTTCCAGGAACTAAGTATTTTTCTCCCTTCTTTTATTTTTTATACTGGCTATTACTGTTTTAATAATTGTTGATTTTAATAATTGTCTGTATATATTAATTATTTATATTGCTGTGAATAAAAGACTTCCTCCAAGTCATTCACTGTTCCGCTACCCTGCTTATCAGCACACACAGAACTGATCCCGGGTCTCTGAAGATACGCTACTGTTTGTTTGTTGTTGGCTAGACAGAATACCGTGTGTTTAACCGTTTTATTCGCAGGACTAGTCAGTCAGTAAATCGGGTCCACTGGCCCATACCAGTGGTGGTGGCAGATACCGTGGAATCGTGTGTACGTTGTAATTACCCGTGTCTCACAGGCTCCCTTCTGAGTTGTCTGCGGCTAATTCTTAACGGTTCCTGCGCATTGACTGCGACCAGAGTTCGCACGATCCGTGCGCTGGCACCGTTAAGAAGGCTAAGTGCGGTCAGCCACTAGGGCTCCTGTGACAGTAGGATTAGATTGTGAGCTCATCTGAGGACAGTCAGTGACATGGCTATTGGCTATGTACTCTGTAAAGTGCTGCAGAAGATGTCAGTGCTATATAAATACATAATATTAATATGGTAGGACATTAGTCTATGGTAGTGAGTGATTAGATTGCAGCGGTAAGCAATGTTCCTCTGTAAGGCTCCTTAACCAGCTGAGCGGTCTGGACGAGCTCAGCTCGTCCAACACCGCCAGCGGCTGCCGCTCAGGCCCTGCTGGGCCGATTTTGATGAAATAAAAAGCAGCACACGCAGCCGGCACTTTGCCAGCCGCGTGTGCTGCCTGATCGCCGCCGCTCTGCGGCGATTCGCCGCGAGCAGCGGCGAAAGAGGGCCCCCCTAGCCGCCTGAGCCCTGCGCAGCCGGAACAAAAAGTTCCGGCCAGCGCTAAGGGCTGGATCGGAGGCGGCTGACGTCACGACGTCGGCTGACGTCGATGACGTCACTCCGCTCGTCGCTATGGCGACGATATAAGCAAAACAAGGAAGGCCGCTCATTGCGGCCTTCCTTGTTTATTCTGGGCGCCGGAGGCGATCGGAAGATCGCCTCCGGAGCGCCCTCTAGTGGGCTTTCATGCAGCCAACTTTCAGTTGGCTGCATGAAATAGTTTTTTTTTTATTTAAAAAAAACCCTCCCGCAGCCACCCTGGCGATTTAATCAGAACGCCAGGGTGGTTAAAGAGAACCCAAGGTGGGGTTCTGACAATGCTATTTGCACACAGAGGCTGGGTCTGCCTATACTGCCCAGCCACTGTTGCTATCCAGATCCCCCCTAAGTTCCCCCTGCGCTTTGCTATCCCCCATAAATCACAGCCGTGCTGTGCGGGCTGTGTTTACATCTGTACTGTCAGTCTGCTGCTCCCTCCGCCTCCTGCATAGCTCCGGTCCCCGCCCGTGTCCCTTCCCTCCAATCAGCGGGGAGGGAATGGACGCGGGCGGGGAATGGAGCTATGCAGGGGGCGGAGGGAGCAGCAGACTGACACTATAGAGTTAAACACAGCCCGGCTGTGATTTATGGGGGATAGCAGAGCGCAGGGGGGGCTTAGGGGGGATTGGGATAGCAACAGAGGCTGGGCTGTATAGGCAGACCAGACTCTGTGTGCAGATAGTATTGTCAGAAACCCACCTTGGATTCTCTTTATGTCACGTGACATACATTCAGAGGAATGCTGCTGCAAGCTGGTTGGCTGCAATGCAGAGGAGGCGGGAGGACCTAGGGCTATAGTTACACAGGGACATGACGATGTAGTCTAGAAAGTTCTGTAGAAGCACTAACAGTAATAATAATCATCATCATCCATGGCCTGAAAATGGACTCCAAAGTTTAGCCGAAGTTATCAGAGTTGGGCAGGCAGCAGGTCTGTTCTCTGAATAACATCTGAAATCCCATATCAATCCCTGCCATGCACTTAGGAGGACCAATAGTCCGAAATACGATGGCTGCATGACTGCATATTGGGATGCTGTGGCTCTGTAAATTCTATAAGCTATAGGCTTGCTATTCACCAGCGGCTCTGGCTGTAAGCCTGGCTTCAGGAGCATAAAGAGATCATTTGCATATTCCGTAGTGGTGCATTGTGGGTATCCACAGAAGTTCACTTAAAGCGGAATTATCGCAAGTACCTTCTGTTTTAAGACGGCAAACATCACTAAGCACTGCTTTTTAGTAAGAGGGCTTTTCAGTCTATTTTAGTCCCCTACACTTTCCTAGTGGTATTGGGTCACCCCGAGCTGCTTGGGCATTGCAAAATGAAGTGAGACATGATTATTTTCCATGGTTCCACCAGCTGTTAGTGTGGCGGAATCACCTGTCTACTGTAACAACATACTGCTAATTATAGGCCTGTTTATTTTACAGTAGGTCAGGAAAGGTCCCCCATAAAGAGGTAAAATGACCCGGTGACCTTCCATGCCTCCTCCTCCTGGGGACCTTTCCCGGGTTACACAAACATCTGGAAACAGAATGAATGACTCCACTGACCACTAATGATGTGTTCCCCAACACTGACTTCACAGCTTCCTGTCTGCACACTCAGCTTTGGTGGAATCCTTTCCAGCCGAGGCAGAAGCAGCTTCCTCCCGGCATCTCTGCTCAGCGTGGACCAAACAGAGCGCCAGTCAGCGCTTGACACATTGAAAGTGGGGAACGCCGTTGTCTTCAATGCAGCAGAGTGAAGAACAGGGTGCAAAGCACAAACAAAAAACCATCTGCAGAAAACAACCATGGTAATGTGTTGTCACTTGTCCACTTGTAGAGTGTGTTGGAGTCGAAACACTTCACAGCATAATGCTTAAAGAAAACCTGTACTGAAAATTAAGTCAAAATAAACATACACAAGTCATACTTACCTCCCGTGTAGTCTACTCCTCAATCTCTTTTTTTTCCTCTCCTGCGTCCTGTTTGTCCACTGTGATCACTGGAATTCTCTGTCCTCCATTTTGAAAATGGTCATTACCTCATAACCGCTTTCTGGTCAGCACATTGTTAAACTGTAACATCGCCCACTTGAGCCATAGGAAAACATAGACATTACTTTGCACATCAGTTGTCCTCTCAGCTATAACTGACAGCAACTGATAAATAACTGACAGCAACTGATATATTTCAATTCTGACAAAATGTTGTCAGAACTCGAAGCGATCACTGTCAGAAGAAAATGGTGAGCTTCTGAGAGGAACTAATAGCAAGGTAACTATGTAATGTTCATCTGAAGTTACCTCATGTGTTTATTTTAAATAATTTTACTCAGTACAGGTTCTCTTTAAAGGACAACCGAGGTGACATGTGACATAGACATGTGTATGTACAGTGCCAAGCGCACAAATAACTGTGCTGTGTTCCTTTTTTTCTTTCTCTGCCTGAAAGAGTTACAAGTCAGGTATGGAAAGTTACAGAATCTGTCTGGGTTGGGACCGGGTCAGACTACAGTGTAACGCTCACTAATAAGGAATTACCGCCATAAAACACTTTGCTGACAGAAAATGGCTTCACAGAGCAGGAAAGAGATAAAAAGGACCAATAGTTCATAGATTTTAGCTCTGGCATACTTCAATAAATGAGAAGAGGCCATGAAAATTTAAAAACTTAAAAAGAAGATTTAAATACAAAATAAAACTGTGGGATAGCTCAAAAAGTCATTTTTTAGGAAAAGGAGGATGGTTACAATTGTTTATCTCGTTAGATTATTTTCACCTCGGATGTCATTTAAAGTGACCCTAAGATGAGTAATAATAAAAGTTTTATACATACCTGGGGTTTCCTCCAGCCTCATCCGCCTGGATCGCTCCCACGCCCTCTTCCTCCGCCTCCTCATCCCATTGGATACCCCAATAGCTTGGCCAGTCGGGGCACACTGCGCCGACTGGCCCCAACTGGCTAAACTTACACGGCCGATTGATGGAGCCGCCAGCGGGACCAGGAGAAAAGCCAGGAGGACGCCGGAGGACCTTGTGGGCTACAGGGGGCTGGAGGAAGCCCCAGCTAAATCCTGAGCTCAGAGTCCCTTTAATGGATCACTATTGAGGAAAATTTCAAATATGTATTGATATGAAGTACATTTCTCCCTGGGTATAAAGCAGAATAAACAACTTTTCTCCTATGTTACTGTTGCTTACAGTAGGCAGTGAAATTCTGACAGATTTTGGACTAGTCCAGTGGTCCTCAAACTAAGGCCCGCGGGCCAAATGCGGCCCCGAGGCTTTTTTTTACTGGCCCCTTCCACTCACAGAATAGCTTTTCAGGTGCCCAGTGAATGAATGGCTGCTGCTGGGAGTGTGAGTGTGTGTATAACTTGTAGTGGATGCGATTATTGGGGAAAGGGGGTAGTTTGGGGGGGAGGGGGGGCTTTTAAAATTTGTATTTTGAACATTGATTGCTTTGTGTGTGGGGGACTGTTTTTAAGACTGCTGAGAAAAGTTGTTAACAGGTGGAGGTGATACTATCTGCTTTGGTTAAATGGGAGATATAAGGGCTGCACGTGTTAACAGGTAATAGTTTACCCTGCCTAGGTTCAATGTAATGTTTTCTACATCATATTATGTATACTCAGGCCCCCCAGCAGTCTGGCGTATGTTGACCCGGCCCTTGACCAAAAAAGTTTGGGGACCCCTGGACTAGTCCATCTCTTCATGGTTGATTCTTAGTATATTTATTCTTTGCAAAACACTCTGGAATCGATCTATACTACGATGCTAGCCAGTCTCCCTAATCATTTGTACACTATTGTTGGAGCTTGACTTAGCTACTAAGTGCTTTTGCAAATAAAGAAAACCTTGATAATCCCCCATGAGGAGATGATCTAGTCCAAAACATGTTAGATTTTTACTACCTACTGTTAGCGACGGAAACATCGGAATAAAAGTAACTTATAGTACATCTTATTCTGGAAAAAAATTTACATTTTATAGATATGCATGCACATACATTTAAAATTTTACATTTCGAGATATTGAACCTTTGATGTAATTTTGTCTTAAACAAAATGTAGTTGCGATAATTCAGCTGTAACTGAGTAACTGTGGTTTCCCATGATGCATCACTCACAAATATGCAAATCATCTCTTTATGAAAGCCAGCCTTGCATCCAGAACCGCTGGTATATAGTGAGCCTATAGCGCAGTGATGGCTAACCTTGGCACTCCAGCTGTGACAAAACTACAAATCCCATCATGCCTCTGCCTCCCCGAGTTATGCTTAGAGCTGTCAGAGTATTGCTCTGCCTCATGGGACTTGTAGTTCCACCACAGCTGGAGTGCCAAGGTTAGCCATCACTGCTATAGCGTATACATTTTACAGAGCTACAGCAACCCAACATGCAGTCTGTTTCTGAAATATCATGAACTGGATGACAGGCCAAAGACAATTTCAGTACAGCAGTGCCCTCTACTGGCCATATAAAGGAAACACAGAGTTCTTTGTATAGGATACCTGTAGAGTTTGTCAATCAGCTATTAAAGGAAACCCAAGCTGAAAGGGATGTGGAGGCTGCCAAATGTATTTCCTTGTAAACAATACCAGTTGCCTGGCAGTCCTCCTGATCCTGTGTCTCTGATACTTTTAGCACTAGACCCTGAACAAGCTTGCAGCAGAACAGGTAAGCTCACTCATGTTTTACTGGATTAGCCATGTGCTTATTGCAGGGTTTTGACTCAGACACTACTTAATTAATTACCAGAAGATCAATGGGTCTGCCAGCCAACAGGCATGGTTTATAAGGAAATAAATATGGCAGCCTCCATTTCCCTCTCACCTCAGGTTCCCTTTAACAATTCAGACTTTTGTAATTGCCATACAAAGTTGCAAAATGATTTGTTCCTCTCTGCTCCACATCTGACCAGGCAGAGATCAACTCCTGCCGTACACAGCACATCCAGTTTCAACAGATTCCCGCAGGAAAGCTATTGAAGATCAAATCGCAGCTTTTCTCTGCTCAATGCAACGCTACGATCTCCCACTGCTACTGCCCTGACCCCGACTGATGCAAATCTTCTGGTTTGTCTTCTTGCATTTCAATCAGTTTTGACCAAAAATCAATTAATACTTTTGATCGTTTGGATATGTTGGGGAAAAACTTCCTGACATGCACTCAGCGTAATTAAGTGTATGGTACACTTAAAGTGGATCCGAGGTGAACTTTTACTCATTGCATAATTGTGTTCCTTTCCTATTGTTTATAGGGCATTCCTCAAGCCAAATACTTTTTTGTTTTAATACTCTAATTCCCTATAAACTAAATAAACCACGCCCACAGGTTTTCAGAGAGCCTTGGCAGTAGCAAGGGTTCATGGGAGCTCAGTCTGGGCAGGAGGAGGTATTACTAGCCATTGATTTCAGAGGCAGAGGTGAGGAGGGGGGATTCGTTTTTTTCTCACAGGCTGAATGTTCAAGATACAGATAAGCCTGCCTCTGTGTAATGTTTACAAACAACATGGCTGCTGTCATTCTATCACAGGAATAAATAATCATATTCTATTAAAGCTGGTTGCAGCTAGATTTGCTGTGTAAACCATCTAAACTTTAGATAAGATACACAGACAAGTTACTTGTTATAGTTAGTTTTTCATCTCGGATCCACTTTAAGGGAACCTGAAGCGAGTATAAATTATTTAAAATAAAACACAAATACCTGCAAATGAATATTACATACTAACCTCACCGTCAGTTCCTCTCAGAAGCTCACCATTTTCTTCTTACAGTGATCCCTTACAGTTCTGACAATATTTTGTCAGAACAAAAATATACAGTTGCTGTCAGTTATATATCAGCTGCTGTCAGTTACAACTGAATGTGCAAGGTAATGTCCATGTTTCCCTATGGCTCAAGTGGGTGATTTGACAGTTTAACAGTGTGCTGACCAGGAAGCCGTTATGGGGTAATGGCCATTTTTAAAATGGAGGACGGAGAATTCCATTGATCACAGTGGACAAATGGGACGCAGGAGAGGAGAAAGAGATTGAGGAGTAGACTACATGGGAGGTAAGTATGACCTGTGTATGGTTATTTTGACTTTTTATTTTCAGTTCAGGTTCTCTTTAAAGCAATACTTAAAGGGAGTCTGAAGCATGAAAAAAAAAAATACTTACCTAAGGAGAGGAAAGGCTCCTGGTCCTATAGAGACTTACCGTTCACCTCCCAGTCTCCGAGTTCTCCCGCAGGCTCCCCCCTTAGCAGTCTACAACCGTAAAACTCAACTTTTAATTAATAAGTTTTCTTAAAAAGTACTTCCATGCAGCAATAAAAATTGTACATACAAACACAGAGATACTTATCAAGCACTTCAAGGTGCATCCTCTGCACCTCTATTTGATTACATGTATAAGTATCTCTGCGTTTGTATCTACAATTTTTATTGCTGCATGGAAGTACTTTTTAAGAAAACTTATTAAAAAGTTGAGTTTTACTGTTGTGATGAGCTGCTCCTAGAAACCTCTTTTTCTCTTAGTTGGATGAACTATATATTATTCTGGATGTTGTACCATCATTTTGAAGTCTTCACGCACTCTCGCATGCGCAGTAACAGTCACTGGTCTTCAGGAGCCTGAATGCTTCTAAAGTCTCCCGCGGCGGGAGATTCAAACGGAGGAGCCTGCGAGGGAACCGGGAGGAGAATGGAAGGCTCTATAGGACCCAGAACCTTTCTTCTCCTCGGGTGAGTATCAGTTTATTTTCTTAGTCCCACTTCAGTATCACTTTAACCCCCTTGGCGGTATAAAAAATTCCGCCAGGGGGCAGTGCAGCAGTTTTTTTTATTTATTTTTTTAAATCATGTAGCGAGCCCAGGGCTCGCTACATGATAGCCGCTGCTCAGCGGCATCCCCCCAGCCCCGCCGATCGCCTCCGGCCATAGGCGATCAGGAAATCCCGTTCAAAGAACGGGATTTCCTGGAGGGCTTCCCCCGTCACCATGGCGGCGGGGCGGGATGACGTCACCGACGTCATTGGGAGTCCCGAAGAACCCCTCGGCGCTGCCTGGCACTGATTGGCCAGGCAGCGCACGGGGTCTGGGGGGCCGCGCGCCGCATCAGATAGCGGCGATCGGGCGGGGGCCGGCGGCGATCAGAGTGCTGGCGCAGCTAGCAAAGTGCTAGCTGCGTCCAGCAAAAAAAAATTATGAAAATCGGCCCAGCAGGGCCTGAGCGGCACCCTCCGGCAGCTTACCCCCGTGTCACACACGGGGTTACCACTAAGGAGGTTAAGTGACCCTGGAACAAAAAGTAACATACATATGAAGAGGAAAGGCTCTGGATCAGTGTTCTCTCCATCCTCTTTCTCCCTCCCCCAGTGCCTTCGGGAGTCCTCAGAAGCACTTGCGTTCCCGGGTGCACCCGTACTGCACATGTGCGAGCCCAGACCCGCTCGTCTTTGGAATTACTCCGAGGCACGTGTACTTTCGCAGCCTTCACCAGGACTCCTGAAGGTGTTTTCCACCACATGATCGAATAACGCCAACAGCGGTGGAACGAAGGGATGGAGAGACGACCGTTGGAGTCTCTACCGGTATATAATCCAGAGCCTTACCTCTCCATCAGTGAGTATCTAACTTTTTTTTTTTTCAGGGTCACTTCAGTATTACTTTAACTACTATTAGAATTTTCCATGTTCACGCCTGGATTTAGTTGGAACATAAACGACATTCCAGAGAGAGGCGAGGTCACAATAACAAATCACACCACACACAGGCCGGTAAAGTCAGATTGAACATTTAATAATACACACGGGTCCCCCCTCCCCCATCACAATGTATATTTGTAGGTAACGTTATTGTGGTCTCCGTTACGGTCACCCTTGAACCGCCAGACGCGATTCCCACAGCTTTACCCACATCCGCCCCTTTCACTTCTACCTATAAATAAATTTACATTCATTAAAAAAAAACAAAGTAAAGAAAAAAAAAAAAGAAAAAGAAGAAGGGCTGTACAGTACATCTGGTGATTATTAGGGTCAGTAGAGAGAGTGATGTCATAGGTGAACTCGCTTATTACCTCAGCAATGTCTGGATAACTGTGGGTTGGGAGGAAATATTGGCGTAAAGGTGGTCACTAACTGTCCAATTTCTAGCGAAAAATCCTTCGAGCGATCAGAAATTCTGATCTGATTGGTTGAAAATAATCTCAGTTGATGGGCACAATCCATTATGAACGATTATAAAAATAGTCGTCCGATTGGATTTTTGGCAAACCAAAATTTGGATTTTCTTGATTGGTTGTGATAGATAGGAAGCAAATATTGGTTTGTTGATGGTGTAGTGTACGATTTTTCTTCTGATCAGAATTTCTGATCACTCAAACGATTTTTCGATAGAAATTGGACCATTAGTGGCCACCTTTAGATACCTCATAATCTCGGGATTGGATGATACTGTGTGTACTGGAATGAGCTGCACTTGTGTGGCAGTACTGCAGCGACTGCTTGTCGATGGTAATTGTTTCCCGTAGGTGAAATGACCACGGTATGCCCGTGAGATGGCCCAGTGTCACCCGCAAGTGACATCCTCAGAATGCGACGCCGACCGAACGCAAGTGTCTAACATTAGCATAAACAGCACCGTGGAACCCCCATCTTTGCATTTTCGCCGGTGTGGCCGTATCGCTCACCCAGCGATAGGAACGACGGGGAAATTGCTAGTTTTTAGCATAAATGTGCACCTAACCTTATTATAGTTATATTAAAAAATGCATTTAAAAAGGACCTGTAGTGAAAATAACATAATGGATAAAACTGCAGACTGACCCTCCCTCAGCTCACTTCATTACACCCGCAGTCTCACTGGAGGGACGTTCTCGGAGAAGTAGGGCTCCTGTTTGGAGAGATCAGGTAGTTCAAACAGAATTACTCCACACTTCATGTTATTGCTTCAAAAGAAAAAACATTTAAGCCCTTTTATCTGATCGGTGGGGCACCGCGTCGCCTGTAGGCAAAAGATACTTGGTGGATTTGTTTCTGCTGCTCCCACAAAGCCCAGCATGCCCTGACTGACAACACAGAACATAATGTTGCAGTTTATAATAGAAAGGCCCACGTCCTCTGTCCAAAGGACGGCGGGACACAAACCCCAAAATTGAAAAAAAAAAACGATACATACCTGGGGCTTCCTCCAGCCCGACACTCCCTTGCCGTCGCCCTCCACGATTTGCCCCGGAAAGTTCTCTGGTCTGGAGTGTACTGCACATGCACGGCCTGGCTGCAGGTGCGCCCCCTTTTGCTGAGAGCGTTCTGTGCCTGCGCACTACCGCTAAACTATTGCTCAGGCACAGAACGCTCCCGGCTACGGGAGTACATGGGGCCGGGCTGCACCGACTGAATGACTTTCTGGGGCGAATTGCGGAGGATCGAGGGGTCGGAGGAAGATGGCGTGGGAGAGATCAGTCTAGAGGGGGCTGGAGGAAGCCCCAGATCATTTTATTGTATCATGTGTGGCTACCTTTAAACTGATGTGATAATCAATTCTCTCCATCCTTTGACTACTTTTTTAGTACGACAGAGCTAAAATCTATGAACTGTTGACCTTTTTTTTTATCTATTTCCTGCTCTCAGAAGTTGTACTCTGCCAGGAAAGCGTTTTATGGCTGTAATTCCTTATCAGTTACCCTACCTCGGCAGTGGCTGGATAGTGTAATGGTTAAGGGCTCTGCCTCTGACACAGGAAACCAGGGTTTCCTGTTCACAAAACCAGCACCTATTTCAGAAGTTGTAAGGATCCTTGGACGAGTCTCCCTAACACGGCTACTGCCTATAGAGCGCCCCCTAGTGGCTGCAGCTCTGGCGCTTTTAAGTCCGCCAGGAGAAAAGCGCAATATAAATGTTCTGTGTCTGTGTCTAGGTAGAGGGAAGCCTCTGGAGGCTTTCAGAGTCCTCCTTGACCCCACCATTGTCTTGCACGGACCCTTTGCACACATCAGAGCTTGCTGGAAATGTTTTTGTGGCCGCGCTCCACACTGTAAACACACCTGCGCAACTTCTTTTGATGCTTCCTTTATTTCAGTTACCAATGAGAAGTTTGTACATAACCTCCCTTTCCGCAAGGCCTGCTATATATAACCTTTTTCAATAGTCAATGCTGTGCTCACTGCTCCAGCTGTCTGACACTGTGTTTAGTTATTGTGCTGCTGCTCCCACTCTAGCCACAAGATGTCGCTGCTTTACAGAAAATCCTCTATTTCAATAGAGAGTCTACCATCTACAGTGCAGTAGGCGCTGGGATCCATTTTGGTTATTTCGCCGGCCATGCGTGTATAGACTGACGCAATCCTATAAACCGATTTAAAAAATGGGCGCAAAAAAAAAATCAAAAATGATCATTTAGGAATGTTTTCAAAACAATCGTTTTCAATCCGCTGCGATCAGAATTCTCCAGTTTTCCCATCCCAATAAAAGGATCGCATTTGTTCCAAAAACAACAGGAATTATATTTAAAGTGAATGGGAACCGCATTTTTAAAAAATGAAGCAAATACTTACCTAAGGAGAAGGAATGCTCTGGGTCGTATAGAGCCTTCCGTCTTCTCTCTCGGTGCCGTCTATCCTGTGCTGCCCCCCGTTTCACTCCCCCACCAAAAGGGTATTTGGAAGTCTCCGGGAGCTGTGTCCTCCTAAAGACGTGGGGCTCCATACTGCACAGGCGTGAGCGTGCGAGAGAGCGTGCTTGCGCAGGTGCAGTACAGGGCCGCCCTTCTTCAGGAGCACTCAGGCTCCCTGAGGACTTCTGAAGCCTCCTTCGGCCGGGTAAAGCAGTATTTGATTAATTTAGTCACATACTGCTACCGGGCGAGCCAGCACTGGAACGACGGGACCAGGAGAGGAGCCGGAAGGCTCTATAGGACCCAGAGCCTTCCCTCTCCTTGGGTAAGTATCTGTCTCATTTTTTTTAAATGCGGTTCCCATTCACTTTAATAACTTGTCAGTTCAGTTTAGCATGGATGAAACATTTTATGGAGACCTAAAGTAGTGCCAAACAATTGCCGCTCAATGGCGTCAGATCAGCATAGAAGGCACTGTGGGGAAAGTGTGGTGTTTAAGTGCCCTTTAAAGAGGAACTGTAACCAAGGATTCCTTCATTTCAATCAATAAGTCGCCTATACCCTCTTTCCCATGAGAAATCTATATTTTCTCCAATAGATCATCACGGGGCTCTGTATGGCTGATATTGTGGTGAAACCCCTCCCACAGTGTGATGTCAGGACCATAGTCCTGACAATTTCCTGTCTGTGAACCGTGTTGCATTCTGGGAAATAATAGCTGTTTCCAACTGCCAAGCAACCAGTATCTCCCTCTGTGCATCTGTATATCTATTAAAAAAAACAACCTTTTAGCCTAATGGGTGTGGTTATAATTAATGGCAGTTGGTGCTTTCTAGTTCTTTTCCATGTCTGCCAACAGTAAAGATGATGACGTGCAGGCTGATTGTGGATCAAACAATATGAATTAACAACTTACATGGCGAATACCAATTATTTCTTGATCTCTGTAATATTTTTTTAACTCCTCATTTAGCAATGTATTGATTTATTTGTCTTTCTTTTCCCTACAGTTCCTCTTTAAAGGGACACTTAAGTCAAACAAAAAAAATGAGTTTTACTCACCTAGGGCTTCCAATAGCCCCCTGCAGCTGTCCAGTGCCCTCGCCGTCTCCCTCCGATCCTCCTGGCCCCGCCAGCAGCCACTTCCTGTTTCGGTGACAGAAGCTGACAGGCTGGGGACGCGAGTGATTCTTCGCGTTCCCAGACACATTAGCACCCTCTATGCTGCTATATGGTATATGATATATGCTATAGCAGCATAGATGGCGCTATTGTGGCCAGGAACGCGAAGAATCACTCGCGTCCCCAGCCTGTCAGCTCCTGTCACCGAAACAGGAAGTGGCTGCCGGCAGGGCCAGGAGGATCGGAGGGAGATGGCGAGGGCGCCGGACAGCTGCAGCAGGCTATTGGAAGCCCCAGGTGAGAAAAACTCATTTTTTTTGTTTGACTTAAGTGTCCCTTTAAGAAGGAACTAATGTATAATAGACAATGTTTTTTTGGGAGGAGAAGGGGGGCAGATTTGGATAGAGCTCACCTTGCTACCAGGTTTTCATGGCTGTTTATTACTTGGGGCAATAGGGCAAACAGATGTACCATAAATACAGCCATCCTTTAATCTTTCAAAAAGGCGCAGTGCTTCCTGGTCCTAGCTTACTCCTCGGCCACCACTAGTAAACAAAATATCCCCCTCTGTACACACAGCCATGTCCAGATCAGCTTTCAGGCTGAAGGAACAAAAACAATGTCACACGGCAAAAAATTGGAAATCAAAAATGGCACTGAACGCCCACTGCTGGTCTAGTCTAGTGTCCCGACTCAAACAGAAGATCACGGCTGGCACAAGTATCGGAATTTACACTCGGGCCACCTGATCTGAGCACGGTGGTGGGTCCAGTGCGGACGTGTAGCGGAGCCTGGCCTGGGCGTGGCTTGTGTGGACTGGGAGTGAGATAAAATAAGACAAAGGGATACGGCTGCTGTACACGGAGTGGCGTGTGCTGGCATCGCGCTGCTGAGCTGAAGACTGGTGGACCAGGAACATCATGGTGGCCTCTGCAGCGAATATTTACAGGATGAACTTGTGGCCACGGATTGCAGATCACTAACAGCTTGGGAACACACTGCAAGGAGAGAGAGAAAGAGAGATAGAGAGATCACCATGGTGTGTGGATTCTGCAAATGTTCAGAGTATATCTCCATTTTCTTTAAAGCAGTAGGATTAGCCATACTATGCCAGGGGAAAAAAACACATATGTAGATAAATACTTGATCTACTTACATAACACATGTATTGTACTGTCCAAGTTTTGATTTTATAAATAAAATAATAAAAAGAATTAAACATACCTGGGGCTTCCTCCAGCCCCATATGCTCCGATCACTCCCATGTCCTCAGTCTTCCTGCAGCTCCGTTACCGGGTCTCCGCACTTCCGTCAGTCTGACGTAAAGGAAGTGCACCCTCTAGAGATATGCAAAGAGTGCACTTCTCCTGCGTAGACTGGAGCCGACTGACGGAAGTGCGGGGGACTCGGTGTCGGAGCTGCGGGAAGACTGAGGACGGCGGTGTGGGAGAGATCGGAGCATATGGGGCTGGAGGAAGCCCCAGGTATGTATAATTATTTTTATTTATATGAGCTCTGGTACACTTTAAATAAACGGCATCTTTGTTGAAACTTTAATCAACACAGTCTGTGTTTTACTTGCTGGGGAGTTAAGCTCACCACTGCCGCCCTTTGTAAACTTTTTTTTTTTTTTTACTCTATTCTGGAACCTCTGTTCAAGCTTCTCTTCATATTGCCAAGTCTACCCCTGCTGGAGGGGTGTTACCCCTTGTTTCCTATCTACAGAGAGTGATTTCTTAACCTGAGTGGGGTCAGGTCATAATATCCCCACCCGCCTACACAGTGGTTGCCTTTGTGGTAACCCACGTTTGTGAGTATAAAGTGCTATAGAAGCGCTAATCGTGGAAAAAAAAAAAAAAAAAAAAAAAAAAAAAAAAAAAAAATCGCTGTAGTGTCCTGTGATTTTTCGCCGTAAATCGCGGGAAAAAAAAATCACTCCCGCAAAACGCTGACGTTTTGCACTTTTAGGTGTGAATGGGGCCTTATACACCTTACTACTACCACCAATTACTTCCTGAACGTACTACACTATTTTGGGCTCATCACATTTGGTTTTGTGCACAAGTATTCTTGTCTGTTTACAAGTAGAGTCCCTCACCAACAGAGCCGCACCCCTCCCCACTGACCAGACCACCATCCTCCTGCAGGGAGTTGCTCAGCTAACCTGGGACAGCTCCGCCACAGATACCCACAAGGGACTAAATATAGCTAAAAGCATCTCAGTAAAAAGTAATATGCTGAGTTACTGCAGCGAATGCCATAGAACAGAAAGTCTCCCAGCACAGATCCCTCCAGACTCCAGGGCTCCTCTCACAGGAAGGCCAAGTCTGGTGACAGGAATCTGACGGCGTATTTATAGTAACTGAGGTATGTTTATTCAGATTTCCTGTATAGCGCCGGTCATATCCAGCTCTCGCTAACCCGCCGTTTACTCTCAGGGGATGCGGTCTCACCGAGCCTCAAAACACATTTTAGCACCTGGCAAGTGAAAGTATGCCAAAAAAGTAACAGATTACATTTTACTGTAGATTAACCATTTTACCCTAACGGACAAGAGCGATTTTCACCTTTCAGCGCTCATCCCTTTCATTTGCCAATAGCTTAATCACTACTAATCGCAATTAAATAATCTATATCTCAGTAATTACTTTATTTTCTATGCATTTTAAAGGGAAAAACAAGGAAAAAAATAAAAAACACACTATTTCTGCAATTTCATCCCCTATGGTTTTAATATAAACACTGCTACTATGCATAAAACACACACATTTTATCTGCCTATTTGTCCTGGTTATCACAAGATTTTGATTACGTCCCTAGTACAAAGTATGGTGACAGTATAGTATTTGGAAATAAAGGTGTATTTTTTCTTTGGTGGGTTTTTTTTCTCACTATTTTCACGTGCACAGGAATACACGTGCACGCGCGGGAGCGTACGTGCACGCGCACAGCGGCAGCAGCACTATCTGACTTATAAAAACGTCCTGGAGCTGCTAAGAGGCTCTAGCAGGACGTTTTTATAAGTCAGCTTTTCATTAAGTGGTTAATATTTATAACAACTAATTTTGGATACTTTTTCCAGTTCTGGGGGTTAAAAAAAAAAAAAAAAAAAAAAGTGTTACAGAGGAAGTGTGTAGGAAAATGCAGCAAAGATCTACCGAATAAAGGCACCTTGGGCTTGATCACTAAGACAAATAACATGCCTTATCAGAGTTAACGCATCTTGGAGTTAATGCGCCTTATCAGAGTAGCATAGCGAGCGCTACGAACTTCTGCCTGCTAATTGGCAATGTTGAGAACTCCACTCGTCCTGCCCTGAGCCCCTGCGGGTTCAATCACTTTAAGGGACATTATCCTCGCACGTTGATTGGCCCAATAGCTGCCTGCCAAGTTTCCTGTCAAGTGACAGGCAGCCTATTGGGCCAATCAAAGTGCTGGGATAAGGTCCTTTAAAGTGATTGGACCCGCAGGGGCTCAGGGCAGGACGAGTGGAGCTCTCATCATTGCCTATTAGCAGGCATAAGTTCATAGCGCTCGCTATGCTACTCTGATAAGACGCGTTAACTCTGATAAGGCATGATATTTGTCTTAGTGAATAAACCCCTATATGTCCCTTGCTCCCCTACAGGTGGGGGGAGAGTGGAGAACGATGATCCTTGCTTGTTCAACATTGGGAATCACTAAAGATCCGGTATGCCAGATCTGCAGCGGACATTGGGGATCATGCAGAAAAGGCCTACCGGTATAACACTGCACACCACACGGCAATGTTACTGGCCTGTACTGAACCTAGTAACGCTTGTTGCGTCAATAGCGTAAGAGCATTACCATAGCAACGTGCATAAACAGTGTATGCGCAATACTAACCCCCTCCCTCCCACATGCCTGACTCTTACATAAGACAACTACAAAAGCAAGTGGAGAAAAAAAATACCATTGAAAGCCTCCAACAGGTTCTGCAAATCGATGGCGGACCAAGAAGGTGGCGACGGCTTCAGCAACCTACAGAAGAGGAGAGAAATGGTAACGGTAATGGGGTCCAATGGTGGGCATTCCACATAACCTGCTACATAAGTACCAATCCCAGTGATGGATTGCTTTCCTACAAGGCATGGATTCCTACAAGAAGTCTTTCCATGAAAGGGCTATACTGGCCAATACATAGTTTCCTCACTGTTCTGTTTTGATTCCCGCTTTATGTGTGCGGCGTACTCCAGAAGAGCCAGTCTGTATAGCAATATGTCTCCACACTGATTCAGAAACCTCCACAGGCAGTTTTTCTCGATTAAATAAAACCCCGTTTACACTTAGTTAGTACACAGTTTTTTTCTTCTCTATAGCAGTGCATTGTGAAAAAGATTTCAGTTAAAATGCGTTAAAGAGGAACTCCAGAGAAAATAATGTAATAAAAATAGTGCTTCATTTTTCCAATAATTATGTATAAATGATTTAGTCCGTGTTTGCCCATTGTAAAATCTTTCCTCTCCCTGATTTACATTCTGACATTTATTACATGGTGACATTTTTACTGCTGGCAGGTGATGTCAGTGGAAGTAGCTGCTGCTTGCTTTTTTGGCAGTTGGAAACAGCTGTAAAAAGGTATTTCCCACAATGCAACGAGGTTTACAGACAGGAAACTGCCAGGACCATGGTCCTGACATCACTGTGGGAGGGGTTTCACCACAATATCAGCCATACAGCGCCCCCTGATGATCCGTTTGAGAAAAGGAATAGATTTCTCATGTAAAAGGGGGTATCAGCTACTGATTGGGATGAAGTTCAATTCTTAGTCACGGTTTCTCTTTAAAGAGAACCTGAACTGAAAATTTAAAGTCAAAATAAACATAAACACGCCATACTTACCTCCTGTGTAGTCTACTCCTCAATCTATTTCTCCTCTCCTGCATCATGTTTGTCCACTGTGATCAATGACATTCTCTGTCCTCCATCATCTTGAAAATGGCCATTACCCCATAACAGCTTCCTGGTCAGCACACTATTAAACTGTAAGATTGACCACTTGAGCCATAGGGAAACATGGACATTACCTTGCACATTCAGTTGTAACTGACAGCTGCTGATATATAACTGACAGCGACTGGTATGTTTAAGTTCTGACAAAATGTTGTCAGAACTGGAAGGGATCACTGTAAAAAGTAAATGGTGAGCTTCTGAGAGGAACCGACGGTGAGGTTAGTACGTAATATTCATTTGCAGCTACATCACGTTCTTATTTTAAATAATTTTACTCAGTTCAGGTTCCCTTCAAAGGGAACCTGTACTGAGTAAAATTATTTAAAATAAACACATGACGTAGCAGCAAATGAACATTACATAGTTACCTTGCCACCAGTTCCTCTCAGAAGCTCACCATTTTCTTTTGACAATGATCCCTTCCAGTTCTGACAATATTTTGTCAGAACTGAAATATATCAGTTATATATCAGTTTATGTCAGTTATAGCGGAGAGGACAACTGATGTGCCTGGTAATGTCCATGTTTCCCTATGGCTCGAGTGGGCGATGTTACAGTTTAACAGTGTGCTGACCAGGAAGCTGTTATGGGGTAATGGCCATTTTTTAAAATGGAGGACAGAGAATTCCATTAACCTCCCTGGCGGTTAATTTTTTTTTCCAAATGGGCAAAAATCTTTTTATTTTTATTTTATTTTGTTTCATGTAAAGCTACTAGAGTGGTAGCTACATGAAACACCACTAGAGGGCGCATGTGTCCCTCTAGTGCGATTGTCGCCGGCACTAATAGCAAACAGGGGAGCGCGTATATAACGCGTTCCCCTGTTTGGCTTCTCCTGTCGCCATGGCGACGATCGGAATGACGTCCTGACGTCAGGCGCACCCGATCCAGCCCATAGCGCTGCCCGGAACTCATTGGTCCGGGCAGCGCAGGGCTCTGGCGGTGGGGGCCCTCTTTCGCCGCTGCATGCGGGCGATCGCCGCAATGCGGCGGCGATCAAGCTGTGCGCACGGCTAGCAAAGTGCTGGCTGCACGCACAGCACTTTAAATGGGGCGAATCGCCCCAATAGAGCCGGAGAAATCCTCCTGCGCGGCATAGCCCGAGCTCAGCTCGGGCTTACCACCAGGGAGGTTAATCACAGTGGACAAACAGGACACAGGAGAGGAGAAAGAGATTGAGCGGTAGACTACACGGGAGGTAAGTATGACTTGTGTATGGTTATTTTGACTTTTAATTTTCAGTTCAGGTTTTCTTTAAGTGTGAAAGGTGCCATAGGAAAACATGGGCATTACTTTGAAAATCAGTTCTTTCAGTTATAACTGTGAGCAAGTGATTAAGTGTAAACGGGGCCTAAGACTCCAAGTAGAATCCGAAGTACCTTCACTTGCATTTAAAGCATACAGGGATGTTTTTAGAGCATTTCCACAGGTAAAAAGACGATGCGATTGGCAAGTACATACAGCATTACCTCACCAACTGACTCCAATCTATAACTAAATGATCTAGAAAATGGCTGCTGAGCAGGGAGTGACAGTTGGGATACCCTAACTAGCTACATCTAGCAAGGGGAAATGGAATATACTATTCCAAAAATATAAACAATGTTACATAACAAAGAGAGGCTGTTGTGACATTTATTACAGGTGGCGACATCTTTAGTCCTGTCAGGTGCATCTCTGCAGAATGTTTGTTTACTGAGAATTCTAAAGCCAGCAAAAAATGAACCCCGTCTCCCAGAATGCTCTGAGTGGAGAAATCCGCATTGCTAAACAGCCTAGGCTATGCATCACTGGGAAGGCGGAGCTAAATACCAATATACAGCAGTATGTAGATATAGGAAATGTTCTGATGTTGAAAACGGGATAATTACGGTAAACATTTGTCACTATGGAGCCTCTTTAAAATGCATGTTAATAAATCTATTCTTCACTCCTATTCCCTGGGGGTCTTTCATAGAGTTAGGTAAATGGATGCGAGTGAGGGAGGGAGCGAAAAGGAAAACATTCAAATGGGTTTTAAACTAAACTAAGGCCAGCAAGTCACTATGGTCAGAAGACGTGGCACGGACGGAGGGCCACAGCCACACCTGACATTACAGGACAGCCGGGCGCTCCTCAGCTGGTCTCTTACTTTATCAGGAGCATCTTCATGCACAGCATGGCCGCACTGCGGGAGGACCTGCATCTGGAATTTTCCTGCAAGGGAGAAACAGATCTGATGAGCAACAAATGGAGGAAGCACGAGGACAAGAGTGAATGGAGTCCTAAACCAATCATCTGTCAGAAGTGCTAGTGCTGGCTGTACGGCATTGCCCTGCCCGTCACTCCTACTACACACACACTGCCTTCTTGTAAGGTGGTGGATGTTGCCTGCGTCCTTGATGGAGGTGTGTTTTTGTGCCAAGAGCCAAGACCATCATCCTCCAGTGCTTCTGGCTCACACACGCACATTAATTAATAACGACCAGCTAACGCCAATAGGCGGCGGCTGGTCTTTTCTGGATGTCCATGGAAACGGCCGCTCGAGGGTGTCTCCGTGAACAGCCTGCGAGCCTCCGATCGCGGCTCGCAGGCTAAATGTAAACACGCAGGGAAGAAATCCCCTGTGTTTACATCATACGGGGCTGCTGCGCAGCAGCGCCGTAAAGGAGATCGGCGATCCCCGGCCTCTGATTGGCCCGGGGATCGCCGGCATCTGATAGGCTGAAGCCTATCAGAGGCGGCGCAGGACGGATCACCGTCCTGTGCCGCCCATTGGAAGGAGGGGAGGGAGGAAAGGACAGGGAGGCTGGGAATAGCTGCTGAGGGGGGCTTTGAGGAGCCCCCCCCCCCCCCCCCCCGCACAGAGCGGCGGCGATTAGACCCCCCAGCAGGACATCCCCCAGTGGGGAAAAAAAAGGGGGGGGGGGGGGGGGGAAGTCCGATCGCCCTGCCTCAATCATGATCTGTGCTGCGGGCTGGAGAGCCCACGCAGCACAGATCTGGGAAAGCAGCCCCGATCCTTAAGTGGTTAAGCTGCATAGGGTTGGGTCACATAATGTTACTTTGTGGGAGACAGAATTTGGCCAGATACAGCCAGGTGGGCCAAGGCCACAACCAACACATTACAGAATTGACAGCTGAGACAGGGTAGTAGCGTATTCAGCAGTGTTCCGACTTAAAGGGCCACCAAAAAAATATTATGATATAATGAATTGTATAGTATAGATAATCAATAGAACATTAGTAGCAAAGATAAGAGTCTCATTTTTATTTTCAGTTATAAAGCTTTTTTTGATAACACTGCATCATTCTCTAATATTTGCAGTTAACTAAATACACTTTGTATTTTAAATGATGAAACAGAGCAGAGCTAATGACCCTTTGAACTTATCTGCAGTAAAACCTTAAAGAGACTCAAACAAAATGTTCAGCCTTATTTCTTCTATCTTATAAGTTCCTATACCTGTTGTAATGTAGTCTGTCTTACTGCAGCCTTTCCTAGTTGCACAGTGGCTGTATTATCTCTGTTATCTAATCTATATTTTTCTCTCCCTTGCTGGCTTTATCGGGCTCAGGCAGGGATGTGCTGCTCTGCTGTGATAGGCAGAAGCTATACACACCCTCTCCACGCCCCCTGCAGGCTCTGTGTGAGTCACAGACTGAGCTCCTCTGAGCCTATCACATGCTGTCAGCAGCCATGATTTTTGTTTGTAAACACTGCCTAAAACTGGCAATTACAAGCCAGGATTGCAGCAGGGAGTGGCAGAAACAGCACAGAGGGGCCCAGGAGAACATAATGAATAGAATGGTATGCTTTTTATTGTAAGAATTTTAGAGTACAGATTCTCTTTAAAGAGAACCAGAGGTGGGTTCTAAGAATCCTATTAGCACACAGAGGCTGGGTCTGCATGTACTGCGCAGCCTCTGTTGCTATATTGCTGCCTCCCACCCTCTGCTTGCCCCCATAAATCAAACGCCGATCTAGCGACACAGCGTGTTGCGGCCGGCTGTTTACCTATGTGTCAGTCTCGACGCTCCCCGCCTCCTCCATAGCGTTGGTCCCCGCATGCGTCCCTTCCCTCCAATCAGCGGGGAGGGAAGGGACGCAGGCGGGGAGCGGCGCTATGGAAGAGGCGGGGGAGCGGCAGAGAGGGGGGCAGCAGTATAGCAACAGAGGTTGGGCATTATATGCAGACCCAGCCTCTGTGTGTTGATAGCATTCTTAGAACCCAACTCAGGTTCTCTTTAATATAACAAGGAACAGTGAGAGACATGGTTGGGATAAGTGCGTCAGAAAACAGCACTGTAGCTGACCAAGCTTGGTTGGAGAGCTCAGAGAAGCTCTTTTGCATAGATAATAACTGAAGTTTAACTCTTCCTGTACTGGAAACCATATGAGACGCATATCTGTGCTACTAACGTTCTATTTCTTAGCTGTACTACACATAGAATTCATTATCTCATAAGTTTATTTTCACTTCAGATCCCCTTTAAACGCTGTGCGTGCGGTACCGCTGCAGTCCTTGTGTCAGATCTGAAGCTTCCACGCTGAACCGTAACAGACTCCATAGACATACATTGCTTTTGTGCCCCCTTGCAATAAACCAGGGTAACGCAACACAGGTTTACCCTGTATGTGTAAAAGGGGCCTTAAAGTGAACCAGAGACGAAGCATCCTCATGCATTTTACCATATATATCAGTGGGAACATTAGAGAAAACACCTACCTTGCTTTCTGTTTCCTTCTGCACTGCTCAGCCTGCTTGTTATCAGCCCTGATAAAAACACCTGTCTGAGCATTCAGTCTGGCTTTGCTATAATGACTCAGCTATAATGATTCCTGAGCAGAGCCAGAAGGGGGCAGGCTGGGGCTTGAAAAGACATCACAGAAGAGATACTCAGCTATAATGATTCCTCAGCAAAGCCAGACTGAATGCTCAGTCAGGGATTTTATCAGGGCTGTAACAAGCAGGCTGAGCAGTGAAGAATGAAACAGAGAGCAGGATAGGTGTTTTCTCTAATGTTCCCACTGATATATATGGTAAAATACATAAGGGTGCTTCGTCCCTGGTTCACTTCAAAGAGACACTGAAGCGGAAAAGAATTACGACATAATGAATTTGTTGTGTAGTACAGATAATTACTAGAACATCAGTAGCCAAGAAAATATTCTCACACTTTTATTTTCAGTTATGCAGCTTTTTTTTTCATAACTGCATAATTTTATAACATTGCATCATTCTCTAATATTTGCAGTTTACACACTACTCAGCATTCTAAATGATTTTACAGAGCAGGCTAGTGAACTTTTGAACTGACACTTGAGATAACAAGCTTCAGAAGACAGAGCTCTCCACGACTTTGAAAGTCGTGGAGCTCAATGGCTCTTTTGCACAGATAACAACTGGAGTTTCTTAACTCTTCCAGTACTACAAACAATATTAGACTTATGTCTCTGCTCCTAATGTTTTATTTCTTAGCTGTACTACACATACAAATCATTTTTTTTATTCGCTTCAGTGTCTCTTTAAAGATTTCCCCCCAAAAATTAAAAAGTGAAACCCTCTGCGACAATGGCATGTAGATGATGGCATCCGTTCATTTCTTACCCTGCATCTGTCCTATTGTGAGGTCTTTATCCAGTCTGTCGACACCTAAAGAGACAACACACAACCACTTAGCATTAAATCAATAGCAATAAATGTTGCCACTTTTCGCCCCAATATTTATGCAGAATCACTTTTGACAGGCTGGCGAGATGTGGACTGTACCATGCGCACACTGGAGTAGGGGAGCCTCACCTGCCAGGAGCAGCTGTTTGGGGATTGAACAGCTGAGGAAGAGGTTGGAGAGGCCCCGGAACCAGCCATCCCAGTATTTCTCCGTTTTGGACAGCTCGATTCTCCAGGTATATGGACGCTCCTTCTTGGTCTAAAATTGATGGAAATGAAAAGAAAGAAAAATAAATAAAAATAAAAACAAAAAAAGGAAAAAAAGGAAACAAAATAAGCTAAAACGCAGTATAACTAATATCTAGGAAACAAATCCTATCCAGATCTGTCTCCCCATTGCAGGTATTCAACTAACCGGATTACATATGCCTGCTGAGATCCTTGGAAGGCACCAGAAGCACTCGCAGCCCCGAATGTGGAATTCTATAGCATACATGTCAAACTCCGGCCCGTGGGCCAAATCTGGCCATCAGAGCCATCAGATTTGGCCCTCAAGTGGTTTCCCTACTTTTCATTATGTTTGGCCCACTCCAGACCACCAGAGAAGCCATATTGGAGGATAAGCCCTAGAACACCAGGGAAGCAATTAGGGCAGAGGAAACCACTAGAAACGAGGGAACTGCAGGGGGGGGGGGGGCACTAGTTACTAGGGAATAGTGATGGTCAAGTAGAGGCAAATAACTTCGAGTTGATGCAAATGTATGCAGCTTGAAAATGGACCAATCGAAATTTTACCTCAGCAGTATTTGATTGGTTCATTTTCAAGCTGCATAAAAATTTGCATCAACTCAAACCATAATGGCCAGTGATGGCTAACTTTGGCACTCCAGCAGTGACAAAGCTACAAATCCCATCATGCCTCTGCCTCCCCGAGTTATGCTTAGAGCTGTCAGAATATTGCAATGTCTCATGGGACTTGTAGTTCTACCACAGCTGGAGTGCCAAGGTTAGCCATCACTGATATAGGGGAAGGAGGGGGCCTCTAGACACCAGGGCGAGTATGTGCCACCGCCCCCCCCAAGGTAGCTTCAGCATTGCTTTAAAAACAGTGTTCAAATTCAACATCACTGTAAGGAATACATTCACCCCGGTCCCTGTTCTACTTTCATCATTTTCATTCTTCCACTCAGAGAAAACTGATAGCTGACATGCAGACAGCTGTAAAAAGGAATATCCCAGAATCCTCCTCACCTCTGTATCGTCTTCCTTCTTCCTCTTGTTAATGGTCTGTCCTCCGTTCTCTTCCTCGTCCTCCTCCTCTTCTTCGATGATGCCTTCTACAATGGCTTTGGGCCCTTCAGGGCTGGAGGTTTCCTCACATCTGTGGGGCAGATAGAGGACATGGTGAGTACAATTCAGGAAAGCCCTGACCTCTGGACTCACATCACAGCTATGTACTCACTGCTTGACCTGTCCAGCCATGGAGACCCGGGCCGAGTCCAGATTCCTGATCTGACCGCTCTTCACACTACAGAAAGGGGAACAAAGGAGAGGGTAACCCCACTGTAGCACAAAAATCTGTATAACGTATATGATCACTATACAGGTCGTGCTGTAATGCAGCTCCATAAAATAGTGTATTTTACTTTCTTTCTAGAAAAGTTGTTGAAAAACCATGGCAACAACAAAAGAATACCTAGAATCGTATGTCAGTTTTGCGTTGCTGGATCATAAGCTTCCACAAAGCAGGAAGTAAAATGCGTTGCATCAATTCATTCCCTAATTTTACCGCAAAAACACATTCAGGAAGAATGGATCGGCCAGCTCCTAGTTATGCATGGTGAGGGTATCTATGCAGCAGATGCAATAATCACTCCCATCTCATAAACAGTGGAGAGTGATACCAAGGAGCTACAGCAGTGGAGCACATGGATAGTACCGGAGCAGTCACCAGGAATACCCTCTTTTAGTTCACGCCTGCACACCCTTTCCTGTACGAGCGCAGCCCTACTGCACCTGTGCAAGTACGGTGGAGCCTGCGCAGAGTCGCTTGTGGGCAAGCCGCGCAAGTGTGGTTGTATTTGTGCAGGGGCGCTAGTCTACTTTAACCACATCAGCCTTCAGTGATGTTTCACCTTATGCATCCAAGCATCTTTCACCTCCCATTCATTCACCAATAACTTCATCACTACTTATCATACTGAAATTATCTACCGTATATCTTGTTTTATCCGCCACCATTTAGGCTTTTTTTGGGTAGTACATTTTGCTAAGAATTATTTTATTCTAAATCCCTTTTAACAGATGAAGAAAGAAATGGAAAAAAAATAATAATTCTCTCTCAGTTTTCGGCCATTATAGTTTGAAATTAATACATGCTACTGTAATTAAAACCCATGTATTTTATCTGCCCATTTATTACACCGATTAAATTATGTCCCTATCACAATGTATGGCGCCGATATTTTATTTGGAAATAAAGGTGCATTTTTTCAGTTTTGCGTCCATCACTTATTACAAGCCCATCATTTTAAAAAATAACAGTAATATACCTTACTACATACATATTTAAAAAGTTCAGTCCCTAAGGTAACAATTTTTTTATTTATTTATTTTTACAAAACAAATGTTGTGTAGCTGTTGGGGAGTGTGGGAGGTAAGGGACTAATTTTAACAGTAAAAAAATTTCATTATCTGGAAATTTTTATTTCCAGATGTAATTTTAGTATTTGGCCACAAGATGCCCTCAGAGCTTACTTCTGCATGTGTAGTAATACTCTGCAAGCGAAGAAAAGCGTGGTTGGGGCAGAAGGGGATTTATGAAAGACAGAGCCGTCTCGTTGACAGCGTCGGTCTTTCATACGGAAATATCTGTCCAGATAGAATTAAGTGGTTAAGGGACCCAGCTGGAATCCTCATAGGGAACAGTTGACCATAGTAATGTGGGCATAGTTTACTACAACCTAATGCACTGTAACCAAGCAGCTCAGGGTGACCCAAAACCACAAAGAGAGTATAGGGGACTAAAAAAGACCAACAAGCCCTCCTACTAAAAAGCAATGCTTAGTTTGGTTTGCCTTCTTAAAACCGAAGGAATTTACAATAATTCAGCTTTAAGTGAATATCTGTGGTTACCCACAATGCACCACTACTGAATATGCAAATTATCTCTTTACGCCCCTGAAAGCCAGGCTAGCATCCCCCTCGAGGGGGGGTACTCACCTGGGGTGGGGGAAGCATTCGGATCCTATCTAGGCTTCCCCAGTCCTCCTTGGTCCCACGGCGGCAGCGATAAAGCTCCCCGAACAACGGGGATGTAAATATTTACGTTCCCGGCTCCAGCGCAGGCGCAGTATCTGCTCTCCGCTCGGGGATAGGCGGAAATAGCCTATCGCTTTTGGGCTGCTCTACTGGGAAGGCGCAAGTCTCCTGCTCCTGTGTAGTAGAGAGGACCAGACAGAGATCGATTTTCACCTCTCTCCGTGCAGAGAGCAGCAACAGCGCCACCCGCTGGAGACAGGAAAGGTAAATAAATCAACGCTTTTCAGGCTTGTTGAGGGAGGATTCCGGGACACTTCGGGGGAGCCAGCGCTGGATTGCCTGCAGCTACAGGGGAGGGGGAAACCTCATTGGGACCCTGAGGCTTCCCCCTCCCGAGGTGAGCTTTTTTTGTTGTTGTTACAGATTCTCTTTAAAGGGAAGGTTCAGGGAGGGTGGAGAAAAAATAAAAATCAATTTCCACTTACCTGGGGCTTCCTCCAGCCCGTGGCAGGCAGGAGGTGCCCGCGCCGCCGCTCCGCAGGCTCCCGGTGGTCTCCGGTGGCCGACCCGACCTGGCCAGGCCGGCTGCCAGGTCGGGCTCTTCTGCGCTCCAAGGCCTGGCACTTCTGCGTCCCACGCCGGCGCTCTGACGTCATCGGACGTCCTCCGGGCTGTACTGCCCCAGGTAAGTGGAAATTGATTTTTATTTTTTCTCCACCCTCCCTGAACCTTCCCTTTAAGAAGGCATACCACACTACAACCTATTGGAAACCTAAAGGTTCGAAAGGGTGCTGTCACCCAATCCCGTTAAATAAATTTCCCTATGAGGTTTTCTGCTGAGTCCCCTACAGTAGACTAGCAACCGTGCAGGTGCATTATTACGCTCGTACACGGCGGGGAGCATGGCCAGTAAACCTATCAGATAGGCTTGTTCGATGTGTTGGGGTCTGTGGGGAAAAAGAGGACACAAGTCTCTGGGCTATCCGGTGGCTTCCCTCTATCTAGGTAACTAACTTGTTTCCCTGCTGCCTCGGGTTCACTTCAAGTATGCTTAAAATAGGGTTCCAATGGTTGCATTATGGATGGGGATTATTGGAATGCTAGTCTGCCAAAAGGGAAGCTGTCGGCCACATAAGATCAGTTATAGCAGGACAAAAGAGCTTTAAAGGACACCCAGCGAAGATAAGCTAATGAAATAAACAATTGTACAGTATCTTCCTTCCCCTAAAAATTACTTTTTAAGATATTCCACAGTTTTATTTTATGTTTAAATCTACTTTTTAAGTTTTAACGGGTTTATTTTTGTTGGTTCAATGACACATTCATTGAAGTATGCCAGAGCTAAAGTTTATGAACTATTGACCCTATTTATCTCTTTCCTGCTCTCAGCCATTTTCTGCTAGGAAAGTGTTTTATAGTTGGGATTTCTTATCAGTGAGGGTCACACTGTAGTCGCTTCCTGTCTGACTCAGGACTGAGTCAGCCACTTACGCATACCTGATATTTAACGCTTTCAGGCAAAGAAAGAAAAAAAAGGAACACAGCCTAGTTATTTGTGCGCTAGGCACTGTACATACACATGTCTATCTCATCATGTCACTTCAGGTATCCTTTAAAGTATCACTATCGTGAAAAAAGTAGGCAGTTCAAATCTGACAGCAACGACAGGTTTTGGGCCAGTCAATCTCCTCATGGGGGATTCTCAGGGTTTTCTGCGTTTTCAACAGCATTTACTGAACAGCAGTTTAACTGCCAAAATAGTAAGATACCAGCCAGCCTCCCTACTCACTTGCACACTATTTTTTCAGTTAGGGCCTTTTTCCATGGGCAAAAGTGATGCGATGCAGCTACGCATCACTTCCGCATCTCCAGAAGGGATGGGACGCGGCTGTGGCTGTGCGAGAATCTGCTGCATGTTGCAGATTCTCGGATCGCTCCGGACAACATGCACGCAGTGGAAACTCTTCCATTGCCGTGCATGTTTTTCAGCATACTCGCGGTGCGCAGTGCACCACTTCTAGTGGAAATGGGCCCTTAGATTTTGCAACTGTTGTTCAGGAAATGCTGTTGAAAACAAAGAAAACCCTGAGAATCCCCCATGAGGAGATGGATTGGCCCAAAAAAAAAAACCTGTCAGTTCTGTCAGATTTTTACTGCCTACTTTTTTCGCAATAGTGGTGCTTTAAAGGGAAGGTTCAAGCAAAATAAAAAAAAATGAGTTTCACTTACCTGGGACTTCTACCAGCCCCATGCAGCCATCCTGTGCCCTCGTAGTCACTCACTGCTGCTCCAGTCTCCCGCTGGCAGCTTGCCGACCTCGGAGGTCGGCTGGACGCATTGCGTACATTTTTACGCATTCCCGCTAGTGCAGGAACATTAACACATACATTTTTACGCGTTACTGAATCAATGCATACATTTTTACGCATTGAACCAGTAACGCGTAAAAATGTACGCATTAATGTTCCTGCACTAGCGGGAATGCGTAAAAATGTACGCAATGCGTCCTGCTGACCTCCGAGGTCAGAAAGCTGCCAGCGGGGGACTGGAGCAGCAGTGAGTGACTACGAGGGCACAGGATGGCTGCATGGGGCTGGTAGAAGCCCCAGGTAAGTGAAACTCATTTTTTTTTATTTTGCTTGGACAATCCCTTTAATGAAATCACACTAATGTCTTAAACACTTGCAGCAGCCTGAATAGTTATCAGTCACCGACCTCCATTCAATGGCGTTCTCCAGGGATTTGAAGGTTTTGGGGCGGCTGCGGAGGAAGTTCTGCATGCTGTTTAGGGCGTCCATGGCTGTGCCTGAAAAACAGGTGGAATGGATAAACGGACAATGATCAGATATGTGCCTTGTTGTGAAAGGGGCTGCAGGATCAGAGAGAATTATGTTTCTGCCAGACAGTCTGCGGCCAATAAAAACACACAGCTCTGCACAGGTGTCCTCATCCTATGCCGGACTGAAATTCCACCTTCATTAAAAAAAGAACTGCTAGGAATAAATCAGTGCTGCACCAGGTACGCTTTCTGTAATTTAAAGAGACTCTGAAGCGAGAATAAATCTCGCTTCAGAGCTCATAGTTAGCAGGGGCACGTGTGCCTCTGCTAAACCGCCGCTATAGAGCTGCTAAACGGGGGTCCCTTCACCCCCAAACCCCCCACTGCGACACTTGGTCGCAGACTTGGTCGCTCCTGGAGGCAGGGCTAACGGCTGCAGCCCTGCCTCCAGTCGCGTCTATCAGCGGCGCATCGCCGCCTCTCCCCCGCCCCTCTCAGTGAAGGAAGACAGAGAGGGGCGGGGGAGAGGCGGAGATACGTGCTGACAGACGCGCGTGGGGCAGGGCTGCGGCGGTTAGCCCTGCCCCAACCAGGAAGCGCTCCCCCGCTGAAACGAGGGGATTTGGGGGATCAGGGACCCCCGTTAAGCCGCGGGTTAGCGGCGGTTTAGCAGGGGCACACGTGCCCCTGCTATCTATGAGGTCTGAAGCGAGATTTATTCTCGTTTCAGACTCTCTTTAATTTCATGTCACTTACTAGAAACTTCTAAGTAAAGCAGAAACGAAACTCTAGCACAGCACACAATGGAAAGTCTTTGTTCCACATACAGTGGTGTGAAAAACTATTTGCCTCCTTCCTGATATCTTATTCTTTTGCATGTTTGTCACACTTAAATGTTTCTGCTCATCAAAAACCGTTAACTATTAGTCAAAGATAACATAATTGAACACAAAATGCAGTTTTAAATGATGGTTTTTATTATTTAGTGAGGAAAAAAAACTCAAAACCTACATGGCCCTGTGTGAAAAAGTGATTGCCCCCCTTGTTAAATAACGTAACTGTGGTTTATCACACCTGAGTTCAATTTCTGTAGTCACCCCAGGCCTGATTACTGCCACACCTGTTTCAATCAAGAAATCACTTAAATAGGAGCTATCTGACACAGAGAAGTAGACCAAAAGCACCTCAAAAGCTAGACATCATGCCAAGATCCCAAAAAATTCAGGAACAAATGAGAACAAAAGTAGTAATTGAGATCTATCAGTCTGGTAAAGGTTATAAAGCCATTTCTAAAGCTTTGGGACTCCAGCGAACCACAGTAAGAGCCATTATCCACAAATGGCAAAAACATGGAACAGTGATGAACCTTCCCAGGAGTGGCTGGCCGACCAAAATTACCCCAAGAGCGCAGAGAAAACTCATCCGAGAGGCCACAAAAGACCCCAGGACAACATCTAAAGAACTGCAGGCCTTACTTGCCTCAATTAAGGTCAGTGTTCATAACTCCACCATAAGAAAGAGACTGGGCAAAAACGGACTGCATGGCAGATATCCAAGGCGCAAACCACTTTTAAGCAAAAAGAACATTAAGGCTCGTCTCAATTTTGCTAAAAAAAAAAAAACATCTCAATGATTGCCAAGACTTGTGGGAAAATACCTTGTGGACCGCCGAGACAAAAGTTGAACTTTTTGGAAGGTGCGTGTCCCGTTACATCTGGCGTAGAAGTAACACAGCATTTCATCAAAAGAACATCATACCAACAGTAAAATATGGTGGTGGTAGTGTGATGGTCTAGGGTTGTTTTGCTGCTTCAGGACCTGGAAGGCTTGCTGTGATAGATGGAACCATGAATTCTACTGTCTACCAAAAAATCCTGAAGGAGAATGTCCGGCCATCTGTTCGTCAACTCAAGCTGAAGCGATCTTGGGTGCTGCAGCAGGACAATGACCCAAAAGACACCAGCAAATCCACCTCTGAATGGCTGAAGAAAAACAAAATGAAGACTTTGGAGTGGCCTAGTCAAAGCCCTGACCTGAATCCTATTGAGATGTTGTGGCATGACCTTAAAAAGGCGGTTCATGCTAGAAAACCCTCAAATAAAGCTGAATTACAACATTTCTGCAAAGATGAGTGGGCCAAAATTCCTCCAGAGCGCTGTAAAAGACTTGTTGCAAGTTATCGCAAACGCTTGATTGCAGTTATTGCTGCTAAGGGTGGCCCAACCAGTTTTTAGGTTCAGGGGGCAATTTCTTTTTCACACAGGACCATGTAGGTTGTGAGGGTTTTTTTCTCACTAAATAACAAAAACCATCATTTAAAACTGCATTTTGTGTTCAATTATGTTATCTTTAACTAATGGTTAACGGTTTTTGATGAGCAGAAACATTTAAGTGTGACAAACATGCAAAAGAATAAGAAATCAGGAAGGGGGCAAATAGTTTTTCACACCATTGTATGTTGCTGAATCCACTGCTCTGTGTTTGTTTACCCAAATAAAAGTGTCTAATTAGTTATAATCAGCACCTGTGAATAGAATGCAGGATCTCTGCCTAGGCAGCTCTCCACACACAGGAAACACTCAGGCTTAACCCCTTCAGTGCCCCCTGCAAAGTGAAACAAAGTTCTAAACTTTAGGGTTTTTTTTTAGGATTTCCACAAATTGTGTGAAGCATTAGCCACTAATAAGCATTAAAGGACTTACGAGGCGAGCATTGAAAAAAAAAGTTAAGTACCTCATGTCCATTGTAGTCCTTAGGGCAGACTATCAGCACCTTCCTTTCAACTGACTGGCGCTCTGATAATCTAATCCACTTTGAATTGCCAGCACCGACCCTGCCCCGGGTCGCCTTATCAAACGGCGACTAGAATCGCCGCTTTAAAAGTTCCAGTGTCTGTGCACTTCTCTTAGCCTAGTGCGGCTGCGCAGGTATTCTGTGATGTCTGCGGCCGTCCTCGCTCCTATCACTCTGTTGTACGTCATGTGGGCGTGGCCACAAGACCGCCCACATGACGAATGATGCAAGAGTCAGCAGCGCCCCCTCAGCAGAGACGAGCAGCGCTGAGGGACGCAAGACGCGACTTGTCATTTACTTGTGCTGACACTTTTTTACTCTTCAAAAAAAGTGTCAGCACAAGTATATGACAAGTCACGTCTTGCGTCCCTCAGCGCTGCTCGTCTCTGCTGAGGGGGCGCTGCTGACTCTTACATCATTCATGTCATGTGGGCGGTCTTGTGGCCACGCCCACATGACGTACAACAGAGTGATAGGAGCGAGGACGGCCGCGGACATCACAGAATACCTGCGCAGCCGCACTAGGCTAAGAGAAGTGCACAGACACTGGAACTTTTAAAGCGGCGATTCTAGTCGCCGTTTGATAAGGCGACCCAGGGCAGGGTCGGGGCTGGCAATTCAAAGTGGATTAGATTATCAGAGCGCCAGTCAGTTGAAAGGAAGGCGCCGATAAGGTCCGTACACACGCCTGATCAAAGGACCCGTCGTTGCCTTTGATCAGGAGTGTACGCTGTACGGACCTATAGTCTGCCCTAAGGACTACAATGGACATGAGGTACTTACCTTGTTTTTCAATGCTCGCCTCGTAAGTCCTTTAAGGTGGCTACAAACGTTACAATAAAATTATCCAAATTTTACAATTCAATAAAAATGACTGGTTGTCACAAAAAAATGGAATTTATTTTTTTTTGAGTGAGAAATCCGGTCGGATTTCCCTTTTTTTCCCTATACAAGTCGATCAGGAGTGGTGGATTTTTCTGATCAATTTTTTTGAAAATTGAATGGTGTGATTTATTAGATTGTGATTTATTAATGTACAGATCGAGGCAATGTTTCATGAGTTTTCAATCTTTTTTCATAATTGGGTACAAATTGAACACACATGTGGTACATTGGTCAGATTTATGTAACAATCAATCAGAAAAATTGATTGCAATTTTTGAATTGAAAAGAAATGTAAAAAAAATGAAATATAAATTGTACAGTTGGCCACCTTTATTCTGCCAATTTGTCAAAATCGACAACAAGTGCATTGGATAAGCCAATTTAAAGCTGTATAGAATTTGCAGGAAATTTGCATGCAAGGCAAAAGTGTTGTCATCTCACTGAACATCTCTAGTAGATGAGCAAAACTTGTGAACAGCGCTACGACAGTCTTTAGTCCCCGTTCAGCCTATTGCCTGCAAATTAGTCTGGGGAGTCACATAAAACGCTGAGGTTTCCTCCAAAAAGGTGACCACACACACACACCATACAATTTTTTTTATTTAATTTTTCCTCAAATTTACACTTGCGTTGCTGTTTGGCGGGGGTTAGTAGGATCATGAAGGGCGAAGTCTAAGGTGCCAGGACATTTGTGCCTATAGGCTCCTGTGAGGTAAATCCGGGCCTGGACTAAACACAAGTGTAATTTGATTTGGCAGCTGTGTCAGCTGGCTGTCTGGGCAGAGTAGCTAATCTGTTAACACAGGATTCCATGAAAGCAGGAAGTAGACACACTGCAAATGTATTGCAGGATTTGGATCAGCTGTAAGAAAGAAATGTTTTTCTTTAAAGGTTATTATGCTGTTGCTTATCTTTTATGCTGGGAGTACACCATGCAATTTCCCGACAGATAGAGGTGTCGATAATTTTCATCGGACCCGGTCTGATTTCGATCGTTTCTTTGATCGATTTTCTGATCACTTCTATACAAAATCGATCAGTAAATCTATCAGAAATCAGATCTGACCTGTTGGAAATGATCTATCGACCCATCACTTTAATGGGAAATTGTATGGTGTATTCCCAGCATTAGAGCAGGGCAGAGGAGTTCAGGTTCGCTTTAAAGAGAAAACACAGCGGGGGGGGGGGGGGGGGGGGGGGTTGCTTACCTTCTACAACATCGATCATGCAGAGTCCCAGCAAGCTTGTTATGTGATTGGCGGCTGCGGTGTGCACGGCGATGGCTCCGCCCATGCTGTGGCCAATCAGCATAATAGGAGGGGGCAAGTCTCCATATAAGGCATCCACCACATTCCCGATGTCCCTGGTCACAAAACAACAAGACACCAAACATGTAAGATCCACTCCATCCTTCAAATTACTAAAGTATGTCTAAAGATCATTATCAGATCAGACAGGAATTATTCTGCTCCAATCCCCACAAACTACACACAGATTTCCAATTGATTTCAAAGTGTGCTTTTAAAACTGCAACCGAATGATGCAAGGTTATTAAAAAAAAAAGCTAAATAACTGAAAATAAAAACATGAGATATAAGTTTGCTTAAAAGAGACACTGAAGCGAAAAAAAAGTTATGATATGATTTGTATGTGTAGTACAGCTAATAAATAAAACATTAGGAGCAGAGAGATAAGTCTAATGTTGTTTCCAGTACAGGAAGAGTTAATAAACTCCAACTATCTATGCAAAAGAGCCATTGAGCTCCACAACTTTCAAAGTCGCAGAGAGCTCTGAAGGCTGTTATCTGTATTGTTTTTTTCTTTTGCAGAGAGCAGTTCAGGACAGGTCAAAAGTTCACTAGCCTGTTCTGTAAAAAAACATTTAGAATGCAGAGTAGTGTGTAAACTGCAAATATTAGAGAATGATGCAGTGCTTTTTGTTGTTTTTTTTCAAAAGCTGTATAACTGAAAATAAAAATATGAGAATATTTTTTTGCTATTAATGTTCTAATAATTATCCGTACTACACAACCAATTCATTATATCATTTTTTTTCGCTTCAGTGTCTCTTTAATGCCCGCTTCCTTTAGTAGATGGCTCCTAATATGCACAGATAACAGAAAGGCATCAGTCGGTCAACCTGGCCCTTGCAGTATTCAGCTGTCCGCTGGAATCTCCATAAAGCCACAGGAATAGCACTGAAGGCTTCCCTAGAAATATACCAGTGCAGACAAACGTCTCCAGCTACCCTGCTAGGATCGAACGGGCTCCTCCTAATGGACTTCAGCTCTAGTTTAAAGGGGCCATATATTACTTTTCTCCTATGTTGCTGTCACTTACAGTAGGTAGTAGAAATCTGACAGAAGCGACAGGTTTTGGACTAGTCCATCTCTTCATGGGGGGATTCTCAGGGATTTATTTATTTTCAAAAGCACTTAGTGAGTGGCAGTTGCTCTGTCCAACTGCCAAAAAACTGTGCAGCGAGTAGGGAAGCTACCCAGCATCATTCAGGGATGATCACCAACCTCAATCACGAGTGATTATTCGTGATTTAAATTAGTTTTAATTATAGCAGGTGTGCGGCGCGGAATGAAAAATGAAAGGGTTATTTACCCATAAATCAGCGTCCTCCCTGCGCTCCAAATAGGTCCATGCATCCTATTAGTCGTGTTCCAAGCCTCGCTGCCGTCACTTCCTCCTTCCGGCTTGAAGGAGGAAGTGACGGCAGCGAGGCTTGGAACACGACTAATAGGATGCATGGACCTATTTGGAGCGCAGGGAGGACGCCGACACCGCAACACAGGTAATGTGAAATCACTCCTAGACTTTTAATTGCCATAGTGGTAAATTGCCACAACGCACCAGTGTGAAAGCGTCCTACCCGCCAGCCCACGAGACGTAAACTCGTAAAATATTGGGTGGCGTGGAAGTTTGGGCGTCTAATAGGCGCACATGTTAATAGCAGACACAATGGGATATTTGGGCGTGGGGACTGCTTGCTATGCAAACTGCACCTCCAAATAGTGGGCGGCACAACCAATAGGTCTATATCAGGCACCCAAATTTTCATTTATAACCATAATCAACATGGGCCCCCAAACGTCTGCGTTGCCCAAATTTACTGCTGTTCCCGTTGTACCTATTCGCCAAAAAAGGGTCTAATAGGTTTCTTCTGGCCACGCTAATGCAGTAGACAAGCATATCTGGACTGGGTACGTGAGGGTAAGTCGCACATGCCCAGCAGAACTAAACACTCTTGTATGGAGGGAAAAACGCCATGCATGAGCAGCTTTGTTGTAGAGCAGGTTCACACTCGTTCTAAAAACGTATCCGTGGGGTGGGGGGGGGGGTGGGGGTTGTGAAATTCAATGCCAAAACGGATCCCCCTCTTCACAGGCAGCTTTTGACACAGAAAGTAATCAAAATCATTAAAATCAATGTATGTATATATATATATATATATATATATATATATATCCAAGCGGTGAGCGGGGAACTTCCTTTGCAGCATTGCAGGAAGTGACGGTGAGCGGTGGAACGCAAGGAAGTAAGTTCCCCGCTCACCGGTTGGCTTTATACATTTTAATACATTGATTTTAAATCCTTTAATTAATGAAACTAGCTGGAGGGGGAGCAGAGAATGGGGGACCCAGGTGAGGGAGGGGAGGGCAGCCCTCCTCCCCACCGCTGCCCCCCTTCCTGCCTGCTACCCCCTCCAGCATGGCGCCCCCCCACCCACAGCTGATACGTTTCCACTTACTGGAAACGTGCTGCAAAAGGGCCATTTTTCATCCGCCATCCAAAAAAAAGGACATCCAATCTGGAACGGACAAATATGGACCTAGCTGTATTGGGCATGCCCGGACCTTACTCGAGCATGCTCAGTGCAGTTGTGCTCATTCGCTGCCGGGAGTGCAGCCAGAAAATGAAGAGGAGCCTTCAGCTGGAACCAGGGCAGGCTGGTTCTAGTTGCAATAGGGCTCCCAGGCAGCATCCAGCTCCTCCTCCCCACCTTCCAACAGACATCCCTCTCCCAGACCCCACCCACCAAGCATCTGCTTCTTCTCAGAGACTCGGCCAGTGGGGATGAAGATGGCACCGCACGGCGCCACGGACTAAGTGAAGGCATGCAGTAAGCGGCAGTGAAGACAAGAAACTTTGCACGGGGACCACAATACAGCTGGGGGAAGCTGGCTTAGGGCCCTGAGGAGATTGTCCAGTTTTTCCCTATGGAAGCACCAGCCCTGCCTAGAAAAGTGGGCTGTAGAAAGATGGAGCTGGACTATCTAGAGAGGCTTCCAACTAATGAGGTAAGTCTAAAGGTGGCCATATATCAGGCAACTAGTGGCTGATCCACTATCCAATCTATATTATAACTGGATGAAAATCAGTGATGTCACACACATGCTAACATTACACCAGCAACCGCGTGGGGAGCATGTATGTGGGCGGAGCACGGAGCCAGCGGTGGACACCCACAAGCAGGCCTGGGTTTACCTCACAGGAGACTATAGGCACAGATGTCCTGGCGCCCTAGACTCCGCCCCCCATGAACCTACAAAGCACCTCCGAACCGCACCGCAAGTGTGCTAACAGTCCCAGCTGTCACTTCTCCCTGACCTGTCATAGTATTGGGTAGCCAGAAGTACTTTCAATATTAAGCAGCTAGAGGAGCCCCCAAGTATTAGGTAGTTGGAGGTTAAGTGGCTAGACTCACCTCGGGTGGTGGAAGCCTCAGGGTCCCAATGAGGCTTCCCCCTCCCCTGTAGCTGCAGGCAATCCAGCGCTGGCTCCCCCGAAGCGTCCCGCAATCCTGGCTCGACAAGGCTTGCTATATTTACCTTTCCTGGCTCCAGCGGGGGCGCTGCTGCGGCTCTCCGCACGGAAATAGGCGGAATAGCCGATCTTTGTTGGGTTCACTCTACTGCGCAGGTGCAGGAGACTTGCTCCTGCGTAGTAGAGCGGCCAGACAGTGATCAGCTATTTCCGCCTGTCTCCGAGTGGAGAGCCGATACTGCGCCTGCGCTGGAGCCGGGAAGTTAGATATTTACCTCCCTGCCGTTCGGTGGGACACAGAAGGACGGGGGAAGCCTTGATAGGATCTGGAGGCTTCCCGCACCTGGTGTGAGTACCAACCAGGGGAGGTTTTCTTCGTTACAGGTTTTCTTTAAAGCACTTTTATAATATGCCATGTGTAGGAAATCACAGCTATAACTATGTCACTGTAGAGTGTAGACAGAGGAGGCTCAGTACTCACTTTGCCATAGTTTCTGAAGAGAGATCCTCAGTGTTTCTGACTTTAGTTTCACCTGCAAAACAAACAAACATGAGAAGGAACTGATTATGCAAAGCACGATCCAACCAAACTGACAACGTAAAAAACAAACAATTTATTGCAACATTTTGCAAACAAATGTAATCATTTTCTCGAATGCGAGAGCTAAACAATTCTGATTGCATTGGATTGGAATCACAAGCTTTAGAGTCTTTTGCCAGCATTCAGGACTCCTATTTTAAGAAGATTGCATTACAGCCTGTATGTGTGTAGCCATCGTTCGCCTGCTCAGCAATACACATGCAGAGGAGATTGCTTAACCACTTAACACCCGCCTACCGCCGATGGGCGTCGGCAGGTCGTTAGTGGTTTTGCATGGAAAAGGCCGCTCGTTAGAGCAGCCTTTTTTATGTCAGTTCACGGAGGGTGTCTCCGTGAACAGCCTGTGGGCCTCCGATCGCGGCTCGCAGGCTAAATGTAAACACGCGGGGAAGAAATCCCTGCTGTTTACATCATACGGCGCTGCAGCAGCGCCGTATAGCAGATCGGCGATCCTCGGCCTCTGATTGGCCGGGGATCGCCGGCATCTGATAGGCTGAAGCCTATCAGAGGCGGTGCAGGACGGATCGCCGTCCTGTGCCGCCCAGGGAAAGGAGGGGAGAGAGGGAAAGAGAGGGAGGGCGGAAATCGCTGCGGAGGGGGGCTTTGAGGAGCCTCCCCACTAGGCCAAAACAGCCGGCGGCGATCAGACCCCCCCAGCAGGACATCCCCCTAGTGGGGAAAAAAGGGGTGGGGTGGGGGGAGGGAGTCTGGTCGCCCTGGCTGAAATCTAATCTGTGCTGTGGGCTGGAGAGCCCACGCAGCACAGATCAGGCTAAAATAGGCTGGTCCTTAAGTGGTTAAAGTGACCCCGAGGTGAGGGTGATATGGAGGCTGCCATATTGGTATTCTTTTAAACAATACCAATTGCCTGGCAGTTCTGCTGGTCTATTTGGCTGCAGTAGTGTCTAAGGGCTGGTTCACACAAGCGTCTGCTGAGCTTTTGCTTGGCATTGCGTTCAAACGCCAGCGTTTAAAAGCTAGCTTTTGAAGGCTTTTGAAAAGCGTTCAAGGCTAGCAGTTCTGGTCTCTGCTATTGTTTCCTCGCGTTTACCGCCTCTGAAAGCAGCATGTTGCTTTTGAGACTAGACGCAACGCTGGGATCTACTGCCAGGCTTTCATGAAAGCCTGCAAAAGCCAGCTCTAAACGCTCCCATTCACTTGCATGGGATGGCAGTAGATCCCCAAAAACGCTGCGTCTGAAACGCTGCGTTAAACGCCACAAACACGCCCGTCTGAACCAGCCCTTAATCACACCAGAAACAAGCATGCAGCTAATCTTGTCAGATCTGACAATGTCAAAAACACCTGATCTGCTGCATCCTTGTTCAGGGGCTGTGGCTAAAGGTATTAGAGGCAGAGGATCAGCAGGACAGCCAGGCAACTGGTATTGCTAAAAAGAAATAAATATGGCAGCCTCCATGTAACTCTCACCTCTGGTTTACTTTAATTCAGTCGAGCTGTGTAGCGGAGAGGGAAGGAGAAGAGAAGCAGGGGGCCTCTGACTGCAGAAGAATACAATAGCACCTGGACAAAACAATCCAAAACACAGCAGACTGAAGTTTATCATAGGTGGAGACATCTTTACTGTTGTCAGGTGCCTCACTGGCTTTGAGAATTCCAAAGTCAGTGAAAATAACACCTAGTCTCCCAGAATGCTCTGGGGAGATTCCTCACAGCTAAACAGAAAATGCTAAGCAGCACTTTGAGGGCGGAGCTACATACTAATATACAGCAATATAAAAACACAGGAAGCGTTTCTGATCCTGAAACCAGGAAAATTACAGTAAGATTGGGTATACTAAATAATTTACTGCATTCTGCTATATGTCACTACAGGGCCTCTTTAATTATTTGTGATTTGCTTTGATGGTGTCATGCCTGATTATTGCTCCTCTCCTTACACACGTCAGATTTTTCCAAACGACCGGTCTTTTGGACGTCAAATTGGGCGGTCAGCTGATAAGACTGGATTTGACTGATCCGCCAGGCGGATCCATCAAACCCAGCGTTATCAGCTGAACAACCGTTTATGCACACGCCGGATTTGACGTCTAAACGTGTGTACGCACCTTTACTGTGATTTGTAAACACCTTTCCAGGGTGTGTCTCCGGTGTAATCACCTTTCTGCTGTGTCTTTGGGATCTGCTCACCCCAGAGACAGAGAATCCCCCAATACAACAGGCAGGGAACTGCCGTCCCATACAGGCAGATGTACAGGATGCAGGACAGCACTACAAACACCAGGCGACCACAAGCAAGCCTAACGTCTGTACGAAGGTTAAAGAGGCCCTGTAGTGACATACTGTAAAAGGCACTAAATTGTTCAGGACTCCACATTTTAAAGGTCATTTTCCTGGTTTCGGCATCAAAACTTTAACTGTATATTGCTGTATACTGAATGTAGCCCCGCCCTCCCAGTTATGCTTAAAGAGACACTGAAGCGAAAAAAAAATGATGATATTATGATTTGTAGGTGTAGTACAGCTAAGAAATAAAACATTAAGATCAGATACATCAGTCTAATTGTTTCCAGGACAGGAAGAGTTAAGAAACTCCAGTTGTTATCTCTATGTAAACAAGCCATTAACTCTCCGACTAAAGGTGGCCATACACTGGCCCGATTCGCGTCCGTTTCGACAGCAGATTCGATCCTGGGATCGAATCTGCTGCCAATCGTTCGCGGTAAACGCACCCGCCGATCCGATTTCCTCCCGAAATCGGATCGGTCCGTCGATCACGGCGTGCGGGAAATTACCCTCGATCGCCCGCGGGTAGGGAGCGCGTCGCTAGCGGCGGCCGATCCGATCAGGTATACATTACCTGAAGCTGGCTCCCGGGCATCTTCTCCGCGCTGCACCGTTCTGTTCCGGCTCCATCCCGGCGCTTCCTGTGTCACTCCGTGACCAGGAAGTTCAAATAGAGGGCGCTCTATTTGAACTTCCTGGTCACGGAGTGACACAGGAAGCGCCGGGATGGAGCAAGAACAGAGCCGTGCAGCGCGGAGAAGACGCCCGGGAGCCAGCGTCAGGTAATGTATACGGGGGGGGGGGGGCACAGGCGGCAGGAGCAGCTCAACAGATTGTGATCGGTTTCAGGCTGAAATCGATTCACAATCTGTTTGCAGTAAAGGCAGCCATACGATCCCTCTCTGATCAGATTCGATCAGATAGGGATCTGTCAGCTGGTCGATCTAATGGCAAATCGACCAGTGTATGGCTACCTTTAGTCGTGGAGAGGGCTGTTATCTGACTTTTATTATCTCAACTGTAATTGAACTGTTTACTTTTTCTATGCTAGAGGAGAGGTCATTAGTTCACAGACTGCTCTGAAAGACTCATTTTGAATGCTGAGTGTTGTGTAATCTGCACATATTATAGAATGATGCAATGTTAGAAAAAAAACACTATATACCTGAAAATAAAAAGATGAGAATATTTTCTTTGCTGCTAATCTTCTAGTAATTATTCAAAGTACACAACCAATTCATTATATCATATTTTTTTTTTCGCTTCAGTGTCTCTTTAACCTAGGCTGTTTAGCTATGCAGAATTCTCCTCTTGCACCAATCTGGGAGACCAGGGGCCATATGCAATTCATTTTTTTCACCTTAATTTTCTCCTAGGTGATATTTTCACAACTTGTAAATAAAATGCCTTCCACACCCCCAGCAAGCAAACAAATACTCCAAATAATTTTGACACTACTTTTTCACCTACTTTTTGGTACTTTTTCAGTTGCAAAGTGCTAAAACGTTAATTTAAATGGAAGCTGAAAAATGATCTCCTAGGAGAAAACTCGGGAGAAAAAGTGAATTGCGTATGGGCCCAGGTATTATTTTCATAGGCTTTGGAATTTCCATAAAACTAACATTCCGCAAAGCTGCACCTGACAGCAGTACAGATATCGCCACCTGTGATCAATATGAGGAGGGGAGAGAGGACACTGGAACATTCGAAAGGACTGAGGACAATTATATGCAGAGCTCTGTTGCCCATCTATAAAATGTCACAGTGATTACAGGTAGTGCTCCCCCTGGTGGTTATACATACCGTGGCCTCTCTGGTCTATTGCCACAACTCTGCATTTGATTCGGCTGGTAATTGCAGTCTGTGGGTAGAGAAGAGGACAAAGTGATCATCAGCTAGCGCAAGGATTAAAAGAGACACTGAAGCAAAAAACAAAATTATGATAATGATTTGTATGTGTAGTACAGCTAAGAAATAAAACATTAGGAGCAGAGATGCAAGTCTAATATTGTTTCCAGTGCAGGAAGAGTTAATAAACTCCAGTTATCTATGCAAAAGAGCCACTGAGCTCCACGACTTTCAAAGTCGCAGAGAGCTCTGTCTTCTGAAGCTTGCTGTCTCAACTGTCAGTCACTGTATCTTTTTCTCTGCAGAGAAGGAGTTCAAAAGTTCAGTAGGCTGCTCTGTAAAATCATTTAGAATGCTGAGTAGTGTGTTAACTGCAAATATTAGATAATGATGCAATGTTAAAAAAACAACAACTATATAACCGAAATTAAAAATGTGAGAATATTTTCTTTGCTACTAATGTTCTAATAATTATCCGTACTACACAACCAATTCATATCATCATTTTTTTCGCTTCAGTGTCTCTTTAAGAGTGAAAGCAATTAGCTGTCTGCAAGGACAGGCGTGCATGGGTGTGTGCTGCCAACAACATCATAAAGATCTCATGTCCCATGTACAAACAACCAGAAAGCAAGCAGTATCACGTAAGAAATCACCACATTATTATCCAGTTATAATTAAACTGCATACAATGCACGTAATTAAAGCGGAATGAAACCCAGCATTTCTACTTTGCTCTAATATTATTTACAGCATATTATATACAACCAGCATTTTTTTTTACTAGAACTGCATTCAAAGGGTTAACACAGGCTTTAGAAGCTTCCCTGGCTGCAGAGCTGGCCGCTTCCAAAACTTTACATAATGTTATCTTGTGTTTAATTGTATCAAGTGAGAAATGTAAACAAAGCCTTCTCTCACACTGCCTGGTCCCCTGAACAAAGTCAGGCAAGCATAAATGCTTTGTGATGCTTTCTGATTTAAGGCTCGTACACACGTGTGACTGAAGCAAACGACGGGTCCGTCGGCACCTCCCACTAGGCGGGTTTTCAGCAGACAGTACAGCGTGTGTATAGTCTGTCGGCGGACTGATAAGGCTGTCCGCCCGGCGGATCGTTCAGAAACAGCCTTATCAGTCCGCCGACAGACTGTTTGGCTTTTACAATACTATGCATCAGTGGCGTAGGGATCACCATATAACTGCTACGGGGCCCGTAGCCACTGAGGGTACACAGCAGGTCTCGTGGAGGCCCATGGACCCCGCCATCCCAGAGGTGCAGAGACGAGGACAGTGTTATGGCTTCCTATACTGGGGGGGGAGGAGGGTCACATCTGACTACCTATATTGGAGGCACTCTGCTACTTATATTGGTGGGTCCTTATGGACACCACCAATTACTGAGGGGGGCCCAACCAAAACTTGGGGCATGATTTCTTGCTACACCCGTGCTATGTATATAATAGTTTTATGGCTATTTGCCTGCAACAAAGACCCACCCTGCCCGTCCATCCATCTGATTCTAAAGCTTGGTACGCACCTTCAATTATGATTGGCCAATCAATGACCAATTTTACCACCTCCATGTACTATGAGAGCTGACCTACACAATCTGTTTATGGTATTCAAAATCTGTTGGCCTTCATGCTGCATGGAGGGGGTAAAACTGGCCAATCAAAATTGGATGCATGTACCAGTCTAGTTTCAAGGTAGCTGCATTGGCAGTGGCATAGGTTTACACGCATATGACTAGGCATGGCTAGAGGTGTGACATGGTCGTGTTTGAAAGTGTCCCGCTTCCTTAACCTCCCTGGCGTTCTATTGAGATCGCCAGGGAGGCTGCGGGAGGGTTTTTTTTTATTAAAAAAAAAACTATTTCATGCAGCCAACTGAAAGTTGGCTGCATGAAAGCCCACTAGAGGGCGCTCCGGATGCGTTCTTCTGATCGCCTCCGGCGGCCATAAGTAACACGGAAGGCTCCGGCGGTACTGGACGAGCTGAGCTCGTCCAGACCGCTCAGCAGGTTAACACAAAAAGTTGGAAGGTATGTGACTAAAGTCTAATCACACTTGCCAAAAGTTTGTTTTAGGTTTGATTTAGACACTACTACAGAGTAACCAAGCAGCTCAGGGTGACCCAAACCACTAGGAATGTATAGGGGGATAAAAGAGACCCAAAAAAAAGCCCTCCTACTTGCAATAATTCAGCTATAAGTGAACATTTAGACACTACAGAAACCATAAAGATTAGCAAAAGAAAAAAATAAGGCAGGCAGGAGGTATAGCCCAAATAACACACAAGAGATCCACGTGACGGAGCACTTACCGTAAAGACCGCCCAAGAGAGGGCGGAGTGTCCTCCACCGTGCAGCAGCACCAACACCGGCCCCTCCGATCCACTTTTGTAAATACGAAAGCTGTGTGCCAAGCTAAGGAATGACTACACACATTACAGCACAGCATTTATACAGTGCATGGGGCGAGCAACAGAGTAATGCCTACAGTCCCCCGACACTGGACATCTCTGCACAAAGAGACGCAGAGAGCTAAAGGCTCCAAAATGGTGGCTGGTAGCTCAGCATGGTTTATGTAGTACATAGTTACATAGTTATTTGGGTTGAAAAAAGACATACGTCCATCGAGTTCAACCAGTATAAAGTACAACACCAGCCTGCTCCCTCACATATCCCTGTTGATCCAGAGGAAGGCGAAAAATCCCTTACAAGGCATGGTCCAATTAGCCCTAAAAGGGAAAAAATTCCTTCCCGACTCCAGATGGCAATCAGATAAAATCCCTGGATCAACATCATTAGGCATTACCTAGTAATTGTAGCCATGGATGTCTTTTAACGCAAGGAAAGCATTTAAGCCCCCTTTAAATGCAGGTATAGAGTTTGCCATAACGACTTCCTGTGGCAATGCATTCCACATCTTATTCACTCTTACTGTAAAGAACCCTTTCCTAAATAAATGGCAGTGCACATACACAAAGCATGGCAGCATAGCGGCTAGCTCTCTCGCCTTTCAGCGCTGGGTTCCCAGTTCATATCCTCTTTTTATGCTGGACATCAGTTTTTCATTCATGTTTTTCATTTCGCGTTGCCACCTGCTCTGTATTTATGTCAACATCCGCTTCGTCTGGCCCAGAGATCTGCAAACTTGGCTCTCATGCAATGCATCGTGGGACTTGTAGTTCCTTAACAGCTGGAGTCTGACAGCCACAGTCATGACTCATAAAGGCAAATGCATTGTGGAATTTGTAGTTCCTTAAAGGGGAACTGAAGAGAGAGGTATATGGAGGCTGTCATGTTTATTTCCTTTTAATCAATACCAGTTGCCTGGCAGCCCTGCTGGTCTATTTCTCTGCAGTAGTATCTGATTAAAACCAGAAACAAGCATGCAGCTAGTCTTGTCAGATCAGACTTATAAGTCTGAACCACTGAAACACCTGATCTGCTGCATGCTTGTTCAGGGGCTATGGCTAATAGTATTAGAGGCAGAGGATCAGCAGGGCTGCCAGGCAAATGGTATTGTCTAAAAGGAAATAAACATGACAGCCTCCATATACCTCACTCTTCAGTTCCCCTTTAACAGCTGGAGAGCCAAGGTTGCAGAACACTGGTCTGGCCGACAGTTCCCTCGTGTCTAATGGCCCCCCTCCAACCCCTATACAGTTCCGTAGTGTTTATAGTGTCCCCCCCCCCCCCAACTCCCAGATATGGCTCCCCTGGTGTTCTAGGGCTTCACATCCAATATAGCTTCCCTGGTGGTCTAGAGTGGGCCAAACATAATGCAAAGTGGTAAAACCACTTGGGGGCCACATTTAATAGCTCCAATGGCCAGATATGGCCCATGGGCCAGAGTTTGACATGTACGATATAGAGGGACACCACTCTTACTATAACTCATTGGAGACTATAAAATGCCTGATATAGGAAAAAACAAAAACAAAAAACACCTGACTGCAGGGAGCAGATAAGTTCAGTGGTTCACAATTTGTATGGGAGCTGAATAACCATTAAACCTCATTCATCCCCTGAGAAGATCAAAACCAGATTAGATTTTTAACATTTAAAGGGACCCGAGATGAGAGACAAAGTGGGTGAAATATTTTATTTCCTTTTAAACAATGCTAATTGCCTGGCTCTCTTGCTGATCCTCTGTCTGTAACATACTGTATGCACTCGCGTATAAGCCTAATTTTTCAGCATAAAAAAATGTGCTGAAAAGTTGTCCCCTCGGCTTATATGCGAGTCAGTGGAGCAGAACGGATGGTGAAGCAGGATCTTGCACTAGTGATCCTGCTCTTACCAGCTTGCGCCCTGCTGTGTCCATACCCTCCATCCCCTGCAAAATGGTGTGCAAAGTGCGCTGCTTAAGACTACCTGTGCCCCCTGGCTTGTGGTGCGAAGCATGCACGCAACGTCTCAGCGGTGAAATGATCAAGGATTCTTCCTGTGTGGCAATTGCTGTTTCTCTTATCTATGACACCATCTAGTGGCTTCTTGAGACACCGCTGTATCATCCTGGGGCACATCTGGCTATGGGAGGGGGGGCTGACGAACTGGGGGAACATCTGGCTACTGTGGAGAGGGCTATAGTGGGGAGGGGGCTTATATGCGAGTCAATCACTTTTTCCTGGTTCCTGAGGGAAAAGTGGGTACCTCTGCTTATACACAGGTCAGCTTATATGTGAGTATACACATTACAGATAGCCATAGACTTGGAACAAACATGCATATTAGTTGTTTCTAACAAAAGCCTAGCTGAATTAGAGTTTGCTAAATAAATATGACATCCTCTGTAAGTCTCTCACTTATGGAGGTTGCCATTTTTTCCTTTGAAAAATAAAGACTGGGATTCCAAAAAAGTCTTATGTTAGAAGCAGTACTATAGATGAAATTATTTATATCTTATGTACGGTAACTATCAGTTTACTTTCTCCTCAGGTTTGCTCTAATCTTTATAGACTGATGCAAGATGGACTAAAGTATTGAAACTTCTAATGTACTAAAAAGAATTCAATGGGCCCGATCCAATTCACTTTTTCTCCTGAGTTTTCTCCTAGGAGATAACTTCTTATCTTCTGTTTAAAATAACTTTTCAGCACTCTGCTACTGAAAAAGTACTATATGACAAAGTACTGTCAGATTTAAGCCTAAATCACACCAAAAATCGCTAAGCGTAATTGCAAATGCTTATCGATTTTTGTAGCCATCTGCAGTAGCGATTCTGGCCATGTGCCCAGCGATTTCTTATTTATGTCTGTTCGTCGCTCTTTAGAGCAATTTTCCACTTTTCTTGTGCTTTACATTGAGCCGTAATCGCCTCCAAAATGCTGTAGGACCCGTGACTGCAGCCCAAACTCACACATAGGCCAAGCCCTTTTCGAAGCGCTAGCGATTTTTAACAAAAAGCTTTCAGAAGCGCTCTTGGCATGCAGCAGCCCCTATTCAGAGTAATTTCTTGCTTGCTGGTGGCTGAAAAGGCATTTTATTGATAAGCTATGAAATATCACCTAGGAGAAAAAGTAAATTGGATTGTGTTCATAGTGTGTTGGTGGTCTTTAGAAGACTGAACTGTTCCAGAGAAGGATATGTCTTTCCCCGTCTCGCTTTCCACCACCACATCTTCCATGGACTCAAAGTACTGACTCCAGGGAACGGGAGAGAAGTCTCGTCTCCTTCCAGGCCTGGGAAGACAGAAGAAGCCATTAGCAGCAGTCAGACAAGAGGCAGCAGAGAACACACAGCACTGAGGATGTGTGGCCAGGATACAGGCATTAGCAGCAGTCAGACAGAAGGCAGCAGAGAGCACACAGCACTGAGGATGTGTGGCCAGGATACAGGCATTAGCAGCAGTCAGACAGGAGGCAGCAGAGAACACACAGCACTGAGGATGTGAGGGCAGGATACAGGCATTAGCAGCAGTCAGACAAGAGGCAGCAGAGAACACACAGCACTGAGGATGTGAGGGCAGGATACAGGCATTAGCAGCAGTCAGACAAGAGGCAGCAGAGAACACACAGCACTGAGGATGTGAGGGCAGGATACAGGCATTGGCAGCAGTCAGACAAGAGGCAGCAGAGAACACACAGCACTGAGGATGTGTGGCCAGGATACAGGCATTAGCAGCAGTCAGACAAAAGGCAGCAGAGAACACACAGCACTGAGGATGTGAGGCCAGGATACAGGCATTAGCAGCAGTCAGACAGCAAGCAGCAGAGAACACACAGCCCTGATGATGTGAGGGCAGGATACAGGCATTAGCAGCAGTCAGACAGCAAGCAGCAGAGAACACACAGCACTGAGGATGTGAGGCCAGGATACAGGCATTAGCAGCAGTCAGACAAAAGGCAGCAGAGAACACACAGCACTGAGGATGTGAGGCCAGGATACAGGCATTAGCAGCAGTCAGACAGGAGGCAGCAGAGAGCACACAGCACTGAGGATGTGAGGCCAGGATACAGGCATTAGCAGCAGTCAGACAGGAGGCAGCAGAGAGCACACAGCTCTGATGATGTGAGGCCAGGATACAGACATTAGCAGCAATCAGACAGCAAGCAGCAGAGAACACACAGCACTGATGATGTGAGGCCAGGATACAGGCATTAGCAGCAGTCAGACAAGAGGCAGCAGAGAACACACAGCACTGAGGATGTGAGGCCAGGATACAGGCATTGGCAGCAGTCAGACAAGAGGCAGCAGAGAACACACAGCACTGAGGATGTGTGGCCAGGATACAGGCATTAGCAGCAGTCAGACAGGAGGCAGCAGAGAACACACAGCACTGATGATGTGTGGCCAGGATACAGGCATTGGCAGCAGTCAGACAAGAGGCAGCAGAGAACACACAGCACTGAGGATGTAAGGCCAGGATACAGGCATTAGTAGCAGTCAGACAGGAGGCAGCAGAGAACACACAGCACTGAGGATGTGTGGCCAGGATACAGGCATTGGCAGCAGTCAGACAAGAGGCAGCAGAGAACACACAGCACTGAGGATGTAAGGCCAGGATACAGGCATTAGCAGCAGTCAGACAAGAGGCAGCAGAGAACACACAGCACTGAGGATGTGTGGCCAGGATACAGGCATTAGCAGCAGTCAGACAGGAGGCAGCAGAGAACACACAGCTCTGAGGATGTGTGGCCAGGATACAGGCATTAGCAGCAGTCAGACAGGAGGCAGCAGAGAACACACAGCTCTGAGGATGTGTGGCCAGGATACAGGCATTAGCAGCAGTCAGACAGCAAGCAGCAGAGAACACACAGCTCTAATGAAGTGTGGCCAGGATACAGGCATTAGCAGCAGTCAGACAGCAAGCAGCAGAGAACACACAGCTCTGGTGATGTGAGGCCAGGATACAGGCATTAGCAGCAGTCAGACAGGAGGCAGCAGAGAACACACAGCACTGAGGATGTGAGGCCAGGATACAGGCATTAGCAGCAGTCAGACAGGAGGCAGCAGAGAACACACAGCTCTGAGGATGTGTGGCCAGGATACAGGCATTAGCAGCAGTCAGACAGCAAGCAGCAGAGAACACACAGCTCTAATGAAGTGTGGCCAGGATACAGGCATTAGCAGCAGTCAGACAGCAAGCAGCAGAGAACACACAGCTCTGGTGATGTGAGGCCAGGATACAGGCATTAGCAGCAGTCAGACAAAAGGCAGCAGAGAACACACAGCACTGAGGATGTGAGGCCAGGATACAGGCATTAGCAGCAGTCAGACAAGACGCAGCAGAGAACACACAGCACTGAGGATGTGTGGCCAGGATACAGGCATTAGCAGCAGTCAGACAGGAGGCAGCAGAGAACACACAGCACTGAGGATGTGTGGCCAGGATACAGGCATTAGCAGCAGCCAGACAGGAGGCAGCAGAGAACACACAGCACTGATGATGTGTGGCCAGGATACAGGCATTGGCAGCAGTCAGACAAGACGCAGCAGAGAACACACAGCACTGAGGATGTGTGGCCAGGATACAGGCATTAGCAGCAGTCAGACAAGACGCAGCAGAGAACACACAGCTCTGGTGATGTGAGGCCAGGATACAGGCATTGGCAGCAGTCAGACAAGAGGCAGCAGAGAACACACAGCACTGATGATGTAAGGCCAGGATACAGGCATTAGCAGCAGTCAGACAGGAGGCAGCAGAGAACACACAGCTCTGAGGATGTGAGGCCAGGATACAGGCATTGGCAGCAGTCAGACAAGAGGCAGCAGAGAACACACAGCTCTGAGGATGTGAGGCCAGGATACAGGCATTAGCAGCAGTCAGACAAGAAGCAGCAGAGAACACACAGCACTGAGGATGTGTGGCCAGGATACAGGCATTAGCAGCAGCCAGACAGGAGGCAGCAGAGAACACACAGCACTGATGATGTGTGGCCAGGATACAGGCATTGGCAGCAGTCAGACAAGACGCAGCAGAGAACACACAGCACTGAGGATGTGTGGCCAGGATACAGGCATTAGCAGCAGTCAGACAAGACGCAGCAGAGAACACACAGCTCTGGTGATGTGAGGCCAGGATACAGGCATTGGCAGCAGTCAGACAGGAGGCAGCAGAGAACACACAGCACTGATGATGTAAGGCCAGGATACAGGCATTAGCAGCAGTCAGACAGGAGGCAGCAGAGAACACACAGCACTGAGGATGTGTGGCCAGGATACAGGCATTAGCAGCAGTCAGACAAGACGCAGCAGAGAACACACAGCACTGAGGATGTGTGGCCAGGATACAGGCATTAGCAGCAGTCAGACAGGAGGCAGCAGAGAACACACAGCACTGATGATGTGTGGCCAGGATACAGGCATTGGCAGCAGTCAGACAAGAGGCAGCAGAGAACACACAGCACTGAGGATGTGTGGCCAGGATACAGGCATTGGCAGCAGTCAGACAAGAGGCAGCAGAGAACACACAGCACTGAGGATGTGAGGCCAGGATACAGGCATTAGCAGCAGTCAGACAGGAGGCAGCAGAGAACACACAGGACTGAGGATGTGAGGCCAGGATACAGGCATTAGCAGCAGTCAGACAGCAAGCAGCAGAGAACACACAGCACTGAGGATGTAAGGCCAGGATACAGACATTAGCAGCAGTCAGACAGGAGGCAGCAGAGAACACACAGCACTGAGGATGTGTGGCCAGGATACAGGCATTAGCAGCAGTCAGACAGGAGGCAGCAGAGAACACACAGGACTGAGGATGTGAGGCCAGGATACAGGCATTAGCAGCAGTCAGACAGCAAGCAGCAGAGAACACACAGCACTGAGGATGTGAGGCCAGGATACAGGCATTAGCAGCAGTCAGACAGGAGGCAGCAGAGAACACACAGGACTGAGGATGTGAGGCCAGGATACAGGCATTAGCAGCAGTCAGACAGGAGGCAGCAGAGAACACACAGCACTTAGGATGTGAGGCCAGGATACAGGCATTAGCAGCAGTCAGACAGGAGGCAGCAGAGAGCACACAGCACTGAGGATGTGAGGCCAGGATACAGGCATTAGCAGCAGTCAGACAGGAGGCAGCAGAGAACACACAGCACTGAGGATGTGAGGCCAGGATACAGGCATTAGCAGCAGTCAGACAGGAGGCAGCAGAGAACACACAGCACTGAGGATGTGAGGCCAGGATACAGGCATTAGCAGCAGTCAGACAGGAGGCAGCAGAGAACACACAGGACTGAGGATGTGAGGCCAGGATACAGGCATTGGCAGCAGTCAGACAAGAGGCAGCAGAGAACACACAGCACTGAGGATGTGTGGCCAGGATACAGGCATTGGCAGCAGTCAGACAAGAGGCAGCAGAGAACACACAGCACTGAGGATGTGAGGCCAGGATACAGGCATTAGCAGCAGTCAGACAGGAGGCAGCAGAGAACACACAGGACTGAGGATGTGAGGCCAGGATACAGGCATTAGCAGCAGTCAGACAGCAAGCAGCAGAGAACACACAGCACTGAGGATGTAAGGCCAGGATACAGACATTAGCAGCAGTCAGACAGGAGGCAGCAGAGAACACACAGCACTGATGATGTGTGGCCAGGATACAGGCATTAGCAGCAGTCAGACAGGAGGCAGCAGAGAACACACAGGACTGAGGATGTGAGGCCAGGATACAGGCATTAGCAGCAGTCAGACAGGAGGCAGCAGAGAACACACAGGACTGAGGATGTGAGGCCAGGATACAGGCATTAGCAGCAGTCAGACAGCAAGCAGCAGAGAACACACAGCACTGAGGATGTGTGGCCAGGATACAGGCATTAGCAGCAGTCAGACAAGAGGCAGCAGAGAACACACAGCTCTGATGATGTGTGGCCAGGATACAGGCATTAGCAGCAGTCAGACAGGAGGCAGCAGAGAACACACAGCACTGATGATGTGAGGCCAGGATACAGGCATTAGCAGCAGTCTGACAGCAAGCAGCAGAGAACACACAGCACTGATGATGTGAGGCCAGGATACAGGCATTAGCAGCAGTCAGACAGCAAGCAGCAGAGAACACACAGCACTGAGGATGTGAGGCCAGGATACAGGCATTAGCAGCAGTCTGACAGCAAGCAGCAGAGAACACACAGCACTGAGGATGTGAGGCCAGGATACAGGCATTAGCAGCAGTCTGACAGCAAGCAGCAGAGAACACACAGCACTGAGGATGTGAGGCCAGGATACAGGCATTAGCAGCAGTCAGATAGGAGGCAGCAGAGAACACACAGCACTGAGGATGTGAGGCCAGGATACAGGCATTAGCAGCAGTCAGATAGGAGGCAGCAGAGAGCACACAGCCCTGATGATGTGAGGCCAGGATACAGGCATTAGCAGCAGTCAGATAGGAGGCAGCAGAGAGCACACAGCACTGAGGATGTAAGGCCAGGATACAGGCATTAGCAGCAGTCAGACAGGAGGCAGCAGAGAGCACACAGCACTGATGATGTGTGGCCAGGATACAGGTATTAGCAGCAGTCAGATAGGAGGCAGCAGAGAGCACACAGCACTGAGGATGTGTGGCCAGGATACAGGTATTAGCAGCAGTCAGATAGGAGGCAGCAGAGAACACACAGCACTGAGGATGTGTGGCCAGGATACAGGTATTAGCAGCAGTCAGATAGGAGGCAGCAGAGAGCACACAGCACTGAGGATGTGAGGCCAGGATACAGGCATTAGTAGCAGTCAGACAGGAGGCAGCAGAGAACACACAGCTCTGAGGATGTGAGGCCAGGATACAGACAGGACCATTCATCACAATAAATGGCATAAGCAATTAAGGCAGACTCCACTGTCAGTGACGGTTATTAGGCCGCATTACTTACAACCCATTAAAAGGGTACTTTTATTAACACAATGTATCAGTTGGAAATATATAAGAACGATGTAGACCAATGCAAAGGTAGCTGTGATGTGTGACACAAAGTTCTCTAAGGCCCAGCTTACATGGGTGTTTTTAGGGGGTTGTACCATCCAAAAATAAAAAAACATTGCTTAAAAATAGTTAGTGCCCCAAATGTATATGTAAACCCCTTTTTTTCTAAATAGGTCCCTATATATCCCCCAATTTTTTTTTTAATTTTTTTTTTTACCTGGTATGTGTGCCTGTGTCGAACTGTGCAATGCCAACAGGACTGTGGGAAGTTTTTTTTAGCTACAGTAACTAGCTTATTTCAAAATAAAAAGAACAGAAACTTCCCATTTTAGATAAGATAAGGACACTAGGACCAGAAGGTTATTTTATCCCCCCTGCCTTGAAGAGTTTATACAGTGATGTAAAGGGGCCTATACACTGGTCGATTTCAGCCATCGATCGAGCGATCCTATAGAATCAATCGATCAGAAATTGATTCTTTCAAATCTATTGATCAATATGTGGCCGAATTCGATGGATTTGATCTGACAGGATGGAAAATCTAGGTCGATCTGTTGCTGGCAGCAGATCCATGGCCCATAGAGTTGCATTGGATCTAATGGTCCAATAATGCATTTAGATCGATTTCCAATAGCTTTCATTCTGAAATATATTGGAAATCTGTTCCTAGTGTGTGGCTCGCATCAGATAGATTCCTGTCAGATTCACCTTGATATTCATCTGACAGAAATCTATCTGATGGTCGAATCTGCTACAAATCTATAAGTGTATGGCCACCTTAAGGGCTGGAACCCACAAGGGCGATTTTTAGAGCATTTTTTGGAGCGTTTGAAAACGCTAGCATTTTTTAAAAACGCTCAGGTACTGTTAATGGATGGGGCAACTTCAACTGGAGCGATTGCGATTCAGAAAATCGCAAGCACAGGACATGCAGCATTTTGGGAGCGTTAGCGCTTCAATGTAAAGTATATCATCGCTGGCGTAATCGCTCAGCAAAACCTGCACTGAGTGATTTTGCTAGCGTTTTCAAGTTACTGCACACTGTAACAAAATTAAAATTAATTGAAAGAACCAATCAGACTTTAAAACACTAATCGCTAAACTACCGCTGGCAAATTGATACACTTTTTAAAATCGCTCCCTGAAACGCTCATTAAACCGCTTACAAACAGCTCATACAAAACGCTAGCGCTTGCGAATAGCGATTGCGTTTTGCAGTGGGTTCCAGGCCTCAGTCTGTTATCTGGGTGATGTTTGCTGTGAAGGATCTGTAAAATAAGCAGTAAATTAACACCGAGAAACAGAAAAGATTGAAACCAGCAAAAATATTCTATTCTTATATCTCATACAGTACATCTCTGACAGAGAACACTAAATAACAGGATAGAGAAGTTAAATAAATTTATTACTGGATGATTTTTTTTCCATTTTTTCAGTACATACTGAGTTTCCTCCAACTTTAATGGTGCTTAAGACGACAGTAGCGGTTTTCCCATCATTCTTGTAAACGCCACACTTGATCTCGTTGTTTCATCTCATCCTAGACACTACATATAGCATCCAGGATCAGCTACGTTCAGAGTTTGGTGCCCCCTAGAGGACTCAAAATGCGACTGAAAGACGGGAACTGATGCCAAAAGCTTCTCTGCTTGTTTGCAGAGAACCAATTAGCATCTGCTAAACGCACCGCCGAAAGCCCATCTGATCCGGACTTGTGCTGGGTACACACAATACGTTTTTCCGCTCTATTCTCTTATCTTCCACTCGTTTTTCTTATCTTTTTCCATTCACTTCTATGAGAAATCAACCCAAAAAACGATCGGAAGGAATATCGAAGATGTCGGAAATTATCTATTGAAGCCATCTATTGAGCGGAAAAACGTATGGTGTGTACCAGCATTAGACAGGGGAACACTTGTTAGGTTTGCACTGCAGCACTAGTCATTGAAGTCAGTGGCCTGTTCAGAACTTTGTGTTTGTTTGCACTATGTTTGCACTTTATTTGTGTGTATGTAAAAATCTAAGAATTTTCTGCATTTTCAATCACAAGTGCAGCGATGGGAGAGAGGCAGGATATAGAGAGGGGAGCGGAAAGAGGAAGGAGATGGATAGAAAGGAGTGATGGGAGATGGAAGGATAGGGGAGTAATGGGGGAGAGGGAGAAAAGGAAAAAAAATGGGAGGGAGGAGACTGATAGGCTAGAGATGCAATTTTCGCACTGGATAGTTTCCAGCATGTCTGATCTGCTTACGATTGAGTAAGAAATCGATTTTGAGATCAGAAATGCACAAAGTTGATCTGTTTTTGATTGGAAGCAGATTGAACATACTGAACATTATCCAACGACTGGAATTTTCCTGTCGACCGGATTAGAAAATTGCATGGTGTGTACCAGACATAAGAGAACCACTCAGGTCATTACTGCTGTTCCTCATCTCCTATCTCAGAGACAGCCAGAGGTCACACTAGAGCCTGTGAATAATGGGGATAGGAAGGAATTCTCCCAAACACCAGCAGAGGTTTTTATCCTACCCAGTCCTCTCCAAAAGGAAAAGAACAGTTTCTGCTGATGGTATTTTTACACATGACTTCCCAGCAGCAACAACATACCCCATCCTCATCTTGGATCCGGACTGTAGACCCCCCGGCATTGGTGGTCTAGGGGGTAATCTCCCCACATGAAGCTGCTTCTCCAAGGTAGACATGATTTCTAGAAGACAGGAGAGGACATCTGTAAACCGGTACAAAGTATTCTCATACAAAACTCCAGTGTACACTTATACTCTTCCCTAAAAATATTATCCCTGATACATGGTATACCCCAGCATTACACATCACTACCCACATCCACAGTATATTCCCACCTAGGCACAGTGCTCTTCCTCCCAATAAATGGTATACCCCAGCTGTACATAGCACTATACCGAATCATAGTATATTCCAACTTGGGCACAGTGCTCCTCCCTGCAATACATGGTATACCCCAGCATTACACATCACTACCCACATCCATAGTACCGGTACATTCCAACCAAGGCACAGTGCTCTTCCCCCCCCCCAATATATGGTATACCCCAGCTGTACACTACATTACATCCATCACACATCCATAGTATATTCCATCAAAGGCACAGTACTCTTCCTCCCAATAAATGGTATACCCCAGCTGTACATAGCACTATACCGAATAGTAGTATATTCCCACTTGGGCACAGTGCTCGTCCCTCCAGTACATGGTATACCCCAGCGTTACACATCACTATCCCCACACATAGTATATTACCACATGGGCACAGTGCTCCCCCCCATACATGGTATACCCGAGCGTTGCACATCACTATCCCCATACATAGTATATTACCACATGGGCACAGTGCTTCCCCCTCCCCAATACATGGTATACCCCAGCGTTACACATCACTATCCCCATACATAGTATATTACCACATGGGCACAGTGCTCCCCCCAATACATGGTATACCCCAGCTGTACATAGCACTATACCCATACATAGTATATTCCAACGTGAGCACAGTGCTCTTCCCCCAATAGATGGTATAGAGTACATTTGAAATCGGCGCTGGTAGACTTGGGCGCAGGATACAGCCGGTATATGGCTGATCCTGTTTCTGCACAAGTCCGGGCCGTTTTAATTACTATTCCCCCTCCAGGCCGCCATGGATAGTGGGGGAATGAAATAATTGGATTATTGTGTTTTTTAAGCAACTTCGGCTCCGTCTTCTGACGGAGCCGACGCTACTCACTGAGCGCCGCTATAGACTGATTCCCATTACAGTCTATGGCGGCGCTGGCTGCGCCCAAATCTAGCAGCGCTGAAAAGCACTGCGCCGATGGTATACCCCAGCTGTACACAGCACTATCCCCATACATAGTATATTCCTACCTGGGCACAGTGCTCCCCCCATTCAGTACATGATACACCCAAGCTGTACACAGCGCTATCCCCATACATAGTATATTCCCACCTGGGCACAGTGCTCATGCCCCAATACGTGGTACACCCCAGCTTTACACACACAACTATCTCCATCCCATATATAGTATTATTCCCACCTGGGCACAGTGCGCCCCCATTCCCTCCAATACATGGCATGTCCCACCTGTACACCATACATAGTAACCTCCCCCCCCTCCAAATGCATGGTATGCCCCACCTCTACACAGCTGTACCCCACACAAAGTATATTCCTGGCCCCCATGCATGGTACACCCCAGCTGTACACAGCACTATCCCCATACATAGTATATTCCTCCCTCCCCAATGCATAATACGCCCCATCTCATTGCCCTATTGCCCATAAACTCTCGGAAGCCCCCATTATTCCCCGGCACACTCACTCCTCAGTTGTGCACACAGCTCTCTGCCCTCCTCCTAGACGCGAGCCACCCCTCCTCCGCACATAGTACGCCCCACAGTAAGCCCTCCCCCTCCTAATGAATAACATGGTACATCCCGCTTCACGTACTGTCAGCTCCCCTTCACGCCTCGGCCCACCAGCCAGAGGGGTTTCCGTGGAGACAGAGCCACGCCCACCGATTCCAGATCCCCTGGTGTGACGTCACTGCGCAAAGAAAGCTGGGAGATTCATACAGACACTGACTGGGTTCTTACTTGTTTCAATAACTTTATTAGTGCGGGACAGTGAGGACAGTGTTGTCCCGAGCGGTGCTTGTGAGCTACTTTGGACCAGAGAGACAGAAGAGAGGCAAGGGGCGGGGCCTGGACAGAACACACGGGGTGGAGCTTGATGGTCCCCTGACAGCTCCGCTTCCAAATAGGGTGACGTCACCCTCACCAACTGTCACTCCCGACACCCTCTGCGCCAGGCTCTATCCCGCCTCCTGATTGGCAGCGCGGCCGCGGAGCGGAAGCGGAAGTCGCTGGGGCTGGTTGCCGGGAGACGGGGGTGAAGCTGACTTGTGGCGGGCGGAGAGGGATGACAGCGGGGCTGAGAGCATGAAAAGCAGGGGAAGCCGCAGCGGAAAGCCGGGCAGCCGGAGGAAGAGAGGTACCGCTGCGCTGACTCCTGGGGGAAAGAGGGGAATCTGCTGATCTGATTATATTAGACAGTACAAGGAGGGGGATCTGCTGCTCATATGGGGCTGTACATGGAAGAGGGGGATCTGCTGCCCACATGGGGCTGAACATGGAAGAGGAGGATCTGCTGCCCATATGGGGCTGTACATGGAAGAGGGGGATCTGCTGTACATGAGAGGGGGATCTCCTGCCCATATGGGGCTGAACATGGAAGAGGGGGATCTGCTGCCCATATGGGGCTGTACATATGGGGCTGTACATGGAAGAGGGGGATCTGCTGCCCATATGGGGCTGCACATGGAAGAGGGAGATCTGCTGCCCATATGGGGCTGTACATGGAAGAGGGGGATCTGCTGCCCATATGGGGCTGTACATGGGAGAGGTGGATATGCTGCACATGGGAGAGGGGGATCTGCTGCCCATATGGGGCTGTACATGGAAGAGGGAGATCTGCTGCCCATATGGGGCTGTACATGGAAGAGGGGGATCTGCTGCCCATATGGGGCTGCACATGGAAGAGGGAGATCTGCTGCCCATATGGGGCTGTACATGGAAGAGGGGGATCTGCTGCCCATATGGGGCTGTACATGGAAGAGGGGGATCTGCTGCCCATATGGGGCTGTACATGGGAGAGGGGGATCTGCTGCCCATATGGGGCTGTACATGGGAGAGGGGGATCTGCTGCCCATATGGGGCTGTACATGGGAGAGGGGGATCTGCTGCCCATATGGGGCTGTACATGGGAGAGGGGGATCTGCTGCCCATATGGGGTTGTACATGGGAGAGGGGGATCTGCTGCCCATATGGGGTTGTACATGGGAGAGGGGGATCTGCTGCCCATATGGGGCTGTACATGGGAGAGGGGGATCTGCTGCCCATATGGGGCTGTACATGGAAGAGGGGGATCTGCTGCCCATATGGGGCTGTACATAGAAGAGGGGGATCTGCTGCCCATATGGGGCTGTACGTGGAAGAGGGGGATATGCTGCCCATATCAGGCTGTACATGGAAGAGGGGTATCTGCTGCCAGTATGGGGCTGTACATGGAGGAGGGTGATATGCTGCCCATATGGGGCTGTACATGGAAGAGGGGGATATGCTGCTCATACGGGGCTGTACATGGAAGAGGTGGATCTGCTGCCCATATGGGGCTGTACATGGGAGAGGGGGGTATGCTGCTTATACAGGGCTATACATGGGAGAGGGGGATATGCTGCCCATATGGGGCTGTACATGGAAGAGAGAAATATGCTGCCCATATGGGGCGGTGCATGGAAGAGGGAGATCTGTTTCCCATATGGGGCTGTACATGGAAGGGGGTGATATGCTGCTTATATTGGGCTGTACATGGGAGAAAGGCGATCTGCTGCTCATATGGGGCTTGATTCACAAAGCGGTGCTAACTGTTAGCACGCCTGTGAAAACCCTCTTAGCATGTCTAAACCAGATTTTCGCGCGCAAAACTTTATGTGCGTAAAACTTTACGCACTGCACTGAGCGCAGGGCGCTCCGCACGAAGTGCCCATTAAAGCCTATAGGACTTTGCGCGTGTAAAACTTTGCGCGCGATCTGATTGAGAAATCCGGTGCTAACCTACTTAGCACCCTGGTTAACACGTCTAAATACTTTAGACGTGTTAAGTAGGTTAGCACTGCTTTGTGAATCAAGCCCATGGTGCTGTACATGGAAGAGAGAGATATGGTGCCCATAGAGGGCTGTACATGTAAGAGGGGGATATGCTGCACATGGAAGAGGGGGATATGCTGCCCATATAGGGCTGTACATGGAAGAGAGAGATATGGTGCCCATAGAGGGCTGTACATGGAAGAGGGGGATATGCTGCACATGGAAGAGGGGGATATGCTGCTTATATGGGGCTGTACATGGGAGAGGGAGATCTGCTGCTCATATGGTGCTGTAACATGGAAGAGAGAGATATGGTGCCCATAGAGGGCTGTACACTGAAGAGGGGGATATGCTGTCAGTATGGGGCTGATGTCCTGCTGCCATAGTGGATAAACTGATGCATACTGGGAAGTAAGCAAGTCCGTTCTTCAGAGTAGTCAAAGTTTATTGAAGCCGCAGGGACAGCTATACTATCCCAGATAAAAAAAAACCACATGTATCAGATAAATACTTGTTCTACTTGCAGAACACATGTATTGTACTGTCCGTGTTTCGATTTCAATTAATTTTATATAGTAAATAAAGAGAAAACTGTTCCAGGCATTTTCTATTTTTACTTCTTCTTCTGATTGAATCCAATCTTGACGTAATTTCCTCTCTTAATTCTTTTTTTTTTTTTCCTTTCTAGGAACTGTGCTGTCATATGTAGCTTGCTTTGTAAACACGTGAGCACAGCATAGATCAGATTTTAGCAGCTTCTGCAGAGGGGTGAGATGTATTTCTCTTCTCAGCCTCCTTTCACACTGTACTGCTCTCAGCCAATCTGCGAGGAGCAGGAATGTGAAAGGGCAGATGACAAACTATGGCAATGCAGGGGCAGGTTATAGACTGCATAATAAACACAGAGCTGTGGGTAAGTGGAATTTGAATTTGTGGCTGACCATCCTACTTTAATAAAGTCTGTCCACAATAATTCACATAGCTCAGTGCGCAGTGACAGCAGTCCAATCATAAATGTAGTGCAGAAGAGTGATGGCATCAGTTCTTTTCAGTCTATTCAAGCACACGAAGACGGAGCTGTCATTGACCACAGATTGTACGGGCCATCTGGAATATAGCAGAGTCGATCTCTGGGCGATCCTGGACACTGCACAGACCATGAGGAAACATCCTTCACAATCGATACTAACGTAGAGGGAAAGCTCTGAATACTTTAGCGCCTTCCCTGTTAGTTAGTCTGTCCCTTCGTTTCTGTGCCGTTTCCGGTTGAAGTTATTTGACCTGGTAAGTCCTCAGTACTCCTCTGGCATTCCTCAGAACTACTCAAGTACCGGAGTGTGCAGACAAGCACATCTGTTCTGCGCATGCACGAGCCCAGACTGCCCGAGTCGCGCCAAAGATCTATTCGACCTACAAGGCTGAATCACTTCAACAGTGGACGGTGCAGGAACGATGGGACAGACTGAGGACCTGGAAGGGTCTATTTTACCCAGAACCTTGTAAAGCCTTGATTAGCCTCTGGGTTTGGTCCCGGGTAGAGTTGCTCTGCAATGGGTTGGAATGTAGATTAGTTCTTAATAATAACTGGATTATTATCCAAATTGTGAGTGTAATAATCACCCTGGTATTATTTGTAGCTCATGTCCACATTTCTGTATCTGCAGGAGCCACAGATGTCTCCCCCTCCACCAGCCTCCCCCCTCTCGTAGAAGGACAGCTGCGTTGCTTCCTCAGGGTGACTGTAGGGAAGATTCTATGGACTGTGCCCAGACCCCCACAATCTGTGCTTGTAAGACTCCGATGGTGGGGGGAGACCTCGGATGGGACCATCTTTCACCCCAGGAACACCTCGCATGCAGAACAGAAGTCAGTGAAGACCACAACTCGTTATGCTGTGCGCTGTGGCCCCAAACAGTTCACTTCCTATCTTACAGGTAAACCCAACACAATGCTGGCTACTAAACATTGATCTGCCATGCAGGTAAATAAACCAAAATCCTGCAACATGGCTCAGTCTCTACTTCTGTGGTGGCCAAAATGAAACCAATAGCAATCATACACTTACCTTTTTGGTGGTACCGTAATAGAAAAAAAACACTGAAACCCTGTCATGTGATAATAATAATGCTGCACTGACAGCTGCCTGTCGGCTCCATTGCCTAATAAAAAATGATCAGAAACCTAGCTTTCTCTGCTCACTCAAGACTTCTGCTTCCGGTCACTGTTATCTACCTAAACACACATCCTGCACAAGCCTTCTGTGTATGTGTGCTTAAAGCGGATCCAAGATAAAAAACTAACCATAACAAGTAACTTGTCTGTATATCTTATCTAAAGTTTAGATAGTTTACACAGCAAATCTAGCTGCAAACAGCTTCAACAGTTTATGATGATTTATTCCTGTGATACAATGAGGGCAGCCATGTTCTGTTTGTCACGTTAGACACAGGCAAGCTGATATCATCTCCATCCCTCAGCCTTTGATAAATTCACTCCGCTCTCCTCCTCCCTTCTGCCTCTGAAATCTCTGGCTAGTGACCTCCTACTGCCCAGACTGAGCTCCCATAAGCCCTTGCTACCTGGGACTGAGTGCCTTGGCACTCTGGAAAAGCTGTGGGCGAGGCTTGTTCAATTTATAGGGAATCAGAGAATTAAAACAAAACAAAAAAGTATTTGGCTTGAGGAAAGCACTATAAACTATATGAAAGGAACACAATTATGCAATGAGTAAAAGTATATCTCGGATCCACTTTAAAGAGAATCTGTACTCTAAAATTCTTACAATAAAAAGCATACCATTCTATTCATTCTGTTCTCCTGGGCCCCTCTGTGCTGTTTCTGCCACTCCCTGCAATCCTGACTTGTAATTGCCAGTTTTAGGCAATGTTTACAAACTAAAAAACATGGCTGCTAACCAGCATGTGATAGGCTCAGAGGAGCTCAGTCTGTGACTCACACAGAGCCTGCAGGGGGTGTGTATAACTTCTATCCTATCACAGAAGAGCAGCACATTCCTGCCTGAGCCGATAAAGGAAAGAAGATTCGATTATATAACAGATGATACAGCCACTGTGCAACTAGGAATGGCTGCAGTAAGCCAGACCACATTAGAACAGGTATAGGAACTTCTAGGATAGAAGTAAGGCTAAAAATTTTGTTACAGAGTCTCTTTAAATAATGTAGTCATAGGAAGTAGCAGGCTTTAGTGTGCAGAGAAAACTAGACAGCTGCCATTGGAATAGGCAATTGCCAGTGCAGTAATATCACATTACATGGCTCTATTTAAACAGTAAGCAAGGTACATTTTTGATTCTTATAAGCAGGTTCGTATTTGATATTTACAGGTGAAGACTTATTTGCCGGCTTTATTACTTCTTTTAAGCACTTCACCACCGTAAAAAAAAACATAAAGATATTTTTTCAGCTGTCATCCTGAATCCCTTCTGATGGCAACTGAAACATTAGGTGGTTTCTACTTACTTTACGATCAATCCAGTAAACCACCTCCCATAGTGTGATGTCTCTCTTTTCCTCAGTTTTTATTGGCAATCAGTCAGAGAAGGAGGGAAGCAGGTGCAGGAATAACTTATGCACAGTAATCAGCTACCTCCAGATTCCCCTTCGGACTTACCACTGACAATCTGTCACAGAAGGCGGGAATGGGTGTGGTGGGGGAGAGGTGGATGGGAGGAGTTTAGTTGAATCTGGATTGTTGAGTGTCTCCCAGAATCTTGCATTGTTACTCCACATAAGAGTCAGGATGGCGGAAGCTGCTATGGATGTCTTGTCAAGTTATAAAATGAAGGGGGGGGGGGGGGGGGCGGGGGCAGATAACCATTTCAAACACAATGCTTGAACATCCTGTGCCTTCCTCTCCGTTCTCAAACATCAATGTGTTCCCCACCTCTCTCTAACCCCAATTCCCTATCTGCACATGCTGTGCCTCTTATTCCTAGTTCTGAACATCCTGTGCCTTCACAACCACCCACACTCACTCCTTCCTCCCTATTTGCCTATTTGGACATCCACCTAATTCTCACACCACCTCCCTCTCTGAACATCTTATGTCCCTCCTCCTCTAAACCTGTGCTCCCCCATCTCCAACACCCAGTGTGTCACCACCCCTTACCCTGAACATCTTGTGGTTGATGCACTATGGTAACGCACTAAAGCAGCGTGAGTTGATACAAGCAAGAGCTTGCTAGGCACGATCCTTTCAGAGTAGCGTGCACTCTTGCGTGCAATCCTCTGAAGTACGGGCGCTACTACGTTAATTAATGTAGTAGCAGCAGTCACGCTGTCACATCATGTGTAATTTAAGAGCGCACGCTATGTTGACAGGACCGTGCGTAGCGTGCGCTCGCTCGCTCGCATTAACCCACTTGAGCTTGTTGAAAGACATCCATGGCTACAATTACTAGGTAATTCCTGGTGGTGTTGATCCAGGGATTTTATCTGATTGGGAAGGAATTTTTTTCCCTTTTGGGGATAATTGGAGCATGCCTTGTAAGGGTTTTTTGCCTTCCTCTGGATCAACAGGGATATGTGAGGGAGCAGGCTGGTGTTATACTTTGTTCACTGGTCAAACTCAATGGACGTATGTCTTTTTTTCAACCCATATGTCTGTGTCGTCTCCCCCCCCCCCCCTCCCCCCTTTTCTTTATTATCCCCTCTGACATGTTGTTTTTTGTTTGTTTGATTGTTTTTTGTTTGTTTTTTTTATACATATGAAGGCATAGGGAACGTTAACTAAGCGGTATATGGATGTTTCATTTTAACCTCTTGACGACCAGCTAACGCCGATTGGCGTAAACTGGTCGTCTGTGGGTTACCATGGAAACGGCCGCTCGATCGAGCGGCCTTTCCATGTCAGTTCACGAAGGGTGTCTCCGTGAACAGCCGGAGAGCCGCCGATAGCGGCTCGCCGGCAAAATGTAAACAGGCGGGGAAGAAATCCCCGCTGTTTACATGATACGGCGCTGCTGCGCAGCAGCGCCGTAAGGCAGATCGGCGATCCCCGGCCTCAGATTGGCCGGGGATCGCCGGCATATGATAGGCTGAAGCCTATCCCACAATGCGCAGGACGGAAATCCGTCCTGCGCAGCCCAGGAAGGGAGAGGGAGGTAAGGGGAGGGAGGGAGCGCACAAAACGCTGCGGAGGGGGGCTTTGAGGAGCCCCTCCCGCTACCCACTAATGGCCGGCGGCGATCAGACCCCCCCCCCAGCAGGACATCCCCCTAGTGGGGAAAAAAGGGGGGTAGTCTGATTGCCCTGCTGCACTCCTGATCGGTGCTGCGGGCTGTAGAGCCCACGCAGCACCGATCAGTGAAAATTCCCCTGGTCGGCAAGTGGTTAAACAATACCAGTTGCCTGGCAGTCCTGCTGATCTCTTTGCTGCAGTAGTGTGTGAATCACACCTGAAACAAGCATGCAATTAATCCAGTTTGACTTGAGTCAGAGCACCTGATCTGCATGTCTGTTCAGGGGCTGTGGGTAAAAGTATTAGAGACACAGAATCAGCCGGAGAGTCGGGCAACTGGTATTATTTTAAAAGGAAAAATCCATATCCTTCTTCTTAGTTTAGGTTCCCTTTAATTACTCTGCCTCTGGGATGACGCTCTTGAGGAGGAAACTGGAGAGGAGAAACGGAAAGTAGTTACCTTGCATCGAAGGTTAAAATTAGGAATAGGTAAAGTGGAAATCATCTTAGCAGCAATAACATCCTAACCGGTGCATTCCATTCCCCACCCCACTAGTCATGTCTGGAGATGGCCTTTCATTCAAGTCAGCTAGAGAGATGTGCTGTCAGCATTGCAGTCATTTCCTGTCTCCTTTACAGATATGGGGGCGCTGGTGTTGGAGGTGATGACCAGACTGGACCACCTCCCTCTTGGGCGCGCTCAGATCAGCGGGATATCCCGGCTCAGCCCAGCCCAGCCAATCAGCGGTTTCTTCACTGTCGTCTCTCCGACTTCCGAGAAATTGGGGGAGCTGCAGGTAAGACGGTGCTGCATATATACAGTGTACTGTAGGTACTTTTCCATCTAAAGAATAGCTACATTTTCATGTCACAAGCAAGTTATAGAATTAAAAATGTACAATACAATCATACTGCTTAAAAAGATGAGTGTATTTTTTTTTTTTGTTTATAATTCCAATAAGAACAATTCCGATATTTGTATAGTGCTTTTTTCCTGTTGGACTCAAAGCGACTGAGAGGCAACCACTTGGGCGGTCTTAGTAGGCAGTATAAGTGTTAGGGAGTCTTGCCCAAAAGATCCTTACTGAATAGGTGCTGGCTTACTTAAGAGAAAGAGACAAGATTTGAACCCAGGTCTCCTGTGTCAGAGGCAGAGCCTTAAACCTTAACCTCACTATCCAACAACTGAATAGGGTAGGGGTGCCGCAGCACCCTATAAGGTAAAGCACAGGAGACAAAGACGGGAGCCCAGTAGTGCAGTATGTCAAAGAAGGATGTGGATAATAATAAGGTAAAGAATGCTACTCACAAAGGATTGTTGCAAGGAGCAACCAACCACAGAAAGCAGGTGGAGATTATGAACCCGACTCCACTCGGGGTGGTCCTGGAGGGACCCGGATGTGGTCGCTCTCTTGGAAAAAAGGAGACAGATGTCCACCCTGGCGGCAACCACGGGAGTTCTGTCACCACCCCTCAGGACAGGTTATGTAGGGGGTGTACTATGCACATTAGGAGGGGAAAAAGGCTCCCTGGGTGTATAAAAGCATCTAAAAACAGTTTAAAAACGTAAAGGATAACGAGGTGTCTTACCTTTAAAGAGAATCTGAAGCGAGAATAAATCTAGCTGATTCTCATATATAGCAGGGGCATGTTTGCCCCAGCTAAAACGCCGCTATACCGCCGCTGAACGGGGGTCCCTTACCCCCCAAATCCCCCCCCCCCTGCAAAATCCACGACCAACTTACCACCAAGAAGTTATCCCCGCGCTGCACGGAGGGGATTTAGGGGGTATGGGACCCCCGTCCAGCGGCGGTATAGCGGCGTTTTAGCTGGGGCAAACATGCCCCTGCTATATATGAGAATCAGCTAGATTTATTCTCGCATCAGATTCTCTTTAATGACGAAATCTTTGTAAAGTACAAAAGATTTTTATTTAGCACAGGCAACGCGTTTTGCGGATCTGAGCTCGCTACCTCAGGCCAATAACAGTGCCAAATGATAAGAAATCAGTCAGCATAGGGAGCCTCACAGAGGCTTATTCAATAATTGGCTCCGTCATGCCAGTTGGGCTGCACTTTTCATACGCGGCCTGGCACTGCGCATGCCCCCATCGTGCTCCCGGCAGCGTTCTGCGCCTGTGCAGGTAGTACTGTGGAGGCACAGAGCATTCCTGGCGACAGGAGCACGGTGGGGGCACAGCCATGCCGCGCATGCGCAGTGCAGCTTGACAGGGACCCAATTACCGGCGAAGACTGAAGAACAGAATCACCCGAGAGGGAGAGTCCACAGAGCACATGGGGCTGGCGGAAGCCCCAGGTAAGTATAAATACTGCACATTACTTCATCTCAGGTTTCCTTTAACATGCACAAATAAATAAGATTCTTCTGACTGCACCGCCCTGACCATGGATAAACTCATCCCGACTGTGCATTCATGAGGAAGGCTGTGCATGTGTGACTTTGTTCCGCTGCACAGACCTTCCTCACACAGGCCCAGTCCGGATGTGCTTTCCCATGGCTGGGAGCGCTATCCAGAAGATGAAGAGGGGCCCTGTGCTGGAACGGTGGGCTTGGTGAGGATCTCGGACGTCTCTGAGACGGGGACTCCTCTACACATGCTAAATTCTATAGCTGCATTTAAAGGATACCACAACTGAAATGTGACATAATGAGATAGACATGCGTATGTACAGTGCCTAGCACACAGATAACTATGCTGTGTTCCTTTTTTTCTTTCTCTGCCTGAAAGAGTTAAATATCAGGTATGTAAGTGGCTGACTCAGTCCTGACTCAGACAGGAAGTGACTACAGTGTGACCCTCACTGCTAAGAAATTCCAACTATAAAACACTTTCCTAGCAGAAAATGGCTTCTGAGAGCAAGAAAGAGGTAAAAAAGGGGAATTTCTTATCAGTGAGGGTCACACTGTAGTCACTTCCTGTCCGAGTCAGGACTGAGTCAGCCACTTACATACCTGATATTTAACTCTTTCAGGCAGAGAAAGAAAAAAAGGAACACAGCATAGTTATCTGTGTGCTAGGCACTGTACATACACATGTCTATCTCATTATGTCACATTTCAGTTGTGGTATCCTTTAAAGGGAACCCGAGGTGAGAAGGACATGGAGGCTGCCATATTTTATTTCCTTGTGTGTGAACAATGCCAGTTGCTTGGCAGCCCTGCTGATCTTCTGACATACGTAGTGTCGGAGTCAAAACCCTGGAACAAGCATATGGCTAATCCAGTAAAACCTGAGTCGGAGTACCTGATCTGCATATGCTTGTTCAGGGTCTATGGCTAAATTTATTAGAGACACAGGATCAGCAGGACTGCATGGCCACTGGTATTGTTTAAACGTAAATTAACATGGCAGCCCCCACATCTCGCACCTCGGGTTCCCTTTAAGGGGGCTTAGATGCTTTCCTTGCGTTGAAAGACATCCATGGCTACAATTACTAGGTAATGCCCAGTGGTGTTGATCCAGGGATGTTATCTGATTGCCATCTGGATTCAGGAAGGAATTTGTTTCCCCTTTTGGGGCTAATTGGACCATGCCTTGTAAGGGTTTTTCGCCTTCCTCTGGATCAACAGGAATTTGTGAGGGAGCAGGCTGGTGTTGTACTCTATTTTCTGGTCGAACTCAATGCACATGCTTTTTTCAACTCAAATAATTCTCAGTACTGGCCACCAGGGCTGTGGAGTCGGTGCAAAAATCATCCGACTCGGACTCCTCAGTTTATGAAACCTCCAACTCCAGGTACCCAATATTGCTCCGACTCCTTAGCCCTTGCATGGCTAAGGTATGGGTACAAAAATCTTCCAACTCCTCAGGTAATGAAACCCCCGACGTCAGTTACCCCAAATTACTTCGACTCCACAGCTCTGCTAAAAACCATCTAGCATGTCTACAAGGCTTTAGATGCCAAGTTTTTATGCTGTGGCTAATCTGTTGGGGCAGAGTGGAAACTTTAACCATAGTTGAACTTTATTCCCATCATGTGGGGTATTTTATATAAGTGCCAGGCTTTTAAACAAAATGTATGTTTTCTTTTAATATATCGGTGTACTTTTTTGAATCTGTCTCAGGTATCTGTGGCTCTGGAGCCCTTGTCTGAAACGTACGACAGTAACAGCTCCCTCCCCAACACAGATGTCAGCCTGGATGCCGTATTCTCCGGGCCACAGCCCAAGTCAGACTTGCTGCAACCCAGCATGATCCCCAGGGGGCGCCACGACTCCGAGACCAGCAGAGCTTCCACTCCCAGGTAACTAGGAAGAATTATTATTTCTTCAGGCCTCTCAGATGGCCAACTGCTTCATCACTGATACATAAATGCCCCCTTAGTATGCTGTTCTTTCTTTCTTCTTTTCTTTTATTTCTTTCATATTTTTTTTGCTCATACATGCATAAATTCATACAGACATACACACCAGGGCTGCGGAGTCGGATCAATTTTGGGTACCTGGAGTCGGAGGCTTAGATAAACTGAAGAGTTGGTTGATTTTTGCACCAACTCCACAGCGGAGTCGGAGGAACTACGGTATTTTTGTACTGAAAACACACACACACACACACACACACACACACACACACACACACACACACACACACACACACACACACACACACACACACACACCTACACCTACACCTACACCTACACCTACACCTACACCTACACCTACACCTACACCTACACCTACACCTACACACACACCTACACCTACACACACACCTACACCTACACACACACCTACACCTACACACACACCTACACCTACACACACACCTACACACACACACCTACACACACACACCTAGACACACACACGCACACACCTACACCTACACACACACCTACACCTACACACACACCTACACACACACACACCTACACACACACACACCTACACACACACACACCTACACACACACCTACACACACACACACACCTACACACACACACCTACACCTACACACACACCTACACCTACACACACACCTACACCTACACACACACCTACACACACACACACACCTACACACACACGCACACACCTACACCTACACACACACCTACACACACACACACCTACACACACACCTACACACACACACACACCTACACACACACGCACACACCTACACCTACACACACACCTACACCTACACACACACCTACACCTACACACACACCTACACACACACACCTACACACACACACCTAGACACACACACGCACACACCTACACCTACACACACACCTACACCTACACACACACCTACACACACACACACCTACACACACACACACCTACACACACACACACACACCTACACACACACACACCTACACACACACCTACACACACACCTACACACACACACACACCTACACACACACACACACACACCTACACACACACACACACACCTACACACACACACACACCCCTACACACACACACACACACACCTACGCACACACCTACACACACACGCACACACCTACACACACACGCACCTACACACACACCTACACACACACACACACACACACACACCTACACACACACCCCTACACACACCTACACACACACACACACCCCTACACACACACACACACCCCCCTACACACACACACCTACACACACACACACCCCTACACACACACCCCTACACACACACACACACACACACCCCTACACACACACACACACCTACACACACACCTACACACACCTACACACACACACACACACACACACCTACACACACACACACACCTACACACACACACACACACACCTACACACACACCTACACACACACCTACATACACACACACACCTACATATACACACACACACCTACACACACACACACCTACCTGTAACATAACAAACCAGCCTTTTTCATTTACAATAATTCTTCTGTTGTGTTGCAGAGGCCGGGATCACTTGTACTTTAAACAAAATACAGAATCCAACAGGGACCCCCTGAGAGAAACAAAAGATCAATCCAACCTAACCAGTCACACGTTCAGAGAGAAAGGATCCACCCCTGACCAATCCGGTGTCTCCACCACACCCACTGCTAAAGACCTCCTATCAGGTGAGTGCTTCATCTATGGACAGAACTCTTACACTGGACTTTGACTGAAATCAATACTAGGTGGGCTTATTGTTTCTGGCAGTAGTTGTTGAGCTTGCATGCTGCCTGCTCTGCCTGACATGCATTGAGAGCTTATTCACGTTGCAGCATAGATGACCATACTTTATATAGAGCAGCACACAAGTAGGATTGTTTAAATGGCAGTCTATAGGAGATTTTACCTTCCTTGCACTTGCATTTTGTTTTTGTTTGTTTTTGGCAGCTGAACAAGTGTGTTATTGGTATAGAGTGAAAACATCTCTTGTGAGAAAATCCAGTAGAAAAATGATTAAGAGTCCAGGGCCCTTATTCAATTTGCTTTTTCTCCTAGGTGATATTTTCACATATTATCAATAAAATTCCCTTTAAGCCTTCCGCAAGTGAGAAAATACTCAGAAATTCCATCATATTTTTTGCTTGGTTTACATTTTTAAATACAAATGACTACTCTTGATTACATAAAAGAACATTTGAAAGCATTCCCTGTGTATAAAAAGGTTTATTTTCACTACAGAGAGCAGTACAGGCTTGCACATCTTTGGTCACTGGCAATGTAATCATTGCCAGCCAAAGCTTTCTGCCTGTGTCTTCACTCTGCCCCCTCCCTCTGCTGAATAGACACACCGCCCTGGCAACAGCTGAGTCACTTCAGCAGAGGGAGAGGGTGGAGCCAAGACACAGGCGGAGAGATTCTTGGCTTTGCCGAAGACAAGATAAAGGGACCCTTAGCAGAACACAAAAATGCCGTAATGAACTTGCCTGGGGCTTCCTCCAGCCCCCTGTAGTCAGTGCGGTCCGCTGGTAGCTCAGTTAGCCCCATGACTTTCCCAGGAGTCTTGCGGAAATGCGCATGTTCAGACCATCAGTGCACCCGTCTTGAAAATATGAAACGCGCATGTGCAGAGCGCACATGGGGACGGGCATGTGAATGAACAGGAGGGGGGCTGCCCATGCGCAGTAGCACACGACTTCTGGCAAAGTCGTGCAACTGTCGGAGCCGCTAGTGGAAGAAAAGTGGGAGCCCAGAGGATGCTGAGGGACCTTACGGACTACAGGGGCTGGAGGAAGCCCCAGGTAAGTTCATTATGGCATTTTCCTGTTCTGGTTAGGGTCCCTATAAGCAAGCAGTCTGCAGTGAAAATAAACAATTTTACACACAGGGAATTATTGAGAATGCTTTCCAATGTTATTTTAAGTAACTAAGAGTAATTACTAAAATTTTAGTTTTGGGAGTGTAATCTCACTTTCAGAGATATTTCATCTTGCCTGAACTGGAAGTGACGAAATTCTGACATGTGAACAAAGGACATCAATAAAATATAAAAGTACCGTCGTTTTTCCTTGAACAACATTGTCCTCAACGTTTTCCTGGAAATGTCACTAACCTCTGTGACACAGAAAGCAATATAAATGCCGTAACCTTGTGATCTGTGAGCCCTCATCGCATATTCTTTCTTCCCCACAGTTCTCTTACAACAAGGAAGCAAACTGAGAGATGCTATGGCTGAATCTGCTACCAGACTAGAGCCAAATGCAGACCTTGGTGTAGAGCCATTGCTGCCCCCTGTCCTGGAGCAAGAGAATTACACTTCACAAGATGCAAGGTAAGTAGTGGCCTGCTCTGACTAGAGCACAAGTGTCAAACTGGCTTCAAATGTAAGCAATAAAAGAACTACTGCACACTGCCTTTCCATCCAGAGGAAAAGACCAGTGATTGTGTTTCTAGTTGAAGCATTGTCACCTTGAAACCGGGTACATCAACAACCACCAAGATAACCCCCCTCCCCCCAATGAAATTAGCATAGACACACACACACCACACACACACATACCACACACACACACACACCATATCCATGCAAAGTAGTGCAGTGGATCAGTGTAATATTTACCTGCTCCAGCGATGCGTCAGGTCTCTTCTGTTCTTCCTGGCGGTCGCACATGCTTTCCTTTTATACCTCCAACTCCTGATCACATGACATGCCTCAGGAGCCAGAGGTATGCAGCATAGAGCGTGTGGCTGTTGGGGAGATCGGAGGAGACTCGAAGCAACACTGTAGCACAGGCTTTCTCAACCAGGGTTCCCTGGAACCCCAGGGTTCCTTGAGGACTCTGCAGGGGTTCCTTGGCATTTTACCCCATCGTGGGGGAAGTATAATAGAGCACACTGTAATAGGTGGTACTGTAACAAGAAGCACTAAATTAGGGGGTCAGGAGACAGTATAATGAGTGGCAGTGTAATAGGAGATAGTGAAATTAGCAGCCTAACCTACTTAAAGACCACACCTCCTGAAAAATAAATGCAGGGGTTCCTCGAGACCAAAAAATTGTTTGCAGGAGTTCCTTGAGATCCAAAAGTTATTTGCAGGGTTCCTCCAAGGTAAAAAGGTTGAGAAAGGCTGCTGTAGCAGGTAAATATTTAACTGCTCCACTGTGCTACTCTGCAGAAGGGGGAGGAGCAGGCCCCTCACGATCTGTAAAGTTACGCAACTTGAGACTGTTGAATGTTAAATCTTAATAAGCAATTTGTCCTGTGACTTAGACTGTTTTAGATTTCCGCCCCTTACATGATGGAGTTTGACACTCCTGATCCAGAGTCTTCAGAAGAGTCAGCTGGTACATATAAATGCCTTATGATGTGTATGTCACTTACAGGGTTCCTTTTACTATCCCTTCATCACGTATTCGCCAAAACCTCCTAAATTTCCATAAGGATCCCCCATCCAGAGATGTTATCCTGCACCGAACGGAGCAGGACTTTCCTGAACTGGAGGTTCCTGGTGATACCAGGGCCATAGAGCTCCTGCTGGGCAGGTGAGTGTATGTTCTTTAGTACTAAAAGGACTATTTTTATGAAATGATAGGAAAGTTATAGCGAGAGGGTGGCTGTCTTTGTTGTTGGCTGCCATGTTGGTCTTCTGGCTCTGGTACTTTGAGTTATCTGTTGGAGCTTAGTGTTCTTTAGATGCAGATATAATAACTTGTTATACTGGTGGCCTAAGTCTTTACTGATGGAAAATATGCAGACATATACCATACACAACCATCAGGAAGTGCAGCTTGCTTAGAACAGAGAGAATACAGAGTTAAAGGAAACCTAAACCAAAATGACCTAATTAAATTAATTACCTTTTCAAATTGCAAATCATTTTTCAATCCTATTCGGCATGTTTTCGCCACTCCCAATTGTCAGTTGCAGCTACTGTATAAGGCTGAGGTTTTGTTTTTCATGGCTTTGTCAATATGGCGCAGCATCCGCTCTGCTTCGCAGAGCCATTGGCAGAGCTCGAATACCTCTTTCCCTGCTCGTGCACTGTTCAACTTCAGTGCATGAGCGTCTTGATGACGGGCACGTGGCGGCCGTTGTAGCAACAGCGTTTGCATGCGTAAAATCGAGAAGGGGCCTGGTAGAATGATGCGTGCGGTGATGGCCGCGGACTGTCACCGCTAGTTGATCACGTGTGCGTGCGCACGCACGTGACATGAAAGGTGACATCAACGTGCTGGAAAACAAGACTCGCGTGTGCCGGCAAAGAGAGGAGAACCATAAGCGCACAGACCCAGGAAGGTCTCGACAGAATACAGTGACAGGCTCATCGGCTGGCCAGAAGTGCCTAGGGGGTACAACGGAGGGAGAAACCTAGGACGGGGGCACATTGGTTTAAGTTTCCTTTAATATGGGAAAATGACACACAGTGACATCTTGTGGCTGTTTTACTAGAGTGCAGTTTAGGTAAAAATATTCTCGATACTCCAGTATTATCAACCCACTACAAGTTTACAGATCTGGTAACTTCACCGGCATCGGGCTTGTTCCAGGCCTAGCACTCAGAAACCACTTAAGACAATAGATCAGCATGCCAGCCAAGCAATTAGCATTTTTTAAAGGGCTTTTTTCCACCAAGGGCGATTAGGAGCGATTCTCCAATTGCGAATTTGGAGGGGGTATCGCAACCTATTGAAATCAATAGGTTGCTTCCGAATTTTCAGAAAAACAGATGGTCTATAGCATTTTTCTGCATCACGCATGCAAATCCCCATAGCTGTGCATGCCGGGGAAACAAGAAGATCAAAGTGCCGCCACGCCTTAGCAGATCCAGCGGTATTAGCCCTACACGCCTACGTCATTTTTACCTTACCTTGCACAGAGGATGGGGCTGGCGGCTATCCGATCTGGACTTAGCACCACCTAGTGGCAGCCAGTTTTAGTATGTTGGACTTTGTCCAACATTGGAGCTAAACAAGAGAATGCCATTGTTGGACATAATCCAACATTGGATCGGAAAGTGTTAACCAGTAACTGGTGGTGATACTTATGTAACTGATTCAGTTCAGTTCAATTGGTAATCAAAATATCCCATTTTTCTTAAAGGGGTTCTGTGGGGCTTCTTGAGGAGAAAAACTGCCACTTACCTGGGGCTTCTATCAGCCCCCTGCAGTGGTAATGCCCCACGCCGTCCTGCTTCCATCTGCCGTTCCCCGCAGCCGGCACCGGGCTATTATTCGTCTGTCACACAGACGAATAATGCGCGTTGCCGTGCCTCCGCTCGCGTCATCTGAGGCTTACTGCGCAGGCGCAGTACAACGGAGCCTTGTACTGCGCTTGCGTAGTAAGCTTCCGATGACGCGGGCGGAAGCGAGCGGGTGCGCGGCCACTGCAGCGCAGCCGCAGTTCGATCCCATGCCGCTTAGACCGGGGCCGGCGGCGGAGAACAGCAGATGGGAAGAGGACGGCGTGGGACATTACCGCTGCACAGGGCTGATAGAAGCCCCAGGTAAGGGTCTGTTTTTTTCCTCAGAAACCCCTAACAGAACCCCTTTAAAGAGATAAATTAATTCAAATTTCTTTGCGACGTCAGAGTAAATCTTAAACCTCACAGCTCCATGCTAAACTACACTATGGGCTCGATTCACAAAGCAGTGCTAACCCAGTTAGAGACTTTAGGCGTGATAACCATTGCACCACGCTGGTGAAAAGCCAGTTTAGGCGTGATAAGTTTTGGATAAGTTTAGATCGCGCGCAAAGTCCCGCACGCAAAGCAGCGCCATTAAACTCCTATGCGAAGTGCACCAGACTTTGCTAGCGCAAAACTTTTGATCAGCTGTGCACTGTGGTGCTAACCCAGTTTGTGCTATAGTTATCACGCCTAAACTTCTCACGCCTAAACTGAGTTTAGGCGTGATAAAGGGCTTTTCACCGGCGTGCTAACTGTTAGCACCACTTTGTGAATCAAGCCCTATGTTGTCATTCATTCCCAATCCCCATAGCTAAGTTAATCTTTCTGGAGATTTCCAACACACAGTAGCTGCCATCTTGCTGGTGATGTCACAACAATGCAGAGCTCAGGGAGAATTCACAAGATTTTTAGCCGCTGCCATGTTCTGAAATATTTAACCATCACACAAAAGCTTGTCACTTCTTTGTTTGTGCCTAGCAAGTCTTCCTATATTGTAAACAGGACTTTACTGTAAAAGCTAAATGGCTTTTCGCTCCTGCACAGGAGTGGGACCAATATTAGTCTGAGCTCTGTATGTTTAGTCTGCTCTCTGGATATTTAGTCTGCTCTGTTATTTAAACATGTTCTGTGCATGCATGCTATGTGTCTCTTCACGCTTGTACATAAAATAGAATGTATAATAATGGAGGTGGTCTTTGTGTCTTGTGACAGCTCCCCGGTGTCTCTGGGCCAGTTCTGGGATGGGACAGGATCACCCCCAGAATCCATGGCCGGAAGTGACTTCTACGAGAGTGAGCTGAACGACCCGCACTATGACCAGAGCCTGCTGGAGAACCTGTTCTATTCAGCCCCGGTATGGATTCCATTGTCTTGCAGGAGCTGCTGTGTGACTGTGATAAGGGAGATGGGACATGGATGATTGACTGTTTTTGTTTGTTTATTTAGTTGGGTCAAAACGGCATCTGAATAGTCATTGTGGAGTGTAGTGGGGAGGCAAGTTCAATGCAAATTTACGTATTAAAGTGAGATTTGTCTTAAAATAAAAAATAAATTAAAGGGAATCCGAAGTGAAAATAACCTTATGATATGATTTTTATGTGTAGAACAGCTAAGAAATAAAACATTAGCAGCACAGATATGAGTCTAATATTGTTTCCAGTACAGGAAGAGTTACGAAACTCCAATGGTTATCTATGCAAAAGAGCTTCTCTGAGCTCTCTGACTAACTTGCTCTGAAACAGTCCTATTTTCTGAAGCACTTACACATCAAAGAAACAGTGAGACACAGCTTCAGATAAACTTTTACTGCAGAGGAGTTCAAAGGGTCATTAGCTCTGCTCTGTTTCAAATACAGTATGGGCTTGATTCACAAAGCGGTGCTAACCTACTTAGCACGTCTAAAGTCTTTAGACGCGCTAACCAGGGTGCTAAGTAGGTTAGCACCAGATTTCTCAATCAGATCGTGCGCTAACTTTGCGCGCGCAAAGTTTTACGCGCGCTTAGTCCCATAGGCTTTAATGGGCACTTCGCGCGGAGCGCCCTGCGCTCTATGCAAGTTTTGCACACGTAAAGTTTTATGCGCGAAAAGCTTGTTTAGACGTGCTAAGGGGGTTTTCACAGGCGTGCTAACAGTTAGCACCGCTTTGTGAATCAAGCCCAATGTGGTTTGTAATTGCAAATATGATAGAATGATGCAATGTTATTAAAAAAAAAAAAAAAAAAAAAAAAAAAAGCTATATGACTGAAAATAAATACATGACTCTTTTCTCTGCTTCTAATGTTCTATTAATTATCCGTACTACACATACAATTCATTATATTAGTTTTTTTTCGCTTCATTGTCACTTTAGAATGAAAAAAGTGCCCTTGAAAATAAAACAAAATAAAGTATCCATACATTCCTGGGGATTCCTCCAGCCCTCTTCAGGCCGTTGGTTCCCTCGCCATCCTACCGGGCCGCCTCAATCCGCTGTCCATCCTGGTCAATCTGTCAGTCGGTGCATACTGTACTTGGGAGGACCGGCCACTCGCGCTTCCGTCACTGGGGGTGTTCTGCGCCTGCACAGAACGATCTCAGCGATAGCGGCGTGCATGCGGAGTACGCGGCGACTGATTGGTAGAGTATATCTGGATTACCAGAGGAGATCGAGGGAGCCAAATGGCCTGAGGGGGCTGGAGGAAGCCCCAGAAATGTATGGATACTTTATTTTTATTTATTTTTTTCTAATTCGTCTTAGGTTTCCTTTTAAAACGCATTTTATTGATAAGGTGTGAAAATATCACCTAGGTGAAAACTTAGGAGATATTTTGAATTGCATACGGGCCGCAGTGTTTATCCACATCATACATCTTCTCTGCATTGTTTTTGCTGGTAGAAACCCTTCAGTGATGTCAGCAGTGATGAAGATCAGTCCAGAGCTGCCAAGAAAGGAGCAAAATCCCGGGCTGAGAGGGAGGAGGAGGGGAATACGAAGCAATCGCAGTCTAACGCTGCAGAGGAAGAGGAGCCGCTATCACTGAAGCTTTCTGGGTAAATCCCTTGTAGCTGCTGTTATGTTTGCGTCTCAGGGGATAGTGCGCCTCAGTAACCATAGAGATGGGGGAATCCATCACCTCATTTACCTGAGATGCGGCTGCTCTAGACAGAAGAACTAAAGCGAAGTTCACTCTGTCACCCCAGGAAAGAACAATCTCTGTACAGACGCTGCCTGGCAACCTGTGCTGCTCACTAGAGGGGGGGGGGGAGGGAGGAGTGAGAAAGTAACCTGTTGTGGGGACAATAATAGAGCATTTTTTTCAAATAGAGAAAAGATCAAATACGTGGCACTAGATGCTCCAGGGAGTGGACCAGCTGATCTTCTACTACGAACAATAAACTAAATACTAAAGTTTCTGGAAGGTCTCCAGTATTTGTTCCTCATCTGCTCCAATCCCCAACACAATGGGAATAGTGCTTGTATGACAAAATTTAAAGGATACCCGAGGTGACATGTGACATGATGAGATAGACATGTGTATGTACAGTGCCTAGCACACAAATAACTATGCTGTGTTCCTTTTTTTCTTTCTCTGCTTGAAAGAGTTTTTAATTTCAGGTATGTAAGTGGCTGACTCAGTCCTGACTCAGGCAGGAAGTGACTACAGTGTGGCCGACCCTCACTGATAAGAAATTCCAACTATAAAACACTTTCCTAGCAGAAAATGGCTTCTGAGAGAAAGAAAGAGGAAAAAAAGGGGAATTTCTTATCAGTAAGAGTCACACTGTAGTCACTTCCTGTCTGAGTCAGAACTGAGTCAGCCACTTACATACCTGATATTTAACTCTTTCAGGCAGAGAAAGAAAAAAAGGAACACAGCATAGGTATTTGTGTGCTTGGCACTGTACATACACATGTCTATCTCATCAAGTCACATGTCACTTCGGGTATCTTTTAACCTCCCTGGCGGTAAGCCCGTGCCGAGCACGGGCTATGCCGCGCAGGGGGATTTCTCAGGCCCTGCTGGGCCGATTTTGATATTTTTTTTTTTTTTTTTTTTTTGCAGCACGCAGCTAGCACTTTGCTAGCTGCGTGTGCCCTCTGATCGCCGCCGCTCTGCGGCGATTACGCGGCGCTCCCCGCGCCGTGAGCCCCCCCCCAGACCCCGTGCGCTGCCTGGCCAATCAGTGAGGGTAGATCGGTACTCCCAATGACGTCACGACGTCGATAACGTCGGTGACGTCATGCCGCCCGTCGCCATGGCGACGGGGGAAGCCCTCCAGGAGATCCCGTTCTTTGAACGGGATCTCCTCATCTCCGATCTCCGGAGGCTATCGGAGGGGCTGGGGGGATGCCGCTGAGCAGCGGCTATCATGTAGCGAGACTTTGTCTCGCTACATGAAAAAAAAAAAAATTTAAAAATGACTTTGCTGCCCCCTGGCGGATTTTTAATAAACCGCCAGGAGGGTTAATAAAGCTCAAATATCCTTTTTTTTTTTTTTTTTTTTTTTTTTTTACCATAAAAATAGCTCCACAGCACATGCAACCAGGTAACAGGGCTGCACAAATGTTTTTTGTTATTTTAAAATACCCTTGCTGCTGTGTCTGCTTGCAGCCAGCTATCCATTTCTATAATGCTAAGTACACACCATACAATTTTCTATTAGATGGTTCGATAAATAATTTCCGTCATGTTTGTTCTTTTTGTCAATCGTTTTTCTGGTCGATTTCTCATAGAAGTGAATGGAAATCAATTCGGAAATCGATCGTAAAATCGGTCGAACAGAAAGTGTTATGGTGTGTACCCAGCATTACTGACTATAAGCACAAACTGCACTTATGTTATATCCAGCAACCTGTTCTGTGTTCCAGTAAATACAGCCCCAGTATTTCCTCCTCCTGCAGGAGTAATTATGGCCTTGCAGAGCACGCTCCACCTGTGCCCCATTTCTTCTCTTCCTCGCCACCAGGCTGCATGTGTCCTGTGATAAACACTAGAGGCGCCGCTCTAGTTACAGCTGCGCCAATGGGAAGGCGGAAAGTCGGACGCAATGTATGACTCAGAATAGATTCTTATGGTGGCCATACATGGTACAATTTTTTCATACAATCTTACCATTTCATTGTAATATAAGGGAACTGACTAAATTATCCTTTCAGTATATTCACTTAATTTACCCTTATACTACATAGAAATGGTAAGATTGTATGAAAAAATTGTACCATGTATGGCCACCATTAGTCTGTGGATACCGTCTCATATTTAGTGTAACTACACAAACACAATAACTCCTGGCAGCGGCGTAGCTAGAGGTCATGGGGCCCCATAGCAAATCCTTCATGGGGCCCTCAGATATAGGCATTCTCAAACAATGCCACCTGCCCCTACCTTATGGATATGAGTTACTTAGGCAATTTACATTCTTATGCAATGAACACTGCACATAGATAATGGGCACTGAGACAAACAATGTCAGAGGGTGGAGGTACACAAGAAAGGTAATGGTGAATACATTCAGTACCACCTGGGCCCCTCTACTCCAAGGCCCCATAGCATCTGCTATGGCTATTGCTACGCCTCTGACTCCTGGCTGGAGATGGTCAGATGATCTTGGCAACTTCCCGATATGTACATTAAAAAAAAAAAATGCAGTGTCTTTTTAAAGAGGCCCTGTAGTTACATATAGTAAAATGCAGTAAAGTATTCAGGACCCCCACTTCTGTTACTTTTCCTGGTTTCAGCATCAGAAACGCTTCCTATATCTTCATCTATAGCTTTATATTAGTCTGTAGCCCCTAGCAGTGATTAGCTATGTGCAGGGCCAGATTTACCTACATGTGCCTACAGGTGTCTGATGGTGGAAAGGCAGCACACTCCCCTCCAAGAGTGCCTCCCTCTTTCTCTATGCAGGGTGTAAATGGGAGGTTACTTATCCAGCTCTCTGCGTTTCACTGATGAGATCTCCCTTCAGTCAGGGGCACCACTAGCTACTAAATACTGAGGGTACCTCTGGCTACCTAATGCTACAGAACTCCTGTAGCTACCTATACCAGGCAAGGGATGTAAGGGAGAAGGGACAGCCGGCACACTTGTGGTGCAGTTTGGTGGAGGTTTGTAGGTTCATGGAGGGTGAAGTGTAAGGTGCCAGGACATCTGTGCCTATAGGCTCCAGTGAGGTAAATCGGGCTGGGCTCTTAAAGCATTCTGGGAGACCAGGTATATTTTGAACTGGCTTAAAGAGGAACTGAAGAGAGCTGTATATGGAGGCTGCCATGTTTATTTCCTTTTAAGCAATACCAGTTGCCTGGCAGCCCTGCTGATCCTCTGCCTCTAATACTATTAGCCATAGCCCCTGGACAAGCATACAGCAGATCAGGTGTTTCAGACTTTAAAGTCAGATCTGACAAGACTAGCTGCATGCTTGTTTCTGGTGTTATTCAGATACTACTGCAGAGAAATAGACCAGCAGGGCTGCCAGGCAACTGGTATTGATTAAAAGGAAATAAATATGGCAGCCTCCGTATACCTCTTACTTCAGTTCCCCTTTAAACTCTAAGTAAATGAACATTCCGCAGAGCTGCATCTGCCACCAGTAAAGATGTCTGCCACCTGTAATACATTTCAGAATGTAAATCAGGGAGAGGAAAGATTTTACAATGGGCAAACACTGGCTAAATTTATAAATGATTATTTTTTAAAAATCAGCAATTTAATTTGTTTCACTACAATTTCTTCTTAATATCACTAACAGTGTGATGTTTTGCCGCTTTATGTAACATGGGATGTATGGAGTGATTGAGCTCACAATATACCTGTAGTGACAGAGCTGCTGTATCTTATAGACACAAGTCTGAAGAGGCGTCATTCGGCAACCGGGTAAGATCGGACGCCATCGATCTGAGCGTGGACCGCCTGGCACTGCTGGGGCGCATGCACTCGGCACGGGTCATTGTGGAGTCTTTAAAGGTCAAACCAGAGAGCACTCAAGTCACACCGAGCAAGAGGAGCAGCAAAGGAAAGCCTCCGAGACCCGCCTCCTCCAGCAAACGGTATGGAACTGTTGTTTAAAAATGTGCTCTGACTAATCACATGGCTGGAAGCAGATTGGTTCAGGGAGTTGGTTTCCAGGCTCTGTGGGTGTGGCTGCAGCCGTTGCCTTGATTGCATCATCCCTACTGACCAGCCTGTAAGAGGGCGGGGCACAGACTTTCCTTCCCTGAGCAGATTGCAGCCTATAGTCCAGGCAGTCTGCAGTTCAGGACTCCTTGTGTTCTGGCCTCTTTCTAATTTGAAATTTGAATTGCTGCTTGTGTTCTGTAGTCCGGTTCTGCCTGGAATCGAGCTTGAATTTCTCTAATCTCTGCTTCCCGCAGGACTTATTTTGTGGAGTTCCAGTTTCCTGTGTCTTCTAAAAGCAAATCGGGAGAGGTGTCTGTAGCCACAGAAATCACCCGGCTGGTGTCCAGCAAGATTGTAAATGGAAGTGAGTGCTTGTGTACTGTTCATATTAATGCAGTGTTCTCCGCAGAATTTTTTTCCAGCCGGGTGGCATGAATAAGTAGCCGGGTGCGGTGCTTGACTGCCAGGGCCGGCATAGCTCTGCTTATAGCATAGGAGAAGAATGAGGAGGCAAGCCAATGACAGCCGGGTGCTCACCTAAATTAGCCGGTTGGAGCACCCGGCTAAAAGAGCCTGGAGAGAACACTGTAATGTACTGTATCCCTGAGCATATGGAGCAGTGCTATCAGCTTGAAAAATTCCAGAGCTGATCGGGTACAAAACCACATTCTTCCCTTTTTATAACAGGGAAGCCTCTGGATCCTAATTAACCACTTCAGCCTTCAGTCGTTTTCACTTTATGCATCCGAGCAATGTTCACCTCCCATTCATTAAGGTAGTCATACACTGGTCGATTTGCCATCAGATTCGACCAACAGATAGATCCCTCTCTGATCGAATCTGATCAGAGAGGGATCGTATGGCTACCTTTACTGCAAACAGATTGTGAACCGATTTCAGCCTGAAACCGTTCACAATCTGTTGTGGTGGTAGCGGTGCTGCCGCCGCTCAAAATCCCCGCCCGCATACATTACCTGCTCCGCCGGCGCGACTCCAGTCCCCAGGTCACCGCTGCTCCGTCTCCGCTCTGGTCTCCAGGTCCAGCATGCTTTACTACTTCCTGCCGGGCAGGAGGAACTGAAGCATGCCGGAGACCAGCGCGGACACGGAGCAGCAGTGACCGGGGGTTGTCGCGCCGGTGGAGCAGGTAATGTATGCGGCCCTATTGCGTCTGTCGTCGGGCACTCGAACGCCGCTAGCAACGCGCTCCCTACCCGCAGGCGATCGACGGTAATTTTCCGCGTGGATCGATCGACGGGATCGGACGAAATGGATCGCAATTCGGCGTGTAGCGCGAACGATTGGCAGCAGATTCGATTCCAGTGATCGAATCTGCTGTCGAAACGGCGGCAAATCGGGCCAGTGTATGGCCAGCTTTAGCCTATAACTTTATCACTACTTATCACAATGAACTGATCTATATCTTGGTTTTTCCGCCACCAATTAGGCTTTCTTTGGGTGGTACATTTTGCTAAGAGCCACTTTACTGTAAATGCATTTTAACAGGAAGAATAAGAAAAAAACTGAAAAAAATACATTATTTCTCAGTTTTCAGCCATTATAGTTTTAAAATAATACACGCCTCCATAATTAAAACTCACGTATTGTATTTGCCCATTTGTCCCGGTTATTACTCCGTTTAAATTATGTCCCTATCACAATGTATGGCGACAATATTTTATTTGGAAAATAAAGGTGCATTTTTTCCATTTTGCATCCATCACTATTTACAAGTTTAAAAAAAAAATAGAAATATTTCATCTTTACATTGATATTTAAAGTTTAGACCCTTAGGTAAATATTTACGTTTTTTTTTTTTTTTTTTAATATTAACCACTTCTCTACCACAGGGTTTTTCCCCTAAAAACCACAGCAATTTTAACATTTTAGGGAGGCAAGGGTTAATGGGCTTAATGGGGGTAAAATTTATTTAAAAAAAAAAACCTAACTGATGCTGATCACTCACTAATGCTGTATTAGTTATCTGAGATCCTCTCACGAGTGATCTCAGTAACTGTAACAGCATAGTGACTGATTCAGTGTTTACACACATTCTGAATGAATGAGCACTGCCATTGGCTTTGGCAGTGCTCATTCAAACTTGTAAGCACTTTGAATGGCTGACCAGCGGGTGCCGATCGCGACCGCAAATCCGCCTGCAGGCGACCGCGCATCCGCGTGCACGCTATCGCGCACACGAACGCTCACAGCGGGAAAACAAACAGGAGATGCCTATCTACGCCCCTGTGCCCCAGGTGAATTTTAAAGGGGCGTAGATAAGCGTGGCAAGGGTTGCTAAGTGGTTAAACATTGTATTTGGGTATTTTTGGGAGGGTGGGATGTACCGTAAATAGTATTTGTTTGGGGTAAATATATGTGCTTTTTTTTTTTTTTTCACATTTAGTTGTAGTTTTTCTTTTTGGCCACAAGATGGCAGCCATGAGTTTGTTTACATGACCTCACTCTAAGCGTAACATATACGCTTAGAGGGATGCAAGAGTCAGAAAAAAACGAGGCTTCCGAGAGAAGCTGTCGCTTTTTCAGCGGGGGAGAGGAATCAGTGATCGAGCACCATAGCCCGATACATTGATTTCTGGGCTAAGGATCCGCGGCCGGGATACGTCCAGGAGGCAAAAGTGGTTAAGCTACCCTCACTGTCCTTCGGTCCCCGTCGCTGAGCGTGGACACCTCCAAAGGTTACCAACAAGGGCTTGTCAGTAATCTGATAGGGGCAGCACTCCTCTTCAAGCATGATCACGGCCGCACTGTTCCTGCACGAGTACGCTTGCACCTGCGCAGTAACCCGGAGCTGGGGGGGCCCAGAGGACAGCGAGGTAAACCTCATTAGGATCCAGAGGATTCCCTCTTCTTAGGTAAGTAGGTATTTCAGGCTTACTTTAAAGGACAACTAAAATGAGAGGAATATGGAGGCTGCCATATTTATTTCCTTTTAAACAATACTAGTTGCTTGGCAGCCCATGCTTGTTCAGGGGCTATGGCTAATAGTATTAGAGGCAGAGGATCAGCAGGACAGCCAGGCAACTGGTATTGTTTAAAAGGAAATTAATATGTCAGCCTCCACATCCCTCTGGCTTCAGTTGACCTTTAAAGAAATCCTGAATTGTAAAAAAGTATAAATGTTAGATGCTGACCTCAGTAGTGGGAAGTCCCTGGAAATTTCAGATCCTTCTACAGCTCACCAATCCAGCACTGGATCCCCCCCCATGGATGTGCACCTCCACACTGGGGACGCACGAGTAAGGTTCACGCATGCCCAGTAGAGTGAAGCGCCTGGACACTTCTTTTGTTTTGTTCTTTTGTCCTCCAGAGGGAAAAAAGTGCACAAGTTTTCATTTTTGCCCTTACATCTGTCCTAAAGCAATGAAGCAAAGATGAAAGCGTGATAGTCGGCTCCTCCTTTGCCTTCGCCATGTTGGGAGATTGCGCCATGCTCAGTCCCACAGTGCAGGCAGTGATTCCTATGCAAAACCAGGGTTTTTTTTGTTGTTTTTTTTGTGGATGATATTTCATCTGCAGAGCGTGTTTACCCACAGTTAGCTGGTCGAACTGCACATGTGTGAGTACTGCATGCATGTGCTGCAGCCGACAAGAGGATCCCTGAGTGGCGCGGGGGAGGGGGCAGGAGGACACGAAAAGCCTCTGCAGTTAAATAAGAATTATCAAAGAAACTGTTTTTATGTAAACCCCACACACCTATAGAGCTTTTAGCCAGCAACAAAAGCTTTCCAGAGGTCTCAGCACAGCCTGTGTGAAAGAAAAGCAGTTTACAGCAGCTGTTTTGTAACAATTTTGTGTCGGCATGGGAGGGGGTGGGGGGGGGGTGCAGAGCAGAACTGCAACCTGGCTGTAAACGGTTTTATTAACACTGCTTGGCAGAGCGAGACACACAAACAGGAACACAGAGCTTCAGCTGATGATTTACACACATTTGAAGGTATATTTCTGCTTTCTATCATTCTGAACAGATTCACAGATTTCCAGTGTTCTCCCCAGAATTATTTTCCAGCCGGGTGGCATGAAATAGTAGCCGGGTGGCATGAAAAAGCAGCCGGGTGGGTAGAGATGAAAATGCAGGGCAACTCTGCTTACAGCATAGGAGGTGGTGAGGAGGTGAGCCAATGACAGCCGGGTGGTCACCAAAACTAGCCGGGTGGAGCACCCGGCTAAAAGAGCCTGGGGAGAACACTGGATTTCAGTCACAGTATTACAGCCAGTGAAGATTATTTCTGTATACTGAATGTGCTGGACACAGTCCTCCATAGTAATGCCCACAGTGAAAACTGTTCCCTGTAAATGTCATTTTCTTCACTTAAAACATGAAAAGATCAAAAACGGCCCTTGTATTGCTATTTGCTGGTAATTACTGTAAATATATGGCACGTTTAGCATTTTAGTTAACTTTGATAGTTGTCCTTTAAAGAGACTGTAACAAAATTTTCAGCCTTATTTCTTCTAATCTATAAGTTCCTATACCTGTTGTAATGTGGTCTGGGTTACTGCAGCCTTTTCTAGTTGCACTGTCTCTGTAATATATCTAATCATCTTTTCTTTGTCAAGCTTTGTCGACCCAGAGAGGAATGGGCTGCCTCTGTTGTAATGAAGTTATGCACGCCCTCTGCAGGCTCTGTGTGCTTTGTTTACTCCTTACTCTCTGCTCTGTTTCAGACAAGACTGATGCAGTCTGTGAGGCTGAGGGGGGAGGGAGCTGCCTGAGAAACTGTGAGAATCCCAGACTGGAGTGCAGATAATTCACTATGTAATAAACACTTGTAGTATACTATAACATGAGATATATATATATATATATATATATATATATATATTATATTATATTTTCTCCCTTCCTGATAGGCGACCATGTTTTTTTTTTGTCGGTAAGCACTGCCTAAAACTGGCAATTAAAGGCAAAGCGGGATCCAGGCGATTGTCCCCCGCTGTCACCTTCGCTCCCTGCCGCTGTCCTGCTCTCGCTGCACGTTGCAGAGGCCGACTGCGGGGTCAGCCTTACTGCACCTGCGCGAACCGCCGCTGTCAATCATTGCCACGCCTGCACAGTTTGCTGCGGACCACATGGCCATGATTGACAGCGGCGGTTTGCGCAGGTGCAGTAAAGCTGACCCCACGGTCGGCCTCTGCACCGTACGGCGAGAGTGGGACAGCGGCAGGGAGCGGAGGTGACAGTGTAGGACAGTCGGCTGCAAGGGGCTGGAGAAAGCCCCAGGTGAGTAAAGCTGTTGTCAGGCGGAAAAAAAAAAAAAAAAAAAACAACTCCTTTAAGTAGGAAGTAGACTAGATGTCTATTCATTGCACTGATTCTGGGTAAAACTGGAGGCTTCCTGGGGATTGCATCGGGCAAATTATGAAATGCCCCATAGACTTACATTGGTTTAGCCGTGCAACGTGCCAGGGTGAAAGGGTCCCGAGTAGTTGAGGTTATTGGGGCATTTTCTACATTCATTGTAACTATAGGTGAGGGAGCAGATCATGCACTCCTGTCTGTTTAACATGTCTCTAGCTGGTTTCCTGCTCCTCATCCTGAGACTAATGAGCATTTCTCTTCCATTTTGCTGCAGCTGTGAAGTTCCAGCAGAGATTTGTGTTTCCGGTCCTGTTCGGCGGTCACATGATCAAACACTGGTGGAACTCCGACCTGACCTTCAGAATCTTCCTGAGGAAGGGAACCCAGCAAAAGGTACCACTTCACTGCAGCATTCCTCTGTTGTGTGAGACAGGGTGGAGGCTGCCGTGCCTGACCTCCTGTTCAGAACGGCTAGTTTCCGTAGGCTGTGGAACTAAGTAGCCTGCTTATGAAGCGGAGTTAAAAATGTAAACTGCCAGCTCTCAGTTTTGAAGCCGAAGATGGCTGCATAGCTTTGTAAAGCTAACAGTGGATGCCTTATGTTTGATTCTCACATTTCCCCCTAAATCTGATCAGTATGCAGCAGTGCGAGCCTGTAGGGCGATAGATTTTCCCCAATAAATTTACAGTCAGGGATACGTCAGCCAAATTCCTGGATGGCGCTTTCATCTAATCGTGTATGGCTATCTTTACCTTTTAGCAGCTTTAAGGAAATTATCTTGTTTTGAGATACTGTGCTGCTTTTGACCTCAGTCGGCAGAACTTGTGCTGTAAATTCTTGAAATGCTTTGATGTCTCTCTGTTAGCAGAAGATATTGAAACTGAAAACAGACGTCCTCTGTTATTGTCTCACACTGCCCCCTAGTGACATAAATACACGTTGCAGCAGTACTAATTAATAGCAAGAAAATGTAACAAATAAGAAACAAAAAATAAAATTGTACTAAATAAATTGTCTAGACTAGAGCACTTGCAAGGCTTTAAATAAATTGGCTGCTAAAGGGTTAAGGAATATCCAAACGGGGGAGGGGGTGAATTTATTTATGCTTCAATCATCCACAGAATAAACAATGACGGTTTTGCAATGATTGTACTTTGTTACAGCCGTTACTTTTGGGCTCCTCCGGATTTCGGCTACGTGATGTCCTGCGCTCTGAGGATCTTTCTTGCTCGTGCTCTCTCCCAGTCCGCAGCCAGGGGGCGGGGCAGGAAATGGAGGATGTCGGACCGCTTAAGGTAATAACACTTCCTGTAATACTGAATAATGATGGGTTTCTACAGCTGATGTTGTGACTATGCTTAGAACTGGCTGGTGCAGTTCCTACTAGCTCCTGCAAACTTTATGTAAATTTATGCAACTTGGAAATGGATCAGTCAAATGCAGTGATTGCTTGAAACTTGGATCTGTGAAATTCAGCAGTGTCAAATTTGTCTACTCAGAACTAATGTTTCTGCACTCACCGCGAAGGGAAAAAAAGTAAATTCTGTGCACAGATAAGTTCTAAGTAGGATTAGTACCATTTGTACTCATGTTTATGTCTGATCGGGTCAGTAGGATTAGTACCGTATCTACCCAGGTTTATAACGGATTGGGTCATTAGGATTGGTACCGTATGTACCCATGTTTATATGTGATCGGGTCATTTGGGTGCCAGGATCGAGAGGCGTCTAATTTATGCTTGTGTCAACTTTTAGTAATTGGGTACTGTCTCGAGCCCTAGTGGTCAGACCGCAAAGTGCCTTCCAATCGGTTTCAGCACACAGACCATGCAAGCTTTGGTCGCGATCTTTGCGCAGAAACCGACTGAAATTTGGGCAGCAGCCCGACCAGAAGGGAGCCTGTGAGGTACGGTAATTACTACTTTACACACTAGTTCAGGGTAGAACTGCCACCACCTCTGTTACCATGGGACAGAGGAGCCCACTGACTGTAGAGCCTAGATCTACAAATAAAAACGGTTAAAACACGCTGTATTCTGTCTAGATATCAACAATAGTAGCGTCTCTTGAGAGATCTGAGTTCAGTTCCTGTGTATGCTGAATAATAGGGTAACTGGAACAACAACTGACGATAGCGTCGGTTTATTGAAATCAATATAAATAATTAATGTATACAGAAAATTATTAAAATCAACAATTATTGAAACATTAATAGCCAGTCTGAAATAAAAGGGAGAAAGTACTTAGGATTTGTGGAAAGATGTCCTATTGTGGGGAAAACTTGTAGAGTTCCTTTGTTTCAGTTCAAAGTTCAGAGTCCAGACCAGGTGGATGCCAGCATATCCTCAAGCTGGCACAGATGAAATCAGGATGATGTTTCAGGGTGGAGGACACTGAGTTTGTCTCCTCTGCCATTCTTATGCCCCTGATCCAGTAGGATGGAGTGAGGGCGGGGACCACACACACCCCCTTAGAATATGAGGTGAGTCCTCCCCTTGTCCTGGGGACCAGAAATCATATCTAACCCTATATGGGCTCTATCTCACAGAACCGTACAGGTCAGGGCAGATTTACTAACATTTTCAGGTCTGTCTCGATTTACCCAGCAGCCTGATACCAAACATGAGGGGTTGGACCCCTGTGGTATCATCAGGGCACTTTCGAACTGCCTAACTGGCAGTCTTTTTACCTCAGAATGTTCTGAAATTTCCTCAGAACCAGCGCCAGCCAGGGCCCATCATGCTCTGTTAGTTTGGAGGGTCTGCCAGCCTGGCAACACAGAAAATATGACATATATAGCAGTTTATGGAATATGATATACCTCTGGGATTTACAGCAGGTCAATCCTAGGTGACTGTTCTTTCAAGCTTGTGGCAGCAAGCTACGTGTCAGCTCCCCTGCTGGGAGGGAGCCAGAATGTCTGACTTTTCTGCAACTAAATTGCTTCTGCCATCATGCTTATCAACGATACCTGATGGATGGGCCATCAGCACAGCTTGAAGCCAGGGAAACTCTGCCGCAGGCTTGTGCCTTTTGGTGGAAGAAGGGAAAGTATTGTCTTTATTTAAAAAGAAAAAAGAAAGAAAAACCAGGGATGCCGGTTTCTGATTCCTGTAATGGCTGCACAAATTTAGCCAGAGATCGATCAGAAATTGGACTGTGTGGATCCTTCCAATTCGCCCGCGTTTCTCACGGCTGTTCTGTGACAGGTATCCATTGCGGGTAGTAGCCAATTAGCTACTAGATAGGAACCAGTAGCTGTAAATAATAATAAATAATATTATTATATATTTATATAGCACTGACATCTTCAGCAGCACTTTAGAGTACATAGTCATGTCACTACCTGTCCTCAGAGGAGCTCACAATTTAATCCTACCATAATCATAGTCTAATGTCCTACCATATTATTATACAATTTTTATTGTGAATTCTCAATAAACATTTTGGCCCGCGACTTGGACTATGTTTTAGATTTTGGCCGCTTATGTGATTGTTTGACACTTCTGGTCTACAATGAGCGGTTGTTTGAGTGCTGGGACTAACAGGTTTGTATTAGGCATGGGGAGAATTTGGGGGCTTTGGCATAAGGTGGGGGTAGCTAGGCATGGGGGGAGGGGTTCTTTTTGGGCACTTAGAGGGGAGGTTTCAAGTGAGAATGGGCGCTGGGTAGTGCATAGGAAAATATGACCATCTGTAATTGTGCTTGACTGCACTTTCTTCTGACAGGTCTCTGTGGCCATTGCCGGTGAAGGCCGAGATTTCTCCAGTGTCCTTGATAAGCCTTCTGGAGTGGCACGGGAAGCCTCGCCATCGTCTGCCAGACGGAGTGTCAGAATCGCAGAACCTGAAATTCAAACCAATGGGGAAATCTCCCCAGAACCAGATCCTCCTCCCACCACACCTCTGACAGCTGCCTCCCGTCACGTTGCAGCGCAGGAACCGCCGCCGGCTGTGTCCCGTGAGACGCCGGAGAGCGCAGAGGAGAACGGACTGTTACTGCATGTGCTGCTCATGGTGCCGGAAGGGAAAGGGTTAACCCCCGTCGCAGATGGCCCCGCCTCTTGCAACCCCTACCTCAACTGCAAGCTCTTCTCCAGCCAGGAGGCCAGCCGCTCCAGTGTGGTGTGGGGGAGCAGCCAGCCCGTCTTTAGCTTCTCTCAGGTGAGCTTACAGAGCTACAGGAACCCTGGCTGGCCCGAGCGGAGCATGGAAGCTGCCATCTTTATTCCTTTAAAAAAAAATATCTCTACCATCGTTCCCCGAAATATATATTTTCAGTCATCCAACTGTTGGGCTAATATTTTGGTTGTGTCAAAATTGCGCCTTTAAAAAGTGTGTAGCCAGCATCTCACTGCTAGTTAAAGCGTGCCTGATGCAAATTATATAAAAGATTTATACATACCTGGGACTTCCTCTAGCCCACTCCGCACTGATTTCACCCCCCTCCCGAAACGTCTTCCTCTGCCTTCTTCCGGTGGAAGTCCCATAAGTTTGGTCAGTCGGCGCATGTGCAGTGTGGCTACGCACCCAAACACCTCCCCATTTCACTCCTGCTGCAGCTGGGAGCATTCTGCACCTGCGCAGTGCGCACAAACTGGTCAAGCTAATGGGGCTTTTACCGGGAAAAGGAGGAGGTGGAGGACAGCGGCGTGGGAGCGATAGGTGTTGAGGGGGCTGGAGGAAGCCACTGGTATGTATAAAACTTGATATCATTTGTCTCAGGTTTCCTTTAAAATAGGTGAACCAACTGTGTAAAGTATTCTTCGCAGCACTAAAGTCGAAGTTCTCCTAGGGTCGGTCAGATGGGCTCCCAGCCACTGTCATACCAACAATATGTATTTGTAGTATCCTGAGTATCCCCAATGAATTGATTGAAGCCTTAAACCAAACTCCTTTTTATGTAGGTAATTCAGGGGCGCCCATTAAGTAGATCATGACTTACCGTTCGATCGCAAAAGTCTTCTGGGTAGATAACACTCCGCCCGCCTGGGTGATGTGCGCGTCGTGCTCTGTCTCTTTTGACTTGGATGAGCTTAGTACGATATGCAGTCCTGAAGTTTTGCACAGTATGTAGAGGATTATGATGTTGGGTGGGGAGCCATACATTTACAATCATTATGTGGATACTGCTGATTACATTTTTGCCCTACACTGAACATGATACTGCAGCTCTATTTGGTCAAGCACTGTTCTGTTTGGCTTACTGAGGAGGACTTTATGATCATTTAATTGACAGTGCATGTGCTGCAGGTGTGGCTTGTGGTAATCACTGATGGACTGCCGCTGTACATGTGGTGCAGGTGTGGCTTGTGGTAATCACTGATGGGCTGCCGCTGTGCAGGTGTGGCTTGTGGTACTCACTGATGGACTGCTGCTGTGCATGTGCTGCAGTTGTGGTTTGTGGTAATCCCTGATGGATGCCGCTGTGCATGTGCTGCAGTTGTGGCTTGTGGTAATCACTGATGGGCTGCCGCTGTACATGTGGTGCAGGTGTGGCTTGTGGTAATCACTGATGGGCTGCCGCTGTGCAGGTGTGGCTTGTGGTACTCACTGATGGACTGCTGCTGTGCATGTGCTGCAGTTGTGGTTTGTGGTAATCCCTGATGGATGCCGCTGTGCATGTGCTGCAGTTGTGGCTTGTGGTAATCACTGATGGGCTGCCGCTGTGCATGTGCTGCAGTTGTGGCTTGTGGTGATCACTGATGGGCTGCCGCTGTGCATGTGCTGCAGGTGTGGTTTGTGGTGATCACTGATGGGCTGCGGCTGTGCATGTGTTGCCAGTGTGGCTTGTGGTAATCACTGATGGGCTGCCGCTGTGCATGTGCTGCAGTTGTGGCTTGTGGTGATCACTGATGGGCTGCCGCTGTGCATGTGCTGCAGGTGTGGCTTGTGGTACTCACTGATGGGCTGCGGCTGTGCATGTGTTGCCAGTGTGGCTTGTGGTAATCACTGATGGACTGCCGCTGTGCATGTGCTGCAGGTGTGGTTATCACTGATGGACTGCCACTGTGCATGTGCTGCAGGTGTGGTTATCACTGATGGACTGCCACTGTGCATGTGCTGCAGGTGTGGTTATCACTGATGGACTGCCGCTGTGCATGTGCTGCAGTTGTGGCTTGTGGTAATCACTGATGGGCTGCCGCTGTGCATGTGCTGCCAGTGTGGCTTGTGGTAATCACTGATGGGCTGCCGCTGTGCATGTGCTGCAGCTGTGGCTTGTGGTAATCACTGATGGGCTGCTGTTGTGCAGGTGCTGCAGGTGTGGCTTGTGGTAATCACTGATGGACTGCCGCTGTGCATGTGCTGCAGGTGTGGTTATCACTGATGGACTGCCACTGTGCATGTGCTGCAGGTGTGGTTATCACTGATGGACTGCCACTGTGCATGTGCTGCAGGTGTGGTTATCACTGATGGACTGCCACTGTGCATGTGCTGCAGGTGTGGCTTGTGGTAATCACTGATGGGCTGCGGCTGTGCATGTGCTGCAGTTGTGGCTTGTGGTAATCACTGATGGGCTGCCGCTGTGCATGTGCTGCCAGTGTGGCTTGTGGGAATCACTGATGGACTGCCGCTGTACATGTGCTGCAGGTGTGGCTTGTGGTAATCACTGATGGGCTGCTGCTGTGCATGTACTGCAGCTGTGGCTTATGGTAATCACTGATGGACTTCCGCTGTGCATGTGCTGCAGTTGTGGCTTGTGGTGATCACTGATGGACTTCCGCTGTGCATGTGCTGCAGTTGTGGCTTGTGGTGATCACTGATGGACTGCCGCTGTGCATGTGCTGCAGTTGTGGCTTGTGGTAATCACTGATGGTCTGCCGCTGTGCATGTGCTACAGTTGTGGCTTGTGGTAATCACTGATGGACTGCTGCTGTGCATGTGCTGCAGGTGTGGCAATCACTGATGGACTGCCACTGTGCATGTGCTGCACTTGTGGCTTATGGTAATCACTGATGGGCTGCCGCTGTTCATGTGCTGCAGTTGTGGCTTGTGGTAATCACTGATGGACTGCTGCTGTGCATGTGCTGCAGTTGTGGTAATCACTGATGGGCTGCTGCTGTGCATGTGCTGCCGGTGTGACTTGTGGTAATCACTGATGGGCTGCCGCTGTGCATGTGCTGCAGTTGTGGCTTGTGGTAATCACTGATGGACTGCCGCTGTGCATGTGCTGCAGTTGTGGCTTGTGGTAATCACTGATGGACTGCCGCTGTGCATGTGCTGCAGTTGTGGCTTGTGGTAATCACAGATGGGCTGCCGCTGTGCATGTGCTGCAGTTGTGGCTTGTGGTAATCACTGATGGACTGCTGCTGTGTATGTGCTGCAGGTGTGGCTTGTGGTAATCACTGATGGACTGCCGCTGTGCATGTGCTGCAGGTGTAGCTTGTGGTAATCACTGATGGGCTGCCGCTGTGCATGTGCTGCAGGTGTGGCTTGTGGTAATCACTGATGGACTGCCGCTGTGCATGTGCTGCAATTGTGGCATGTGGTAATCACTGATGGGCTGCCGCTGTGCATGTGCTGCAGTTGTGGCTTGTGGTAATCACTGATGGACTGCCGCTGTGCATGTGCTGCAGGTGTGGCTTGTGGTAATCACTGATGGGCTGCCGCTGTGCATGTGCTGCAGTTGTGGCTTGTGGTAATCACTGATGGACTGCCGCTGTGCATGTGCTGCAGTTGTGGCTTGTGGTAATCACTGATGGACTGCCGCTGTGCATGTGCTGCAATTGTGGCTTGTGGTGATCACTGATGGGCTGCCACTGTGCATGTGCTGCAGTTGTGGCTTGGGGTAATCACTGATGGACTGCCGCTGTGCATGTGCTGCAGTGTGGCTTGTGGTAATCACTGATGTGCTGCCGCTGTGCATGTGCTGCAGTTGTGGCTTCTGGTTATCACTGATGGACTGCTGCTGTGCATGTGCTGCACTTGTGGCTTTTGGTAATCACTGATGGACTGCTGCTGTGCATGTGCTGCAATTGTGGCTTGTGGTGATCACTGATGGACTGCCGCTGTGCATGTGCTGCAGGTGTGGCTTGTGGTAATCACTGATGGGCTGCCGCTGTGCATGTGCTGCACTTGTGGCTTATGGTAATCACTGATGGGCTGCCGCTGTGCATGTGCTGCACTTGTGGCTTATGGTAATCACTGATGGACTGCCACTGTGCATGTGCTGCAGGTGTGGCTTGCATCTCTAGGTAGATTCTACATGGTAGACTATTTACAATTCATAATTTTTGAAATAGCTCGCACGCTGAAAAATTGTAGGCACTTCTGGTTTCTGGTTCACTTAGCTGGGGTTCCACCAGTCGTGCCGGGACAAACCGATCCTCCATTCCCCGCAGTCAGCCAGTTTCGGGGACTGGGTAGTGGTCAGGAGAGCCAGTGCGCCTGTGCAGCCCTGGTCACACATGCCCTGGACCATGCTCCCAAGCCCACCCTGCGCATGCACAGTAAGCGATTTCCTGAACTGCGATGGGAGAGCAATCGAGGGCGCACATGGCCAGGGCTGCGCAGGTGCACTGGCCCAGCAACTGGCTGAGAAAGACTGAACTGTAATTACTGTCATTGCCACAGGTGGCGCCAGTGACTCTGACGAGCCGATTGCTGGAGAGAATGAAGAATAATGTGATGATCATTGAAGTCTGGAACAAAGTGTCCAGCCCGGGCTCAGACCATCTCCTGGGCCTCGCCAAGCTGCCTCTGCATCAGTTCTATATGTCCTTCAGGTACAGTATACAGCTGCAAGTATAGTGCTGCAAGCCTTGTGCTGCACCTGGACTGTCCACAGGACTGTTATCGTTTATTATCCTTTAATGTAGTGATCTGTGGATACAAAATGCGCTACATGTAAAGACACAGACTGTTGATGGCTTTACAGAAAGCCACAATAATAACAATGTTTAAAGGGAACCTAAAATGAGAGGGACTTGGAGGCTGCCATATTTATTTCCATTTGACCACCAGCTGCCTGCCAGTCCTGCTGACCTCTTTGGCTGCAGCAGTGTCTGAACCACACATTTAAAACCAACATGCAGATAATCTTTGTTAGAAACCTCTTATCTGCATGCTTGTTCAGGGTCTGTGACTAAAAGTATCAGAGGCAGAGGATCAGCAGGACTGCCAGGCGCCTGATATTATTTTAAATTATATAAATATGGCAGCCTCCATATAATGCTCACTTCAGATTACCTTTAAAGTCCAGCTAAACCCAAAATGGAACCATGAACATTTTGAAAATAGTATTTGATTTGTTTAGATTACAATTATTAAAGAGACTCTGTAACAACAAAAACCTCCCCTGGGGGGTACTCACCTCGGGTGGGGGAAGCCTCCGGATCCTAATGAGGCTTCCCACGCCGTCCTCTGTCCCACGGGGGTCTCGCCGCAGCCCTCCGAACAGCCGGCGACTGTGCCGACTGTCAGTTCAATATTTACCTTTGCTGTCTCCAGCGGGGGCGCTGTGGCGACTTTCGGCACGGAAATAGACGGAAATACCCGATCTCCGTCGGGTCCGCTCTACTGCGCAGGCGCCGGAAACTTGCGCCTGCGCAGTAGAGCAGACCCGACAGCGATCGGGTATTTCCGCCTACTTCGGCGCCGACAGTTATCAGAGCGCCTGCGCAGGAGCCAGGAAGGTAAATATTACGTCACGGCTGTACGGAGGGCTGCGGCGAGACCCCCGAGGGACGCAGGATGGCGTGGGAAGCCTCATTAGGATCCTGAGGCTGCCCCCACCCGAGGTGAGTACCCCCCAGGGGCCGTTTTGTCGTTACAGTTCCTCTTTAAGTTTGGAAATTGAGTCAGCAACATAGCTATGTACTCTGTCAGTGGCATGTCTATGTACTCTGTCAGTGGCATGTCTAAGTACTCTGTCAGTGGCATGTCTAAGTACTCTGTCAGTGGCATGTCTATGTACTCTGTCAGTGGCATGGCTATGTACTCTGTCAGTGGCATGGCTATGTACTCTGTCAGTGGCATGGCTATGTACTCTGTCAGTGGCATGTCTATGTACTCTGTCAGTGGCATGTCTATGTACTCTGTCAGTGGCATGTCTATGTACTCTGTCAGTGGCATGTCTAAGTACTCTGTCAGTGGCATGTCTAAGTACTCTGTCAGTGGCATGTCTAAGTACTCTGTCAGTGGCATGTCTAAGTACTCTGTCAGTGGCATGTCTATGTACTCTGTCAGTGGCATGTCTATGTACTCTGTCAGTGACATAGCTATGTACTCTGTCAGTGGCATGTCTATGTACTCTGTCAGTGGCGTGTCTATGTACTCTGTCAGTGGCATGTCTATGTACTCTGTCAGTGGCATGTCTATGTACTCTGTCAGTGGCATGTCTATGTACTCTGTCAGTGGCATGGCTATGTACTCTGTCAGTGGCATGGCTATGTACTCTGTAAAGTGCTGCAGAAGATGTTAGTGCTATATTCAGTACATACACAATAATTATAAATGCAGTTTGTCTTGTTTCTTTTATTATTATTAACATTCTTATTCTTTCTTAGTGACCAGAAGATTTGCCGCCTCTTGCTGCAAGCGCAGTATCCGGTGGTGGCGGTGGACAGCTTTGTTCCGGTCATTGATGTGTTCAGCGGGGCAGAGCAGGGCAGGCTGAAGGTTCTCCTTGCCATGGGGTCAGGCGACCAAGTGGTGGCGCTGCAGAGATTAAGGAACGAGGAGGAAGCTCCGCTGGCCCCTCTGCTACGACCAGCTCACTGCCTGGATCCTCCTCAGCCCGGCTCAGAGGTAAAATCTTATTTCTGCATTAATCCTTTTCTTTTTTTACTATTCAGTCCTGCAGACACATATCACAAGTGCTGAAACAACAGAACATGTATCAGTATGAAAGCTGTAGCAAGGAAGTGTGTGTGTGTGTGTGTGTGTGTGTGTGTGTGTGTGTGTGTGTGTGTGTGTGTGTGTGTGTGTGTGTGTGTGTGTGTGTGTGTGTGTGTGTGTGTGTGTGTGTGTGTGTGTGTGTGTGTGTGTGTGTGTGTGTGTGTGTGTGTGTGTGTGTGTGTGTGTGTGTGTGTGTGTGTGTGTGTGTGCGCGCGTTCGCATGTGCCAGTGCATGCATGCACTGTCTGAGCTGTGTGTAGGTAGGTGACAGGTTAGAATTCAGAAGCACAAGAGCAATTTTGCATTGCCTAGGAAGTGTGCATTGGTCAATGGTCATTTTCACTGCTTTTCACCCCCCTTTTCACCTCTTTCCCATGAAAAATCTTTACCTTTTCTCTAATAGATCATCAGGGGGTATGTATGGCACAGTGTGATGACCATGGTCCTGACATCACACTGTGGGAACCTTGTTGCATTGTGGGATGAGAGGGCAGGGCATTGTGCAGCCATACAGAGGTACCAATCGGCCCAGTGAGCATATGGAAGAGGGAGGCAATAAGAAGTGATGTTTATCTACGGCTCAAACATTTGATGACTGTTGCATGGGTATAGAAAGTGTGGTACGTTACCACAGCAACAGCATGCAGCTTTGGCTCATATACTTTTAAATAATGCTGCTTATTTGAGCACTCTGCATGGCTCTTTGGCCTTCACTGTACACCTCCTTTCTAGTTCCTCTTTTAACCACTTGAGGACCGCATTTTTAAACCCCCCTAAAGACCAGGCTATGTTTTACTTAATGAGCTACTGCAGCTTTAAGGCCAAGCTGCAAGGCCGCACAACACAGCACACGAGTGATTTCCCCCCCTTTTCCCTCCACCAACAGAGCTCTCTGTTGGGGGGGGGGGGGGGGGGTGTCTGATTACTCCACAGTTGTTTATTTTATTTTCATTTTTTTATATACATTTTTTTTTAAAATAAAAATGCCTTTTTTTATTGTTATTCCGCTGCTCCCTCCCTCCCTTCTCCCCGCCAGCCAATCAGGGTGATCAGCTGTCATAGGCTTCAGCCTATGGCAGCCGATCACTGCCTAGCCCATGGAGGGGACAGCCGTGTGACACAGCTGTCCCCAGTACATCGCTGCTGCCGATCGCATCGCTGTACATGTAAATAGACGCCGATCGTGCCGTCTAACAGTCTCCCGATCGGCTATAACCGCTCGTAGACTGAAGGCGAGGCGGAGCGAGATGTGCATTAGCCGGCTCCAGGACCTGACACCAATTGGCGTTAGGCGGTCCTGGGGCTGCCGCGGCCATGCCCATTGGCATGGAGCGGTCGTAGAGTAGTTAAAGAGGAACTCTAACCAAGGATTGAACTTCATCTCAGTCAGTAACTGATAACCCCTTCCCCATGAGAAATCTTTTCCTTTTCTCAAATAGATAATTGGGGAGGAGTCTGTATGGCTGATCTTGTGGTCAAACCCCTCCCACAGACAGTGTGATGTCATGACCATGGTCCTGATCTCACACTGTGGGAACCTTATTGCATTGTGGGAAATAATGCTATTTCCAACTTACAAGCAACCAGTATCTCCTGTGCATACAGTATGTATATCTATATTAAAAAAAACAAAAAATGCCTTTTAGCCTATCGCATTGTTAGGCTTACATCTAGAACCAACATAAGTAAGAGAAGAGGTGCACAGGACCACTACACTGGGTCACTCCGGAATGCTCCAATCCCAAAACAGTTCCACCAAGCCAGATACTATGAAGATAGGAGCGGCTGGGCACGTCCAGTTAAAAAAGGACCTTTATTGAAGGTAGGTTAAAAATCGATACATGTAGACAACAGCAACAGTCAGCCAGGAGAGAGAGGGGAAAGCATGAAAAAGATCGTCAACAGCTGTTTCGCACTCTACATAGGAGCGCTTCCTCAGGACACCGAGCCCCCCAAACATCACCCCTTAAATACAGTACTCACATAAAGGCAGCCAGAAGGTGGAGGACGATGTGGAGCGCATCCACGATCGCCACATTCAATACTTCCGGGACGCCAACTGCATTCCACAAACCGGAAGGTGCAGACCGGAAGTGGTCATCCACCCTGACTTAGCCAATAGGGAGCGTGCGCTGCCAGCGCTACGCTCCAAAGTACGTAATAGGCTGACTACATGTATCGATTTTTAACCTATCTTCAATAAAGGTCCTTTTTTAACTGGATGTGCCCAGCTCCTCATAGTATCTTACATCTAGAACCACTGACGTATAGCAAGCCGATAGCTTACAATTATACAGAGCCACATCAACCCAACGCGCATACCAGGGCTGTGGAGTCGGTACAAAAATCTTCCGACTCCAGTTTCTGGAACCACGGCTCCAACTCCGACTCCAGGTACCCAAAATGGCTCAGACTCCTCGACTCCTTAGTGTAATACTTAACAGGGCTCTGGATTTTGTACAAAAATCACCCGACTCCCGTCTCCGACTCCTCAGTTTATGAAATCAACGACTCCGACTCCGGGTGCCCAAAATTGCCTCGACTCCAACTCCGACTCCACAGCCCTGGCGCATACAGCCTGTTTCGAGATTTTGGTTCTCATCAGTGCATGGCAGGGATTGATCACACTGAGTGTTTAGGACAGTCGGTGATATGGCAATCCGATGATATTGCATTGAGCCGTACGATGTGTCAGTAACAGGCGTTGTCCTCTTCTCAGATGTGCAGAGCAGCAGATGTGTCCACCGATCATGTGTTTGAGATCCACGTGGAGAGTGTGAAGGGTCTGACTCCTCTGCAGTCTACAGTGTGGGGAGAAGCAGACTGCTATGTGCAGTACTACTTCCCTGTACAGTCTTCAGTTCCGGGCCCAGGAGATGGACTGCCAGAGACAGGTGCGCCAAGGGCTCTGGGGGGAGGAGCTTGCTGTTTGACCAGGAAGTTGGGGGATTAGCACTGCTACTGCTGTATGGGAGTATACAGTTTATTCTTGTTGTATTTCAGGTATCACCCTGAAGGCAGTGAGGACAGCCACCACACTGTGTGTGCCGGATCCCGTCTTCAATGACCGGCAGAGCCATACGCTGGTGGCCCCATCAGAGACCCCGGTACAGAGGCTGCTGCTCAGTGCATACTCCATGCAAGGCCTGTCAGGAGGAGGAGGGGTGACGTTTGAAATCTGGTGCCGGTAAGAGGCTCGGGGAGGCTGAGATCTCTCAACAACAAACTGATCCGTGTAGATATCGCATTACTGTCAGGAAGATTACACTTGATGTTGGATTTGGGTTTTCCTTCAGGGCTTTATTATCAACCCTTTCATAAAATTCCCCAGTTCAGGTAAAACCAGAGATCATTACCCACTTTATCCGTTACCCATCTTCCACTGTGGAACATCTTAAAGTGAGATAGTCAACCATACATTCAAATTCCATTTACCCATTGCTCTGTGTTTATTATGCAGTCTACATCCTGACCCTGCATTGCATCCATTCCAATATAATCATAAATGTTTCTGCTTCAGCGATGGCCGAAAATCTACCAACAAGATTTGTAGGCGGTACATGCAGGCGCATATGCGACTGCTCAGTAAAGGGTTCAGTTATTTCCGCCAAACTGGTAATGCGCAAGGAGCGCAGATGTAAATATTATTGCCGTGCGCTGTTCAAGGGAGCCAGCGATGGAAAGAGAGGACAAAGTAGGACGGGGGAAGCTTCATTAGAATCCAGAGGCTTCCTCTTCCCGAGGAAAGTATGCTCCAGGGGCACTTTTTTACTTACTGGTTTTCTTTAACCACTTCACCCCCAAGGGTTTTTACCCTAATAGACCAGACCAATTTTCACCTGTCAGGGCTCCTCCCTTTAATTCACCAATCTCTTTATCACTACTTGTCACAACCGAATTATCTGTATCTTGGGGGCTTTCTTTGGGTGGTACATTATTCTAAGAATTATTTTAATCTAAATTTCCTTATTAACAGGAATAATAAGAAAAGAATCGAAGAGAAATTAATTAGGTCTTAGTTTTAGGCCATCATAGTTTTAAAATAAAATGTGCTACTGTGAATAAAACCCACGTATTTTATTTGACCATTTGAGAGTGTAACTGAGAGGCTACTTAATCTGCTCTCGGTATTCCACTGATGAGATCGCCCTTCAGTCCGGGGCACTTCTGGCTACCAAATACTAAGAGGCACCTGTAGTTACCTATGACAGGCAAGGGAAGTAAGGGAGAAGTGACCTCTGGGACAGCCGGCACACTTGCGGTGAGGTTTGGTGTGGGTTTGTAGGTTCATGGGGGCAAAGTCTAGGGTGCCAGGACATCTGTGCCTATAGGCACAGTTTAAAGGTATTACCTGAATGAATGTTTTGTTTGTTTGATGCCAGCATATCTGCGCCACAACTAACACAGGACCATACTTAATTTGCTTTACCATAAAAAGGTTTAGTGCCAGAACAGCGGCACTGCCCTTTCACAGCATCGGTCTTCTCCAGTGATTGGTGCGTATACCACCCTCCCAGGTGTTACTGTAGGATGACTGGTCACTGAACGCAGAGGCCACTCCTCCAGAAGATGACTAAGCCTCAGCCAGAAGCCCAAGCAAGACATTGCTGTAGCCTTGAGGGAATCTAGCAATCATCTGAATTTGGGAGTTTAAAGGACCTTTCATTGGGGGGGGTGGGGGGTAGAGAGCGTGATCACGAGACAGCCAGACAGCTGCCTCTTCTGCATCCGTTACTTACAATGCAAGGGGAGGAGCAATACCTGTATGCTTAAATCCGTACCAATATACAATAAAGTTCCGGATTCTTGATTTTTAAATTCTTAATCTATTTTTGTACTAGTCTCAGGGTGGTCAAAAGGGCAAATTAACTGATTTTTCTTTTGTCTGCATATCTTTTATAGTGACTGAAACTCTGGACTCCACAGAGGCTTCCTGAACAAGAATGACTGTGTTGTGTATAATTTATGTATAATAAAGTCACATGCTGGTATCTATTGCAGGTACTACTATCCCAACGTCCGGGACCAGATGGTGGCCAAAGCCGTCCTCCCGTTGTCCCGCCTCTGTGCTATGGTGACCATGCATCATCGGGAGGAAGTGGGGATCCAGGCTTTCTGTCTGCCACTGACACTGAGGAGCGAGAGCCCCACTGACACTCTTCCTGCATCTTCTGGTAGATATAACTTCTTATTTCCTCTGCAGAGAATCCTGGGGGTTGTGTACTTCATGTTTCTGAACTATGTCCTCATAGCTCCCATCTGTCCCTCTTTTGGAGGGACAGTCCCTCTTTGGGAACCCAGTCCCTTTGTCACTCTTTCCTCCTCATTTGTCTCTCTTTAAGGACTGATTTACATATCTGTGTATGTATGTATGTTTCTCCTGAAAAAATGTGTTTAATTGACTATAAACTACAGCCCGGAATGGGTCAAATCCTTGATCGGGCATACTTCTTGTGCCACCAATTTTAATCCGATTCGATAAAATTGTCAAGTCAGATGTTCGATCGGGCCACAATCTCAGTAGATGTAGGTGCACCTATAGCAGTGCTGATCGTTCCTCTAACACCTGGAAACTGTCTCTCCTCCAGGGCTGCTGAATGTAAACGTGACGTACAGGCGGTCACTCAGGAGTCCAGTGGGGATGTTGGCTACTCGGATGGTGTCCATCTCTGTCCAGATTCATCGAGCCACCGGCCTCCAGGCTGCTGCCAGGTATGCCCTCCCTTCCTGCTGCTTCTCCTGCATCTGTCCTCGCATGACTCCAAAATCCAAGTCTCAAAACAGGAACTTCAACAAAAAGGGGACAAAAATAAATCAATACATTGCAAAGTGAGAAGCTAAAATTAAGAAGAGAGATCAAGAAATGATTGTTATTCGCCATGTCATTTGTTCATATTGTTTGATCCATAATCAGCCTGCAGGTCATCATCTTTACTGCTGGTAGACATGAAAAAAAAGACTGCACAACTGTCATTATCTATAACACCCCCCCCCCCCCCCCCCCCCCCCCCCAACAATGTAATAGGCATAAGTTAAAAGGTTGTTTTTCTATACATATACAGATGCACAGAGGGAGATACTGGTTGCTTGGCAGTTGGAAACAGCCGTTCTTTCCCACAATGCAACAAGGCTCCACAGTGTGATGTCAAGACCTAGGTCATGACATCACACTGTGGGAGGGGTTTCACCACAACCTCAGCCATACAGATGTTCCTGATGATCTATTCATAAAAAGGTAAAGGTTTCTCATGGGAAAGGGGGTATCAGCTACTGAAAGGCTTGAACTTCAATCCTTTGTTACAGTTCCTCTTTAACCACTTTGGTACCAGCAGCCTCTGCCCCTCAAGGACCAGAGGCTGCTGGTACACTAAAATGCCGCATCCCGACGAATCCCTGCTCTGTCCCCGCCGCAGGCTGCTCTCTCTGCCAATGGGAACGGCTTACAGTAATGACAGGGCCAGGAGCCAATGAAAACGGCTCCTGCCCGGCTCACAGTGCTCTGCCGTCATAGAGACGGGGGGGCGAGCAGATTGCGGCGGGGAGAAAGCGACGGGAATGGCGGGGACGTGCGGTGAATGGGACGTAGAGCTTACGTCCAGTCAGAACCGCAGCACCCCCTGCCCGACATAGGGATACTGTAGGGGGTTGGGGGAAAATGAGTTGAAGTTACCCGGGGCTTCTAATGGTCCCCCGCAGGCATCCTGTGCCCGCACACCCACTCCCCGATGCTCCGGCCCCGCTTCCGGTTCACTTCTGGAATTTCAGACTTTAAAGTCTGAAAACCACTGCGCCTGCGTTGCCGTGTCCTCGCTCCCGCTGATGTCACCAAGAGCGTACTGCGCACGCCCAGTATGGTCTGTGTCTGCTCCGTGCTCTTCTGGTGACATCAGGGGAAGCGAGGACATGGCAACGCAGGCGCAGTGGTTTTCAGACTTTAAAGTCTGAAATTCCAGAAGTGAACCGGAGGCGGGGCCCCGACCCCCCCCCCCCCCCTTACAGTATCCCTTTAAAGAGTAACTGTTAGCCCCAAAAATGAAATTTAAATCTCTATTGCAGTTTTTTATTTACTTTTTAAGGGAGCCAAAAAGGCGATGCAGAAGTTAAAAATCAATCTAATTTTTTTACTATGTAGCCTTTTCCCCAGGACGCAAAGCCGCATAACAGATACTGCTGAGCATGCAGAGCATGCCTATGTCTGCCTGACCCCCCTCTACCCCCCAGGACCAGGTGCCGATATATTCTCACATCAAACAGCTGACCGCTCTGACACGGAGAGAGAGCGGGAGCACTTCCAGCGCCGCCACCGCAGAGCAGCCGCCGCCGAGTCACATGTGAGAGAATCACGAGCAGGAGAGAGATGCACGGCGGCGGCTGCTCTGCGGTGGCGCCGCTGGAAGTGCTCCCGCTCTCTCTCCGTGTCAGAGCGGTCAGCTGTTTGATGTGAGAATATATCGGCACCTGGTCCTGGGGGGGAGAGGGGGGTCAGGCAGACTTAGGCATGCTCTGCATGCTCAGCAGTATCTGATATGCGGCTTTGCGTCCTGGGGAAAAGGCTACATAGTAAAAAAATTAGATTGATTTTTAACTTCTGCATTGCCTTTTTGGCTCCCTTAAAAAGTAAATAAAACATTGCAATAGAGATTTAAATTTCATTTTTGGGGCTAACAGTTACTCTTTAAGTAAACCCTAAGCTGAAGAAGGCAAATTGTATTAGTAAACAGAATAAGGAAATGTAAACCGTGTATAGTAACAAAGCGGTGGTCAGAATACCCATTCTCTTAGCTAAATGTGCCTGCATTGCACATACAGCTTGCTTCCTCTCTTCTCTGGATTCAGCTGGCGTGTGGGTCAGTCATTCCTGACCATATGAGCAATCATTAACCCTCTGCACCAAAACAACAAGCTGGAAATCTAGTAATGAAAAAAACAACTACAATGCAAGCTGTATTCAGTTGCATTTATGGAAGATATTTGCTTCCAAAATGAATTGCATTCAATATTGAACTTTTTTTACCAGTGATGTTCCCTCTGTTTAAAAGGCTCTACCCACACCGGTCAGTAAGCAAGAAAACCTTTCATGCTCTTGTTCCCGAGATTCATGCTTGCTTGTCTGCCTGATCATATGACATGCAAAGTGGGAAGAGCGATAGATCTCAGGGTTCTTTTCCCAGCATCCCTGTATTACAGTAGAAACCATGGCCCATAGGCAATTTTTTCTCCTGAGTTTTCTCCTAAGCGATGTTTTCAATAAATGTGAAAATAAATACTGTATGCCTATGTGTCAATAAAATGCCCTTTAAATCGCCAGCAAACGAGAAAATACATAAAATAGTTTTGATACGGCAGTATTTTTCCACCCACTTTTTGGTACTTTTTCAATTTTAAGATGCTGAAAATTATAAATAAAATATGGAAAATTATCTCCTAGGAGTAATCTCAGGAGAAAGAGTTAATTGCACATGGGCCAATGTGTCTAAATGAGGAGGCGGGACTGTTAATTCAAAGGAAACTGGGAATGAGCAATTGTAACCTGATGCTAAAGGGAACTTGGAGTGAGAGTTAAATGGAGGCTGCCATATTTGTTCCCTTTTAAACAATGCACATTGCCCTGCTGTCCTGTTAATCCTCTGCCTCTAATACTTTTAGCTATAGACCTTGAACAAGCATGCAGCAGATCTGGTGCTCTAACTGAAGAGTGACTGGATTAGCTGCATGCTTGTTTCAGGTCAGCAGGGCTGCCAGGCAACTGGTATTGTTTAAAAGGAAACCAATATGGCAGCCTCAAAACTTCTATCGTTTCATGTTCCCTTTAAGTCTGTTAGCTGCAGCCAATCACAGAAAAGCAGTGGTGTGAATTTAAATTTCAAAACTTCAGTTGCAAAGGTTTCTTGCACTTCTTAAAGTGAACCTCCGGACTAAAAATCTACTCAGTAGAACTGAAGAGGCTTGGTGTTTCTTTAACAGTTTCACAGCATCAGAACTTTGTTTTTCTTACCAAAGCATCATTTTTAGCTGCATTTTTATCTAAGCTCCACCCATCAAAGAAAAAAGCCCAGACTTTTTTTCCCCTGATGCTGTGCAGAGCATGATGGGATTTCCTATGTTATTCACGTTGCCTAGCAACTGGGAGAGGTGCTCAGGACACAGGACAGTTGGAACTGTGTCTCATGCTCCCTGTCACCTCCTTTCAACCAAAAAGATGGCTGCCGTCATGAAATCAAACATTTGCCTGTTTTTTTAAAACTGGGTGGGTAAGAGATTATATTACCTATCTATTTTAATTAACATAACTAATGTAACTTAATGACAGTATGTTTGTTTAGGCTGGAGTTCCTCTTTAACCTAAATAACTTGGTTGTGTAGTTTAGTTGGGCTATATATACCGCCAGTGTCACTTTTCACTTTGCGGTGTGACACAGTGGGGGTGTGGTTCTGCAGTGGCCATTTTTGGCAGTTCTGTTCTCCTACTGTCTTATTTAAAGGGCAGAAGAGGGACCAATCTGCACACCTAGATTTTTCACCCTTTAGGCTAAGTTCACAGTGCTCAGTTGTGTTGCAGAAAAATTCTGCATGTCCTCTCACTGCCCATATTCTTCTATGGGCCTGTTCACAGTAATAGACTGCGTTATTCTAACTTGCTGCATGCAGGCTTTGCATTAGAGGAACTGTAACATCAAAATGTCCCCTGGGGGGGTACTCACCTTGGGTGGGGGAAGCCTCAGGATCCTAATGAGGCTTCCCACGCCGTCCTGCGTCCCTCGGGGGTCTCGCTGTAGCCCTCCGTACAGCCGTGACGTAATATTTACCTTCCTGGCTCCTGCGCAGGCGCTCTGACGGCTGTCGGCTCCGAAGTAGGCGGAAATACCCGATCGCCGTTGGGTCTGCTCTACTGCGCAGGCGCAAGTCTCCAGCGCCTTCGCAGTAGAGCGGACCCGACTGAGATCGGGTATTTCCGTCTAGTTCCGAGCCGAAAGCAGCCACAGCGCCCCCGCTGGAGCCAGCAAAGGTAAATATTGAATTTACAGTCGGGTCTGTCGCCGGCTGTTCGGAGGGCTGCAGCGAGACCCCCGTGGGACAGAGGACGGCGTGGGAAGCCTCATTAGGATCCCGAGGCTTCCCCCACCCGAGGTGAGTACCCCCCAGGGGATCTTTTTGATGTTACAGAGTCTCTTTAAAGTCTTTAGCCAGTCTCCATAGCAGTTCACACACATTTTAAAGTGAACCAGAGACAAAGCACCCTCATGTATTTTACCATATATATCAGTGGGAACAATAGAGAAAACGCCTACCCTGCTCTGCTCTCTGCTTAATCCTTCACTGCTCAGCCTGCTTATTATCAGCCCTGATAAAATCCACGACTGAGCATTCAGTCTGGCTTTGCTCAGGAATCATTATAGCTGAATCATTATAGCAGAGCCAGAAGGGGGCAGGCTTGGGCTTGAAAAGACATCAGAGAAGACAGACTCGGCTCTAATGATTCCTGAGGAAAGCCAGACAGAATGCTCAGTCAGGGATTTTATCAGGGCTGATTAGAAGCAAGCTGAGCAGTGCAGAATGAAACAGAGAGCAGGGTAGGTGTTTTCTCTAATGTTCCCACTGATATATATGGTAAAATACATGAGGGTGCTTCATCTCTGGTTCCCTTTAAGGCGTGTGTTATGCAACTGACCACTGTGACTCCAGCCTTACATTCTGGGAAAGTGCTAATTAGGCTTTGGTACTCCACCTTCACAAATGTGTCTCTTCACAGGGCAGCTTTAAATTGAAACAAATTACAATTAAAGGACAAAATATTAAATAAAAGGCAGCCCGTAGTGATGAGGGAAACCTCCTCCTAACCTGCAAACTAACATCACCCAGGAGGGAGGATTATGTGTTAGATAATCACTGATCAATTACAGAGGAACTGTAAGAAAAAATAACATCAGTAATAAAATTGCTTATTATTTACTATATGTATTTATAAATTATTTAGTCAGTATTTGTGCATTGTTGGGTGTCAGGTGGCAACAGCATTAGTCCCGTCAAGTGCAGCTCTGCGGAATGTGTCTTTAATGATCTTTCCTAAGCCAGTACAAAATATACCGGATCTCCCAGGTATTGGACCGGGAGGCGAATTCTGCTTAGCTAAGCAGCTTAGGCTAAGTAATACTAAGGGGGGGGGGGGGGAGTACACAGTAATATACTGCGATTATATAGGTATAGGAAGTTTTTCTGATGCTGAACCCAGAAAAATGAGTGCAAAAGTGGCTATCCTGAATAATGAAGGCATTCTAGAGCATCAAATCTGAATGCTTATTCAGGCTCTATGACTAAAGGTGCGTACACACATGCGACTATAGTCGTTTGAAACGATCGTTCCCCGATCATTTCAAACAACGATCGTTTAAAAAAAAAGCAACCAACGACCATTAAGTCTAACGACGGACGAGCTAGATCGTTAAAAACGAACGATCTAGCTTGGCGGATTTTTTCCAACGACGATCGTTTGCAAAAGTAGTACATCGTTGGAAACGGTCATTTGTACTAGGCTTGACATGCGCATTTCGCTATTTCTCCATGGAACTTTTCATTTTTATGCGCAAGCGCAATAGTTGCTTTACGTGATGTAACGTTCGTTCTAAAGATCAGATCGTTACACAACTTTAAAAACTAACTTTACTTAGGTCGCTCTTTCGTCAATTAAAAGTTTGTTCGTCGTCCACAACGAGCAATCGTTGTCGTATGTGTGTACGTAGCTTTAGAGTAGGAATGAACAATGAGATGCAAATTCTTCTGAAATTATGCAAAATTTTATGCAAATGTATGCAGCTTGAAAATGGACCAATCGATTTCAACCCAGGTTCAAATTGATTGGTTCATTTTCAAGCGCAAACATTTGCATAACATTTTGCATACATTTGCATCAACTCGGAATAATTTGCATACCTGTGATCATCCCTAGCTACTTGAAGCAGAGGATCAGCAGGACAGCCAAGCAACTGGTATTGCTTAAAATTAAATAAATATGTCAGCCTCCATTTCCCTCTCACTTCAGGTTCCCTTTAAGTTTTCAGCAGGCGACCCCTATAGCCATAACTAAGCAAAGGTTGCCTTTTCCATTCTGTTATGGACTTGTCTTTATAATTGGTCTCTTTCCACTGTCAGAGCTCTGGCAGAACAGGACCCCTCATTTCAGTACAGCGCAGACGTCGGGGTGAACGCCTTCATCATCATCCGCCCGTCCTTCTTACCAGAGGTGGAGAGTCGCAATACGCGGACCGTGGCACGCAGCTTCTGCCCGGAGTTTGACCACCACTCGGAGTTCCCCTGTAATATAGTGACACAGAAGAGCAGCGGAGAGGCTTGCAGCCTGGCAGAGATTCTTCACTTCTCCGAGATCGTCATGTCCATCCACCACCAGAGCGTCACCCCTGGTAACCGATCCCTCATTCCTCAAATCTGTGAATAGCCAGCTCTGTGCTCTCTGATGCCACCTGGTGGCCACCAGGATTTCCCATGACCCCTCCCACCCAGGCAGTCGCATCTTCAAGCTTATCCCATTGGGCTGCCGTTTCAGAGCACCAGGTGCAGGGGCACCTTCTTCCCCCAAGCAGTCATCCTGATGAACTGTAGTCCCCCCTTTCAGGTCATCCCAACTAAGGCACTCTAGTCCCCTTGGATGGCATTATTATTTTTTTCTCACTATCAAAGTTTATTTAAAGTGGACCTGAACTCAGAACTCCTCTCTGCTCTAAAAGATACCCAACAGCATAATAACCTTTAAGCAAAAAAACATTTCTTTGTTACAGCTGATACAAATCTCCCAGCTGCAAATTAGGACACTGCAGCTTTAAGGGCTCGCTGCAAGGCCGTACAACTCAGTACACAAGTGATTCTCTCCCCCCCCCCCTTTCTGCCCACCAACAGAGCTTTCTGTTGGTGGGCTGTGATCCCTGCTGGGATGTTTGTTTATTTTTATTTATATTTGTGTCTTTTTTTTTTTTTTTTTTTTTTAATAAATATTACTATTTTTTGTTTTATTAAAACCTCTCCCCCTGCCAGCCAATCAAAGTGATCGACTCTCATAGACATCAGCCTATGAGAGCCAATCACTCTCTGTGCCGTAGATGACAGCACTGTACAGAACAATCTCCCAGCGGCAATCGCCACTGGGAGACTGATGATTCAAGTGGAGATACATGCTAAATCTCTTGCAAAACCCCGCCCCATGACTTCACGCGGGGCTGCCGCTGCATTCACGCCAATTGGTGTGGAGCGGTCTGCTAGGGTTTAAAAGCACACTGTAGGGGGGGTCAGGGGAACATGAGTTAAACTTACCCGGGGCTTTTAATGGTCCCCTGCAGACATCCTGTGCCGGCGCAGCCACTCCCCAATGCTCCGGCCCCGCCTCCGGTTCACTTCTGGAATTTCTGACTTTAAAGTCTGAAATCCACTGCGCCTGCGTTGCCGTGTCCTCGCTTCCCCTGTTGTCACAGGAGTGTATTGTGAAGGCCCAGTATGGTCTGTGCCTGCGCAGTACGCTCCGAAGCATCGGTGAGTGGCTGCGCGGGCACAGGATGTCTGCGGGGGACCATTAGAAGCCCCGGGTAACTTAAACTCATTTTCCCCTGACCCCCCTACAGTGTCCCTTTAAACAAAAATAGAGAAGCGATACAGAATGAATGGCATTATTTCCCCAAACACCCAACCCAAATTTTAAGTTCCAAGCACTCCTGTGCAGGACTTGCCCCACACCCTAACTGTTTAGGGCCCTTTTACACTGGCGCATTGCTTTACCCTGTTTTGCCGCAGGGTAACGTTAGGCCAGTGAACAGCCTATGGGGCGTTTTATACCTGTGCGATGCGCCGGAAGTCTCCAATATTACACACTGCCAACGCAGGAGAACCAGCATGTTGTGGCCAGCATGGGTGGTGACGTGCGGGGAACCGGAAGTCATGTAAGTCTGTGACAACTCAGATTTTTTCTGAATTGGCTAGAGTTGCAGAACACATGTGCAGAAGCATATTTTTTTTCAATATACTTCCGCGCAATTTGAATTTCGGCTACAGGAAGTGAGCACTAGAGAACCTCGCTTCCTGTTTGGCTTGCAGCCAGAATGGAGATTAACACACCCTGCCGAATGTATGCTTCTTCTCATGCTTGTATCAATGTACATTTCTCACATTGCCAACGTCTGTCTTATGTACTGCTGCCATTGCCATATGAACCACAAATCATTCCGGGTACATCATTCAGCGTACTTGGGCGATTCTGACACTTTGCTCTATTCTCAAACCTCTTTCTTTCCTCAGGAGGTGTCGGGAAGAGTCATCCGGCCCACGACCACCATCTAGGCGTGGTGAGGATCGCAGGCAGAGATCTCCTTGCCAAGAGATCGGGTGAGGAATGGGACTTTACAGAGACAAACTAAAAACATAATCTGTAGCGATACAGGCAATCTCTGACTTACATACCCCGACTTATGAATGACCCACCGATACGAACAGCCTGAAAATGTGAAATTTGAGTCTCTCTTGTGGGAACAAGTGAAAAAAAAACTTAAAAAAAAGACCTTGTTTTTGAGAAAATCTATTTGAAAAAAGTCAAAGAAAAAATGTTTTTACAGTAAAAATGAAAATCCTCTTGTCTGGGGAGGGGGAAGCCTCTGGATCCTAATGAGACTTCACCCGTCCTATTCACCCTTCAGGATCCAGCCCTGGCAGCCCCCAATCAGCAGCGATGTAAACATTTACCTACCGCACTCCAGCGCAGTAGCATCTTTCCGATGGGCTCAGGTGGATATTGCTGAGCCCAGGTCTCTGCTTTTACCACCGGAGCCCATTAGAAATCTGGTACTACGCTGTAACTCAAGAAGGTAAATATTTTATCCGCTACTGCGCCATAGCCAACATCCTTGTCGGTACTTGTACTGTATTTTGCTGTAGTACACGAAAGGAACAGGTGACACAGTGGGGGACACTGAAGGTATGGGGATCAGAGGTGACATACAGGGGGACACTGAAGGAACAGAGGTGACACAGAGGTGGATATTTTAGGCAGAGCTGACACAGAAGGCCCAGGGGGCAGAGATGGCACAGAGAAGGACACTGAAGGCACGGGGGATCAGAGGTGACATAGAGAAGGACACTGGAGGCACAAGAGAGCATAGAGAGGAGAGAGATGGCACAGTGTTTAGACTTTCGGACAGATTCAGTTTGAGAACAAACCTACAGTCCCCATCTCGTTTGTTAACCGGGAACTACGTATATATATATATATATATATATATATATATATATATATATATATATATATAGAGCACTGCGTAATATGTTGGCGCTTGATAAATACAATAAATATAAATATATATATATATATATATATATATATATAGTGCAGAATTATTAGGCAAGTTGTATTTTTGAGGAACAATTTTATTATTGAACAACAACCATGTTCTCAATGAACCCAAAAAACTCATTAATATCAAAGCTGAATAATTGTGAAAGTAGTTTTTAGTTTTAGCTATTTTAGGGGGATATCTGTGTCTGCAGGTGACTATTACTGTGCATAATTATTAGGCAACTTAACAAAAAACAAATATATACCCATTTCAATTATTTATTTTTACCAGTGAAACCAATAAAACATCTCAACATTCACAAATATACATTTCTGACATTCAAAAACAAATAAGTGACCAATATAGCCACCTTTCTTTGCAAGGACACTCAAAAGCCTGCCATCCATGGATTCTGTCAGTGTTTTGATCTGTTCACCATCAACATTGCGTGCAGCAGCAACCACAGCCTCCCAGACACTGTTCAGAGAGGTGTACTGTTTTCCCTCCTTGTTAATCTCACATTTTATGATGGACCACAGGTTCTCAATGGGGTTCAGATCAGGTGAACAAGGAGGCCATGTCATTAGTTTTTCTTCTTTTATACCCTTTCTTGCCAGCCACGCTGTGGAGTACTTGGACGCGTGTGATGGAGCATTGTCCTACATGAAAATCATGTTTTTCTTGAAGGATGCAGACTTCTTCCTGTACCACTGCTTGAAGAAGGTGTCTTCCAGAAACTGGCAGTAGGACTGGGAGTTGAGCTTGACTCCATCCTCAACCCGAAAAGGCCCCACAAGCTCATCTTTGATGATACCAGCCCAAACCAGTACTCCACTTCCACCTCCACCTTGCTGGCGTCTGAGTCGGACTGGAGCTCTCTGCCCTTTACCAATCCAGCCACTGGCCCATCCATCTGGCCCATCAAGACTCACTCTCATTTCATCAGTCCATAAAACCTTAGAAAAATCAGTTTTGAGATTTTTCTTGGCCCAGTCTTGACGTTTCAGCTTGTGTGTCTTGTTCAGGGGTGGTCGTCTTTCAGCCTTTCTTACCTTGGCCATGTCTCTGAGTATTGCACACCTTGTGGTTTTGGGCACTCCAGTGATGTTGCAGCTCTGAAATATGGCCAAACTGGGGGCAAGTGGCATCTTGGCAGCTGCACGCTTGACTTTTCTCAGTTCATGGGCAGTTATTTTGTGCCTTGGTTTTTCCACACGCTTCTTTCGACCCTGTTGACTATTTTGAATGAAACGCTTGATTGTTCGATGATCACGCTTCAGAAGCTTTGCAATTTTAAGAGTGCTGCATCCCTCTGCAAAATATCTCACTATTTTTTACTTTTCTGAGCCTGTCAAGCCCTTCTTTTGACCCATTTTGCCAAAGGAAAGTAAGTTGCCTAATAATTATGCACACCTGATATAGGGTGTTGATGTCATTAGACCACACCCCTTCTCATTACAGAGATGCACATCACCTAATATGGTTAATTGGTAGTAGGCTTTCGAGCCTACACAGCTTGGAGTAAGACAACATGCATAAGAGGATGATGTCAAAATACTCATTTGCCTAATAATTCTGCACTCCCTGTATATATTATACACAATTTTCACGATTTTATACTTCCTGCTTTCATAAGTGTTCCTGTTCTTTCTCTCCTTATTAGGAATATCAGGCTGGTACCCAGTGATGTTGCCCGAGGATTCCAGTCTAACAAGCCCATCTGGAGTCTTGAGTAACGTAGTAGGAGGTCTGGAGCTCTCAGTTGGGTTCGCTCATCACTCAGACAGGGAACGAGTCCTGGAGGTGGCTCGTGGGTTAGGATGGAGTGAAGAGGAGGAAGAAATCAGTGGAAGGGCTGGAGACGATTGGGAGAAGGAAGACTTGGTCAATCTCTCCATCACCATTCCAAAGATCTGGCTTCCGGTGCGTTTTCTTCTTTTGGCCGGTCACAAACAAGTCCACAAAAAGACTTACTGCTACCTGCGCTACAAAGTGTACGATAGAGATGCCATCTGCTCCCCCTTGAGTAGACCAGTCTTGTCTGAAGATGGCCAACAGGCCACCGTAGCCTTTGAGCAGACTAGAAGCCTTGAACTGCTGAAGCACCAGCCGCTGGTGTGGTACCTGCGAGAGGAGAAGCTAGAGATCCAGGTCTGGCGCTCTTATGGGAAGGACACAGGCGGACCCAGACCTCAAGATACGGACCGTCTTCTCGGCTCTGCTTATGTGGACATGACCACTCTGGCAGCCAACACCTCCCGCACTCTCTCTGTTAGCGGTACGTCGTGTGCACAGTGAAAAAGGGATAAAATGTAGCTGATGTGAGCCTTAATGAAGGCGCAAATTAATATTGAAATGAATCTGTGACTTTAAGGGGGAAAAAGTCAGATACTTACCTTGCTAGAAGGATCCTCCAGAGGTTTTCCTCATCCTCCTCTAGAGCACTGCTTGGGACCCTCTGAAAATGTGTGGCTGCACTCCCATCTGTGCGCAGGCACACTAACGGCGTGCACCTGTGCAGTAACACAGAGCTGCTCATGCGCGATCGAGGTGCCTGTGCAATGCAGCCACGCTCCTTCACTAGTGGGAGCATGACTGTGCGAGAGCGCTTGTCATGGGGGTTCAGTGGGTCCCAGCGTTAGAATGGCAAGCTCAAGGGGAATGTGGGAAGCTTCCGGATTATCCAGAGACTTGCTGCATCTAAAGAGTAGCTGAGCCGAAGCTTGGGCACAAAATGAGATGCCTAAAGAGAGGGAAGCCTCAGGATGCCATTGAGGCTACCCTCTGTATTCTCATGTCCCCGGTTGCTGAGCGTGGCCCCCCCTGAAGATTAGCAACAAGGCATTGATGCTAATCATATCGGGGCCTCTTCTTGCAGCGTGGCAACGCAATAGCCCACATGCGCAGTAAGCTGGAGCTGCGGGCTCTGTGCTATTGCGCATGCGCGGCCTTGCTTGTGTGTCTACTGCGCGGCCTTGCTGCAAGAAGAGGAGCTGCGCGGCACCGATATGGAGAGGAGCTGCACTCTGCGACAGGTAATATCAGAATACAGAGGGAAGCCTGAGGCTTCCCCCTCTCGAGATCACTTCAAGGAAACCTGTAATGATTAAAAAAAAGGGTTTTTTTACTTTCCTGGGTCTTCTACAAGCCCCCTGCAGCTGCCCTGTGCCCACGCCAGTACTCAACAGGTGCAGCGGCCCCGACTTGCAAGTCGGCGAAAGTAAAACTGAGCCGCAGAGGGGGACTGAAGGCTCGTTGAGTACTGGCGAAGACAGAGGGCGGCTGCCAGAAGCCCCAGGTAAGTGTTGTTTTTTTTTTTTTTAATCATTACATGTTTCCTTTTAAAGAGGAGCTGTTAGGTATAAGGTCTCAGAGAAAATAAACACATATATATCAGTAGCTAAAGATTGGCTGTACTTACATTACATATGCATTTCACTGTCCACGTTTGTACTTCACAGAATTTTTATATAGTATATGCAGAGATTGATGCTCCTGACAGCTCATGGCAGCTTACATGTTTTTCTGTCTTCTATGAAGCCAAATGTGTCGTCATGTCCTGCCTGCTTCCTGATCACAGAAAAGCTCGTACTGAATAACACTAGTGTGCAGTGAATATTAATTAGCCATGTGGCTAGGAACAATAGCGGACTCCTGCAGTGTACTCTGCCAGGAGATTTATCAGTGCTACGCGCTGGACTGATTACAAGCTGCTGTAACGTCTCATTAGCAGCCGAGGGGAGGGCCCCAGAATGCTTTGCAGTATAGTATGCGGCTTGCGTCCTGCTTGGGTCTAACAGCTTTGCTGATAAGCACACATCAAAGGTAAGAGAGATTTTTATCTTCACTAATGCCTTTTTGGCTTCCTTCTAAACTGTTTAACACAGGAGAATAGAGGTTTAAATTAGCTTCTGCAGCCTGACCGTTACTCTTTAAGGTGAGTATCTGCCCTGTGCACTTTTTTTCCTTATACTGTAAGTACACTTTTGCACTCAAAGCTTACACTTGCAGCAAAACATAACGCAATAAATACTGGAGGAACCTCTTTCTCCATAAATGCTGCAGCATTCTCAAATTAAACCACAGAAATCATAAAGGTTCCTGCCTTAGGATTGGTTGATTCATACCAGTGAGCCTGCATGCAACTCATTTCCTGCAAAGATGTGTTCAAGCCAATCAGATTTCACGCATTCATGTCAATTTTCAGCAGGAAAGCTAGAGTCCCCAAAGTTGGCACAGTTGGACACTTGGGGCTTGATTCACTAACAGGCGCTAAGTGCTTAGTGGGCGCAAACTACGGCACTAAGTATTTTGAGCCCACACATCAGTCTAAGTCCCACTCGCTGCGTGCACAGCGTGGGTGCGCCTATATTAGTGCGCGGTGCGACAATAACTTTGCACCCGCTGCCTCTTAAACGTGTATCTGATGCGACAATAACGGCGCATCGGGTGCCCCTGAAACAGCGCATTAATGCGCCGCTTCGAGGGCACCCGATGCACCGTTATTGTCGCATCAGATGCGACGTTTAAGAGGCAGCGGGTGCGAAGTTATTTTCGCACCGCGCACTACTATAGGCGCACCAAGTAGCTTTGCGCGCACCAGCGGCAAAGAAGGGCTTTTACACCGGCGCTAACACTTAGCGCTGGTTAGTGAATCAAGCCCTTGGTATCCAAGGTTAAAAAATGTATGGCAGGGTTCTCAAACTTGTCACAGTTGGTCACTGGGTGACTGGGATTAAAATTGAGGAAAGTGGCTGGAGCCTACAACAGCCAATCAAAATTCACATACTGATTTTCAAGGGGAATATTTACAATGCTGCCATTTTTACACGGTTAATGGCAGAGGCTTCAATCCTGCTGCAGTCAGTCATTAGTTGACTGGGATTCAAATTCAGAAAAGTGGCAGAGCCACAAACAACCAATCAGATTTGTTTGCTTGATTTCAATGAGAAAATATAAATTGCTTCCATTCTCACATTATTGTGTCAAGGTTAGAAAAAGTGTTCAGACCCAGCAACAACCAAACACATTCCCAAGCAATGCGGGTCTTCAGCTAGTCAAAAATATTTTACAGGACCTCCAGGGATGTTGGCAGGTTGTATGTTGTCCACTATTATTTGAGTTTAGTTGTTTAGCTACAGTTATTGTATTTGTGCTTCCAAATTAATATACCATTCAGTGTATCGAACTCTTGGGTTGAACCTGTTTTGTCTCCTCTGCAGGAGTTTATCCCCTGTTTAAGCGTAATGTGGCCAGCCTGCAGGGGGCAGCAGTGAGAGTTCACCTATCCTTAGGCTCCGCCTATCACCCATCAGTCACCGCCCAGTGCACAAGCTCCGCTGAGGACCACAGCCTCAGTGAGGAGGAGGCGGCATTGGACATCTCTATGGATGAGGACAGGAGGCTGAATACTCATGCAGGGGGAAAGAAGAGCTTTTCACGGCCTGACCAGCCCCCCACAGTCTCCGAGCCTCAGCCAAATGCTGTGGACTTAGAGAATACCTTTGCAGCCAACATTGTGGTTGAACGTGCCATGCATCTCAGCTTGAAAGGTACGTCGTCACCCTATCTTGCTGTGGCTGAGAAGGAGAATACAAACTCTTGGCTCAGAGCAGATTTGTAATTGGTGGGGGAATAATCCCTCCCACCCAATGCCACGCCCCCTCTTCAGAACAGAAGGAGAACGAAGGGGGTATTAATTTGCCAATTAACCAGAGGATCTATTTCAAACTCTAAACCCTAACCTGCAAAGCTCGCTGCAATCTCTCTACCCTGTACATCTTACTAGTTTCCAGATACCAACCCAACTGAAATCTCAGATCTGCACATGACTTTCTTTTGTCCTTCTCGAGAATCACCTCCTCATATTCCTGTATACAAGATTTCTCACGTGCTTCACCCTTCCTCTGGAATTCCCTACCACAACACACCCACCACTCTCCAATCTTTGAAATCTTTAAGCCCTCCCTCAAAACTCACTTTTTCCTATGAGCATACAACTTAGACCATTCCCCGTCATCCTCTGGACAAGTTATACTCCTTACTTTACTAGATAACCTAAAAACACACTGACTCGAACTATGAATATTGTATACTAACTGGGCGGGATGAGTGCGAGAGGGGTGGATGCAGGGAGGACTCCTCGTGGGTGAGCAAGTCGGAACGTTTTAGGTGGGCGGGATGAGCATGAGAGGGATTGTTGCAGGGAGGAGTCTTCATGGGTGGGTGTGTCTGTCAGAACTTTGTAGAGGGTGGGATGAGTGTGAGAGGGATGGAAGTAGGGAGGAGTCTCCGCATCATTTTGTGCCGTACACCAAGTGGCGCCCCTCACAAAGCTGCCAGTCATGTGAAGGACATGACACGTGGCCACAAAATAGAGAAAGATTGGCTGAGGGGCCGTACTGCCCTCTGACAGGTATAATGCATCTTTTGCACTTGGCGTAATCAAATCTACTGGGCAGGACTGCTTTTTTTTATTTACCTCAGCAGGGAGCCTCCTGCTTCATCTTAGCACTTCACATAGAACTGAGCCAGTCCCAGCATGCATTGTTTTACAGAACTGTTGGCCTAAAATGTCACAAATTATTGTTATGGATGACAAAAGTGAAGCTCTCCATGGAGGTGAAATTCTTTTACTCTGGTCTGTTTGTTGTTTCTTTAATGTCTGATACATACGATGCAATTTCCTGTCAGATTGACAGTCAAATAGATAATTTACAACACATCCAATCTGATTTGCAATTGTTTTTCTGAACGATTTTGTATAGAAGTGATCGGCAAATCGATCAGAAAACTATTGGAAATCAGATAGGACCTGCTGGAAATTATTGTTTTGTGTGCACCAGGTAGTTCATTTTTGGTAAAATATCCTGTGACGTTATTGCAGGGAGTCCTCTTACTGAGCGAGAGGTATCCAATCCCAGCTGCTGCGTGTCATTTCCTGTTGCCGGCAGTGCAACCCCTGTGACTACCCCCATCATAGAGAACACAGAGTCTCCGATGTGGAACTTCCAGCAGCAGACCAGGTAATGTGAGCTCAGCAGTGCTGATAGTGGGTTATGCCAGTCATCGCCACATTCCCAACACAAACAATACTTTCACTTACTGATCACAGTTGTCCTGTCTCTCCTCCTTCATTTTGTAGACTCCCTAAAGAACTTCTTGTGGATCCCCAGCAAACCTTAGTGTTCAAAGTGTGGCATAGATCAGGTGAGTGGAGAGCCCACTGATTATTTGTCCTGTGTCCAGTACCACTTAATAGGAACCATAATCAAGTACTGAACTTCATCCCAATCAGTAGCTGAGTGGCGCTGTCAATACTGCGTCTGCGCAGTCCGCTCCAGCCCACGTGGCGGGGATTGATAGCGCCGCTCACGCAGGCGCAGTACAGAGCGACCTGGAGGTTGCTCTGACGTCATCGACGGGGACCGGGACGGACCTGCGGCGAACAGCTGCGGGCAGAGCTGCGACGAGGGACGTCCTGGGAGCTGGAGGAAGCCCCCGGTAAGTACCACTTATTTTACACTTTTTCCCCTGATGACGCCTTTAAACGCAAACGCAGCAAAAATGCACACAACATAAAATGAAAACGTAACATAAAACGCAGCCTGTTATGTTATGTGTGCACCCAGCCCAAATCTTACCACAAGGTGGCACTACTTGCTCACAAGTTGTATTTGTTAATCGTTCTCATGTTACGACTGTAGTCATATGGCCCTATGTAGTATGGCCCATATGCAATTAACCTTTTCTCCACTTACCTGGGGCTTCCTCCAGCCCCTGGCCGCCGTTCTGTGCCCTCGCCGCAGCTTAAGTGGTTTTCGGCGTCCTGCGCTGCAGAAGCCGACCTCGCCAGGTCAGCTTCTTGTGCGCTCCATGGCGCGGGTCACGTGGTCTGGCTAACGTCATTAAGTCTGTACTGCGCAGAACTACTGCGCCTGCGCAGTACAGAACTGATGTCAGCCGGACCACGTGATCCGCGCCACGGAGCGCACAGGAAGCCGATCTGGCGAGGTCGGCTTCTGCAGCGCAGGACACCGAAAGCCACTTGAGCTGCGGCAAGGGCACAGGACGGCAGCCAGGGGCTGGAGGAAGCCCCAGGTAAGTGGATTTTGTTTTCCAGCTTGGATGTTCCCTTTAAAATCGTTTAGACCTTTTCCACCTACTTCTTGGTGCTTTTTCAATTTCGAAGTGCTGAAAAGTTATTCTAAATAGAATCGCCTAGGAAAAAATTCAGGAGAAAAAGTTAATTGCATAGGGGTCCATGTAGGAAATGTCACCAATTTCTCACTCCTGCTCACCGTTCCTCCAGTTGGTCTAGCCTTAAATTTGGCCACTGATTGGCCAGTCAAAATTGGATGTGTGTACGCGACTTAACCCTTTAACCTGTTGGTAGCTCTTCTATTGGCATAAGCTGGTGTCTTCTTACAGCATATATTGTTTATCTGCCTAATGTAGCTATGCAAAGCAGTGCAAGGAGCTTCTTTATATTTACCTGCTCCCTGCGGCTGGATTGGCGTCTCCTCTCCTCCTGTTGCAGCGCTGCAATGCCGACATCCTCTTGGGAGTTCCGATCACATGATATGACATGTGATGGTAACCCAGGGGATGGTGTCAGCAGTACAGCGTGTCCGGTGGTGGAAGGAGTGGCGCTGCAACACTGACGGCATTCCTTGGGTTACGATCACATGTCCTATCATGTGATCGGCACTCCGAAGAGGATATCGGCATTGCAGCGCCACCGGTGGAGGAGAGGAGATGCCAATCCAGCCACCTGTGCCTCTGTGCACACCCTGCCAGGCTGGGGAAGGCACACTTCCCCAGTGGCAATTAGCCTTGCTAGTATTAGAGTTTTGTGTGCTCGTCTTGCAGTTGCTCTGTGTGTGCGGGGCTGTCTCACTGCCCCTCCATGTTTGTGTGTTGTGTGTGCTCGGTTTGCAGCTGATCTGTGTGTGCAGTCCTTCTCACTGCCCCTCCATGTTTGTGCTTTCAGGGGATGTGGAGCGAGTGTTGGGATTCGCCTCGGTGGATCTGTCTCCGCTGCTGTCCGGCTTCCAGTCTGTGTGCGGCTGGTATAACATCGGAGACTTCAGTGGGCAGTGCCAGGGGCAGATGAAGGTCTCCGTCACCCCTCTGGAGAGCATCGCCCACCTGAGGGAGGAGAGACTGGGGAGGAGCAGGACCGCCGCCGCCATCCAGTCTCAGGTGTGTCACCTGCGTGTCTGCAGTACCAATATCCGCAAAAGAGCTGGAACCATCCAGCATGTCCCCCTCCCCCCCCCGATCCAGCGATCGCGCAGCCTTTCTGCACAGCTGCAGTCTCTCTATGGGGATGATTGGGTTTGTACATGACGCCACCATGTGCGATCCTCCCCATAGTGAAGACCAGAGCTGTCTGGGGAGGCTGCACCAATCGCTGGATCCAGGCTGAGTAATGTATAAACGGCGGGGGGGGGGGGGGGGGGGGCCAACACCTTTTCTAGCTAGCATAGTGCTAGTTAAATGGTTTACAGTCATTTGGGACAATAATTTTAGAATTGGGCAATAAGTAACAAAACCTCCTGAGTGGCGTAATGCTCAGGAGGTTAAAGAACATGCGACCCCCATGCTAACCTAGAAATAAAAAACACATATATAAGTAGATAAATACTACTTCTACTTACATAACAGATGTATTGTGCAATCCACGTAATGATTCCTGTGAATGTTATAAAGGAAAAGCAGAAAATCCTATTCTAGGCAGTGGCCATTTCACCAAGCTAATGCTGACATCATATCCTCCCTGACTCTTGTTCCCTCCCTCCTTTCTCTTGCTCATTGTCATGGGCGTAGGGCCCGTGGTCGCAGCGGTCGCCTTGGCGACCGGGCCCGGCTCCTGAGGAGGCGGGGGAGGGGCCCGGGGGGCCCATCTCCGTTTGGAGGGCCATGCGACCGTGCGCGCTGGTAGGAGGGAGCCGCAGCCGCGGGGAGGGCAGCCCGACCTCTCCCTCCCTTCCTCTCCCCGGGCCGCCCCCCCCCCCCCCCTCAGATGCAGAGTGCAGCTCACGGAAGCGCTGTAGGCAGAACTCACCTTCCTGCGTTCCACTCGCCGCTGATCTCCTCTCTGGCTGGCTCTGCATAGATGTTGTTACACACGCAGCTTCCGGCTAAACAGGAAGCTGCGTGTGTAAGCATCTATGCAGAGCCAGCCAGAGAGGAGATCAGCGGCGATTGGAACCAGGGACGGAGGTGAGTTCTGCCTACAGCGCTTCCGTGAGCCGCTCACTCTGCATCTGAGGGGGGGGGCCCCGGGGAGAGGAAGGGAGGGAGAGGTCGGGCTGCCCTCCCCGCGGCTGCGGCCACCCCCTCCATTATGGGGACGGGGCACCTACCTACCTGCCCTATCCTGGGGGGCAGCTACCTAATCTATCCTGGGGGGCACCTACCTAATCTAACCTATACTGGGGGCACCTACCTAATCTATCCTGGGGGGCACCTACCTAATCTAACCTATACTGGGGGCACCTACCTAATCTATCCTGGGGGGCAGCTACCTAATCTATCCTGGGGGGCAGCTACCTAATCTATCCTGGGGGGAACCTACCTAATCTAACCTATACTGGGGGGCACCTACCTAATCTATCCTGGGGGCAGCTACCTAATCTAACCTAATCCTGGGGGGCAGCTACCTAATCTAACCTATACTGGGGGGCAGCTACCTAATCTATTCTGGGGGGCAGCTACCTAATCTAACCTATACTGGGGGGTACCTACCTAATCTATCCTGGGGGCAGCTACCTAATCTATCCTGGGGGGCATCTACCTAATCCTGGGGGGCAGCTACCTAATCTATCCTGGGGGGCAGCTACCTAATCTATCCTGGGGGGAAGCTACCTAATCTATCCTGGGGGGCAGCTACCTCATCTAACCTATACTGGGGGGCACCTACCTAATCTATCCTGGGGGCAGCTACCTAATCTATCCTGGGGGGCAGCTACCTAATCTAACCTATACTGGGGGGCACCTACCTAATCTAACCTATACTAGGGGGCACCAACCTAATCTAATTTATACTGGGGGCACCTACCTATCTAACCTATACTGGGGGCACTTACTTATCTAACCTGTATTGGGGGCACCTAGCTAGCCTATACAGGTGGCAACTAAACTGGCTACCTATATTGGAGGCACCTACCTAACTAACCTATACTGGGGGCACCTACCTATCTAACCTACGCTGGGGGCAACTATTCTGGCTACCTATATTAGAGGCACCCACCTAGCTAACCTGTACTGGGGGCACCTATCTATCTAACTTATACCGGCGGCGCCTGCCTATCTCACCTATACTGGGGGCAACTATACTGGCTTACCTATGCCTGACTACCTATACTGGGGGTACCTATAGCTGGCTATAGGGATTTTGATATGTGTGTGCATCCGTCGGGTGTTGCCGGGGGAGGGGGGGCTGTTGTTGCCGGGGGGGGGGAGGGGGCCACATCCAGATTCCGCATCGGGGCCCAGAGGTTTGTAGCTACGCCACTGCTCATTGTGTATCCATTAGCTGCCACCCTCCCAGAGTCTTCAGACACTGCCACTGAGGTGTATACTAGGAAGAGCACTGTCTTATCCTCCAATCACTGAGTCACCTCAGCCTTGCTTGTAAACACAAGTAATCAGAGGGTGTATCTGATAAGCAGCTAGGCAGGAAAATAAATGGAAGAGGAGGAATATATTATAGATAAAAAGAACTCCCAGCATTCAACTCTTTGGCACTAGGGCCAGTGCTCCTAAAGTATGTGATAACTCCAAGCCATAACAGCAGAAAAAGTTTTGCAAGTTTTGAATGCAGGATTGGCATCTTTATCACTTAATAGACTCAGACCAGTTGCTGTTGAAATTAGATTTTTATGGTGACAATACCGCTTTAAACAAAATTATCCTGAAAATAGGCTTATGAATGACCTGTATGCCTTGGCCACCATTTATTTACTTTAAATCTTTTATCAAGCTTTGAAAAGCTCCCCTATTAGAGTGAAGATGACAGATCCTTCTTGCTGTGTTAATAGTCTATATATCTCTATACTCCAGGTGACTCCGCACAGTTCTTTTCTGTATCAGCCCAGCCCAATGTACACATTCCCCCTGCAGCAGCAGACACTGGATATGGCGGACGGCGTCATCACACCCACTGACAGGTGAGCAGCCGGATCTGTTAAAGGAGATCTCCTTCAGGGATGGTCCCTAATGGCTTCATCCAGGTAGAGGGGATTATTTTGGTTTATAGGTTATTTATTTAAATTTTTTTTTTTGCCTGTGCTTCAACACTAAAATAATCACAACCTAATCCTACTATAGTTATAGCCTAATGTCCTACCATATTATTATTATGTATTTATACAGCACTGACATCTTCTGCAGCACATTACAGAGTACATAGTCATGTCACTGACTGTCCTCAGAGGAGCTCACAATCTAATCCTGCCATAGTCACAGTCTAATGTCCTACCATATTATTATCATTATGTATTTACAGTGGCTTGCAAAAGTATTCAGCCCCCTTGATGTTTTCCACATTTTGTCCCATTACTGCCACAAACATGATTCAATGTTATTGGAATTCCACGTGAAAGACCAATACAAAGTGGTGTACATGTGAGAAGTGGAACGGAAATCATACATGATTCCAAACATTTTTTACAAATAAATAACTGCAAAGTGGGGTGTGCGTAATTATTCAGCCCCCTGAGTCAATACTTTGTAGAACCACCTTTTGCTGCAATTACAGCTGCCAGTCTTTTAGGGTATTTCTCTACCAGCTTTGCACATCTAGAGACTGATAGCCTTGCCCATTCTTCTTTGCAAAACAGCTCTAGCTCAGTCAGATTAGATGGACAGCGTTTGTGAACAGCAGTTTTCAGATCTTGCCACAGATTCTCGATTGGATTTAGATCTGGACTTTGGCTGCGCCATTCTAACACATAGATATGGTTTGTTTAGTTTACGCACACCCCACTTTGCAGTTATTTATTTGTAAAAAATGTTTGGAATTATGTATGATTTTCGTTCCACTTCTCACATGTACACCACTTTCTGTTGGTCTTTCACGTGGAATTCCATTAAAATTGATTCATGTTTGTGACAGTAATGTGACAAAATGTGGAAAACTTCAAGGGGGCCGAATAGCGAATACTTTTGCAAACCACTGTATATAGCACTGACATCTTCTGCAGCACATTACAGAGTACATAGTCATGTCACTGAGTGTCCTCAGAGGAGCTCACAATCTAATCTAGGAGGGCTGCACACGCAGTAGAAGAAAAGAGGACTAGCTCACACTGGCGTAGATTTTGCCAAGGTTCTGCCATGATTGCGCTGCTCTTGCCAGGGCTGTGGAGTCGGGACAAAAATCTTCCGACTCCTCGGTTTTTTACACCACGACTCCGACTCCAACTCCGGGTACCCAAAATGGCTCCGACACCTCGAGGGCTGTGGAGTCGGGACGAAAATCTTCCAACTCCTCAGTTTATGAAATCAACGACTCAACCCTGACTCCGGGTGCCCAAAATTACTCCGGCTCAAACTCCGACTCCACAGCCCTGGCTCTTGTGATTCCAGAAGGGCAGCGTTTAAGGAGTGATTCTCATTCCCTGAACAAGTATTGCAAGCGCAATCATGTCAAAATTTCTTTTCAGTGTGAAGCAGCCCATATTGTGTGTATTGGAAGGGTAGGGGGGCAACACTAGACCGATAAAGGTGAAAACCATAAAACTAAATACAGCCCTGGTCACACACATTGGTGTCTCAGCAGTAAGTGAAGTGTGTGTGTGAATTGTGTTCATTTATGTAAACAAACGCTGTCTTTCTTCCGAGTAGGAGAGGAGACGCATTCCCAGCTACGGGTATAGAGGAAGACACACAGGCCATGAGACGCATCCAGGAGTCGCTGCATCGGGCAGAGCAGAGCACTCGGAGTGTAGAGCAGCTGGATATCTTATCACAGTCCTCACGCACGTCACTTCTGTCCACACTAAGGTGATGTCACAGGCCCTTTAAAGATGGCTGCCCTTGTGCCAATGCCATACCACCCATTACATCTGGGAACCGGGATCTTGGGTGTTGTATGTTCAGAGCAGCGTTGTTTCAGCTCTACACACAAATTACCTTTCTTACTACCTTATAACTTATCCTTAACCACTTGTATATAACCGACATGCTTTTCTCTTAATTAAAGTTAGAATTGCTCCTGTATACAGTAGCTGGATTCATGGAGAAGAATGGTCAGCTGATAGATTCGTTAGTATCTGATTGGCTGGTCGTGGTAGATTTGTTAGTGTATTTTCGGCTGGTTGTGGTTGTGTGCTGCCACTGTTTCCTGTATAGCAGGAAGTGCCTCAGAAATCCGTTACATTGTCCAGACTGGTTACATACCTCTCTCTTAATTCTGTTATACAATAGCCATTCAACTTAAATAGGAACGCTAGCCTAAACAAACATACTGTCATTAAGTTACATTAGTTATGTTAATTAAAATAGATAGGTAATATAATCTCTTACCCACACTGTTTTAAAAGAACAGGCAAATGTTTGATTTCATAATGGCAGCCATCTTTTTGGTTGAAAGGAGGTGACAGGGAGTATGAGACACAGTTCCAACTGTCCTGTGTCCTGAGCACCTCTCCCAGTTGCTAGGCAACATGAATAACAACATAGGAAATCCCATCATGCTCTGCACAGCATCAGGGAAAAAAAGCCTGGGGTTTTTTCTTTAAAGGGTGGAGCTTAGCTAAAAATGCAGCTAAAAATGATGCTTTGGTAAGAAAAACTAAGTTCGGATGCTGTGAAACTGTTAAAGAAACACCAAGCCTTTTTTAGTTCTGCTGAGTAGCTTTTTAGTCCGGAGGTTCACTTTAAGTGTAATTTCAGGTAACAGTGTCTTTGTCTATTGTTCCCCAGATCAGAGACTGCTGTCCAGGGTAATGTAACGTAGTAGTATTCCTGACACTGGTGTCTTATGTCCACACAACTGACCCATCCAGTAATGACCATGGTATTCAACTTTTTTTTGTCAAGGCTTCACTAAATACACATAGGAAGGGGAGTCATGAAGAAGAATTAGGGTCCGTTGCAAATAAGTATGAATTTGTAATGCAAAATGAAACCAATTAACTTAAATGGAGGGTAGGGGATAGTCAATGAGATGCAAATAATTCAGAGTTGATGCAGGATTGCGCAAATTTTGTATACAAATTTATGCAGCTTGAAAAATCCTTTTGAGCTAAAATTCGATTGGTCCATTTTCAAGCTGCATAAATTTGCATAATGCTGCATCAACTCAACAATTATTTGCATTTCATTGACCATCCCTACTGGAGTCCTTTCCATTGAATGGTAATTTTCGCATGCGGTGCAATGCAGAAAAGAGAAGGGATTGCATGCTGCTGATTTCTGCACCATGCATCTGTTTCCCATGTAATGATAGCTGTGTTACGTGTGAATGTTAGACGCATATGAAGATTCACATACAGGAAAAACGTATGGAAACTATAATATCCTAGTGGAAATTGCCCCTTGGGCATACATGTCAAACTCCGGCCCCCAGGCCAAATCTGCTGGTTTCCCCCGTTTTACATTGTTACACCAGAGAAGCTATATTGGATAGTAAACCCTAGATCACCAAGGAAGCCATATGGGGAGGGGTCAGCACTAGATACCAGGGAACTGTATAGGAGAGGGAAGGGGGCCACTAGACACCAGAGAAATGTATAGGGGAAGAAGGGGGCCACTAAACACAAGGAAGCTGTATAGGGGAGGGAGAGAGGCCATTAGAAACCAGGGAACCTTATAAGGGAGAGAGGTGACCAGTAGACATTGAGGTCATCCTGCGACTTGGTCCCAGAGCTCAATTTCGGCCCTCTTGACACCCCTGCCCTAAAGTTAGTCATAAATTGGTGGCGTTTGAACCAGGAGGACTACACGTGTCTCCTTGCATCTTTGGCACCCCCTCAGAAAGCAAAGCTCCCTTAGATGGTACCACAGCATTCCCTGGGCATCCTATGACCCTCTGACGAAGGATCTCTCATCCAAAACGGCGCTGTCAGGGTAATGGACGTTTGTTACTCTGCCATAGACTTTGTGCGATCCCGGGCTCCTCAGCTCGCTGTATGTGTGCTCTATTAGGATCTTAATTTGCTGCAGCTCCGGGATCTGTTTGTGTTATCACCACAGCTGTTTTCTTTTGGTATCCCCGGCATCACTTTGCTCTGCTTTGGCTACATATACTGCTGTATATGATTGAAAAGCTTATAGTGTTTAAGATACTGCTGTGATATAATACTATTGACAGAGTGTATATTCTGAGTGTCTCAGCTTGTGCAATATTGTCTGTACATGTGAATGTTCACTTTTTTGATATATATTTAATACAAAAGTTTTTGCAACTCAATTTCTGGTGTGCAGGTCTATAATATACTTTTATGTGATTTAGGGGCTACAGGCCCTGTTTATCATACCTAGCACCCAGGTACACTAATGGCTTTTGCTTGATTGTGGTTGTGCATACCTTATTTTTATACAGTATTAGGTGGTACCACCCACTTCAACCATAGAAAGCAGATTAAAATGCTGCAAAAGGTCATGGGAAATCAGCAACCGTGTCACAGGTGTCTGAGCGGTCGCTGCCATGTCACTGGTGTCTGAGCGGTCGCTGCCATGTCACAGGTGTCTGAGCGGTCGCTGTCATGTCACTGGTGTCTAAACGGTCACTGCCATGTCACTGGTGTCAGAGCGGTCACTGCCATGTTACTGGTGTCAGAGCGGTCGCTGCCATGTCACTGGTGTGTCTGAGCGGTCGCTGCCATGTCACTGGTGTGTCTGAGCGGTCGCTGCCATGTCACTGGTGTCTGAGCGGTCGCTGCCATGTCACTGTTGTCTGAGCGGTCGCTGCCATGTCACTGTTGTCTGAGCGGTCGCTGCCATGTCACAGGTGTCTGAGCGGTCGCTGCCATGTCACAGGTGTCTGAGCGGTCGCTGCCATGTCACAGGTGTCTGAGCGGTCGCTGCCATGTCACAGGTGTCTGAGCGGTCGCTGCCATGTCACAGGTGTCTGAGCGGTCGCTGTCATGTCACTGGTGTCTGAGCAGTCGCTGTCATGCCACTGGGGTCTGAGCGGTCGCTGTCATGTCACTGGGGTCTGAGCGGTCGCTGTCATGTCACTGGTGTCTGAGCGGTCGCTGTCATGTCACTGGTGTCTGAGCGGTCGCTGTCATGTCACTGGTGTCTGTGTGGTCGCTGCCATGTCACTGGTGTCTGTGTGGTCGCTGCCATGTCACTGGTGTCTGTGTGGTCGCTGCCATGTCACTGGTGTCTGTGTGGTCGCTGCCATGTCACTGGTGTCTGTGTGGTCGCTGCCATGTCACTGGTGTCTGTGTGGTCGCTGCCATGTCACTGGTGTCTGTGTGGTCGCTGCCATGTCACTGGTGTCTGTGTGGTCGCTGCCATGTCACTGGTGTCTGAGCGGTCGCTGCCATGTCACTGGTGTCTGAGCGGTCGCTGCCATGTCACTGGTGTCTGAGCGGTCGCTGCCATGTCACTGGTGTCTGAGCGGTCGCTGCCATGTCACTGGTGTCTGAGCGGTCGCTGCCATGTCACTGGTGTCTGAGCGATCACTGCCATGTCACTGGTGTCTGAGCGGTCGCTGCCATGTCACTGGTGTCTGTGTGGTCGCTGCCATGTCACTGGTGTCTGAGCGGTCGCTGCCATGTCACTGGTGTCTGAGCGGTCGCTGCCATGTCACTGGTGTCTGAGCGATCACTGCCATGTCACTGGTGTCTGAGCGATCACTGCCATGTCACTGGTGTCTGAGCGGTCGCTGCCATGTCACTGGTGTCTGAGCGATCACTGCCATGTCACTGGTGTCTGAGCGATCACTGCCATGTCACTGGTGTCTGAGCGATCACTGCCATGTCACTGGTGTCTGAGCGGTCGCTGCCATGTCTCTGGTGTCTGAGCGGTCGCTGTCATGTCACAGATGCAGAGGTTGAGTATTTCCTTGCTGTATTTCCATCCAGGACATAGATCACAACAAAAATAAATGTTTTTACTTGAGTGAGTAACTCCTACCATCTATGTCAGTTTTTATTGCTTTCTGTGCACTAACTGTCAGGATAATTTCCTAATTTGACACAGGGATAAGCTGTGAGCATAATCTCTTTGAGGGCGACAGAAGAGTGATGAAAACATTTTAACCTTTCCCCGCTTAATAAAAAATAAAATCATTTTTTTAAGCACATAATACATGTTGAAGAAGAATTGTATTACGTGTGGCCAGCTTTATCTGAAGACATTCTCCATCATACCCTCTTATAAAGCGGGATAAAACTCTGACATAACATTCAATAAAAATGTTTTTCCTACTTTTTATGACCCATACAGTTATCATATTTGCTTTTGTGCACAAATTCCCCTGAAAGCTGCCATTACATTTAATTGCATAGCTGCTGTATTTATATATTCAAATCTATCTGGTGATCACTTCTGAGCTCTTTCAACTTCTCAGCCCAGTACAGCTCATTTTCAGCAGTTTACTCATAAAGGAATGTAAACAAAAGATAAGGTTATCACCTGTTGGGATGCAGCCAGAAGCATTCCACTGCAGCAAGGAACTTTTCACTGAGGCAGGCAGGGGTCACACTTGTCTGCTTTCATACGCGTTTTCTGCACAGAAAAAATGATTTCAGCTGAAAACTCATGTTAATCAATGGGCTAGGTCATACTCGAATGCAGATTTCGGGCGCAGAAAAAAAAAAACAGACATCCTGCAGGGTAATTCTGCACGTTTTATCAGTTTTCTCTATCAATTATTTTAGTTGTTGTGGGGAAAAAAACACTTTTTTTACATACAAACAAACATAGTGCAGAACAAAATACGTGCAGAAAACTGAAAGGCAATTGTGACCCCTGCCTCCAAAACAAAGTTCTGTGTTTAACTGTTTGAATGCTGTTCTGCTACAAAAACAAAGTTTTTTTTTTGTGGTAGTAAATTTTATGCTGTGAATCTTTTAGAACAACGAGGAAACTCTGAGTTTTAATATCACTTTAATGTCCAGGTCTTGATACGTTATTGGGTTTTATGTTACTTTCCTGTAGGAAGAACCTGAGTGAGCTTGATGACATTCAGAAGTATTTCAACCAGAAGCTGTACAGGAGCCTCTCGGGCACAGCGCCACCTGGAGGTACCTCGGTGCGCTACAGTGAGATAAAGCCTCATACCGCCACTGACTATGAGGAAACAGATGCCCAGTTACTACTGAGGAAATCCAATCTACTGGTGTCTCAAGTCAGCAGCCTCATCACAGGTAAAAATTAGAATAACGTAAACTTGAATGATGTCAGATACAAGAAACATGAGCTTACTCATCTGTGCAATCTGATGTAAAAATCATGGGACCCAGCAAATAAGGTCCACATAGCAGGGGGAGGGTGCTTTCTTCACTCAGACCATGCCTATGATAGGGATAGGGGGTTTGTTTAGTTGTTGCTAAGACAGACCATGCTGGCATAGCCATAAATAAGTCATGGAAACCTTTCAATATCATGCACAGCTGAGCTCAGGAACCCTTTAGAGTGTGTGTTAGTTTCCCTCACAAAGACAACTCCACACATGTTTTTTTTCAGGAAATACTACCTTTTTTTTCCCCAGAATGGAGTCCCCATAGTGAAGAGCTGTGAAAGTCACTGACTCACTGCTTGCCCTTGCTGTGCCCCTCTTGTGTACATTTTGCTACTTTCTGGGAAGTTTAGAGGTAGCGATAACCCTTTATTGTCTGGGTACTTGCAAACCTCAACTACGCTCAGAATTTCATTTTCAGATTTTGTAGAAAGCAAGATGTCCCCCCATCCCATAAAGCAGATGCAGTACATTCTAGAACACTGGCCAGCTTGGTCAGGTGACACTGGGCACTAGTAAAACAATGTTATTTACATATGTTGAGCACAGCAAAGCTGAGATGAAATGGGGTAAAATTGAGTTCAGGATTACAGCAAACAGTTTTTCATGTAAATACTGTTATTTTTATATTCTCAGACCTCCAAGAAAAAGCTTTGTTTAGAGAAACCCCTCCCAGCACAACTGATGGTACAGACCATTATCAGCATCACAGTGCAGGCGGTACAAAAGTCACCTCTGTTCAACAGGTGAATGATATATGGCCAGACACCGAAAGGGAGGTATCAGATGATGATGAGATGGAGGAACATTGTGTGGACACGCCACCATTCTCAGCAGCTGGATCACCTGTAAGACAAGATCACAACGTGAAGCACAGCACAAGAGAAGAGAGTGTTGTAGTGGATCCTGAGGTGGAAGAGCAAGAACACGACCTTCAGGAGGACAGCGAGGAGGAATACGAGGAGAATCTCATTGAGCCAAGAACTCTTAATGAATTTACTGCCCTGACTGATAGAACCAGTCCCTGGTCCAGTATGATTTCAGAACCAGAACATGAAGTCACAGAGCAGAACCCACAGAGGGCTGAGGAGGCCCCAGAACACTTTTCAACCAACGGAATTCTTCTAGAGAAACTTGATCTGAGTTCTTCCATCCAGCAGGATGACCAGAACAGTAACCCAAGTTCTGTTAGGTCGTTTGACCATCAGTTAGTGGACAGTGACCCAGGAATTTCTGAATACAACCAGCCAGAGATGTGTGTAGAGTCAGAACACCTTGGCACACAATGGCATCATGAGGACTCTTCAGATATCTCAGATGGGGGAGAGATGGACAGATTTAGGGGGGACCTAAAAGTCCTCTCAGCAACTCAGGCTAGCAACCTAGAAACATTGTTGGGTGCCAGTGAACAGGATGAATTTCAAGACCTTGATGGAGAAGAGGAAGAGGTGAAAGCTGAGTACAAGTCTGGATATTCTTCATCTTCTCATCACGAGTCTTCTTCTCAGAGGAACACCAGCCCCTCGGTGGGGAGCTCTGAGGACCTACCTGACATGACCGAGGATGTTGCCGCGCTACGTACTCACCTGCTGTATCCTTAGCTTATTGGGTTTTGCAGTGTATTGTAAGCTAACACTGCTGCTTTAATTACACCGGTGGTGAGAACACCATGGGAGCGACCGTCGCTGACCTTAAAATGCTGCATTCCTGGCTGTAATGCTGATTTGCCTAGAACATTTTTAAAGAACTCAAGCAAGCAAGCAAGCAAGCATGTGCTTTCTGGTCACCTGATCTGCATGCTTGTTACAAAACACACCTGAAGTGTGCCAAAACTTCAAAGTGTACCAGAGATGGTACGCTAGGCTTGATTTATACTTACCCGGGTCTTTCTCCAGCTCCATGAGCGGTGCTGAGTCCCTCACCGTCCTCCTTGGCCCCTCCAAACTGGCGCTACGATTGCTGGTAATCCGCTCAATAGCCACCAGTCAAGGTCTTCTGTGCATGCATGGCTCGGCCATGTTCCCGTCCCCTGGAACTTTGTTCGCCTGCACAGTAGTACTGCCCAGGTGCAGAACGCTCCAGGGGACAGGAACGCGGCGTGGGGTGCACGCGCAGCCGAGCCTGCATGGGCAGAAGACTGACTGGCAGCGCCTGACCGGATTACCGGCAATCGCAGCGCCAGAACGGAGAGGCCGAGAAAGACAGCGAGAAACTCAGTGCTGCTCTTGGGGCTGGAGTCCCTCGCAGTAGAGCAGACCTGACTGGGATCGGCTATTTCTGTCTGATCCCAAGCCGCGAGCCGCTACTGCACCTACGCTGGAGCCGGGAAGAGAAATATTTACATGGCCGGCGTTCAGAGCAGAATAGCGAGACCACCGTGGGACTGAGGACGACGGGGGGGAAGCCTCAGTTGGATCCAGAGGCTTCCCCCTCCTGAGTTAAGTACCCCCCCCACCCCCCCCCCCCCCAGGGGCCCTTTTTTCGATACAGGTTTTCTTTAAGGGCCAGAGCAGTTTTGCCATTTTATAGGTGTCCCGTTTTATATAGCCAGGCATAGGCATCCCCAGTATAGATAGCCAGGCATAGGCGTCCCCAGTATGAATAATCAGGCATAGGCGTCCCCAGTATGAATAGCCAGGCATAGGCGTCCCCAGTATGAATAATCAGGCATAGGCGTCCCCAGTATGAATAATCAGGCATAGGCGTCCCCAGTATGAATAGCCAGGCATAGGCGTCCCCAGTATGAATAGCCAGGCATAGGCGTCCCCAGTATAGACAGACAGGCATAGGCGTCCCCAGTATGAATAGCCAGGCATAGGCGTCCCCAGTATGAATAGCCAGGCATAGGCGTCCCCAGTATGAATAGCCAGGCATAGGCGTCCCCAGTATGAATAGCCAGGCATAGGCGTCCCCAGTATGAATAGCCAGGCATAGGCGTCCCCAGTATGAATAATCAGGCATAGGCGTCCCCAGTATGAATAGCCAGGCATAGGCGTCCCCAGTATGAATAGCCAGGCATAGGCGTCCCCAGTATGAATAGCCAGGCATAGGCGTCCCCAGTATGAATAGCCAGGCATAGGCGTCCCCAGTATAGATAGACAGGCATAGGCATCCCCAGTATGAATAGCCAGGCATAGGCATCCCCAGTATGAATAGCCAGGCATAGGCGTCCCCAGTATGAATAGCCAGGCATAGGCGTCCCCAGTATGAATAGCCAGGCATAGGCGTCCCCAGTATGAATAGCCAGGCATAGGCATCCCCAGTATGAATAGACTGGCTTAGGCGTCCCCAGTATAGATAGACAGGCCTAGGCATCCTCAGTATAGATAGACAGGCATAGGCGTCCCCAGTACAGATAGACAGGCCTAGGCATCCTCAGTATAGATAGCCAGGCCTAGGCATCCCCAGTATGAATAGCCAGGCATAGGCGTCCCCAGTATAGATAGACAGGCCTAAGTGTCCACAGTACAGATAGACAGGCCTAGGCATCCCCAGTATAGATAGCCAGGCTTAGGCATCCCCAGTATAGATAGCCAGGCTTAGGCGTCCCCAGTATAGATAGACAGGCCTAAGTGTCCACAGTATAGACAGACAGGCCTAGGTGTCCCCAGCATAGGTAGCCAGGCATTACTCCTCTCACCAGGTCAAGCAACGAGCGGCTCTCCCTGCCATCCATGATCGCACTGCCACTAAGTTCTGGGTCCCGGCTTGATGATGTCATCAAGCCGGGACCCGACACTAGAAGCAGTGCAAGGCTGGATGCCAGGCAGAGCGAAGGAAAAGCGAGGAACATTAGGAGAGGCGAATCCCGGTCCTCTTCTGATGTCGCTGCCTTTAGTGAATACTGCGATCGTAGTGATCAGGAGCCAATCGCCATAGCCCCTGATCAGTGAGGGGAGATGTCAGCTGTCATATTACAGCTGAATCTCCCCGTTCTGCTCTGTGCGATCGCGCCGGGACTTCAAGGACATTAGTTATGTCCTGTCTGCAGCAGGCAGCCTCACAGAGGGCTTAACTGTAATGTGCTTGGTCCCAAAGGGGTTAATCTGATGTTATCGGTAGGTGTGGTTGGTGAAATGCAAATAATTCTGAGTTGATGGAGAATTATGCACATTTTGCATGCAAATGTATTTGATTGGTTTCTTTTCAATCTGCATAAATTTACATACATAATTTGCCATACTTATGTGCTTCTCATCCATAGTTATCAGTGTTCTGTTTCCCTGATGCATGATATTCTGTGTTCTGCTGCATTAATGAGCAGTTTTTCGATTGGCTGTCCATCATGCATAGAGTTTCCTTAGCCCTCCTCCATCAGATCAGACCCCATCCAGCTTCCCAATTTCTTCCTCCCTCCTCAGCACCTGGAAGCCTCTATGAGGCTGCTGAGCCAATCACCAGTTCTCCCATCATCCTCTGCACACAAGGTAAGTGACACCTCATTATCATCCAATGACCATTTATATCCATGTCTGCTGCAGCTGCTCAGAGACTACAGCTCCCAGCATGCCCCGGTAGGAGTGGTCACTCACTGAGCTGCCACTGATATCATTTTCTCCGATCTACTGTTATCTGGTTGTCAACCTGTCAGGCCTGGAACCCACTAGCAGGGCTTTTCTAAGCACTTGTGATTTAAAAAGCTAATGTAATGCTACATGTGTGAGGGATGTGACTTTTTTTTTTTTATCAATCATAGCTTTACAATAGCATATGTTTTACAAATCACAAGTGCTTAGAAAACCACTGCTAGTGGGTCACGGGCCTCAGTCCTAATCAGAGATGGCCAATGAGATACAAATAATTCTGGCCTACACACACTTTATGCAACTTGGAGGAGTGAATTAAAATGCTGAGCCGCTCCACACGTATCCGAACAGAGTCTGTCAGGCCGGGGAGTGTCAGAACTTCCTGCCAGTCATTCAGTTTCTGCAGGTGTGGGAAAACAAGCAACAATAGTTCTAATCTATACAGCAAATTACTACTGCAGGAAGAGAAATGTAACTGTCCTGTCTGCACTGAAAACTGTTGCAATCAGAAACGAAAAGGTTGCAAAGAAAAAAAAAAGTTGTCCTTTTACAGGTATACAGTATAGCAAACGCTAGTGTTTTGCGCGGGTGATCTTTACTGCAATTTACCATGACACTCTGGCGATTCCCAAATGATCGCAATCAGCGTTTTTTTAAGCACTGTATCACAATCGATCCAGAATCTAGGCAAAATGCTACATGCAACATGTTTTACGATTGTCACGAATCACCCGCGATCGGTGGCAATCGCAGCAGTGAGATCACTGCCATTAAGTTTGTATTGCGCTGGTGCTTTAAAAAGCACTAGCGCTTTGGCGATTTAGTAGGAATCACCCGCTAATCGCTGAAGTGAGAACAGGCCCTAAAGCTTGTCAGTCAGTGATGCAGAGGGGCCACCAGGGGGAGCGCTTGTGTTTCTAATAGCTCAGTTGCTGCATGACAGGACACGGTGATAGATGGAGTCACATGGAGCGTGCAGAAGGAAATTGCTTCTGTTTTCAGTGTCAATAGATTTAGTGTTTTTGTAAAATATGTCATGTATTATGGAAAGATTTCCTGACTCTGCAGACAAGAATTGCCTCTTTATACGGCGAGTTATTTCATTGGAAATCTATAAATGGCCGATTCCTTGTAGCAGAGGAGCAACAATGTCACTACTGATCCCTTTCTCGATTGGAAGCAGATCGGACATGCTGGAAATTATCCAACGAGGGGAGATTTCATGGTGTGTGCTCAGCCAAAGGACTTGTTCACACTGCAGGCGGTTTTGGTTTTTGTTTTTTACACTTGGGCGATTTTTCAAATCGCTCCCCGACTGCATGGACAATGAATGTCTATGAGAAGGTTCATATCAGCGCGGGTCGTGTGCTGTCCGTTCAGTAAAGCGGTGCCTGGACCATTTCTGGGGCGATTCAGCCTCAGTGGCAAGTAGAGCAAGAACGCAAAACGCTCACAAAATCGTTTTCTGCAGCGAATGCGTTTCCGTTTTAAAGAATAACTTGTATTTATTATTTTCTGGATCAAAGTTCACTCCCTGACTTGCGTCAGGGAGTGAATTACAAAACCTCTTGGAAAAAACGCTTAGAAAACCGCTAAGCACAAAAACAAATTGCCCACCCAAGCGCCGGTAATCGGAAAAAATAGATGCCTCTAAAAAAATCCCGCCGCAGATGAACACGCGAACGAAATGCAATGTGAACAAGGCCTTAAGGAGACCTCCATGGCTTATCACCAAATCGTACATCAAAGGGAACCTAAAGTAAACTTAAAAAAAGAGTTTCACTTACCTGGGGCTTCTACCAGCCGCCCTGTGCCCGTGCCGTCACTGAACGATCCTTGGGTCCTCTGCAGCGGCTGAGTTTTGTTCCTGATGACTCAGCCAGTTGATGGCAACTGCGCCTGCACGGCCCTGGCCACGCGTCCTCGATCACTCTCCTGGCAGCGGGAACGTGATCGAGGATGGGTGCCCCACGCAGACGCAGTGGCCATCGACTGGCTGAGTTGTCAGGAGTGAAACTCGGCCGCTGCGAGGGACCCAAGGATCGTTCCAGGACAGGGCTGCTGCAGGGGGCTGATAGAAGACCCAGGTAAGTTTACTTTGGGTTCCCTATTATCAGCAGTGATCATTAGTTCTGCATAAAAAAAATTATTTTGTGTACAATTTATATTTTCAACACTATTTAACTTCTGACTTATTTACTTCTGACGGATTATTTTATTTGCAGCTACTAGGATAATAGCGTTATTATTTCCTTTTAACCTATTCCATTTGCCTGGCTGTCTTGCTGATCCTCTGTCTGTGTGCCCCCGTATGTCAGATGAGTGCCTTCCGTGTGTCAGACACCTGCGTGACACCTGCGTGCCCCCATATAACTGCTGTCTGCATGCCCCCGTATGTCAGATGCCTGTGTGCCCCTGTATGTCAGATGCCTGTGTGCCCCTGTATGTCAGATGCCTGTGTGCCCCTGTATGTCAGATGCCTGTGTGCCCCTGTATATCAGATGCCTGTGTGCCCCCGTATGTCAGATGCCTGTGTGCCCCTGTATGTCAGATGCCTGTGTGCCCCTGTATATCAGATGCCTGTGTGCCCCTGTATGTCAGATTCCTGTGTGCCCCTGTATGTCAGATGCCTGTGTGCCCCCGTATGTCAGATGCCTGTGTGCCCCTGTATGTCAGATGCCTGTGTGCCCCTGTATGTCAGATGCCTGTGTGCCCCTGTATGTCAGATGCCTGTGTGCCCCTGTATGTCAGATGCCTGTGTGCCCCTGTATGTCAGATGCCTGTGTGCCCCTGTATGTCAGATGCCTGTGTGCCCCTGTATGTCAGATGCCTGTGTGCCCCCGTATATCAGATGCCTGTGTGCCCCCGTATGTCAGATGCCTGTGTGCCCCCGTATGTCAGATGCCTGTGTGCCCCCGTATGCCAGATGCCTGTGTGCCCCCATATGCCAGATGCCTGTGTGCCCCCGTATGCCAGATGCCTGTGTGCCCCCGTATGCCAGATGCCTGTGTGCCCCCGTATGCCAGATGCCTGTGTGCCCCCGTATGCCAGATGCCTGTGTGCCCCCGTATGCCAGATGCCTGTGTGCCCCCGTATGCCAGATGCCTGTGTGCCCCCGTATGCCAGATGCCTGTGTGCCCCCGTATGCCAGATGCCTGTGTGCCCCCGTATGCCAGATGCCTGTGTGCCCCCGTATGCCAGATGCCTGTGTGCCCCCGTATGCCAGATGCCTGTGTGCCCCCGTATGCCAGATGCCTGTGTGCCCCCGTATGTCAGATGCCTGTGTGCCCCCGTATGTCAGATGCCTGTGTGCCCCCGTATGTCAGATGCCTGTGTGCCCCCGTATGTCAGATGCCTGTGTGCCCCCGTATGTCAGATGCCTGTGTGCCCCCGTATGTCAGATGCCTGTGTGCCCCCGTATGTCAGATGCCTGTGTGCCCCCGTATGTCAGATGCCTGTGTGCCCCCGTATGTCAGATGCCTGTGTGCCCCCGTATGTCAGATGCCTGTGTGCCCCCGTATGTCAGATGCCTGTGTGCCCCCGTATGTCCGATGCCTGTGTGCCCCCGTATGTCAGATGCCTGTATGTCAGATGCCTGTGTGCCTCCGTATGTCAGATGCCTGTGTGCCCCCGTATGTCAGATGCCTGTGTGCCCCCGTATGTCAGATGCCTGTGTGCCCCTGTATGTCAGATGCCTGTGTGCCCCCGTATGTCAGATGCCTGTGTGCCCCCGTATGTCAGATGCCTGTATGTCAGATGCCTGTGTGCCCCCGTATGTCAGATGCCTGTGTGCCCCCGTATGTCAGATGCCTGTGTGCCCCCGTATGTCAGATGCCTGTATATCAGATGCCTGTGTGCCCCCGTATGTCAGATGCCTGTGTGCCCCCGTATGTCAGATGCCTGTGTGCCCCCGTATGTCAGATGCCTGTGTGCCCCTGTATGTCAGATGCCTGTGTGCCCCCGTATGTCAGATGCCTGTGTGCCCCCGTATGTCAGATGCCTGTGTGCCCCCGTATGTCAGATGCCTGTGTGCCCCTGTATGTCAGATGCCTGTGTGCCCCTCTATATCAGATGCCTGAGTGCCCCCGTATGTCAGATGCCTGTGTGCCCCTCTATATCAGATGCCTGTGTGCCCCCGTATGTCAGATGCCTGTGTGCCCCGGTATGTCAGATGCCCGTGTGCCCCTCTATATCAGATGCCTGAGTGCCCCCGTATGTCAGATGCCTGTGTGCCCCTCTATATCAGATGCCTGTGTGCCCCCGTATGTCAGATGCCTGTGTGCCCCCGTATGCCAGTTGCGTGTGTGCCCCCGTATGTCAGATGCCTGTGTGCCCCCGTATGTCAGATGCCTGTGTGCCCCCGTATGTCAGATGCCTGTGTGCCCCCGTATGTCAGATGCCTGTGTGCCCCCGTATGTCAGATGCCTGTGTGCCTCCGTATGTCAGATGCCTGTGTGCCCCCGTATGTCAGATGCCTGTGTGCCCCCGTATGTCAGATGCCTGTGTGCCCCCGTATGTCAGATGCCTGTGTGCCCCCGTATGTCAGATGCCTGTGTGCCCCCGTATGCCAGATGCCTGTGTGCCCCCGTATGTCAGATGCCTGTGTGCCTCCGTATGTCAGATGCCTGTATATCAGATGCCTGTGTGCCCCCGTATGTCAGATGCCTGTGTGCCCCCGTATGTCAGATGCCTGTGTGCCCCCGTATGTCAGATGCCTGTGTGCCCCCGTATGTCAGATGCCTGTGTGCCCCCGTATGCCAGTTGCCTGTGTGCCCCCGTATGTCAGATGCCTGTGTGCCCCCGTATGCCAGTTGCCTGTGTGCCCCCGTATGTCAGATGCCTGTGTGCCCCCGTATGTCAGATGCCTGTGTGCCCCCATATGCCAGTTGCGTGTGTGCCCCTGTATATCAGATGCCTGTGTGCCCCCGTATGTCAGATGCCGGTGTGCCCCCGTATGTCAGATGCCTGTGTGCCCCCGTATGTCAGATGCCTGTGTGCCCCCGTATGTCAGATGCCTGTGTGCCCCCGTATGTCAGATGCCTGTGTGCCCCCGTATGTCAGATGCCTGTGTGCCCCCGTATGTCAGATGCCTGTGTGCCCCCGTATGTCAGATGCCTGTGTGCCTCCGTATGTCAGATGCCTGTGTGCCCCCGTATGTCAGATGCCTATGTGCCCCCATATGTCAGATGCCTGTGTGCCCCCATATGCCAGATGCCTGTGTGCCCCCGTATGTCAGATGCCTGTGTGCCCCCGTATGTCAGATGCCTGTGTGCCCCCATATGTCAGATGCCTATGTGCCCCCATATGTCAGATGCCTGTGTGCCCCCATATTCCAGATGCCTGTGTGTCCCCGTATGTCAGATGCCTGTGTGCCCCCGTATGTCAGATGCCTGTGTGCCCCTGTATGTCAGATGCCTTTGTGCCGCCGCCTGAGCCAGCTATGGGCAGATGATGTGCTCCGGCAAACACCTGGCTTTCTGATGTCTGGCACGGCAGGTGTGGGGTGTGAGGAGCAGATAGGTGCCCCCTGCAGGTCAGGGACGGCGTATTGTTCCTCCAGCATTTTGTCATAAACATGTTTTTCTCTTCTTGGTATTTCTTCTTTTGTCTGAGAACCGGCTGAGTGCAGCCAACTCCCAACTACTGACACGGAACAAGTGTCCCCTGCTGTCCCTTTCTCCTCCGCCGCAGGCCTGCTTAACCCCTTCCTCTCCATGTGCACGGATCTCGTACATAAAGAGGATCTCTGGGCACACAGTAAACAGCCTAGGCTAAGGGTCAGGGGCAGGGCTGCATACCCAATATACAGAAATATATAGCTATAGGAAGTGTTCCTAATGCTGCAACCAGGAAAATGAACATACAAGTGGGAATAATTTCCTGCATTCTACTTTGTCACTACAGGTCCTCTTTAGCATTTCCCACTCCTTGTAGCAAGCTATGTTGTGTGTGGCTGATTGGTGTACTGTACTGTATGAGAACATCACATGACGCACAGCATATACTGTACAGGACATGGCAGTACGCTGGCAGCACTGGCACTGTGTACAAAGTTCAAGGCATTGATAATCCGGAACTGGCCGGCTCTGTGAAATGTGCGGACGCTGAAATTAGCTACTGATGTGGTCCAGTCCCAGCCTTGCAGTTGATAAGTATTACTCAACAACAGCTGTGCCAGCCACTCCGAGGATTAACTCCCTCTGTGCCAGGGGAGTGGTATAATGCCATCCCCCGGCCACTCCGAGGATTAACTCCCTCTGTGCCAGGGGAGTGGTATAATGCCATCCCCCGGCCACTCCGAGTATTAACTCCCTCTGTGCCAGGGGAGTGGTATAATGCCATCCCCCGGCCACTCCGAGGATTAACCCCTCCACCACCTTTGTGCCAGGGAAGTGGTATAATGCCATCCCCGAGCCACTCTGAGGATTAACCCCTCCACCACCTCTGTGCCAGGGAAGTGGTATAATGCCATCCCCCAGCCACTCCGAGAATTAACCCCCCCCACCACCTCTGTGCCAGGGAAGTGGTATAATGCCATCCCCCAGCCACTCCGAGGATTAACCCCTCCACCACCTCTGTGCCAGGGAAGTGGTATAATGCCATCCCCCAGCCACTCCGAGGATTAACCCCTTCACTGCTTCTGTAACTGAGAACTGGTATTATTCCATCCCCCAGCTTCATTTAAAGGACAACAGAAGACTATGGAGGCTGCCATATTTATTTCCTTTTAAACAATACCAGTTGCCTGGAAGGCCTGCTGATCTTTTTGGCTGCAGTAGTATCTGAATAACACCAGAAACAAGCATGCAGCTAGTCTTGTCAGATCTGACATTAATGTCAGAAACACCTGATCTGCTGCATGCTTGTTCAGGGTCTATGGCTAATAGTATTAGAGGCAGAGGATCAGCAGGGCTGCCAGGTAACTGGTGTTGCTTAAAGAGAATCTGTATTGTTAAAATCGCACAAAAATAAACATACCAGTGCGTTAGGGGACATCTCCTATTACCCTCTGTCACAATTTCGCCGCTTCCCGCCGCATTAAAAGTGGTTAAAAACAGTTTTAAAAAGTTTGTTTATAAACAAAATGGCCACCAAAACAGGAAGTAGGTTATAGAAAATACATAGAAAATACATCCATACACAAGTAGGCTGTATACACCCTTCCTTTTGTATCTCAAGAGATCATTGTGTGAAACACACTTCTGCTCTCATGCACTGAAGTTTCAGGCTGCTCTTTTCTTCTTGCAAACAGCTTTGCCCTTGTCTGTAATCCTCAGTATGTGAAAGCCCAGCTAGCTCAGAGGACGATTTATCCAGCTTGTAAGAGAGAAGAGAGAATCTGCCATAATCTAAATGACACACAGGCAGTGTGCAGAGAGGTGCCTGGAGGGGGGAGATTCATCACAGAACCACAACACTGAAGAACTTGGCAGCCTTCCAGACACAGGCCGACAAGTCTGACAGGGGAAAAATACATTGATTTATTACAGAGACAGTGATAGTATAAAGTGCTGCAGTTAGCTAGAACACATTAGAATAGCTTTTGGAACTTGTAGGATGATAAAAAACAGGATGCAATTTTTGTTACGGAGTCTCTTTAAAAGGAAAAAATATGGCAGCCTCCATATCCCCTCTCACTTCAGTTGTCCTTTAAAGGGACTCCGAGCAGTGCAGAAACTATGGAAAGATGCATATCATTTTAAAGCTCTCTTTCTCCTCTTTCCAATGATATATAAACCACCACCCTACGTCTTTTAGTTTTCGCTATTTTCGCGATTGAATTTGCCGCGGCCGCAATTTCAATCGCGAAAATAGAGAAAACTAAAAGGCGTAGGGCAACGATTTAGGTGTCGTCAGAAAGAGGAGAAAGAGAGCTTTAAAATGATATCCATCAAGCCATAGTTATATTGTATTACAGAGGACGACACTTTCCCCAGTGTCAGCAGCTCCATTCTGCTGAATGCAGCTGCTGACTTTGACAAAAAGTCGCCCTGTGTAATACAATATAACTATGGAAAGATGGATATCATTTTAAAGCTCTCTTTCTCCTCTTTCTGACGACACCTAAATCGTTGCCCTACGCCTTTTAGTTTTCTCTATTTTCGTGATCGAAATCGCGGCCGCGGCAAATTCAATCGCGAAAATAGCGAAAACTAAAAGGCGTAGGGTGGTGGTTTATATATCATTGGAAAGAGGAGAAAGAGAGCTTTAAAATGATGTGCATCTTTCCATAGTTTCTGCACTGCTCGGAGTCCCTTTAAGTTGCCATACAGTGGTGGATTTGGTCAAGAGATCATTATCTGATCAGGGAGGAATGCATCTCATCAAACCCCTCCACACACTCTACAGTACACAGACTTGAATAGATTTCAGCATGTATGATTTCTAGCAGATTCAAATCGTCCGGATATCGATTAAAAAACTGACCAGTGTATGGCCTCCCTAAGGCTTAACCCCTTCACCACCTCTCTATCGAGACATTTCATGGAATATATGATATAAAGCCTAATCTGGCATGGCAAATAAGAGGAAGGAGGCACTCTTGCTTGGCAGTATAGATTATATTGTACACAACCAGTACACCGATCTATTGCCAAGCAAGAGTGCCTCCCTCATCTTATTTGAATAGTTGATGAAGATGGCCATACACTTATAGATTTGTAGCAGATTCGACCATCAGATAGATTTCTGTCAGATGCCTGTCAAGTCGAATCTGATGCGAGCCACACACTAGGAACATATTTCCAATACATTTCAAAATGAAATCTATTGGAAATCGATCTAAATGCATTATTGGACCATTTGATCCAATGCAACTCTATGGGCTATCGATCTGCTGCCAGCAGCAGCAAATCAACCTAGATTTTCCATCCTGTCAGATCAAATCTATCGAGATCGGCCACAAATCGATCAATTGATTTGATCGATTTTATAGAATCGATCAATCGATCGATGGCTGAAATCAACCAGTGTATGGGCCCCTTAAGCCGGAGCAGTTCTTTTCAGCGCAGAAAGATTTGGGTGCAGCCGGCGCCACCATAGGCCGTAATAGGAATTAGTGGCGCACAGGGGGTAACTCCGGGGCTGTCAGAAGACGGAGCTGAAGTTACTTTTACACAATAATTTGGCCGCCAGCAATTGCTGGAAGCTGAATTATATAATTCCCCACCATCCACATGGACCTGGAGGGGGAATAGTAATTAACGCCGCTGGGAACTTGTGCAGAAGCAGGATAAGCCATACTGTCTGTATGCTGCGCCCAAGTCTCCCGGCACCGATTTTAAATGTGTGCCCTTAAGCGTGTGGTGTGGTGAACCACAGGGGGTGGGCACCAGCAGCCAGGCGAGACTATCCCCGGAAGGAGGTTGGAGAAAGGGTCACCTATTGCGATTACAGAGGACAATTCTGCTTAAACGATCTATGCTGTATTTTTTTGTTTGTTTATTTGTATTTGGCTGCCTTAAAGAGAATCTGTATTGTTAAAATCACACAAAAGTAAACATACCAGTGCGTTAGGGGACATCTCCTATTACCCTCTGTCACAATTTCACCGCTCCCCGCCGCATTAAAAGTGGTTAAAAACAGTTTTAAAAAGTTATTTTATAAACAAACAAAATGGCCACCAAAACAGGAAGTAGGTTGATGTACAGTATGTCTACACATAGAAAATACATCCATACATAAGCAGGCTGTATACACCCTTCCTTTTGAATCTCAAGAGATCATTTGTGTGTTTCTTTCCCCCTGCATCTCTCATGCACTGAAGTTTCAGGCTGCTCTTTTCTTCCTGCAAACAGCTTTGCCCTTGTCTGTAATTCCTCACTATGTGAAAGCCCAGCCAGCTCAGAGGACGATTTATCCAGCTTGTAAAAGATAAGAGAGAAGAGAGAAGCTGCTCTAATCTAAATAACGCACAGGCAGTGTGCATAGAGGGGCCTGAAAGGGGGAGTTCATAGCAGAACCACAACACTGAAGAACTTGGCAGCCTTCCAGACACAGGCTGACAAGTCTGACAAGAGAGAGATAAGTTGATTTATTACAGAGACTGTGATAGTACAAAATGCTGCAGTAAGCCAGAACACATTAGAATAGCTTTTGGAACTTGTAGGATGATAAAAAACAGGATGCAATTTTTGTTACGGAGTCTCTTTAAGGGTTTAGAGTTTAAAAATATTTTATTTGTTTTGGCTTTTAGGCTGATGAGGCACAAATCGCCAGAGGAATCCCCTTTCGCCGGCGACCGCGTCAGACACCGAAAATAACCACTGAGGAATTGCCGAAAGAAGAGACCAAACGTATCGCAAGGATTTTTGCTGCGCAGTTTCCCAACAAGAAGTAAAACCTTACTGGTCGGTTTATGCAATAGCATCAAGACCACTTCCATCATTGGGGACTCAGCGGTCTTCGGGCAAACTGAGATGAGTTGGGCAAATCCCATAGCCTTCAGTAGAGCATCATGCTGCGTCAGTGGAGGTGTGGCTATGTGTGAGTCACCAGAGGCGTGGCTGTGTTTCACCGGAGGCGTGGCTATGCTGACTCACCAGAGGCGTGGCTATAATGTACTCTGCCTCTTTCATCCGTGCATGGATTGCATTGGAAGAGGCAGCTATCACATCCACTTCCTACATGTGGATCTAGCAAGTACTGGTGCTCTTTATTGTAATCGAGAACCGTAAAATGGCCTGGAACTGGCTTTATGAAACTTTTGCACCTATCACTAGGTACTGGAGTAACCAATAACTACAGATATAATTACCTAGTTGATCCTGCAATGCCGTGCCAGGGAAGGGTGCGCTGCAGAAGGAAGCTATCTGTCCAGCATACTCGCACTCCTCCCCATCTCCTCCTTTGTAGTGACTTGTCACCATGGCAACAGCTGATGCATCACTCCTAATTGGACCTGAACAGCGGAACTTTCACTGGACCAAACATGCTGACTTCACAGAGACTGACAGCGTCTTCTTATTGCTCTTGTACTCGGCAATAGGACCAAGCAGCACATCCGTACAGTGATCACTCCTAAAATATCACCTGAGCCAATCACCAAGAGTTGCTTTAGCCAGCAATTATTGAAAGCGTGTACATAGCTTTGGGAATAAGTATTGTGCACTGAAGTACTGATAAGAGCTGCACAGTTATGATAAGCAGTACAAACAGACAAAAGTGGGAAAAGACCTAATGCCTGCTACTCACGGTGCAATTTTCCATCAGCTTGATGGTAGAAACGATTATTACCGACTGATCTGATCGATTTTTCCAAATCACTTCTATACAAAATCAGACAGTTCAACGATTGGAAATTAGAACCTCTCGGATATAATCAATTAGAGCGTCAATCTGGCGGAAAATTGCATCGTGTGAGCCAGGCATAAGAAGCAGTGAGAAAGTCAGCATAACGATTGTGTACAATTCCTGACTTCTGAAACAAATATCTATCATCTGCACATCATGTCTGAAAAAGGCAGGGGAGAGAATGGAGTACAGAGAGGAGTGATTAGACCTAATCTGTAGATAACCGATATGAGACAAGTCACAGATATGTAGGTAACACCACCACACACAATTATGGGGTCACTGGGAGTGGAAGAGAGACAAGGGAGCTGTCAGACCAGCAGAGGGCAGCCACAGCAATGTTTGGCGTACATGTACAGGCTGCTGGTAAAGGGGAAGCATCTGTAATCAATGGGCGACAGGGTGGGTTCCTCGAAGTGCCCCAGGGGAGCAAAATCACTAACGCAGTTGTGTCCGCTTTTCAGTTACACGTCAATGTTAGAGATGCTGAAAAGTGGACAGAAGCGGATACAACTGTGCCAGTGGGCTCAGCCTCTAATCCTATATAATGAAACCCCTGTGTCTCTGCATCCTGTCGCTGAGTGTGCGTGGCCCTGCTTACCGCTACTGCGCATGTGCCGCAGGGACAGCAGGACAGGTGCGCACGGGGGGGGGGGGGGTGACAACACACGTGGCGGTGCAGGTGCGCACGTGCGGCGGCAATTGGCAGACTTAGAGCCCACTTTTAAACGGGCTAAGGTCACAGGTGGATTATAATTACGGGCTGCAATCCTGGGATGATTCCGTATATTGATTTTATAAGAATAGGTAAAGCAAACCTGTGCTGGTTTCCATGACAACAAACTGCTGGCTGCAATGTATACAGACTTTATGCCTCAGCAGCACTGGCTGCTCTCATTAATGAGATTCCCTGGTAAGTTTCCATGTTTGGCTGGACTTCCTGGTTCAGAAGCCCAGCCACGCCTCTTCCCACTCCTGCCATGCTTCGTCCAACCCCTTGCTATAACTCCACCCCCTATGCTGCTTCCTCCCACCCCCTCATAGTCCCCGTGATGACATCACCACCTAACCTCTAGATCAATATTGGTCATCTGGGAGGGGGTAGCAGTCAAGTACAGAAACTTGATGCAGGAGAAGGTACTTTGAACGCTCCTTTCCTGTGTGATCTCCTCATTTCAGGAACCAAAGCCTGACTCCACCATAAACGGAGATGTCACTTGTGGCGCATACGAGATAACTGGCTGCTGGTAGACTTGGGTGCCGGATACAGCCGGTATATCGCTTTCCTTGCTCCTGCACAAGTCCTGGTGGCGTTAATTACTCTTCCCCCTCCAGGTCCTCGTGGATGGTGGGGAATTATGTAATTCAGCTTTCAGCTATTGCTATCGGCCGAATTACAGTGTTTTAAATGTAACTTCAGCTCCGTCTTCTGATGGTGCCGGAGTTACACTCTGTGCGCCGCTATAGCCGTAATTACTACTCCGGTCTATGCTGGTGCCGGCTGCGCCCAAATCTCCTGCGCTGGATTACTTGGGTTCGCTTGTGGCTATTATCTCTACATGTTTATCTATGAATCTTACTGTGGACCCGCTCAGTAAGGCAAAGCACACAGCACTGGCCATTGGCCATTGGTTTAGCCCTAGCCAGCTCCTATTGGCTCCCAGCACTTCCCCATCACTATCGTACTTCACACAGCTTTATTATAAAGCCACTTTTTAATGATTGTTGTGCACCGTGTGATACCATCTGAAGATGAAGTACAGCAGCTGCCACTGAACACCTTTATGTATATTATAATCCATTTCATCCATCACAGAGTAACTTCCTCTAATCTGACAAAATGAAGAGCATACTCTGTCAGTTATAAGTGCAGATTGATTCACTAACAAAAATAGCGTCAGTAACCTCCTGTTACTCTCTCTATTTGTTTTTAGGCTGCAGGCTTCTTCATCAATATAACCCAAGCTGATTCACCGCGGGGACGCAGCAGAACAAGGGCTTTATACCCCCCAAGTCCCGGGGCAAACATCAACGACTTTCTTGGTAGTGGATTTTGCTACCCGGGGAGGCAGAGCTGTGTGCAGTAGCTCTGCCTCCAGTCCAGTCAGTCTGTACTGATCACCGCCTCTCCCCGCCCCTCTCAGTGAAGGAAGACTGAGAGGGGTGGGGAGAGGTGGAGATTGACGCGAGTAGAGGCAGAGCTACTGCCCAAAGCTCCGCCTCTACCTGGAAGAAGCCCCAAATCTTGCCTGGGGGATTTCGGGGGGATTAAGACCTTGTTCAGCTGCGTCCCTGCGGCGAATCAGCTTGGGTTATAATGATAAAGAGGCCTGCAGCATAAAAACAGGTATTTTGAAAGTCTTCGGTCTCTGTGTAAATGTAAGAGTCTGCACGGTACCCGCACCAGTGGCAGCATAGCGAGCGTAATTACCCTCATTGACAGGAGAGCACGCTATGCTGGGGGTAGTGCAGCATAGCGAGCGCTAGTAACTTACACCTTACACTTGCCAATAACTGGCACGCCACTCGTCGCGCCCTGAGCCCCTTCGGGTCCAATTACTTTAAAGGACGTGATCCCTACACTTTGGCCCAATAGGCTGCTTGTCAAGTGAATATTGGGCCAATTAAAGAGCGGGGATCCTGTCCTTTAAAGTGATTTGGCCCTAAAGGGGCTCAGGGCGGGACAAGTGGAGCCCCTGTAATTAGCAAATAGCGGGCGTAAGTTACTAGTTCTCGCTATGCTGCACTACTTGCAGCATAGCGTACGCTCCCGTCACTGAGGGTAATTACGCACGATGCGCAGCCACTAGCTCACGTAGCGTGCACACTCTTACATTTAAAGCCCGCTGAATAAATAGCGCAAGTAACTGGAGGTTATGAATTTCTTGTTTCCTATGTTGCGGTCGCTTACAGTAGGTAGTAGAAAGCTGAAGGATCTGACAGATTTTGGACTAATCCATCTCTTCATGGGGGATTCTCAGTATTATATTTGTTGATCTTGTGGCAGATCAAGGGATGTATGGGTGCCTTTACTATGAGCACAATGGCTGTTGGCTGGAGTCAGTGGAGTCCACACAATTATAACTACAGCAGGGATGTCTTCTAGGGCATAGAGGTGTTCATTTGCAGCATATTGTATTCTTTGGCTACTTCTGGATAAATGAGAATGTTTACAGACTTATTGTGTGATACTGTGTAATATATATGCTGAATAATAACTGTATTATAATAACTTAAATACATTTTTAGCTCTAAATTATTTTTGCTACATTTCTAATCTGTTTTCTAAAACTGTATTATGTGTCATTTATTTATTTTCCCATAAAATCTGAGACAAAGTTTTGCATAGAAAGTTTGTTGTTCATTTTTGGGTAATTGGGAAGGGAGGAAGGCTTACAGCAGGTGGGGTACTCTCTGTGTCAGCTGGTAAGACAGGTGAATGCTGCCTGCTGGTGAATAGGAGTGGTAGCAGGGGTGTTTGTGTCATGATCTGCCCAGGATTGTCCAACACAAACCTCTGTAGCTCCTCCCTCTTTTAGTGTTTGCAGTTGTCCACTATCTAAGCAAACCTGGCTAAAATGGTACGTAATTACAGGAGTCACTGGTAGGCAGGGGTCTAGTCCTGGGAAAAGAAGTGAGTGGACTCACCTAGAAAACCCATGCGGCGTGCCCAAAAAGTGGGCGTGGTCAAGCATGTGGGCGTGGTCATGGGTGGGGCCAAATATACATGACCTTAGCAGTGATGTAAAAGGTCTGCCAGGGAAGTTTGAGCTCTGCCGTAGTGTATCCCCCCCAAAATAGATGTAATCTGACAGCATTTCACCAACAAGACACATAATCTGGTAGAAGTTCCTCCAAAATACAAATAATATGGCAGTGGTTTTCCCAAAATAGACAATGTGGCAGCAGCAGTTCCCCCAACATACACAATTTGGAAGCAGTTCCCCAAAATACGCGAAACCTGGCAGCGGATCACCCAAAATACATATAATCTGGCAGCAGTGGTCCCCCAAACATACACAATCTGGCAGCATTTCCCCAAAATACACATAATCTGGCAGCAGCCGTTCCCGTAACATACACATAATCTGGCAGCTAGTTCCCCAAAATACACATAATCTGGCAGCAGCCGTTCCCGTAACATACACATAATCTGGCAGCAGCCGTTCCCCAAAATACACGTAATCTGGCAGCTGTTCCCCAAAATACACGTAATCTGGCAGCAGCCGTTCCCCTAACATACACATAATCTGGCAGCTAGTTCCCCAAAATACATAACAGCGGTTCCACAAAAATGCAGATAATCTGACAGCAGTTCCCCCAAAATAGGTACCCCCAGCATAGGTAGCCAGGTCTATAGGTGTCCCCAGTATAAGTAGCCATGAGTATAGTAGTCCCCAGTATATGTAGCCAGAGGTATATGTGCCAAGTATATGTAGCCAGGGGTATATACGCCCAGTATATGTAGCCAGGGGTATACGTGCCCAGTATATGTAGCCAGGGGTATATGTGCCCAGTATATGTAGCCAGGGGTATATGTCCCCAGTATATGTAGCCAGGGGGTATGTGCCCCCAGTATATGTAGCCAGGGGTATATGTGCCCAGTATATGTAGCCAGGGGTATATGTCCCCAGTATATGTAGCCAGGGGGTATGTGCCCCCAGTATATGTAGCCAGGGGTATATATGCCCAGTATATGTAGCCAGGGGTATATGGGCCCAGTATATGTAGCCAGGGGTATATGTCCCCAGTATATGTAGCCAGGGGGTATGTGCCCCCAGTATATGTTGCCAGGGGTATATGTCCCCAGTATATGTAGTCAGGGGTATACGTGCCCAGTATATGTAGCCAGGGGTATATGTGCCCAGTATATGTAGGCAGGGGGTATATGTCCCCAGTATATTTAGTCAGGGGTATATGTGCCCAGTATAGGTAGTCAGGGGGTATATGTGCCCAGTAGTGATGGGCGAACAGTGTTCGCCACTGTTCGGATTCGCCCGGATTTTGGGCTTTTCGAGTTTGGTTTGGGCTCTGCCGGACACCTCGTGGTGTTCGACCATGCGTTCAGCTCATGGCCGAACGTTCGGCTCGCGCTGTGATTGGCCGAGCGGGTCACGTGGTTCGGGCTCGAACACGCGGCTCGCACTGCGATTGGCCGAGCGGGTCACGTGGTTCGGGTAAATAAATACCCGAACCGCGTCATTTCTCCGCCACTTGAAGTTGGGTTTAGCTTTGGGTAGGCAGGCAGGTTAGACTCTCTCACCAGCTAGGCTAGCCAGGGCCCCCCCAGCCTCCTAGTCATACTACTGTAGTGCCAGTCAGCGTGCTTGTACTGCTGGGATCAGTAGTACTTCCGCCACCAGTATATAGCATTGTCTATTTGCCACTGTACTGCCAGTCAGTGTGTACTTCTGGGATCAGTAGTACTTCCGCCACCAGTAAATAGCCTTGTCTATTGCCACTGTACTGCCAGTCAGCGTGTACTGCTGGGATCAGTAGTACTTCCGTCCGTCACCAGTGTATAACATACTATATAGCATTGTCTTATTGCCACTGTACTGCCAATCAGTGTGCGTGTACTGCTGGGATCATTACAACCATAATGAAGAAATCCAGTGAAAGAGGGAGGGGCAAGGGAAGAGGTGTTTCCCCTGACGGTTCACGTAGAGGCCGCAGTGGAGCACCTAAGAAAACCCACTCAATACCACCCATGTGTGCCAGACAAACAACCCTCACTAATCCACAAGAGCAGGACCGGATAGTGAATTGGTTGACCTCTCAAGCGTCCAGCAGCGGGTTAAGCAGCAGCAGCACCAGCACATCCTTGTCACGCACGAGGTCCTCTGCCAGTTACAAGGAGCCAGTGGGCACAAAGGTGACACAACCAGCAGCTACACCATGCACACAATGGCCAAATAACCAGTCCGAAAAATTATTTCCGGACACAATGGGCTCTTCGGAGGAGCTATTCCCACTCCTACCCCCACAAACAATGGAACAGCCAGAAATGTTGTGCCCGGATTCACAACCATTGTGCGAGGAAACTGCACCACTCATTCAAATGCAAGGCGAGGACGAAGACACCCAAATCCCTGAGCAATGTGCGCAGGAATTGGAATTGCAGGAGGTCCACCAAGAACATCTTGAAGAGATGGGAGTGAGGTGCGCAGAGGGTGTTCTGGGGAGCTCTAGTCCACTGCACACAGACAGTCACAGATGAGGAGATGGAAGAGGAGGTTTTGGACGATGTGGACACAGACCCGGATTATCGAGTAGAACCTCGCCGTCGGGATACCAGCAGTACAGATGAGTCTGCTGCAGAACCCACTGCTGCAAGAGTTCGCCGTGTGCCACAAAGTAGGCGGGGTATTTCGGACACAACAGGCGTAGCCGTAGAAGTGAGACGCCAAAGAGGCATGAAGCAAACTCGCCAGCAAAGCAGGAGCTCAAAAGTCTGGGCTTTCTTTGAAGACTGCAGGGTGGATGTTACCATGGTGATTTGCAAGGTGTGCAGGACCCGACTGAGCAGGGGGAAAAATGTCAACAACCTCTCCACCACCAGCATGCGCCGCCACATTGTAGCCAAACATAGCACTCTGTGGTCAAACACGCAAGACCAGGGTAGCGGCTCGCTTCCAGCCCCCAGCAACACTGCCTCCGTTGTCACCAGACCCTCCTCAGCAGCAGCCCAGCCATTACGTGGTGCACAAACATCCGTAGTAGACGACTATGTCAGTTTCCGCAACAGTCCTCTTGACGTTTCCCAGTCTTCAACCACCACGACAACAACAACCAACTGTCCTTCAGTGTGCGATCCTACGGTTCAGTTGTCTGTCCCGGAGATGTTTGAGCGCAAGAGAAAATTGCCAGCAAATGACCCCCGGGCCGTGGCACTAACAGCCAGCATAGCCAAGTTTGTGGCCTGCGAAATGCTGCCATATCGCGTGGTGGAGACAAACAGCTTCAAGCGCATGATGGCGCTTGCCATCCCACGTTACGTGGTTCCCAGCCGATACTATTTTGCGCGGTCTGCAGTGCCAGTGTTACATGAGCACGTGGTTAGCAAAATAACCAGAAGCTTGAAAAATGCCGTTGCCTGCAAGGTTCACCTCGCCACAGACACCTGGACGAGTGCCTTTGGACAGGGTCGATACATCTCCCTGACGGCGCACTGGGTGAACCTTGTGGAGCCTGGCAGTGACTCCTCCTCACCGGCTACGGCGCGGGTGTTGCCCACGCCGCAAACTGCTGGACCGGCGTCCCTCAGAGGCACCAATCTCGACTCTGACTCCTTCTCCTCCAACGCCTCTCAAAGCTGTACCTCATCCGGCATCGGTAACCCAGCAATAGGGTCATCGTGGAAGCAGTGCAGCACAGCTGTTGCCATGCGTCAGCAAGCCTTACTGAAGCTGATCTGCCTTGGAGATAAGTAGCACACAGGTGAAGAAATTTGGAAGGGAATCAAGGAACAGACCGATTTGTGGCTGGCACCGCTGGACCTGAAACCAGGCATTGTTGTGTGTGACAATGGGAGCAATCTCATTCGCGCTTTAAAATTGGCTAAGCTGAGGCACATCCCTTGCCTGGCACACGTTATGAACCTAGTTGTTCAACGGTTCCTGAGGACATACCCAGGCGTGGCAGATCTTCTGCTAAAGGTGCGACGAGTGGCCAAATATTTCCGAAAGTCCAGTACCGCTTCGGAGGGACTCACCAAGATGCAGGAGCGGTTCAATCTACCGAACCATCGCTTGGTGTGTGACGTACCCACGCGCTGGAATTCGACGCTGCACATGCTAGCACGCTTTTGCGAGCAGAAGAGTGCAGTGGTCCAGTACATGACGGCGCAGTACCGAGGCGCATCCGGGCAGCTACCAAGCTTCTGTGGATCTGATTGGGCCACCATGTTGGACCTCTGCCAAGTCCTCCAAAATTTTGAGCAATCCACGTTGCTTGTGAGCGGTGAAAACTCTTCAGTCAGCATTACGATACCACTGCTGTGTTTACTGGAGAGATCAATGTTGCAGATCAAGAAAGCCGCAGTCAGGATGCAAGTGGGGGAATCTCAAGAGGACAACGATCAGCGTGATGATGATACCAACATCAGACAATTTGCGTCAGGAAATGCTGGTCCTCCCAGCTATGCTGAAGAAGAGGACGAGAAACAGCTGGAGTTGGAGCAGAACTTGGATGCCCCCACTGCCGAGGGACAGAGCGGTGCACGTTGGACTTCCACGATTCAGCGGGAATGGACAGCAGAAGAAGACGAGGAAGAAGGTGGGCGACGACGTGATGCTGGTGATGATGATGAGGGTGCGTCAAGCTCAGAAGAACATGATGAGGATTCTGTTAGGACTGTGGCAGACATGGCTCAATTCATGCTAGACTGCATTGAACGCGACCCGCGCGTTGTTCGAATTCTGGACGACGTGGATTACTGGGTTTATACCCTTCTGGATCCACGGTACAAAGACAATGTTCAGTACAATGTAATGTTCAAAAACTCATTGTGAAAATGTGTCAGACAGGTCAAAATTGAAGAATACCAGCAGGCCCTTGTGGAGACATTAGAGAGGAGATTGACATCCTCCTCCTCCTCTAGCCAGTTCCACGCCGACAGACTGACTTCCGCTAACCCAGGACGAGGAGGGGAACAAAGAACGCAAGCTGCAGGTAGTGCCCACAAGGGAATGGTATCGGCAGTGTCCTTGGAGTGGCAAAATTTTATGACACCCATGCAGCAGCCCACAGAACAGCAATCGCCCAGTTCCACCTCCAACACCGATCGCCTGCAGAAGATGGTCAAGGACCACATGTCAGATGGCGTAGCCGTGTTGAACAATCCATCTGCACCCTTCAATTATTGGGTCTCTAAGCTACACACCTGGCACGAACTGGCAATAGAGGTGCTGGCTTGTCCTGCAGCCAGCGTTATGTCCGAACGCTGTTTCAGTGCTGCCGGAGGCATCATTACAGATCGGCGTATCCGCCTCTCCACAGCAAATGCAGACCGGCTGACACAAATTAAAATGAATCAATCGTGGATTGGAAACGACTACGCAACACTCCCGGAGTCCGACCCCGACCAAGGACCATGAACATCTGTGATGGCTTAGCGTTGCCACTTTCCGTAATATCCCATTTCTATTTATTAATCACTGCATGGCGACAAAACTCATTGCTTTGCTTTGAAAATAATACAAGATTGTTGTTACCTGTGCCAAAAAAAACGGACATTTTCCGCATTTAAAAGACAATTTCCCTTTGAAACTTAAAAATCGTTTTTCTCAAACACTATAAGGTCCTTTCGGAAAAAAATAGTTTCCTCTTATACCCCCCCCCCCTCCCCCCCGTCCACATACCCTGAAAATTTGGTCTATGTTACATGTAAGGAGGCTTTGCAAAGCAGGAAAGTTCGGGTCCCTATTGACTTCCATTATGTTCGGTGTTCGGCACGAACGTACCGAACATCGGGACACCGTTCGGCCGAACGTTCTCGAACCAGAACATCTGGATGTTCGCCCATCACTAGTGCCCAGTATATATGTAGTCAGGGGTATATGTGCCCAGTATATGTAGCCAGGGGTATATGTGCCCAGTATATGTAGTCAGGGGGTATATGTGCCCAGTACATGTAGCCAGGGGGATATGTGCCCAGTATATGTAGCCAGGGGGTATATGTGCCCAGTATATGTAGTCAGGGGGTATATGTGTCCAGTATATGTAGCCAGGGGTATATGTGCCCAGTATATGTAGGCAGGGGTATATGTCCCAGTATATGTAGGCAGGGGTATATGTGCCCAGTATATGTAGCCAGGGGTATATGTGCCCAGTATATGTAGTCAGGGGTATATGCGCCCAGTATATGTAGCCAGAGGTATATGTGCCCCAGTATATGTAGTCAGGGGTATATGTGCCCAGTATATGTAGCCAGAGGTGTATGTACCCCAGTATATGTAGTCAGGGGTATATGTGCCCAGTATATGTAGCCAGAGGTATATGTGCCCCAGTATATGTAGCCAGAGGTATATGTGCCCCAGTATATGTAAGCAGGTGTATATGTGCCCCAGTATATGTAGGCAGGTGTATATGTGCCCAGTATATGTAGTCAGGGGGTATATGTGCCAGAATAGGTAGCCAGGTGTCCCCCCAGCAGGAGGGAGCAGCGCAGTGGAAGGAGAGCTGTAAGCAGCGGTGGAGAAGGGGGCCATCTCCCCCCCCCCTTCTCTCACCTCGGGGCTCTCCTTCCCTCGCTCTCCCCTCCACAAGTAATGTGCGGGCAGCGGGCGGGACTTACCTCTCCTCGTCGTCGGAACACCTGATCTGCGTGCCGCAAGTCTGGTCTGGTTCAGAGCAGCGGCACGCAGATCCGGCTTCGGAACGGGGAGAGGTAAGTCCCGCCCGCTGCCGGCTGCCCGCACATTACTTGTGGAGGGGAGAGCGAGGGAAGGAGAGCCCCGAGGTGAGAGAAGGGGGGGGAGATGGCCCCCTTCTCCCCCGCTGCTCACAGCTCTCCTTCCACTGCGCTGCTCCCTCCACACATGCCAGCGTGGACGGCGTCCACCCTCGGGAAATAGTAAGTGGACGACGTCCATGCGCGTCCACGCCCCACTCGACCCCTGCTGGTAGGTAATCTAATGCTGGCAATACATGGTTTGTACCTGATGTGCTCTCGATCATTTTTGCCGCTCGATTCTGTAGTCGGTTCTCTTATCTTCCGCTTGTTTTTCTTATCTTCTTCCATTCACTTCTATCAGAAAACGAGCGGCCAAAGAATCGAAAGGGAGATTGGACCTGTCGGAAATTATCCGAACCATCTAATCCGCTACAAAACAAACCGTGTATTCTAGTTCACATCAAGAGCAAAACAAATGTGAGCAGTTAAGGTGGCCATATACTCGTTAGATTAGCAGCAGATAGATCGTCAGATAGATTTCTGATCTATATGATGAGTTTAGGAGCTTTTTTTACTAGGAACAGATTTCCAATAGATTTCAGTATGAAATCTATTGAAAATCGATCTGATGGCATTTTTTTGCCATCAGATTTCCATTAGGTCCAATGCAAAATGATAAGCAATCTTAACAAATCTTCCTAAATTTTCCAACATGTCAGATCGATTGAAATCAATCGAAATCGGCCGCAAATCGATCGATTGGTCAATGGATTTGCGATTGCGATCAATTTGATCGATTGGCCGCTAATCGGCTCAGTGTATGGCCCCCTTTATAGGGATGTCATGTGTACACTGTCTGCATACTGCAGTAACAGGGATGTCGCGTGTACACTGTCTGCATACTGCAGCTAACCATATAAGAGCGCTAATGGATGTCGTGTGCACTGTCTACAGTTGTACCTTGATGAGTGAATCTGTGAATGCATTTGTTTGAACATTTGCATGCGAGAGTGCGAAGGGTTAATGGATGTTTGCACTGTCTACATGGTGCAGCAAAACAAATGTGAGCAGTGATGTGGATGTCGTGTATACAAAAGCGCACACAACTTATAACAACAACTCAAATAACTCATACAACTAATACTCATTGCATATTTGTGCCCCTTATGGGCATTCCTCAAGCAAACAAGCCTCTCCCACAGCTCCTCCAGTGCCTTGGCATTATGAGTTCCATGGAGCAAGTGCTCATAGCAGCTTAATCTGGGCAGGAGGAGGAGGTTTTTCCTGAAGGAGGCAATACCAGCCACAGATGTCAGAGGCAAGTGAGCAGAGAGGGGAGTGAATTTTTTACAGGCTGAGGGGTGGAGATGCTATCAGCTTGCCTGTGTAATGTGACAAGCAGAACCTGGCCGCTGTCATTGTATCACAGGAAGAAATAATCATATACTGGTGAAGCTATTTGCAGCTAGATTTGCTGCGTAAACTATCTAAACTTTAGATAAGATATATAGACAAGTTACTTGTTATAGTTAGTTTTTCATGTCAAATCCGCTTTAAGAATTAAAAAAAAAAAAAAATAGTGATTACCGTATATACTCGCATATAAGCCGACCCGCATATAAGCCGACCCCCCAACTTTCACATCAGAAATCCGGGAAAAATTATTGACTCGCATATAAGCCGGGGGAAGGAAATGCAGTGGCTTAAAACTCCAGTAAATGTTCACAATCTACAATTCGATACTGGACTGATGGCAGACAGAGCTCATTGTAATTGACTCCAGGTGGCCTGCAAAGCCTGCCCACTCTGTCTACTCTCTTACCGGCCACTCATCCCTGCAATAGTGAGCGGCGCTGCACATGCCACAGTAATCCAGGATGCCGGCAAAACCTGCCTACTCTGTATCCACTCAACCCGGCTGCACTAGATGACATTTACTCCACTCTGTGCTGCACACTCCACTCGGGGCCCTGCATAAGGTGAGTGTCCACACCTGAAAAGTTTATGACTCGCATATAAGCCGACAGGGGGACTTTTGAGCACATTTTTTGTGCTAAAAAATTAGGCTCATATGCGAGTATATACGGTAGTTCCCTTTAAGCTTTTCTAATTGGCATGTTTGCTATTTTTGTCAGGCAGGACTGGGGGAGGGACTTTGTGAGTGACAGCAGTTGCTCATTGTACAGGAGGGAGGGGCAATCTTCCAGACAGTGGTGTAGCTATGGGGCCCGGTGCAAGTTTTACATGGGGCCCCTCCCTCCAGCTCTCTATACATAACAATTGATACGGTGCACCAAAACCTGCCAATGGCAACTACAGTGTCAGAGGTGCAAGAAGGGGATGGGGAACAGTTTGTTAATGATTAACACTATTCAAAGTATCTATAGAAGTGATTGTTACCAGCACAGGACCAATAGAGAGCTCATACTATGATTGAAGGAGGGCCCTGGTGCATTGCAACCTCTGCACCCCTTATTGCTACACCACTGCTTCCAGAACAGGGTGTTTGTAATTCAGCTGTGCCCCTTGTATGAAACAGCCATACAGTGCAGTGTGTGTTCCAGTTATATGTATTATGTGTCGCATCACATGTATGTATGGTGCAGCTGAAGCCTGGTACACACATCCAATTTTACTACTTCCATGTACTATTAGAGCTTTCCTGCACAATCTGTTTATAGTATCCAAAATCTGTAGGTCCTCATATTACATGGAGGTGGTAAAATTGGCCAGTCATTAGCCAATCAAAATTTGGATGTGTGTAACAGGTGAACTGTGGAAGGACAGTCCTATCTGTCTTGTCTTGGTAGATGTGTTTGTAGCTTGTGTTTTTGTTTCACGATCTCGGCTCAGCTGTAAGCTGATACTGTCCCCTTCTGGCTGTTTTCTGGATGACGTGTTTAGGAGATCGGTTGCCACGGCGACAGGTGGCCATGTGGGTTGTTAGTCGGTATCAGTGAACATAGCGGCCCGTGTACCAGAGCCGTGTGACTGGTGCTGAGCCGGCTGCCAAACCTGCCGCTGACCTTTCATCCAGTAACATCTGAGCCTCCAGACTGACCCCATCGCCCAGGACACCATCCGGCTGCCCCTCCCCATCACCATGCTGCCTGCCTAACCACCTGCCCACCCACCACATCAGGTGTGTAACTAGAAATCACTGGGCACCCCTGCAAAACTTTGGATCCCCCCCCCCACCCCTGCACCCATTTTCTCTATCAATTACATTAGCTTCTGTTATAAAACGTGCATGATTTCACACATACAGACACATGTGGTGTGCAGAAAACACATACAGAAAAATGAAAGACTAGAGTGCTCCCAGCCTCAGCTTATTACACTCACTCTGACCTCCTCCGTTGGAGCAGAACTGGCTCTGCAGACTTCTCCAGCATCACTACAGTACACAGCACTTGGGGAGAGGTAGAGAGGTTGAGGGCTGTACCTGTACACAAGAGCCTGCTGAACACTGAATAGGGACAGTCTGCAAAACTTTGTATGATTCCTTATCAGTGGCTGAGCAGATGCAGTCAGAACTATTGTGCAGAGAGCAGAAAGTTTTTTTTTCTCACTGTGCCCTTCGTTGTCAGTCTCTCAGGACAGGCAAAAGAAACCGCCCTGCAGCTTCTGGGCCCCCCTGCAGCTGCATCCCTTGCAGGGTCTATTGTTAAGCCCCTGCTCCACATCCATCTCATGTAGGAATGGTCAGGGAGATGCAAATAAGTCTGACTAGCCAATCACATACACTTCCTGCTTATTTTACATGACCCAGTTCCAAGATGCATGTAATTTGCATGATGTCTGCATGCAAGTTAAAATTAGTGCTGGTTCACATTCGGCGATTGGAGCGCCGCTTGCCCGCGATCGCGATTTGTGCCTGTGATTCCCGTTCAATAAAACGAGAATCCTAGCGCAATTGCCCCCGAAACGCTGCATGCAGCATGTTTTGCGATTGATCTTAAACGCTGGATATATCCATAGGGATGCATTGGTAGCAGTGCTTTGCTGATCACCGGCGCTGACAAATCGCCCCAGTGTGAGCCAGCCCTTACTGGCTTCTCATTGACCACCTGTAATCTCCTGCAATAGCTCAGATCCCCGTCCTGCTAAGCCTTTAGGGCCCATTCACACTTCAGCGTTTTGCCGGCGATTTCGGCAAAAAGCTCAAACACTAGTGCTTTTGAAAGCGCTAGTGTAATTAAACCCTATGGGCCCGTTCTTACTTGGGTGATTTGCGCTAATCGCCCAAAATCGCAAAACGCAAACGCGCCACCTGCATCATTTTCAAGCGATTTCCCGGCGATCGCGTTTCATCGCTATAGAAGCGCTAAACGCGATTGCGGAAAAATCGCCTTCGTGTTCAGTGATTTTTTTTCCGCTGAAAAATCACTCACGGAAAACGCCGGCTTGCGCTTTCAAGTGTGAATGGGCCCTTAGCCTGCATTAAGGACCCCTATACACCTAAAATAGCTAAATGCTAGCGATTTGCGTTAGCGGTTTCCACGGGTCAAATTTGCGTTTTTTGGAGCGATTGTGATTAGCGGTTCTATATATCCTAATGTGATTGCCCCAGAATCGCAAGAAAAATGCTGCAGGCTACGCGTTTGTTTCAGCTAATCGCTGCAAAACGCTTAATTGGGAACAGTCACACAGACTAACATTGCACAAGCGCTTTTCAAAATGCTAGCGATTTCCAGCGATGCTGAAATCGCCTGAAAAGCACTCTAGTGTGAATGGGGCCTAAGGCCTGGGACCCACTAGAGCGGTTTTTTGTTTTGTTTTTTGAGCATTTAGGGCTCACTTTCAATCGCTAGCGATTTCCCTAAACGCTCTGCCAATGTAAATGGATGGCACAGATTTCACTATCGCAATCGCAGGACATGCAGCGTTTCCATTCTAATGAATTGTATGGGAGCAGGGAAATCGCTCCCAGAATCGCTAGCAAATTGCTATTACAAATCGCTAGCAAATCTGAAGTGAAAATAAACGAATTAGATAACGATTTGTATGTGTAGCACAACTGAGAAATAGAACATTAGTAGCAAAGAAAAGTGTCCCATATTGCTGAAATAAACCTTCAGTTATCTATGCAAATGAACTTCTCTGAGCTCTCAGACCCAACCTGGGTCGGAGACGGTGTTATTGTCTGAAGCACGAATACATCAAAGAAACAGTGAAAACCAGCTTCAGATAAGGTTTCAAAGGGTCATTCTCTCTGCTCTGTTTCATAATTTAAAATACAAAGTGTTTTGTGTAATTGCAAATATAACAGAATGATGCAGTATTATAAAAAAAAAGCTAAATAACTAAAAATAAAATAATTTATTATTAATAATACTGTATTATATCATCCTCGTTGAACAGAGATGGACTAAAATGAAATGGGGTTTTAGGCAAAGTAGTAGCTTTGGCTCCTCCTTTGGTTGTAGTAATCTACGACGGGAGAAGGGTAAGAGGAAGTGTAAGTTGGGCCCAGTGGCATAGCTACAGACTTCGGGGGCCACAATGCGGACTTTGGACCCGGCCCACCCTCCCACCACAGTATGGTAGCCAGATGTGCCCCACCTCCCTGGCGTACCCACGGCGATCGGGGCGCCCCCTCCACTCTGGCTAGCATCTCCGCTCGCTTTGACGTCAGTGCCAGGTCCCGGCTTGATGACGTCATCAATCCGCGACCTAGAACTGAGCGGCAGTACGAGCGGGGATGCCGGTGAGAGCAGAGGGGGCTACTGCGGCTCATCGCTGGAGCCTGGGGGGGGGGGTGAGTAAAGGCTACTGGTGAAAGGGGGTACATCTGGCTAAAGGTGGGACATCTGGCCCAGCATGCCACTCTTGGGGATCCAGCTGCCTGACATCCCTCACCTCCCCGCACGCCTTGTTCAAATTTGCCTGGTTAATTCGTCTCTCTGTCTCTTCAATCAGCTCTTCTGACTCGCTCTGTGTTCGGCTCTCTTCACCTGAGACATTTCAAAAACCTGTGAGGACCTGTCCGGGGGAAAAAAAGACATCTGGTCAGCCTAGGTTAAAGGGTTAGGCAACCGGTCCTGAATAGGTTAAAAGCAAATAAATATGGCAGCCTCCATATCCCCCTTGCTACAGTTGTCCTTTAATATATCTGTTTATGTGATTCATCCATCCACAATGACCCATTCTCTGCACTGTACCTCCCAGTTGTGCTGTTACACAGTGATGTAACCTGGTGACTCAGTGTGAATGCAGCAGTTATGTAATCTCGGTCACAGGTCCCCTCTGGTGCTGCGGTGAGCTGACACTGCTTCCTGCTGACCAATCAATAACTACTGCGGTAACGGCTGACCACAGACCTCTTGTAAAACACTTGTGTGTTCCTGCCATGCCTAGTCACTGCTGCAGCCTGTGTAAATGTGGAAGTACAGCTGAGGGCACAGGAACGGCTCTATCCAGGGCAAAGTGTTACAAACTGTGCACCAGATCCTTAAATGACACCTGAAGTGAGAGGTATATGGAGGCTGCCATATTTATTTCCTTTTAAACAATACCAGTTGCCTGGCAGTCCTGCCAATTGCTTGCTGTGGTAGTGTCTGAATCGCACACCTAAAACAAGCATGCAGCAAATTCCATCAGACTTAAAGGAGTCATCAGGGGAAAAAGTGTAAAATAAGTGGTACTTACCTGGGGCTCCCTCCAGCTCCAAGCTCCCAGGACGTCACTCGCCGCAGCTCTGTCCGCAGCTGTTCGCCGCAGCTCTGACCCGGTCCCCGGCGATGATGTCAGGGCAACCTCCAGGTCAGCCTGTACTGTGCCTGCGCAAGAGGCGCTGTCAATCACAGCCACGGAGGCTGGAACGGACTGAGCAGACGCAGTACTATTGCGCCTGCGCAGTCCGCTCTGGCCCACGTGGCGGTGATTAACAGCACCGCTCGCGCAGGCGCAGTACAGAGCGACCTGGAGGTCACACAACGACTGTAGTAACGACAGTCAATATATTTTATTTATGAACTCCAAATATACAACGCGTTTCGCAGGTTTGATCCCGCTTCATCAGGCAACAACAACGGAGCAATAGCATATGTGGTCAGTAGAAGAGCCAGGCACCTCTGTCTGTGCCTGGCTCTTCTACTGACCACATATGCTATTGCTCCGTTGTTATTGCCTGATGAAGCGGGATCAAACCTGCGAAACGCGTTGCATATTTAGAGTTCATAAATAAAATATATTGACTGTCGTTACTACAGTTGTTGTGTGTCTACTTGGAGGAGGTAAGTCCACCACTACCTTCTCTATTTACCAAGAATTTGGTTTTTAAGCTCATTTAGCTTCCTTTTATCCTTTTAGCGCCTCTGTTCTCCTAGAATTGAACAAGGCAAATTCTCAAAGTAGTCATGTTAATTAATTCTAAAAGTCGTGTTAATTACTGTAAATTATACGTATGTAATACCCCTTGAACTGCACTTGCCTACAACCGTGTACCTATCCATGCAGGCTTAAAGGACAACTGAAGTGAGAAGAATATGGAGGCTGCCATATCTATTTCCTTTTAAATAAATAGTACCAGTTGCCCGACAGCCCTGCTGGTCTATTTGGATGCAGTAGTGTCTGAATCACAGCAGAAACAAGCATGCAGCTAATCTTGTCAGATCTGACAATAATGTCAGAAACACCTGATATGTTGCACCCTGGCGGTGGGAGCAGCAAAGGCAGCAGGAGCAGGGGCAATGCAGCAGCAGCAGGTGTAACGTCTGCCAAGAGCATGCCGGACGTGGCACTTGGCAGTGGCACATGGCATTTGGCACTTTGCACGTGGCACTTGGTACGTGGCACTTTGCATGTGGCAATTTGCTCATGGCACTTTGCACTTGGTACGTGCCACTTGGCACGTGCCAAGCCCAAGTGCCAAGGGCCGAGTGACAGTCAGACAGCAGAGGAGAAGACACTAACTGTCACACTGGCACTGCTCAGCAGCACAGCAGTTCTGTAGTAAGCTAACACAGTAGTACTACTACTCTAACAACTACTAGCACTGACTGCAGTACTACAGTACTAACTACACAATAACACAGTAATCCTATTCCCTAATCCCTACCTTAACCTACACTGTAGCTAGCTAAGGCTAATAGCAGGCAGCAGCTGGCCTGGTCTGTGCACAGCACACACACAGACGCATAGCAGCTGCAGCAACCCTGCAGCACAGCACACACTCTGACTGTCACACAATGAAATCAAGCTAATTAACAATACAACAATAGTGTAGTGATAGTGAAGGGGTTAATCACTGAACAGCTTTAGGTTTATCCCTATATACAGCACTGCTAGGCCAGCAGCACTGGAGCATGTCTCTGAGTGACTGAGCAGTCACACAGGACGAGTTTTCTCATCATGGCACCCACAGGGGGGCTGGCCAGGGTTCCCCTCTGTGATTGGGTGCCAGGGCGTAGGCTGGGAGGCCTCTGATTGGCTCAATGAGGTCATGTGGGGCTGGCCAGTGTTCTCCTCTGTGATTGGTTGCTAGGGCTTCTGCTGGGAGCCCTCTGATTGGCTCAATGACGTCCTGGACGTCATACAGTATCTCAATAGTCCGATTTGTGCGGATATCCGCATTGCCAGCCAACTATCTGCAGCTAGCTATCCGGATTTCTGTGGAAATCCGGTATCTGAATCCAAATCGGATAGCTGAAAAATGATCGGATATCCAGAATCTGGATGAGCAGCACTGCTGGCTACCCAATACTAGGGGCCCCTACCTGGCTAACCTATACTGGGACCACCTATACTTGGCTAACCTATACTGGAGGCAACTATACCTGGCTAATCTATACTGGGGCCACCTTTAACTGGCTAATATATACTGGTGGCACCTATACTTGGCTACCTTTATCAGAGGCACCTATGGCTGTCTATCTATACTGGGAGCACCTATACTCGGCTACCTATACTGGGGGCACCTATACTTGGCTACCTATACTGGGGGCACCTATGACTGGCTATCTATACTGTTGGAACCTATACCTGGCTTCCTATATTGGGGGCACCTATGCCTGGCTTCCTATATTGGGGGCACCTATGCCTAGCTTTCTATACAGGGAACACCTATACCTGGCTACCGACCTATACTGAGGGTGTTTGTTTTAGTTTTTGTAGCTCTGTGGCTTTAACATGTGGTGCAAATTGTCGGGTGCTGTGCAAACATTCCAAATCAGGAGGGGGGGACACAACTTCACAAGTCTAGAACCGGCCCTGAGTCTTGGGTAGGGACGAGGGCTTTACTGGGCTTATTTTTACAATACAAACTCACATTATACAGTGTGTGTGCTGGTGTGGTCTGTGTACGACAGCAGAGGAATGCCCCTGAGGTATGAGTAGAGGATTGTGGGTGACAGCGAGAGACTTCTTCTAAGAACTCGCCTGAGGACAGCGGAGATTGTCAACAGTCACAACAACAATGCCCAGCTATTAATAGCAGGTGGTTTTCTAAGGTAACCAAAGCGCTGACAGCTTCCATCATCGTGTCCCCGCTATTAAGCATGTTTGTCGGGCCTCTCCTGGGTGTCACCGGGCTCCAGGGAAGCCTCCCAACCACAGATGAGCAAGTCAGTCAGTTGCATATCATTTTAGTAAGAGGGCTTTTTGGTCCTTTGTAGCCCCTTACACACTCCTGGGAGTTCTGGTTCACCATGAGCTTGCTGGGTAATGTGTAACTCTGGGTGTTTCAAGTCCTACCTCATACAGACACTTTAATCCATGCCATGCACTGATGAGGACCAACTAGTCTGATCAGTCTGTATGCATGTTGGATTATTGTGGCTCTGTACAATTAACAAGCTGACACATCATTGCATTCCAGCTAGAGGTGTGTTTAGCTACGGTGACCACTGGCACACACGGAGGGGGTATTCCGTGTGTCTAGAACACCCCCCCCTGCACCAAAAGAATGTGTGTGCAGCGCTGCGGGGGCCTCGCTTGCTGCGGGCGGAGGGCGTACGGGCACAGGCAGAGCTGCGGGGAGAGAAGACTTTCCACTTACGGTGCCTGGATCCTGCGCGGCTTCTATGTACTTCCTGTCCCAGCCGGCGTCTGCCGCTATGGTAACAGCGCCCCCTGTGATGACGTAACCGCATGTCATCACAGGGGGAGCTCTTACCGATGTGACGCGCATCGGGAGAGGCTGAAGATAGAAGCTGCATGCAGGATGAAGGCAGGTAAGTGGAAACTCCTCTCTCCCCGCTCCCCCGCCTACCTATCTAACCTATACTGGGGCATATACCTATCTAACCTATACTGCGGACATATACCTATCTAATCTATACTGGGGGACATATACCTATCTAATCTATACTGGGGCATATACCTATCTAACCTATACTGGGGCATATACCTATCTAACCTATACTGCGGACATATACCTATCTAATCTATACTGGGGGACATATACCTATCTAATCTATACTGGGGCATATACCTATCTAACCTATACTGGAGGCATATACCTATCTAATCTATACTGGGGCATATACCTATCTAATATATAGTGGGGCATATACCTATCTAATCTATACTGGGGCATATACCTATCTTACCTATACTGGGGGTATATACCCAGGGCCGGCCTCTCATGAGGCGGGGTGAAACTTTTGCCTCAGGCGGCAAATTTCCAGGGGCGGCACCCGCCCGTCCGTGGGTGCGGGGAGCTGGCCGCCGAGCTGGAGGGGTAGCTGGCAGGACGGGGGTATTGGGCCAGCGGCGGGGAGGGGGGTCGTACCCCCCCTCCCTCGCCTGGGTCCCCCGTCCTCCGCTCCCCTCCAGCCTTAAATAGAAGCAGCCGCTATGTGTAAGAGGAACGGGCGGGGAGGACTCACCTCTTCCTCGTTCCAGCGTGCGCTCCACTGACGTCACTTCCTGCAACGCTGCAGGAAGTGACGTCAGTGGAGCGCACGCTGGGAAGAGGTGAGTGTCCTCCCCGCCCGTTCCTATTACACATAGCGGCTGCTTCTATTGAAGGCTGGAGGGGAGCGGAGGACGGGGGACCCAGGCGAGGGAGGACCCAGGCCCCGCCGCTAGGCCCAATACCCCCGTCCTGCCAGCTAACCCTCCAGCTCGGCGGCCCCCCCGGGGGGGGGGGGGGGGGGCGGCGGCGGCGGCAATTTTTTTAATAATTTGCCTCAGGCGGCAAAAAGTCTAGGGCCGGCCCTGTATATACCTATCTAACCTATACTGGGGGTATATACCTATCTAATCTATACTGGGGGTATATACCTATCTAATCTATAGTGGGGCATATACCTATCTAACCTATACTGGGGGACATATACCTACCTATCTAATCTATACTGGGGGTATATTCCTATCTATACTGGGGGTATATACCTATCTAATCTATAGTGGGGCATATACCTATCTAATCTATACTGGGGGGCATATACCTATCTAACCTATGCTGGGGGTATATACCTATCTAACCTATACTGGGGGACATATACCTATCTAACCTATACTGGGGGACATATACCTATCTAACCTATACTGAGGGGCATATACCTATCTAATCTATACTGGGGCATATACCTATCTAATCTATACTGGGGGGCATATACCTATCTAACCTATACTGGGGGCATATACCTATCTAACCTATACTGGGGCATATACCTATCTAACCTATACTGGAGGCATATACCTATCTAATCTATACTGAGGGGCATAAACCTATCTAATCTATACTGGGGGGCATATACCTATCTAATCTATACTGGGGCATATACCTATTTAATCTATACTGGGGGGCATATACCTATCTAACCTATACTGGGGGGCATATACCTATCTAATCTATACTGGGGGGCATATACCTATCTAGCCTATACTGGGGGGCATATACCTATCTAATCTATACTGGGGCATATACCTATCTAATCTATACTGGGGGGCATATACCTATCTAACCTATACTGGGGTAATATACCTATCTAATCTATACGGTGGGACATATACTTATCTAATCTATACTGGGGCATATACCTATCTAATCTATACTGAGGGGCATATACCTATCTAACCTATACTGGGGGGCATATACCTATACAATCTATACTGGGGCATATACCTATCTAATCTATACTGGGGGGCATATACCTATCTAACCTATACTGGGGGGCATATACCTATCTAATCTATACTGGGGGACATATACCTATCTAATCTATACTGGGGGGCATATACCTATCTAACCTATACTGGGGGGCATATACCTATCTAATCTATACTGGGGGGCATATACCTATCTAATCTATACTGGGGGGCATATACCTATCTAGCCTATACTGGGGGGCATATACCTATCTAATCTATACTGGGGCTTATACCTATCTAATCTATACTGGGGGGCATATACCTATCTAACCTATACTGGGGGGCATATACCTATCTAATCTATACTGGGGCATATACCTATCTAATGTCCCAGGAAACGTCCCACCTTTAGCCGCGGGACGTCCCGTCCTCGGGACTCTGGCAACCGTCCGACTGCATAACTGATCGCTTCATCTAATACACGACGCGCCAGTTTATAGCCTGCAGCCCCGCTCCAGCCTGCATAGTCTTCCGGCAGGCAGAGCAGGGCTACGGGGAGATGGCGTCCGAAGCCCTGTACTGGAGACTGTTTGTGTCTCCATTCTGTATACGAATATACCAGCACTCTCAAAAAGTTAAAAAAATCACGCTCTTTTTATTGATCTGACATATCCACAAAAGACTGACAATTGTTTCGGGGGCCACACAGGGTCCCCCTTTCTCAAGGCGTGTGGTGTATTTGTGTCTCCAGTACAGGGCTTCGGGCGCCATCTTCCCGTAGCCCTGCTATTCCATTCAGCGCGGGAGATTGCAGGAGCAAAATCTCCGGGGGAGCTGCGCGCCAGAGGCCGGCCAGGAGAGGAGACTTCTGTCAGGTGTGTAAATTATTTTTTTTGCAGGTGAAATGTTGCCCACATTGCGTTTATTTTATGTTGAAATGTTACCTAAATTGTGTTTGTTTTCTGCTGAAATGTTGCCGAAATTGTGTTTGTTTTTTGCTGAAATGTTGCCCAAATTGCGTTTATTTTCTGCTGAAATGTTGCCTAAATTGCCATTGGCTGGTGGGGGTAGGGAGAGAAAAAGTAATAATAAAAAATAAAAAAAGGTACATTTATAAAAAAAAAATAAACAAATAAATACATAAAATAATTAATAAACATTGGGGAAGCGATCAGAGCCCACCAACAGAATTCACTGTTGGTGGGCAGAAAAGGGGCGGGGGGAGGATTCATTTGTGTGCTGCGTGGTATGGCTCTGCAGCAAGAGTTTAAAGCTACAGAGCCCAAAATTGTAAAGAATAGCCTGGCCACTAGGGAGGTGTAAGCCTGTGGTCCTGAAGTGGAAGGCAAACTTTTGTTTTGATGTCAGCAGAGGAAGTATAAAATACTTTACACCAGGGCTGCCTAATAGGTTGATCGTGATCTACCGGCAGATCACGACCGTCTGATGGGTAGATCGTGGCCTCATGGCTGCGTCCCATTACATTTTGCGGCCGGTAGCTGTAGAACTTCCCATCAGATTCTGCTGCTGGCCGCTGGTCTCGATCACGACCAATCAGAGGAGGAGAGAGGCGCGGCTGAGAGGCCAGTGGCGGCAGTGGCGTAGCTAAGGAGCTGTGGGCCCCGATGCAAGTTTTACAATGGGGCCCCCCAAGCACTCTTTACATAACAATTGATATGGCGCACCAAAACCTGTCAATGGCAACTACAGTGTCAGAGGTGCAAGAAGGGGGTGGGAAACAGTTTGTAAGTTATTACCAATATTCAAAGTCTTTATAGAAGTGATTATTATGAGCACAAGACCAATAGATAGCTAATACTGTAGTTGAGGGAGGGCCATTCGGGGCCCCTCTGGCCCATGGGCCCCGATGCGGTCGCAACCTCTGCAACCCCTATTGCTACGCCCCTGAGTGGCGGCTCTGCCATGAAGCAGTGTCATGGCTGGGGGCGGTGCTGGAACAACACCGGAGCGCTCCCTCAGCCGCCGGATTGCACATCTGCCCTCCAGGCAGTCGCGACTGAGGGAGTGGAGACAGAGGACAAGCCGCAGACACCACTGCTGGAGCTGGATAGAGGTAAGCGATATCTAGTACCTATCTCCAATACCTAGCTACCGATACTAAAGGCACCTATACCTAGCTAACCTATACTAAAGGCACATATACCTGGCTAACCTATACTGAAGGCACCTATACCTAGCTAACCTATACTGAAGGCACCTATACCTAACTACTTATACTAAAGCACATATACCTAGCTAACCTATACTGAAGGCACATATACCTAGCTACCTATAGGGAGTGGAGACCAGGACAAGCCGCAGACACCATCGCTGGAGCTGGAGAGAGGTCAGTGATAACTAGTACCTATCTCCAATACCTAGCTACCCATACTAAAGGCACATATACCTGGCTAACCTATACTGAAGGCACCTATACTTAGCTAACCTATACTGAAGGCACCTATACCTAGCTAAACTTAACCTATACTGAAGGCACCTATACCTAGCTAACCTATACTGAAAGCACCTATACCTAGCTAACCTATACTGAAGGCACCTATACCTAGCTAACCTATACTGAAGGCACCTATACCTGGTTAACCTATACTGAAGGCACCTATACCTAGCTAAACTTAACCTATACTGAAGGCACCTATACCTAGCTAACCTATACTGAAGGCACCTATACCTAGCTAACCTATACTGAAGGCACCTATACCTAGCTAACCTATACTGAAGGCACCTATATCTAGCTAACCTATACTGAAGGCACCTATACCTACTAGCTACCTATACTAAAGGCACATATACCCAGCTAACCAATACTGAAGGCACCTATATCTAGCTAACCTATACTGAAGGCACCTATACCTACTAGCTACCTATACTAAAGGCACATATGCCTAGCTAACCTATACTGAAGGCACCTATACCTAGCTAACCTATACTGAAGGCACCTATACCTAGCTAACCTATACTGAAGGCACCTATACCTACTAGCTACCTATACTAAAGGCACATATACCTAGCTAACCTATACTGAAGGCACCTATACTTAGCTAACCTATACTGAAGGCACCTATACCTAGCTAAACTTAACCTATACTGAAGGCACCTATACCTAGCTAACCTATACTGAAGGCACCTATACCTAGCTAACCTATACTGAAGGCACCTATACCTAACTACCTATACTAAAGCACATATACCTAGCTAACCTATACTGAAGGCACCTATACCTAGCTAACCTATACTGAAGGCTCCTATACCTGGCTAACCTATACTAAAGACACATATACCTAGCTAACCTATACTGAAGGCACCTATACCTAACTGAGGCTTCCCCTGTCCTCCTCTGTCCTTTGATTGCAGCGCTGGCAGCCACCAAATAGCAGACATGTAATTATGTACCTTCCTCGACTCCAGCGCAGGCATAGCAGCAGCAGTATTCCGACCGGGTTCTGGCAGAAATAGCCGACCCTGATGGAGCGAGCCACCTGCGCAGAGCAGACCCAATTGGACTCGGCTATTTTTTTCAGATTGAGCCCGATCGAGGTGAAACGATTCTAATGTCGATTTAAATACAGAGTTTTGTCGATCGAAATGTTGGATTTTATGGTCATATCTTAAAAGAGAGAGTTCCCTTATTGACCCATGGGTAAAATCGATAGCTACCCCCCCATTACTTTCAATCCTGCAAATCTGGTGGAATGATCGCATCTGAGGAAAATATTGTTCTGTTAATGGGCACCTTTAAGACCCCCCTAAAGGTGAAAATAAACGAATGAAATAAACCATTGTATCTATCTTCCTTCTCCTAAAAATGACTTTTTAAGATATTCCACAGTTTTATTTTATGTTTAAATCTACTTTTTAAAGGGGATCTTTCGCGAAAAAAGTAGGCAGTTAAAAAATGTGACAGATGACAGGTTTTGGGCCAGTCCATCTTTTTAAGGGGGATTCTCAGGGCTTTTTTTGTTTTCAACAGCATTTCCTGAACAACAGTTTCAAAATTTAACTGACATAATAGTGTGCAAGTGATTAGGGAGGCCGGCTGGTATCTTGCTATTTTGGCAGTTAAACTGCTGTTCAGGAAATGCTGTTGAAAACAAAGAAAGCCCTGAGAATCCTCCTTAAAAAGATGGACTGGCCCAAAACCTGTCATCTGTCACATTTTTTAACTGCCTAATTTTTTCACGAAAGAACCCCTTTAAGTTTTAACTGTTTTATTGGTTTTTTTTTCTCAATGACACATTCATTGAAGTATGCCAGAGCTAAAATCTATGAACTATTGATCCTTTTTATCACTTTCCTGGTCTAAGAAGCCATTTTCTGCTAGGAAAGTGTTTTATAGTTGGAATGTTTAATCAGTGAGGGTCACACTGTAGTCACTTCCTGTCTGAGTCAGCCACTTACATACCTGATATTTAACTCTTTCAGACAGAGGAGGAAAAAAACACAGCATAGTTATTTGTAAGCTTGGCACTGATCCCCTTCGCTTTTCACTGGCTGAGGCTTTGGATGCTTCTGTACACATGCTAGATTGTCAGCAGAGGCGTTCTGTACCGGCCACTTCAGCTGGTTTTCATCTACCGTGTGTATGAGGCTTTAGGTCTAAATGAGGCCCAAATCTACCCAAAACCTTTATTTGTTTGTGACAGACTGAAAAATATTAAAGTGATCCCAAGTTGAAGCTCGGGATCAAAATCGGATACATACCTTAAAGCAGGATTGTCACCATAAAAATCAAATTTCAGCAGCAACTGGTCTGCGTGTATTAAGTGATAAAGATGCTAATCCTGCAATTAAAACTTTCAAAACTTTTTCTGCTTTTATGGTTTGGAGTTATTACATACCTTAGGAGCACTGGCCCTTTAATTGTTATTGCCATCGGCTGGCAAAACAGTTGCATGCTGAGGGGTCTTTTTTATCTATAATATATTCCTCCTCTTCCCTTTATTTTCCTCTCTTTCTAATAACATAAGACAGTGCACTTCCTAGTATAGATCTCAGTGGGAGTGTCTGGAGATTCTGGAAGGAGGGTGGGTAACGAATACACAATTAGCAAGAGGAGAAAAAAAGAGGGAGGGAGGAAATGATGTCAGAATTAGCTTCATTCAAAGGTAACCAAATTGGAAACTGCCTAGAATAGGATTCTCTGCTTTTACTTTATAAAATTCTCAGGAATGATAACGTGGACAGTGTTGTGTAAGTAGAACTAGTATTTATCTACTTATAAATGTGTTTTTTTTCTAGGTTAACATGGGTGTCACTTGTTCTTTAAGAGAAGGAAGCCCCAGGATACTACTGAGTCTTCCCGTTACTGAGCGCGGCCCTCCTCCACATCGGGAACGCTCCGATGTGGAGGGGGGGGTCTAGTTAGACGAATAATTGGCAGGTGACCCGTGGCGAGTAACAGAGGGGGCTTCAGTGACCTGTGGGACTTGATAGCTGAAGGGGGCCGGTAGAGGCCCCAGCTAAGTGACACTTTTTGTTTTTTATAAAGGCTACAGAACCCCTTTAAAGGACAATTGAAGTGAGAGGGATACGGAGGCTGCCATATTTGTTTCCTTTGAAACAATACCAGTTACCTGGCAGCCCTGCTGATCTATTTGGCTGTAGTAGTTAGTGTCTGAATCACACCAGAAATAAGCATGCAGCTAATCTGTCAGATCTGACAATAATGTCAGAAACACCTGATCTGCTGCATGCTTGTTCAGGGTCTATGGCTGAACATATTAGAGTCAGAGGGTCAGCAGGGCTGCCAGGCAACTGGTATTGCTTGAAAGGAAATAAAGATGGCAGCCTCCATAGTCTTCTCACTTCAGTTGTCCTTTAAACACATGTTGTGAACGGGGTGATCAATCTACATGTTTTTCTGTCCAAGTGCCCAACACTACTTATCTTATTCCCATATGGAAAACAGTCACACCTCTCCGGACTAGCCTTCTGATTGGCTGAACACCCCCTCCGAAGTCAGTGCTACACTTGCTGAGTCACAGCTGACCCCCCCCCCCCCCGCCCCCCGTTACTCCCATGTAGTGGGGACATACAGGCCTGGCTGTAATAGGTAATAACATGTGAGTGTACGATCTGTCTCCGGACTTCTTCTACTGCATATAAGAATTCCATGAGGTTTCCTTGGATTGGGAATTGAATAAAATTAGTAATATAAGCTATGCGTTTTTTTATAATGACTCCAGTCCTAGAGTGTTGCTGAATTCAGAGTTCTGGTATAGGGAAGGACTCCGGGCAAAAATAATATATGTGAAAAAAATAATATATGAAGTCTGTCTTTCTTTGTCTTTGTTGTAAAGCCCGCAATGTCTTAATTAAGTGCCAAAAGACAGCCAGTAAGGTGCCCTTTAATGCTGTACTTCCTGTGTGGAGGGACCTATGTTTGATGTGGGCGTCTGCAGCGCAGAGAGCTGAGTCTCTGGCCCGCCCATGTAGTGCAGTGAATGATCTCACCAGTGCAGCGGTGCACTTCTAAAGGGGCCCATACACAGGTCAATTGCAGCCATCAATCGACGGTCGATCTACTCTGAAATCTATTGGAAATCTGTTCCTAGTGTGTGGCACACATCAGATTCCTGTGAGATTCGACCTGACAGGCATCTGACAGGAATCTATCTGATGGTCAAATCTGCTGCAAATCTATCAGTGTATGGCCACCTTTATGCTAGGTACACACCATACAATTTTCTGACAGATTTACCTGCCAGATTTTATTTCCAACATGTCTGATCTGAATTTTTATCGATTCTTCAAATTTACGATTTTTTAAATCGTTTTTTCAATCGATTTTCCAATCAATTTTTGTTCAGCTCTATGGAGATCGATCAAAAAATTCAGATCAGAAATGTTGGAAATAATCGATCTGGCAGGTAAAACCCTGGCTTTTAATTTAGCTGTAGGGATAACAGTTGTGCCTGGATGAGTAAATCTGTGAATGCATTTGTTTGAACATTTGCATGTGAGTGTGCGAAGGGTTAATTGATTTTTTCTGTTTCTAGCCACACCCCCTTCAGCACCTCCCTTTCCCTAATAATTTATTTAATGTCCTAACTAGAGGCGATGTGCCTGGATATATGTATGTTTATTCTTATCATTGACCCCTGTGGCTAGGGTCCAATTCGGTGCACTCCCCCTTCCCCTGTATGTTTGTCAGCATGCACACAGCTTATGCTGGTGTATGTGCATGGTGCACATGGACACATAATGTTAGCTCCCTTGTGCGATTGGTAAGATGCACTGTCTTTCCCAGGAGAGGACGTTAGGATGTGTGCTCCTAATTCATTAATAGGTTTGATGCAATGATTGTGTTTGCATGTCTGCACTATGCATGTTACAGGGCTAGAGTTAGGACACCTATGTTTACCTGGGTACTTCTGCGCAGTATAGGTGACTAAGCATAAGAATGCATTCTTCTGTGAACTAAAACCCTGGCTTTTAATTTAGCTGTAGGGATAACAGTTGTGCCTGGATGAGTAAATCTGTGAATGCATTTGTTTGAACATTTGCATGTGAGTGTGCGAAGGGTTAATTGATTTTTTTTTATTTCCAACATGTCTGATCTGAATTTTGATCGATTCTTCAAATTTACGATTTTTTAAATCGTTTTTTCAATCGATTTTCCAATCAATTTTTGTTCAGTTCTATGGAGATCGATCAAAAAATTCAGATCAGAAATGTTGGAAATAATCGATCTGGCAGGTAAATCTGCCAGAAAATTGTATGGTGTATACCTAGCATAAGATAATACCAGTTCCCCATGTGCCCTGCTGACCTTCAGGCTTCAGGTGAGTTTGCTCTGCAGGGGGCCCATGGACCACTATTCACTTTTGGGGAGACCTGGGGGGGGGAGTTTCAGCCCGCTCTGGGGCCCTGGGCAAGTGCCCTCTTTGCCCCTATAGAAGCACCGACCCTGTTAGGCATGGAAGAGGGGTTGCTGCATATAGAGGAGGCTGCAACTGGGATGGGAGGAGCTCCACAAGACAGTTGGACTAGGGTCAGAAAAATCGAAATCTGGCCTTAACGCAGGGCCGGATTTGTACTCTTTACTGCCCAAGGCCACTGTCACTAGCCACCCCCCTTCAGTATAGGTAGAAAGATGACTCCTCCCTCTTCCCTCCAGTATAAGTAGCCAGATTACCCCTCCCCCCTTCCCTTTAGTATAGGTAGCCTGATGGGCCCCCTTCCCATCCAGTATAGGTGGCCACTGCTCTACATCTGTCCCTCCAACCAGTACCTCTCACATGTGACCCGCTGCTAAGATGATCAGAACCAAGTGACTTAATGGTAACATGTCAGCGAGGCACAAGTGAGAGATGCCAGTTGGAGGGGCCGATGCACAGCAGCGGCTGATGGAGACAGAGGGGAAGAGAAGCTTCTACGCTGGAAACAAGCAGAGATGTGGTGACTGGCGGCTGCTATTCCACTTCCTCTGCTTGCAACTTTGAAATGCTGCCCGAGCCTGAAGCCGGCCGCCACAATGACAACGTGCACAGAGAGCAGTACAGCCACTGCACAGGGTGCTAGCAGGAGACTACTGCGGTCAGGTGCTTGCCCGATCTCCATGCAGTGCAGAATTTGCACGCTTGCAAATGCTGCGCCAGTATAGGCTGTTGCCCACCCGCCCTTGCTCCTGTGGTGCCCTAGGCCACGGCCTAGGTGGCCTTGGCCTAATTTCAGCCCTGCCTTAACGGTGACTCCCAGGTGTTGCTAAGAAAGTCTCTGGACCAGAAAAAGATTAAGATGCAATGGGGCCCTTGGCAAGATAGCAGTTTTTTCCCACCACTAATGGTCACCTGGCTTTTTAGTAAGATTTGGTGGGGGCGAGCATCCGCCAGGCCCCTAGACTCTCTCCAGGACCTAGGCAACTGCCTAGGTTTTCCTTGTGGATGACCCGGCTCTGCTCTGGACCCTGACAAGCTGATGGAACAGGCCATGTTACTGCAGGCCCCACCAGAGATGGTAGGGATTGTTTTTCTCTCTGTGCTCCTCCTCCCTGTCCCTCACACGCACCTGTCTCGTCACACACACACCTGCTGTCTCACCAGAAACCAGTCCAGTGAGAAATGCGCAGACAGCACATATTTCATTGTTATGCATTTATAGTATTGTTCTTACATCTCTCCACAGAGGATGTTTACAACGACAACATCAATGAGTATTCCTCAGTGTGGGGAATCAATCTGATGTCCCCTCCGTAGTCTCTGGCCAGTTTGGGGGTGAGGTGCGGAGAGTGGGAAGAGCCAATTAACTTACCTGTAACGTGAGTCAGGCTAGGAGACGATGGCATTTGGACAAACAGTTTGAGCCACCTGAGTCCTGCCTCCTCTTCGCTCTCCCACCCGCCTTCCTAGCACACACACTACCCTCCTCATCCATGCACCCCCAAATCCCCGTCCTTATTCGACTGGTGGCACCAGAGCAGGGACAAGGTCCTCCAGCACCCAAGGCTGAGACACCAAAGTGCGCCCCCTCCATCCCTCCCACCCCAGCTGTCACACGCTGATTGCTATTAGACTAAGAGGGCCCCAGGGCCCACAACCTCCCCAACACCTTAAATATCTAGTTTTCTGGCCTGCAGTCACTGCTATGTATCCCCTTTTCTTATTTATTTCTGCTTCATACACAATTAGGAATGACAGCTGAATGAATTCTGCGCCCCTCCTACACTGCGCCCTGAGGCTGGAGCCTCTCCAGCCTATGCCTCGGCCCGGCCCTGGGTGGCACCTGCCTCGACCAATCAAGCGGGGTTGCTACTGGACTCGATCAGCAGCAGTGGCATCTGATAGGTCAATGCTACTGATCGAGTGCGGTGATTGGCCCAGTGATGGTGCTATGGCCCTACCCGCGAGACCATCGGCACCAGTTAGCAAACGGAGCAGCAGGCGGCTGTGATTGGCCAGCCCGGTCTAGTACCAGCACATCCGTCTTATTGGCTGCATGCCAAAGCTTCCCCTCTGACTGGCCATGTTGATCACTCTCGCTGGTGATGGGGTTCATATGGTGGGTATATATGATATGAGATTTTCAGTGTGGAAGGGCCTTTAGAGACAGGGATTTTTGCAGGCATCCCTTTTATTTTGTACTTGGTAAGTAAATCGGAGTCCCAGTTATCCAGAATTCAACTAACCAGCAGTCTCAACCAACCAGCTTAAAGGGAACCAGAGAGGAATGCATTGTTAAAATAGAAAAAGATTTTATACATACCTGGGGCTTCTTCCAGCCCCATAAGCCTGGATCGCTCCCACGCCGCCATCCTCCGCTTCCTGGATCCGCCGGTACCGGGCCTGTCACTTCCGGTGGACGCGGCCAATTGTCCGCATCACAGGGGCTCCTTCCATACCCATACACATGTGGCTGCGCAGTAGGCAGCCACACGCATAACTGTATGCAGGGAGCCCCCTGTGATGCGGAGAATTGGCCGCGTCCGCTGGTCGACTGGCGGTAATGACGGGACCCGGTATCGGCGGATCCAGGCAGCGGAGGACGGCGGCGTGGGAGCGATCCATGTGTATGGGGCTGGAGGAAGCCCCAGGTATGTATAAAAGCTTTTCTTGATCCTCTCTGGTTCCCTTTAAATCACCCGCAGTACACACAGTGGTGAAGGCCAACTTGTTAGGTTTTTTGGATCCACTGCTCCCCCAAGGTGAATATATCTTCATTTACTGTATTTTACCATTTAATACAGAGTTCATGATATGTCTATAAAGTCGGGTATAGTACTGTACAGGTAGTTGTGAGCTTGATTTTAATTGAATTAATAAAGGTTATGTTTTAGCCTATAGAGCATTTCTTAATAGCAATGTAGTTCTTGTTACAGATCCCCTGGCTACCCTTGGAGAGCAGTATTTTGTATTTTGGCTTCAGAAGCTGATAGCATTAGACAGCTGCATGGTACTCATAATGTATCTATTGTAAAGGTTATAAAAGCACAATGAGGACACAGTTTGCAGGTGGTGGAGTCCCTCCTTAAGGTATTTCTATCTTTTAGTAGAGAGGTGACCTCTGTGTCTTCTGAGCATCCCAGCGGCTCTCCAGGGAAAAGGCCTTAAGGAATGAGGAGGAGACACAGAAGTCCTCTCAGGTGTTATGGGAATATTTGGGGTGTTTCTCCACAGCTCTGATAAGCTGCTATTCCCAGGACTCCCTCCTCTGCATTATTCTGTCTATTTATTCACAGATAGTCCTTATAGCTCCTCAGCTCAAAAAAATAACTGTTGCTGTCTCGTAGCCTTGTTCAGTCTGACGCACACAAGATGGCTGTTCTGCTTGTCTACTCCACACAAGCAGAGGTGCTGTGAAGGCTTTTGTGACCCCAAAGAGCACATCATTTGGGGCTACATGAGTGCTGCCGGCACTGTGGAGATACAGTTCATTGAGGGAACCATGAATGCCAACGTACTGTGACATACTGAAGCAAAACACCACCCCCTCCCTTCAGAAACTGGGCTGCAAGGCATAGCTCCCAACTTTGGAAGCCCTGTCCCACTGTCCATCTTTCCTCCTCATTTGTCCCTCTTTCAGGGCTTTGTCCCTCTTTCTATGTAAATATAAATATTTCTCTACTACAAAATGTGTTTGACTTTAAACTTTATTACCTTCCTTTAAATTGATATATTACTAATTTTAAAAGGTTAATATGAAGGAAAATGAACCAGGATAGAAAGGACCAATGCGGTTTGAATTATAAAACAACATATTTTTCTTATGTAGTCTTCATGGTATGCGTGACTAGGGGTGTGATGGGGGTGTGGCAGGGGAGTGGCTTAAGTGTCCCTCTTTCTCATCTTAAAAAGTTGGAGTTATGTAAGGTAGAATTCCAAGATAAAGACCCCAAACACACCTACAAGACGACCACTGCCTCTTGCTAAAGAAACTGCGGGCAAAGATGTTGTACAGACAGGGCCGGATTTCTGGAAAGGCCACAAAGGCCCGGATCTTGGGCGGCTACAGCACAAGGGAGCACCTGGGTGTGAAATAAGGGGTGTTGCATATAAAAGAGAAGGCTGCAAATAGGGAGCAACACATGAATCAGGGAAACTGAGGCCCCTTCATACTAGGGGTGGAAAAAGTATAAATCCAGCCTTGTGGACTGCTGGCCAAGCATGTCCTCAGACCTAAACCCTACTGAGCTCCTGTGGGATGTCCTCAAACAGAAGGTGGAGCAGGACAAGGGCCCATATGCATTTAACTATTTCTCCTGAGTTATCTCTTAGGAGATAATTTTCATATTCCCTTTAAAATAACTTTTAAGCATTATACAATTGAAAAAGTACCCACAAGTTTTGTATTGCATATGGGCCAAGGTCTCTAACATCCACCAGCTTCATCATGGAGGAGTGGAAGAGGATTCCAGTGGCAGCCTGTGCAGCTCTACTGACCTCCATGCCCAAGAGAGATAAGGCAGTGCCGGAAAATAATGTTGGCCACACTAAATATTGACACCGGATTTCTGGAAAGTAATGGTGGGCAGAATTTTGATGTTCTTCACCCAGGATGGTCGGAATGCCAATTTACGATTCCGCAGTAAATCCGCATTCCGTCATGTACCGATTCCGCTTTCCGCTACCAATTTCCGCATTTCAATGCGGAATTTCCAGCGGAAATTGCGGAAATTCTGCCCGACTTTAACATCGATTTTCTCAAAAACTGTATAGTCTTTTTGAAAAAAAATTTTTTGCATCTTCTTCAGAAGATTCTGTTTAATAAACCCTAAAAATTTGGTGTTTCTAGGACTTGCGGGGGCTTTGCTATTAACCGCTAAAATAGGCGGATTTTTACTGTAATGTAAATGCAGAAAATAGGCAGATGCAGATTTTCTGCATTTTACATTACAGCAAAAATCCGCCGACTTTAGTGGTTAATAGCAAAGCCCCCTTTAAGTCCTAGAAACACGAAATTTTCAGGGTTTATTAAACTGAATCTTGTGAACAAGATGCAAAAAAAAGTTTTCAAAAAGACCTTATAATTTTTGAGAAAATCAATGTTAAACTCGGGTGGAATTTCCGCGATTTCCGATCCGCCTACGGAGCTTGCATTACCAATTACCGCATTCTGATGCGGAAATGCAATTTCCGATCCGAATTTCGGAAATTGCATTTCCGCGGAATCCGAATGAGCATCCCTATTCTTCACGTAGGGTGTACTCACTTTTGTTGCCAACGGTTAATACATTAATGACTGTGTGCTGAGTTATGTTGATGGGACAGCAAATGTATACTGCTATACAGGTTGTAAACTGACTACATTATATCAGAATGTCATACTGTATGTATCTCAACTGGCCAAAAAAGCACAAACCTCCACCACTAAATACTCAACAAGCTTCCAGCGACATCTTGTAGCCTTCCTGTTGCTCCTAGTGGCTTTCCAGGCTCCGGCATCCTCCGTGCACGGAAGCTGGCATGTCATCTGACCTGCATCGGGTCACGTGACATGCTGGGAGCCATGCATGGATGCCAGAAGCCGCTAGGAGCCCTCCTACAACTGCAGGAAGGCTACAAGACGTCACTGGAAGCTTGGTGAGTATCTTACTGCCTGCAAACAAAGTCCCCGTTACCCATCATGCATGCCGGTTAGTTGAGACTTCCGTTTGCATGTCTGACTTCCAGATAACGGGGACTTTGCTGTAATACAATAGTTACAAACTTGTGAGAGGCGTACTCACTTTTGTGAGATACTGTATAGACGTTGGACGTTTATATAATAATTTCATACACATTTTCCATTGGGCGTATGTAGAGGCTGCACTTTGCTCCAGTTCCTTACATAACGCAATAGTCATCAGATCTGGATAGATTCGGTTGTTTGCGGAGAACAATGGAACGTTCCGCGGAAGCGGTGTTTGCAGAGCTGCAGGACGCTGCGCCCCAGAAGGCCGTGTACTTCCCGGAGGAAAGCTGAGGGCCATTCACAGGTGGCATTGAGTGTCTGTGCCAGCCTCATGTAAACAGCTTGTGACACAGCTGGACATAATGTTACTGCAGTCAGGCCCTTCTCCAGCCCTCGTCACTGATAGGCTGAGGCCTCCCCGGGCCGGCCAATAACAGGGGAGATCCAGCACTAAGGACAATCACTGATGTTTGTTCAGAAGGATATTCTTGGAATGAGAAACTCGTGACGCAGCTGTTTCCAGTCCCAGCTAACCTCTTCAGCGCTGGCGGGATCCTTGACTGGCCTAAACTCACAATATAGGATCCGTACAGCTGATTAACTAAAAGATGGAGAAAAGAAGAGATGCATTTCTTACAAAGCTGTCTCCTATTAACCACTTCAGCCTACAGTGTTGTTTCACCCTATGCATCCGAACAGCTTTCATCTCCCATTCATTCGCCAATAACGTTATCACTACTTATCACACTGAAATGATCTATATCTTGCTTTTTCCGCCACTATTTAAGCTTTCTTTGGGTGATACATTTTGCTAAGAATTATTTTATTCTAAATCCATTTTAACAGGAAGATTAAGAAAAAGATGGATAAAATCATTATTTCTCAATTTTCAGCCATAGTTTTAAAATAATACATGCTACCGTAATTAAAACCCAAGTATTTTATTTGCCCATTTGTCCCGGTTATTACACCGTTTAAATTATGTCTATATCACAATGTATGGTGCCGATATTTTATTTGGAAATACAGGTGAATTTTTTTCAGTTTTGTGTCCATCACTTATTACAAGCCCATAATTAAAAAAATAACAGTAATATACCTTACCACATACATATTAAAAATAGTTCAGTCCCTAAGGTAACTATTTTTGTTTTTTGTTTTTTTTATTGTATATTTTTTTTTTTTTTTTTACAAGGGACTGATTTTAAAATTGAAAATTCTCATTTCCAGATGTAATTTTACTATTTGGCCAAAAGCTGCCCTCGCAGCTCACTTCTGCATGCATAGTATTACTAAGCAAAGCGGAAGTTATGCAAAGATGCGGATTTGTGAAAGACGGAGCCGTCTCTTTGATGGAGTCATTCTTTCATACGGGGACTTAGATCAATGAATGGGAAGTTTGTTCCCATCCATTGATCTCCGGGCTAACGTAAGGTGGCGGGAGCGTGCATGGGGGCACGCGCGATAGTGTACCCCAAGCAGCGGCAGCAGTGCAGGCTATCTGGACGGAAATATCCGTCCAGATAGAATTAAGTGGTTAAGGTGCCCATACATCAGGCGATGATGGGCAGAGACAAATCTCTCTGATCTAATCTGATTTAAGAGAGATCTGTCGCTGCCCATACATCGCAGGCCGATTTCCGATTGATTTCAGCATAAAAACCTCTTGGGAATGGGCTGAGCTTGCGGTGTTCGCTGCCCCCTGGTGTATAAATGTGCCCCCGTGTGTGTGTATGTATACATTACCTATCCTGTGTCACGGTGCCCGTCCATCTTCCGAATTTGCTGCTTGTCCATTAGCGCTATACACGCCGCCGGCATTGTCCGCGTGTGAGGTCACACGCACCACCTGCTATGTGTCGGTGATGTGTAAACCGCTAATAGAAGAGCGAATGACGTCACACGCCTATTGACAGTCCAGCAACGCCCACCTCCCAGTGAGACGGAGTCCAGGACATCGGAAACTGCGCTGCTGGCCACAGTGCGTTATCCTCCACTGTAGAGGCAAGCGGCTGGCAGTCCGCTGAGATGCTATTTTTACAACCTATGTTTGTGAGTACCATTTTTTATTGTTAATAAAATCTCCTCCACGTTTAATGCACTATGGCTCGCTCCATTTTCTTTTAGTCTTTCTGATATATGAATGATGACTGATAAAGTAGCCATAATTGTTTTACATGTTTTACACCATGTTTCATGTGGTGTAAATAAAGACAGCACAAATGACTACTGTGAAAGCAGTGGTGTAGCAATAGGGGGTGCAGAGGTAGCCACCGCATCGGGGCCCTTGGGCCAGAAGGGCCCACCCCTCAAACACAGTATTAGCTCTCTATTGGTCCTGTGCTGAGAATAATCACTTCTATAGTTGACTTGAATAGTAGTGATCATTAACACACAGCTCCCCATCCCCTTCTTGCACCTCTGACACTGTGGTTGTCCTTGATTGGTTTTGGTGTGTTGTATCAATTGTTATCTATAGGATGCTTGGGAGCCCCAAAGCTAAACTTGCACTGGGGCCCACGGCTTCATAGCTACGCCACTGTGTGCAGGAGCCATGTTATTAGCCGTGTGAGTGTCACAAACCTGATCACTGTCTTCTTGCTTGCAGCAGCCAAATATGTATCTTTCATACAGTATATGACATTTTTAGAATCTTGATTGCAAAATTTTACTAAATCTATGTAGTAGGGTAAGCTGAGGCCGGGGCAAAATGTGAAATAAAAAATCCCCAGTGGGGACACAGACAGCAGTAAAAGTTCAAATGAGGTTCCAATGCTTCTCAATGCGGTGGCAAATTAAAGAGGCCCTGTAGTGACATGTAGTAGAATGCAGTACATTTTTGAGAACAGAGATGGATTAAGATGTAATGGGGCTCGAGGCAAGGTAGTAGATTTGGGGCCAAAAAGAGGCAAATGAGGATGCACACCTTAAGGTGGCCATACACTGGTCGATTTGTCATCAGATTCGACATTCAGATAGATCCCTCTCTGATCGAATCTGATCAGAGAGGGATCGTATGGCCACCTTTACTGCAAACAGATTGTGAACCGATTTCAGCCTGAAACCGATTACAATCTGTGGTGGTGGTGCTGCCGCCGTTCCCTGCCCCCCCCCCCCCCCCCCCGGCATACATTACCTGCTCCGCCGGCGCGAGACCCCTGGACACCGCTGGTCTGGTCTGGTCTCCGGCATGCTTCACTTCTTCCTGCCCGGCAGGAAGTTTAAACAGTAGAGGGCACTCTACTGTTTAAACTTCCTGCCGGGCAGGAAGAAGTGAAGCATGCCGAAGACCAGACCAGCGCGGAGACGGAGCAGCGGTGACAGCGGGACTCGCGCCGGCGGAACAGGTAATGTATACCCGCTGTATTGCGTCGGTCGCCGGGCATTCGAACGCCGCTATCGACGCACTCCCGACCCGGCGGCTCTCGAAAAAAATCTTCCACACAGATGGATCGACGGGAGTCGACGGGAACGATGGATTTCGGACGGAAATCCATCGTTCAGTCAGCGGTGTGCGCTGCGATTTCACAGCCGTTTCGATCACTGTGATCGAAACGGCTGTATATCGACGGGAAAATCGTTAGGTGTATGGGCCCCTTAATAAACACTCAATTCAAACCAATCGGTTTGCAACATTAATTGGGTGCTGTGCAGACAAACAGAATCTATGTGAAACAATGGATGACACGCCCACCATGTGTTTTCAATGCAAAAAGATCTATATTGTAAATACTGACAAATCACTCAAGAGAGTGCAATAATAATATGTGCAGGGCTATATACAATACACATAATATGTACAACACAACATCAGGTACTATGATATCAGCACAATCAGCATAATAATACACATGTAAGTAATACATCAGCAGGAGGCTGCCTTGCAAAACTTGTAAATGCTGCAAAAGACTGGCTGTTAAACCTAAAGCTCAAAGAGAAACTCCGACCAAAAATTGAACTTCATCCCAATCAGTAGCTGATACCCCTTTTACATGAGAAATATATTTCTTTTCACAAACAGACCATCAGGGGGTGCTGTATGACTGATATTGTGGTGAAACCCCTCCCACAAGAAACCCCTCCCACAAGAAAAGTTCGAACTTTTGGCAGTTTCCTGTCTGTGAACCTTGCTGCATTGTGGGAAATAGTTGTTTACAGCTGTTTCCAACTGCCATAAAAAGCATGCAGCAGCTACATCACCTGCCAACAGTAAAATGTTCACTGGAGTTCCTCTTTAATGCAGAAATGGATACAACACATGAGTCCATGACAATCACAGTGTTGGAGGAGCACACACCCCTATATTACCCAGACGGCGCGGCATTTCAGAACTAAGTCCTTTTTCAATGGGTTTTGGATGAAGGCAACCAGAGCAGTATGCAAAGCGGCAATGTCCATTTAGATTTTGGGCCCCCCTGTGGCCCTTTTGGTAAGCTGAAGTGGAGAGAGGTCAGAGAAGGTGGCAGGTTGGCCCCTTTACACCCACTAGGCCATAGGCACCTGCCTAGGTTGCCTGGTGGATAATCCTACTCTGATTGAGAATACCCACTTTAATGGTAATGTTCCTGGTTTCAGCACCAGAAACACTTCCTACTTCTATATTTTGCTGTATATTGATATGTTGCCCCGCCCTCCCAGTGATGTCACTGTTTAGCTATACGAAATTCTCCTCCCAGAGCATTCTGGGAGACCGGGCATTATTTTCTACTGGTAGTGAGAACTCATGGGGAAGCATGTGATTTGTTTGATCAGCTGATAGATTTGCAAAGCTCTGATTGGATAAGACAGGAGAGAAGACTCAGAACATTTACATCACGCTTTTCTCCTGTGTCAGAGGCGGAGACCTTAACCAGTATAATTTCCAGCCACTGCTTTAGTGTAGATTAGCTGTGATCACATCCCACTTTAGCACATGATCACAACTAGCAAATCAGAGACTTACCTATCTATCACCTGACCAAACTGATCACATGCTTGCCCAAGAGTTCTCCTAGACATGACCATCACTATCTACTGGCTTTGGAATTCGCAGAAACAAAACATTCTGCAGAGCTGCACCTGACAGGACTAAATTTCAAAATGTAGATAAGGGATGAGGAAAGATTTTATAAGGGGCAAACACTGACTGAATACTTTATATGAAGATTGTAACAAAGAAAAATACAGGTAGTCCCCGACTTACGAACGCAGACTCCATCATGTACCATTCTGATCCTGCAGACCCCATCATGACCCCATCCTCAAAATGGCTTTTAAACTTGTATAAGCAGGTACAGAGGGCAGAGGTGACACAGAGGGGGACACTGGAGGCACAGGGGGGCACAGAGGAGGTACAGGGGGCAGAGGTGACACAGAGGGGGACACTGGAGGCCCAGGGGGGCACAGAGGAGCAGGGCCGGGCCGAGGCATAGGCTGGAGAGGCTCCAGCCTCAGGGCGCAGTGTAGGAGGGGGCGCACAATTCAATCAGCTGTCATGTGTTTGAAGCAGAAAGAAATAAGAAAAGGGGATACATAGCAGTGACTGCAAGCCAGATAACTAGATATTAAGGTGTTGGGGAGGTTGTGGGCCCTCTGGCCCTCTTAGTCTAATAGCAATCAGTGTGTGACGGCTGGGGTGGCAGGGATGGAGGGGCGCACTTTGGTGTCTCAGCCTTGGGTGCTGGAGGACCTTGTCCCAGCTCTGCAGAGGAGGTACAGGGGGCAGAGATGGCAGAGTGTTCTGACTTAAGAACAGATTCAGGTTAAGAACAAACTTGCAGTCCCTATCTCGTTCGTTAACCGGGGACTCCGTGTAGTTATAATTATTATTCTATATTCACTACAGTTCCTCCTTAATGTAGTGATTCTTCCCTGGCTTCGGGCTGAAGAGGACAGACACCTCCCGGGGTAGGTGTTTTGTGAGTGGCCGAGCATATGATTGGCGGTCTCCGCAGGTCACAGTGATGGGAGCAGGACCAGTCCCGGTGAGGCGGTGATGTACGCCAGCGATGGCAGGCGTGTTTCTCGCCGCTGTCCGTCACATGATCATTGTTTTCCGGTTGGGGGTCTCCCCAGTGATGGCAGCAGGTCCAGTCCTGGTGAGGCGGTGATTTATGCCAGCGATGGTGGGCATGTTTCTCGCCGCTGTCCGTCACATGATCTGTGTTTTCCGGTTGGGGGTCTCCCCAATGATGGGAGCAGGACCAGTCCCGGTGAGGCAGTGTGATTGGCGGGCGTATTTCTCGTCGCTGTCCGTCAGATGATCTGTGTTTTCCGGTTGGGGGTCTCCCCAGTGATGGGAGCAGGACCAGTCCCGGTGAGGCAGTGTGATTGGCGGATGTATTTCTCGTCGCTGTCTGTCAGATGATCAGTGTTTTCTCTGCATGTTCTGCACACATGTAACCGGATCAGGGTCCTGGGACCGGGGTATAAATACTGAGATCCCGCTACTGCTTGTCAACATTATCCGAGACCTCCGCTACCCGGGAATAATATCTGACAGCAGACAGAGGGCCGTCCAGGGATAGCAGGTCAGTACCTCTATTACAGCTTATCACTGTGTGGCCCAATATGCCCAGCATATTACTGTCTGGTCTGATATCTCTGTATGAAGGGAGATCCCACATTCACCAGAAAACTGATAGCAGTGTACATGCAGGAGACTGCTCACTATTCAATGATATTAAAAAGCATCTTTCCATTCCAGTGTGCAGTGAGATAAAAATAAGTGAAACTGACTATAACCACTGATCACACTTCTCTGTAGTCATGGCAGCAGTACTCTATTTGGCGTACAGACCGTCCACCAACTCCCACCTTACTGCAGGAGTAATTAGCTAAGCAGAGCAGGCGATATTGAGCCCAATTCAATTCACTTTTTTTACCTGAGTTTTTTCCTACGTGATATTGTCACATATTATCAATAAAATGCGTCTTAAAGCACCAGCAAGCAAGAAATGACTCCAGAATAATTTTGACAGTAATTTTTCACCTCCTATTTTTCTACTTTTTCAACTGCAGAGGGACAAAAAGTTATTTTAAACAGAAGATGAAATATGATCTCCTGGGAGAAACTTACGAGAAAAAAAGTAAATTGGAGAAGGGCCCATTGCTACTCATTTTCAAGATATGGGCCCATATGCAATTCAGTTTCACCCCGACTTTTCTCCTTGGTGATAGTTTAATACTATAAAATGCCCTTTAAACTAACAGCAATCAAGAAAATACTCAGAAGAACTTTGATAGTACTTTTTCACCAAATTTTTGGTACTTCTTCAATTGTAAAATGGAGAAATGAAAATGCTCTCCTAGGAGAAAACTCAGGAGAAAAAGTCAATTACATATGGGTCATGGGCCTTTATCCAATTCACTTTCTTTCTTCTTATGTTTTCTCCTAGGAGATATTTTTTTATCTTCTGTTATAAATAACTTTTCAGCACTTTGCAACTGAAAAAGTACCCAAAAGTAGGTGGGAAATAACTGTCAGAATTATTCGGAGTATTTTCTTGCCTGCTGGTGGCTTAGCAGACAACCCATATGCAATTCACTTTTTTTCTTGAGTTTTCTCCTGAGGGCTCGTTTCCACTATTGCGGTGCGGAATCGCCTGGATTCCACCGCTGATGAAATCGCATGCCGATGCGATTCCCCATGCGTTTTTTGCGGCAAATTCGCATGCGATTTCGCATAGGTGAGGGTATATGCGATTTTAACCATGTCACTGCCTGTGTGAATTTACATGGGTACCTATGCGAATTCGCAGCAAAAAACGCATGGGGATTTCCCTATTAACTACATTGTGTGCGATTCGCCTGCATTCCACACGCAGGCGGATTCTGAGGGCTCTGCCGTGCAGAAAAATCCTGCACAGAAAAACGCTCCGCACAACGCACAAGTGGAAACAGGCCCATCCATTTGTATTGGCTGTGCGAATCCGCATGCGGACAACGCATGCGAATTCGCGATAGTGGAAACGGACCCTTAGTCATATTTTACATACTGTCAATAAAATGCCTTTTCAAAAAAAAAAAAAAAACAGCAAGCAAGAAAATATTTTTTGATACTTATTCAGCTGCATACTAGTGCTTAAAAAATGTTTTTAGGAGGAGATGAAAAATGATCTCCTAGTAGAAATAGGAACGCTGTGGAATGTTTTGTTGTTGTTGGTTTTTTGTTTTGTTTTTTCATATAAATTGAACATAAAACAATGAAGCTGAAATAAAGTCCATCGTCATGAATCCTCCTTGCAATACAGATGAGACAACGGGATCAAGCGTGCCAATGGCAGGAAAAGCCAGTATTGTTCAAAAACAGCTCGAGCGATAAACGCACAACTGCCGTGTTTAGGGCTTATTCACACTTGTGCGTTTTCAGAGCTATTTCAGCATTGCTGAAAATCGCTAGCGGTTTGAAAAACTTGTGTGCAATGAAAGAATATTTAAGTGTTCTTATCTTTGCGATTTGCTGAAACGCAAACTCGCTGCCTGCAGCATTTTCTGAGCGATTCTGCAGGCTTATATTGAACTAGAAATTGCAAAACGCTAATCGCTGAAAAAACGCTGGAAAAACGCTTTCTATACAGTAAAAAATCGCTGGGAAATCACTAGGAAAAAACGCCAGAAAATTGCTCAGTGTTTGCGTTTAGCGATTTCTAGTGTGAATGGGCCCTTAACGCCCATGTGAGGTGGCTCTAAGAATACACGTGCCCAGGAGGTTGAGATGTAAGGTGATAATGTGATTGGAGGGTGCTGTAGTGCAATGTGGAGCGCAGGCAGAGGCGTAGCAATAGGGGGTGCAGAGGTAGCGAACGCATCGGGGCCCTTGGGCCAGAGGGGCCCCGTAGGGCCCTCCCTCAATTTCAGTATTAGCTCTCTATTGGTCCTGTGCTCAAAATAATCACTTCTATAGATACTTTGAATAGTGGTAATCATTAATAAACTGTTCCCCATCCCCTTCTTGCACCTCTGACACTGTAGTTGCCATTGGCAGATTTTGGTGCACCGTATAAATTATTATGTATAGAGTGCTTGAGGGGCCCCATTGTAAAACGTGCATCGGGGCCCACAGCTCCTTAGCTACGCCACTGAGCGCAGGAATGTGACATTTTAATGCCAGGTCCTTATTAAGGAAATCGTGGCCACATTGCCACTAACTGACTGGTCAGCATAACTGGAGACTGTGCCTAACGCTGCCATTGTGCCGCAATGACTGCATAAGACTGCAATGTGGTCATCTGCACTAAATGTGCTTTCTGCCCCACCCACCCCTGGGTTAAAATATACTAAACACAGGATGGAATTTACTGCGATCTTCAGATACTCAAGAGACAATCACAATTTTTTTAGAATAAGCTAGGTAGTGGCCTCGCCACGCTTTACAGCAGTGGTCCTCAAACTAAGGCCCGCGGGCCGAATTTGGCCCCCTGAGGCTTTTTTACCACCCCCCCCCCCCCCCACACACACACACACACACACACACACACACTCACACACAAATTGTATTACTTATAGATGCGGTCAGCTACATCTTAAAATAATTGTGGTCCGCATATAGAATAGCAGTGCTGGCACCACCCATTCACATGGAAGCCAGAAAACAGTAATTCGCTGGTTTCCAATCAAATTCTACATCAGGTGACACTGCTGTCCACTGCAGGTTGTCTCCTGGGTATGCTTCACTGTCTGGCCCGCGAAGACCTCTACATCATCTTATGTATACTCCGGCCCCCCAGCAGCCTTTAGTACGTTGTCCCGGCCCTCTACCCAAAACGTTTGGGGACCCCTGCTTTACAGGATCTAGATGGGACATAATGCGGTCTTCAGGATCAGGATTGGGACATGGTGGGGTCTGCAGGAACAGGATGGTACATGATGGAGTCTGCGGAATCAGGATAGTACAGGATGGGGTTTGCCTGATTTAATTGGGACATGACGTCCAGCAGTTACTTGGCAGTAGTAGGATGAAGGATCTCTGGCTCTTGGCTTCCGTGTTTCGGAAAGATCGGTACCCCATTCCTGAGTGGTCAACATACCAGGGAGAGGTCATATTGCAGAGCGGGCAGCATTTACAGTCAACAAGCCTGACCCTTCACCCAGATTGTGCTCCACTCAGTTCACCTCTCAGAGAGATGCCAGTGACGGGACGTATACAGCTCAGGGCCTCACTGTGTGGTCAGAGGCCTGGAGGCCATAATAAGACTCCTCAATAAATTCTGCAAACCAAAAACAACGAGGACTGATTCACAAAACTTATCTCACAAATTATCTCTCTTTACTTATTTGTTTTCAAAGAACTCAATAGTTGTACCTGATAAATTCAGCTTTGATGTTCCTGCTTGGCCCAGTTCCCCAATTTTCCCTCAATACCACTAGTTCAATGTGCACCTGTAGTGGCCCCCAAACTTCTGCCGCTAGTGGGTGCCCAAATTTCCTTCTGTTTCTGGATCTATGGATATCCTGGAGCGCAGGAGATTTGGGTGCAGCCGGCGCCACCATAAGCCATAATAGGAATTACGACTATACCTGCGCTCAGTGAGTAACTTGGGCACCATCAAAAGACCGAGCACAAATTACTATAAAAACACTGTAATTTGGCCGCCAGCAATACCTGGAAGCTGAATTACATTTTTCCCCACCATCCACGTGGACCTGGAGGGGGAATAATAATTACACCACATGGACTTGAGCAGGGTAAGCCGTATATCGGATGTATCCTGCGCCCAAATCCCCCAGCGGCTGTATAATGGCTACGCTTCTGGATTTTGTGGGGTATTGGGAGTCCAGGTACACTTTCCATCAATGTGGTGAATTGACCCGCACAGCGTACCATTTATAACCCAGCAGTGGTTATTGATACCCCCGAGGATGCAGAATACACAGCGTTACGCATGTTCTTGTACATCCGCCGGAGGACACATGAAAGCACTTATCCCCTCGTCTGCACAATGCGGGGAAACATGTGTGGTCATCATTGCGAAGCATTTCATGATATATTGCCTCTGCTTCAGCGGTAACCCAACAAGTGTAGATTTCATGGTAAACATCCCATGACTGGCTGCTGAGGGGAACACCCCTCCCCCGCCCCAAAACACAGACATAAGCAACAAACAAAACCACCAGCAAAGTATCCCTCCAAACAATTCTATTAATCACCGCTCACCGCCGGACCGAATGATAGGGGCATTTATAAATGATTTAGTCAGTGTTTGCCCTGATCTACATTCAGAAATGTATCACTGGTGGTGACACCTTTAGTCCTGTCCAGTGAGCTCTGTGGAATGTTCGTTTTCTGAGAGATCTATGCACAGAGGGAGATGCTGGTTGCTTGGCAGTTAAAAAAAGCCGTTATTTTCCAGAATGCAACAAGGTTCACAGACAGCAAACTGTCAGGATCATGGTCATGACATCACACAGTGGGAGGGGTTTCACCACAATACACAGCCTTGAGAAAAGGCAAATGCATTTAGAGAGTTCAGCCTGTCTAATTCCCCCTCATCTGTGACTAATTTCAACTGCAATTAGATTTTTCAGCTGTGTCAGCTGACTGCCTAGGCAGAGCAGCTAATTTGTAAACACATGTTGTTAACCCTTTGTCTGCTTCCATGAAAGCAGGAAGAAGAGAAACTGCAGATTTATTGCAGCATTTGTATCAGCTGTTAACAAAGAAATGTTTTTCGTTAAAGGTTATTATGCTGTTGCTTATCTTTTAGAGCAGAGAGGAAGTTTTGAATTCAGGTCTGCTTTAATGACAGCAGAATATATACATTGTTGCAATTATTGTCTCTTAGGCCCCGCCCAGATGCATGTGTGTGTCCTAAAGTCTGTCTGTAACACAGCATACGGAATGTGTACTGTTAAAGGGACACTCCGCTGACATGGATTTTATTCTGTTGTGTTTTCAGGTGATCAGCTTCCAGGATTTGTCTGTCGTTCCCATTAAGTCTGTCTCACGCTGAAAGAAGATGGTTGGACTGAAGCCCTCTGATGTCCCCCCCACCTTCATGGTGAAATTTGTAGGGGCCGGTACTGCAGCCTGTATAGCCGACCTGGTCACCTTCCCTCTGGACACAGCTAAAGTCAGGCTGCAGGTATAGCATGCCAGGAGGCCGAGAATCCCCAGAGTCCTCTGTTGTGATCAGTGAGCTTGGCTGCAGCTAATATTATTATTATTATTATTATTATTATTATTAATGGTGCAGAAAAGGACATAATGCGTTTTTATGCCATTTGGTAATCCCCCGTCGCAGATTGCTAACTGACATTGTGGGGCAGCTGTACACTCACTAGAGCAGGGGGCAGATATAGATGGCAGAGATAATGCAGGGGCAGCAACAATGTTTGATGTACATGGCTTAGAAGTGGCATGGGGAGATCCCCTGGTAGCAAGTGCCCCTCTACCAATGGTGCCCATAGGCAGAAGCCCGCTGTGCCTGATGGGATATCTGGCCCACATAATATCATCTCTCCTGCAGATACAAGGGGAATGTCTGGCGGAGCCCAGCCTCCAGGTCGCCCACTACAAGGGTGTGATGGGTACTCTGAGCACCATAGTGAAGATGGAGGGCGCGTCCGGCCTCTACAACGGCCTGGTGGCGGGCCTGCAGCGACAGATGACCTTCGCTTCAATCCGTATTGGGATGTACGACTCGGTCAAGCAGATCTATTGTCGCCAAACAGAGAGTGAGTGCCTTCTATGCCCGTGTGCCTCTAATATACCTTCTATGCCCATGTGCCTCTAATATACCTTCTATGCCCATGTGCCTCTAATATACCTTCTATGCCCATGTGCCTCTAATATACCTTCTATGCCCGTGTGTCTCTAATATACCCTCTATGCCCGTGTGCCTCCAACATACCCTCTATGCCCGTGTGTCTCTAATATACCCTCTATGCCCGTGTGCCTCCAACATACCCTCTATGCCCGTGTGTCTCTAATATACCCTCTATGCCCGTGTGCCTCCAATATACCCTCTATGCCTGTGTGCCTCTAATATTCATGTGTCTGAACACAAAACTGTCTGTATTGCCCACAGCAGCCAGTGAGATCTTCTTTTCTTTTATTCTGTGAAAAAGCAAAAGAGACAAGTGCATGCTGATAATGATCTGCACAGGGAGGATAAGGAATAAAGAAGGGAGGAGGGAAGAGGAAACATTCAGCTAGTTTACTACCAGTACAGGCACAGAGTAAGCGCTTATACTGTCAGGGCCGGCCCGCTCATGAGGCGGGGTGAAACTTTTGCCTCAGGCGGCAAAGTTCTAGGGGCGGCATCCGCCCGTCCGTGGGTGCGGGGGGGCCGGCCGCCGAGCTGGAGGGGTAGCTGGCAGGACGGGGGTATTGGGCCTAGCGGTGGGGAGGGGGTCGGACCCCCCCTCCCTCGCCTGGGTCCCCCGATCTGCGCTCCCCTCCAGCTTTAAATGTAGAGTAAGCAGCCGACAGACATTAAGAGGCACGGGCGGGGGATCACTCACCTTCCTCGTTCCAACGTGCGCTCCACTGACGTCGCTTCCTGCAACGCCGCCCACCGTATTGTATGTGGCCGGCGTTGCAGGAAGTGACGTCAGTGGAGCGCACGTTGGAACGAGGAAGAGGTGAGTGATCCCCGGCCTGTGCCTCTTACTGTCTGTCGGCTGCTTACTCTACATTTAAAGCTGAAGGGGAGCGCAGATCGGGGGACCCAGGCGAGGGGCCACCGCTAGGCCCAATACCCCCGTTCTGCCAGCTACCCCTCCAGCTCGGCGGCCCCCCACCGGGGGGGGGGGGGGGCAATTTTTTCAAAATTTGCCTCAGGCGGCAAAAAGTCTAGGGCCGGCCCTGTGTACATATTGGAGGTAGTGGAGACCAGCACAAACACGCTGCAGCTTGTTTACTATCAGTATAAGCAGAGAATAACAGTTGATACTGTACATACTGTGGATATCAGAGATCAGCACACACTGCAGCTAGTTTCCTGTGGGTATAAACACAAAGTAACAGCATCTTATGTTCATACTGGAGGTAGCAGGGATCAGCACACTGCAGTTAGTTTACTATCAGTAACAGCTTATACTGTACATAGTGAAGGTAGCAGAGAACAGCACACACTGCTGCTAGTTTACTATCAGTAGGTACAAAGTATGGCCCAGTGCACACCAAAACCGCTAGCAGATCGTCAAAACGCTAGCGGTTTTGGGAGCAGAGAGCAGATATTTGGCCGGGTGCACACCAAGCGGATTTTGTATGCGATCCACCAGCCGCATCAGCCAGTGAAAACGCTTGGCTATTGTATTTCAATGTGTGGTGCACCACGGCGGTTTGAGGTTTTTTAGCAAACCGCAAACGCGCAGCAGGAGGCGCGTTTGCGGCTTGGCAAAAACCTCAAACCGCCGGTGTGCACCATCCCATTGCAATACATTAGCCAAGCATTTTTCCAGGCGGATGCGGCCGGCGGATCGCTCCAAAAACCGCTCGGTGTGCACTGGGCCTATCACTTTATACTGAACATACTGGAAGTAGCAGAGATCAGCACACACTGCAGCTACTTTACTATCAGTACAGGCACAGGGTAACAGCTTATACTGTACATACTGGACGTATCAGAGAAAAGCACATGCTGCAGCTAGTTTACTATCAGTGCAGGTACAGAGTTACAGCTTATACTGTACATTCTAAGGGTGGCAGAGATGAGCACACACTGCAGCTAGTTTACTATGCGTATAGGACCAGAGTTTCCATTCTTAGGCCTAGTGCACACCGAGCGGTTTTGGAGCGATCCGCCGGCCGCATCCGCCTCTAAAAACGCTTGTCTAATGTATTGCAATTGGATGGTGCATACCGGCGGTTTGCGTTTTTTGCCAAGCCGCAAACGTGCCTCCTGCTGCGCGTTTGCGGTTTTCGGAAGCGTTTCGTCGTCAATGTAAAGTATAGGAAAACCGCAAACCGCTCTGAAAAACGCTAGTTCAGAGCGGTTTGCCAGGCATTTTTGTTACAGTAGCTGTTCTGTAACAGCTTTTACTGTAACAATATGTGTAATCTGCTACACAAAAACGCACCCAAAACCGCTAGGTATGTTTAGAAAACCTCTCTAAACATACCTAGAATCGCTCTGAAATCAGCTCCCAAAACCGCTAGCGTATTGCGGATCTGCTAGCGGTTTTGGTGTGCACTGGGCCTTACATTGGGAAGAGCTTTTAGAGGTTTCAAAAGCTCTTCCCAATGTAATGCTATGATGTTTTTTTTTTTACAAAACCTCATTGCTCCAGTGTGCACAGACACATAGGATAACATTAGCAGCAGATTTAAAAACTCAAATGCTCAGAAAAACTCCTCTGGTGTGCACCAGGCCTAAGGCCCAGTGCACACCAAAACCGCTAGCAGATCCGCAATACGCTAGCGGTTTTGGGAGCTGATTTCAGAGCAATTCTAGGTATGTTTAGAGAGGTTTTCTAAACATACCTAGCAGATTTGGGTGCGTTTTTGTGTAGCAGATTACACATATTGTTACAGTAAAAGCTGTTACAGAACAGCTACTGTAACAAAAATGCCTGGCAAACCGCTCTGAACTAGCGTTTTTCAGAGCGGTTTGCGTTTTTCCTATACTTTACATTGAGGACGAAACGCTTCCGAAAACCGCAAACGCGCAGCAGGAGGCGCGTTTGCGGCTTGGCAAAAACCTCAAACCGCCGGTGTGCACCATCCCATTGCAATGCATTAGCCAAGCGTTTTTCCAGGCGGATGCGGCCGGCGGATCGCTCCAAAAACCGCTCGGTGTGCACTAGGCCTTAACAGTTTTATGGACACTATAAGTACAGTCACATGTTACACACTTGGTATAATCCTCCTCACGTACATGATCTGTCTTCCTTCAGATTCCGGGGTGGCGTGCCGACTTCTGGCAGGATGTACCACGGGGGCGATGGCGGTGACCTGCGCCCAGCCCACAGATGTGGTCAAAGTGCGGTTCCAGGCGCACATCAGAGTTATAGACGGTAACAAGCGCTACAACGGGACGATGGATGCGTACAAGACCATCGCCAAGGAGGAGGGGCTGCGAGGACTGTGGAAAGGTAAAGTCATTCGATACACTTATAGACAAAGCCCACACATCATTCCAAAAACATAACTAAAAAAATTCCTTCCAATGCAGGGACCATGCCCAACATTGCCAGGAATGCCATTGTCAACTGTGCGGAGCTGGTGACCTATGACCTCATCAAGGAAGCAATATTAAACCATCAACTGATGACAGGTAAGGGGTGCTGCCTTTTTTTTCTGACTCGGGAGTCAAACTCGTGACCTCATTCTTAACAAGCAGAGGCAGTACCTCTGAACCATCTCAGCTGCCTTTACCACACATGTAACTGTCTAGCAGTCCTCCAGGGGCAGCAAAGAATTACAAGGTGTATCTGTAGTTTTCTCCTTCAGTATCTTTCTCTTTGTTCCTTTAGTGTTTGACTAGAAAAGAAAGAGAATGCTCTGTTTGCAATTTGGGGCCTGTTAAGGGGAACTGAAGTAAGAGGTATACGGAGGCTGCCATATTTATTTCCTTTTAATCAATACCAGTTGCCTGGCAGCCCTGCTGGTCTATTTCTCTGCAGTAGTATCTGAATAACACCAGAAACAAGCATGCAGCTAGTCTTGTCAGATCTGACTTTAAAGTCTGAAACACCCGATCTGCTGCATGCTTGTTCAGGGGCTATGGCTAATAGTATTAGAGGCAGAGGATCAGCAGGGCTGCCAGGCAACTGGTATTGATTAAAAGGAAATAAATATGGCAGCCTCCGTATACCTCTCTCTTCAGTTCCCCTTTGACCAATAATGCCCAGTTCCATGAGCTCAAAGCTGTCCTGACAGCAAAATCAGTGGCGCAGCTATAGGGGGTGCAGAGGTAGTGACCACATCGGGGCCCTTGGGTCAGAAGGGCCCCAAAGTGTCCACCCTCTATCACAGTATTAGCTCTCTATTGGTCCTGTGCTAGTAATAATCACTTCTATAGATGCCTTCAATAGTAGTAATCGTTAACAAACTGTTCCCCATCCCCTTCTTGCACCTCTGACACTGTAGTTGCCATTGGCAGGTTTTGGTGCGCTGTATCAATTGTTATGTATAGAGTGCTTGGGGGGGCCCATGTAAAACTTGCACCAGGGCTCACAGCTCCTTAGCTACGCCACTGAGCAAAATATCGGTATTAAATACTCAAATTTCCATGCGCCTGTTTTCGATGTATGGATGTTCAGTGTTATATGATCACGTTATTTATGCTATAGGTCATGTGTTATGTTATGTGATGTTACTTGTGTGGATTGTGCAAAGTCCGCAGTGTGTCTGTGAAGGTCGGAACACGCAGTGTGGGGAGATGAGAGCAGATTATAGAAACTGATAGTTACTCAGTGATAATAGGTGTCGTGATACAGCTGCACCCAGATTATTGCTCTGTAAACCCGCAGGAACCTCCAAGATAAGAGTGCAAACACGACCTGCGTTCCCAGGCTGAGATGTGACAGCTGCTGGGGGACATCCTCACCCAGCCTCACCTCCCCTATAGGTGACAACTCTGTAATATGACATTTCCAGAAGCCTCTAGAACAGACATGGCCATATCCGGCCCGGGCCGCGGGCCATATCTTGCCCATTTCATTTCTTTAATCCAGCCCATGGTGAGGCACAGGTTGGAGGGGCACTAGCCTGGGCACAAAGCCCTGAGGGCGCTCCTGTCCCCCCCCCCCCCTTATGCCTGGCCATATGCAGAGTGGCACTGCCAAGATTCTTCTTCGGTGATGTCACAGCATCTAATAAGAATAAAGATAAGATGCTGTGACAGGGCTGCAGAGGGATCCCAGCGGTGTTGACATCTGAGTAACAGATACAAGCACGCTCTGCATATGTTGGGGAGGCGCCGAGGCGTATGGTGGGGTATGCCTGGGTATCCGTGCTTCTTGGGGGGGGGGGGGTTACATATTACTTTTAACACTTCTGGCTATCTATGCTGCGTTGGGGGAACTTTCAAATACTGGAGGCACATCTGGATATCTTTACTGGGGTGTCAGCTAACTAATACTGGGGGCACATCTGGCTATCTGTACAGGGGGGATACCTAAAACTGGGGCACATCTAGCTATCTATACAGCGGAGGGAGTTACTTAATACTGGTGGCACATCTGGCTATCTATGCAGAGGAGGGGGCTACCTCATACTGGCTAGCTATACAGGGGAGAGGAGGGTTCCTTTGTACTGGGGGTTCGTCCGGTTGGTTATACTGGGGAGGGCGTTTACATTTAATATATACAGTATTCACACAATCGCTCCAGAGGAGATAAACTTTATTCCTTGTATTTTCAGATAATCTCCCGTGCCATTTTGTGGCTGCATTCGGTGCTGGTTTCTGCGCCACGGTGGTGGCCTCTCCTGTGGACGTGGTGAAAACGCGCTACATGAACTCTACGGCTGGACGGTACAAGAATGCCATAAACTGCGCTTTCACCATGGTGGTGAAAGAAGGCAGCGCTGCATTCTACAAGGGGTACGTCTATCACCCATTACTCAGCTTTATGTGTAACTGTGAACACTACAAGCCGGACAATCGTTTTGAGGTCCTTTGAGGTCCCCTTCCTCAAGAACATAGACAATTTTTCTTCAAGGTTCTTGAGAAAGGAGACCTTGTGTGACCTAAAAACAATTGTTGGATTTCACATGGTGTTTATGGAGAATTAAATGTGACTGGACCACCTGTTGGTGTGCAGCCCTAAACTAACCCTGAAGCAACCTTAAAGAGTAACTGTCAGGCTGCAGAAGCTAATTTAAACCTCTATTCTCCTGTGTTAAACAGTTTAGACGGAAGCCAAAAAGGCAATAGTGAAGATAAAAATCTCTCTTACATTTGATGTGTGCTTATCAGCAAAGCTGTTAGACCCAAGAGGACGCAAGCCGCATACCATACTGCAAAGCATTCTGGGGCCCTCCCCTCGGCTGGTAAGGAGAAGTTACAGGATCAAGTTTCAGCAGCTTGTAACTCAGTCCAGCGCACAGCACTGAAAAATCTCCGGGCAGAGTACACTGCAGGAGTCCGCTATTGTTCCTAGCCACATGGCTAATTAATATTCACTGCACACTAGTGTTATTCAGTACGAGCTTTTCTGTGATCAGGAAGCAGGCAGGACATGACGACACATTTGGCTTCATAGGAGACAGACAAACATGGAACCAGCCATGAGCTGTCAGGAGCATCAATCTCTGCATATACTATATACAAATTCTGTGATGTACAAACGTGGACAGTGAAATGCATATGTAATGTAAGTACAGCCAATCTTTAGCTACTGATATATGTGTTTATTTTCTCTGAGACCTTATACCTAACAGCTCCTCTTTAAAAAAAACAAGACTTAGATACTCACCTAAGAGGTAAGGCTCTGGATCCCATAGAGTAGAGTTCCCCAACCCTGTCCTCAAGGCCCACCAATAGTACATGTTTTGCAGAAAACCACAAACACTCACAGATGAGGTGATTAGTGTCTCAGCAGAGCTGATTAACTACCTCTGTGCATTTCCACAAAACATGCACTGTTGGTGGGCTTTGAGAACAGGGTTGGGGAACAAAGTCATAGAGCCTTCTTGATCCTCTCCCCATCTCCTTGTTCTCCCGCTGTCCTCCATTCGCAATTAGAACCTTTGTGACTCCTCGGAAGGCTTCGAAAATACTCAGGGACACAAGTACTTCTAAAGGAGACATTCAAAGTGCAGGTCAAATAACTTCACTGGGGGTCGGGGATCATTAGTGGAGTAAGGGGACCGAGAGAGGACTGGGAAGGCTCTAGGCAGAGATGTAACTAGAGGGGATCAACACCTGCAATCAAAGGGGGCTCAGAGCTTTGGGGGCCCCCAACTGCTAACCTTCCCTCCCTCCAAAACAGGGGACTATACTTCAGATCAGGTGGTTTTGTGGTTACTTGTTATGGGGTTGAAGATCATGATGGTCACACTTGTTTTATGACCCTTGTGAGATGGGTGCCAAGGCCGATAAAGGTACAAAGGGTAGGCATGGGAAGGGCTGTGAACTTTGGGGCCCCCATCAAAGTTTAGATGAGGGGCCCAATGAATTGTATTTACTCCACTGGCTCTTTGGGATCCAGAGCTTCAGAGTTCCTTTAAGCTATCTTAAGTTTCAAATTTGTAACTGGTGGCACCATTTACCTTATGATGATTAGGCAACCATGTTCCTCGTTTTCAATTATGAAATCCTTGAAGATGTCCAACCCCTACTACTGCATCTACATGAGCATATGTGAACAATAAAACTACTGTGAATATTACTGCCTTTAGTTCCTTTCAGTGGGACAGATCTACTTTCCACAAGCGTATTTTGTGGCCTTATATCATTTTGCGCCTGCCAGAACAGTTCAGGTCGGGAAGGTGGTCCAAGTTGGTTAGAACGGGGCTTTGTGAAAATATCAGTCTCAGTCTAGTTCAGCTTCTCTGTGGTCGAGAACAAAACTGCACTCATGAATAACATGAATGTGATATCATATAACCATTTATGATGCCACCTGCATCCTTTTGTGATATCCTCAACTGCCGCCTAAAACCAGTAATGGTGACCATTCATGTTAAAGAGTTTCACCTTAAAACGTGCTGTGTATTCTGAGTGGGTAGTGAGCTTATGGCTCTTTGTCCCTGTTATTTTCTCACTTGAGTTTCCAGCTCATTGATGAGACTCCATGGCAGAGAGGAGCCAAGTGATCAAACGGAGAGATGTCACCAATAGCTTACTCACAAGATCTAAGGGCCCGTTCACACTAGGGGCGTTTTTGAGATTTTTTAAGCACTGGTGATTTTCAAAATCTCCCTGAAAGCGCTTGTGCAATGATTGTCTATGACAAAGTTCACATCTGAACGGTTCGTTTCCGATAAGCGGTGCAGGGGAAATTTTTGAGGCCATTCCGCCTTTGTGCAGCGATTCCGTGAGCGTTTGTAAGAATAAATACATTGGGCTTGATTCACTAATGCCGGGTACACACTATGAGATTTTATGGTTGATTTACTGTCAGATCGATTTGCTTTCCGATCAATTTCCGTTAACTGTAATAGGAAATCGATCGGAAAATGCTCAGAAATCAATTGGAGAGCAAATCGGACATGTTGAAAATAAACGATCTGGCAGTAAATCAACCATCAAATCTCATAGTGTGTACCGAGCATGAGACAATTAGTGTGCCTTATTAGAGTTAAGGGGCCTTATCAGAGTTAAGGGGCCTTATCAGAGTAGCATAGCGAGCACTATGAACATATGCCTGCTAATTGGCAATGACGAGAGCTCCACTCGTCCTGCCCTGAGCCGCTGCGGGTCCAGTCACTTTAAAGGCACCAATAAAGCCCCTTAATTCTGATAAGGCCCCTTAACTCTAAGGTACGCTATTTGTCTTAGTGAATCAAGCCCATTGTATTTATTCTTTTCCGGGTCAAAGAGTTCACTTCCTGACTTGCGTCAGGGATTGAAGGTAAAAAAAACGGTTGAGAAAAGCACTTAGAAAATTGCTTTTAACAAAACCGCATTGTCCACCCAAGAGTCGGGAGAGGAAAAAAACGCCTCTAAAAAAGCCCAACGCAGACAGACACGCAAGCGGAACTCAATGGGAACGAGGCCTAAGTCTGGGCTGTCCATCTCCAGTCCTCAAGGGCTGGGGTCCTTACACATTTTTGGCACAGCTCAAATAATTTATGGGACTGAATCAGGACTCAGGAATGGTGTGATCCATCAAGTAGAACACTTTTTTCCATTTCTCTGTCCATCCTAAACATTGGCATGGATATGGCCCTTGAAGACTGGAGTTGGACAGGCTTGATCTGAGTAATCTACAGGCATCTGTCTGGTGGATGAACCCATGGCTTGCATTTCCAATGTAAAGTTTGTAAATATAGATTGAATGGTATTCGAGAAACGTAATTATTCTTTGTGTCTCCTCCACAGCTTCATGCCCGCGTTCCTCAGACTAGGCTCTTGGAACATAGTCATGTTTGTCAGTTACGAGCAGCTGAAGAGAGCTATGATGATAGCCCATGGCACCTGGGAGGACCCTCATTAAAGCGCTGTGCTGACTGATGATCTGAGGTTAACCAAGATTCTGGGATCATGAGATACCGTCCATGAGCGACGCTTCACCATGTCTTCAAGGGAAGGACTCTTGTAGGTGGACGTTCCTGTTGTACCAGGCCAAACAAGGAGACAAGTGCTAGGGCATGTCTACATATGTTTGGAGAATGTCTTAATGGAACCAGATATTTTAGGGTTATCTAAAGCAACATATAGAAGATGAGTAGGAGAACTAATGTTTCAGATGGGCTGCCGAGTTTAGGGAGTAAGAAAATAGAAGTTTGGCAGAGGCTACACATTTAAGCCACCTACCTAATGGTTTCTCATATCTCTGGGAGACTCCTGTTTTGGTATTCCTGGAACAGAATTCTGAGGGCAGCTGGCCTGTCGTGGCCATTAGGAGGTCTTCTTGAGAAATGTGTGGAAATTCAACAATTCTGGCAGTCGTACAATTTCTTTAGGACATGAATGATAGAATATCTTCTTCCAGGTCTTTGAGAAAGGGTAGCGTTATCTCACCTGCTGTCCGAGAATGTGGGTAGAAGACCTAACTCATAGAGTTTAGTGAGGTCAAACTCCTTATTTACAAGCGTGCATGAATTTCGGGCACCATGGAAAATCGGGTGCAGAATCAGTGCTGATAGTAGAATATCGGTAAATGTACTGATACCCTGCTATATAAAGTGTTAATTTTCATGAGTAAAATATCAGAAAATTGTTAACGATATTTTACCATAGCTACACCTAACCCTACTCTCACACACCCCTCCACTACCGATGCCTAACCCCAAGACCCACCCTGATGGTGCATAACCTTAACACCCCTGGTGGTGCCTAACCCTAAGGCCCCCCTGGTGGTACCTAACCCTTAGACCACCCCTGGTGGTGCCTAATCCTAAGACCCCCCTGGTGGTGCCTAATCCTAAGACCCCCCCTGGTGGGGCCTACCTAACCCTAAAACTGCATGGAGGTGCCTAACCCTTAGACCCCACTGGTGGAGCCTAACCCTAACACCCCCTGGTGGTGCCTAACCCTAAGACCCCCCTGGTTGTGCCTAACCCTAAGACCCCCCTGGTGGTGCCTAACTCTAAGACCCTCCCCTGTAGTGCCTTACCGTATGACCCCCCTTTCCCGGTGCTGTAGAAAAACGGCTTAAAAACACGAAAAAAAATATATATTTATCGTGAGTCGCCTGAAATTCCCTTTTGGCGCCGGCTTGACAATATTTTTTAAAGTCTATGGTGGCGCCCGATTCGTCCAGAAGCCGCATGTGCCCGATTTGCCTGATTTCATTTTACAGTATCCAGATTTTTAACCAGGCTGGCATACATTTCTTATGCTTTCGCTTGCCTGCTAAACATTTCTGTGTTACAGCTGATACAAATCCTGCAGTAAATCTGCAGTGTGTCTACTTCCTGCTTTCATGGAAGCAGACACTCCAGTGTTTACAAATTAGCTTCTCTGTCGATGCAGCCAGCTGACACAGCTGAGAGATCAAATGATACTGGTGATTAGTCACAGATCAGTGTGCCGTTAGGCTAAACTCTCTAAATACATACACAGTGCATTACTCTGTCTTCCTACTGTCCTGTGCAAGAGTTCAGGTCCACTTTCAATCCAATAGTTTACAGGGTTTACTGCAATGACTTTTCACATCTCTGGGGATGATGGCTCTGCGTACGCAGCAGTCACTCCCATCAGTAACAACTTAGGCCTGGAACCTACTAGGAGCGCTTTTCTGAGCGCTTTGTGATTTGAAAAGCTCTAGCTAATGTAATGCTATGGGTGTGATCCCACTTGAGGGATGTGATTTTATAAAAATCCCCCCATAGCATTGCATTAGCAAGAGCTTTTTCAAATCACTAGCGCTTAGAAAAGGCTGCTAGTGGGTTTGAGCCCTGACACAGTTTTGTGGCCTTCTGAACTGTATGTCATGCAGAAACATTTATCTTCTAATCAATTTGTGATTTTTAGAACTTATTGTGAATTTAAGATTCCCTACTCCATTATGAGCTGAAGCTACGCAATATTTTTATACTATGAGTCATTGATCAATATAGTGCTGCTCTCACGCTGCTGGACTCTTTACAAGCACTTTCCTGCTGGTCTCTGTAGTGCATCGCCTTCAGCGAGAAACCAAATACACAAAGACCAAATGATGTATCCATTCAGCATAGATTCAGGGATGATCCGAATGAATTAACTACAGTGACCGGTGCTCATCTATCATTCCACTCTTCATTGGATTCTTGTATTTTGTAAGGAAGCTGACTTTTTGATGTTTACAAACTAATAAAGAGATCATGTTTACCAGCCGGACTCCATTGTTCTTTAGTGTGACATTGCCATCCAGCGCTAATGGTGGACATCAGACCAATATCAGGAGATAACAGGGAATTGCCTCATTAAAGAGATAGACAGACAGATGGGCTGTCCTGTGCCACTGTCACTATTGTCACTTCTCAGTCACAAAGCTGTAATTACTGGGAGACAATGTGACCTGCTGTGTGAAGATTACTTCAGCCTTAACATCATCCATGAGTTAAATATTCAACAATTGCACAAATTCTGGTTTGACAGGAAGTAGAATTTCCGGGAACAACACAAATATGCAGGGAGATAATTAGATCTGGGAATTGGAGATCAATCATTTATCAACCAATTATTATTATTTAGTATTAGTATTATTATTTATTTATCAAGCGCCAACATATTCTGTGGCGCTGTACAATGTAAGAAAACAAACAAGGGATACATAATGATACAGACAATGATATACATCAAATATGAACACTGATACAAGATACAGCACTGCTGATTACATTAGCAAATTTAACAGGATGACTAAAATGTATAAATGTCTAACAGAGTGCAAGCAATTAAATTAATAACATTCCATGACACAAAAGGGTGAGAGCCCTGCCCTTGCGAGCTTACAATCTAAAGGATTGGTATTGGTATTGGAAGTATTGATAAGAGCTGACATCTTCCGCAGTGCTTTTATACATTGTATACATATAGGGAATCTGATTCAATGGACAAACCAATTGATTTTATTGAGCATATCGACTTCAGTATTGTTGATCTAAAGTCATTCTAGTGGCTCACACACCACAAGGGATATCCTGTGACCTATACTAATCAATCTCACCGGTGTTGTGTCTCTATGCTCTGAATGCAAAAATCAGAGGAGCTCACAATCTAATTTGATCTGACTTCTGATGCGGTCGATTTGTAAAATGTAGTGGTAGACCTTTTCCCATATCTTCTGCAGCATTTTACAGTGTACATATTCATGTCACTGACTGTCCTCAGCAGAGCTCACACTCTAATCCTACCATAGTCATAGTCTAATGTCGTATCATATTATTATGTATTTATATAGCACTGACATCTTCTGTAGCACATTACAGAGTACATAGGCATGTCACTGAATGTCCTCAGAGGAGCTCACGATCTAATCCTACCACCATAGTCATAGTCTAATGTCGTACCATATTATTATGAATTTATATAGCAGTGAAATCTTCTGCAGCACTGTACAGAGTACATAGTCATGTCACTGACTGTCCTCAGAAGAGTCACCTCACAGTCTAATCCTACCATAGTCATAGTCTAATGCAGGAGTGTCAAACTCAAATAGAAAGAGGGCTGAAATTGAACACTGGGACCTAATCGCGGGCCAACCTCAATGTATACTGGCCACCGTCCTCCCTTATAAAGTTCCCTGGTGCTTAATCGCCCCACTCCCACCCCTATACAGTTCCCTAGTGTCTAATGGCTCCCCTCCAATCCCTATACAGTAGTTCCCTGGTGTCTAGATGTCCCCACCCTCCTTCTATACAGTTCCCTGGTGTCTAGTGCTTTCCCCCTACCTCCCCCATATGGCTTCCCTTCTGATGTAATCTTCACTTCCAATATAGCTTCCCTGGTGGTCTAGAGTGGGCCAAACATAATGCAAAGTGGGAAAACCACTTGAGGGCAAATATAAAAAATTGTTTTTTTTTTCGGGCACTGCCATAGGTGGCATAGAAGGGTAATTTGGGCAATTTGACATTGAGCACTGGAACCGGCTATTTCTGGGACGTTTCAAACGCATAACTTTCCCCTCAATACTGCTATTTCAATGTATGCCTTTGATGGCACCCAAACATCTGCCACTAGCGGAGCGCCCAAATTTCCCGCTACATCCCGCAGGTACAGCATAAGGTTGGGCGGAGGTCAGGGTTAAGAATCAAGAAGGCTATGATGTAACAGCTACAATCAGTAGGTGACAAAGTGACCTGCAGTGTGACAATGACTACAGCTTTTACATCAATTATGACTTAAGCATTCCACAATTGTACATATTCTGGTTCCTGAGGAAGTGAAATTTACAGGCACAAAACAATGAATCTAATCTGATGCTTACCACACACACCAAGAATAAAGGGGGTTTGAAGAGGACATCCACCTTTTAAGTTCTGACCTGTTCAAGCTGGTAAAAATTTTGGTAGACTTTTTTTCCACATCTTCTGCAGCATTTTACAGAGTACATAGTCATGTCACTGACTGTCCCCAGGGGAGCTCACAGTCTAATCCTACCTACCATAGTCATAGCCTGATGTCCTACCATATTATTATTATGTATTTATATAGCACTGACATCTTCTGCAGCACTTTACAGAGTACATAGTCATGTCACTGACTGTCCCCAGGGGAGCTCACAGTCTAATCCTACCTACCATAGTCATAATCTAATGTCCTACCATATTATTATTATGTATTTGTATAGCACTGACATCTTCTACAGCACATTACAGAGTACATAGTCATGTCACTGACTGTCCTCAGAGGAGCTCACAATCTTATTCTACCATAGTCCTATGCGTAACGCCCTACCATATTATTACTATGTATTTATATCGCACTGACATATTCTACAGCACATTACAGAGTACATAGTCATGTCACTGACTGTCCTCAGAGAAGCTCACAATCTAATCCTACCGTACTGTAGTTATAGTCTAATGTCCTACCATTATCATTATTATTATCATGCATTTATGTAATGCTGACATCTTCCACTGCACTTTCGAGAGCACATACTGTAGTCATGTCTGCCAGTAGTGAAGATGATGACCCGCAGGCCCATTGTGGAACAAACAACATTAACGAACTACACGGTGAGTATCAATCATTCCTTCATCTCTATTCTATTTTTTAACTTCTCACTTTGCAATGTATTGATTCCCTCCCCCCTTCCAGCTATGATATTTCCGTAAGGTATTTCTTTAATAAGTATAACCTGATTGGTTGCTGCAGCACTTTGGCTCCTGTCCTGATAATGAGCAATGATGGAGGTGAGAGGACAAGGACATGTCCTCCTCCGCTGTCACCAGAACAGGTGTCTGCGGTCACATCCAGTCCAGGACTGTCTCAGCATCACTCGTTACGTCACCCTTCTGAAGACCGGCCAGACTTTATTAATAACTTCTGGACTGACTGATTTCCAAGAATCGTCTGTGCAGCCCAGGAAAGAATAATTCGCTTCCAACACTGCTCATGCTTTACAGAATACGTCAGGAGTCTGAGGCTAGAAACACACTTAGCAGAAACGATAGCGCTGCAGAAAACGCTGCTTTTTTGCCGCTAATGGTAGTCAATTGGCCCGCATCAAAAAAACGGAATATGCGTTTTTAAAAACGCTGGTTTTGTTGCCGGCTGGGTGCACACATGGCTGTGCGTGAAAAGTCAAGTTTTCAGTCACATGCGTTTCTTTATGTGTGCGTTTTTCTTTTGCGTTTTTTTCCGCATATGTGTTTTTCTACCATTTTGCATGCGTTTTTATGCATTTGCGGTTCACATATACGAAACGCATATGGGTTTTGCATGCATTTTCCATGCGTTTTTCAATTGCGTTTTATGCAAATCAATAGGAAGACAACAGGAAGCGGTAATACATCACTCATTCATTATGTGCGTTTTTGGTGCAATTTTGAAAATCATGCAACAAAACCAGCGTTTTTAAAAACGCATGTTTTAAAACGCATATGCGTTTTTTTGATGCAGCCCGTTGACTTCTTTTAGTGGAAAACAGCGTTTTCCACAACTCTAGCGTTTCTGCTAAGTGTGTTCCTAGCCTCATAATTTTCAAAAACGCATTAAAAACGCACATAATGAAAGTCAATGGTAATGCAATGTAAGGACCCGTTCAGACTGCACGCGTTTCCAGCCGCGTTTTGGAAACGCGTGCAGGAGGCAGACACACACGACATCAGACATTGCATAGAGTGCACTGTCTGATGTTCACACTGCATGCGTTCCGGACCTGTGCGGTCCGGGAACACATGCTGCACGCAGATTTTGTCAAAACGCGCGGCTGTCCCATTCACTTTTCAGTGATGGGATCAGCCACGCAACGCACACAAACGCAGATGGCGTGCGTTCATACGCGTTGCGTTCCGCACGCGTTCCGCACGCATGGCCATCCGCATTTGTGATCTGAACGGGCCCTAATGCGTTTTGTGTGCGTTTTTCATGCGTTTTATATGCATTTTTTGGGGGGTTTTCTAATGTATTTCTGCTTCCTGTTGTCTTCCTAGTGATTTGCCTAAAACACAATTAAAAAACGCATACAAAACGAATATGCGAACCGCAAACGCATAAAAAGGCACGCAAAACGCTAGAAAAATGCATGTGTGGGGAAAAAAATGCACACAAAAAAACCCTCACATGACAGAAAACTCGACCTTTCATGCACAGCCATGTGTGCTCACAACCTGCGTATTCCTTTGCGAAATGAGGCGGGGGGAGTACTAACTTGGGGAGACCTGGGAGAGCTGTCAGCTGACTCTAGGGCCCCAGAGGGACAATGCTATCAGGGGGGAAAAGGGGGGCCACTCCTAATGCTGCTATCTCCTGCAACACAGTTCAATAGATTTTAATAGATTTCATGCTGAACTCTATTAAAAATCTAATTGTGTGGCAGTATTAAGCTGAATACTCACCTAACGGCGCAGGAGATGGATCACAGCGGCGTCCCGCGACCGACGACGAGCGTTTCCCAATCCCTTCTCCCACAACGTCACACGACGGGTGCGAACGAGAGTTCAAACAATAACAGCATTTCACGCAGGATTCGTCGGAGATCTTAAAGATCCAATTCATTGTGTCGGTTGTCATCACCGTGCGTGGCTAAACGTCGTTCATGTAATTGCACGCCTTTAAGCACGTAGCAAGATCACAGAAACAATCGTCGTCTCTCAAAAAAAAATTGCTGGTTGTTGGAAAAATCATCGTAGAAATTGCGTAGTACTGTGTGTCAAGCAGTCATTAAGGATCTGTCCTGTCGGATCCTTAATGTCCCCCGATACCCAAACACGACCAATCTTTTCAAACACACACCCCTGACCGAGGGAAGCTGCTACATCGTGCACCAATTGTCAGCCCTCCGCCCCCCCTCTCCATAGCAACAGAACACATTGCTACGCCAGCCTGAAGGCTAGGGATCGTTTCCTGATCCCCAACGGCGACAATTATCGTATGTGTGTATATGGCTGACAGTTACTCTTTATGGGCCCGTTTCCACTATACCTAGGCAAATCTGCATAGAAAAAAATGGCAGCGGATTCATTTGTGTATGCAAATTCGTCTACGTTTGCAGGCGTCTTGTTCATGTGAGCACAAATGCATACGCGTTAACACGAAACCGCTTAAACCGCGCGGAAAATTCCGAGGCACAAAAAAAAAAAACGGACAGAGGCGCCCTTTATCTTTCACCTGCAGTGGTAAGCGTATTTCACCAATAATGGAAACAGTCCAATTGACTTGTATATGTCAAGCGAATCTGCATTCAGAAAATGCATGCAGATTCACGTTAGCGGAAACGGTCCCTAAAGAGAGGTGAGAGGGACGTGGAGGCTGCCATATTCATCTCCTTCTAAACAATACCAGTTTCCTGGCAGGCCTCCCGATCAAGGGCGTAACTAAAAATCACGGGAACCCATGCGAAAATTTGGATGGCCCCCCGGGGCCCGCTCAGGTCGGTTTTGTGGGGCAGGAGGGGTCGCAGCATGAGGAGAAAGCAGGACGGGCCCCCCTGTGGTTGCAGTAGCTGCGACCGCTATTGTTACGCCACTGCTCCCGATCCCGTGTCTCTAATACTTTTAGCCATAGACCCTGAACAAGCATGCAGCAGATCAGGTACTCTGACGCAGATGACTCAGGTTTTACTGGAATAGCCATACGCTTGTTCCAGGGTTTTGACTCAGACACTACTGCAGCCAAACAGACTAGCAGGACTGCCAGGCAACTGGTATTGTTGACAAGGAAATAAATATGGCAGCCGTCATATCCCTCTCACCTCAGGTTCCTTTTAACCCATCTGTTCCCCTCTGTGCTGCTGAGTCTGGCCTGCGGCTGGCAGCGACTCCTGAGGGGCCTCAGCACATCACTGGCAGTCCCCAGCACGCCATCCTGCATTCTCACAGGCCTGGTGCACACCAGAGGAGTTTTTCTGAGCGTTTTGAGTTTTTAAATCTGCTGCTAATGTTATCCTATGTGTCTGTGCACACTGAAGCAATGAGGTTTTGTAAAAAAAAACCCATAGCATTACATTGGGAAGAGCTTTTGAAACCTCTAGCGTTTGGGCGCTAGAGGTTTCAAAAGCTCTTCCCAATGTAATGCTATGTTTTTTTTTTACAAAACTCATTGCTCCAGTGTGCACAGACACATAGGATAACATTAGCAGCAGATTTAAAAACTCAAAACGCTCAGAAAAACTCCTCTGGTGTGCACCAGGCCACAGACTCTGGCATCTCTGTGTAACTGATAATAGGTATTTACATGGACCAGACTGGATGAGGCTGGTTTCTGTTTACCGCTCACACTGAGGACAGAACTGATGCGAATGGCAGACAGCTGGGCCGGTCACATGACTACGTTCAGCCACTTGTAGCTGCCGGAATATCTGTGTTAGCACAGCTAAATATACCAGAGCTCTGCGAAACTAATGAGAAACTCGCATGGAGTGTCAGCTCACTGGCCCACTGACTGACCGAGACCTCTATTCATATCATTCCCGGCAGCTTGACCAATTTACAAAGCTGCTCTAAAGTATTCCTTCAACTATCAGCAGCAGATTTCCACAGAAGTAATCCGTTTACACAGCAAATCATTGTTAATTAAGCCCGGTACACACTGTCAATTTTAATTGGCCAATTACTGACCAATGTTACCGACACAGTCTGTTCATAGTATTAAGGTGCCCATACATCAGGCGACTTTGGTGGCCCATCAATCAACCAATCAGATTATTATTGAATTGGTTAAAAATCAGTTACGCAAAAGTGCAGGCCCGATCGACGACTCGACCAATTTCGGGCCAAGATTGGTCGTATTAATTAATCGCACCAGGTGCAAGTTGTCGGGCCGAAGTTGGTAGCTTGGGTGTGCCGCGTTACGGTGACCGATTTCGGAATGAGCGGCGAAATGACGAAACCCCCGCCGTTGCCAACGTAATGTATAAATGTGCCCCCCCAGTGTGCGTATTTATACCTTACCTGTCATGTGACATCAGACTATGCGCCCGGAGCTTCCAGACACCCCGCGGAGGCTGCTACAGGACAGGTAATGTATAAATGCACACACGCAAGTGGGGCCACATTTATAGATTGGGGGGAAGTGGCAGTGCCATGTGACATGATGAGATAGTGACATGTAACATGATGAGATAGACATGGGTATGTACAGTGCCTAGCACACAAATAACTATGCTGTGTTCCTTTTTTTCTTTCTCTACCTGAAAGAGTTAAACATCAGGCATGCAAGTGACAGTTTCTGTCCGGGTCGGACTATAGCGAAACCATCACTGATAAGTAATTACAGCGATAAAACACTTTCCTGTCAGTAAATGGCTTCTGAGAGCAGGAAAGAGATAAAAAGGGTCAATTATTCATAGATTTTAGCTCTGGCATACTTCAATGAAGGTGTCATTGAGCAGAGACAATGAAACAGTAAAACCTTAAAAACTAGATTTAAATATAAAATAAAACTGTGATATATATATATATAAAAAAAGTCATTTTTAGGAGGAGGAGGACAGATATAATGGTTTTTCTCGTCAGTTTATTTTCACCTCGGATGTCCTTAAAGAATTCATGCTGAAATTGGACAGAATCGGCCTGCAGTCAGTGTATGGGCAGCTTTGATGAACAGGCAAATGTATCTCTGATCAGATTCGATTAGAGATAAATGTGTCTCTTTGTCGAATCTGCCCCTATTCTCCTGATGTATGGACATATTTATTATTGATTTGTAAAGCGCCCACATATTCCGTGGTGCGGTACAAAGTAGGGAAGTAGTAGTAGTAGTATGCAAAATCTGTTGATCCTCATACTACATAGAGGTGGTAAGATTGGCCAATCACAATTGGATGTGTTTATGCACCCTAAAGCTAAGTACACACTTTCAATTATAATTGGCCACTCGCTGAACAATTTGACCTCCTCCATGTAGTATCACGGGCAACAGATACTGAATACTATGAGCAGATTTTGTAGGTAAACCCTCCTACTACATGGAGGTGGTAACACTGTTCAGCGATTGGCCAATCATAATTGAAAGTGTGTATCAGACTTAAAAGAAAACTGGAGTGAAAGGTATAGGGAGGCTGCCATATTTATTTCTTTACAATATTTTATTTCCTTACAAACAATACCGGTTGCCTGGCAACCCTGCTGATCTATTTGGCTGCAGTAGTGCCTGAATCACACCAGAAACAAGTATGCAGCTAATCTTATCAGATCTGACAATAATGTCAGAAACATCAGATCTGTTGCATGCTTGTTCAGGGGTTATGGCTAAAAGTATTAGAGGCAGAGGATCAGCAGGATAGCCAGGCAACTGGTATTGCTTAAAGGGAACCTAAACTGAGAGGGATATGGATGTTTCCTTTTAAACAATACCAGTTGCCTGGCAGCCCTGCAAATCTCTTTGGCTGCAGTAGTGGCTGAATCACACACCTGAAACAAGCATGCAGCTAATCCAGTCAGACTTCAGTCAGAGCACCTGATCTGCATGCTTGTTCCGGAGCTGTGGCCAAACGTATTATAGACAGAGGCTCAGCAGGAGAGTCAGGCAACTGGTATCATTTTAAAAAGGAAAAATCGATATCCTTCTCAGTTTAGGTTCCCTTTAAAAGGAAACGTACGGCAGTCTCCATATCCCTGTCGCTACAGTTGTCCTTTAACTGCTGCCTGCTGGTCTTGCAGCTTCCCTACTCTCCCTCTGCTCTCACGAGTCCCCAAATGTAGGCGTTGAAGAAGGTCCTCCTCAGAAGATCCAGTATTGCTATAGAATAGATAATTGCATTACTGATCATGGAGCAATCTGGGGTTGATTTCAGCATGTATCTGTTCTCTTTATAAGCATCCTTGTCTTTTAAATGACAGTTTTCTCCTTGGAGCAGAATAACCTCTTTCCCGGATTTCACGCTTGCTCAGAATGGACTCTGTGTTTTGTTTGCGTTTTACTTTGGACACTTCTTCTCGCCTTTTAGGCCTCGCGGTTTGCGCACAAGCCGGTCATTATACACAGCACAATAACTCCTCTGACCCTGCAGGCCATGGGAAGGGCAGTTATGTCAGAACTATGAATGGCTGCACATGTGAATGACAGGCTGACAGCCGGATGTGTCCAGTGACTTATATGTCTGTATGATTACTGTACAAATGTACACAAGATACATAACATTTATATCGAGCTTTTCTCCTGGCGGACTCAAAACCCCAAAGCTGCAGCCACTAGAAGGGGCGCACTCTATAGGCAAAGTAAAAGTAGAAGGCTGCGCATCCCTGACCCAATACTGTACAATTGAATGGTTAATCGCTGTGGCCAGGGCCGGATTTAGGCCAAGGCCACCTAGGCCATGGCCTAGGGCACCACAGGAAAAGGGGCACCAAATCAGCAGGCTAAACTGGTGCAGCATTTGCAAGCTTGCAAATACTGCAATGCAGGGAGATCAGGCGAGCGCCTGACTGCGGTACTCTGCTGCTAGCCACCTGTGCAGCAGCCACCTTGCTCTCTGTGCACGTTTGCATTGTGTCTGACGGCTATGGACTTGGGCATCATTGGAGATGGAAGGCAAGAGGAAGCTTCTGCACTGGAGACGAGCAGATAAATGAGTGACACTGATGGCTGCTGTGGTGTGAAGGCGAGCTGGCTACCTATACTGAAAGGGGGGTGGGAAAAGGAGGGATTAACGGATCATCATCTGGCTACCTGTACTGCAGGGAAAGGGGGAGGAGTCATCTGGCTATGTATACTAGAGGGAAGGGGAGGGGTCATCTGGCTACCTATACTAGAGGGAAAGGGGGAGGAGTCATCTGGCTACCTGTACTGAGGGGGAGTCATCAGGCTACCTATATTAGAGGGAATGGGGGAGGGTCATTTCTCTACCTATACTGAAGGAGGGTAACTGGTGACAGTGGCCTAGGGTGGTAAAGAGTACAAATCCGGCCCTGGCTGTGGCGCACACCGCCCCCCCCTGGACTGAAATGCACGCCCGCATCCAAACAATGCAATACTGGTCTATGGAGAAATTTTAGCTTCCATCATAGTTTTGCATGCAAAAATATAATATACTGGACATCTGCACCAACGTTGAGGTAAATCTCCAGAGCAGATGTCCTAACACTAACTAACCTAAGTTAAAGGCAATTTTTTTGCACTCTATAGGCAGTAGCAGTGTTAGGGGGTCTTGCCCAAGGTCTCCTACTGAATAAGTGCTGGCTTACTGAACAGGCAGAGCTGAGAATCCTGGTTTCCTGTGTCAGAGGCAGAGCCCTAGACCAGTACAGTATCCAGCTGCGAGGAAAACGTTTGTAAACCTTTACAAACCCTCGACGACTCCCAAAATATCTGAATGTTAATGGACACCCGAGGTGAAAATAAACTAATGAAATAAACAATTGTATCTATCTTCCTTCTCCTAAAAATGCCTTTTTAAGATATTCCACAAATTTATTTTATGTTTAAATCTACTTTTTAATTTGTATCTTTTTTATTGTTTTTGCTAGTGTGAAGTATGCCCGAGCTAAAATCAATGAACTATTGAACTTTTTATCTCTTTCCTGCTCTCAAAAGCCATTTTCTGCTAGGAAAGTGTTCTATAGTTGGAATTTCTTATCAGTGAGGGTCACACTGTAGTCACTTCCTGTCCGAGTCAGGACTGAGTCAGCCACTTACATACCTGATATTCAGGGACGGAGCAAGACCAAGTTGCGCCTGGGGCAAGGTCAGGTTTTGGTGCCTAAAGGTCAGGTTTTGGCGCCTAAACTGCCATTCATTTTGCCGCCTTTTTAAGAATTCATCAAACTGCGCCTGGGGCAAGATACCCGCTCGACCCCCCCCCCCCCCCCCCCTAGATCCGTCCCTGCTGATATTTAACTCTTTCAGGCAGGGAAAGAAAAAAAAACCCACAGCATCGTTATGTGTGTGCTAGGCACTGCACATACACACGTCTATCTCATCATGTCACATGTCACCTCGGGTATCCTTTAAGGAATCCATGGTGGTAAAAAAAATTAGTTTAACCACTTAAGTATCAGCGGTCTTTGCCCCCTTAAAGGAGTCATCAGGGTAAATTAATAAAATAAGTGCTACTTACCGGGGGCTTCCTCCAGCCCCAAGCTCTCAGCATGTCCCTCGCCAGACCAGAGACCACTGGTACAATACAGACGGAATCCTGACGAATTGCCGCACATACCTGCCGCAACCGCCGTCACCGCCGCACGCCGGGATCCTCCTCACATCCACTCTGCCGTCTCTATGACGACAGAGTCACGTGAGCCGGTCAGGAGCTGCTTTCATTGGCTCCTGACCGTGGCTCTCAATGTCAGCCTATGGGAGCAGCTTACATTGATGGACACGGCCAGGAGCCAATGAAACCGGAATTAAATGCATGTTGGTTTGATGTCAGCAATTCTGGCTTTTTTAGTGAGATTTGGTGGGGCCGGGGCTAGCGCCCACAAGGCCCCTAGACTCTCTCCTGGCCCTAGGCAACTGCCTAGGCATGCCTTGCGGATGCTTTGGGCCCTGGCAGGCTACAGAGGTAGTGGTATTGTATCCCTCAACATTGCAGATGGTAGAAGAAGAGATGATCCTGTATAGGGTTAATGTATAGAATGCAGCACTGATGATGTAAGCATTGCATGGCCTGTTTACAGGATGTCCCTGTAATCCCACACCATGCTCTCCACGGGAGGCAGGTACTGTATCCTGCTTTGCTATTGGCCGTACAGCTGGGGGGTGCTGTCCTGCTTAACCAATAGCCGACCACCAGGTGATGCAAACCTAAAATACCTCTGGAGTGGAAGAGGTCAGCAACCTTTCCCTTCCTATTGCTCCAGCATAGCCTGGTAACCCCATCACTGCCAGATAGGCACAGAAACCTGCTATGCTATCTATGGGGACAGACTCATACAGCGGACTGTGGCGCCTGGCGTTATGGGTCACCCAGCTGTGGTTATCTATATTGTCACCCTATTAAAATGACATGGAAGCGAAAAAAAACCCCCAAAAATGTATGATATAAGAGTTACATATTTTTATCTTCAGTTATATGGCTTTATTTTTACAACATTGCATCATTCTCTAATATTTGCAGTTTACACATTACACTCAGCATTTTAAACTATGAAACAGAGCAGAGCTAATGATCCTTTGAACTTCTCTGCAGTAAAATATTATCTGAATGTGTCTTTCATTGTTTCTTTGAGGTATAAGTGCTTCAGAAAACAGCACTGTAGCTGACCAAGTGTGGTTGCAGAGCTCAGAGAAGCTCTTTTGCATAAATAACAAGTGAAGTCTCTTAACTCTTCCTGTACTGGAAATAATATGAGACTCATATCTGTGCTGCTAATGTTCCATTCCTTAGCTGTATTACACATACAAGTCATTATCTCATAAGTTTATTTTCACTTCAGATTCCCTTTAACTCCTGACGACAGAGATTGAGTAAAAGGGGCCCATACACCTAACGATTTTCCCGCCGATATACAGCCGTTTCGATCACAGTGATCGTAACGGCTGTGAAATCGCCGCACACACCGCTGACAGAACGATCGATTTCATCCGAAATCGATCATTCCCGTCGATTCCCATCGACCCATCCGTGTGGAAGATTTTTCTCGGTCGCCGGCGGGTCGGGAGTGCGTCGCTAGCGGCGTTCGAAAGCCTGAGGACCGATGCAATACAGTGGTAATACATTAATTAATTAATACATAGAGCGCCCTCTACTGTTTAAACTTCCCCTGGACAGGAAGTTCAGTAGCCGGAGCAGAGCGGAGCCGGAGCGGAGAAGAAGACCAGGGGACTCGCGCCGGCCGGAGCAGGTAATGTATGCAGGGAAGGGGGAGTGTGGGAGCAGCGGCAGCTCCACAGATTGTGATCAGCTTCAGGCTGAGATCGGTTCACAATCTGTTTGCAGTAAAGGCAGCCATACGATCCCTCTCTGATCAGATTCGATCAGAGAGGGATCTATCTGTTGGTCGAATCTGATGGCAAAACGACCAGGTTATGGCTACCTTAATGTGTAATGGGGCCCTTAACAAGGCAGCAATTCTGGTATTCCCTGTTTTAAACCTGGCCTATTTAGAAGACTGGGATGGGGGCAGAAATATCAGCAGGAACCCTTGACATCCACAGGGCCCAAGGCACTTGCCTGGGTTGCCTTGTGGATGACCATTCATTTAAAGGTTAATTGGTGCGCATACTTATTATGCTCTAATTTAGGACTTGTTCCCACCATGAAAGGTGTCATACAGCAATTCTCACACCCACAATGCTCTCAGGACGGTTTCACGCTGCTAACCGGCCAAAAACAACCTTCGGGGATTTCCACGTCAATGCGCGGAAATCCCCCTTCTGGCTGAAAGCCAAGCAGGCAGTGAGGCTCACTAGCAGTCACTTCCTGTGGCCAAAAAATGAATTGCGCAGAAGTGTATCGACAAAATACACTTCTGCGCATGCGCACCGCAACGCTACTGTGAGAAATGTTAAAAGTATCTGTGTCGCCACAGACCTACATGACTTCCGGTTCACCACATGTTGCCGTGCAAGATGTCAACAATGTGCTGCTGTGCTTGCGTTGCCTAGGGCACTTCCAGCGGAGCGCACTACACGCACTCTGCACATCCCCATAGACTTTCATTGGTGTAGCGTTGGCTGGCTGCCAAATCTTACAACGCAACGCACCAGTGCGAAAAAGCCTTCCATTGCAGAGCTGATCCACTCAGAGGCGTTGAATGGGACAGGGCTGTGGATAAAATAAACACATGATGTACCTGCAAATGAATATTACATACTTACCCCACTGTCAGTTCCTTTCAGAAGCTCACAAATTTCTTTTTACAACAATCCCTTCCAGTTCTGACAAGATTTTGTCAGAACTGAAATATATCAGTTATATATCAGTCGCTGTTAGTTATAGATAAGTCCATGTCAGTTATATATCAGTTACTGTGAGTTAAATAAAAGGACAACTGATGAGCAAGTTAATGTCCGTGTTTCCCTATGGCTCAAGTGGGCAATATTACAGTTAACAGTGTGCTGACCAGGAAGCTATTATGGGGTAATGGACATTTTTAAAATGGAGGATGGAGAATTCCATTGATCACAGTGGACACACAGGACGCAGGAGAGGAGAAAGAGATTGAGGAGTAGACTACACAGGAGGTAAGTATGTTTATTTTGACTTTTAAATTTTCAATTCAGGTTTTCTCTAACACAAAAAGCCAGATTTTCCATAAAGCTTCCAGCTTTTTATATACAAAGCAGAGTCCCAGCAGGGGGTAATCTGCCCTGTAGGCTGCTCCTGCTGATCTCAGGCCTGGAGTGGGGTGGGCGTTGCTCCCATTACTGTACTGCTCATTTCCACATCTATGCATGAATAGGACCAGAACTGGAAGTCTGCAGACACAATCACTCAATTGCTCTACTTTTCACAGTTTCTGCCCTGAGGATATGGAAGGTGTGACCTCCCCAGATGTGGGCTTCAGGCATCCTCTTAGCTTTGTTTAGGGTTCAGGTAAATGACTTGCACATAAACCATAAGTGACCATGTTTGGTCTGCTTGGACCAGTTGATTCCATGCAGATTTATCACACCTGCCTGAAACCAGTTGCTTTGCTAAAAAGAGAAAAGGAGGGAACATCATGATTAGCTAAACTATAGCCGGCCATATACATGTTGATGGCAGCCCAATTCAGCAAGAGATAGGTCACTCCTGTCCCGAAATCAATCAGGGCAGAGAGAAGCACTAAAGCTGGCACATCGCACCTCTCGATCAGATTTCAGAAAGTTAGATTTTTGTAATAAATGTTTAACAAATTGCCAAACACAAAAGGGTGAGAGAGCAAGGACAGTGTTTTGCTGCGTGACATTCTGTATAGGAGTTATCTATACATTGTTTGCTTAGTCTGCACATCACAGGCAACTGAGACTCCTGGAACAAAAGAACCCGAGATTCATACAGTCTCTGTTTTCAGCATGATATGGAAAGTATTTTTATGACCTGCTATGGTTATTGTGTTACTGCAGTTCTATTAAAACATAGAAATCTTCCCAGATGCCTTCACAACAAACAATTTCTACAGCCTGGAATCCGACCTCCCAGCTGCTCACCTGCCAGGCAAATAACAGTTCATAAAATATCAAAACAACTTTGAACTTGAGACAGTCTCAGCATCATTCTGTGGCCTCCCAGTGGTCATATTCAGGTACTGCGATTTTAGCTCATGAGCGAAACATGGAGGCTACTATTTCATACTTTCTTGGCTATGATTCTGTCCTGAAACATGTAGATCAGTATCATTCAAAAGTTGTCGGACTGTCTGCATCTGCATGTTTATAAATGATCTCGAAATCGATCCCTTTCTGGACTGGAAGCAGAACGCACATGTTGGGAATTCTGGAAATCTCAGAGCAGACTAACAGGAATATTGCATCCTGTGTATCAGGCATAATAGTGGGTGCCCCCCCCCCCCCCACGCTGAAAAACTGCACACAAAGACCAATAATAGCCCAGTCAGAGATAATGATTGGTGCTTTAATGCAAAATGGACGTTTTACAACTATGGTTTTGCACGGAGGGAGGATTGGAGTACATCCGCTGGAGCTGGGAAGGAGCATGCACAGACACGTGAAGACGCACGTGCGGAGGCTTTCCGACGCTAATGGGCTGGCATTAAAGGATACCCGAAGTGACGTGACACGATGAGATAGACATGTGTATGTACAGTGCCTAACACACAAATAACTATGCTGTGTTCCTTTTTTTCTTTCTCTGCCTGAAAGAGTTAAATATCTATCAGTCCTGACTCAGACAGGAAGTGACTACAGTGTAACCCTCACTGATAAGAAATTGCTCTTATTATCTCTTTCCTGCTCTTTTCAGCCATTTTCTGATAGGAAAGTGTTTTATAGTTGGAATTTCTTATCAGTGAGGGTCACAGTGTAGTCACTTCCTGTCTGAGTCAGGACTGAGTCAGCCACTTACATACCTGATATTTAACTCTTTCAGGCAGAGAAAGAAAAAAAGGAACACAGCTTTGTTATTTGTGTGTTAGGCACTGTACATACACATGTCTATCTCATCATGTCACATGTCACTTCAGGTATCCTTTAAGAGGTTAAGACACAGATACTCACCTAAGGAGAGAGAGAAGGCTCTGGGTCCTATACAGCCTCCCCATTCCTCTCCCGGTTCCTTCGCTCCAGCTGTCCCCTATAGCTGTCTTTGACCGATGGCTCTCTGCAGCCACGGGAGGTTTCGGGAGCCCGAGTGCTCTCGAAGAAGGGCAGCTCCGTACTGCGCCTGTGCGAGCGTGCACAAGAGCGCAACCGTGCCTGCGCAGTACGGAGCCGCCCGTCCTAGGGAGTACTCGGGCTCCCAAAGCCTTCCGTAGCCTCCCACGGCGGCAGATTGAAATGGGGGGACAGCGCTGGAACGAGGGGGCTGGGAGAGGAGCGGGAGGGCTATGTAGGACCCAGAGCCTTCCCTCTCCATATACAAAAATGTATTTTGTTCTGCTTCAGAGGCTTAGTACATAACAGTTATTGTCTCACACAAACTAAGGGAGTAGGGACCAAACCCATTATCTCGAGAGGGTGTGCATCAGCTGGAGAAAGAGGGATGACGCCCTCTGTACAATGATCAGTCAAAAAGAGCTGGCACATTCAAAGTGAATCTTTACTGGTTCCATAAAAAAACATATAGTCAACGTTTCGGAGCCACGCAGAGTCCCTTCGTCAAGGCACAATTCGCTTTGAGGGCAAAAATCTGTCTGCCGCTGTAAACAACCCTGTAGGGTTAACGGGAGAAGACTCCTCTAGACACTCGCACGGCATGCAGCGATGTGAACTCAGCGGGCGCAGCAGCGCAGCATATTGTGCCTGGATAGAAGGCCCCTACGTGGCTCTGAGACGTTGGCTATATGTTTTTTATGGAACCAGTAAAGATTCACCTTGGATGTGCCAGCTCTTTTTGACTGATTATTGCTTTAAAGCGGACCTGAACTCAGAACGTCCTCTCTGCTCTAAAAGATCTGCAACAGCATAATAACCTATAAAGAAAAACATTTCTTTGTTACAGCTGATATAAATCCTAAAATAAATCTGCACAGTTTCTACTTCCCGATTCATGGAAGCAGACATATTGTTAACAGCTTTCAAATGAGCTTATCTGCCATCTCTGCCATGGCAGTCATGTGACACAGGGGAGAGATCAAATTACAACTTGTGATTAGACTCAAATGAGGGGGGATTAAACAGGCTAAACTCTCTAAATACATACAGAGTGCATTTCTCTATGTTTTCCTTCTGTCCTGTGCAAGAGTTCAGGTCCACTTTAACCTCTTGCCGTCCGCATAATGCCGATTGGCGTGAACGCAGTGGCAGCCCTAAGACCGCTCCACGGCAATTGGCGTGAAGTCCGGGGACGGGGTTTTGCAGGAGAGCACGCGCGCCAATGCGATCGCTGTTAGGAGACTGTTAGACGGCGAAACTGCTGTCTTTTTACTCTGTACAGAGCTGCGATCTACGGCAGCGCTGTACTAGGGACAGCCGTGTGAGACGGCTGTCCCCAGGCGGCAAATAAGCGATCCACTGTCACAGGCTGAGGCCTATGACAGCCGATCACGCTGATTGGCTGGCAGGGCGAGGGAGGGAGAGTTAAAAAAAATACTAAAAAAGTAGGGAAATTTATTGTTATATAAAATAAATAAATATTTGTAAAAAATAAACATTAGGGGAGCGATCACAGCCCACCACCAGAAAGTTCTGTTGGTGGGCAGAAGGGGGGGTGGGGGGAATCACTTGTGTGCTGAGGTGTATGGCCCTGCAGCATGTCCTTAAAGAGACACTGAAGCGAAAAAAAAATATATGATATAATGAATTGGTTGTGTACTATGAATAATTACTAGAGGATTAGCAGCAAAGAAAATATTCTCATATTTTTATTTTCAGGTATATAGTGTTTTTTCTAACATTGCATCATTCTCTAATATGTGCAGATTACACAACACTCAGCATTCAAAATGATTCTTTCAGAGCAGTCTGTGAAGTAATAAACTCTCCTCTAGCAGAGGAAAAGTAATAGTCCAGGAACAGTTGAGATAAGAAAAGTCAGATAACAGCCCTCTCCACAGGGCCCTTTTCCACCAGCGCTGGCTGAATCGCAAAAATGCAAACCGCTAGCGATTTTACAATCGCTACGGTTTGCTTTTTAACATAGGAATCGCGGTAGGCAATTTCCACTACCGCAATTCATTTTTTACTTGATCGCGATCGCGCCGCGGAGCGACTTTTGCCGCGATTTTGCTATGCAGTGCAGTGCTTCTACCGCCTTGAAATTTACCTTCAGTGTTGATGCATCACAGATTGCGTTTCTTGATGTGAATGTATGCAGACGGGGTCGGCTATTGTCGTTTGACCTATTCTCTAAACCTACGGATCGAAATACTCTCTTGGACTTTCATAGTTTTCATCCTAGATCTTTAAGAGAGTCATTACCCAAGTCACAGCTTATGCGGGTACGTCGAATTGTTAGCGATGAACAACAAGTAGAAAGACGTATGTCTGGGATGACATCCAAATTTGTTGATAGACATTACCCTAAAAAATTGGTTGAACGCATCAAAAGAGACGTAATGAAACGCGAACGAATTGAATTGTTGAAAAAATCCCGTAAAAACATGGGTAATGACAAGCAGGAACGTATGATTTTAGCTACGTCCTTTAGTACACTATCCTCTAGGGTTGTGGATGTGGTCAAGCGGCACTGGCCTATCCTGCGGTCTATCAGTGCTGAAATACCGGCCTTTAAACAGACACCTATGGTAGCCTATAAGAGGGCGCAGTCAATCAGGGACCATTTGATCAGGGCAGATATGGGGTCCTGTAAGGGTGGGACTCAGAGACTTCTGGCACCTGTGCGCAAGGGTACGTTCCCGTGTCTACACTGTTCGTGTTGCCAGTTGGTTTTAAAGGGGAAAAGTATTAACCACCCCATGAAAGGGTTCCCAGTTAAATTTTCCCATTTTGCCACAAGTGATACTGAATTTGTGGTATATGGTATTAAGTGCCCATGTGGCAAGATGTATGTAGGGGAAACTACTCATTCCGTTAAGGAGCGCATCATTGAGCACAGGTCCAGAATTAATGTTGCGCTGAGGCGCAATTTAGATCCATCTCAGATTGATTCCCCGGTGGCTCAGCATTTTGTCTCTATGGGCCATTCGGCGAATCAGCTGAGATTTTGCGTCCTAGATATAGTCCCCCCACCAAGAAGGGGTGGAAATAGAGAACTAATTTTACTACATAAAGAGGCCCGCTGGATCAGATTCTTACAGACACTGACTCCAGCTGGACTCAATGCTGAATATAGACCACTTTAGACTAACTGTCGTGCCCATTTGGACACGACTGTATTCTATATGTCTGTTTGTATGAAATAAATTGTGTTTACTTGAAAGTTCGGTGCTGAAATTCTTTTCGCCTTTTTTTACAGCTCCCTCTCTTAGAAGAAATCTGGACCATGGGTTATTGATTATTGATCAATATTACCTTTGTGGGCTCATCCGATGTTTTGGGTTCCAGCTCTCCATCTCTGGTGGGGGTGCCCGGGCGTGTGACATATGGCTTGTTCTCCATTCTTTGCTTTTCTTGGTGCTTTATACTGGTGAGATCTTTATGTATGAAGGGATGGCCTATATGGTGACATTGAGGTAATTCTGATATGTCCCTTTAAATTAGTTTTTTAGTGATGTTTCCCGTCTTTCTTGCAACATTTAAGGATGTCTCTGTTGTGTCAGTGTGCTGTCTTTATGATCAGATGTTATATGGGAGCCATTCCCCTTTTATACATACCTCTCTCTGCGCTCCTGCGTGGCTATGAGTAGTTTATTGTATAGTATATCCCTATCGGTATCTCTAGCGTATACTTACTTCCTCCTGCGCTCCAGCGTGGTTATGAGCTGTTTCCCTATTGGTGCCTGTGGATTCTGACACATTCGCTTCCTCCTGCGCTCCAGCGTGGTCACCAGCCGCGCCCCTATTGCAGGCTCGACATGTTTACTTCCTTTTGCGTTCCAGCATGGCTACTAGCCGTATCCCTATTGGTCCCTGAAGAGCCTGACGTCGCTTCCGGTGGGAGGGGGCGGCATCCTCTCCACTGTCTCTTATGAGCCGCCCTGTTTACGTGGAGGTGCGCTCCAGGATGGGTCCGTTTTTGCTAGCTCTGGATTGGTTGCCTCCAATAGACAGCAGTGCTTGGTGGGATATTTAAATGGCAGGGGATGTCATTTCTAGCTGGGTTCCCACCTTGCAGCATTTGTTTCCAGCCGTTGGGAAGGTAAATCCGTCCATATACCTTTTATTATTTATTTTCTATTTTCTTTGTAGATTAACTGTTCCTCTTGTCATGGATACTTAATGCCAATGGTCTGCTTTGCGCTATATATAGTGGCTGCATAATGCTTTGTGTATATTACCTATATGTTTCTGCATACATAGTTGTGCTTATGATTAAAGTTTTTTTTGATGCACAATCTAGATATGTCGCCCCAGGTAGGAATATGCATGGATATAATATATGGAAATAGATATCTATGTAGAGGCGTTGTTGGTATTTATATATTTATGGCTGTTTGACTTTGGGTCACGCCTTTGTGTGAGCCTATATACCTGCTCACATGCTGAATGTTATATTAAGATGGCCCAGGTTTAACTATACATATGACAGGGTTATTTTCCTTTGGTGCATGGGAGGTCTGGCTGTGTGTTACATACTTGGGCATTCTACCATATTGGGATGAGCTTTGCTGAGTTTCTATATTTTTTACAATTTTATTCTAGATTTTGTGGGTCTGGTAAGCTCAGACGCCCCCCAAGCACTCGGCCTTTGTTGCTTGATTGGTACCCTTTCGGTTGAGCTTCACAGGTTTGTTGATTTTTTACCATTTTTTCAAAATCTCTGGTCCAGTCACATTTCATGTATTATATACTTTACACCTCTTTCTGGTGACCAACTTAGGAATATGGTGACTGATATTTACTAGTCCCCAGGAAGTTGGTTTACTGTGGTTTACTCTGTTCTTGGGTTCTTACTCTTTTTTCATCTTTACTTCCATCCTCATCTTGACACATTCTTCTATAAGCTCTTCACAAATCTTTGGTCTGATCTATGCATGTAGGTTCTTGGATTGAACCTGATGTACATGCTATGAACCTCTCTAGGTGGTGGTCTCCTTTTTGTACGACAGTTTTTTCTGTCGCACTTGATCAATTGTACTTTGTGATTTTAATGTGTTGTTATGTATTGTCTTCATTTTTAGAATTGGGTATCACGGCCTGATGAAGGGCGCATACAATTTTACAAAAAAGCCCGAAACGAACATGTGTCGTTGCCTTGAAGTTTAATACCCGTAAAACTACAACCATTGGTCAACTCAAATCTACCTTATGTATCTTAAAAACCAATCACTGTGATGCTGAAGAATCATGTGTTTTTGATATTTTTCTATATGTGTCAATAAATATTTTTCAGAGTTCTTTTTGCCTCTCTGAGATTGCATCAGTCTATATAGTCCTCTTCTAAAGTTATAAAACAGATTACACAACACTCAGCATTCAAGATGAGTCTTTCAGAGCAGTCTGTGAAGTAATGACCTCTCCTCTGGCAGAGACAAAGTAAACAGTTCACTTACAGTTGAGATAATAAAAGTCAGATAACAGCCCTCTCCAGGACTTTGAAAGTCGTAGAGCTTAATGGCTTTTTTGCATAGAGATAACAACTGGAGTTTCTTAACTCTTCCTGTACTGGAAACAATTAGACTGATGTATCTGATCTTAATGTTTTATTTCTTAGCTGTACTACACATACAAATCATAATAGCATAATTTTTTTTTCGCTCCAGTGTCTATTTAAAGCTGCAGTGGCCTAATTTGTAAAAAATGACCTAGTCACTGGGAGGGGTTTAGGCCCGTGGTCCTTAAGTGGTTAAAGAGGATCTGAAACAAAAATTCCCCTCCTCTCCCCCCCCCCCCCCCCCCCCAGGGGGATACTTACCTCAGGAGGGGGAAGCCTCTGGATCTTAATGAAGCTTCCCCCCATTTATCTTACCCACTGGGATCTAGTGCCGGCACCCCCAAACACAGCCAGCATAAATATTTACCTTCCACGATCCAGCGCAGCCGCAATAGCAGCTTTCTGATTGGGCTCAGGCGGAAATAGCCAAACCGGATCAGGTCGGTTGTACTGGGCAGGCGGCCAGGCGCAAGTGGAACAAGGGCTGTTTCACACCATGGGCGATCCCGCACTGATTGCGCTTCATCTGCCGATCGCCAGTGTTTGGCAAAGTGCTAGTGTCTCCCAATAGGGTCATTCACACTGCAGGGTTGCGATCCCAAAAGCGATGCATGTAGCTTATGGGAACGATCACGCTATGGTTCTCACTCCTGTGACCGTGAAATGCATAAGCAATCACCGAAAAAATGTGATTGCAAATTTTAATGTGAAAAGGCCTTGTTCTGTGTCTACGGTTCACAAAACCTTGGAAGCAGAGGATCCATACCTCAGCCAGGCACGCAGCATTTATAAAAGGGAATTAAAGGAATACTGTAGGGGGGTCGGGGGAAAATGAGTTGAACTTACCCGGGGCTTCTAATGGTCCCCCGCAGACATCCTGTGCCCGCGCAGCCACTCACCGATGCTCTGGACCCACCTCCGGTTCACTTCTGGAACTTCAGATTTTAAAGTCTGAAAACCACTGCGCCTGCGTTGCCGTGTCCTCGCTCCCGCTGATGTCACCAGGAGTGTATTGTGAAGGCCCAGTATGGTCAGGGCCTGCGCAGTACGCTCCTGGTGCCATCAGCGGGAGCGAGGGCATGGCAACGCAGGCGCAGTGGTTTTCAGACTTTAAAATCTGAAGTTCCAGAAGTGAACCGGAGGTGGGTCCAGAGCATCGGTGAGTGGCTGCGCGGGCACAGGATGTCTGCGGGGGACCATTAGAAGCCCCGGGTAAGTTCAACTAATTTTCCTCAGGACCCCCCTACAGTATCCCTTTAATTCAGCAGGCCACCTAGCTCTGTAATTACTTCTAACCTTCTTGGCGGAATTTCCAAAAACACTGTTCAGGTCATCTCTACACCCTGCAAGGATTAATGGCAAACATTATTCCGGCTTGCTAGCCTTTGTTTTTGCGCATAATATAAAACACAGCAATCCCACAGTGTTCCTAATGGAGACTGTCAGTTGGAAATGTCGTTCTGCGGGGTCTCGGGTGAGAATCTGTTGTGTGTACAGTACAGGAGTCCCATCAGGGCGTTTAGCAATCTGGCACACTAGATCTCTGTCGACACTGACAAATGGGCAACTAATGCATTATTTTATATCTTTTCTATCTATATCTATACTATATCTTCTATGAGCTTTTCCAGCCTAAAGCCTCTTACACACACAGATGAGGTGGTCGATAACGATTGCCTCAACCGACAATCAGGCGTGTGTACGGCACCCAACCCGCAAGTGATCTGCTGGACGGATCTACTCATCCCCAGCAACACCAATCCCCCCGCTGATCCCATTGTTTGCGCCACACCCCCACCCGTCATGTGACATCACGCATGCGCCACTCATCATCCCAGTCATCCCTCCGCCGTTTCCCCGTCCCGCAACACAGCGCGTTGTCAGCTACACAGCCAGTGGCGTAGCAAAGGAGTTGTGGGCCCCGATGCAAGTTTTACAATAGGGCCCCCCAAGCACTCTATATATAGCAATTTATACAGCGCACCAAAACCTGTCAATGGCAACTACAGTGTCAGAAGGGCAAGAAGGGGATGGGGAACAGTTTGTTAATGATTACCACTATTCAAAGTATCTATAGAAGTGATTATTACCAGCACAGGACCAATAGAGAGCTTATAATATAGTTGAGGGAGGGCCCTTCAGGGCCCCTCTGGCCCAAGGGCCCCGATGCGGTCGCTACCTCTGCAACCCCTATTGCTACGCCCCTGTTTAACACAGCTGATATATGTGAGTGCAGCTCCGCCCAGTGATGTCGCCCAGGTCCCCGGTCCCCCATCAGTTGGGCACATGTAATCTCTGCCTATATAAGCGCCAACTTCACCGCCAAATTCGCCCTCAGCCAATATCTGCACTGACCCAATTACGATAATTACAAATGGCGTCGCCTGCAATTAACATTGGGGTCTGTGGGGCGCTCATTTTACTTGAAGTGCCGCCGGCGCCCAAATAACCTGGCAGATAGAGAAAGTCTGCCAGTGTATGGCAGGCTTTACAATCAATTGACAAATACATTTATCACAATAATATATATATATTGGCCCTAGACTACAGTACTTACACTACATAATATAGACATATGGCAAAAGGTAGGGATTAGATTGTGAGCTCCTTTGAGGGACAGATAGTGACAAGATATATATACACTGTACAGCGCTGCGTAATATGTCGGCGCTATATAAATACTAAATAATAATAATAAAAAAAATAATAATATATACACTTGTATGGCGAATGGACAGGTTTTTTTTGTTTGTTATTATAAGTTGACTATTTACAGAAACAGCTCAGCACCATTTTTGATATCTATAAGTACACTGCAGCGTGATCTGCTTGTTGTCAGCAGAAATATAAAGAAAAAGTTTCTGTAAAAAAGTTTTGGAACTTTCCTGTGCATCCTCCGGCTGGATCTGTCTGTGAGATGTGCAGCCACCTGCTGGCCAATGGGAGGCTGGGGATAATAGAGAGGGTGGCAGGAGGGGGGGTAGGGTGACAATAGGGGGAGGGGGAGGCAGCCCAGGCCCTCCCATCACCTTCCAGTCCTCTCTATATAAGACAGACAGCTCCCCAGTGACTCAGTCCTTTTCACAATCAGCTGTGAAGACGGCCGCCACTTCTCTCCCCTCCTCCCTTCCTGTCTAGTCACCTCTTACCATCCTCCCCAGCCTGGTCTCCCCCACCCCCAATCTGCTAAACCATCAACTTTCCCATCAGAAGGTGAGTTCCCGTGTCTGCCCATTGTCTGTGCTGCTCGGAAGTTGTGCTTAATATTTGCTATGTATTAGTTTGTATAGGCTGTGTGTGTTTGTGGCTTTCAGTTACTTCCTAATACTAAGCTTCAGTTGTGTGGATGGCTTTGTTGTACTTACATAGCAGTATGACAAAACGATTGCTTTATCATTTGGATTGGCAGAACTATAGTCAGCTGTGCTTTAACAAAGTATATATTAAGCGGGCTCTGACATTGCTGTGCTGTCTTGGAGGGAAGATGGTGGTGGTCTTTCATTTTGTGTGAGCTGATTAATGGGATAATAGTTACTTGTTTTTTATGTAGCTGACCCACATTATAATAATAGTGTATGTCTGATAAACACGATGCATTTTCCTGTCAAATATGATCATTTCTGACAGGTCCAATTTGATTTCTATTAGTTTATCTGATCAATTTTATCTTAAAGTGATTGGAAATGACTGATTTGACTCTGATGGGAAGTTGCATGGTGTGTGTACCAGGAATTGGAGAATCTCCTGCCCCTGGGCTCAGTCTAGGCTAGGGGCAAGATCCTATTTATTACTATTCTTTACGTTTTTGTGGGGTTTTTTTCTCCTCTCTAAATCACCCCCTCCATGTCCAATCTGAATTTGAATTGCTTTCCATAGAAGTGAATGGAAATCTATTGGAAAATCAAAATTTGAATTGGACATGCTGGGTGGGAGGGAGGGAAACGTTTCAGTAGTTATATCAGAAAATTGTAGTGTGTGTGTGTGTGTGTGTGTGTGTGTGTACCTAGCAGAAGGCTATGTTCACTGGTGTAGTGTGGCTTACCATGCTGCAATGCACCATCTATATGATGTGGTGGGTGCATTACAAATTTTAAGTATTTTATATAGTTCTGACATGCAGCACTGTACAGAGTATATTGTCTTGTCACTTAACTATCCCTCAGAGGAGCTCACAATCTAATCCCTGCCATAGTCACTTGTCTATGTATCGTGTAGTGATGTATGTAATGGGATGTGGCATTGGAATGCAGTGTTACCACTAAACGTGTTAAGAGTGAAGCATTCTTTTCACTGACTGTATGCTTCACTGTACCTGACTCTACATGAGAATAACAAGCTGTACCGATCCTCTGCCTTGCGTTCCTGCTATCATAGGGAGCACAACGCCGTCCAGTGTGAATGTGGCTATACCCCTAGTGTAAGGTGCCACTAATGGTACAGTTATCAGCAAAGTATCACCCAGTCTGACAAATGTGCTCCGAAGTCAAATGTTGTAATACATTAATTTTGCCATCAACAAAACAATCTGATTGCTTGGTAATTCGCTGATAATTGTACAGTTATGGTGCCCATACAGCTACTGGTTTGGTGGCTGATCATCTGATTCAATAGTTACTGAATTGGATGAAAATCAGTGTTTACCAATTAGCTGGTCTGCTGTGGCAGACAGGTGACAAGGATGAGATCAAATTACAGTTGCGATTGGTCACAGATGAGGGGGAATTGGACAGGCTAAACTCAATACATACACGGTGCATTTCTGTTTTCAAGTGCAAGAGTTCAGGTCCAGATGTGTAGAATTTTTTTTTTGTCTTGTAGGTGAATTATGGGATTGTTTACCTCATCTGTTGAATGGCCAGCATAGGTTTCTGAGGGCTTCTTTTTAATATAACGGTTGTTGTGCCGCTGGGCTCTTTCTGTGTTTGCGCCTGAATTGAGTAGACTGCCTGTGGCATTGGTTTTAAGTTGCATTGTCCCTGCATCACAAAAGCAGCTAGTCTCTCCTGAAACTGATCCCCATGCGATGCCGGTTACATGTCGCAACGGCTCATTGGGCTCTATTCTCAAAAGCATGTGCGGTATTTTTTATTTGTGCGGAAATTAAGCGCATGCGGAAAACGCCGCAAAATTTCCAGATTCACTAATATTTTCCGCATGTTTTCCGCATGCGTGAAAAAAGATGCGGAAACAGGCATTATTCATGCGGGAATCATGCGGTAAAAAGGTCGCATGAAAAAGTGTTTAAAAAAAAAAAGTTAAAGTCCACCAAGCACAGCCCTTAAGCCTCCACACTTCATTACAGTCAATGGGATGCGGAATATATCACCTACTTCTTGTAGGTGATAAAAATTCGGTAATTAACGAAGAAATGATGCGCCTGAACATCTTTGAGAATTGATCTTTTATTGCGGAAAATACCGACTTTTGCGGAAATTTTACCGCATGAATCCCGCACTTTTATCACACTTTTTCCGCATGCGGAAAAAACATGCGGAACATTTTGAGAATCCCAACTTGCCGGTATTTTGGGTGCAAACTTCCCGCATGTACTTTACCGCATGCGGAAACTCATTGAGAATAGAGCCCATTGTGTAATCTTACTGCATCTATGTACTGTGTGCCCCAGGATGTATTCAGGTTCCTGTCTGGTATATTCAGGCTTGTACACACAATGCAATTCTCCCATCAGATCAACGTACCAGGCATAAAGCTTGGGGAGTTGTGATGCCTGGAACCATTTGTGATTACAATCATTGGTTAAACACACTATGCCCAGCAGATCAGCATGTACCATCCTATGGAGAAGGCAGGAGGCTCCCCACAACACTGAGTTGATGCCATTTTATGCGGGTTGATGGTGAACCAATCACTTGCAGAATTTTCATTGGGTCTGCACATGATTGGTCTATCCTCAAGGAAGGGGAGCCCAGGGGGTGTACCTCTACAGAGCTCAAAATCATGTTGGCAATGGCCATTTTTAGAAAAGTCTGCGTTTGATTGGTATCTTATTGACATTATTAAGGTAGCCAAACACTTTTATTATTATTTTTTTTTTTGAGGGGGGTAGGGGATTGAAATTATCACTTGACCCAGGATGCTAGTCTTTAGTCAGTTGTAATGTAATCATTTGATCTAAGTAAATTTGAGTGATAGTTGAATAGTGTATGACCAACTTTACTGAATCTGTCTGAACAGACTTATCCAAAACTACTGTCCGGTCACAAGACGCCTATTAGATAACTGTTGCCCAAACCATTTGTGCTCAATTTTTGTTGATGGGTTTATCATGGTACAGACATGTTGTTAGCTGCCCTGTGTACAAAAACAGAAGTCATGCTATGGTACTACCACAGCATTCAGGTCCACAAGTTGCCAAAGGTGAGCCCAGTAACCTGGACAGCTCTCGTTCTGTCTTCCAGAACTGGCCTTAATCATTTCAAGTGACACCAATCCCCTCGTGTAACAGCAGCTGCACGAGGCTTCGGTTCTGGAGCAGATAAACTCCTCTATTCATAAACCAAGCTGTAATTTAATAGTAAAGTGAGTCATTCTCTGCTTCTTACAGTAATCTGATTTCCAGCTGCACTTCTATGAGTCGTGCATAGAGGAAGTGCTATTTGTGGAAGTTCCGGTGTAACACTGAGGGGATTTATACATTAGATGATCATGAAACTGTCCCTGTGAGGTCACAATAGTTGGAAATGCCTGTCACCAATCTGGGTACACACCTTGCAACTTTCCTGTCAGGTGGGATTGATCTATAATTTCCAGCATGTCTGATCTGCTTTCAATCAAGAGATCTGTTTTGTGCAGTACTAATATCAAAACCTTTCTTGATTGGATGTACTAGAAACGATCATTCGGTCTGATGGGACATTGCATGGCCTTTAAATACGCATCGCATTTTAGCCAAAAGCCTCAGCATCCGGTTGTCTTCTGTTCCTCCTCACAGTAAGAGGTGGAAGGCCATCATACAATACAGACTAATGTTGTTCTGTATCTGCTGATGGCCTCCCACCTGCATCATTTGAGGCCCAGCCATTATCATTATGGTGATCTCCCAACAGCTCAGGACCCCCTGGTGATCCAGAATGGGATTCGGTCATGCTGGGTGTGTAACTTTATCCTTCAGGCCTCACGCTTTACTACAGGTGCATACACATCTGTGTCACACCAGCGTTCGGGACGCGATCCCCTTAGGTGACATTGCTGGGCCGGCCAGTACAGATGCATGTAAGCTGTGTAGCTGTTGCCATGGTGGGGGGTGGATGTCACCAGGTGGGAGGAGCAGTGTCTTCAAAGAAGTTAGCCACCCATCGGGTGAGTCTATCTGCCAGGTGGATCGCTCATGGGTTTGGGGTTGCCGTACACTTAATTGGCTTAGGCGGTCTTGTTGCATGAGCCTCACTTTAGTCAAGGGTGTGTACAAGCCTTAAGGGTTAATCTACTTGATGCACGCAACCCAAAATTGACTGAAATCGATTACTTTATTGGCTAATCATGTGTTTTTGTTTCTATTCAAAAGCTTTATTGGCAGGACCAAACCTACTTTAGTGTTACCATAGCAAACCAGAGTAATGCACTAGGGAGTAATAGAGGTGGTAGGTGTGGGATTATCACAGTAGTGAGGATATAGGGCTATATAGCCTACAGGGGGCAACTGGGATCTTGTTCCCCCTCCAGTTGTTGGCCGACAGTGACCCTTTAGGCAGCTGTTTGCAATGCTGTCCTTCTTCCCCCAGTAGGATGTAGTTTCCACTCACTTATGGGACAACCTGGGATGTTGGCTGTCCTCACAGGTGAGTATTTGCTGCAGTGTAGCAGGAAGTGGGCCTCTCTCTCTAGCCCCTCCGTAGGAGAAAGTGCTCATTGCTGACAGGAAGCGTTTTATGAAAACCGTAGTCTACTTTCTGGTTTTTGTTTTTCTTGTTACTGACTCTCTCCCTTTTGTTTCTCTCCAGGATAAAGATTATGTGTTTACGCCACCTTCTTTCACACCTCTTTTCTATGGAAAGTAACGGGTATCTTGTATCCACTCCTGGTGGTAAATGTGACGGCCGTGACGCCTTTAGGGAAGCCTGATCATTGGAACAATCTCCTTCCACCTGGAAAGGATTCAGGTACAGCTCTCCCATCTTCACGCAGACAGACATGTGATCATAGGCTTCAGCTGGACACTTCTTGGTCTAGCAGACATTTCATCGCTCCTACAGAGTAGCCTCTGCACTTCCTGACGGCGCGAAGAAACTTCTCATGCAACAGAAATGGGGTCCAGTTAAATCTTAAATCCTGCACCAATTTATATGTATGCTGTATGCTCCAGGGCGGCCAATTCATATGTATGCTCCAGGGAATTGGGTGAGGAAGACCAATGTGCTCAGCCCAGAGCCGGACTATCCACAAGGCAAACCTATGCATGTGCCTAGGGCCTGAAGAATCTGCTGAGTTAAGAGCGACTATGTAAACACAGGAGTTTAACCCTTTCTGTGTTACCAGGAAGTAACTACACTGCAGCGTCTGAGGAGCTCTTTAAGCTGTAACAAGGAAATGTGTTTTCATAAAAGGGTATTATGCTGTTGCTTATCGCTTAGAGCAGAGAATTTCTTAGTTCAGGTCCACTTAAACCACAAGATTCCTGCGCTGGTGGCCTATTGGCACCCCCTCCCCCGTACATGGTCACTTTCTGCTGTGCCAAAGAGCAGACCCACATTCTGGCTTCTGGGAATCTTATCACTTTTGTACAATGACAACCAAGAAGGTCTTCCTGACCTTCCCTCTGCTGTAGCCAAAGCTAGTTTCTTGGCTGACATTCATTTTCTCACTGGCTGTGTCAGAAATGCAGGTGTTGGAAGCAGCCAAGTTGGGTCAATATGAACTGCTTTGCAAGGGAAATGTGGCTACTGGGTTTTTACATAATCTCCTCAGCTGTGTAACTGGATACCTCATGCTGGGCTTGCACTATGGGAGATAAGTGCAGAGACAGTGCCTTCTGGCCTTATCCTCAGTGCCTCATGTGGGTGAGGGGTCATCCAGGAACAGTCAGAAGGTAAACAGTGTCCCGGATGTCAGAGCTCACCAGATGGTGGAACACAGAACTTTTACTTCTGAGAGTTTGTTTTGTATTAACAAGTTCCAGGAAAGTGCAGTACGATGTGGTATAATGTACTAACCAAGCTCTAGAAGTGCCTGCTTATGGGAGCTGCTGTTCTGAGTGCTCCTTATGGGGAACTGGTACAGCATAATCCATCTCAAGTACCCCTTGGCACACCTTGTGCAGTACAGCTGAATTTGAGGAGTTTTGAAAGTTTTTACATACACATTAATGCTACAAACCATCAGTAATTATATCCAAGCAAGACCACCCGTCTCCAAAAAAATCTTGTTAAAGTGGACCTGAACTCAAAACTTTCTCTGCTGTAAAAGATAAGCAACAGCATAATCTTTAAAGAAAAACGTTTGTTGCAGCTGATATAAATCTGCAGCGTCTAGTTCCTGCTTTCATGGAAGCAGACAGTGTTAACATTCTGTGTTTAGCTTCTTCGCCAGGCATCTAGCTGACAGTTGAGATCAAATTGCAGTGCTGATTAGTTACGGAAAGGGGGGGGGGGGGAATTAGACAGGCCACTAAATACATGCAGGGTGCATTTCTGTGTCTTCCTTCTGTCCTGTGCAAGAGTCCATGAAGTTAAATACAGTAGAATATTTTAAAGAGTCATTCCTTTCTCAACGGTGATGCATAATGTTTCTCTCACATGCCTTTTTTGAAAAATTGTGCAGCAATGTAATTTGCACCTACATGCAACGCAGACCATAGACTTGCATTAGCTGTTTCTGCAACCCTTTGTTCCCTGCCAGAGTGAGTGGGATGGTAATAAGTCCTAATGGCTGCAAACATGAAAATGTATTACTTTGAAATGTGTGGTTTTTGTTTTATGCAGCGGCCAGTCCACATTCAAGCAATGTGTTCAGTGTTCACTCAGCTTCTAAAGCCCCATCTACATGATACAAATCTTTGTGCGATTCGATTACAATTCTATTTACGATCCAATTAAATCCGACGTCTGATCGGTATTCATTTTGCAATGTCAAATCGAATTGAATCCCGATTGGACATGTTGGATTAATCGGATCATAAATGGAATCGTAATCTAATCGCAAAAATCCTATTGTGTAGATTAGGCTTCAGATTCAAGATGTATACAGTAAATTTCTTGTAGATTGTCTGCTCTGGCAACACAAAGGCTCCCAACCTTGGGTGAAATGTTCCCATGTACTTGCTATTCCTGGTCACTAGTTTAGTAGTTAGAGAAGTTTCTTGTGAGAGGAACATCTCGTTCTTAGCTTCTAGATGTGGGAGGCAGATGACTGGTCTCAGAACCATTTTCCATTGTACAGCCTTTGATATTGGCATAATCTCCTGGCTTTCTTGGCTTCTAACCGGTCTGTAAACCAGAGACCTCCTCTGAACTGGCCTAATCCTGGATAAAGACCCAGAGTCCTATTACACCTCATTCCTGGTCAACAGCTGTTCCTATTCACCTGTATCCATGGCGACCAGCCCAGTAGACACAATGGCCTAGTGTGGGGTGGCAGTCTGCTCATTTTATCCCTATTGTCCTGTTGCACCACAACCACCATCCACATCAAGACTTATACAGTTGCAAATGACAAAACATCTAAGGTGAATTTTTGGACCTAAAATATAAAAAAATTGCCTAGTGTAGTTGGTGGAACATTAATATTTCTGCAAAAACTTTTTATACATCACAATCAGGGGGCCTTTTTGTCACTCCAGACAAGAAGTCCTGTCACTGCCCACCCCATTGGATGCATAATAGAGGGGGGTCCCTGCGATGCAAACAACCCACCGAACCTGTCGCATCTTGTTGCACACCCCCTCCCTGCACTCTCCCAGCTTAGTGTGTAAATGCAGAGTAGTGCAGCAGAAGCTGTGCTCTCACCCCTCCGCTGGAGTCCAGTGACAGAGGACAGAGGGAGTGCAGGAGAAGGTGGGGGACAGAGGGACACTCAGAGCCAAATCAACAAGGCAAGTTGGGCAGGTGTCTAGGGCCTGGAGAGTCTAGGGACCCAGTTTATGCTAACCTCCCAACAAATCTTGCCAAAAAAAGCTAGGTGGCCATAGTGTGTGGGCCCGAAGGCATTGCTTGCCTAGGACATAATTTCACTTATGTCTGGATGCACAGGGGGGCAGAGGTGGCACAGGGGGACTGAAGGTGGTGCAAGGTGACAGGAGGCACAAACACCCATGGGAGTGTCTTTATTTAGGAAGTGTTGCTTAGTCCAGGGTGGTGCTTAATCGGGAGCATGGCGTTCCAGGCGGTGGCTTGTACTGCCTATGCCTAAACACCCCTGATAATCATTACCCTACCCAGCCACTTAGTTTTTTTTTGGGGGGGGGGGGGGGGGGGGCTAGAATCTATGAAAAACAGAAGTTTGCCTTCTTAAAACAGGAAGTATTTACAATTCAGGTTGGAGTGAGCTCTCAGATGTCTCACTGCTCAATATGCAAATCTTTGTCCCTAACTTATTTATAATGAATGGCCTGCATTAGTTAGGGTCTTAGACCCTGCAACTGGCTATATTCCAACGTCTAGGTAATGGTGTAGCAATGGTGCATGCAGAGGTTGGGGCCTTCTACAAGTTGACCATTTGACCAGGGCTATGGAGTGGGAACAAAACATCTGACTGCAGTTTACGGAAACTCTTGATACCCAAAAATTACTCAACTACCACAGCCCTGGTACTGATAGACTTGCTTTATCTGCTATTCTTGCTCATCCATGGTCCACTTTTTTTTGTATTCATGCAAATTAATCCATGAAGTCACAAAGCATGTGGGCTTTCTTTGGGGTCAGCAGCCTGAATGCATGTTCACAATGAGCTGAAGTGCACAATGGGATGTTTTGCAGTGTTCTTTATACAGGAATTGCTTAGGGAGGGGAGATGCTTTGACAAGGATTGATTAACCTTGGGGGTTAATTTACAGCAGTCTCTTGTGATTGGAGAAGCCCCCCCCCCCTCTCTCAGCTTCTGTAGCTGCATTTGTCAGTTTAGTCCTTGTGTCTCTGCCTGAGTGGTCTGGCCTTCTCTTTAGAACTCTGGATCTAATCCCACCAAAAGTTTGTTTTTTGAGGAAAAAATTAATTGAATAAGGGTCATAGACTCACTTATTTTCAAAATGCCTGGTAAACACCAGCAAGCAAGAATACTTTTTGGTACTCTTTATTAGAATTAAAAAAGTAGTTATTTTACTTAGATCATCTCCTAGGAGAAGACTTAAAGAGAATCTGTATTGTTAAAATCGCACAAAAGTAAACATGCCAGTGCGTTAGGGGACATCTCCTATTACCCTCTGACACAATTTCACCGCTCCTCACCGCATTAAAAGTGGTTAAAAACTGTTTTAAAAAGTTTGTTTATAAACAAACAAAATGGCCACCAAAACAGGAAGTAGGTTGATGTACAGTATGTCCACACATAGAAAATGCATTCATACACAAGCAGGCTGTATACACCCTTCCTTTTGAATCTCAAGAGATCACTTTTGTTTCTTTCCCCCTGCATCTATCTTCCACTGAAGTGTCAGGCTGTTTCTTCCTGCAGAGTGCAGACAGCTCTGCCTGTATGTAACTCCTCAGTATGTGAAAGCCCAGCCAGCTCAGAGGAGGATTTATCCAGCTTGTAAAAGCTAAGAGAAGGGAGAAGCTGCCCTAATCTAAATTATACACAGGCAGTGTGCAGAGAGGGGCCTGGAGGGGGGAGATGCATCACAGAACCACAACACTGAAGAACTTGGCAGCCTTCCAGGCACAGGCCGACAAGTCTGACAAGAGAGAGATAAGTTGATTTATTACAGAGATGGTGATAGTAGAACGTGCTGCAGTAAGCCAGAGCACATTAGAATAGCTTTTGGAACTTGTAGGATGATAAAAAACAGGATGCCATTTTTGTTACGGAGTCTCTTTAAGAGAAAAATTTAACAAGGGCCTATGTTTTGTGGGTTTCTACCTAAATAACCATTTGGTTGGGGCCCAGTTTCCACTAGGGCTGGTTCTGCAGAATTTCCCTGTGGGTGAGTTGCACAGGGAAACACTGCCTATGTGGCCAGTGACTTGCTGTCCAGATTGCATGCCTTTGCGAATCTGGAGGGCATGCTGTAGACTTCGGCAACACACCTGAATCCCTAGCTGTGAACATCTGAGTGTTCTGGATGCGTGCCGACATCACTTCAAGTACCGGCGTGTCAGCTAGTGGAAACCGGCCCTAACAGTCATTTACTAATAGTTGGTATCTGGACATGGCCAAGAATTCTGTGTACTCTAATTGGCTGCATGATGTTGGTGGTAAAATAATGTAGTGACTTCTTAACTTTTCTCTATCTGCTTCCTTTCAGACTCCGGCAGAGTTTGTTTACCTTGTCTTGTCACTACAACCACTTCCGGACACTCCAGTCCAATTTGGGTTTATAAATCCCTCTATCCAACATCCAAAATGGTTGGTTTTAAACCCACAGATGTCCCACCCACAGCAGCAGTGAAGTTTGTTGGTGCCGGCACAGCAGCTTGCATAGCTGACCTGTTCACCTTCCCTCTGGACACCGCCAAAGTCAGACTCCAGGTTGGTTCATACATTGACTTTTCACTTTTTTTTTTTTTTTGTTTTTTGCCCCAGATTTCAAACTTGTGAATCTTTATTCCAAAAATGGGCAGGAAAACATTTTTGAAAAGTCAAAATGAGTCTATCAAACTGTACTGAAACTTTTTCCTATGGTTCCTCTACAGATCCAAGGAGAAAGTAAGACCTCGCTAAGCTTGAAGTCCGCCCAGTACAAGGGTGTGTTTGGAACCATCTCCACCATGGTCAAGACAGAAGGGCCCCGTAGCCTGTACAACGGACTGGTGGCTGGTCTCCAGCGACAGATGAGCTTTGCCTCCGTCCGAATTGGCCTCTACGACTCGGTCAAGCAATTCTACACCAAAGGATCAGAACGTAAGTAAATGCTTCAGTTGGTTAATCCTCCAGGAAACTTTGAATTCGGTTAACACCATAAAATCATGGATGTATAGTAATTGTTGTCCTTCACACAGCTGCTTAGATGGAACCACTTGAAGCGGCTAGTTCCTGGGAATCTAGATGGACTTATTATTTTGGCCATTCCATGTAGAACCCCTGAGAACATTGTCTAGTTGTGGAATGTGGCTCAACCTGAACTTGGATTTTTTTTTTTTTTTTACCAGATGTCGGCATTGGGAGCAGGCTGCTGGCTGGTTGCACCACTGGAGCTATGGCCGTCGCACTTGCTCAGCCCACAGATGTGGTTAAAGTGCGCTTTCAGGCCCAGGCCAACAACTCCAACGCAAAGCGGTACAAGGGGACGATGGATGCCTACAAGACCATCGCCAAGGAAGAAGGCATGCGTGGCCTCTGGAAGGGTGAGTAATCAAGTTGTCATGGCACTGAGAAGAATGTCCAGTACTTGGCCAGATTTAGGGTCTGAAATTGGTGCACAATACTGTTTGCAAAGAGGGTAATTAAAATGCACTATGGCCATTTTGTCAGTTGAACCTGCATCAGGCTGAAGCAGCCTAAGAACCCCAGTCTGGTAGGTGTTGGCCCAGTTCTAAGATTAAATCCTCATAATGGCTGCTAATCTACCTTCTCGCTCTTCCTCTACTGCTCTTCATTGGCTACCAATTAACCAGAGGATCCAGTTCAAACTTTTAACCCTAACCTACAAAGCTCTCCACTCTCTCTCGCCTATACATCTACTCACTAGTTTCCAGATACCGCCCAGCCGCAATCTCAGATCTGCACATTACCTTTTGTCCTCTAGAACTACCTCCTTGCGTTCATACACAAGATTTTGCATGTGCTTCACCCCTCTGAAATGTCCTGCCATCACTCCAACCTTTGATATGCTTCCTCAAATCTCCTTATCCAACAAGCATACGCTCTACCTTGGGCCCTAACCCCTTTGAGCTACAGCCAAGTTCCACTCTTACTGCTACTGGATATCCTAAAACCTCACTGCATTGTATACTACCCCAGCCCATCATATTACTTTGTCACTGTAATAGTTTATTGTATATTAGTGTATACCACTGTATTTGCCCCTTGTTTCTTTGTACAGCACCATGGAATATGTTGATGCTTTAAAAATGTATGTAACACTGTTTACCTTGATAAAGTTTTAGTATCTTGTCTACTCAGGAACCGGCCCCAACATCACCCGCAATGCCATTGTGAACTGCACAGAGCTGGTCACCTATGACCTAATCAAAGATGCCCTCTTGACGTACAACCTCATGAGTGGTGAGTCAAACATTTTAGTCTTTAATTGAAAATGACTAGGCCCTTTTCTGTTGAGAAGGAAAGATGTCTGTATTCAATTGCTCCTGAGAACTTCTGACTCTTTCTGTAGGGCCAATATGGCTGTATGTTCTCAGCTGTTATGCTAAATAGGCCTTGTAAATGGCAAATGCCCTTAGTGTTTTGTCATGGAAGCACAGGGTGTGCTGCTGCGTTGGCCTGTAGTTATCCTGAACTTGGGGACACTAGATACAACAACCCTGTAGGCGCTGACCTCATTCTTGTCTGCTGGACAGGATGCCAAATGCATCATTACTTCTCCTGCTGCTAAAGTTAGGCTTGTTCATGGTGTTAGGCCGCATTCCCATTATAGCAGAAAACTTTTCAATGTTACCGTATCAGTAAAACTAGTTTTTATAGTATCCATTCACACTTTTAAGACTGCAATGGATTTATTGCTGTTAACAGAATGCAGATGGCAAGCTGCATAATTGATGGACAGTGGATGCATTTCCCACAGTAGCAGATTGTGGAAACACATCTGCTGTGGACAATCCCAGACCATACACGGTCTGTCTGCTCTGGCTGGCCATTGGAGATCTGGCTGTAGTGGGAAGCGAGCCTTTCACATGGCTGAGGTGCTAATTTTTGACTTGAGACGTATACAGTAACTTGTAATCCACTACCATGATTGGGTCGACTTACTAGCTACAAAACTTAGCATCTCAAAATTGGCATCTCACTGCCTCGCTCATTCATTTAATTTTTCTGTATACTAAAATTCAGGCCAACAGAAGTCAAAGGACAGGAAATAAGCATACCTCAAGAACATACAACAGTATTTATTTCTCTCAAATGAGGATTAAAACCAGTTATGATTTGACTTCCATTTGTTTAAATGCTGGTCCACTTCCTGTTCCACTATCTGGTATCACAAAGGACAGGAAGTGAATAAATCTCCACAGGAACACAGAGGGGTAATAGTTATAGCCTGGCATTTGTATATGGCTCTAATCCTGTGTTGTCTTTCAGATACACTGCCGTGTCACTTCACCTCTGCGGTCGGAGCTGGCTTCTGCACCACAGTGATCGCGTCCCCTGTCGATGTAGTGAAGACAAGATACATGAACTCTGCCAAGGGCCAGTATCAGGGTGCCCTGAACTGTGCCCTCACCATGCTCCGAAAGGAGGGGCCCATGGCTTTCTACAAGGGGTGAGCTTATCCATCTAGCCTTTATTTGTAGGCCAATCTTATCTACCAAGAGCCTAGTGATGGGTCCCCTCTACCCCCCCCCCCCCCCCCCAGCAGATTAGCAAATTTAATTTAGGTGCCACCTTGAGAATTTTGGCACTTGCTGGAGCTCAAATTCGAAAAAAGGTAATTCGACAACCAGCAATAGCCGGTGCCTGAATTGCGTGTCCCTGAGTTGCTGCAACACAGAGGGGGAATACTATTTCACACCGGGCAGGTTTCAGCAGGAGCAGGGTAAGCAGTCTCTTGGCTCCACCCTGCACCCAAATGGGGCCTCAGTCATTTTAAAAAGTATGCCCCTAGTGATGGTGGTTGAGGTACAAACTGAGCTGGTGCAGATTTTGTGCAGTTTTGGAAATGGACCAATCGCATGCAGCAGCAACATTTGATCTCCATGTCCAAACAGTGCAAAATTTTTACAACTTCTAAATTGGCACCTTGTTGAACATCCCATTCACCAATGGGTATGGCCAGTGAGGTGCAAAGCTTGACTCGATACAGGATTATACAAAATGTATTCAGCTTGAAAATGGACCAGTCCAATCCCACCACTGGGGAATTGGATTGGGCCACTTTCAAGCTGAATTGGCATAATTCTGTCAACACTGTATTAAATGTCTCATTGACTGTCTACTCAATAGAAAATCTTTGCCCTGCCTAAACAAGTTTAACACAACAGACTGAATAGTGAAAATTCTAATGGCAGTTGGGTTTAGATTACAGACCACCTGAAGTTATTACTTGTCACACGGATCACTATTGCTTTTATATTTTGCTTTGTTCAGATTTGGGTAAGGTTGGGCTTTAAAGTGGAGCTGAATTCTTGCACAGGACAGAAGCAAAACTTGGGGCCCGTTTCTGCTGCGATTTCTCAGTTTTCCCCGCACATGAATCGCATGGGGAAACTGCCATATGGGGATAACGGCGCCTCGGCCAAATCGCTTGCAGGAGCGATTCGCCTGCAATCCCGCTCAGTGCCGGCGTGCGTCTCGCAGACGCACGCCGCGCTAGCAGAAACGAGCCCTTAGAGAAATGCACCCTGTATGCATTTAGAGAGGTTAGTCACAGATGAGGGGGAGGACTAGACAGGCTAATCAGGAGTTGTAATTTGATCTCTAAGCTAACTTCCTCAGCAGAGCAGCCAATTTGTAAACACAGGATGTTAACACTGTCTGCTTCCATGAAAGCAGGAAGTAGACACTGCAGATTTATTTCAGTATTTGTATCAGCTGTAACTAAGGGTTTTTCCTTAGTTTATGCTGTTTATCTTTTAGAGCAGCAGAAGTTCTGAGTTCAGGTCCACTTTAAATCCTAGCAGTGTCTTGGTGGACTGATTGTTACTTGTACTGACTGCTCCTCTGTACCCACAGATTCATGCCCTCGTTCCTGAGGCTGGGATCCTGGAATATCGTCATGTTTGTCACGTATGAACAGCTGAAGAGAGCCATGATGTCGGCCCGTGCCTTCAGGGAGGCTCCATTCTGAGCTCCGCCCTCTTAGGCCCATTAAGACAAGATGCCTCTACCTCCTGAAGTAGTGTTTACATTAGGCTTTACCTATGCAGAATCAAATCACACCTGTTCTTCATTCCCTACTTGAGAAGTGAAAACTGGCAACTTTTTATTTTTAGACAACTTGTCCTTCAAGGCTTTAGTTATATGCGCAGGCGAAATCTGGCACTTAAGCTCTTAAACTTGTTTTTATTAAAGTGTAACATTTCATTTTTAACTAGTGCTATAACCTCTGATCAGGTGTTTACTGATGCCTGTGGTCCTGTTGGAGCCTTTGTAAAGCAAAGATTGAGAAGGCTCCAACAGCAAGTTAAAGAAAATCTCTCAGTAGGAGCGTGCATGCTACCTCGACACCTGTAACCATAGGTTTCTGTATCCTGAGCTGTAAGTTTGTTTTGGAATTCATCTTGAAGTGAGCAGGCATCAGAAGCTAAGTTTAACCCTTCATCTAAAATTAAGATTTGGATTTCCCAACAAAAATACTCTGCCAGAGGTCTGTCCTGATTCTTTGCCATCTTAACGTTTTTGCACCTTGTTTAACCATATGAAGTATGGAAGTTGGCATCTTTTTCTTTAAACACATTGTTCTGAGGAAAGCCAATTAGGTACTCTCTGGCAGCAGCTTGGGCATTCAGCAGCCATTTTGTACTGCTTCTGGTACAGCAGCCATCTTGTTTCGGTTCTTGCTCATGAGCCAACATCCTTCAATGCATAAGCTGCTGTGCGGCTTGCTCCACTATCCTCCCAAGCTGACAGACTGCTCTCTTGGGAAGGGGTCTCAATTCAAAATGGCTGCTGTATTCTAGAGCCGATAGCACAATTGGCTGAATTTTTGTTTTTAAATTTTCAGTCTTTGGAAAATTGACACGACAATATTCCCGTATGACGCTCAAGCCTAGCCAGAAAAGATTGTGGTATGAAGTGTAAACACTGCATGTTAGCTTGTTGACCAGACCAAATTTTAAAATCTTATAACCAAATTACAGCTGGCAAAGATTGGGTCCATGTCACAAGGGTGACTGTGGCTGTATCTAGTCTATGGAAACCACTGGTAATAGACTTGTATTAGGAGTGACCATTTGCTAAGTACAGTTACTACCTATAGACACCCATTGACTAAAATTTGGCAGTAGCATTGGTCAGTGAGATGCATACAATGTGTAAGCGGGCCTATCATTTGATTGGCCCAGTTTCAGGACGCTCATTTACCTGCACACCATAATTTACATCTCACTGGCCAATTGTTTGCACTAGTTGCTTTTAATACAAGTCTGTTGCTTGCAGCCAAGTCACCCTCATGATATGGCGTGAAGATCACCTCAGTAACTTGGCATACAGAACACCATTTTGAAGCCGTGGCTGGTGGAACCTGACCTCTGTAACGTAACTTCGCTGGTGTCCAGTCCACAGCCCTCAGACCTCAACTCTGCCCTGCTGTATAAATTACGTTTTTACCATGTCTGTCCTGTTTTTAGTTTCCAGATTCTGATTTGTGTTCTCCAGCCACAAGTCATGTGACTCGTCTTACTTCTGCTTATTGTGGCCAGAAATGATGCGACATGCATTCCTGAAACTGCTGAATCTGTCAGCACCGAGTCCTCTTCCTGTCCTGTCTCTGTACAAAGGGCTCTCACTCCTGAAGCCCCTCCCCTCTGACAGACCAAATGACTTGGTGTAATTTTATTTTTCTCTTTTCTGTCTTTCTATGGATGACTGCATGGTTTTCAATAAAGTCAATGCACAGAATCTCAGCTTTTTGGATTGTTTTCATGAACTTTCGAGGATGTCTATATAAAAATGTGTTAATTCACCATGTAAAGCTACTTGAGTGATTTGAGGCCAGTTTTACACTTTTTGCAGTGCAATGCTTTGCTGCATCCTGCTGCAACACAAAAAAGACCAACTTGGGACCCTCCAGCAGAGTGTGCCAACAGGGTCCCATGCTGGCGTAGCAAAAGGGGTTGCAGAGGTTGACTGCACAAGGGCCCCATGGTCCCCTACCTCTACTCTTTATTGGTCCTGTGCTGGTAATCACTTTTTTATTTTGATGCTATGAATAGTAGTGATCAACTGTTCCCCCATCCCCCTTCTTGCACCTCTGAAACGTTTTCCTTGGCAGGTTTTGGTGTGCTGTGTCGTATGTGTATGTCTACCTGGGAGAGGGGGTGCAATGTAGAACTTGCACTGGGCCAAGAGCTCCTTCACTACACCACTGGTCATATTCATAGCACCGCCCCTCACTCAGTGACATGCTCCTCCTGGGCAGGAAGTACATCACTGATTCCCATCAGTCCTTGCTCCATTTATACTATGTGGGTTGCCTATGGACTTGCATTACCCCAAGCACCATGTTAAGCCATTGCATTGGATCAGGATTGGATACTTATTGCAGTCCCTTGAAGTGCATAGAAGTCTCCATAGACTTTTGCAGCCCTTTGAGGCAAATTGGGGTAGTGCAATTCAGGTTTACCCTGATAGTATAAAAGACACTGAAGTGGGACCTATGGAGGCTGGCACGGTTTCCATACCAGTTGGCTGTCCTGAGCCTCTTTCTCATACTTTTAGCCATAGACCCTGACCAAGCATGTAGATCAGGTCTTTCTGATTGAAGTCTGACTAAATTGGCCACATGTTTGGTTCAGGTGTGATCCAGATACTGCTGCAGCCAAAAAGGTCAGTGGGACTGCCGGGCAATTGGCATTGTTTAATATGGTATCCAGACATACTTTACAGGTTTGTAAGCTCTTACCAATTTTGGTGTCCTGGAGTCAATACTTGAAACAAAAGAGAAGGTTCACTTGCTGCACGGAGTTCTCACAGTACCTAGTGGTTTGCTATCTGGATATTCTGTCAGTGTAATGGAGGTTAACACAACACCAGTGTACTTAACAAGTAAGTTGCCAACCGCTCAACTGACAAAAAAACTGCACAGCAAGCAGGGAGTGTTTTTATAAAAGAACTAGTCTACCTAAGCCCATTTAAAAACTGGCTCTAGGTAGAGAAATTATCACCGCCAGTCAGCATGCTGCCCTGCTCCCTGGCATGACCTCCCATCCCAACAGCTGTGCGCAGTACAAAAAAAAGCTTTGGACAGTGGATGATGCAGGGACAGTTAGGTTTTATTGTATAGGATAAAAGCAATGCTGAAAATTTCCCCATGAAGAAATGTACTATGGTATTTCGAAACCTGTCATTTCTACTCACTGTAAGTGACAGCAACGTAGGAAAAAAATGTATGGCTCATTTTACTCAGGAGGAAACTTACTACTTTATGTATGTTACACTTTTTTGCTATGGTGGTGCTTTAAGGCTGCAGCAAAGTCATGATAAAGGGATTGCAGGTGCAGGGAGGGTGGACTTTGGCTGCACAGGTTGCTGCAATCAGCAGATTTCCTTACCACCTGATACAGCTCTCCCCTTTATGGCTGTGATAACACTAAGGTTGCTTGCAGGGTGTTTATTGCAGGAACTGTACTTCAGACTTCATGTGCCAAACCTCCCTTCAGGGAAAGCCAAATGGCAAATTCTGAGTGTCCCTTCCTCGTAAGCTTTCTGTGCAAACATTCTGCTGTCCTGTCTATCATAGAACTGGAATACTTTACGTGGCAAATTTGATGCATACTGCCAGTGTCCAGACCTTTACAAGCAATCTCAAAACCTCTCCAATGTATTGGGAAGGGCTGTGGAGCCTGAGTAATTTTGGGTACCTGGAGTTGGGAGTCAGTGGTTTCATAAACTTTTTTTTTTTTTTTTGTACTAACTCCACAGCCCTGCTATTGGGGCTGCTAATATACAACCACATAGAAAAGTGTATTGAGCTGCTGTTTGCACACTAGGTTCATAGCAGAGGTGGTTTTTAGCGGCCGAGTGTATTCTAATGTGTATACTTAGATGTGTATTTAGAAGCCCCATGGAGTATCGAGCAGGTGTTTAAAGGGAACCTTAACTGAACGGGGGGTAAAGTTTCACTTGGGGCTATTACCAGCCCCCTGCAGCAGTCCTGTGCCCTCAGTGTCCACAACAGCGCTAATTGCAGTAGGGAATGCGTCCAATAATATGCATGGTGGCTGGCCGACTGGTGAGTTTTCAAAAACGAAACTAAGTGACAGCGGGACCGGAGGATTCCAGAGTGGCTCTGAGGGCACAGGACTGCTGCAGGGGGCTGGTAATAACCCCAGGTAATTGAAACTCTTTGCCCCGTTCAGTTAAGGTTCCCTTTAAATATCAGAATACAAGTTTTATTCCTCAGACAAGCATCACTTCTGTACTATTACATAATATTTAATTGAAAAAGATTAATTTTTTTATTTCAAACATTTAGTGTCGCTGCAGCAGTTCCCACACGCACAGGCAGGGTGGTGCGTCGCTACAGCAGTTCCCGCGCGCACAGGCAGGGTGGTGCGTCGCTGCAGCAGTTCCCGCGCGCACAGGCAGGGTGGTGCGTTGCTGCAGCAGTTCCCGTGCGCACAGGCAGGGTGGCGCGTCGCTGCAGCAGTTCCCGTGCGCACAGACGTGTGTTCAGGACACCAACATCTCAGATTGTGTTATTAACAGGCTAATTTTGCTTCATAAAGTGATGAAATGGTGTGGTTACTCTTATTAGTACCCTCTTGTGACAACTCCTAAGAGGGCGGAGCAGAAGTTTAGAGACAGGAAAAAAAAAGCATAGGAGGACCAGAAAAACAAGTCACAAAAGTTAAGAACCCACAGAAAGATCAGGGGATTCCTCCGCCACATGATAAATCCCTGATTCACTGCAAAACACAGGAAGGCAAATGATGATTAAATCTTTTGCTATAATTCATTGACCTTATCAAATGTTAATGATAGTGAAGTAATCCATCATTAGGTTCAACCAAAAAGAAAGATCATCGGCTGTCTGTCAATTACTGAATTTTTATTAAAAAATGGTTACACAATGTCATGCAAAATAAGATGACATCTTTCTGTAGGTATGTATTTTAAGAGCCCCAAAATATATTGCCAACAATGCGCCAGGGACCCCACACCTTGTCCATGTAATAGACCAGAGAGACTTTTCCACCATCTGCTCTTGAAACAAGTTGTGACTCTAGACTAGACCTCAAAAGAAACAAATTAGAATTTCCACTCATTTGCTATAGTCTGCCTAAACTGCCAGGATGATAAAGTGTTTTTCTTTTTGATGCTTAGCTCAATCGCCTAAATCCTTGATCTCCAGTCCTTGAGGGTATGTTGTATGAGAGCTTACCTGCACACCACAGCGGTTCTGGAGTTTTTTTTTTTTTAAATGCTTGCAGGAGGAAAACCGCTTGGCTAATGAAAGTGAATGGGCACACCAGAGCAGGTTGGTTTTGCCCCCCCCAAACGCAAACTCGGGGCTGCAGCATTTTTAAGTTTCTGAGGCGTTTCTGCCTCAATGTAAAGTATAGGAAAGTGGAAAATTGCTCTGAAAAATGCCAGATCAGAGCGGTTTTGTTACAGAAGCCTTTCAGCTTTACTGTAACAATATTTGTAATCTACACAAACGCTCCAAAAACCGCTAGGCATGTTTAGAAAACCTCTATACATGCCTAGAATTGCTCTGAAATCTGTTTCAAAAACATCTAGCGTTTTGCGGATCTTGGGGCTCGATTCAGTAAGCAGTGCTAACTGTTAGCACGCTTCTGAGAAGCTCCTTATCACGCCTAAACTCAGTTTAGGCGTGATAAAATAAACTCGCATGCAAAGTTTTGCGCGTAAAGTTTACACGCGCAATGCCATTAAACCCTATGCAACATTTTGTGCGCACCGGACTTTGCGCGCGTAAAAGTTTACGCGCGATCTGATTTTAGAAACGGTGCTAACTAACTTAGCACCCTGGTTAACACGCCTAAAGTCTTTAGGCATGCTAAGTAGGTTAGCACCGTTTACTGAATCGAGCCCAAGGTGTGCACTGGGCTGTTCATAGTATTGTAAGGTATGGGACCTACTAGCTTTGTTTTTAAGCACTTGTGATTTGTAAAGCTCTTGCTAATGTAAGCCTATGGGTGGAACATTGCATCATTCTATAATATGTGTAGATTACACAACACTCAGCATTCAAAATGATTCAGAGCAGTCTGAACTTATGACCTCTCCTCTGGCAGAGAAAAAGAAAATTGTTCACTAAGGCCTGGTGCACACCAGAGGAGTTTTTCTGAGCATTTTGAGTTTTTAAATCTGCTGTTAATGTTATTCTATGTGTCTGTGCACACTGGAGCAATGAGGTTTTGTAAAAAACCCCATAGCATTACATTGGGAAAAGCTTTTAGAGGTTTCAAAAGCTCTTCCCGATGTAATGCTATGGGGTTTTTTACAAAACCTCATTGCTCCAGTGTGCACAGACACATAGAATAACAGCAGCAGCAGATTCAAAAACTCAAAATGCTCAGAAAAACTCCTGGTGTGCACCAGGCCTAACAGTTGAGATAAAAAAAAAAGTCAGAAACCAACCCTCTCTATGACTTTAAAAGTCATAAAGCTTAATGGCTTTTTTGCATGGATAACTGGAGTTTTTTAACTCTTCCTGTACTGGAAACAATTAAACTGTATCTGATCTTAATGTTTTATTTCTTAGCTGTACTACACATACAAATCATATCTTTTTTTGCTTCAGTATCTCTTTAAGTTGGGTCATGCTCCATTCAAATTACAAGCGCTTAGAAAAGTGCTGTTAGTGGGCAGTGTTGCCAACTCATCCCTTCAATTACTGACATCTAATTCTAGGTACACACCATACAATTTTCTGTTAGATTCTTCTGTTGGCTTTTTTTTTTTTTCCATGTTGCTGGTAAATCTAACAGAAAATTGTATGGTGTGTACCTAGCATAAGTTATACAGGTTTCTGGGGCTACTTACACATATTCAGTGCCTTTAAAGGGAACCTAAACTGAGGGGATATGGATTTTTCTTTTTAAATACCAGTTGCCTGACTCTCCTGCTGATCTCTTAACCTCCCTGGCGTTCTGGACGAGTTAGGCTCGTCCAGAGACGCTGGAGATCGCCGCTCAGGCCCCGCTGGGCCGATTTGAATAATTTTTTTTAAAAAAAAAAGCAGCAAGCACTTTGCTTGCTGTGTGTTGCGCCTAAGCGCTGCGATGCAGCCCCCCCCCCCCCCCCCCAGACCCCGTGCGCTGCCTGGCCAATCAGTGCCAGCCAGCGCTGAGGGGTGGATTGGGACTCCCTGTGATGTCACGACGATTGTCACCATGGTGATGGGGGAAGCTTTCCTGTGATTGCGGCGATCGGAGGGATGCCGTAGGGAGGGGGGAATCATGTAGCTAGCACTAGGCTAGCTACATGATAAATTAAAAAAAATTGCAAAAAAATGTTCCTAGGGCTGTGGGAATCAGAACGCCAGGCAGGTTAAGCGACAGTAGTGGCTGAATCACAGACCTGAAACAAGCATGCAACTAATCCAGTCTGACTTCAGTCAGAGCACCTGATCTGCATGCTTGTCCAGGGGCTGTGGCTGAAAGCATTAGACACACAGGATCAGCAGGACAGTCAGGCAAACTAATATTATTTTAAAATGAAAAATCCATATCCTTCTCAATTTAGGTTCCCTTTAACTGCATCTACCTAGCCATGAAACATGTATAATTCATGTGCCAGTAATGAGTTGGTAACACTGCTAGTGGGCCTCAGGCCTAGATCTGTTTGCTCTCATACTACATGGAGGTAGTAAAATTAGTCAGTGATTGGCCAATCAAAATTGGATGACCAGTTTTACCACCTCCATGTAATATGAGGGTTTAATAACACAATCTGCTCATAGTAGTCAATATCTGTTGACCCGCATACAATCATAATTGAAAGTGTGTACCAGGCTTAAGCATTTGGGACGGGCTGAGAAATGTGCTCTGAACCACACCTTTTCACATTCAGTCCCATCAATTAAACTAAGCTGTTCCAAAAATGTGTGAGTACCTTGGCCCTCAAGATCTGGAGGAGGACAGAACTGCTCTACTGGGAAGTCGTGCAAATTCCTAACTCGAGTAAAGCGCACATCTGCAGCTAGAAGCGATATGTGGGGTTTAGGACAGAGTTTTTAGCAGGATCTGCTTCTTCTGTGGTGTCAGGTGTTCTGGGAACTGGATATCGAATTGGATGAGGAGGTCTCCTTTCAGGCTGGGGTCGCTGGCCAGCCTCATCCCTTCCGCCGGCACCACCTTGCTGTATTTGGGACTGCGGAAAGAACAGATTGATGTGCCGCTGGTTACACAAGCAGAACTGCAGGAAATGCATCACTGGAGGATTGCACAAGCCCCTCCCATAAACCCCATGAGTTTACAAACTCCTCCCATAATTCCCATGAGCAGTACTGAAGCACCTGGCAGGACTATGACCTGAGAGTCTCAGACACTCCAGAAAAGCATAATACATGGGCTCACCTAATTGGCTTATTCCAGAAACTTCTGTAGGCTCCCTGGGTTTGAAGAAAATCACCTGTCTGTTTTCCAGGCATTCCCCCTTCCCACCAAGATGAACCCGGACCCCTTTACCTGTGCCCCTGTCCACACTATGTCCCACATTTTACTTAAAGGATACCACAACTGACATGTGGCATAATGAGATAGACATGGGTATGTACAGTGCCCAGCACACAGATAACTGCTGTGTTCCTTTTTTTCTTTCTCTGCCTGAAAGAGGTAAATATCAGGTATGTAAGTGGCTGACTCAGTCCTGACTCAGACAGGAAGTGACTACAGTGTGACCCTCACTGATAAGAATTTCCCCCTTTTTTATCTCTTTCTTGCTCTCAGAAGCCATTTTCTCCTAGGAAAGTGTTTTATAGTTTTTTCTTATCAGTGAGGGTCACACTGTAGTCACTTCCTGTCTGAGTCAGGACTGATTCAGCCACTTACATACCTGATATTTACCTCTTTCAGGCAGAGAAAGAAAAAAAGGAATGCAGCAGTTATTTGTGTGCTAGGCACTGTACATACACATGTCTATCTCATTATGCCACATGTCAGTTGTGGTATCCTTTAATTACCTCAACATGTTAGCATGGATGACTTTTGTCATAACCACCACCAAGTCCTCCTGTCTGTCACCACTCTGTATGGAGGCAGGAGTAACATAGGGGTGGGGGATGGTACTAGTGGATGACATATCTATATTTTGGGGCGACAGGGTCAGTGGTATGGAAGGTTGCCATAACAGCCACACTTTTCCTGGGAGATGCGGACCATGGTAGAATCAGGTCAGTTGGGTACAAGGATTGGCGGCCATCTCATCCTGGTCCTCACTTCGTCCCACCGTTCCTGCGCCGCCCTCCTGTTGAAGGTATTTGACCAGTTGGGTTTCATCATTACTCGGGCAGGCTTCGGAATTACTCACATCTGAAGACGGGCGCATCCCTACTGCGCATGTATGAGGCTGAACTTGCGCATATGCAGTATGTATCCACTCATCTTCAGTAATACTCAGGGATGCGAGTAGTTCCAAAGCCTTAACGAGGAGGTTCTATGGGATCCAGAGCCTTCTCTATACAGTATATAGGTGAAGATGTAGGTGCTTTCTTTTTGTCGCTTCAGGCAGCAACTATCCCCCTAAATGTTATTACTATCGTAAATTCTTTTTCACTAATAAGTCACTTAACGAGAGTGGTCTGGCTGTAGCGCTATATATAACGTTGGTGGGTCATGTGACTACTTACTGCACAATGTCATTGATGGGAATATTCAGTATCCTCTCATCCAACGTCTCCACTTCCACCGTGCAGCCAGTCAGAGCCTGAAACACACCACAGATCCTTTATGAAGGCTGTGCTGCCCCCTGCTGGACAGCAGATAAAGCTGCAGTCTAACATTCTTGTGTTTATAGAGACTGGATGTAAAAGTGTTACATAGTTACTTGGGTGGAAAAAAGACATACGTCCATCGAGTTCAACCAGTATAAAGTACAACACCAGCCTGCTCCCTCACATATCCCTGTTGATCCAGAGAAAGGCGAAAAACCCTTACAAGGCATGGTCCAATTAGCCCCTAAAGGGAAAAACTCCTTCCCGACTCCAGATGGCAATCAGATAAAATCCCTGGATCAACATCATTAGGCATTACCTAGTAATTGTAGCCATGGATGTCTTTCAACGCAAGGAAAGCATCTAAGCCCCCTTTAAATGCAGGTATAGAGTTTGCCATAACGACTTCCTGCGCAATGCATTCCACATCTTAATCACTCTTACTGTAAAGAACCCTTTCCTAAATAAATGGCTAAAACAGTTTTCCTCCATGCACAGATCATGTCCTCTACTCCTTTGAGAAGGCCTAGGGACAAAAAGCTCATCCGCCAAGCTATTATATTGCCCTCTGATGTATTTATACATGGTCTTTAGATCCCCTCTAAGGCATCTTTTCTCTAGACTAAATAAACCCAGTTTATCTAACCTTTCTTGGTAAGTGAGACCTTCCATCCCACGTATCAATTTTGTAGCTCGTCTCTGCACCAGTGTGACCCCCTCCCTGACAGGTGCCTGACAGAAATACATTCTTTAATAAGGTATAAGAAATGGTGGTGTTGTTCTTCACATTACACTGTCTCTCCTATACAGAAATGGGGCTATGTGGTCAGGGAGCGTCATCCTTCTCTGCAGCAATGTCCTCAGTCAGACGATTTCACACATTTTTTTGCAGTAAACTTTATTTATCCACGCTCCCTACATTGGACAAGGTCTCTCTATTGGCCATTCCCCTGGTGTGACCTCCCACCCCAAAACACTTCCACGGGCAAAGTCCCCTCACCACACAGCTCAATGGAGCTCCTTGGGCCTAGAAGACAACAATGGAATCCTGGGTTCAATATCTATTTCGTATGCTATCTCAGTAGAGTTTGAATGTTGTCTCATGGGACATTTTTTTTGTTAGAGGTGGAGAGAATTGGGATACTTAAAGGGCACCTGAACTGACAATAAATACAGGGCCAGATTTACTATAAGGCACTGTAGGCACGTGCCTACAGGCGCCTGATAATGGAAAGGCGGCTCAATCCCCTCCCCCAGCTCCTCCCTCCCTCCTTCCCTGTGCAGAGTCCTGAGTGGAGTATAAATGAGAGGTTACTCACAGGCAAGGGCTTTAGAGTAGTAAACTACTCAAATTCGAAATTCAAATGAAGTCTAATGACTTCCCATGTAACCGCGGGATGGAGGGGTTAACTTACCCAGAGGTCTTTGGGCCGCCTGCGTTCCATTACACGTGATAGGCGTAATGAAAGCCACGTTCCACCACTGACCTCCACGCTTCCTCCATCTGGCTTGAAAGAGGAAGCGTGGTAGTGAGTCATGCAACACGGCTTTCACAACACCTATGGCGCGTAATAGAACGCAGATGGCCCGAAGACTTCTGGGTAAGTTAACCCCTCCCATCTCGCTGTCACACGTGAAGTCAGACTTCATTTGAATTTCTATTTCTAGTAGTTTTCCATGCCTGGTTTCTCACCTGGCTCTCAGCATTCCACTGATGAGATCTCCCTTCAACTGGGGACACCTGTAGCTACCAATGCCAGGCAGGGGAAGTAAGAGAGGCGTGACAGCTGGTACAGCCAGCACACTTGCGGTGCGGTTCGGTGGGGATTTGTAGGTTCATGGAGGGTGAAGGCTAGGGTACCAGGACATCTGTGCCTATAGGCTTCTGTGAGGTAAATCCGGGCCTGGATAAATGTATAAACTACACACGCCAGCGTTGGTAGTAAGGGGTACAAATACTCACCTCATTCCAACAAAACATCAGTGCTGTTGTAGCAATACTCTCAGTTCCCACACTGAATAAAACAGTTTCCTGCAGCCACACAGGGCCGCCGTCAGAAATTTCTGTGCTTCATACTGAGCAAACCTACTAGGCCCCCTCATGCCAAATCACAATCTGCAGAAAGAAAGTTGTTTAAAGGATACCAGAGCCCAACACACTAGGAGAAATGGGGGGAGCAGGCATGTAGGGGGAGCTGTCCTGATGCTCACTGCTCCCCTCATTTTCCTCTGCCCCCCTCCTTTCATACCTGAAGCCCCTTCGGGTGAGTCAGGCATCGTTGCACCTGCACTGGCCGGCGGCGAGAAAAAATAAAAAAAACAGCACCCACACTACAAGTTCCAACATCATGTCCAAACAGAACAATTTAAAGAGAAACTCCGACCAAGAATTGAACTTTATCCCAAACAGTAGCTGATAGACCCTTTTACATGAGAAATCTATTCCTTTTCACAAACAGACCATCAGGGGGCGCTGTATGGCTGATATTGTGGTGAAACCCCTCCCACAAGAAGCTCTGAGTACCGAGGTACTCCTGGCAGTTTCCTGTCTGTGAACCCTGTTGCATTGTGGGAAATAGCTGTTTACAGCGGTTTCCAACTGCCAAAAAAGCATGCAGCAGCTACATCACCTGCCAACAGGAAAAATGTCACCGTATAATAAATGTCAGAATGTAAATCAGGGATTTAAAAGATTTTACAACGGGCAAACACTGACTAAATCATTTATACATAATTATTGTAAAAATGAGGCACTTTTTTTTATTACATTATTTTCACTGCAGTTCCTCTTTAAGGTATCATGTCCTTCACATTGCAGGATCAGATTATCTTCATTTCAAAAAACTTTTTTTTCACAAACCTTATGGGATATGTAAATATGTAACCGCCTGTTAGGATCGGACTCGAGTGGGTATATCATGACATTGAAGGGCTGATATAGTAAGATGGAACAATAGTTAGGCGATTCATAACCCATTCTGGAGATAAGCACAGTGTGTTGCTAGTGAGTGAGACAAGAGAAGAGAAGAATAATGGAGGGAGGGGGTAGTAGAGGGTCAGAATTCATGACATGAATGAGCAGATAGATACGAGCGGAAGAGAGGCATACTGGATAGCACTATTATAATACAGTGCTGAGTCTTCGGTATGAACACTGGCGAGGGAAACATCTGCATGGAGTGTCTATCTTCCCCCGGATTTCATTCAGACACTTCATATTCTCCAACATCCCTAAAACGTCAACTGGTTTCCCCAGAACAATCCTACAGTCAAAATATTACACTTTAACTATGGTAGGATTAGATTGTGAGCTCCTCTGAGGACAGTCAGTGACATGACTATGTACTCTGTAAAGTGCTGCAGGAGATGTCAGTGCTATACAAATATATAATAATAATATGGTAGGACATTAGGCTATGACTATGGTAGGATTAGATTGTGAGCTCCTCTGAGGACAGTCAGTGACATGACTATGTAATCTGTAAAGTGCTGCAGAAGATGTCAGTGCTATATAAATACATAATAATAATATGGTAGGACATTGGACTATGACTATGGTAGGATTAGATTGTGAGCTCCTCTGAGGACAGTCAGTGACATGACTATGTACTCTGTAATGTGCTGCAGGAGATGTCACTGCTATATAAATACATAATAATAATATGGTAGGACATTACACTATGACTATGGTAGGATTAGATTGTGAGCTCCTCTGAGGACAGTCAGTGACATGACTATGTACTCTGTAAAGTGCTGCAGAAGATGTCAGTGCTATACAAATATATAATAATAATATGGTAGGACATTAGACTATGACTATGGTAGGATTAGAGTGTGAGCTCCTCTGAGGACAGTCAGTGACATGACTATGTACTCTGTAATGTGCTGCAGGAGATGTCACTGCTATATAAATACATAATAATAATATGGTAGGACATTACACTATGACTATGGTAGGATTAGATTGTGAGCTCCTCTGAGGACAGTCAGTGACATGACTATGTACTCTGTAAAGTGCTGCAGAAGATGTCAGTGCTATACAAATACATAATAATAATATGGTAGGACATTAGACTATGACTATGGTAGGATTAGAGTGTGAGCTCCTCTGAGGACAGTCAGTGACATGACTATGTAATCTGTAAAGTGCTGCAGAAGATGTCAGTGCTATATAAATACATAATAATAATATGGTAGGACATTGGACTATGACTATGGTAGGATTAGATTGTGAGCTCCTCTGAGGACAGTCAGTGACATGACTATGTAATCTGTAAAGTGCTGCAGAAGATGTCAGGGCTATATACATACATAATAATAAGTTAAAACATTTAAATGTAAGGGCGCTGCTTTTATTTTCAACCAATTAAACCAATCTGTGTCCTGCAGCCATTCTCTTAGGATTGGGGATATCCCTAGTCCCCTCCACACAAAAAGATCTACGATTGTATGACAAAGAGTGGCGCTGGCTTGGTTCACACCATAAATCGTTTTATTAAAATACTAAAATTACTCAGTATAAAAGTTTTAAATTCCAATAAGATCAGTGAAAATGATCACAAGCAGAGTCATATCCTCAAATAGAATTAATATATATATAGCTGATCTATATTGTTGCGGTGCTATATCATATGGCAATATAATGTATCAGATGTTCACTCGTACAATAACCATACACACAGGGATCACCTGATTCCCTTCTTAAAAAAACCCTCCGGAGTGTAAGCCCCCAGATTAACCACTTCAGCCCACAGGGTTGAGATTTTTTTTGCATCTGAGCAACTTTCACCTCCCATTCATTTGCCAATAACTTTATCACTACTCGTCACAATGAATTGATCTATATCTTGTTTTTTCCACCACCAATTAGGCTTTCTTTGGGTGATACATTTTGCTGAGAATTAATTTATTCTAAATCCATTCAGGAATATTAAGAAAGAAATGGAAAAAAAAATCATTATTTCTCACCTTTTGGCCATTATAGTTTGAAATTAATACATGGTACCATAATTAAAACCCATGTACTTTATTTGCCCATTTGTCCCGCTTATTACACCATTTAAATTATGTCCCTATCACAATGTATGGCGCCGATATTTTATTTGGAAATAAAGGTGCATTTTTTCGATTTGCGTCCATCACTATTTAAAAGTCCATAATTTAATACATTATATTGATATACGCCTTTGTCATGCATATTTAACCACATAACGACCGCCCCCAGCCGATGGGCGGCGGCAAAGTCTGGGCCCAAACGACCGCAATACGCCCATCGGCGGGGGCGGCTGCGGGAGTGGCTATGCGGCGATCGCGTCATTCGTGACGCGATCAGCCGCCGGGGACTGGCTCCGCCCCCCGTTCGCCGTAACCCGCCGGCCGTTCGGAAGCGCCGGCGGGTTACTGGCATCCGGATCGCCGCTGCAACAGTGTATAATAGGCTTTGTAATGTATACAAAGCCTATTATACTGGCTGCCTCCTGCCCTGGTGGTCCCAGTGTCCGAGGGACCACCAGGGCAGGCTGCAGCCACCCTAGTCTGCACCCAAGCACACTGATTTCCCCCCCCCCCTGCCCCCTGATCGCCCACAGCACCCCTCAGACCCCCCCCTGCCCACCCCCCAGACCACTGTTTGCACCCAGTCACCCTCCTAATCACCCATCAATCACTCCCTGTCACTATCTGTCAACGCTATTTTTTTTTTAAGTCCCTAATCTGCCCCCTACTCCCTCCTGATCACCCCCCCACCCCTCAGATTCTCCCCAGACCCCCCCCAGACCCCCCCCCCCCCGTGTACTGTATGCATCTATCCCCCCTGATCACCTGTCAATCACCTGTCAATCACCCGTCAATCACCCCCTGTCACTGCCACCCATCAATCAGCCCCTGATCTGCCCCTTGCGGGCAATCTGATCACCCCCCCCACACCAATAGATCGCCCGCAGATCCGACATCAGATCACCTCCCAAATCCATTGTTTACATCTATTCTCTCCTCTAAACACCCACTAATTACCCATCAATCACCCCCTATCACCACCTGTCACTGTTACCCATCAGATTAGACCCTAATCTGCCCCTTGCGGGCACCCAATCACCTGCCCACACGCTCAGATTGCCCTCAGACCCCCCCCTTATCAATTCGCCCGTGCAATATTTACATCTGTTCTCCCCTGTAATAACCCACTGATTACCTGTCAATCACCCATCAATCACCCCCTGTCACTGCCACCCATCAATCACCCCCTGTCACTGCCACCCATCAATCAGCCCCTAACCTGCCCCTTGCGGGCAATCTGATCACCCACCCACACCAATAGATCGCCCGCAGATCCGACATCAGATCACCTCCCAAATCCATTGTTTACATCTATTCTCTCCTCTAAACACCCACTAATTACCCATCAATCACCCCCTATCACCACCTGTCACTGTTACCCATCAGATTAGACCCTAATCTGCCCCTTGCGGGCACCCAATCACCTGCCCACACGCTCAGATTGCCCTCAGACCCCCCCCTTATCAATTCGCCCGTGCAATATTTACATCTGTTCTCCCCTGTAATAACCCACTGATTACCTGTCAATCACCCATCAATCACCCCCTGTCACTGCCACCCATCAATCACCCCCTGTCACTGCCACCCATCAATCAGCCCCTAACCTGCCCCTTGCGGGCAATCTGATCACCCACCCACACCAATAGATCGCCCGCAGATCCGACATCAGATCACCTCCCAAATCCATTGTTTACATCTATTCTCTCCTCTAAACACCCACTAATTACCCATCAATCACCCCCTATCACCACCTGTCACTGTTACCCATCAGATTAGACCCTAATCTGCCCCTTGCGGGCACCCAATCACCTGCCCACACGCTCAGATTGCCCTCAGACCCCCCCCTTATCAATTCGCCCGTGCAATATTTACATCTGTTCTCCCCTGTAATAACCCACTGATTACCTGTCAATCACCCATCAATCACCCCCTGTCACTGCCACCCATCAATCACCCCCTGTCACTGCCACCCATCAATCAGCCCCTAACCTGCCCCTTGCGGGCAATCTGATCACCCACCCACACCAATAGATCGCCCGCAGATCCGACATCAGATCACCTCCCAAATCCATTGTTTACATCTATTCTCTCCTCTAAACACCCACTAATTACCCATCAATCACCCCCTATCACCACCTGTCACTGTTACCCATCAGATTAGACCCTAATCTGCCCCTTGCGGGCACCCAATCACCCGCCCACACCTCAGAACGCCCTCAGACCCCAGCCCTGATCACCTCGCCAGTGCATTGCTTGCATCTATTTCCCCCCTCTAATCACACCTTGAGACACCCATCAATCACCTCCTGTCACCCCCTAGCACACCTACCCATCAGATCAGGCCCTAATTTGCCCCGTGTGGGCTCCTGATCACTCGGCCAAACCCTCAGATCCCCCTCAGACCCCCTTCCGATCACCTCCCCAGTGCATTGATTGCATCTATTTTCCCCTCTAACCGCCCCCTGAGACACCCATCAATCACCTCCTGTCACCCCCCTAGCACTCCTATCCATCAGATCAGGCCCAATACATCCTGTCATCTAAGAGGCCACCCTGCTTATGACCGATTCCACAAAATTTGCCCCCTCATAGACCACCTGTCATCAAAATTTGCAGATGCTTATACCCCTGAACAGTCATTTTGAGAAATTTGGTTTCCAGACTACTCACAGTTTTGGGCCCGTAAAATGCCAGGGCAGTATAGGAACCCCACAAGTGACCCCATTTTAGAAAGAAGACACCCCAAGGTATTCTGTTAGGTGTATGATGAGTTCATAGAATATTTTATTTTTTGTCAAAAGTTAGCGGAAATTGGATTGTTATTGTTTTTTTCACAAAGTGTCATTTTTCACTAACTTGTGAGAAAAAATAAAATCTTCTATGAACTCACCATACCCCTAACGGAATACCTTGGGGTGTCTTCTTTCTAAAATGGGGTCACTTGTGGGGTTCCTATACTGCCCTGGCATTTTAGGGGCCCTAAACCGTGAGGAGTAGTCTAGAAAACAAATGCCTCAAAATGACCTGTGAATAGGACGTTGGGCCCCTTAGCGCACCTAGGCTGCAAAAAAGTGTCACACATGTGGTATCGCCATACTCAGGAGAAGTAGTATAATGTGTTTTGTGGTGTATTTTTACACATACCCATGCTGGGTGGGAGAAATCTCTCTGTAAATGGACAATTGTGTGTAAAAAAAATCAAAAATGTGTCATTTACAGAGATATTTCTCCCACCCAGCATGGTTATATGTAAAAATACACCACAAAACACATTATACTACTTCTTCTGAGTACGGCGATACCACATGTGTGACACTTTTTTGCAGCCTAACTGTGCTAAGGGGCCCAAAGTCCAATGAGTACCTTTAGGATTTCACAGGTCATTTTGAGACATTTGGGTTCAAGACTACTCCTCACGGTTTAGGGCCCCTAAAATGCCAGGGCAGTATAGGAACCCCACAAGTGACCCCATTTTAGAAAGAAGACACCCCAAGGTATTCTTTTAGGTGTATGATGAGTTCATAGAAGATTTTATTTTTTGTCACAAGTTAGCGGAAATTGATATGTATTGTTTTTTTTTTCACAAAGTGTCATTTTCCGCTAACTTGTGACAAAAAAAAAATCTTCTATGAACTCACCATACTCCTAACAGAATACCTTGGGGTGTCTTCTTTCTAAAATGGGGTCACTTGTGGGGTTCCTATACTGCCCTGGCATTTTAGGGGCCCTAAACCGTGAGGAGTAGTCTAGAATCCAAATGCCTCAAAATGACCTGTGAATAGGACGTTAGGCCCCTTAGCGCACCTAGGTTGCAAAAAAGTGTCACACATGTGGTATCGCCGTACTCAGAAGAAGTAGTATAATGTGTTTTGGGGTGTATTTTTATACATACCCATGCTGGGTGGGAGAAATCTCTCTGTAAATGGACAATTGTGTGTAAAAAAAATCAAATAATTGTCATTTACAGAGATATTTCTCCCACCCAGCATGGGTATGTGTAAAAATACACCCCAAAACACATTATACTACTTCTCCTGAGTACGGCGGTACCACATGTGTGGCACTTTTTTGCACCCTAAGTGCGCTAAGGGGCCCAAAGTCCAATGAGTACCTTTAGGATTTCACAGGTCATTTTGCCACATTTGGTTTCAAGACTACTCCTCACGGTTTAGGGCCCCTAAAATGCCAGGGCAGTATAGGAACCCCACAAATGACTCCATTTTAGAAAGAAGACACCCCAAGGTATTCCGTTAGGAGAATGGCGAGTTCATAGAAGATTTTATTTTTTGTCACAAGTTAGCGGAAAATGACACTTTGTGAAAAAAAACAATTACAATCAATTTCCGCTAACTTGTGACAAAAAAAAAAAATCTTCTATGAACTCACCATACATCTAACGGAATACCTTGGGGTGTCTTCTTTCTAAAATGGGGTAATTTGTGGGGTTCCTATACTGTCCTGGCATTTTAGGGGCCCTAAACCGTGAGGAGTAGTCTTGAAACGAAATTTCTCAAAATGACCTGTGAAATCCTAAAGGTACTCATTGGACTTTGGGCCCCTTAGCGCAGTTAGGGTGCAAAAAAGTGCCACACATGTGGTATCGCCGTACTCAGGAGAAGTAGTATAATGTGTTTTGGGGTGTATTTTTCCACATACCCATGCTGAGTGGGAGAAATATCTCTATAAATAGACAATTGTGTGTAAAAAAAATAAAAAAATTGTCATTTACGGAGATATTTCTCCCACCCAGCATGTGTATGTGTAAAAATACACCCCAAAACACATTATACTACTTTTCCTGAGTACGGCAATACCACATGTGTGGCACTTTTTTGCGGCCTAACTGCGCTAAGGGGCCCAAAGTCCAATGAGCATCTTTAGGCTTTACAGGGGTGCTTACAATTAGGCACCCCCCAAATGCCAGGACAGTAAACACACCCCACAAATGACCCCATTCTGGAAAGTAGACACTTCAAGGTATTCAGAGAGGAGCATAGTGAGTCCGTGGCAGATTTCATTTTTTTTTGTCGCAAGTTAGAAGAAATGGAAACTTTTTTTTTTTTTTTTTTTTGTCACAAACTGTCATTTTCCGCTAACTTGTGACAAAAAATAAAATCTTCTATGAACTCACCATGCCTCTCACTGAATACTTTGGGATGTCTTCTTTCCAAAATGGGGTCATTTGGGGGGTATTTGTACTATCCTGGAATTTTAGCCCCTCATGAAACATGACAGGTGCGCAGAAAAGTCAGAGATGCTTGAAAATGGGAAAATTCACTTTTGGCACCATAGTTTGTAAACGCTATAACTTTTACCCAATCCAATAAATATACACTGAATGTTTTTTTTTTTATCAAAGACATGTAGCAGAATAACTTTCGCGCTCAAATGTATAGGAAATTTTACTTTATTTGAAAAATGTCAGCACAGAAAGTTAAAAAAGTCATTTTTTTGACAAAATTCATGTCTTTTTTGATGAATATAATAAAAAGTAAAACTCGCAGCAGCAATCAAATAGCATCAAAAGAAAGCTGTATTAGTGACAAGAAAAGGAGGTAAAATTCATTTAGGTGGTAGGTTGTATGACCGAGCAATAAACCGTGAAAGCTGCAGTGGTCTGAATGGAGAAAAAGGCTCTGGTCCTTAAGGGGCGAAAAGACTGTGGTCCCGAAGTGGTTAAACAGTTCAGACCCTTAGGTAACTATTTATGGTTTTTTTTTAATTATTATTGTAATTTTTTATAAAAAATTTGATTTGGGTATTTTTTAATGTGGGAGGTAAACAGCTAATTTTAAATGTTTAAAAATGTATTTATTTAATTGAGTGGTTGTGGGTGTAATTTTACTATTTGGCCACAAGATGGCCACAGTCAAAAAGTGCTGGGAGCGATCGATCTTGCTCCCAGGAAGAAGAAAGAAGACCAGAAACTTTTTGAGCTCAGAAAAACCGCAGCGTCTGAAGAGACGCTGTCGGCTTTTCTCCGGGGGCTTCGATCAGTGAAAGGGATCTACAATCCCTTTCATTGATCACTGGGCTAACGGCCGGCGGCGGGAACGCGCACGGGGGGCCCAGCGGGAGTGCGCGCAGCCTAACTGGATGAGAATTTTCGTCCAGTAAGGCTTAAGTGGTTAACTGCTCCCCTATACTAAAAAATCCCAAGTCACAGACAATTCATACAAAAATCTGGTTATCTCTTGAAAACTAAGATTAATGAGTCAGTTTAGGTTCTTCAATATAAGGGCGCTGCAATAAGCTCCTGCAGAAGCTGTGTGCCGAGTCCCTCTCACAGACTCTCCTTATCACAGCCTCGCCAACTTTCTTGTGTGAATAATCACTTACACTGCCCAAGGTGAAAGTCCTCGCATCGGGTCCCGGCCGGTGACCCTCCTTGTGCCACAAGTGTGCAGTCTCTATGAGTGGCAGTCTCCTACCTCATCCTCCGGAAGACACCGCTTCCCACAGGCCCCGCTCTGCGTATCGCGGTGGAGTGCAGCTTCCGGATCAGCTGCTCAGTCGGACGTGACATCACTTTCCACGGGCATCCCCGTGGTTCTTGCTGCGTTCCACACACTGCTGTACACTATGTCGGCTTAATCCACAGCAGTGGGATTGCAGCTGAAAAGATAGTTGGTGGGATACAACTATATGTACCACAAGGGCGACCCCTGTGGTACACAGAAGATGCGCTCCACCGTGATGCGTAGAGCGGGGCCTGTGGGAAGAGGCGTCTCCGGAGTTTTGAAGGAGGGGTGTTTTGAAGGAGGTGTGTCCTCTGAACTTGGCTGCAGGGGACACCCCTGCAATTACAGAAGTATGGGAGGAACCAGACATGATGATAAGCAGCACACCCGGGAGGTGAGGTCATCTTCTTCATTCGCAGCATAAATCTGTGTCTTCAAAACTTATGTCAAGTGCCCTGGGTCTCTCATTAGAGATGAAGGAGCAGCACAGCTCTGCACCCTCGTCCCCTCTCTGTCTTACTGGCATGGGCAGGACACTCAATTCCACTGTGCTCTCTGCAGCACAGTGCAGGGGACAACTGTCCCCCAAACCCCCCCTAACTTGGGAATGGGACATCGTATTGACTCGGGACCCAGTGCAAAGGAAAGCCGGGACTTTCAGCTTTCCAAAAATGGTTAGATCTGGCTAGGGGATCAAACAAAACTTTAACAAAAAGCTGCCAACTTTCCAGACTAGATAATACGTAAGTACCTTTATTTTTTACAAGTACAGGAAATAAGAGGAAGAGAAAATAATAATTGCTTTTAAGTATTGTTTATCACATTACTAGCTGCTCCTCAGTGAAAACAAAGCTAGCGTAGAGTTATAGATTCCCATCAGTAGAAGATAAAACAATTAGTAAGAGGTGATCTCATGGTATAATTGTTCAGGCCAGAAAATAGAGCTTTTCCATGGACAACATTTCTGATTTTAAGACACTAGGCTGGAATACACAGACGGCTAGTAGTGGCCAGACAATGAGCCAATCATAGTTCTCTCCCTTTGAAGTCACCAGTGGGCGGATCTCTCACCTCCCCTGATTCCCCCACATATCTATAAAGCCTCTATATACACATAACCCAGCATGGAGGGGCTGTGTGAAGGCAGCAGTGAAGGTGTGGAGGTGTCTGGTCGGGTCACACAGGGCATAAAAGGAGATCTGCCCAGCCTCGTAATCCAGACATATCCTGACTCTATTACTGGGGAACTTGTCAGGTAACTGGATCCCTTTCCTGTCATGTAACACTGAGTACTGATTACCCCACCTGCACAAACACCAGGACTTCTTATTATTTCCAATCACTGACTGAGCTCCTCTCCTGGCCATACTGGGGTAACACATCCCGACTGTCCATTTCTCTGATCCCCCAACATCCACTTCCCAGTAATGTCGCCCTGAGGAAAATCTCTGCCTGCTCAATACCTGATAATGCTGAAATCTCTTTGCTGTTTCTGGGCGATTCTGGCTTTTGTCTGCCAGGGATGCAGTTTTCCTGTCAGCTGAAATATGTAGATTATTAGCAGCTGTGTTTACATCTAGTAATATGTCTGCATACACTGACAGCCCTGATGTTTGCTGTACAGCCCCAATATTTGTCCCCCCAGCCTGGCGCTGGGTGTGTTGTGCGGCGGGAGTGGGTTGGGGGCGTGGCCTGGATAGTTTAGCAGTGATGAGAACTTTGTCCTCTCTACTAGAATGTGGATAGGCCTGTGTGTCTGTATGTTTCTGCACTATTACCCCAGACATGATATCAGATAGTCCTGTGTGTAATGTGTGTGAGATGCCGGCCACATCCAGATCCCCTCCATCATGGAGCTGCTTATCATGTCTCTCTCTGTCCTCCGTGTCACACAAGTCACCTGTGTCTGATTCCTGTAAGACAGTCAGTGCATCAGTCATGTTACACAGCTCCTCAATGTGACGCATCTTCCTGGACAGCTCCTCCTTCTTTATCTCCAGCTGCTGAATGACGTCACTGTAGGATTGTGACACCTGCTGTGCCTGTCTCATGATGTCACTCAGGACTCTCTTCTCCAGATCTTCCAGCTGTCTCCTGAGGTCTCTAAACAGAGCAGTGACTCTCTCTGTTTCACCATCTGCTTTTTCTTGTGCTTTCCTCCTGCTTTCCTCCAGACTCTGGACTCTTTTCTCAGCCTCCTCTGTCTCTGCCATCAGTTTCTGCAGATCATTTCTCAGCTTCTTCTTCTTCTTCTCAGAGGCCTCATCCAGCATCTCCACCTGGTGTCCCCGATGTTCTCCAGCCAAACTGCAGGACACACAGATACAGGCAGCATCCTCAGTGCAGTAATACTTTAGCAGTTCTTTATGGACGGAGCATTTCCTGTTCTCCAGGGAAGTGTTGGGGTCACATAAGACATGTTCTGGTGCCTTGCTGTGGACTGTCAGGTGTTTACCACACAGAGAAACGTCACAGTGCAGACAATATTTAACAGCCTTCACAGAAGAGTCCACACAGTTACTGCAGAAGACTCCGGCCTCCTGCTGATCTGGCTGAGTAGAGTGGAAACTCTCTGCTATCTTCCTCAGGGCAATGTTCCTCTGCAGTGTCGGCCGCTCCATAAACCCCTCTCTACATTCAGGACAGGAATAACCTCCAGACCCCTCCTGTGTATCCAGCACACGATCAATACAGCCCCGGCAGAAGTTGTGACCACATCTCAGGTTTACAGGATCTGTATAAATGCTCAGACAGACGGGACACTCCAGCTCCTGGCTCAGATCAGCAGACGCCATCGCTGCAGCAGAATGAGGAAGTGAAGGTGCACAGGCTGAGCTAATCTCTCTCTAATCTTTTTTTTTTTTTATCCAGGTGTCCCTGTAGTCAGAAAAACACTGTGGCTGCTATTTCTCTTGACAGCTCACATTACAAAAAGACTAAAGGTTGCCACAAACTATGCAATCTGACTGTACAATTTGTATACAATCTTACCAACATCCATGTAGTATAACAGCAATAGATTCACTGTGACTTGGATATATTCATCAGTTAGTCTCTTATAGTACATGAAAGTGGTGATTGTACTGTCAGGATTGTATGGTGTGTGGCCACCTTTAGGCTCGGTTCACACTTCTTCAGGAACCGTATCCATGTTGTAAGTTTTTGGACGTAGACAAAAATAGAGCCACGGATCCCAATGTTAAAAATAGCGTCCATCTTCTCTCTGGTCAAAAAATGGCTCTGTGGCATCGGTGCATGAAAACTGAACGGAGAGTCCGGACTTGGCACTTTTTCCGGAGCCCGGATCCTCATGGAGACAATGAAAGGCAACACAAAAACTGATCTCCCTTCACACACAGAACTTTGCACACAGAACGGATGCCAAAGCTGATTGCCTACCGCCTGCTCCTCCCCTCGGCGTCATCTTTGCGGACCTCTTATCCAATAGGAACAGGAAGGAAGGACATGTTTTTGACATAGGTTTAAATGGACTGGAAACGTATGCTACAAAAGCACAACGTTTTGAAAAACGGATCCATTTAAAGTGGATCCGAGATAAACTTTTACTCATTGCATAATTGTGTTCCTTTCATATAGTTTATAGGGCATTCCTCAAGCCAAATACTTTTTTTATTTTGATTTAATACTCTAATCTATATATATATAAAAGTGTGTGTGTGTGTGTGTGTGTGTGTGTGTGTGTGTGTGTGTGTGTGTGTGTGTGTGTGTGTGTGTGTGTGTGTGTGTGTGTGTGTGTGTGTGTGTGTGTGTGTGTGTATCACTCGAAAACGGCTTGACCGATTTGAACGAAACTTGGTATACTTACTACCTGAGATGATATGTTCTGGGGGTCTCGCGGCCCCCCTGCACACGTGGGCGGAGCTACAAACAGCAAATCAGATATAGGGGCTGGGAACGCGGAGAATCACTCGCGTTCCCAGCCTGTCGGCGGCTGTCGCCAAACCCGGAAGTAGCCGCCGGCGGGGACAGGAGGATCGGAGCAAGGCTGCGAGGGCACCATACAGCTTCAGGGGGCTGAGGGATGCCCCAGGTGAGTAAAAATCATTTTTTATTTTTGACTTAAGTATCCCTTTAAGGTTAGAAATAGTGGGCGGAGCCAAAAACAACTAACTTTTTACATTGGAAAATATAAACTGCAGCTTTTCTTACACTGTTAATGGCAGGGTTCTCAAACTTCACACAGGTGGTCAATGGGTGACTGGGATTAATATTCGGAAAAGTAGGTGGGGCCTACAAGAGCCAATCAAAATTCACCTATTGATTTCCAAGGGGAATATTGAAACTGCAGCCATTCTTACACTGTTAATGGCCGAGGCCTCAAACCTGCTACAGTCGGTTGTTAAGTGTCTGGGGTTCAAATTCAGTAAAGGGGCGGAGCCAAACACAGCCAATCAGATTTCTTTGCTGGATAAACTGCTTCCATTAGCAGAATTTTGATGCCAGGAAACCAAAAGCTCACAAACTTGATCATTGAGTGACTGTGTGTCAAGGTTACAAAAACTGGGTGGATTTTTCTGGGAAATTGTAAACTTCAGCCTTTCTTCACTGTTAATGGCAGGGTTCTCAAACTTTGCACAGCTGGTTACTGGGTGACTGGGATTAATATTCTGGAAAGTGGGTGGAGCCTAAAAATGCCAATCAAAAAATCACATATCGCTTTTCAAGGAGAATATTACAATTGCTGCCATTCTTGCACTGTTAGTGGCACAAGCCTCAAACCTGGTACAGTTGGTCATTGGGTCACTGGGGTTCAAATTCAGAAAAGGGGACAGAGCCACAAACAGTCAATCAGATTGGTTTCATTTCATGGGAAAGTACAAATTATCGATGCCAAGGTCACCAAAGCTCACAAAATTGGTCATTGAGTGACTGTGTGTCCAGGTTACAAAAAGTGGGCGGAACCAAAACCAAATTTCACTGGGAAAATATAAACTGCAGCCATTCTTACACTGTTAATGGCAGGGTTCTCAAACTTTGCCCAGATGGTCACTGGGTGACTGAGATTAACCACTTAAGCCCGAAGGGTTGAAATTTTTTTACATCCGAACAACTTTCACCCCCCATTCATTTGCCAATAACTTTATCACTACTCATCACAATTAATTGATCTATATCTTGTTTTTTCCGCCACCAATTAGGCTTTCTGTGGGTGGTATATTTTGCTAAGAGCCCAGGGCCGGCCTGCTCATGAGGCGGGGTGAAACTTTTGCCTCAGGCGGCACATTTCTAGGGGCGGCATCCGCCTGTCGGTGGGTGCGGGGAGCCGGCGGCTGAGCTGGAGGGGTAGCGGGCAGGACGGGGGTATTGGGCCTAGCGGCGGGGAGGGGAGTCACTTCCTGCAACGCCGTCCACTTACAATACAGTGGGCGGTGTTGTAGGAAGTGACGTCAGTGGAGCGCACGCTGGATCGAGCGAGGAAGAGGTGAGTCCTCCCCGCCCGTGCCTCTTACGAGTAGCGGCTGCTTCTGATCTATTTAAGGCTGGAGGGGAGCGCAGTTTGGGGGACCCAGGCGAGGGAGGGGGGGATCCGACCCCCCCTCCCCGCCGCTAGACCCAATACCTCCGTCCTGCCCGCTGGCCGCTACCCCTCCAGCTCGACGGCGGCTTTTTTCAAAATTTGCTTCAGGCGGCAAAAAGTCTAGGGCCGGCCCTGTAAGAGCCCCTTTACTGTAAATGCATTTTAACAGGAAGAATAAGAAAAAAATGGAAAAAATTCATTATTTCTCAGTTTTCAGCCATTATATTATTAAAATAATACATGCCTCCATAATTAAAACTCACGTATTGTATTTGCCCATATGCCCCGGGTATTTCACCGTTAAAATTATGTCCCTATCACAATGTATGGCGACAATATTTTATTTGGAAATAAAGGTGCATTTTTTCCGTTTTGCGTCCATCACTGTTTAGAAGCCCATAATTTATTAAATCATATTGATATACTCCTTTGACATGCATATTTAAAAAGTTCAGACCCTTAGGTAACTATTTATGTTTTTTTTGTTTTTTTTATTATTGTAATTTTTTTTTTTTTTTTATTTAAACTTGTATGTGGGTATTTTTTGGTGTGGGAGGTAAACAGGGTTTTTTTTAAATATATTTATATGTTTAATTTGAATTTTTTTTTTTCAGGTGTAATTTGCTATTTGGCCACAAGATGGCCAGAATAAAAAAGTCCTGGGAGCGATCGATCTCGCTCCCAGGCAGAAGAAAGGAGCCCAGAGCTCAGAAAAGCCGCAGCATCTGAAGAGACGCTGTCGGCTTTAATCCGGGGGGGTCCGATCAGCGAAAGGGATTTATAATCCCTTTCACTGATCGGTGGGCTAGCGGCCAGCAGCGGGGGCGCGCACGGGGGGGCCCGCGGGAGCGCGCGCGACCCGCGGGAGTGCGCGCAGCCCAACTGGACGAGAAATCTCGTCCAGTTGGGCTTAAGTGGTTAATATTCAGGGAATTGGGTGGAGCCTATAATAGCCAATCAAAATTCACCTGTTGATTTTCAAGGGGAATATTTAAATTGCTGCCATTTTTACACTGCTAATAGCAAATGCCTCAAACCTGCTACAGTTGATCATTGGGTGACTGGGGTTCAAATGCTGGAGTGGGACGGAGCCACAAACAGCCTATCTGATTTGTTTCATTTCATGGGAATATACAAATTATTGATGCCAAGGACCCCAAAGCTCACAAACGTGGTCATTGAGTGTTTATGCATTAGGGTTAGAAAGTGGGCGGAGCCAACACCAGTCAAATACATACACAGGCAACGCCGGGTCATCAGTGGGTGGAGACAAATACAAATTTCTCTGGGCAAATGTAAACTGCAGCCATTCTTACACTGTTAATGGCAGGGTTCTCAAACTTTGCACAGTTGGTCACTGGGTGACTGAGATTAATATTCAGAAAAATGAGGTTGAACCTACAAAAGTGAATCAAACTTCACCTATTGCTTTTCAAGGGGAATATTTAATTGCTACCATTCTTGCACTGTTAATGACACAAGCTTTAAACCCGGTACAGTTGGTCATTGGGTGAGTGGGGTTCAAATTCAGAAAAGGGTTTAGAGCCACAAACAGCCAATCAGATTTTTTAATTTCAATGCAAATTATTGATACCAAAGACCGCAAAGCTCACAAACTTGGTCATTGAGTAATTGTGTGTTAGAAAATTTGGGCGGAGCCAACACCAGCCAAATACATACTCGGGCAACGCCGGGCAATCAGCTAGTTCCCTATAAACTAAACAAGCCTTGCCCACAGCCTTGGCACTGTAGCAAGGGCTTATGGGAGCTCAGTCTGGGCAGGAGGAGGAGGAGTTCACAAGCCATTGATTTCAGAGGCAGAGGCGAGGTTGGAGAAGGAGAGGGGGCTGAATATACACACAGGCAAGCTGATAGTATCTCCAGTCCTCATCCTGTGACAATGTGACAAACAGAACATGGCTACCCTCATTGTATCACAGGAATAAATAATCATAAACTTTTGAAGCTGTTTGCAGCTAGATATGCTGTGTAAACTATCTAAACTTTAGACAAGATATACAGACAAGTTACTCTGTTATAGTTAGTTTTTCATCTCGGATCCACTTTAAAACGCATTCCGATCTGCAACCTGACAAGTGTGGACTGAGACTGAGACGAAAAACAAAAATCCTTTTTAAAAATGTTATTTGTTCCTTCAGAGTACAGGGACAACAGATATGCAGTGTGGGTACACTGACAATGTCCTCGTTCTGTGGATAGAAAGCAACTTTGTATCACACATCAATATTCATCAAAGAAACATTCATTTCACTTTGAATAGCGATGTAAAAAGGCCGCATCTCCAGCACAGCACCTGGGAGGGGGCGGCGGCCTAGCTGCCAATATTTAATTCTGATTTTTGTGAGGCTTTGGTGGTGTGGGCATGGGGGACCTGGAGGACGAGAGGGTGAGGGGTGTTTTGGGAGCTGTCTGCTGTTTGCTGTGGAGCAAATACTCAGAGTAAAGTAACAAGCTTCACTCCTGTTGTATATTCCGGCAGATTGGGCAACAGGAAAATGGCGTCTGAAGCCCAGCGCCAGAGTGTATTTGTGTCTCCAGTGCTGGGCTCCAGCTGCCATCTCCTGCAGCTCTGCGCTGCCTGTCAGCATGGGAAATCTGCAGCTGGAGCAACACTGGAGGATAGAAGAGTGTAAAAATGGGATTTTTGGTTGCTAGAGGTAACCACCTTTTCAGCACCAGCAGTATAAGAACTGCGCTGAGTAACTTGACAGTCTCGCAGCCAGGGCTGCCTTCTGAAATTTCTGGGCCCCATACTGGGCAAATCTACAGGGCCCCCCTCATGCCAAATCACAATCTGCAGAAAGCTCTATAAAGGCCTGAACACGCGGGCGCCCTTGTGTCTGCTTTTCATAATCTGTAACATTGATGTATTAAGAGCCCACTCACACTAGAAACGCTTTTCTGAGCGTATTGCGATTGATTAGCGGTTTTTAAAATCGCTCTCATTCACTTTCATTAAAATCGCAGGAAAAATCACGGAGAAATAGCAATTTTCGCGTATGCGATATCGCAGCAATTTTTCCACGATTTTTACAGTGATTATAATGAAAGTGAATGGGAGCAATTTTAAACACCGCTAATCAATCGCAAAATGCTCAGAAAAGCGCTTCTAGTGTGAAAGGGCCGTTTCTAGCCTTTTCGTCACACCAGACAAGAAATCCTGTGTCACGCCCCCACACACACACAAAATAAAAGTCGCACACAATATAGATCAGATTGTGAGCTCCTCTGAGGACAGTCAGTGACATGACTATGTAATCTGTAAAGTGCTGCAGAAGATGTCAGTGCTATATAAATAAATAATAATATGGTAGGACATTAGACTATGACTATGGTAGGATTAGATTGTGAGCTCCTCTGAGGATAGTGACATGACTATGTACTCTGTACAGCGCTGCAGAAGATGTCAGTGCTATATAAATACATAATAATAATATGGTAGGACATTAGACTATAACTATGGTAGGATTAGACTGTGTGCTCCTCTGAGGACAGTCAGTGACATAACTATGTACTCTGTACAGTACTGCAGAAAATGTCAGTGCTGTCCTCTGAGGACAGTTAGTACTGTATCTGGAACACAGGTAGTCATGTATTTTAATGTAACACATTGAGCCTCCAATGCTTTCTGTAGCAGTGGGATTCCAGTAGTCACTGACACATGGGACAGCGCTGCTTTGGAGAAAAAGCAAGCAGCTCTGCATTTTCACATTGCAGTGCTGCTCAGCACATAAAAGTATGAGCTATGCATCATCTGATCTATAGGGAGAGAGAGGCAGAATGATGGACAAGAGAGAAGGGAAGGATATACTGTACTGTATGTATATCTTCCTCACCAGGACTGCAGGCTTTTCTAGCTGTCCCCTTGCCAGGGGAGATCAGGATCGCACATCCAGCATGTGGGGGAGGGAGAGAGATAAAGGGACTTAAAGTGGAGCAATTAGGCAGCAGCCTGAGAGCTTTTAAAAGAGTGAATTTCAGCAAATGAACGACTTCTATAAACATATCAAAGATCTGCTCCTATCATTTTCCTCAGTATACACTGCCGATTGCAATACCTCTCCTCCCCCATTACATGTTGATCAGTGTGTGCTGTGCAGGGGGCTTATGGCAACCAGTGTATACAGTGTACAGTAACAACATAAGGACCCCCTATAGCTATACAAATAAACACTCCTCTTCCCTGTGCCACCCCCTTCCCTGCAGCTGCTGCCTGTGTCCCACATCAATGTCCTATCCATATACCGTATATACTCAAATACAAGCTGACCTCGTGTATAAGTCAACTCCAATATTCAAGCCTCTTAAGCTGGAATTTTTTTTAATTAACTCAAGTATAAGTCTACCCAGCAAAGTTATTGGCTGCACTTGGGGCTCAGGAGGGGTTAATGACTGCACTGCATACAGTATTGCAGCCATTAACCCCTTCTGTCCCTTAAGTGCAGCCAATAACTCCTCCAGGCCCCCAAGTGCTGCAGTAATTCACTCCCTATTATGCAGCCCAGTAATCCCCCCCCCCCCCCCCCCCCTGCCTCATTCCTTGGTAATTGTTGTGGCCAGGACTTTCACACCTGTGTTTTCTTGGCATTTCCTTTCCTCGCAGTATCACTTACCACTGGGTAAATTGCTGCAAATGGGAATGTCACTATTAGTACACACATTACTCAGTGTGCTCAGTGTTGTCCATGACTCGTGTATAATTCGACCCCTATACTTTTATGAAGTGAATCAAACCTACATTTCTAGACTTATACTCGAGTATATACAGTAGTTACCAGTCCTCAGCACTCTTCCACTTCCTCGAATATCCCGGGCCTTTGCTCTGCTCAGCTCCGCCCCTCAAAGTCAGAGAGAGGGGAGGGGGAGGATAGCAGAGCGTGCAGGAGAGAATCCAGTATGAGGAAGTGCAGAGTGGAATCAAAGCCACTTCATCAGGTAACCGTGCTGAGAGGCTGTACCTACAGTGTGTAAACGTCCTTATGCTTCACAATAGTTGGCTCGACTGACCTTTCAAAGCTGGATTCACTTATTAGGAAGAAGGAACAGCGAACATTTTGTTCCCATTGTGTTTTTACCTTCCCGAGGTCGATGGCGGCCGTATAGATGAGATCGTCTCCTTGTCGCACGAAGCGCGGGTGAGGCTTCTCTTTCACTAGGAAGATGATGTCCGCGGGGATGATGTTTGGACCCTGAAATGTGTCACCAACATGATCAACAGACGTGGAAACAGCACAAAGAATGGAAGATTGTGATTTGCTGGAGTGACCACAGAACAAAATGACACAGACTGAGTGACCACAGAGCCACGTGACACAGACTGAGTGACCACAGAGCCACGTGACACAGACTGAGCGACCACAGAGCCATGCGACACAGACTGAGTGACCACAGAGCCACGTGACACAGACTGAGCGACCACAGAGCCACGTGACACAGACTGAGCGACCACAGAGCCATGCGACACAGACTGAGTGACAATAGAGCCATGCGACATAGACTGAGTGACCACGGAACTATGCGATACAGACTAAGTAACTATGGAACTATGCGACACAGACTGAGCGACCACAGAGCCATGTGACACAGACTGAGTGACCACAGAGCCATGTGACACAGACTGAGTGACCACAGAGCCATGTGACACAGACTGAGTGAACACAGAGCCATGTGACACAGACTGAGTGACCACGTAACTATGTGACACAGACTGTGTGACCATGGAACTATGTGACACAGGCTAAATGACTATGGAACTACGGAACACAGATAGAGTGACCACAGAACTATGGGACACAGACTTAGTGACCACGGAAATATGGGACACAGACTTAGTGACCACGGAACTATGGTACACAGAATGAGTGACCACAGAACTATGTGACATAGACTGAGTGACCACGGAAGTATGTGACACAGACTGAGTGACCACAGAACTATCAGACACAGACTGAGTGACCACGGAACTATGCGACACAGACTGAGTGACCACGGAACTATAGGAAACAGACTGAGTTACCATGGAAGTATGGGACACAGACTGAGTGACCACGGAACTATCAGACACAGACTGAGTGACCATGGAACTATCAGACACAGACTGAGTGACCACGGAACTATCAGACACAGACTGAGTGACCACGGAACTATCAGACACAGACTGAGTGACAATGGAACTATATGACACAGACTGAGTGACCACGGAACTATGGGACACAGACTAAGTGACCACAGAACTATCAGACACAGACTGAGTGACCACGGAACTATGCGACACAGACTGAGTGACCACAGAACTATGGGACACAGACTGAGTGACCACAGAACTATGGGAAATAGACTGAGTGACCACGGAACTATGGGACACAGACTGAGTGACCACGGAACTATGGGACACAGACTGAGTGACCACGGAACTATGGGACACAGACTGAGTGACCACAGAACTATGGGAAATAGACTGAGTGACCACGGAACTATGGGACACAGAGTGAGTGACCACGGAACTATGGGACACAGAGTGAGTGACCACGGAACTATGGGACACAGACTGAGTGACCACAGAGTGAGTGACCACGGAACTATGGGACACAGACTGAGTGACCACAGAACTATGGGAAATAGACTGAGTGACCACGGAACTATGGGACACAGAGTGAGTGACCACGGAACTATGGGACACAGAGTGAGTGACCACGGAACTATGGGACACAGACTGAGTGACCACAGAGTGAGTGACCACGGAACTATGGGACACAGACTGAGTGACCACAGAACTATGGGAAATAGACTGAGTGACCACGGAACTATGGGACACAGAGTGAGTGACCACGGAACTATGGGACATAGACTGAGTGACACAGAGCCCAAAAAAAGAAAAAAAAGCTGCTCATCTGTATTTCAAAGCTGTTCTAGTCCTCTGTTTCACAGCTACAGCAATGCAGATGGAGAGTTCTCACTCCTCTCTAATTTGTATTGTTGTATTACCTTCCCTCTGATCAGTAACCAGTAGATTCTTCTATCACAACAGGCAGTTCTGAGTCAGGATGTTTACTCCAGCAGATCAGATAAGCAGAAACCAACAGAGGTGAGCTGACTGCAGCTCTTTTGCTGCTGAACTGCATAGTTTAGCACTTGTGTATTGTATATTACATACAAGAAGTTTTAAATCAATACCCTACTGCTACTATATTACATACAGAAATACTGCCAGCTGAGGCACTTGACTGTCAGCTCCATTGACTGAACCTTCATAAACGCTGTGGATAATGTGTAAGCTTACCTGGTCGCCCTCGTTGGGAAAGGTGATCCTGGTGCCGGGCTTCCAGCCCGGATGGACATCAATGGAGAGAATCTTGTCCCGTATGCTGGATGTATGGCCGTCTTCATTCATGACCTGTGGAGAAGAGGGAGGGATCAATGGCCCACAGCAGTGCTGGTTAACTCGCTGGAAACAGAGGGTCTCAAGTGCACCTCCTGACTTTAGCTACATATGACAGATTGAACTTGGCCGAGGCGGACGACACGGCTTCTTACGTTCTCCTGGAGGCCACCACTGCCTGAAGCCTTCTTGAAGATCTCATCCGTGTTCCACTACAAGAAAAAGCACGGTCGTGCTGCACCAGCGCGAGTACGGCGGCACATGCGCAGTATCATGGAGCCGCATAAGGACAGGCATGCTGGATAGATCTTGCTAGAAAGCGCTCCTGTAGTTTTTAGCGTTCACCGTAAGATTTATGAGAAATGTGATATGAAAAAAAAATAATTTCTGCTGGCTTCCATCTTTACTGTTTGTAATGCCAAAATAGACATCACTTCTGTCCTTCTCTTTATTTTCAACCCAGCTCAGTTTTAATTTTCCCTCACTACTGTCAGAGCTTACTGTCCCTCCCACAGCAAACATCACCTAGACAGCAGGCTTACTTCACTCTTCACAGGGTGGGAGGATTCAACGACCTTCTGTTCATAGTATCCTCGTCTTATCCGAAATAGGAAGCATCCTGTTATTTACGTACTGAGATAAGCTTGTTTACATATATTTTGGGGCACTAACTATTTTTTTGCCATTATTTTTTTTTGGGGGGGGGGGGGGGGGGAGGTTTGAATATTACAACCCCCTTTAACTGACTAATGTACAGGATCCCAAAGCTACATATCTGAAACCCACCCTATGTGAGCCTCTCTCTGGTCTCTATACAGGTAAAGGGCACAACACAAGACGGCATGTCTGGCTTCTATACCCAGACTCCTACAGGAGCCCAACAAACAGCACACCTTTAAATCGCATGAGAATGAAGCTGAAGCATTGCAAAACTCTGACATGATTAAAAGACTGAAGTGAGAAGAAAATAGAGGCTCCTTTTCTTTCTTTTTTAAACAATACCAGTTGCCTGGCCGCCCTGCTGATCTATTTGGCTCCAGTAGTGTGTGAATCACACCAGAAACAAGCATGCAGCAAATCTTGTCCGATCTGACAATAATGTCAGAAACACCTGATCTGCAGCATGCTTGTTCAGGGTCTATGGCTAAATGTATTAGAGACAATGGATCACCAGGACAGCCAGGCAACTGGTATTGCTTAAAAGGAAATAAATATGGTAGCCTCCATAGCCCTTTTGCAACAGTTGTCCTTTATGGTCTACTGGTGGGACAAGCAAAGTCTATTGTTTTCAGTCCTGTAGAGTCTCTCTGGGTTAGGCTTACTCTCTTACCCTGCGTGAGATTTTAATCTTCTTTGTGCAGCCAAAATACAAGTCCTCCAATGAAAGGTAGAGATCTCTCTCGATGGGCGGATCCTGTTTCTTCACCCCTCTTCCCCGCAGACCCCCGAATCCCGTGTTCACCTCTGAGCCGTCCGGTGTGAAAAAGTCTGGAAGAGAAATAAAGTCCAGGGAGCTGAATCTGCGAGAGTTGTCAGCAAGACTTGTCTATGTGTAGCTTTAAAGGGATCCAAGCAGCTTTTTTTCCCCCTGCAGTCTGTCCTGCTTTCTAATAAATATAGGAACTGCCATTTCCCCCCTGCCCTTCCCTCTGCCCTCATTTATTCAGGGGAAGATGTGAATATAATCTAGTGTGACTTCTCTAAACTGAAGTAGTGTCCTATCCCCCCGCCGATCAAAGCTATTGTTTGCTCATTGCTACTGCTAATTACAGCAGTATCTGCCTGCTCTTTCTGCGGATGGCAGGCCCTGGAAGTAGGGCAGTAAAAGCCTCTAACAAAAATGTAAATGTAAAAAGAAGAGGTATATTTTTTTTAGTAATGAGCCACATTGTTAGTATGCATTTTGAATGTGCTATTGAGCTGCCCTGGGGGCTAAAAATGCTGCTTGCTTCACTTTAACCCCAGTTCCTTTCCTTTTTAGAGACCATTAACAAATTCTGAGGTCTCCCTTTTGTCTGTTTGCCAGCTGTCACTGGGACAGTGAGTGGTGTTACAACAAGGATACAGACAGTTCAATAAGCCATGCAGGAGTTTTAGCCATTCCTTACTCCATCCATTTTGGCTAAAGTTACACCTTAACCTTTTCCCAGTCTGGTATCTTTCCTAAACTGCCTTCCTCCTGCTGTAACCTAACCTAACGCCTCGAGAAATGTCTCGATCCAAGTTACCTCTATCGATCATTAACCAGAATCCTCATCCAATACTTTCCCCAAATCATAAATCTAAGCTGCGCCTAAGACAGCTCTAGACCTTCTCTCCAAGGCCTGGTAACACTCAACTCACCCAACATAACCAGGTGAGGACCACAGGCTTACACCCCCCCCCCCCCCTCAGGGACCAGGACATTGTTTACAATTCAGGCCCCTGTAGGGCCATACAGCTTAGTACACAAATGAATCTTGCTTTTTTTTCTTGCCACCAACAGAGCTTTCTGTTGGTGGCATCTGATCGCTGCTGTGATCTGCATTTTTTTTAAATTATTATTATTTTTTAATAAAAAGGCCTATTTTCTTTTTATTTTATCTCTCCCCCGACAGCCAATTCCCGCGATCGCTTCTCAGAGGCATCAGCCTATGAGAGACGTTTGTGATCCTTTCCTGGGGACAGCCGAGTGACAGAGCTGTCCCCCGTACAGCACTGCACTAGATCGCAGCGATGTACAACCACTTTCTGCGTTTTTGTTTTTTCCTTTTCTTAGCCTGCCAGATCACGGCTGGCAGGTTGTTTTACGGAGCTCCACTCAGTGAGGATGCGCATGCATCTGCGCGTGCAATTCCTGCTAATCTTCGCCCCCAGGACTTGACGCTGATCGGCGTTAGGCGGTCCTGGGGGAACCACCTTCCTGACGCCTATTGTCGTTAGGCGGTCGGGAAGGGTTACATTTAAATACTTACCTCAGGAGGGGAGAAAGCCTCTGGATCCTAAAGAGGCTTCCCCCGTCCTTATCTGTCAGCCGTTCCAGTGCTGGGACTTCTGAAGAGTGGCCTCCCTGCACATGGCAACTAGCACCATCCTGGCTTGGGCGGAAACAGCCAAGTCTGATGGGGTCTGTGATACTGCATAGACACAGATGGCTTGTAGCAATGCGGACCCGATCTCTCCCGGCTTTTTCCGAAGAAAGCAGAGCGGGACGGTGCTAGTGTGTCTGCTGTTTTTCAGAGGTGCCAGCACTGGAACAGGCCTGCGGAGGAGGAAGAGATACACCTCTTTAGGATCCAGAGGTTTCTCCCTCCTGAGGTAAGAACCTCCTAGGGGCACTTTTTTTCCGCTTCAGGTACACTTTCAGAACCTTCAAATTAAGAATACTTGCTGGTTGACAACGCAGGTGAAGCCCACACAGGTAAAGTCCCGCAGAACAAAGACTAACACTTTAATTATTGACCATTATCCATCAGAGAATATTTGAGCTCTTACCTGCAAACGGATTATCTCCTCCAAAAAACTCTTTGAAAGTCTTCTCTGGATTGCCATGGTATACGTAGCCTGAGGTCCAAGCTTCCTCGCCTCCGAATTCAACCGGAATGCCACCTTTCAGACCCTCCTCCCCAAATTTATCATAGGTGGCCTTCTTCCTCACTGTTGGGGACAAAGGACAGAATGTATTCAGGAACAGAACAGACTAGTGTTACTTCATGCAGAATTCATTTTACTTATGCTACAGTTACATGGATGGTTGTGGAGCCGACTGCTAGAGCCTTCAGCTAACTGCCACTTCACTACCACTTCAGCTAACTGCCTTCAGCTGTGTAGCCTATGAACGGAGATGTCCAGTATTTTTCAAGGTGTATTTGCAACATACTACAGTGGTCTCGTGGCCACTGATCTAAAAAGAAGTTGGTGGCATATGACAATTGTGTACTTATTGAGGATCAGTGCCTGGTTCTATTCTCTTTGGGCGATGGATACTACAGCGGTAATTGGGCAGTTAGAGGGAACCTAAACTGAAAAGGATGTGGATTTTTCTTTTTAAAATAATACCAGTTTCTGGACTCTTCTGCTGCGCCTGTGTCTCTAATACTTTTAGCCACAGCCCTTGAACAAGCATGCGGATCAGGTGCTCTGACTGAAGTCAGACTGGATTAGCTGCATGCTTGTTTCAGGTGTGTGATTCAGCCACTACTGCAGCCAAAGCGATCATCAGGACTGCCAGGCAACTGGTATTGTTTAAAAAGAAACATCTATACTGTATGCCTCTCAGTTAAGGTTCCCTTTAACCTCCCTAGCGTGCTGGAAGGAAAAAAAAAAACCTTCCCGCAGCCGTAGGGGCGCGGGAATCAGAACGCCAGGGAGGTTTAAGGAAACCTGAAAGGTAAAAAAAAAGTGCCCAATTGGGCTACTTACCTCAGTCTAAAGGCCTGCGCAGGTCTAATTTTTCAGCCCCGCAGCCATGCTACCCGTACCCTACCCGCAACCCGCTTTCTGGTGAACCTGATACTCGCACCCGACCCGCAACCCAATTAAAATCAAGATGGGTACCTGAACCCGACCCTCATTTCAGGTACCTGACCTGATGATTTGTGCGGGTCTAAGTTTTCAGACCCGCACCCGACCTGCAGCCCGCTACCAGCACCTGACCCGCTTTCTGGTGAATCTGGTACCCGCACCCGCTACCCGATTGAAATCAAAATGGGTACCCGAACCTGACCGGATGCAGGCCTTTACTTCAGTCCCCCATCCCCCCCTCACTGTTCCAGTGCCGGGACCCCTCCGAAGCTCACTGAAAAGGGCTTGTCTACGGAGCTCGGCCACACTATGCAGGCTCGGATGACATGCTCCTGCACAGTAGCACCAAACGGGCTCACCTTTTTCCGAATTGGAGGTACCCTGCAGGCGCGTGTGATGTTTGTTAAGAGCCACCAGAAAAAAAGCAGTTCACCACTCCCTAACGAATTTTCTTTATTTTAAAGAGACTCCGTAACAAAAATTGCATCCTGTTTTTTATCATCCTACAAGTTCCAAAAGCTATTCTAATGTGTTCTGGCTTACTGCAGCACGTTCTACTATCACCATCTCTGTAATAAATCAACTTATCGCTCTCTTGTCAGACTTGTCAGCCTGTGTCTGGAAGGCTGCCAAGTTCTTCAGTGTTGTGGTCCTGTGATGCATCTCCCCCCTCCAGGCCCCTCTCTGCACACTGCCTGTGTATTATTTAGATTAGGGCAGCTTCTCTCTTCTCTCTTATCTTTTACAAGCTGGATAAATCCTCCTCTGAGCTGGCTGGGCTTTCACATACTGAGTATTACATACAGGCAGAGCTGTCTGCACTCTGCAGGAAGAAACAGCCTGACACTTCAGTGGAAGATAGCTGCAGGGGGAAAGAAACACACAAATGATCTCTTGAGATTAAAAAGGAAGGGTGTATACAGCCTGCTTGTGTATGGATGTATTTTCTATGTGTGGACATACTGTACATCAACCTACTTCCTGTTTTGGTGGCCATTTTGTTTGTTTATAAACAAACTTTTTAAAACTGTTTTTAACCACTTTTAATGCGGCGAGGAGCGGCGAAATTGTGACAGAGGGTAATAGGAGATGTCCCCTAACGCACTGGTATGTATACTTTTGTGCGATTTTAACAATACAGATTCTCTTTAAGTAGAGTGCATGTAGAAACACTGGTGCCCATGTTGCGTGACGGCTACTTGCTATTGCGGTGTATAAGGTGTGAGCAGCTGCACTGCTTCATGCATGGCCATGAGTTTGCAGGGAATCCCGGAATCCAGCAGTGGTCTGCAGGAGGACGTGTGCAGCCTCCAGAGGATCTACTGAGGGAAGTCACTTTTGCCTCCTCCAAATTTACAGGTTTGCTTTACCTTCCCTGGCGGTAACCCTGAGTCAATCTCGGACTAGCCATGGGAGGTCTATACAGTGCCTTAAGCGCAGGTGTTTAAACTGACCTCCCCAGGGATCGAGACTTCTTCAATCACTTTATTAGCGGTAAGCTGATAATGATCACCTCTAGTTGTGCTTTGACTAGTTGTAAGCATTAATAGACTGTTTTCCTCCCTAATCTATAACTCTCTGACACTGCAGCTGTCCCCTGCCCTGCTTACACCTCTCTGACACTGCAGCTGTCCCCTCCCCTGCTTACACCTCTGACACAGCAGCTGACCCCTCCCCTGCTTACACCTCTCTGACACTGCAGCTGTCCCCGGCCCTGCTTACACCTCTCTGACACTGCAGCTGTCCCCTGCCCTGCTTACACCTCTCTGACACAGCAGCTGACACCTCCCCTGCTTACACCTCTCTGACACTGCAGCTGTCCCCTCCCCTGCTTACACCTCTGACAGTGCAGCTGTCCCCTCCCCTGCTTACACCTCTCTGACACTGCAGCTGTCCCCTGCCCTGCTTACACCCCTCTGACACTGCAGCTGTCCCCTGCCCTGCTTACACCCCTCTGACACTGCAGCTGTCCCCTGCCCTGCTTACACCTGACACAGCAGCTGTCCCCTCCCCTGCTTACACCTCTCTGACAGCAGCTGACCCCTCCCCTGCTTACACCTCTGACAGTGCAGCTGTCCCCTCCCCTGCTTACACCCCTCTGACACTGCAGCTGTCCCCTGCCCTGCTTACACCCCTCTGACACTGCAGCTGTCCCCTGCCCTGCTTACACCCCTCTGACACTGCAGCTGTCCCCTGCCCTGCTTACACCTCTCTGACACAGCAGCTGACCCCTCCCCTGCTTACACTTCTCAGACAGTGCAGCTGTCCCCTCCGCTGCTTACACCTCTCTGACACAGCAGCTGACCCCTCCCCTGCTTACACCTTTCTGACACTGCACCTGTCCCCTCCCCTGCTTACACCTTTCTGACACTGCACCTGTCCCCTCCCCTGCTTACACCTTTCTGACACTGCGGCTGTCCCCTCCCCTGCTTACACCTTTCTGACACTGCGGCTGTCCCCTCCCCTGCTTACACCTCTCTGACACGGCAGCTGTCCCCTCCTCTGCTTACATCTGTCTGACACTGCAGCTGTCCCCTCCCCTGCTTACACCTCTCTGACACTGAAGCTGTCCCCTCCCCTGCCTACACCTCTCTGACACTGCAGCTGTCCCCTCCCCTGCTTACACCTCTCTGACACTGCCGCTGTCCCCAACCCTGCTTATATCTCTCTGACACTGAAGCTGTCCCCTCCTCTGCCTACACCTCTCTGACAGTGCAGCTTTCCTTGGCAGGTTTTGGTGCTCCATATCAATTGTTATATATAAAGCGCTTGAGGGGGCCCAATGTACAACTTGCACTGGGGCGCAGAACTCCGAAGCTACTGACCCATGGCAGGATGATCGCATTGCAGATGTGCCCAAGACATACAAGAAGCCAAGGAGCAACTCAACCCACCACCAATCCCTAACTATATGGAAATATCACTTTAATGTATTATGGACTTATATAACACCAACATGTTCTATGACCCAATAATAAAAACAGTATATAGTATAAATAAGTAACTTTGTAACAAACCTATAATATAGAGTTGTGGCAGAGCGATACTTAAACCCCGTTAACATTACACGCGTTCCCATCCGTGTTTCGGCAATGGGTGCAGGAGGCAGAAACGCGTGACATCAGACAGTGCATAGACTGCTCTGTCTGATGATCACATTACATGCGTCCCGGACCAGTGCGGTGCGCGGATGCATGCTGCACACATTTTTCAACAAACCGCTGATGGCTATTCAGTATAGTAAATGGAATCAGCCACACAACGCATTGAAACGCAGATGGTGTGTTATCGTATGCGTTGCGTTCCGATCGCACGGCCATCTGCATTTCATAATGTGAAGGGGCCTAAGATAAAAGCTCTGCCCATACAATATTCCAGATGTACACTAAGTGACCAAAAAAATAGAGACACCACTTATTTTAAAGGGAACCTGAGATTGAGCTACAGCAAAAAAATATGAATGTCTGGGGCTTCCTCCAGCCCCCTCCAGGCTGACTGCTCCCTCGCTGTCCTCCTCTGACACCCCGTTCGCCCGTAATTAGCCCCGGAAAGTTCTCTGGTCTGGGAGCGATCATACCGGAGAGGAATGGAGGAAGCCCCGGGTATGTATATTATTTATTGTGCCCCCATCTCAGGTAAACTTTAAAGTAGACGAGAGCAAAAGTGACGTACGTAGAAGCAAAATAAGGCAACAATGTTGCTATTTTTTATTGTCAGAAAGGCTTATCATGCTGGGAGTACATGATGAGATTTTCTGTCAGATATACTGTCAGATTGATTATTTCTGAGAGGCTAAATCTGATTACCAACCGATTTTCCAATCCATTTTTCATAAAAGTGAGCGGAAAATCGATCAGGAATAAGATTGGGCCTGTGGGAAATAATTGATCTGACAGTGTATTCCCAGCATTAAAAAGGCACTGTAGTGACATATATTAGAATGCAGTTAGTTATTGAGGATACTTTTATGGTAATTATCCTGGTTCCAGCATCAGAAACACTTCCTATAGATATAAATTGCTGTATATCGTATGTATGCCTACCATCCCAGTGATGCTTGGCCTAGGCTGTTTTTTTTTTTGTGTTTTTTTTTAAAACAATTTTTATTGAACTTTTTATAAGACAATACAAAAAACAACATTTACATGATCCCATCCCATCCCACCCCCCCTTCAAGGTTCCAGCTGGAGGAATTACATGGTTCATCACACATGGGCTCACATATCATGACAGAGTGATATACACTAACAAAAAGGAATATATACAGGCAGTTAGGGTTATAGGTAGCATAATACATACATATTATAGGTATTATCACATATCTAATTTGAATTTAGATAGCCATTTGGTCCATATCTTATAGAATTTTTTCTGTGAACCCCTATTGACATACATCCCTTTATATATGGGTAAATCGTTGTTAACTGACGAAATAAATGCCTCTAGGGTGGGAGGAGTAGCTGATTTCCAATTGATGGCAATTTGCCGCCTAGCATAAAACAGAAGTAACCTAGCTAAGAATAGTTTTTTTTCCGGGAGAGTTGTAGGGCTGAAGATGCTGAGTAGCATACTTTTAGGTGTAAGTGGGATTAAGGGGCTTACGATTTCGAAGAGTAGGGCATGGACGTTCTGCCAATAGTATGAGATCTTGGGGCAGGATCAGAAGATGTGATTAAAGTCAGCCCTGGAAGCCTTGCATCTCCAACAGCTATCTTGGTATTCAGGGCCAATTTTAGAGAGTTTGTATGGGGTAAGATATACTTGATACAGGTATTTAATTGCCACTAGTTTGTGTCGGGCCGCAATCGGAGTGGAGATGAACACAGACACTGAGTCGTTCCATTCATTATCAGTGAGATCCGGTAGCTCTTTCCTCCATAGCAGACAGGGCTTGTCCTTACAGGGATTATTGGTGTTTATAAGCGTGGTGTAGATTGTGGAGACAATGCCTGTCTGATCAATGTGGGATAAAACGTCTTCAAGTTGGTGCGCCTGCATAGTCAGTTTTGGTGAGGTGAATTGGGAGTGGAATGCATGCCGGATTTGGAGATAACGGAAATACATTGAATTAGGAAGGGAAAATTGTTGTTTAAGAACATTAAATTGCTTGATCTCATTACCTTCCACTAAATCTCTTAGCTTAGTTATGCCTTTATTAGCCCAGATGGATGGATCTGGAATGGAGAGAAATTCAGCTAGTTTAGCGTTATTCCAGAGCGAGGTAACTGGAGACCATTGGCCTTTAATGGAGATAAATCGTCCAGCTTCTTCCCATATTTGCACTGTAGTGATCATGGGTTGAGTGAGAAGAGGACTAGCTTTGGACCCCCTAAAGGGCAAACTGGCTAAGGCCAATGGGGAGCCTATAACTGATGCTTCCAGTGCTGAGGCCGGATTGTACAGGGACTGTTCGAACCACCAGTAAATGGTAGGGAGTACGGCCGCCCAGTAATAAAACTTCATCTTAGGGAGCGCAAGCCCCCCCTGGTCAACCGGGAGCTGCAGGCTAGACAAGGCAATGCGGGGAGAGGAAGCATTCCATATAAATGAGGAGAACATGGAATCGAGTGTTATGAACAGTTTGGCTGGTAATTTAATGGGAGTGTGTCTAAAGACATATATAAATTTAGGTAGAATGCACATTTTAATGAGATTGACACGGCCAATAAGCGATATTGGGAGAGTAGCCCATGCTCTCAGCTTATCTTTGACCTGTGTGAGTAGAGGCGTGATATTAAGAGCATAGAAATCTCTTATATTAGTTGTGAGTGTAATTCCTAGGTATTTTATTTGGGATACTACTTGCAGTTTTGTGTTAACAGTAGATTGTGTAGGGAAGGAGTCTAATGGTAGAAGGAGGGATTTATGCCAGTTGATTACTAGTCCGGAATATGAGCCAAAGGATTCTATTGTTGTTAGGGCTGATGTCAGGGATGCGTGCGGATCTGCTAGATACAGTAACAGATCGTCCGCATAGAGTGAGACTTTGTCTTCAAGGGAGCCCACCCGTAGACCTAGAATGTCTGGTTGTAGTCGGAGTAGTGCTGCCAACGGCTCTATGGCCAGGGCAAACAATGCAGGGGACAGGGGGCATCCTTGGCGAGTACCGCGCTCCAGGGAGAAGAAAGGGGAGACTTGGTTGCCAGTGCGGACTCTGGCTTTAGGGGAGTGGTACAGGGCCTTAATGTATGTAATAAATTTAGGGCCTATGTTGAATTTTTTGAGAACAGCCCATAAGTAAGGCCACTCAACCGTGTCGAAGGCCTTCTCAGCGTCGAGGGAGGCAATTACCCTACTGCCGGGGTTGGTGTGGTGTACGGATAAATGGGTAAATAATCTGCGAAGATTTATATCGCATCCCTTCCCCGGGATGAAGCCAGACTGATCCCTGTGTATGATGGAGGTGATGACTTTATTGAGGCGGAGGGCGAGTATTTTTGCTAAAATTTTGCTGTCAACATTTAATAACGAGATAGGGCGGTAGGAGGAGCAAAGTGTGGGATCACGTCCTGATTTGTGTATAACGGTAATTAAGGCCTCCGTCATAGAGGGAGATATGGTTCCCACACTCAGGATTTCCTTGTAAACAGTTAGTAATTGTGCAGCGAATTGACCCTTATATGTGGAGTACAGTTCTGATGGTAGCCCATCCAAGCCGGGGGCCTTCCCCTTTTTAAGGGAGAGTATAGCCTGGGTCACTTCAGTAAGTGATATGTCTGCCTCTAATGAGTCAGTCTCATCTGCATCCAGAGAAGGGAGCGGGATGGAGTGTAGGTAAGCATCAATTTCAGCCGGGGCCCTCGACACGGTTGAGGTATATAGCTTCCTATAGTAAGAGTAAAAAGTATTATTAATGTCTCCTGGATGTGTAAGAATGGTTCCGTCATCTACTTGTAGTGACGCTATTTGCGTGCTGGCACAGTCCTGTTTAGTTAGTCGGGCTAGTAATTTCCCCGTACGGTCGCCCTGCTCAAAAAGTCTTATTTTAGTTAACTGGAGTTCTCGTCTTGTATTATCAATCTGCTTGCTAGTGAGAGATAGCAATTGTGATTGCCATAGCTGATATGTCTGGGTATTTGGATTTGTGGTATATTCCTGTTCAGCCTGTTTAGTTTTTTCCTCCAGGTTGGTGAGTATAATATTGGACTGTCTCCTCTCTTTCGCTATGCTGGATATGTAAGCTCCACGGATAACTGCCTTATATGCGTCCCAGGTGACCAGGGGGGGGACCGGGTTATGGTCTAGAGAGTGGTATTCTTTCATCCTATCCTGGACTAGATATTTAACCCTGGGTTCTAATAGCCAGTGAGGGGATAGTCTCCAAATTGTAGTGGATATGGAGCTACCGAGGTCTAAAGTGAGGAGGAGCGGTGTGTGATCCGAAATACCCCTGGGCAGCAAAGCAAGGTCATGGACCAGCTGTTGTGCAGAGGGCGTGGCAAAGGCCAGATCTATCCTGGATAGCGTTCGATATGTGGCCGAGTGGCAAGTGAAACCGGGATCATCTGGATATTTCCACCTCCATATATCGGTCAGTGAGTATGCTTGCGCCCAGTCCGTTAGGGTGGAGGAGTTGGGTGCTTTGGAATGTAATCGGTCTGTGACAGTAGAGGGCACCATATTATAGTCACCCAAAAAGAGACAGTGGGGAGTGGAGTAGCTGAGGGAGAGTTGTGCCAGGTCATTGAGTAGGTGTATTGTACCCGGGGGAGGATTATATAGGCCAGTAATCACAATTTTGGTTTCATGAAATTTCCCGTGGATTAGAACATATCTACCTAGATTATCGATTTTAAGGTCCAGGAGTTGGAAAGGAACATTTTTCTTAATTAGAACTGTTACTCCTCTGGAGTAGGAAGAATGTGTAGAGTTGTAGTAATGTCCCACCCATGGTTTTTTTAGCGTGAGGGTTTTGCTGCCGTGGAGGTGAGTTTCCAGGAGAATGACTAAATGTGGCGAGTATTTTTTAATGTAGTTAAATACCAGTGACCTTTTAAAGGAAGAATTTAAACCTCTAACATTCCATATTATACAGGTGATCTTTTCCCGTTTAGGTGTCATTTATGAAAGTAGTGATAGTTAGCATATAGTGTCTCAGTAGTATTAGACCCATAAAAGTGATGCATAATAATTGAAAAATAAAAGATAGTATAGTACCAGCGGAACCAAACAACCCCCCACCCTGCATCTTCACCCAATCTGAATCTGCCTTAATCCCTTAACCCCTAACAAACTTCCCCTCTCCTTCTTGGCTAAAACAGTACTAACCTTACAGGTGAATAAACTTTATACTTATTCTGTGTGTGGTTGCGGAGAAGTTCAACCCGGGGGGGGGGGCTACCAACTTCTATCTTCTGTGTGAGCTCCGCTACCCAAGGACTCCCAATAAGTATTGGGGGAAAGATTTCTTGAACGTTGCTGGTATAAGTGTACGCAAAGAGGCCCGGACGCACCATATTGGTTATATGGCATAACATGAGATCTAGCCCCCAGAGTCGGCCAGGACTCCCAGAGAGGCAGCCAGAGGGAGTATGGTAATATAGTAGCTCAATAGAGGTCTGCTTTTCCTAGGTTAATATAGGTATAGATTGTTATGCAGTGTACAGTGGATATTTCCTCCGTGAGAGTACAAAGACAGCAGACTTACCACTACAGTGACGCGTAGGTAATAAATGAGGAAGGAGAGGATTCAACGCGTCTCTGCCGTCTGCTGGTCAAAGGATGAAGAAACATCATCAAAATGATAGATTTAAGGCTGCGTTGGGGATATAATTAACGGAGGTTAATTGACGATATCATTGTAAATAAAAGCTGCCTCTCTGGATCGGTGGCATCGTCGGGGGGCTGCTAATTACACTCGTCTGTAGATCCGTTCCGTCGCCCCCAACCCGCCTCATATCATTACAGTATGGCATATTATACATGAAAAGCCGTCTTTACATCGCCGTATTCGTACAGGCTAGTCTCCCGGCCTGAGGGGGAACACTGACCCGGCGGGGGGGACCGAGCCGAGGGAGCCGACCCAGTGGTAGGGGCCGCGCACGAACCAAGGCACCAACCGGCGAAAGCGAGCGCCAGCACGATGACAGGGCCCGCACACAGACCGAACATGAGCCGGAGTCCCCCGGCTCCGTCCCCCACCCCCGGCAACGGCCATCCAACATCAATCCACCATCAAATATAACTTCGAGAGGGCGTGACAGTACCTGATATATAAAATAGAGATTCGCACAATCTGATGCAGATTATAACAACGTGTGCCCAGAATTATGAGTGATCGGAGTCACAATCTGCCTCAGAGGGAGAACGCGCCCTCATATCCACATTGCAAGGAGTATGGATCATAATTATATGATAAACAGTGCCTTAAGCCTCACATATATAAAGGATATTTGAAGGATCAGAACTTTGAGGCTACGTATGCCATGCCTCCTATACATATAGCGGTACAGTAAAAATAGTGGCATAAGATATAGATTAACATTATTGGCCAATACAGCAGAAGAGATCTCCCCATGACCACCAATAGCATGAGACAGCCTGTAGTAGTTCGGTGGTGAAGGAGGGGTGCGGCCTATCGCCTCGTGTGGGCGCCATTTTAGGTAGAGAGACATTTCCCAACAACCTCCGACGTAGAATTCAGGAGGATATGCAGAAAAATAACAGTATATAACATTGGGGGATCGACAAAACTGGTCATATAATGAGTTCTCCAGACAAAAATGGATGTCCCCTCGGGGGGGGGGGGGGGGGGGGTGTGGGTGCGGAGCCGGCGTGTCCGGGTGTCTCTGCGCCCGTGGGTTATATTAACAAAAATAGAGAAAAATGGACAGTGTACTTACAGTTCCTGTTGTGTAAAAATAAAGATCAGAAATCCAGGTTCATTGTGGCGCTGCTGGGAGAGATTCCAGCCAAGTACAAACGTCCCCTGCAGCATCAAAGAAGAGGGTGTCCCCTTCATGTTGTATTCGCAGTTTAGCTGGGAACAACATGGCGTATTGAATGCCTCTCTCCCTAAGCTTTTCTTTAGCTTTAATAAAGGATTTCCTCATCTTTTGAGTAGCAGCGGTGAAATCCGGAAAGAGCATTATGCGGGTGTTCTCCAGCTGTAAATTCCCCTCCTGTCTGGCTGCCGATAAGATTGCATCCCTGTCTTTGTAGTGTAAGACTTTAAATATGAGAGCGCGTGGAGGCTTCCCAGGAGGGCCCATTTTGCTCGGAATCCGATGAGCCCTTTCGATCGTAAAAAAGGGAGAGAAGGTGTCTGCAGGGAGCAGTCGTTTCAGGAGGGATTCAACATAGGTGGGTACATCTTTCCCCTCGATTCCCTCCGATAGACCCAGGATCCTGATGTTGTTCCTGCGGTTTCGGTTTTCCGCGTCTTCGGACCTGTCTTCCAGCGCTTTAAGCCGGGTATTCACGTTGGGGATAGTGGTAGCATGATCCCTCAACCGATCCTCAGCATCTGAAGTGCGCCGCTCTAGTTCTGTAATACGGTCTCTGACCTTAGACATATCCTGTCTCAGTAGGCCCATTCCCGCCTCCATGTGGTCAAGTTTCGCCGTGAGTGTAGTTTGGCAGCTTTTGATGGCTTCCATCAGGGCCTCGACATATGGCGGAGGGGTCTCTGTTTCTTCCATATCATCCGAGGAAGACAGTGCTGGGTCCTGTTTATTTTTGCCTTTGGAGGTATTAGGAGTCTCCGGGGGACCATCCTGTCCACGATGTTTCTCCCCTTTATCCTTATCTTTATTGTTTTTGAGGTGTTGAGACATCGGTGCGGCGTATGGGTGGAAGCGCGCCGAAGGAATTCTAGACGGGCCTAGGCCCTGGTCCCAGTCAGGATCAACGGAGTCCGGCACTGCGCAGCTACCGCCTGGAGGGAGAGTCCAGTCAGCCAGCGCTGCTCCAGGGTATGTATGGAAGTAATTAGCTGGAGTAGAGTGCGTATCTGGGATTGCAACCAGCAAGTTATAGGATAATTAATTACAAGGGCAGCGGAGCTCTCACACCACGCGTCCTCTCAGCTCTGCATCCAGGCCACGCCCCTGGCCTAGGCTGTTTAGCTATGTACAATTCTCCTCCCAGAGCATTCTAGAAGACAAGGGGCCTGATTCACAAAGCGGTGCTAACAGTTAGCACGCTGGTGAAAAGACCTTTATCACGCCTAAACTCAGTTTAGGCGTGATAAGTTTAGGTGTGATAAGTTTAGGTGTGATAAGTTTAGGCGTGATAAGTTTAGGCGTGATAACTATAGCATCAACTGAGTTAGCACCGCAGTGCACAGCTGATCAAAAGTTTTGCGCTAGCAAAGTCTGGTGCACTTCGCATAGAGTTTAATGGTGCTGCTTTGCGTGCGGGACTTTGCGCGTGATCTAAACTTATCTAAACTTATCACACCTAAACTGGCTTTTCACCAGCGTGGTGCAATTGTTATCACGCCTAAAGTCTCTAAATGGTTTAGCACCGCTTTGTGAATCGAGCCCTAGGTGTTTTTTCTACTGGCTTCAGAATTCTCAGCAAACACACATTCTGTAGAGATCACCTGACAGGACTAAAGATGTGATGAATTTCAGACTATAAATCGGGGTGAGGAATTTTTTTTTTTTTTTACAAAAGGCAAATACTGACTAAATCATTTATAAATTAATAATTATAAAAATAGCAATTGTATTCGTAATTTTCACTACAGTTTGTCTGTAAGAAAGGTGCGACTCACAGTCACTCAGGACATCGTACGCCTCTGCAATCTGACGGAAGCGGTGAGGGGCCGACGCCTCTTTGTTCTTCAGCGGATGGTATTTCAGGGACAACTTCCTGTACCTGGAAGACAACAGGAAGTCAGTTTGTGATGTTACTTTATATTCCGGAGGTTTCCATTTTGAAATGGACAGACACAGACATGATGGAAACGTGTAGGCATGTCGAGTACTCAATCACACTTAGGGCCCATTCACACTTGAGCTCGCAAAATGACAGCGTTTTGCGCTGGTGATTTTTTTCATGATAAATGCCTATTTTTCACTGTACTTTTTTGTGATTTTTGAGAGATCACAATTCGCGTTTCTTTACATTGCAATTACAATTGCTCAAAAATTGTGAAAAAGTGCGTTTGCATTTACCGCGTATTGCCACGATCCTTGTAGTAAGATCACTGCCATATACTTTTAATTGCGCTAGTGCTTTAAAAAAAACCATTAGCGATCTCCTGTGATTGGTGGTAAATGGACGCTAATCATCCCTAAGATCTATCAGTATTGCAGTCACTGGGGGGATATAATAAAGCTGTGCTCCCAGGCTCTGGCAGTACTGTAGTGGCTGGGGAGACATGATGCACCCCTAAAATCTATCATGTTCCCCTAAAATCTATCAGTACTGCAGACAGTGAGGGGGAGAGATTAGCAGTTGCACCCCTAGGAATAGCAGCACTGCAGTCACTGGAGGGGCATAATACACCTGTGGTCTGCCAGTATTACGAGCAGTGAGGGGAAGACATTCACAATTGCACCCCAGGATCTAGCAGTGCTGTAGACAGTGAGGGGGATCAATTATCAGTTGCACCCCTAGGATTAGCATTACTGCAGTCACTAGAGGGGCATTATACACTAGGGTCAGCAGTATTACGAGCAGTGAGGGGGAGACATTAGCAGTTGCACCCCTAGGGTCTAGCAGTACTGCAGTCACTGGTGGGGTATAGTGTTCCTGGGGTCAGCAGTATTAGGAGCAGTGAGAAGAAGACATTAGCAGTTGCACCCCTCCGCTCCAGCAGTACTGCAGTCACTAGAGGGGTATAATACATTGGGGTCAGCAGTATTAGGAGCAGTGAGAAGGAGACATTAGCAGTTGCACCCCTAGGCTCTAGCAGCACTGCAGTAACTGGTGGGGTATAGTGCTCCTCCTGGAGTCAGCAGTATTAGGAGCAGTGAGGGGGAGACATTAGCAGTTGCACCCCTCCGCTCCAGCAGTACTGCAGTCACTAGAGGGGTATAATACATTGGAGTCAGCAGTATTAGGAGCAGTGAGGGGGAGACATTAGCAGTTGCACCCCTAGGCTCTAGCAGTACTGTAGTAACTGGTGGGGTATAGTGCTCCTCCTGGAGTCAGCAGTATTAGGAGCAGTGAGGGGGAGACATTAGCAGTTGCACCCCTCCGCTCCAGCAGTACTGCAGTCACTAGAGGGGTATAATACATTGGAGTCAGCAGTATTAGGAGCAGTGAGGGGGAGACATTAGCAGCTGCACCCCTAGGCTCTAGCAGTACTGTAGTAACTGGTGGGGTATAGTGCTCCTCCTGGAGTCAGCAGTATTAGGAGCAGTGAGGGGGAGACATTAGCAGTTGCACCCCTCCGCTCCAGCAGTACTGCAGTCACTAGAGGGGTATAATACATTGGAGTCAGCAGTATTAGGAGCAGTGAGGGGGAGACATTAGCAGTTGCACCCCTCCGCTCCAGCAGTACTGCAGTCACTAGAGGGGTATAATACATTGGAGTCAGCAGTATTAGGAGCAGTGAGGGGGAGACATTAGCAGTTGCACCCCTAGGCTCTAGCAGTACTGCAGTCACTAGAGGGGTATAGTGCTCTTGGGGTCAGCAGTATTAGGAGCAGTAAGGGGGAGACATTAGCAGTTGCACCCCTAGGCTCTAGCAGTACTGCAGTCACTGGTGGGGTATAGTGCTCCTCCTGGAGTCAGCAGTATTAGGAGCAGTGAGGGGGAGACATTAGCAGTTGCACCCCTCCGCTCCAGCAGTACTGCAGTCACTAGAGGGGTATAATACATTGGAGTCAGCAGTATTAGGAGCAGTGAGGGGGAGACATTAGCAGTTGCACCCCTAGGCTCTAGCAGTACTGCAGTCACTGGTGGGGTATAGTGCTCCTCCTGGGGTTAGCAGTATTAGGAGCAGTGAGGGGAGACATTAGCAAATGCACCCCTAGGCTCTAGCAGTACTGCAGTCACTGGTGGGGTATAGTGCTCCTCCTGGGGTCAGCAGTATTAGGAGCAGTGAGGGGGAGACATTAGCAGTTGCACCCCTAGGTTCTAGCAGTACTGCAGTCACTGGTGGGGTATAGTGCTCTTGGGGTCAGCAGTATTAGGAGCAGTGAGGGGAGACATTAGCAGCTGCCCTCCTGCAGTGTGACAGACGTGTACGGGGTGTGATGTGGGGAAGGTATTCCGGGGTGCACTCACGCCCTCTTGATGTCGGGGTCGGTGGCGCTGCGGGGGATCTCCAGCACCGAGTAGTAATTCTGCCCCATCTTCGCGCTGCTGTTACCAGGGACGCCCGCACGGCATGCTGGGTAAGACGCTCCCCGTCACCATGGCGACCCTAAGTGGCGGTGACGCATAGCCAGTCAGCAGCACGCCTGAGCTGTACTCCCGCTTATGTCCTCAAGGTGGCAGCAACAGCCAAGAGAAGTCACGTTGCGCTATATCACAGGACCTGTACTAGTGAGAAGTTAATGCGACCGGGGTTGCAATGCGATGCGACTATTGGGGGGGGGGGGGGGGGGGGGGGGGGGGCGATTCTTTATTATTCCCTCTAGTGGGGGAGGGATAGGGATGGGGGTATTGCCCAGTAGAGGAGGGTTTGTGAGAATAGGATTAGTTTGGGTTGCATTTTCTGATAGAAACACATTGGAATCAATGGTTAGGTTGCACTTTCTGATAGCTATAAGTATAAATTATTGCAACCGATTGCAAAATATTATATAGTTGCAAACAATCCCCCCTCCCCATCTGTGACTAAGCACAAGTTGTAATTTGATACCTCAGCTGCATCAGCTCAGGAATCTCCTCTGCCAAGGCAGAGCAGCTATTTGGTAAACAAAGGATGTTAACCCTATGTCTGCGTCCATGAAAGCAGGAAGTAGACACACTGCAGATGTATTGTAGGATATGTATCGGCTGTAACAAAGAAGTGTTTTTCTTTAACCACTTGCCGACCGCACGCTTATACCGTGCGTCGGCAAAGTGGCAGCTGCAGGACCAGCGACGCAGTTCTGCGTCGCCAGCTGCAGGCTGATTAATCAGGAAGCAGCCGCTCGCGCGAGCGGCTGCTTCCTGTCAAATCACGGCGGGGGGCTCCGTGAATAGCCTGCGGGCCGCCGATGGCGGCTCGCAGGCTAAATGTAAACACAAGCGGAAATAATCCGCTTTGTTTACATTGTACTGCGCTGCTGCGCAGCAGCGCCGTAAAGCAGATCAGCGATCCCCGGCCAATCAGCGGCCGGGGATCGCCGCCATGTGACAGGGGACGTCCTGTCACAGGCTGCACAGGACGGATAGCGTCCTGTGCAGCCCCGATCACCGGGGGGACAGGTAGGAGAGGGAGGGGGGTGAATGTCGCCGCGGAGGGGGGCTTTGAGGTGCCCCCCCCGCCAGCCACACGCAGGCAGGAGAGATCGGACCCCCCCAGCACATCATCCCCCTAGTGGGGAAAAAAGGGGGGTGATCTGATCTCTCTGCCTGCACCCTGATCTGTGCTGGGGGCTGTAGAGCCCACCCAGCACAGATCACATAATTCAATGCTGGTCCTTAAGGGGGGGGGTAAAGGGTGGGTCCTCAAGTGGTTAAAGGTTATTATGCTGTTTTGTATCTTTCAGAGCAGAGAGGTAGTTCTGAGTGCCTTTCATACTGCTGAACAAGGATGTTCTGGAATTTGTACATTTTGGACTTTGGCCACTTTGCAAATTGGCCGGCCACTTCCCACTTTGGCCAATTTCTGGTTTTGGCCATAACATATTATACACTAGTGCTGCGGAGCGCACCGATATGTATGATGTGAACCTAACCAACTTGTGATTTCAACGTAAGTGGATTTGATGCAGTCGCATTGTATCTCCACATTGAACCTGCATGGCGCAATTGTATCACAAACACACACTGTCATGCGTCATACAATAACACGAGTTGCAGCATGACGGAAATAGATTTGCCAAGCAGGGATCGGCACACGCTAGCTAGCTTCCTATGAATACAGGGACAGAATAACAGCTGATGTACTGTATATACTGGGGGTGATAGGCCTATGTCATAAAACAGGGCCTAAATCTGTAATAAAGTAATCTATAGCAGGGGTAAACCCAGGATTTAAGGGGAGGGGGGATTCCTGAAAGGTCTCCCTCAGCCATGCACAATACAGTGTAATAATATGGTAGGACATCACTGACTCTGTTAAGTTCCTCAGAGCTGCTCTGTACACACGCTGCTGCTCCGTGCTCTGTACACACACGCTGCTGCTCCGTGCTCTGTACACACACGCTGCTGCTCCGTGCTCTGTACACACACGCTGCTGCTCCGTGCTCTGTACGCTCGCTGCTGCTCCGTGCTCTGTACGCACGCTGCTGCTCCGTGCTCTGTACGCACGCTGCTGCTCCGTGCTCTGTACGCACGCTGCTGCTCCGTGCTCTGTACGCACGCTGCTGCTCCGTGCTCTGTACGCACGCTGCTGCTCCGTGCTCTGTACGCACGCTGCTGCTCCGTGCTCTGTACGCACGCTGCTGCTCCGTGCTCTGTACGCACGCTGCTGCTCCGTGCTCTGTACGCACGCTGCTGCTCCGTGCTCTGTACGCACGCAGCTGCTCCGTGCTCTGTACGCACGCAGCTGCTCCGTGCTCTGTACGCACGCTGCTGCTCCGTGCTCTGTACACACGCTGCTGCTCCGTGCTCTGTACACACGCTGCTGCTCCGTGCTCTGTACACGCTGCTGCTCCGTGCTCTGTACACACGCTGCTGCTCCGTGCTCTGTACACACGCTGCTGCTCCATGCTCTGTACACACGCTGCTGCTCCATGCTCTTCACACACGCTGCTGCTCCATGCTCTGTACACACGCCGATGCTCCATGCTCTGTACACACGCCGATGCTCCATGCTCTGCACACGCCGCTGCTCCATGCTCTGTACTCACACCGCTGCTCCATGCTCTGTACACATGCTGCTGTTCCGTGCTCTGTACACACGCTGCTGCTCCGTGCTCTGTACACACGCTGCTGCTCCATGCTCTGTACACACCCTGCTGCTCCATGCTCTGTACACACACTGCTGCTCCATGCTCTGTACACACACTGCTGCTCCATGCTCTGTACACACACTGCTGCTCCATGCTCTGTACACACACTGCTGCTCCATGCTCTGTACACACGCTGCTGCTCCATGCTCTGTACACACGCTGCTGCAACGTGTTCTGTACACACGCTGCTGCTCCGTGCTCTGTACACACGCTGCTGCTCCATGCTCTGTACACACACTGCTGCTCCATGCTCTGTACACACACTGCTGCTCCATGCTCTGTACACACACTGCTGCTCCATGCTCTGTACACACACTGCTGCTCCATGCTCTGTACACACACTGCTGCTCCATGCTCTGTACACACACTGCTGCTCCATGCTCTGTACACACACTGCTTCTACATTCAAAGTCAACTGTAGCAGGGAAAGAAAGGGGGCAGTGCTGTGAGCTGCAGGATACTTGCAGATATTCTGGTGTCTCAACTTGTACCTGTCCCCAGACACTGCACCGGCCCTGGTCTGAGGGGGGATTCTGGGCAGCCGTGTTTGCCTATGAATAGTGCACTTCAAGCAAAAAATACACTGACACTTCTAAGTGAACCTAAAACAGGACCAAAACCATCAAACTGGCTACATACAGTACCTTGCAACTTTTTGAGATAATAAAGAGAGACCCTAAAAATAAAAAAAACCAAAAAACTAATTTTAAAACGTCCATTTTGCAGGAAGGGGTTACGTTAGATAAGGAGAGATAGATAGATCATGAGGTAAGTCATTTAAAGCGGACCTGAACTCAGAACTTCCTCTCTGCTCTAAAGGATAAGCAACAGCATAATAACCTTTAAAGAAAAACATTTCTTTGTTACAGCTAATAAAACTCCAGCAATAAATCTGCAGTGTGTCTACTCCCTACTTTCCTGGAAGCAGACATAGGGTTAACATCCTGTGTTTACAAATTAGCAGCTCTGCCTTGGCAGGGGAGATTCCTGAGCTAACGCAACAGAGGGATCAAATTACAACTTGTGCTTAGGTCACAGATGAGAGGGGATTAGACAGGCTAAACTCTCTAAATACACACAGGGTGCATTTCTCTGTTTTGCTTTTGTCCTGTGCAAGATTTCAGGTCCACATTAAGGAGAGTTAAATTGTGCTTTAGTAAGGTGATATAATTCAACAGAAAAGCTTTGTGAATCAGCCTCACTGATCGGTGTAAACACTGCTTGCTTCTCCACATTATTTCTTTTGTCTGCTTTATTCAGTCACCCGCCTCTTTTGTATTTCCTCAGGACTATACATACAACCAGCACAAATAAAAATTTGGTTAGTGCAGGGGTGTCAAACTCAAATACAACGTGGGCCGAATCTGAGCTCTGGGACCAAATCATGGGCCAACTTCAAAGTCTAGTGGCCACCTCTCTCCCTTATAAAGTTCCCTGGTGCCTAATAGCCCCCTCTATTTCCTATACAGTTTCCTAGTGACTAGTGGCCCCCTCCCTCCCGTGTACAGTTCCCTGGTGTTTAGTGGCCCTCCTCCCGCAACTATACAATTCCCTGGTGTCTTTAGTGGCCCTTAGTTAAAAATGAACTCAAGTGGTTAAAAAGGAACTACCATCCCCATATATGCTGTGTGAGCTCCCCCACAGCGTAGATCATACAGTAATCCAAATAACCTTCCTTTCCTTTCACCTGGGCTGTGGTCACATGATTATGCCTACAGGAAGTTGCAGACTCAGTTGTACTGTATGCTGGTAAAGAACAACACTTTGTGTTAATGCTGAATTTCTCCCCCAGCATGCATCTGAGTTGGCAGCTTCCTGTAGGCATAATCATGTGACCACAGCCCACAGAGAGTACATGTACAGTGACCAGATTTTTCTTGGCTCAACCTGGGACAGGGAAGGGGGGGGGGGGGGGGTTGCGAGTGCAAAAAAAAAGGGCGTGTCCATGACCACGGTGGGAAAATGGGCGTGCCCATGACGAGAAAACCGTAATGTAACTCTGAGGCAGAAGGCCAGAGTTTCCTCCCAAAACACAGATACCATGTTTCCCCGAAAATAAGACACTGTATTACTATATTAATTTTTGCTCCAAAAGATGTGCTAGGGCTTATTTTCAGAGGATGTCTTATTTTTGGGGAAACATTGGTAGTTTTCCTATACAAAATGTATATACTGCATGCCATGCTAAGCAAAGCCAGTGCAGGAGCACAAGCCGCATACACAGAGCTTGCAGTTTGCAGATATTGGCTCTCACTTCCAAGAAATGGATTCTGCTGCTCACGTGGGGAAGCCCTCCCAACAGGTCATGCATACCACAGCCTGGAGAATGATGCTGCAACATGGGGATCCTGGCAAGGTTAAATAGCAGCAGCCCTCCTGTGTCATAAAAAGATAAGCATCAGGATAATACACACAGGGGGCTGTGTATCTGCTGAGTCTATTTCTCCCAGGTAGAGAAATCTCAGACAGGCTCCCCAGAGCTACTATATAGGATAAGCTGTGTGTCCTGGGAAGAGTTGAAGCTCTGCTGATGCTTATCACTTTACAACACAGATCAAGAAGGCTGGCTCCTACAAAAACACAAATTGCCTGACACACACATAACGGTCTTTAGAACTTACATTTGCTGCTGTCATGTGGCTGCTGCCTAGCTAGGGCTTAAATTCAGGGGATGGCTTATATTTCAAGCATGCTTGGAATTCCTGCTAGGGCTTATTCTCAGGGGATGTCTTACTTTCAAGGAAACACGGTAGGCAACGTGACCCTAAAGGTAATTAGGCAATGTTCCCCAAATACACAAGAAATCAGTGTTCCCGCAATAATGTGGTGAAATTGGAGATTTGCATCATGGATGTCAGTCCATGACATGACCATGTACTCTGTAAAGTGCTGTAGAAGATGCAAGTGCTACATAAATACATAATAATGATATGGCGGGACATTAGACTTTTGACTATGGCCGGGATTAGATTGTGAGCTCTGCCAAGGACATGACTACATTCTCTGTAAAGTGCTGACTTAGATGCCAGTGCTTTATAAATACATTATTATATCGTAGGACATTAGACTATGACTATGGTGAGATTAGATTGTCTGCGAAATCTGCAGAAACTGCTAGTGCTACAGTATTAGCATAGCATTTAATAATCATGAGCCCCCAAAATGCCAAATGCTGCAACAATAACCCCAAAGTAGCAAATGCAGTCTCATCAAATAATAACTGCAGCAACCGTTACCTCCGACACATGAAATGCCACTACCGTTACCTCTGACACATGAAATGCCACTACCGTTACCTCTGACACATGAAATGCAGCAGAAAAGGATTACTCCGATAAATGAGGCAAACATTAGCTCATGTGGTCACAGAGTCCCACAGCTGGGACACCCAGTGGCCAAAAGTGGGACATAACCTGGGACACATTGCAGCCTGGGACATGGAACCCTGAACCTGGGACGTGTCCCAGGTAAAACGGGACGTCTGGTCACGGTATTACATGGTGAGTAAGGTACTCATTTTAGATGCAGAATAAGTACCGACTGTAGTTGTTTAATAAGTGAAACCAAAAGCTATCTTCGGGTATTAGGGGAAAACTTTGCCTTTGGGTGGAAAATTAAAGTGGACCTGAACTCAGAACTTCCTCTGATCTAAAAGATAAGCAACTGCATGACCTTTAAAGAAAAACATTTCTTTGTTACAGCTGATACAAATCCTGCAATACATCTGCAGTGTGTCTACTTCCTGTTTGCATGGAAGCAGACATAGGGTTAACATCCTGTGTTTACAAATTAGCTGTTCTGCTGAGGCAGCCAGCTGACAGAGCTGAGAGATTTGTACTGTGCAATAGTTTAGGTCCACTTTAAGTGTTCTATTCAACGAAGTCCCCTTCCATCAGCATGGAAGTCATCTGGATGGCGATGCCAACAAATTGCCCATGTGACTACTGGAATAAGTTATGTAATAATGGTTAGCATTTGGGGTCATTTTTAATGTAGGCCATACTGATCTGACATTTTATCCAACAAACTCTTCAAGCTAAACAAAAAAATTTGATTCATTTAGGATCTCAGGTAAGATGGGTAGAGGGAGAAGTTGTGGTAGACTGACGCCCAATGGTTTTACACTGCATCAACTGGTTCGAAGTTGGTAGGAGTCCCATTCCTTCTCTATCCTTGCAATTAAATTAACAGTATAGAAAACACTTTTTTTGATAGTTGTCCTTCAAAAAGACCTAAATGTAAACAATAATTTCTTCAATACCTAGTATAAAAATAATCCACAAGGGTTGATGGTCTTCGCTATCTAGAACAGTTTTGTAAACAAGTTCTTTTGAAGAGATCTAACAAGACCTTTGAAACACACAATTTGCTCACTCCCAGCTAAAGCAATTTCCGACCTTTATTTGGTCAGCAGGCGCAAGTCAGATGTACTGTCATACACCCCTTGCCTTCCATACTAAATCTAGCAGTAATTGCATAAATTAGGTAGCATTCAGGTGGGAGGCTTTGGTTGGATGCAATCGATGATTACGTCTTTTACAGGGACGCCCCGTGTAGGCACATCTCCCACACGGTCCCCTCCCTAACCACTCCCCTGTCAACCACATCCTGGGATGCTACCTAATTTATGCAATTACTGCTAGATTTGGTACGGCAGGCAAAGGGTGTATGACAGTACACCTGATTGGCTGACTGGCGCCTGCTGACCAAATAAAGGTAGGAAATTGCTTTAGCTGGGAGTGAGCGAATTGTGTGTTTTGCAGTTAGCATTCAGTTCAGAGGCAGTGGGGGTGAATTACCTGGGGGTGAAAAGTCCAGGTCCCACCCACACTTTACTCTAGGTATCGCATGGTGGTTTGGGGGCCCAAGCCAGTGAGAGACTGGGGCCCCCAGCTGTAGTGCGAACCAGTGTTTGTGATAACAAGAATTTTGGTCAACATTATACGACTGGCTAAGGAGCAGAAGTGTTTGTAGAAGCCTCTTTGCATCTAGAAGTCCAAGCGTGATTCTTCTTCTCTCCTGAAGCAAGAAACAAAACATCTGCCATGATGGCCTTCATAAAGTCCTGATTTGTGTGATCAAAAATCCTGGATAGCACCAAGTCCTTCTTTGCTTGCCTGTAGCTGCAGCGCTGTCGCGGTGTGCCCTGCTCATCGCCGTAAGAGGTCATGGCCTTCACCACCGCTTGCATCTGGTCAATGTTGCGATTGTAATCAAGGGCTGCAAGCTGTGAACGAGCCACCAAGTCCCAGTAAGAATAATGGTTTCCTTTTTCACAGTACTTCTGGGAGGTGCAATGATACACCTCTAATTCGCCGGCGTGGCAAAAATGGGATAGGTGCTCAAGGTCATCCATCAGATTTTTGTTCCGAACAACCTCCGCCAGTGCGCTGTGGGCAGAAGAACCCGCCTTGAGCCACTCCTTGCCTCTCTCCTCTTCTTCGAATAGAGGACAGTGACAGCAAGAGTGATACCATCTTGCATCATTCCACTGATGTTGGTTGGCCGCGTGGTGAATGATGGAAGTCCATTTCTCTTTGAGTAAAAGCGGGTTCTGATCACAGGTGTTAGCAGACCACCACAGATGATTTTTAGCAGGGCCAACCCATGTGGCCAGTTGTCTACAGTTCCTCTTCCTGCTGGCTACTGAAATCTTTCTGGACACAAATTTAGTGAAGTGCCAAATCTCCAGCTGGTGCTTAATGTGTCTATAGTGTTTCTTCAGGAATCTTCTTATCCCAGCGTTTCGGTCTGTGCATACTATGCAAACATTCACTTTCTCCTTCATCAACCGGTCAAGTGCAGTTCCACAAGCCTTGTTTTCAAGGTCTGCCAGAGAGGTAGAAGGACTTACATTTTCAACCTGAAAGTCAATAATTTTTTTAGACTGGTATTCCAAGAAACTGTAGGTACAGCATTTGGAACCAAACCCTGGTGACTCGCGCCGGCAATCCCCCACCAACACTACGGGTGTGATTCCTACGGCCCGGATGACTCTGCTCCTTTCCAGGTTCCAGTGACGATCAATCGTAGGGAACAGGTATAAGGTTTCGTTATTGTGATGGGTTGATTTTGAGATTCCAAGAATGCCCATGAGATGGAAAAGACTCTTTACCTTAGTAAAACTCAAGCCACTGCACAAGATACCCGCAGAAATCAGGAGATTGCCAACCGGCATGTGCCCAATCAAAGGCTGGCTGGTCCACAGGTGAAACTCATGTTTTAGTGAACAGATAGCAGTCACCATAATCGCAGAGCCTATTTGGTATTTTTTCAGTTTGGTTATGTTCCCACAACAGTTTGCCATTCCTAAACATTTGCAGCACAACAACAACTTGTTCAAGCAAGATTCAAACACTATAAATTTTCTGTCGTTGACCTCATCTGAGGTGTGATTTTCAGGCAGCAATATGGGTGAAACATCAACATCTTTTGGATCTTTGCTAATACGTTCGTCGTTGTGCTGTGGTAGATTGTGGTCAGCTCCCAGTTTACTTGCACTCAGGCCAAAACCATTGTTAGGCTGTCGGGACTCAGATCTTGGCTCAGACAGTAGATGATCTTTTATGCTGGACTCTCCATCTGGAGAAGCTGGGCATGAAGACCACCCAGGTGACACTGGTTCTTCTTCTTCCTCTATGCATTCAATGATGTCCTCAAAGGTCATTGTGGAGTCTGAAGAAGGCTCACCCAGTTTCTGAGTCTTATGTTCTGATGACACGTCCCTTGCATGAGTTAAGGCAGGAAGGGTAACAAGATTGCATTGGATTGCTATTGACCGGTGAGGTGGCCTTCGACAGATCTGCATGGATTTATCCTTAGTTCCCATGGACTTATCAAATTGTACAGATTTGTGTTTTTGCCCAGGAAAATACTCAGTTAATGTTCCAGTTGTTCGTTTGGATCTTGGCTGGTATTTTCTCTTTCTTGGAAGGCTAATAGAGCTCATGTCATCTGCACTTTGGGACGGCAAGAAGGAGTCATCGCCTGCTCCCGTAGAACAAAGATCGATGTACTGTGGAGAAGGAAAGTCAAGATAACTACGACTTGAAATATTCCATGATTGCTGCGATAACACAAATTCTTCAGCCGCTGCAATAAACGCAGAAGTAGATGGTACAGAAGGATCTATCGCTTCTTGGGTCAACGTCTCATCTTGAACAGACATGTCTAGTGTTGAAGTCAAGACGTGAGCTGAATCAGTCTCTTGAGTTGTGTTCAAGACTTGAGCTGAATTCATGTCTTGACTCGATATTGTCTCGGCGCTCTCAGCTGCCATCTGGAGTCTTTTCTTCTTGGCATAAGGATGTTCTTTGTGTTCCTCATCGAGAAGGTGATCGATCGAAGGGAAAATGGTTGGGATGGCGTCCTTCCGTAACACCTTACCGGATAACCTCTTTTCATAGCTGGCGCTGGTGAAATGTTTGGAGCAGATGCGGTAGACACCTTTTTTACTGTTGAATATTTTCGTTGCAAACTCATCCAGATCCTTCCCTTCTTTGAAGATCTGAAGCAGCCACGTCTTGATCAGCTCCACGTTACGAGGGAAGACGTGCAGCGTGATGTCCGGGTCCTTCTGACGCCAGTGGAAAGAACACCCTTTGACGATGCATGCTGGCATTCTGTTGAAAAAAATATGAATGTTATCAGGAATGTAACCCATAGAACATGCTCAAAGAACATTTCATCCTAGATCAAGAAACTTTATTGCTGATTACACAACACACAGTCCATCCTATACAATAAAACCTAACTGTCCCTGCTTCATCCACTTTCCCTGTCTGTCCGTACGAAGCTTTTTTTTGTATTGCGCATGTGCGCAGTACAGACAGCCGTTGGGACAGGAGGTCGGGCCAGGGAGCAGGGTGCGCACGTGCGTCAGCAGGCATGCGGGTGCACGCTGACTGGCGGCAGTAACTTCACTACCTAGAGCCCGTTTTTAAACGGGCTTAGGTAGCCTAGTAATGCAATAAGCATGCAGATCGGTCAGCTTGGAACCTGGCCATTTATGTTTCAAGAGAATTGATACATAAATAACTGCCCAATTACTTCTGACATATTATCGATTTTCGATTTTTCATAGAAGAGAATGGAAAATCGTTCGGAAATCAGATGGGACCAGTCGGAAATAATCAATCTGACAGTAAATCTGACAGAAAATCTCATTGTGTGTACCTAACATTATACGGTGAACAAGAGAAAATGTACCTTGTTAAAAAAAAAAAAAAACTTACAGGACCACTATAGCGAAAAAAGCAAGCAGTTAAAATCGGACAGAACCAACGGGTTTTAGACTAGTCCATGTCCTTATGGGGGATTCTCAGGGTTTTCTTTGTTTTCAAAAGCATTTTCAGGATGGCAGTTGCTAAGTCTAACTGCCAAAATAGTAACACGCCAGCCAGCCTCCGCACTCATTTGTACACTATTTTGGCAGTTAGACTTAGCAACTGTCTAATGCTTTTGAATGCAGGGAATGCATTTGAAAACAAAAGAAAACATTAAGAATCTAACATGAGGAGATGGACTTGTCCAAAACCTGTTGGTTCAGTCAGATTTGAGTTGCTTACTTTTTTCCACTGTAATGGTCCTTTAATAACAAACTATACAACAAAAATCAGTTGTGCGAATGATGTCACATTTATTTCACGTATTTCTTAAAGGGTATCTGAGACAGGGGAAGAGAAAAAAAATTATACATACCTGGGTCTTCTTCCAGACTGATCGATCCCACGCCGCCGTCCTCCGTTGCCTGAATTGTCCACTATTCGCCCCGGAAAGTCCTCCATTCGGTGCAGGCGCAGTCCAGACACGTGCTCTCCCATGGCCGGGAGCATTTTTCCGCCAACACTCCCCTGACCGGGGCATACATGCGCAGTACACTCCAGACCAGAGGACTTTTAAGGGCGAATTGCAGAGGATCCAGGCAGCACAGGAGGACGGCGAGGGAGTGATCAGCCTGGAGGAAGCCCCAGGTATGTAGAATTGTTTTTCTCTCCTGGTCTCAGGTTTTTTTTAAAACAGTATTGAACTTGCGCTGCCACCATGGGGGCTTAAAATATACTCACCAATATAATCGTATGTATGCCGAGGGAGTGGGGCACCCCACACTGGGGTGGGGGCACATTATTTAATATAAGGGGGGGCCTGGGTCCAAATAATTGTATAATACCGTAATACCGTGGTATTTTTTAGACGGTTATCATACCATGGAATTTTATAGCGTTGCAACCCTAATAAATACAATTGTTTATCCCATCAGTTTATTTTCACCTCGTGTTCACTTTAAAGGATACCTGAAGTGACATGTGACATGATGAGCTAGACCTGTGTATGTACTGTGCCAAGTACACAAATAACTATGCTGTGTTCCTTTTTTTCGTTCTCTGCCTGAAAGAGTTAAATATCAGGTATGTAAGTGGCTGACTCAGACAGGAAGTGACTACAGTGTGACCCTCACTGATAAGAAATTCCAACTATAAAACACTTTCCTAGCAGAAAATGGCTTCTGAGAGCAAGAAAGAGATAAAGAGGGGAATTTCTTATCAGTGAGGGTCACGCTGTAGTCACTTCCTGTCTGAGTCAGGACTGAGTCAGCCACTTACATACCTGATATTTAACTCTTTCAGGCAGAGAAAGAAAAAAAGGAACACAGCATAGTTATTTGTGTGCTAGGCACTGTACATACCCATGTCTATCTCATCATGTCACATGTCTGTTCGGGTATCCTGTAAGAGACACCTAAGCAGCAGAGCACACGCCTATGAAAAGCATTTATTGTGTAATGCACACACGCAGCATACATACTCCTCCAAGCTGTTCACTTACTCAGGAGCAGTCCAGTTTCAGAGGCCCAAACGCAGTTGAGTTTCTGTAATGAGAGAGGCACCATACAGGTAGATGTTCCCTGGAGACAATAAGAAACAAAAATCAATATGGCGCATAGGACATTGAAATGTATATAAAATATTCCAGCATTATGGGATCTCTGTAACGCCCTCCCTGCAGGCAGGTTGGATATAAATCATTACAGTGGGCTTCTAGCAAAAGAGGGGGGGGGGGGGGGCATTCACAAATGAAAGTAAAGCACCTCAGGGGAGCTTTACATATGCTTTCCACGGCATAATTTGTTTAGGAATTCCAATTTCAGGCTAGGTTTTCATTAGAATATCTTAAAGAAAACCTGAACTGAAAATTAAAAGTCAAAATAAGCATACACAAGTCATACTTACCTTCCATGTAGTCTACTCCTCAGTGTCTTTCTCCTGTCCCGCATCCTGTTTGTTCACTGTGATCAAGGGAATTTTTCGTCCATTTTGAAAATGGGCATTACCCATAACAGCTTTCTGGTCAGCACACAGTTAAACTGTAACATCACCCACTTGAGCCATAGGGAAACATGGACATTACCTGGTACATCAGTTTTCCTATCAGCTATAACTGACAACAACTGATATTTTACTGACAGCAACTGATATTTTACTGACAGCAACTGATATATTTCAGATCTGACAAAATATTGTCAGAACTGGAAGGGATTATTGTCAGAAGAAAATGGTGAGCTTCTGAGAGGAACTGGTGGCAAGGTAACTATGCAATGTTCATTTGAAGTTACCTCGTGTGGTTATTTTAAATATTTTTGCTCAGTACAGGTTCTCTTTAAAGCAGCAGGGACAGCCTTACTATCCCAGGAAAAAAACACATATATAAGTAGATAAATACTTGTTCTATTTACATAACATATGTATTGTACTGTCCATGTTTTGTTTATATAGTAAATAAAGATAAAACTGTTCCAGGCATTTTCCATCTTTACTGCCTCTGACTGAAGCCAATCCCGATGTCATTTCCTCCCTTACTCTTTTTTTATCCTAGAAACTGTACTGTCATATGTAGCTTGCTTTTGTAAACACATGGGAGCACAGCATAGATCGTATTTCAGCAGCTTCTGTAGAGGGGTGAAGTGTATTTCCCTTCTCAGCCTCAGCCTGTCACACTGAACTGCCCTCAGCCAATCAGTGAGGAACAGGAATGTGGAAGGGGAGATAACAAGCTTCCCTCCCCCCAGCAATGTACCACAATAGGGCTAGGCTGCTTGAGATAAGATTCATTACAGCAGAAACGTTTATGATTATATTGGAATCCTTACAATGCAGGGTCAGGGTGTAGACTACATAATAAACACAGAGCAGTGGGTAAATGGAATTTGATTTTGTGTCTGACAGTCCAGTTTTAAAATGCGGTCAAGATCAAAAATGCAATGGGATGTCGATGAGGTGGGCATGTTACTGCACAGCTAAAAGAAAAAATGTGCAAACTATTCCAGCATCTTCAGCCATGTTTTCTAATGTAGAACTGGGAAATATAGTCTGGCCTCTTGTTTCGGCACTACTTTGAATGACACATGGTCATACCTGAAATGACCATCCCAACAGCTGAATCTACAAAGAAGAGGAAGCAAACTGTACTGCAGCTTCTGTACACAGTTTACATTCACTTATCGTTCTTAGTGTTATTAGAACTTGCCTTGGTGATTTTGGGGTTGTGCATGCTTTACAAGATACAGCAAGCGAGTGAGAGAAGTGCAATTTAAGTGATCTGGGGTTTCTTCCAGCCCCCTCCATGCCCCCCCCATGTAGTTCCAATCCACTACAGTGTGCCGCTGCCCCCTCCAAAAGATCTGCGCATGCACAGCCCCAGTCACGCACCTCCTCAATCGCGCTCCGTTGATGGAAGCATTCTGCACAGGCACAGTGTAGGTCTTACAAACTGTGTATAAGCAGATTGCTCCCAGCCACAGAAACGCAATCAAGGAGGCACGTGGCCAGGGCCACACATACATGACATAGTTCGACTTGGGCAGTGGCACAGTGGAGTGGATCAGAACCACAGTGAGTGACCTGATAGGCCACAGGGGGCTGCAAGGAGCCTCAGGTTCTGCGAGTTAAACTGCACTTCTGTCTCTCGCCTCGGGTATCCTTTAAAGAGACTCTGTTACAAAATTTCAGCCTTATTTCTTCTATCCTATAAGTTCCTATACCTGTTCTAATGTGCTCTGGATTACTGCAGCTTTTTCTAGTTGCACTGTCTCTGTAATGTATCTAATCTTCTTTTCTTTGTCAAGCTTTGTCGAGCCAGGGAGGAATGTGCTGCCTCTGCTGTGATATGGAGAAGTTATGCACGCCCCCTCCACGCCCCCTCCAGGCTCTTTGTGTGTGCTTTGTTTACTACTCAAAGACAGAGCTCTCTGAGGGGGAAGGAAGCTGCCTGTCTCATGCTGAGAACTGTGAGAATCCCAGACTGGAGTGCAGATAATTCTCTATGTAATAAAAACTTGTAGTATACTGTAACATGAGATATATACAACCATCACTTCCTGGTTGGCGGCCATGTTTTTAGTTTGTAAACACTGCCTAAAACTGGCGATTAAAAGCCAGGATCGCGGCGGGGAGCGGCGGAAACGGCAAAGAGGGGCCCAGGAGAACATAATGAATAGAATGGTATGCTTTTTATTGTAAGAATTTGAGAGTACAGATTCTTTTTAAGGAGGTCATACCTTCCCCCCCTTAGCAGATTCTATTATTGTAAATATCACTGAAAGATGAATTGCAATAACTGATATAATGGATGAAGTAGTTAGTATAGCACAGTGATGGCTAACCTTGGCACTCCAGCAGTGACAAAGCTACAAATCCCATCATGCCTCTCCCTCCCAGAGTTATGCTTAGAGCTGTCAGAGTATTGCAATGCCTCATGGGATTTGTAGTTCCACCACAGCTGGAGTGCCAAGGTTAACCATCACTGGTATAGCATATCTTGGAGTTAAAGTGAACCTGAAACGTAATTCAAACAAAAAACAAAAACAGATACTTACCTAAGGAGAGGGAAGGCTATGGGTCCTATAGAGCGTTCCCATTCCTCTCCAGGTCCCCGGGTTACAGTGCTGTCTCCCCTGTTAGCAGTCTCCAACACATTAGTCGAATACTGCTCTCCACCGCAGGCTTCGGAAGTCTTCGGGCGGCTCTGTAGTGCACATGCACTAGCACGCTCCCTCGCAAATGCGCAGTATGGAGCCGCCCATTCCGTGAGAGGAACAGGAAGGCTCTATAGGACCCAGAGCCTTCCCCCTCCTCAGGTAAGTATCTGATTTTTTGTTATTTGAATTATGCTTCTGGTTTGCTTTAAGAAGAGAGTAATATAGTTTATGCTGCAGTACGGGAGGGTGGTGATAAACGGCAGACACTCGGGGTGGAGGGTTTGCTCTGCTCTGTGATGTTACAGTCACAGCTGGACAGGAAGTCAGGCAGGAAGAGGAAATCATTCTCTTCTCTCCCTCCCATTTCCCCCGCATGCCGTCATCTAACTAGCTTACCACTCTTCTGCTATAAAGCCTCATCTGCACGGTACAGTTTTCCATCAGATCAGATCTATTAGATGGATCTATTCAACAATTTACAACCGGTCCAATCAGATTGCGATAAGATTTTGCAATAGATTTTGGGTACTTATCAATGCAAAATTGATCTGAAACAATTTGGACATCTACACACGATGCAATTTCTTATGAGATCACCGGTCGATCGAACGGAAAATTGTACCGTGTAGATGAGGCTTTAAGCTTATGCCAGTCAGACACTAATCACCATTCACCCAATTTGCCAGATCAGAATCTCCCTAATTTGAAACAGAATGAGAAACTCCCTAAACTATGTAAACACAGAGATTAAATGTGACCATACATCTACCAGTGCCGGCAACTGCATGCCCGATCGACGATGCAACCAATTTCAGGCTGAGCATGCCGATTGGACATGCTGCAAGAGGATGGGCTGTCACGGCTGATCAGGTGTGCAGCCATAACGACGTGTGATATCGGGATGAGTGACAAACGCAAAGAAACCCCCGAAACTGTCCCCCCTAATGTCAAATGTGCCCTCCCGCTGCACTATACTTTACCTGTCCATGTCTAGTGGCTCCGTCCATACACACACCCCACGTGGTTGCCAAAATACCATAAGCGTGTGTGATGTCACCCGCGCCCATGTGGGGTACGTGTATGGATGACACGGACAGGTTAAGTATAGTACATCAGATAGGCACAGTTGATATTAGGGGGGACAGCGTCAGCGGATGCAGCTTCACAAGGCTGATTCCTGATTGATTTCAGTATGAAATTGATCGGGAATCGGCCTGCGTTGTATAGGCAGCCAACAGATCTCATTGATTTGTCTCTTGATCATATCTACCCATCATCGCTAGATGTATGTCTACCTTAAGGTGCATACACGCATCAGACTATAGTCTTTGGAAAATGAAAGATCACAGACCAATCTTACCACCCTTCATGTAGTATGAGAGCCATACCTACACCAGTCTTTCTCAACCTTTTTACCTTGGAGGAACCCTGCAAATAACTTTTGGATCTTAAGGAACCCCTGCAAACAATTTTTGGGTCTCGAGGAACCCCTACATTTATTTTTCAGGAGGTGTGGTCTTTAAAAGTAGGTTAGGCTGCTAATTTCACTATCTCCTATTACACTGCCACTCATTATACTGTCTCCTGACCCCTCAATTTAGTGCTTCTTGTTACAGTACCACCTATTATAGTGTGCTCTAGTACAGTGTTTCTCAACATTTTATCGGTATGTACCCCTTTTAAAGCTCTGTATTCACCAAGTACCCCCTAGCATAGTAAACATTATCACAAGAACCCCTTGGCAAATATATATTTAATTGTAGTACACTATAATTGGTTCTAAACTATTTCCAAGCATTTACTATTGCTTTTAATTAGTTAAAACACTAATTTGGTGTTGTTTAAATAAGATTTATCATTTTCTGAAACTCTAAATCTGTTATTCTTGGTGAAGTATATCAGGCCCGAGTACCCCCTGAAACCAACAGATGTACCCCCTGGGGTACGCGTACCACACGTTGAGAAACTAGGCTCTAGTATACTTCCCCCACGATGGGGTAAAATGCCAAGGAACCCCTGCAGAGTCCTCAAGGAACCCTGGTTGAGAAAGCCTGCTCTACACAGTATTTTCTATGGAGCTGAACTCCCCATCAGAAAAAAATCTTTGCAAGATGCTGCACACACAGATGCTGTACAGACACAAAAGATCAGCATCTGCAAAAGATCTGTTCCTGCCAAAAATCCATTCCTGCAAATTGCAATGATAGTCTATGAGATCTGCAGATCATCATACACACATGATTTAACTGACATTCATCTGCAGATCAAGCAATCATCCGCAGATCTGAAAATCCATCCTGGTGGATCTGATCTGCAGATGAATGTCAGTTAAATCATGTGTGTATGATGATCTGCAGATCTCATAGACTATCATTGCAATTTGCAGGAATGGATTTTTGGCAGGAACAGATCTTTTGCAGATACCGATCTTTTGTGTCTGTACAGCATCTGTGTGTGCAGCATCTTGCAAAGATTTTTTTCTGATGGGGAGTTCAGCTCCATAGAATAGACTGTGTAGGTATGGCTCTCATACTACATGAAGGGTGGTAAGATTGGTCTGTGATCTTTCATTTTCCAAAGACTATAGTCTGATGTGTGTATGAGCCTTTAAACTTGGCCGGGGCGCCAGATACAGTTTGCCTCAGAGAGAATCTAGTGATTATCTAGGACGGGAGCCCCTTTTTGATCTGGTGGATCTGTGGGTGAAGTTGTTTACAGGGGATTTTCAGGAAGCCAGGAGTTTTGAGGGGAGTGGTGTAGCTGTTTTTAGTTTTGCGCATCACAAGCTAATCACGAGTAACCACAGTGGTTACTCATGATTCAAAGTAGTTGTAATTGGTGCAGGTATGCGACGGGGTTATTACCCATAATGCCGCCGTCCACCCAGCGTCCTACTGGTCGCGTTGCAAGCCTCGCTATGGCGCACTTCCTCCAAGCCGGAAGGAGGAAGTGCGCTATAGCAAGGCTTGCAACCCAATCAATAGGAATCTTGCAGGCTCGTTGAAACGCAGGGCGGATGGCGGCATTTTCAGTAATTAACCCTGCGGCATACAGCCGCACACCTGCACCAATTACGACTCATTTGAATCATGAGTAACCACTGTGGTTACTCGTGATTAGCTCGTGTCGTGATGAGCAAGGCTAGCTGTTTTTTTTTAATGGTGTAGATCAGTTGCGGCGAACCTGTGGCATGCGTGTTAGAGGGTCACTCAGAACGCTCTGTGGGCTCCTATCCAGTCACCATTTTGGAGGTGCAGGCAGTGAAGTTGAGGCACATGGCCACATGCAGAGTGGGCGGTGGAGGGGTGAAGTCGCGCATTTCTCCCGGATCCATGAGGACGCTTGCGACCCGTCTTCTTCCTCCATGAAATCCCTGTGGTGCAGCACCACGTGAGAGACAAAATGCCTGGGAGGCAGAACACGAGTCGTGTGCATCCCATGGATCCCGGAGAGGTGAGTGACTTCACCCCTCTGCTGTGCACTCCTCATTCGCCCATTTCTCCCCCCGCACCTCCAAACTGACAACAGCACGCAGGCACAGAGAGGGCTCTGAGTGGCCTTTTCCTCTCCTCCATTGTTAGTACTCTGTTGACGCTGGGAGGAGGGGTGGCCACTAGACACCAGGCAAACTCACTATGGGAAGAAGAGGAGGGAACTGTTAGACAACAGGGCCCCTATGCAATTCCATTTTTCTCCCGAGTTTTCTCCTAGGTGATATTTTCACACCTTGCTTTTTTAAAGGGACTCTGTGGCCTTTTTTAAAAAAAAACAAAAAAGTGTCACTTATCTGGGGCTTCTACCGGCCCCCTGCAGCTATCAAGTCCCGCGCCATCACTGAAGCCCCCTCCGTTCCTCGCCACGGATCACCTGCCAATTATTCGTCTAACTAGATGAATAGTACTGCGGCTGCATAGCTCCCAACTGTCCCTCTTTCGGGGCCATGTCCCTCTTTCCTCCTCATTTGTCCCTCTTTCAGGACTTTGTCCCTATTTCTATGTAAATATATATATATTTCTCTATTAAAAATTGTGTTTAATTGACTCTAAACTTTATTCCCATCCTGTAAATTGATACATTACTAATTTTAAAATGTTAATATGAAGGAAAATGAACCAGGACAGAAAGGACCAGTGTGGTTTGAATTATAAAACAACATGTTATTCTTATGAAATCTCAATGGTATGCGTGACAAGGGGTGTGACAGGGAGTGGTCAAGGGTTGTGACAGGGGCGTGGCTTAAGTGTCCCTCTTTCTCATCTCAAAAAGTTGGGAGGTATGCGGCTGCGCGGCTGCGTGGCCTCGCTACCTCTCGCATCCCCGGGAGCTTACTGCCCAGGTGCAGTACAGAGCAGGGTTGTGAAGTCGGAGTTGGAGTCGAGGCAATTTTGGGCACCCGGAGTCGGAGTCGTGGTTTCAGAAATGGAGGAGTCGGAGTCGCACGATTTTTGTACAAAAACCACAGCCCTGTTAATTATTAGACTAAGGAGTCGGAGTCGAGGAGTCGGAGTCTGAGCAATTTTGGGTACCCGGAGTTGGAGTCGTGGTTTCAGAAACTGAGGAGTCGGAGTTGGAAGATTTTTGTACAGACTCCACAGCCCTGGTACAACGTTTTTTTGTACTGAGCAGTAAGCTCCCGATGACGCGCCGCAGTGCTATCCGTCTAGTTAGATGAATAATTGGCAGGTGATCCGCGGCGAGGAACGAAGGGAGCTGCAGTGACGGCATGGGACTTGACAGCTGCAGGGGGCCGGTAGAAGTCCCGGGTAAGTGACACTTTTTGTTTTTTTAAAAGGCCACAGAATCCCTTTACACCACCAGCAAGCAAGAAAATATTGGTAGTACCTTTTCACCTACTTATTGGTACTTTTTCAATTGCAAAATGCTGAAAAGGTATTTTAAATGGCTTATGAAAAATTATCTCCAAGGAGAAAAAGTTAATTGCATATACGCCCGTGGCCCATATGCAATTAACTTTTTAACCTGAGTTTTCTCCTAAGAGATAATTTTTGATCTTTAATTTAGAATAACTTTTCAGCACTTTGCATTGGAAAAAGTACCAAAAGTAGGTGACAAAGTAATATCTAAATTAAATTAAATTATTTTTTTTCTTTGCTCTTTGGTGGTTTAAAGGGCATTGACAAGTTTGAAAATATCACCTACGAGAAAACTAGGGAGAAAAAATGAATTGCATATGGTCCCTGGTACGCTGTACAGGAGAGAAGAGAACACTAGACACCAGCTATACTGTATGGGGGAGGTAAGAATATAAAAACATAGGTGAATATACAATCCAATGAACAGCAGAGTCTGCAGACATGAGGGCCCTACTTTAGGGGACCCAGCAGGAAACCTCATCGGGAAATTCTGCTAACGTGATTAAAGCCAATGGGTACCGCTAATAAAAAAAAAAAGTCGGATGCTCACCTAAGGAGAGGGAAGGCTCGGTCCTAATGAGCCTTCCCTCTCCTCTCCCGGTGCCCTCGGTGCTGCGCTGGCTCTCCCGTTCGCGTCCGCCGCTGCAGGGACTTCGGAGGTCTTCGGGAGCACTCGGGCTTCCGAAGACGGGCCACTCCATACTACGTACGCGCGAGTGCGTCATAGAGGGCACAAGAGAAGAGTTATTCATTCATTTTGGTATCATTTATCTAAATCATCGTTAAAGGACCTCTGTCGCGAAAAATCTTAAAATTTAAAATATATGTAAACACATACAAATAAGAAGTACATTTCTTCCTGAGTAAAATAAGCTATAGATTACTGTTCTCCTATGTTGCTGTCACTTACAGTAAGTAGTAGAAATAGGACATTACTGACAGGTTTTTGGAGTCCATGTCCTCATGAGGGGTTCTAAGGATTTTCTTTATTTTCAAAAGCACTTAGCGAATGGCAGTTGGTCCACCCAACTGCCAAAAAAAGTTTACAGTGAGCAGGGAGGCTGGCCAGTATCTTTGTATAAATCTTTATCAGGGAGTGTCTTTATAAAGAATAAAGGCCATGCTGAGAATCCCCTATGGAGAGATGGACTAACCCAAAACCTGTCGATAATGTTAGATTTCTACTACCTACTGTAAGTGGCAGCAACATAGGAGAAAAGTAATCTATGGCTTATTTCCTCAGGAAGGAAAGTACTTCTCATTTGTATGTGTTCATATCTATGAAATATTACATACGTTTGAAATTTAAATTTTTTTTTTCGCATTAGTGGTCCTTTAAACATGACGGGTGTTCTAAAATTTTACCATTCTGGAAAAAATAAAAATCCTTTGTAGCATGTCCATTCTGGGGAGATAGTAGCAAAAAAGTTTCTGTACCGTGTTAGCCAAACAAATTATATAGGTAGAAAAAAAAAAAAAAACCTTTTGTAAGAAATAATACCTTTTAATGGCTAAATAATAGAGTTAAATGATGCAAGCTTTCTGGGATCTAGTCCCCTTCTTCAGGCATATTTCCAGATGTAAGCTGAAGTAAAACACTGATGCAGATAAATGGTAAACATGAAGATGACAGTTGTGTTGGTTACTGTTTAGCCGTTAGGTGTCAGGTGATCAGCAGGCTGGAGCCAGTGAGTTAGTGCAACCATACATGAAATCCAGCAGGTTTCTGAAGATCATGAAGCCAAATCAATCATGTTACATAAGGTGTCATGAATCCTGTTCCACAATTTAAACCTTCTGTTAATGTCTTGAACATTTTCATAAATTTGTACTCAGAAACTTTTCTTGATTGATCATTTTTGAAGTTACCCTTAAGAACAAGTACTTTTAGATCTTGCATGCTGTGTCCTGGATCACAGAAGTGTTGGCCCACTGGTGTGTCCATTTTACCCTCATTAATTTTAAAGCGGTGATGGTTCATTCTTGTGCGCAGTTTTTGTCCTGTTTCTCCTATATAGATTCCTCTTGAGGGGCATTTCATGCAGCGTATCATGTATACAACATTGGATGACTCGCAGGAAAATTGGTCTTGTATTTGATGATATTTCTGTGAGTTTGGTATTTGTATTTGGCTTGTGCTCAAGATATAAGGGCAGGTCTCACACATTGTGTTATTGCAGGGTAATGTGCCTGGAGTATTTGGTGTAGATAATGCACTTCTGATAATCATTTGTCTCAAATTGGGAGGTTGTCTGAAAGCAAGCAGTGGTAAATCAGGAAAAACATCCTTCAGGCGTTTGTCTTTATGGAGTATTGAAGAAGAGGAGAAGGTCCGCACGTTGTCCTAAAAAGAGTCCTTTATTATGGACGTATCCAAAAATTCAGTAAACACAGTCACCCATCTCCAGCTGACATGTTTCAGACCAGATGGTCCTTAATCATAGCTGAAGTACATATGACACAGGAAGAGCCTATATACCCTCCTCCTGTGGGGGAGGCGGCCCTGAAACCAGGGATAGCCTTCTAATCCACAAAAAGAGGGGATATTAACAATAATAGGCATATTAAAATTAATAAAAAACAACTCAAACAGTGATATGATACAAATAGTAAAATGAGGGAGAACGATAGAAGCGGGCTCAGGTGCAAAATTAGGTAATAAGGGCCAAATCCCACCGGGAATTTAAACCACTAGGGGATCTCGTACCCAACCTATAGATCCATAAAGCCTCCCGGCTTTTTAATTGTTTGGTAATATCCCCACCCCTGGTGCTTTGAGAAATCCTTTCCAGGCCGTGGTAGGAAAAGGAAGACATGTCGCCATGATGGACTTGGCGAAAGTGTTTCGCCACATTCGAAATATTGGTACTCAACCAACCTGGACCACAGTAGTGTTCAGCCATTCTCGCACGTAAAGATCTAGTGGTACATCCTACATATTGGATGGCGCACTCGCTACAATTGACCAAATATATGACGTATCGAGTGCCACAATTGATAAACTGTTTGATAGGAAACCTATGGCCATTCGCAGCGGAAATCGCTTCCTGGGTTCGGGTATGGACATTGCAATAGTGACATGTCCTCAAACCACACCTATATGAGCCCGTCACATCAAGCCAGGTACGGTTCGCAGACCCAGAATTAAATAAACTTGGAGATAGTGATCGGGCCAGAGTGGGAGCACGCCTGCTCGCAAAGCGCACCCCCTGCTTTATGACATTACGCAAATCCTCATCCCCCTCCAGAATCGGGAGGTATTTTTTGAGGATTGAAACGATTTCATTGTATTCAACACTGTAAGTTGTCACAAAGGTAGGTTTAGGGGACTTGACCCCAGTATAATCTCTATTGTCTAAAAGTTGGTTCCTATCCCTAGACAATGCCCGGGCTTTACCCCTCTTAATCATTGGTTCTGGGTAGCCCCTCTCCCGCAGCCTGGCTTCAACTTTCCCAAATTCCTCCTCGAGCCAAGCTGCCTCCGAACAATTGCGGCGGGCTCTAATAAACTCCCCAACAGGGACCCCGCGGATAGTATGTGTCGGATGACAGCTGGTGGCTCGAAGGGTAGTATTGCCACTGCTGGGTTTACGGTAGGTCTTAGAGAGTATCGTCCCCCTAATTGAATCACCAACCAGGGTGACATCCAAATAATCAATGGAATCTTTACGCCAGTTGAAAGTGAACTGTAGATTAAGGGTATTGCAATTGAAGTAGTTCAACAACAAAGGGATATCCTCAGGTGCCCCTTTCCAGATGACCAAGAGCAAGAAGGAGGTCGGGTTGCTGAGGAGGTGTGCTTGCAGTCTCGTCCTCACTGCAAGCGGCTGATGGAGGGCCTGCTCAAGGATTGGAAACATGAAACAGCGGGCGCCCAGCAGGTAATACCAACACCTTCTCATGTTATTGCCTGCTCTCCTACATCTGCACCCTTTAATGTCAATGACTGCCCTTCTACATCTGCTCACACTGATATCCCTAATCCACATGCCACTAATGTGCCTGGCAATATCTTTGAACAGGATTTACAACTGTTTGACTCACAGGGTCTGTTGCCCGTGTCCCAAGCTGCTTTTGGCCAGGCTGTGTCTATAGATGAAGGGACCTCTCAGCAAGAATCCACCTGGCAGTGGCCCACGAGTGAGGAAATTAGTGATCACATACAGAGGGCCACCAGCCTTACCCACATCCCCCAGGCTACCACTGAGACTGTCCGGCAGCAGGACGATGGGGTCGTTCGGGGGGATAGACATTTGATAGGCCTGGGTGATCTGGCTTATGATTCTGATAGATGCCAGAAATTTGCGGCCGTTTTCTCCAGGAAACCATATGTGGGCGAGGTGGAGCCTGAGATAGGTTTGAGATCTTCCTTCTCGCAGTTGGAGTCTCTTGTTGAAAAGGAAACAAAGGTGTGGTGGGATTTAACCACCCTGAAGCAATATGTTGCTGAGAAAATTGTACCCAGGGGTTTACGTATTAAAAAAGTGCCGACCACAGTATATTCTGATCAATTTACAGTGGAGTGGAATGTCATTTTGACGGACTGTTCGTTGGCCCTGATGAGGTTAATAATCTCCTATGAGGAAAACAAGCTCATTGATCTTAAGTTGAAAATTACAGATCTGAAATCGAATATTTCGAGGTTTAGAGACTTGGATCAGTTTGATGTTCTTAATAAAAGAATGCAGGACAACATTGTTAAATTAGAATCTATCATTACGGAAACTAAAAGATCAAAATACCTGAGAGATGTGCAGGATTATAGATCCAATGTTGTTTATGAGTGGGGTAGGTGGGAATCTATGGCAAGATCCCCTAAACCACCGAGACCAATTCTACGTCGACCCCATAGGCAGCAGCCAAGACGAGTGAGCTTTAGTTCACCAGAGGCGTCAGAATTTTCGGATGCCTCTGATCGTTCTAGTGAAAGCCGCTCCTTGCAGGCTGCGGCTATTTTTGCCTCATCAAAAAACGCCCAAGGCCAGGCCACGTATTACAGGGGACAGAGGAAGGGTCGCAAGAAAAACAGAAGGAGGGGAGGAGGAAGACCAGACGGGCGGGTTTGAAGCACAAAAGGGGTAGAACTAGACAGGTGGCGGGTGAAACATGTAGTGTGGTTAACCTCTCTCACCATGAGCTTTCAGAGGTGGAGACACGGATTTTGGGTAGAGGCCTTTCTTTCGCACCGACCAATCACATGGATGTGTTCAACACTATTGTGGATGTGAATAGGTTCGTGCGAAACCTTTTATTGCAGAAACACTTTTCCGATTCTAATACGGTGAGAATGGGCGAACAGGGGATAAGGACTGGCGTTGCTGATATTGGAGGCTTTAAGGAAACAGATGCTAGATGGGCTTTGGATCATCTGGCGTCTGAAAGTACTGGGTTAGTCTCCCTTGATGATGTTAAGCCGGTCCGGACCCGTAACCCTGACTTCTACCCACTAATGAGTAGGACCCATCATGTTGAGACCTTTCAGGAGTTGGTGGAGAGGGATCTAGTTGAGCTGGAAAGTAGTCGGAACTTCTGCGGCTCTAATCTGTCGCACCGGGAACGGCAGGCCCTCCGTGACCTCAAGAATAATGCTAATATTGTTATTCGCAGTGCTGACAAGGGGGGGGCGGTTGTCGTCCTCGATAGCGACAGTTATAGAGCCGAGGCACTGAGACAGCTAAGTGATCCCGCCGTATACCAGAGACTTAGAGGGGATCCCAGGACCCTGTTCCAGAAGGAGCTCATGGATTTGTTATCCTTTGGTCTTAGCTTGGGTGTTCTGGATCAGAAGATGGTGGACTACCTAGGTGTCACTTGTCCAGTGACTCCGGTTTTTCACCACCTCCCCAAGATCCACAAGCCAGGCGTTCCCCCGGAAGGCAGGCCCATTGTGGCCGGCATCGGGTCTCTGGGGGAGCGCCTGAGCGAATGGGTTGATTCTTTACTTCAGCCTTTGGTGAGACGTCTTCCGGGTTTCATTAGAGACACTAAGCATCTTCTCTCGAGCCTGGGGGGCTTTGTCTGGAAGGCACAATACCATTGGATCACTATCGATGTTAAGGCCCTCTACTCATGTATACCCCACCATCATGCCATTAGAGCCATTAAGTATCACCTCACTAGATACTCTACGTATCCTGAGGACCTTCAGACTTTTATTTGTATGACCGTCGAGTACCTCCTGACCCGCAACTATTTCATGTTTGATGGCGGTTTCTACCTCCAGAGATGTGGCGCCTCCATGGGGGCCAAATTTTCCCCGTCCTTAGCCAATCTCTACATGGGATGGTGGGAGGAGTGCCACGTCTTTGGGGGTGAGAGCCGCCTTCTGGGGGATGTTGCGTGGTATGGGAGGTACATCGACGACCTCTTGGTCATCTGGAAAGGGGCACCTGAGGATATCCCTTTGTTGTTGAACTACTTCAATTGCAATACCCTTAATCTACAGTTCACTTTCAACTGGCGTAAAGATTCCATTGATTATTTGGATGTCACCCTGGTTGGTGATTCAATTAGGGGGACGATACTCTCTAAGACCTACCGTAAACCCAGCAGTGGCAATACTACCCTTCGAGCCACCAGCTGTCATCCGACACATACTATCCGCGGGGTCCCTGTTGGGGAGTTTATTAGAGCCCGCCGCAATTGTTCGGAGGCAGCTTGGCTCGAGAAGGAATTTGGGAAAGTTGAAGCCAGGCTGCGGGAGAGGGGCTACCCAGAACCAATGATTAAGAGGGGTAAAGCCCGGGCATTGTCTAGGGATAGGAACCAACTTTTAGACAATAGAGATTATACTGGGGTCAAGTCCCCTAAACCTACCTTTGTGACAACTTACAGTGTTGAATACAATGAAATCGTTTCAATCCTCAAAAAATACCTCCCGATTCTGGAGGGGGATGAGGATTTGCGTAATGTCATAAAGCAGGGGGTGCGCTTTGCGAGCAGGCGTGCTCCCACTCTGGCCCGATCACTATCTCCAAGTTTATTTAATTCTGGGTCTGCGAACCGTACCTGGCTTGATGTGACGGGCTCATATAGGTGTGGTTTGAGGACATGTCACTATTGCAATGTCCATACCCGAACCCAGGAAGCGATTTCCGCTGCGAATGGCCATAGGTTTCCTATCAAACAGTTTATCAATTGTGGCACTCGATACGTCATATATTTGGTCAATTGTAGCGAGTGCGCCATCCAATATGTAGGATGTACCACTAGATCTTTACGTGCGAGAATGGCTGAACACTACTGTGGTCCAGGTTGGTTGAGTACCAATATTTCGAATGTGGCGAAACACTTTCGCCAAGTCCATCATGGCGACATGTCTTCCTTTTCCTACCACGGCCTGGAAAGGATTTCTCAAAGCACCAGGGGTGGGGATATTACCAAACAATTAAAAAGCCGGGAGGCTTTATGGATCTATAGGTTGGGTACGAGATCCCCTAGTGGTTTAAATTCCCGGTGGGATTTGGCCCTTATTACCTAATTTTGCACCTGAGCCCGCTTCTATCGTTCTCCCTCATTTTACTATTTGTATCATATCACTGTTTGAGTTGTTTTTTATTAATTTTAATATGCCTATTATTGTTAATATCCCCTCTTTTTGTGGATTAGAAGGCTATCCCTGGTTTCAGGGCCGCCTCCCCCACAGGAGGAGGGTATATAGGCTCTTCCTGTGTCATATGTACTTCAGCTATGATTAAGGACCATCTGGTCTGAAACATGTCAGCTGGAGATGGGTGACTGTGTTTACTGAATTTTTGGATACGTCCATAATAAAGGACTCTTTTTAGGACAACGTGCGGACCTTCTCCTCTTCTTCATTGTTGTTTTAAGGACTTGGCCATCCTGGTTCCAGCACTGTCCGTTTCTGTGTGAGCGGTGTTTCCGAGTGTTTTTCTACATTTATGGAGTATTGGTTGTAGGGCTTTTGATATCTTCCTCAGTGTCTTTAATTTTGGGTTGTAGGTTACCACAATTGGGATTCTGTTGTTTTCAGTCTTTGGGGTGTACTTCAACAGTTCCTCTCTTGATTTTAAAGTTGCTCTGTGTATTTGATCATCAACGATTTGTGGATGATATCCCTGATCTATGAATATTTTACGTAGTGACATAAGTTGTCTGTCTCTGTCCTCTGAATTAGAACATACTCGGTTATACCTCAGAGCCTGGCTGTAAACAATAGATTTTTTGGTGTGTTCCGGGTGGAAACTCTTCCATTTTAGGTAAATATGCCAGTCAGTTGGTTTACGGTATATGGATGTTTGTAAAATTCTATCTTGTATATAAATTGTGGTATCCAGGAAACTAACATGGGAGGTTGAAATGCTGAGCGTTAACTTGATGTTCATGTGGTACTCTGAGAAGTTTTTGTGGAATCTGATTAATTCTTCCTGTGATGCTGTCCAGATTAATAGGATATTGTCTATAAATCTGAAGTAAGCCCATGGTTTAATTACACAAGTTGAAAGGAAGTTTTCCTCCAATCTGGCCATAAACAAATTTGCATATTGGGGCGACATCCTACTTCCCATAGCACTGCCCATTGTCTGTAGATACATATCATTCCCAAATGAAAAATAGTTGTGAGTTAGTATATACCTGATAAGTTGTAGTGTGGGCTCTGTTGGTAGATCATTTAGCTGAAGGAAATGTTGGCAAGCTGCAATACCGTCCTCGTGTGGAATGTTGGTATAAAGTGATTCAACATCCATTGTAGCCAGGATAGCACCCTCTGGGATTGGACCCATGGCAGCCAATTTGTTAAGAAGGTCAGTGGTGTCTTGGATGTAGCTGGCTGTATTCCTTACCATAGGAATACAACAGGACAAAAACTGCGCACAAGAATGAACCATCACCGCTTTAAAATTAATGAGGGTAAAATGGACACACCAGTGGGCCAACACTTCTGTGAACCAGGACACAGCATGCAAGATCTAAAAGTACTTGTTCTTAAGGGTAACTTCAAAAATGAGCAATCAAGAAAAGTTTCTGAGTACAAATTTATGAAAATGTTCAAGACATTAACAGAAGGTTTAAATTGTGGAACAGGATTCATGACACCTTATGTAACATGATTGATTTGGCTTCATGATCTTCAGAAACCTGCTGGATTTCATGTATGGTTGCACTAACTCACTGGCTCCAGCCTGCTGATCACCTGACACCTAACGGCTAAACAGTAACCAACACAACTGTCATCTTCGTGTTTACCATTTATCTGCATCAGTGTTTTACTTCAGCTTACATCTGGAAATATGCCTGAAGAAGGGGACTAGATCCCAGAAAGCTTGCATCATTTAACTCTATTAGTTAGCCATTAAAAGGTATTATTTCTTACAAAACGTTTTTTTTTTTTTTTTTTCTACCTATACATTCTGGGGAGACTGCTTTCTATTTTCTGCCCTTTGTGACTCTCAAAACAGCCACAATCTATCCTGCACCATTCAATCTTCTTTAACCACTTTGTCCTCCTTGACGTATAAAAACGTCAAGGAGGACAGGCGCGCTCCCGCGGCCGATCGCGTGCGTGCACGCGCACTCCCGGCCGCGGAGTCGGTAGCCACGGAATCAATGTATCGGGCTATGGAGCCCGATCATTGATTCCTCTCCCCCGCTGAAAAAGAGACAGCTTCTCTCGGAAGCTTCGCTCTTTCTGAAGCTGTGTCCCTCTAAGCGTACATTGTACGCTTAGAGTGACGTCATGTAAAAAAAATCGAGATTGCCATCTTGTGGCCAAAAAGTAAAACTACAAGTAAATGCCCAAAACATTACAATACACCAATATTTCCCCAAATAAAACACTTTTATATCCCACCCTCCCAAAAATGCCCACATAAAATGTTTAATAAAAAAAAACAAAAAAAACATTACTATAAAAAAAAAAAAAACACATAAATATTTACCTAAGGGTCTAAACTTTTTAAATATCTATGTAAAGATGAAATATTTCTCTCTATTTTTTTTTATAAGCTTGTAAATAGTGATGTATGCAAAACGGAAAAAATGCTCTTTTATTTCCAAATAAAATATTGTCGCGATACATTGTGATAGGGACATAATTTAAATGGTGAAATAACCGTGACAAATGGGCAATAACAATACGTGGGTTTTAATTATGGAGGCATGTATTATTTTAAAACTATAATGGCCGAAAACTGACAAATAATGAATTTTTTCATTTTTTTTCTTATTCTTCCTGTTAAAATGCATTTACAGTAAAGTGGCTCTTAGCAAAATGTACCCCCCAAAGAAAGCCTAATTGGTGGCGGAAAAAACAAGATATAGATCAGTTCATTGTGATAAGTAGTGATAAAGTTATAGGCTAATGAATGGGAGGAGAACATTGCTCGGATGCATAAGCTGAAAACGACTGAGATGTTAAGTGGTTAAAAAAAAAAAAAAAGAGAGAATTTGATCAATTTCTTGCTCGAACAAAACAAAGCTTTCGATTTTTCTGCACAACCAACTTTTTTTTTTTTTAAATCAAATTGGTGCACAAACTGATATTTTTATTGTATTGCATGCGGCCACCTTGTGGAAAATTAGGAATAAAGTCCCTTTACTGCTTGACATCTTCCCTCACTTCCTGTCCTCTGTGACACCCAGAAGATCAACAGGAAGTAGCCAACATTCTCCCCTATTCAGACTCAGACTGTAATAGCAGCTCTGCTAGGACTCTAACCTCCCTAGCTGTGTCCAAATACCCCATCGAAGTTTCCAAAGAAGTTAGCCATTTATAAACACACAGCTGATGCCCCTATAGGAGGCTTGCAGGGTGTCACCCTTCAGCTGCTGAGACCCACCCCGGCCACTAGGGGCAGAGCTCTCCTCTATTGACACTTCCAGCATGCACCTAGGCAGGAGAATCTGCATGTATTCCACCCCCCGCAGCTCCACAATGAGGAGAAGAGAAGTGAGGCTCACCCAGGACCAGGTAGGTGCTGCTCCTCCTGCAAATCTACCGCTTATCAAACCTGCTGCCTCCCTCCCGTGACGTCACCCCATGCCGGGCCACGCCCCCGTATGTGTACCGACACTAGAGGTCACGCCCCAGTGTGTCTCCACCGCTAGAGACTGAGGCTCTGCCGCCCCCCTCGTTACTATGAGGAGAAGTTACATTATGACTGTAGAATATGGGCGGGCTCGGGTGATCTGATTTGCTGTGAGCGGTAAACAGAGGCCGGTCACGTGACTGCACTTTGCAGGAAGTGGAGCGTGTCAGGTGATCGCCTGGCCCCTCGGTGCGCATGTGCAGTGCAGAGCGGACCCGCTGCCCCATGCACACCACCGGTAAGTGACTGTGGGCTTCCTCCTCTCCCATGCCTGATGTCCTGTTCCTCTATAAGATGCCTCCGGCGCTGCAGTCACCTCAGTAGCCCCCCCCCCCCCCGCCAGAGGGGGAGGTGTCCTGCCCGGTGTATTGGGGAAACTAGCAATAGCGACCCCTACACTCGTAGGCAAACGCAGGGGGGGGGGGGGGGGGATTACAGCTGCCCAGAATCCCCCCTTAGACCAGGGCCGGTGCAGTGTCTGGGGACAGGCACAGGTGGAGACACCAGAATATCTGCAGGTATCCTGCAGCTCAACGGTGTTGTAACATTTTAGCATATACCCGACAGAATAGCATACAAATGCTACTGAGCATGTGCAAAGTGATGCAAGTCATACATTAACCCCATAATGCCCATCAGCAGCATTAACCTTGCAACCCGAGTTAGCTGCCTGGGTGCTGATGGGCAATCTCCACTATCCAAGTGGACATAGAGTTAGAATAAAAAGTTGTCCGAGAGAAGCGAGGGGGCAAGGGGACACTGATTCTACTTAAAAGGACTATATCACTTTTTAAATTTATGCTATTCTGTCGGGTATGCTAAAGTGTTGGAACCTGTGTTCCTACTTTCACTATCAAACGTATGCCAGGAGGGATAGGATAGTAAAAGTCTATAGGAAGTAGGCTAGTTCGACAGTGTAGGTTAGATTGTTGGAGCACCCACTTTCTTTTCCTGCTGCAGAGCAATATGGATTGCAACCACTAGTGTAAGAAATAGGAGACGCAGCAGTAAACGCTATCCACACCACTAACCGAATAAGTTCAGTAATGTTGCCTGAAGCCCAGTGGACGAGGGTTCTGATGTTTAATTTTAGTATCAGTGTTTCTCGCTGGGTCCTCTATGTCAATGCTCCCCAACCCTGTCCTCAAGAGCCACCAACACTTCATGTTTTGTGGAAATCCACAAAAGTAGTTAATCAACTCTGCTGAGACACTAGTTACCCTACCTGTGAATTTTTGTGGTTTCCTGCAAAACATGTACTATTAGTGGGCCTTGAAGACAGGGTTGAGGAACTGTGCTCTATGTCGTACTACTTACCTTAGTCATAGTATAATGTCCTACCATATTATTATGCTCCCTGATTTACATTCAAAAATGTATCACAGGTGGCAACATCTTAAAGTGTACCTGAGACTGTTTTAATTGGTGTATTTATACCTACCTGGTTAGGTGTTGCAGGAGTTAACAAGGGGTTAATAGGCTAGGTAGGGGTTAAAACTTAATGGTGGGGGCACTTTATTGAGGCCATATCACTTTATTTTATTTTTTTTAACTTGTGAAACTTGTTTTTTTTTTCTTGTCTAACGTTATTGAGTGATTGTTGCTATTTGCTAGCAACAGTTATTCACTTTTACACAGGACCGTGCACAAGTGCACCCACGTGCAGCGGCTGGCAGAACTTTTTAATAGAGAACGTAGCTTCTACTTCCAAGAACCTACTCCACCACAAATTAGGAAGTATCAGTTATGTTCTAAAACTATAAGCAGTTAAAGGGAAGGTTCAGGGACGCTACAAAAAAAAAATCAAAATCCACATCCACTTACCTTGGGCTTCCTCCAGCCCATGGCAGGCAGGAGGGGCCCTCGGCGCTGCTCCGCAGGTTCCCGGTGGCCGACCTGGCCAGGCCGGCGGCCAGGTCGGGCCTCTTCTGTGCTCCATTGTGCGTTCCACGCCGGCGTGCTGACGTCCGATGACGTCAGCGCACCGGCGTGAAATGCACAATGGAGCGCAGAAGAGGCCCGACCTGGCCGCCGGCCTGGCCAGGTCAAGTCGGCCACGGAGACCACCGGGAGCCTGCGGAGCGGCGCCGAGGGCACCTCCTGCCTGCCACTGCTGGAGGAAGCCCCAGGTAAGTGGATGTGGATTTTTTTTTTGTAGTGTCCCTGAACCTTCCCTTTAAAGGGAACCTTAACTGAGAGGGCTATGGATGTTTACTTTTAAACAATGTCAGTTGCCTGGCAGTCGTGGCTGTATCACACATCTGAAACAAGCATGCCGCTAATCTAGTCTGACTTCAGTCAGAGCACTTGATTTGCATGCTTGTTCAGGGGCTGTGACTAAAAATATTAGAGACACAGGATCAGCAGGAGAGTCGAGCAACTGGTATTATTTTAAAAGGAAAAAAATCCATATCCATCTCAGATTAGGTTCCCTTTAAAGAACTCACGAGGTGACATGTGACATAAGATGGACATGGGTATGTACAGTGCCTAGTACACAAATAACTAGGCTGTGTTCCTTTTTTTTCTTTCTCTGCCTAAGAGTTAAAAATCAGGTATGTAAGTGGCCTTTCCTGTCCGGGTCAGACTCTAGCGTAACCCTCACTGATAAGGAATTGCAGCCATAAAATACTTTCGTGGCAGTAAATGGCTTCTAAGAACGGGAAAGAGATAAAAAAGGTCAATAGTTCATATATTTTAGCCCTGCCATACTTCAATTAACCAGCTGGGCGGTATGGACGAGCTCAGCTCGTCCATCACCGCCGGAGGCTGCCGCTCAGGCCCTGCTGGGCCGATTTTCATGAAATAAAGAGCAGCACACGCAGCCGGCACTTTGCCAGCCGCGTGTGCTGCCCGATCGCCGCCGCGAGCAGCGGCGAAAGAGGGTCCCCCCAGCCGCCTGAGCCCAGCGTAGCCGGAACAAAAAGTTCCGGCCAGCGCTAAGGGCTGGATCGGAGGCGGCAGACGTCAGGACGTCGGCTGACGTCCATGACGTCACTCCGCTCGTCGCTATGGCGACGATGTAAGCAAAACAAGGAAGGCCGCTCATTGCGGCCTTCCTTGTTTATTCTGGGCGCCGGAGGCGATCGGAAGAACGCCTCCGGAGCGCCCTCTAGTGGGCTTTCATGCAGCCAACTTTCAGTTGGCTGCATGAAATAGTTTTTTTTTTATTAAAAAAAAACCCTCCCGCAGCCACCCTGGCGATTTAATCAGAACGCCAGGGTGGTTAATGTGTCATTGAGAAAAGGCCATGAAACAGTAAAAGCTTAAAAAGTTGATTGAAATATAAAACAAAACTGCAGGATAATTTTAAAAGTCATTTTTAGAAGGAGGAGGACAGATACAATTGTTTATCTCAATTTTTTTTCCGCCTCGGATGTCCTTTAAGGTGTCAGTCTGTGCTGACCAGTCAGAACAAATCCATGTCTGTAGCTGTATTTCTGGTTATTTCTTTATCTGTCTATGTATGTTTATATATATTTATATCTTTGCCTTTTATTTTATTTTCAGATTAATCGCCACGAGTTTTCATACACTGAACAGGCAAAACCTAAAACCACTGGCAAGTTAATAACACTGAATATCTTGCTGCAATGGCATCCTTCAAGAGGTCGGATATATTGTCCAAGAAGTAAAAAGTCTGGTCTTGAAGGTGATGTGTTGGAAACAGGAAAAATGGGCAGGTGTAAGGATCTCAGTGACTTTGAAAAGGGCCAGATTGTGATGGCCAGGCGACTGGGCCACAGCATCTCGGAGACTGCAGCTCTGGTGGGGTGTTCCAGGTTCGCAGTGGTCAGCACCTACCAGAAGTGGTCCAAGGAAGGACAGCCGGTGAACCGGCGACAGGGACATGGGCGCCCGAGGCTCATTGATGCGAGTGGGGAACGGAGGCTAGCCCGTCTGGTCCAAACCCACAAAACGGCCACCGTTGCGGAAATTACCGAAATACTCAACTCTGGCCACGAAAGAAAGGTGTCTGAACACACAGTGCACCGCAGCTTGCTGCATATGGGGCTGCGCAGCTTTGGACAAATCAGAGTGCCCATGCTGACTCCAGGGCAGCGGCGAAAGCGTCTACAGTGGGCACTCGAGCATCAGAACTGGACTGTAGAGCAGTGGACGAAGGTGGCATGGTCTGATGAGTCTCGGTTTCTGTTGGAACGTGTTAATGGCCGGGTATGTATACGTAGCTCATCTGAAGAGGAGATGGCACCAGGATCTACGGCAGAAAGACCGCCAGCTGGTGCCGGCAGTGTGATGCTCTGGGCGATGTTCTGCTCGGAAACCTTGGGTCCAGCCATTCAAGTGAACGCTGCTTTGACACGCAACACCTATCTTGACATTGTTGCAGACCATGTACACCCCTTCATGTCGGCGGTATTCCCAGATGGCGACGGTCTTTTTCAGCAGGGCAATGCCCTCTGCCACACATCTAAAATCGTTCAGGAGTGGTTTGAGGAACATGATGAAGAGTTCAAGGTGATGACTTGGCCTCCTAATTCTCCAGACCTCAACCCATTCGAGAGTCTCTGGGATGTGCTGGAGGAACAAGTCCGAAGCATGGAGACCCCACCTCGTAAACTACAGGACTTGAAGGAATTGCTGCTAAAGTCTTGGTGCCAGATACCACAGGTCACCTTCAGAGGTCTTGTGGAGACCATGCCCCGACGGGTCAAATCGGTTTTAATGGCACAAGGAGGACCTACTCAGTATTAGGCAGGTGAGTTTAATGTTTTGACTGATTAGTGTTTATTTCTTAGTTGAAAAAACAAACACCACAACGGCAAGTCAGTTCTTTGTGAATAAAAAAAAAAAAAAAGTACGCTGTAAAAACTCTCTAGATAAAAAATAAAATCCACTACAAACAACTCCTGTATATAAAGTAAGTTATACATGCGGTACAGTTTATAATCCAGCATAAAAACAGTTCCAGCTTTCCCCTGTGTTTCCTGCCTATTTTATCCGAAAAACTTTGAAGCAAGTGACTCATGCTGCTAGCTCACATTTCCAATTCCTGAAACAACTTTTTGTTGTGAATGATGTAAAAATGCTAATTATCAGGAATGAAGGATCTCCCTAGAGGCCTAATATTCATTATGCACACCCCCTGCAGTGTATTCAAAAGGTGGGGCCCCTGTTGTGTCCGAGGGGTCTGTAATAGATCAGCAAAATGTTTTTCTTTTGAATCTGCTTTAACCTGTTAGCGACTGCTCCACGCCGAATGACGTGAGCAGCACGGCCGCTCCATGCTGATTGGCTTGGGAATAGATTGTAGGAGATTGCGTGCATCTCCGCATGAATGACGAAGCTCTACGCCGCCATCAGTCTCCCAGCAGCGATCGCCACTCGGAGACTGTTAGACAGCGAAACCGACGTCTATTAACACTGTACAGCGCTGCGATCTAAGGCAGAGCTGTATTGGGGACAGCTGTGTCACTCGGCTGTCTCCCTCCAGAGGCACAAATGCTGAAGCCTATGACAGCCGATCGCACTGATTGGCTGGGGGAGGGAGGGGGGATTATAAAATAAAAAAAGTGTTATTTATTTAAAAAATATTAAGATAAATATTTATAAAAAAAAATTCCCAGCAGCGATCTTAACTGTTGGTGGGCAGAAAAGGGGGGGGAGATCGGCCCTGCAATGAGCCCTTAACCCTCTTAGCGGTAGCCGCCGCAGAGGATATCTCAGCTCCTGGTGGTGCGATTTGCCTCATTTAAAGTGCTGTAGGCGCAGCTAGCACTTTGCTAGTCGAGCGTACAGCTTGATCGCCGCCGCTCTGCGGCGATCGTCCGCACGCAGCGGCGGAAGAGGCCCCCCGCCAGAGCCCTGCGCTGCCCGGACCAATGACTTCCAGGCAGTGCTATGGGCTGGATCGGAGGCATCTGACCTCCTTGACGTCATTCTGATCGTCGCCATGGTGACAGGAAAAGCCAAACAGGGGAACGCGTTATATACGCATTCCCCTGTGTGCTATTGATGCCGGCGACGATCGCACTAGAGGGACACATGCGGCCTCTAGTGTTTCATGTAGCTACAACTCTGGTAGCTTTACATAAAACAAAAAAAAGTATTTAGTAAAAAATGGCCTGGTCGCTGGGGGGGGGGGGGGGGGGGGGGGGTTAACACCGTGGTCCTTAAGTGGTTGAAATTTTAAACAAAATCGATTTCAAGAAAAGGTTGTTTTAGCTGTATCTGCGCAGTTTGGAACTGTATCTTGCCAGAGGGGCCAAAATTAACCACTTTAGGACCTGAGGCTTACACCCCTCAGTGACCAGACCATTTTTCACAATACAGGGCTGTGCAGCTTTGTCAGGTTGCTGCACAGCCCTACAACTCAGCACACAACTGAATCTGACCTCTTATTGTCCTTAATAGGACACGCTTTCGGAGGTCTCTGATCGCTGCTGGTATCTTTGTGGGGTTTTTTTCCCCTCCTTCCTCCCTCCTTTCCCTCTCACTGCCTCCCCCCTGTGCCGTCCTAATTGCCATAAGACGGCGATCGGCACTCATCTCTGCCTCTCATAGGCCTCAGCCTATGAGAGGGCTTCATTCCCCAGCCAATCCGGGGGACAGCCGAGTGTTCCCTGTACAGCACTGCAGGAGATCGCAGCGCTGTACAAATGTAAACAAAGGGGATTTCTTTCACCTTGTGGCAGAAAACAGATCTCGGAGCTCCGTGAACCAGCAGGGAACTATCGTGCGTGCGCGCTAAACTGCAGCTCCAGGACTATACGCCAATCGGCGTTAGGTGGTCCTGGGGCTGCCGCCATGGTCACGCCCATTGACGTGACGCGATAGTTAAAGGACAACTAATGAGAGGGATATGGAGGCTGCAATATTTATTTCCTTGTAAACCATACCGGTTACCTGGCCGTTCTGCTGATCCTCTGCCTAATACTTTGTTATAGACTCGAGTAAGCATGCAGCAGATCAGGTGTTTCTGACATTGTCAGATCTGATAAGATTAGCTGCATGCTTTTTTTTTTCTGGTGTGATTCATACACTACTGCAGCCAAATAGATCAGCAGTCCTGCCAGGCAACTGGTATTGTTTAAAAGGAGATAAATATGGTAGCCTCTACATACCTGTTGCTATACAGTTGTCCTTTAAGAATCCGTTTTTGTAACATTAAAGGGCAACTGAAGTGAGAGGGATATGGATGCTACAATATTTATTTCCTTTTAAACCTTGCAGGCAGGTAATTAAATCTGAACCTTTCCCTCCCTCTTGGGTATCCTTTAAATTCCAATACTTTATCTCTGGCCACTGTCAAACTAATAGTATTATTTCATTTCTTACTGCCTCAGACCGTTCCTCCTCAGTCAGGTCAGCTATATAAGGCTGCCATTTTATCATAAGTTTATCAATACAAAAAAGATATCATTTGAATTTGGACAATACGGATAAAAGTTAGTTCAGTGATTCAATAATCATTAAAGGACAACTGTAATAAGAGGGATATGGAGGCTGCCATATTTATCTCCTAGTGTCTGCATAGCACCAGTAACAAGTATGCAGCTAGTCTTGTCAGATCTGACAATAATGTCAGAACTACCTGATCTGCTGCATGCTTGTTCAGGGGCTATGGCTAATAGTATTAGAGACAGAGGATCAGCAGGACAGCCAGGCAACTGGTATTGCTTAAAGAGACACTGTAACATCAAAAACATCCCCTGGGGGGTACTCACCTCGGGTGGGTGAAGCCTCCGGATCCTAATGAGGCTTCCCATGCCATCTGTCCCACGGGGGTCTCGCTGCAGCCCTCCGAACAGCCGGCGACAGACCCGACTGTAAATTCAACATTTACCTTTGCTGGCTCCAGCGGGGGCGCTGTGGCTGCTTTCGGCTCCGAAGTAGACGGAAATACCCGATCTCAGTCGGGTCCGCTCTACTGCGCAGGTGCCGGAAACTTGCACCTGCGCAGTAGAGCAGACCCGACGGCGATCGGGTGTTTCCGCCTACTTCGGAGCCGACAGCCACCAGAGCGCCTGCGCAGGAGCGGGAAGGTAAATATTTACGTCGCCGCTGTACGGAGGGCTGCAGCGAGACCCCTGAGGGACGGAGGACGGCGTGGGAAGCCTCATTAGGATCCTGAGGCTTCCCCCTCCCAAGGTGAGTACCCCCCAGGGGACGTTTTGACGTTACAGATTCTCTTTAAAAGGAAATAAATATGGCAGACTCCATATCCCTCTCACTTCAGTTGTCCTTTAAGGAGTCAAGCAGGTTAAAATCAATGACAAAACCTTGACTAGAAAATTTGGTATGAAACGACATGAAGACTATAAGAGCATTTTGAAAAATTAGGACATTTATAAAACAAATGGGCGATCAAGTAAAGAGAGCAAACCACTAGTGTAGCAGGGTTCCATACCCTTGCCTCCAACCACCATTGTGCCCCAGCCAGTACAACAGACCAATAAAAGTGAAGCATATGTGGTTAGCTGCTAACGCTCTAGTTTTTTTTTTCTCTTGATTTTACCATCCTGAGGCCCGCCCCATTCCCAGGCTGAAGCAGATGCAGGGCTTGCCTCTTAACTGCACATGCAATCACACAGTGTTGCCTCCTCCTTCTCCTAAATGGTAATCATGACATAATTGATTTAAAAAAAAAAAAAAAAAAAAAAAAAAAAAAAGCAGTACAATATAGGTTATTGGCTGCCTTCTTGAAATATGTTGCGAGAGACTCTTGTCACGCTTCAAACATTAAAATACTTTTTATTTTTATTTTGTTATATACCTTTTTTACTTTTAAGGTTATGTATTGTTTTTCTATATTTCAGGCTTACAAAAGTGCATAGTGAAGAATTGCTCCCGTTTAACAGGAAAAAGTCTGTTCCCTCATAAGGTTCTTCACCTTTTCCATAGCATAATACTCGTCTAACAGTGGCTCCGCCTTGCCAACATGGAACAGGAAAGCCTGAAGCTTGTCTTTGGAGATCCTTCAAGACAAACACTCGGACTTGTTCATAACGTGCTCAGCTCACTTTAGACAAGACGTCTCTGCGTTGAAAGGGTTAACAAAGGTCCTTACAGAAGATATGAAGCCCGTACAAATCAGTGGATTTTGCTAAGGCACGGGAGATGCATTGGATTTACAGACGAGTTCATAGACAATAGTCTGTCTCATTCCTCAGATGACCCTATAAAGGTGGACATACATCTGTAGACTTGGCAGCCAATCAATCATCAGATTCAATCATTATCGAATCTGATGAATTGGTTGCCTGATCGACAATTCGACCAAATCCGGGTCTAAATTGGTGTCTTGTATTGACTGGAGATGCCGAAAAAAATTGGGCCAACATGCTTGAACAATTGCGCAGCGGTAGCAGCATGCAATGCACGACTAACATGACGGAAATCCCCGGCTGCATCGCCCTAAATATACATGTACCCTCCCCCCCATGCATTAATCCTTTACCTGTCTCCACGCTCTTCTTTATTATTTGTGCCCCACGTGGTTGCCTGCGTATTGCACGGGGGTCGTGTGCATGATGTTGCAGAGGGTGGGGTACATGTACATTTCATGGAATTGGCCAGCGGTCAATGGATCTCTCTCTGATCAGATTCAATTACAGAGAGATCTGTTTCTTGGTCGATTGCCTGTCAAAATAGTGATGTATGGCCACCTTAAGTGTCACATGACGTTTATCTGTAAGCAAGAGCTGTCAACTCGGCTCTTGCTTACATACATCAGTTGAGCCTTGTGGTTGGCTAACTGCTGGGAAATTTTCAATGTCCATGATATTTCAAAAACTTCACCTGTCGGAGGATCAAAAATAGTCAATGGAAAAAGAAATGGACTCAATGTTAGTGCGGTCTCTAGGAATACTTTACATCCAGGGTTTGGAAAAGATGGGGTCTCAAATAAAAGTAGAAAATTGTAATAAAAGAAGTCATAAGACATTCAGAGTCACAGGTAGCTGGTCCAAAACCAGAAGATGCAATGGCCAAAAACGGACTAGCCTCTTTTTGAGACGAGAATTGAGCTTGTGGGGGTTCAGATAAACCAAGATAGTTCCTACAAGGAAAATACTTGGCATTTGGGTGAGGTCCACCAGTGAGAAGGCTTCTGCTTTTGCAATGCCCGTTCAAACTTGGGAAGATAATGTCTTTGAAAAATGGAAACTATATAGCCCACAAAGATCAGCACACTCAATTTCAATTATGCAAATCCTCTTGCTGCAGATAGGAGTCATCGACCCCCAAAGTCCATCAGATGCCCACCTAGTCCAAATAGCCATAAGAGTTAGGTTAGAGTCTATAGTACACAACTCCAAAAGTGTATGTGTCTCAAAGCATGGCGACAGACATTAGCCTAGAGCTGGTTTAGGCATCCTGCCCGTCTTCAAGCCTATAACTGTGCAGGAACTGTGGTAGGGGTGGCTCAGCACCCTGTAGAAAAAGGCACAGGAGACAAAAGTACGGGAGCCCAGTAGTGCAATACGTCAATCATCACAATGAAATTAAGTAATTAGGAGTACTACTCACAAAGGAGGGTGGGGGGGGGGGCAAGCAACCACAGGAAGCAGGTGGAGACAACAAACCCGACTCCACTCGGGGTGGTCCTAGCCATAACCTGGAGATGGTCGCTCTCTTGGAAGAAAAGGGGGATAGAGGTCCACTGTGGCATAATCCACCAGTGCCATTAAAGTAGGAAGGGGGTACGGGATATCACCCTATTAGGCTCGTCTCACCCATAAGAAACCACATACAACCAAACAAAGATAGTATGGGGAGCCCAGAGCTGGTGAAAGATGTATAAATTTATTCATAAATATATGGCAAAATTCCACAAACAAACAACCGACAAACAAACATATACCCTCCCAATAAAAACACTAAGGAGCCAACTGACATCTGGGGTGAAGCGTATAACTTGGAGTGCACTCCTATCTAGTCAATATACGCATGCATGCAATTTCTTCAGGCCCAGGAAAACAGCTGCATCCCAACAGAACGGAACTTGATCCAAGGTAGTGAATTGCACCAGCCCGTGTGTATCAGCATACATACACGCCTCTGCACAGTCCGCTTACGCCCTCATTACAGACACCTTAGGTGTCTAACCTCAACCCCCATAGCGCAGGTATACTCATATTGTGGCACTCACGTGACCTGTGCAGATGGTTGTGAATGGCGTGGATTCGCCGTAGCAGGAGTTCTTTCTCCAGTAATCTGGTCAATTTGATGTTTTGGTCCCAAAGTGTTCAGGAGCAAGGAGCGGGGAGCATCCTTGGCGATTCCTTGTGTGCAAGGGGGGAGGAAGAGTGGCGGAGGCACGGGCGGCGATCCTCAGGAACACTTCCGCATCTGTGAGCGTCTCACGATAATCCACCAGTGGTCTGTCACCACCCCTCGGACAGGGTATGTACGGGGGTACACTTAGCACAACGGGGGAAAAAGAGGCGCTGTGGTATGATAAAAGCGTCTAAAAACAGCTTAAAAATGATAAGTATTGTGAGGTAGCTTACCTCAATGACAAAATCTCTGTAAGTAATACAAAAGATTTTTATTTAGCTCAGGCAACGCGTTTTGCGGGTCTGAGCCCGCTTCCTCAGGCCAATAGCCATCCTAAATGATAAAAATCAGTATAGCATAGCGAGGCTCCCTAAGCTTTACTGATTTTTATCATTTGGTACTGCTATTGGCCTGAGGAAGCGGGCTAAGACCCGTAAAACGTGTTGCCTGTGCTAAATAAAAATCTTTTGTATTGCTTACAGAGATTTTGTCATTGAGGTAAGCTACCTCACAATACTTATAGTTTTTAAGCTGTTTTTAGATGCTTTTATCATACTAGGGTGTCTTTTTCCCCCGTGGTGCTATAAATGTGCACATTTATCAACTTGAAGACAGGCATTCGATGGACTTTGGGGGTTGATGAATCCTATCTGCTGCAGTATATCTTTTGCAATAAAAAGCAAGAGGGTTTCCATTATTGAAATTGAGTGTGCTGATCTTTGTGGACTGTATAGATGTGATTCCGCCTGTTGCTCTGGTGGATTGATGGATTGTACCTCACTACAGGAAGGAGTGTGTGGCTGGGTACCCCCACTTTGTTGAAACTAAATAATGAACTTTGCAACTTCCATGTTGATTGTACTACGTGGAACATTGATGAGGGCAATTTCAAATAAAGAGAAAAAGTACTAGATTAACAAAATAAGTTGCCCCTCAAATGAAGAAAGAAACTATTTAAACTAAGAAACCAGTAAGGTAATGATATTTCAGCAGGTGATGTTCTTCCCAAAATACACCAAAGGAGGAAAAAAGACAAGCAACATTAATTTGTCTGACTCAATCCAGCTAATCAACACATTTTCCAGGTGTTAGACTGAAGAGGATACTTGTGCCTTTGCCACTCAAGGAATATGCCAAAGAAAAATGTGTGGTTTGTGCCTGGATCGACCTACAACAATGATAAAACACTACTTGGAGCGTATAATAGAGTTCATAAAGAGACAGCAGAATCCTTGGGGGTTGTATCTGGGATCTGCTGGAGGAGTTACAGCATAAAGCTTTGGGAAAGTCGGCCATAGGAGAGCATAGTTGGTGCTGGAAACGTACTTCTGTCTGCATTGCTTGATTTAACCAGTTTTGAGTTTTTTGAAAATCAAAGCAGTGTGCCATCTTCTCGCTACGGAATCATTATTTCATTAGCAAAGCCTTTATGACCCATTGTTGATCAGCAGCTCAAGAAGAAGACTCATTTGGTATAGCATCAGAAGACCAGGGAGATGTTACCTTGGATAGGAAGATGTCCTTGTGAAAATTGTTTGTTTTATGGAAAGAAAGCGAAATGGTCCTAGTCTTCAAGGCTGCGTGTGTTGCCTAGTGCGCACCGTTCCTGATAGATAAAATTTTATATAAAGAATTATAGTTTTTGAAGATTAGGAATGACACCTGCTCTGCTGGTACTGATCTCCAACCAAGGATAAATTCACAGGAACCATTATGGGTGCATACAAACATCCAATTTTACCACATCTATGTAGTATCAGCATGAAGTGGTGAATGAAAATGAGATTTTTGGAAAGCTATAGCTGTAGTGTACTTGAACCTTGCAAAGGCTTTTGGCACTGTTCCCCACAATAGCCTGGTGCAGAAGCTGAGGACACAGGGACTAGGAGAAAATGTGTAGATAGAGACCTGGTTAAAGAGGAACTCCAACCTAAACAAACAAACATACTGTCATTAAGTTACATTAGTTATGTTAATTAAAATAGATAGGTAATCTCTTACCCACCCTGTTTTAAATGAACAGGCAAATGTTTGATTTCATGAGGGCATGAGCCATCTTTTTGGTTGAAAGCAGGTGACAGGGAGCATGAGACACAGTTCCAACTGTCCTGTGTGCTGATCACCCCTCCCAGTTGCTAGGCAATGTGAATAACAACATAGGAAATCCCATCATGCTTTGCACAGCATCAGGGAAAAAATGCACGGGCAAATTTTGTTTGATGGGGCAGAGCTTAGCTAAAATGATGCTTGGGTAAGAAAAACAAAGTTTTGATGCTCTGAAACTGTTAAACACCAAGCCTTGTCAGTTCTGCTGAGAAGATTTTTAGTCCAGAGGTTCACTTTAAGGGACAGAAGGCAAAGATTGGTGAAGAAAGAGCATACTCAAAATGAGATTCTGTTAGTGGAGTCCGCCAGGGGTCATTACTTGGTTAAATTCTTTTCAAATTATGTATTCATAATTTAGCATAGAGAATACAGTGTAATGTTGCCATCCTTGCAGATACAAAATTATGCAGAATTATCAACACTAAACAGGATAGTGATATTACTACAGGATCTTCACAACATGGGCTGGCACATGGCAGATGAAATTTAAAGAGACTTCGTAACAAAAATTGCATCCTGTTTTTTTATCATCCTACAAGTTCCAAAAGCTATTCTAATGTGTTCTGGCTAACTGCAGCACTTTCTACTATGACAGTCTCTGTAATAAATCAATGTATCTTTCCCCTGTCAGACTTGTCGGCCTGTGTCTGGAAGGCTGCCAAGTTCTTCAGTGTTGTGGTTCTGCTATGAACTCCCCCTTGCAGGCCCCTCTCTGCACACTGCCTGTGTATTATTTACATTAGAGCAGCTTCTCTCTTATCTTTTACAAGCTGGATAAATCATCCTCTGAGCTGGCTGGGCTTTCACATACTGAGAAAATTCAGACAAGGGCAAAGCTGTTTGCAGGAAGAAAAGAGCAGCATGAAACTTCAGTGCATGAGAGATGCAGGGGGAAGAAACACACAAATGATCTCTTGAGATTCAAAAGGAAAGCTGTATACAGCCTGCTTGTGTATGGATGTATTTTCTATGTGTGGACATACTGTACATCAACCTACTTCCTGTTTTGGTGGCCATTTTGTTTGTTTACAAACAAACTTTTTAAAACTGTTTTTAACCACTTTTAATGCGGCGAGGAGCGGCGAAATTGTGACAGAGGGTAATAGGAGATGTCCCCTAACGCACTGGCATGTTTACTTTTGTGCGATTTTAACAATACAGATTCTCTTTAATGTTGATAAATATATACAGTGTGCACCTTGAACGTACCAATGGTATAGCAGTATATAAAATGGCATAGAGCTAGGAACATAAGACTTGGAATTATTAATTGATAAGTAAAAATAAAAAGTCTTCAAGCAGCAGCTAAAGTAAATAAAAATTTTGTATGCATAACATGGGAAATAAAATCTTGAGACGCTAGCACACTACTCCCTCTGTAGAAATCACTTGTGAGGCCATATCTGGAGTATGGAATACAGTTTTTGACACCACACTATCGAAAGGATCTTCTAGAACTGGTACAAAGACGGGCAACTAAATTCATCAGAGAGGGTGGAAGAGCTCACTTGCCTAGAAAGGTTGGACAAACTTGGCTTGTTTAGGTTGGGATAAAGTCAACTGAGAGGTGACCTGATTTGTATAAATACATCAGAGGGCAATACAAAAGCTTGGCAGATGAGCTTTTTGTCCCTAGGGTTGTACGACAGACATGGGGACATGATCTGAGCTTTAGATTGTAAGCTCGCAAGGGCAGGGCTCTCTCACCCTTTTCTGTCTTGGATTTTGTTGTTCATTTCATAGCTTGCACTCTGTTATACATTTTATTCATCATGTTACATCTGCCATTGTAATCACCAGTTGTGTATTTTGTACCAGTGTCCATATTTCATGTATATCATTGTCTGTATCATTATGTACCCCTTGTTTCTTTTCCCACTTTGTACTGTGTCACAGAATATGTTGGCGCTTTATAAATCAACTAGCAGACCTAAGCCACGTTTACATAATGGGCTCCAGGCCTCAATCACAACCCCCCCCCCCCTCTTCTGTGACTGCCGCACGTATGTGCGCGCATGGCCTGCACACACATGCAGTGCGCACACGCTACCCCCCCGGCCCATCCTCTTCCTGTCCCAACGGCTGCCTGCGTGCTACACATATGCAGGTAGCGCAAAAGCACAGACACAGGGACAGAAGGGGATGCAGAGACGGGTTTTATAATACAGGATAATAATAATGAAGGAAAAAAAGTATTTGCCATCTATTTAGAAAGGGGTCCTTCACAGTGAGAGTGGTTAAAATCTGCACTATCTTACCTCAGAAAGTAGTTATGGCAAACTCTATATCTGCATTTAAAGAGGGTTTGGATGCTTTCCTTGCATTGAAGGGAATCCATGGCTATAATTATTAGGTAATTCCCGGAAGGGTTGATCCAGGGATTTATCTGACTGCCTTCTGGGATCAGGAAGAAGTTTTCCCTTTTAATGGTCCCAAGCCTGTAAAAGTCTTTCTCTTTCACCCTGAATCCACCAGGATGTGTTGTGGGCTCAGGACAATGTGTTTTTGTGTTCTGGCTAACTTCCCTTGGCATTCAATTTCTTCTGGATTTCCGTGCAAAATGTGGTTTAATTAACTTTTATGAAATTTTTGCCAGTAACTTACCAAAATGTGTTAAGCATTGATCTAGTATACGTTTTAAGTATAATAAAACACAAAATCATGACAAAATACATTTTACTATTTTCCTTTTCTGCCAGGCCACAATTCCCCACTCTTCAGCTTTTTGGCAGAAAACTTAGTTTGTTTGTTTTTTTTTGCATTAAAATTAATGTACGAATTTTCGCAGGCAGGTCTCCGGAGCATGCGGAAAAAAAACAACATACCATTTTCAACTATTTTTCCTGGATGATTCAGGCTCATCCAGACTGCCAGGGAGGTTAAACTTGATAGATACATTTTTTTTTGTTTGTTTTTCTCTCAACTAAACTATGTACTAAGGCCAATAGATTTTGCATACTATGGACAGATTTAGGTACGCTGTCCTACTACATGGAGGCAATAAAATTGGCTGATTAAAAATGTGTGTATGCACCTTTAGGGCTGGTTCAGACGGACGTTTGGAGGCGTCGCGGTTTGCGGGTTTTCAGCAGCGTTCGTGTTGCGTTCGAATGCGGTCGCGGTTTTTCTTCCCATAGAGGGACATTATCCGTCACGGTTAACCGCCCCTGGAAGCTACATGTAGCTTCCAGGGGCTCCTTGAACACCAGGGAAAATCGGGACCCGAACGCTGTGTTCGTGCAAACGCGCTTGAAAGCTTGGTACAAACGCTCCCATTCACTTGAATGGGAACGTTTAACACCAAGCCCCGAACGCTGGCTGTAAACGCTCTGCAAGCGTCCATCTGAACCAGCCCTTAGTAAGGCATAGGACATAAGAGGAGATCATTGGCACCATCTACCAACTATGAAGCACAAATAACTCCATCCTCAATAAGAACACTGTGAAGATGCTAACATTTGGATTCTCTTTTCCTGTTGACAAAGTGGAACATTTTTCAAATAGAAATAGTCAGTCTGGAGGACAAAGTGCATTACTAAAGAGGAAGACAACATCAGAAGTTCTGCACTAAACTTCAGGAACTTTACAGTTTACCTGAGACGAGAAGCAGCTCAGGTTCCATACTTACCTGGGGCTTCCTTAAGCCCCCATGAGGCTGCTCGTCCCTTGCTGGCTCCTGTCACTTGCAATTCAGCCTGAAAGCCTGGGCGAGTTGTGTTTCATTGCGCATGCCAGGCGCACTCCTGTGCCTGGGAGCGTCCTGCACTTCTGCAGTGCTACTGCGTAGAACACTCCCAGGGATGGGAGCGCGACAGGAGTGTGCTGGGCTGGGTAACAAAGTGTGACTCGGCTCAGCTTTCGGGCACTATTGCAGGTAACAGGAGCCACCCGAGGCGACGGCCTGATGGGGGCTTAACCCTCCTGGCGGTACGCAGTTTCGGTGGTTGCGTTTGCGGGAGTAATTTTTTGAACAAAACTTATTGTAAACCTTGTAGCTAGCATTAGGCTAGCTACCTGTGTCCCCCAAGTGCCCCTGCACCTCTCTGATCCCCCCAATCGCCGGCGCTTATATTTATCCAGCCACGATCCCGCGAGAGCCGCAGCCTCCCCAATCAGCTTCAGTTGTCACTATGGCAATGATTGGATATGATGTCATCGACGTCATGCCCAGTCCTCCCCACAGCGAAGCCTGGAGGTGGTTGGAGAGCCTGCGCTATCGCGGGATCTGGAGGTGGTACGTATAACGACAGCGAGCAGAGCGGAGGGATTTGGGGACACAGGTAGCTAGCCTAGCGCTAGCTATAAGATTTACAACAAGTTTTATTCAAAAAATTCCTCCCGGGGCCATGTAATCCTCTGCGGTGGCTACCCCGAGTGTAGGTCGAGGCTACTGCCAGATAGGTATGGAACGCTTCTCTTAACCCTCCTGGCAGTATATTAAAAACCGCCAGGGGGCAGCGCAGCCGGTTTTTTTATTTTTTTATATCATGTAGCGAGCCGAGGGCTACGTTCGGGGTTACCGCCAGGAAGGTTAAGCAGCCGAATGATTGGACAAAAACATCCAGATAAAGTCAGATTTTGAAAGTGCAAAAACTCACTATGCAACTGACTTGGTAAAAGGCACAGCAGAGGTTTTATTCCTATGAGATACCTGGCCAAAACAGAATAAGGAACACCGTAATCGTCGAACAGGAAGTTTATAATGAAAGTGACTTGTTTACTTCCTGTCAGCACTGCAGATGGATGAAACTTTTATATACAGTATATATTTTGGAAGTGTGGATAAGAATCCAAATTGGATGGTCTTCCAGTTTTGATCGGTAGTATTCGCATGTGGCTCAGCGTCTGCTGAAATGCAGGATTTCCAAAATGTGTAAAAACAAAAAAATAAAAATCTATTTTTAAATTCTAATTGTTCATTTTGCCTTTATAATGACAAATAAATACCGTAGTTGTCACTTAAAGCATGAGTGCATTGAAAGCATAATATTTCATTCCTGGATGGATACAAGGGGGTTCGGTCACACAGCCGCTTGTCAGGAGAAAGGCTAGTAATCTGGTTTACAAATTGTATGCATCCTGGAGTTGGACAAGTCAACATCAACAGAAAGCAAATTTCCCATTTGGATTACATTTTAATGCAAGCGACAATTGGTAGCATCTCTCAGACCATCTCTAGGGAGGAATACAGTTTCAGGATCTCTAGCTAGGTGCCTCCTTTAACCTCCCTGGCGTTCAATTTTCCCAGGATTTCTGTGCAAAAAGTGATAACATTTTTTTTTTAAACTTTTTTTTTTCCTGTAACTTTCCAAAATGTGTCAAGCAAGGGTCTAGTATACAGTGCAGGAGAGTATTGATGTGTATGCATGTTTATACTGTTCACAGCATGTTTTTATGGAAGGATATATCTGTCCATACCGCTAGGGAGGATTTTCCCTTTGATTACAGAAGGTCAATGGCCTCAATTCACTAAGCTTATCTCCTGTCTTTAATAACTCTTCTGAGCTGTTTCTACAGTTATCACTATGGTGATAACTGTAGAAACCGCTCAGAAGAGTTATTAAAGACGGGAGATAAGCTTAGTGAATTAAGGCCATTGTCTTTGTCGAGTCTGAAGTGAATCTAAAGCCGCATCTACACGCGTAGATGCAGCCGCGATGTGGATTATCAATCGAGCCGCTGATGTGGCTCGATTGATAAGATCCGACAGGACGGATCTTGCTTCCGCCGATTCCCTGCTCGCTCCCCGCGAGGGGACAATGGCAGGGAATCGAGCGGGAGATAAGCGGCGCCGGCGGTGACGAGCGGGGAATTGAATCCGGAGCGGGGACGCGGCGGGCACGTGCGGAGACGCGGAAGAGGCGATCCGGCGGCTAATCGAGCCGCCAGATCGCCGCCGCATCTACTCGTGTAGATGCGGCTTAAAAAGATACCTAAGGGGAGGGAAGGCTTTGGGTCCTATAGAGCCTTCCTGGCCCCCTTGTTCCCCTGCCAAATTCACTGTTCAAATGTCCTGCCGCGGGAGGCTTCGGAAGCAGGGCTGTGGAGTGGGTATAAAAAAATCATCCCGACTCCTTGCTAATTGCTTAACCACTTACATTTCAGCGGTCTCTGTCCCCTTAACCCTCCTGGCGGTTTGTCAAAATCCGCCAGGGGGCAGCAAATACGTTGTTTTTAAAAAAATAAATAAATTTTTTCATGTAGCGCGGCGGCGCGTATAGCGGCGGATCGGCGGCGATCGGGCACTGCACGCAGCTAGCAAAGTGCAGCAAAAAAAAAATTATGCAAATCGGCCGAGCGGTGCCTCCCGGCGGCATAGCCCGTGCTCAGCACGGGCTTACCGCCAGGGAGGTTAAGGACCAGAGACCGCTGGTACAATACCAACAGAATCCCGACGAATCACTGCATAACCGTCGTACGCCGGGATTCTCCTGACATAGACTCTGCTGTCTCTATGACGGCAGAGTTCCTGTGAGCCGGTCAGGAGCCACTTTCATTGGCTCCTGACCATGTCTATCAATGTAAGCCAATGGGAGCAGCTTACATTGATAGACACGGCCAGGAGCCAATGAAATCCTGACCGGCTCACATGACTCTGTCATCATAGAGACAGGCAGAGCCTGTGAGCTGCGGCGAGAGACGTCGGGTTTGAGCAGCATGATCGGCGGGGAGCGACAGAAATGGCGAATTCGCGCTGTGGGTAGTGATTGAAATGTACGCCCTGCCAGCCAGGAGCCCACCTACACGGTGTAGATTTCAATCACCTCGGTCCTAAAGTAGTTAAGACTCCAACTCCTTTGTCTAATTTTTACAAAGGCGATGGATTGGGTTCAAAAATCATCCGACGACTCAGTTTATTGAAACCACCGACTCCAGGTACCCAAAATTACTCCTTGACTCCGACTCCACAGCCCTGCTCGGAAGTCTTGGGGAGCCCGAGTGCTCCCAAAGATGCCGGCACTGTACTGCAAATGCACTTGCGCATGCACGTTCACATCAGGGTCGTTTCTGTGCGCTTTTCACAGCGCACTGCCTTGTGCTTTCTGCAAGGTGTTGATTTTCCCATGTAATTAAATGTGCCTGGTTCACATCTATGCGCTGCGCTGAGCTGCATTACAAAAACGTGGTGTTGCATGCATTTCTGTGCGTTGAGCTGTAAAGCGCACATCAGTGCAAGTGAATGGGTGCGCTTTTTAAGTGCATAGAATCACATGCGTTTTTTACCCCATTTGAAAAAAAAAATGAAAACAAAGCTTTATTAACAACTGCTACAATAAGCAAAACATGCTTAAAAAAAATCTCTCCGCAACGCACTGGCGGTTTTTATCATGCACTTTTACATATTTTTCAACGCGTTCAATGTAAATGAGTCCTAAGACTTCCAAAGCCTGCATAGGAAGGGAGCAGTCCCCAACCCATCGGTTGGAGACTGCTGACGGAGGAGCCAGCACTGGAACGAGGGGACCAGGAGAGATACGGGAAGGCTTTATAGGACCCAGAACCTTCCCTCTCCTTAGGGCCCATTCACACCTGAGCGGGAATCTCGTGATTCCCGCTCAGGGCAAACCGCTAGCGGTTTTGTAAAAACCGCTACACATTGTAGCCATTGGCAGTGTTCTTACTTCCACGTTTGCGGTTAGCGATAACAGCAAATGCGCTGCATGCAGCGGTTTGCCGGCGATTAGCGTTCCGTGATTAGCGTGCAAAGCATGCTAATCACGATCGCTCCAAAACCGCCGCAGTGTCCAGTGATTTTTCCGTGTTAAAATCGCAGAAAAATCACTCCAGCAAAACCGCCAGCGTTCTGCGGTTTCAGATGTGAACAGGACCTAAGGTATGTTTTTTTTTTTTTTTTTTTAAGATTCTCTCCCTTTAAAGCAGACCTAAAATCTGTGTATGTCTCTGCCTCTTTTGATGCAAACCGTACACACTCCTGATAACGACCACTTCAGCCGATAATCAGGCGTGTGTACAGAGGCCTCCGACCCACAAGTGATCCGCTCAGCGGATCAACTCACCCCCAGCGACGGCCGATCACATTGTTCACGTCGCTGCATCGTCCTTCCACCTCCCCACATAGCAACACAGTGCGTCGGAAGCTATGCAGCCGATGCATGTCTGGGCCAGTGATGTCGCCCAAGGGGAACAGTTCCCAATCTCTGACAGGTGACATCCATCAAAGGCAACCTGAAGCGAGAGGGATATAGAGGCTACCATATTTATTTTCTTTTAAAAGATACCAGTTGCCTGGCTGTTCTGCTTACCTCTGGCTGCAGTAGTGTCTGAATCACACCAGAAACAAACATGCAGCTAATCCAGTCTCAAACATGATTTTCATGCTTGTTCAGGGTTTGTAGCTAAAATATTAAAGACAGCAGATCTGCAGGACAGCAAGGAAACTGGTCTTGTTTAAAAGGAAATAAGCACGGCAGGGGACATTTTTTCCACTACATTAACAGTAATCAGCCAGCCAGGTTAGCAATACAACGTGGATCAAGGTGTGTTATTGCAGTTGAATATGTTGGCTGTGGACGACTGTCTCCGTGCTGCGCATGCACAAGTACATTTCACCAGGCCCAGCAAAGAGAAGGCACCCGTGCACATTTTTTTTCCTCTGTGCACAAGCACTTCATTCTTCTGGACCTGTGCGGACCTTACTCGCACATGCTCAGTACAGACGTGCTTGTCCATGGCCACACTTGCATGCAGAAGAAACTGCAGGACCAAGTGCAGGGGCGTAACAATAGACCCTGCAAGGGATGCCTCCGCAGGGGGGCCCAGAAGCCACAGAGGGCCTGTGGTGGGAAAAGTTTGAGAGACTGACAACTAAGGGCGTGGAGAGAAAAAACGTATTCTGCTCTCGCACCATGGTTATATTGACTGCATGTGTCCACCACACAGATAAGGAATCATACACACACACACTTTGGAATTTATAGACTGTCCCTGCTCCCTAGGGTTCGTATAAAACATCTGTCTCACACTGCAGCAAAGTTCTGATGACTTCATGTACAACCAAACAAAGGAGTCACATTTTGAAAAAAAGTTGTAGACTGTCCCTTATTCAGCAATCACTCCGGAGAGATTCCTAGATTCTTATCACACACAGGCTAATGACCTTATGGTCACAATGGAGTGGGTAAGATTGATGTCTCTGCCTCATTGAAAGCTTGTTGTCTCATACTGAGTTCAAGACCCTGTAACAACAGTATCAATCAGTGACATTCTGAATGTTTTGCCAGTTACAGTGAATACTATATCTTATGTTCAGCATGTCATTGTTGTTCCTCCATATAGCATGTGCTCTCATGTAGTAAAAAATTAAAGCTGTGTGTGTATGTATGTACTGGGAGCAGAGCTGCGATGAGGGACTTGTCAGCTGCAAGGGGCTGGAGGAAGCCCACGGGTAAGTAGATCTGTGGGTAGCATAGATTGCCTGACGTTTCCCTTAAGTCTAAGTGTTTTTATCTGCATGGAGAAAACACATTGTTCCTTAGTTTTCTTGTGCAGAAAGCGAGGGAGGTGGGGGTGGGGGGCACCCATCCAAAGTTGGGCAAGGGGGCCCAGTGATGTCTAGTTAAGCCCCTGACCAAGTGCATAAGAATCTATCTTTTCTCCTTTAAGTGCCATTAAAGAGAACCCGAGGTGGGTCTGTAAATTAAAAAAAAGATCAATGCTACCTGATCCGGGGGCTGGGCGGATCAGGTAGCCGCCATCTCCATCGCTCCGGTGGCCTCCTGCTTTCACTTTTAACTCTGGAAGAGCTGCTCTCCCAGAGTAGCATTCAGGGAGGCGGGGGAGTGGCAAGGGGCGTGGCCGTCAAGAGACAGAGCTGCCCAATGGCAGCTTTGGAAAGCCTGCAGGAACACCCCTAGTGGGCGTTTAAAGAGAACCTGAGGTGGGTTTGAAGAATGTTATCTGCATACAGAGGCTGGATCTGCCTATACAGCCCAGCCTCTGTTGCTATCCCAAACCCCCCTAAGGTCCCCCTGCACTCTGCAATCCCTCATAAATCACAGCCACGCTGCTGACAAACAGCTTGTCAGAGCTGGCTGTGTTTATCTCTATAGTGTCAGTCTGCTGCTCTCCCCGCCTCCTGCAGAACTCCAGTCCCCGCCTGCATCCCTTCCCTCCCTGCTGATTGGAGGGAAGGGACGGGGGCAGGGACCGGAGCTATGCGGGAGGTGGGGGAGCAGCTGAGACTGACACTACAGATGTAAACACAGCCTCACAGCACGGCTGTAATTTATGAGGAATTGCAGAGTGCAGGGGGACCTTAGGGGGGTTTGGGATAGCAACAGAGGCTGGGCTGTATAGGCAGATCCAGCCTCTGTATGCAGATAACATTCTTTAAACACACCTCGGGTTCTCTTTAAGCAGGTAATACCTCTCTTCCCTTACCCTCCGGAATAGACACAATCGCTTGTCACTAATTACGGGGGGCTATAGTGCGGCGGGGGGCTACACAGGCATGTCCTGCAGCAGAGAACATGCCTTTGTGTCCCATCTGTGCACCCCCCCCCCCGCAGAGCCTCGGGTACTCTTTAAGACCCCTTTACACTGGCAGTCATGTGCACGGATGCAGAACGGAAAAGGAACACGCATCACCAAGGCTTCATGTTCCTCTCATGCCTTCGTTCCCACGCAGGCTCCTCCGTTTAAATCTCCCGCCTCGGGAAGCTTCAGGAGCCTGATCTCTCCCGAAGACAGGCGACTGGCAGGGTGGCCTCTTGAGCGTGTCCCAGTGGCTGCAGCTCTTGAGCGCTTTGAGTCCGACAGGAGAAAAGTGCTATACAAATGTTCAGATTATTAATATTATTATTACAGTATATCGCTTTAGACTCCCTTTTAAACCTACAAAACAATGCATCATTGATCTTATGCACTTTGTGTAGAAGACTATTGTTCCAGAGTAGAAGGACCGCAAAACGGAGTATTTTTGTTCTCTCTTTTTTTTTTTAAGAACACCAGAAGATGTGGCAGAAGTCTACATTCTTCCATAAACATCTTAGCTGATTTTGCAGTGCAGATTTTTGAATAAAGCCTGTAGCATTTATCCATTCAATGGTTCTGGGTGACTCTTCTCTTTCTCCTTTGGGCTGAATTCACTTACATTTGGGAAAAAATTTGTAAGATGCTCGGTAAAATACTTGAGTGTTTATCATACACAGGGCCGGCCCGCTCATGAGGCGGGGTGAAACGTTTGCCTCAGGCGACAAACTTCTAGGGGCAGCACCCGCCCGTCCATCCGTGGGTGCGGGGGGGCCGGCCACCGAGCCGGAGGGGTAGCGGACAGAACGGGGGTATTGGGCCTAGCGGTGGGGAGAGGTCGGACCCCCACTCCCTCACCTGGGTCCCCCGATCTGTGCTCCCCTCCAGCTGTAATAGGAAGCAGCCAATGCTCAATTGTAAGAGGCACGGGCGGGGAGGACTCACCTTATCTGCGTTCCAGCGTGCGCTCCACTGATGTCACTTCCTGCATCGCCGTCCATTTACATTACAGTGGGAGGCGATGCAGGAAGTGACGTCAGTGGAGCGCACGCTGGAACACGGATAAGGTGAGTCCTCCCTGCCCCTGCCTCTTACTATTGGGCATCGGCAGCTCCCTATTACAGCTGGAGGGGAGCGCAGATCGGGGGACCCAGGTGAAGGAGGGGGGGTCCAACCCCCCCTCCCCACCGCTAGGCCCAATACCCCCGTCCTGCCTGCTACCCCTCCGACTCGGCGGGGCAGTGGCAATTTTTTTTTATAAATTTGCCTCAGGCGGCAAAAAGTCTAGGGCCGGCCCTGATCATACATATTTTACAGCATTGGACAGTAGCATTCATCGAACATCCAACATCGAATGCTGTGTATGTTTGGTAGCTTGGCAGTTTTTGCTCACTAACATAGCGCCAAATTCAGTATTTCATCATTTTGTTTCTTTCAGCAAAATAAAAAGGTGAATTGTGGGTATTGTTAGAGGTGGAGATATGCAAATAAGTCACATGACCAAGCTTTGACACCAGATGGAGATGCGAAAGGCCACACCCAATGGAGTGACGGAGATAAGGGAGCCCAAATGCTCCAACCATCTTGACTTTCCACAAACCAAACTTTATACAGGTGTAGTGTGTTCAAATTTGTGTTCTGTATTGTTGGATGTACATCTTTCTGCTGTGTGAACTTCAAATATAACATTTTTGCAAACAAAATAAGTAACTTATTAAAAAAAATGTATTTTTTTAAAAACTAGACTCTACCACATGCGGTGTCTCCATGGAAACTACTTAACTACTTTTGTTAATGTGAACGTGTGGTATTTACAGATTTTTACAATAAATATCAATTTTACCATTTTTGTGTGTGGTAAAGATTTGTGAATTTAGTCCTTTGTCTTCTATAATCATCTGATAGGGTGGGAGGGTGGTCTTCTGTGTAACCCAGGCATGGGCAAACTCGGCCCTCCAGCTGTTACGGAACTACAAGTCCCACAATGCATTTGCCTTTAAAGTGAGTGTTTACCATTTTAAAAATAAAAAAGTCGGATACTCACCTAAGGAGAGGGAAGGCTCGGTCCTAATGAGCCTTCCCTCTCCTCTCCCGGTGCCCTCGGTGCTGTGCTGGCTCCCCCTTTCGCGTCCGCCGCCGCAGGGAGCTTTCGGAAGCCTTCTGGAGCACTCGGGCTTCCGAAGACGGCCCTACTACGCACGCGCGAGTGCGACATAGAGGACGCTCGCGCATGCGTAGTATGGAGCGGCCCGTCTTCGGGAGCCCGAGTGCTCCCGAAGGCTTCCGAAAGCTCCCTTCGGCATGCGGAAGTGGCAGTATTTGACCGACCTGGTCGAATACTGCCACGGGGGATCCTGCGCGGGACCGGGAGAGGAGAGGGAAGGCTCATTAGGACCAAGCCTTCCTTCTCCTTAGGTGAGTATCCAACTTTTTTATTTTTAACATGGTAAACACTCACTTTAAGACTTCATGACTGTGGCTGTCAGATTCCTGCAATGCATTGTGGGACTTGTAGTTCCTTAACAGCTGGAGGGCCAAGTTTGCCCATGCCTGGTGTAACCAGTCTTTCACCTCTGAGCTGACACTGATGAGTAAAGTGCATTTGGGTCATTTTATTGTTGACCACTCGGGCTGGTCAATAAGATATACAATATAATCTTGTTCTAATAAACTCAGGTATAGTTAGCTACCTCTCCAGGTCCCGACCAATCTCTATTATAAGTCGATAGGAGCAACGCCTGGTATAGTAAACTGATATAATAAAACTTCTGTCTTAGTAGCCACTGTGTGATGCTGACTCTGGCTATAGTAAACAGTGGACGGTGCATGCGTCATGTCAGTGGGCGGAGCATGCGTCATATGTCAGTGTAAAACTCACGGTCGGCTGCTTTCTTCAGGCTGGTTGCAGGTGAGTTGATGCCTGATAACATTTGTAAGAAGAATGGCACCTGCGCTGAATATACAGTACTGGGGAAAAAGGAATAATGTGAACATAAACAAAGGATGCAGTGTTGCCACTTCCACTTTGCAATCACCGATAAAAAGTATTGTCACAGCCCTCCCATGGGATTGTACACACTCCCGGGTATCTCTTCCCTTGTTAGCAATGACGCTCCTGGTAGCGCGTGGAGCGCAGTACAGGTTACTTTCACTTGTAGTGCAGATCAAAGCGGGCCTACTCGCTGCAAAACTAAGGAGGGTGGGGAGCAGAGTGATAAGTCCCGCCCACTGAGGTATCGGAGCCACTCATATTACAGATGAGAGTGGCTTATTATGACGGGCTGCATTTTGAACAGAGGCAGACGTGCTGCAAGTCCCGCCCACTTCACAGGAAGCGAGTGGCTGCCTCTGTTCAGTGACGGCTGCAATTTTTATGGAGCCCCGAGTACAGTACCAGCAATGTGCCCAGCCTGGCTATGCAGTCCTAACATATACTTAGTAGTCCACCAAATGTGCAAGTGCTTGTACTGTACCTCCAATGGGAGTACAGAGCTGCTTTGCAGCAGAGAATGTAGCAGGGCATGCTGGGCCATTCCTAGGACAAGTGCTTATACTGTACCTCCAATGGGAGGACAGAGCTGCTCCTGTGCAGCAGAGAATGTACCAGGGCATGCATGCTGGGCCATTTCTAGGACAAGTGCTTGTATTGTACCTCCAATGGGAGGACAGAGCTGCTCCTGTGCAGCAGGGAATGTACCCGGGCATGCTGGGATATTTCTAGGACAAGTTCTTGTACTGTACCTCCAATGGGAGGACAGAGCTGCTCCTGTGCAGCAGAGAATGTACCAGTGCATGCTGGGATATTACTAGGACAAGTGCTTGTACTGTACCTCCAATGGGAGGACAGAGCTGCTCCTGTGCAGCAGGGAATGTACCCGGGCATGCTGGGATATTTCTAGGACAAGTTCTTGTACTGTACCTCCAATGGGAGGACAGAGCTGCTCCTGTGCAGCAGAGAATGTACCAGGGCATTCTGGGCCATTTCTAGGACAATTTCTGATATAGTAAACTTCTGACATAGTAAACCACTTCCCCTGGTCCCTTATGCTGGGGATACACGGTACGTTTCTGTACCGTGTATCGACCAGCTGATCAGCTGATAATATTCAGCTGGCCCGATCAAGCTGCTCGACCCCCGCCGGCGGACAATGGCAGGGAATCGAGTGCTGATAAGCAGTGCTGCTCAACAGGATACCGGATATCCGAATAGACTCGGATATCCGAACTTTTTAGGCCTATCCGATCGGATCCGGATTCCGGATAGCTGGATGGGAATCCGGATAGCTCTATGCGGATAGTTGGTCTCATAACCCGGATACCCGCGGATACCGGTCGGATATCCGAATCCGGGTGCTGTAACCATGGACATTATGTCCATGACGTCATTCAGCCAATCAGAGCGCTCCCAGCCTAAGCCCAAGCACCCAATCACAGAGGAGAACCTTGGCCAGTCCCTCCTGTATATAAGGAGGGGGCCATGTTAAGAATCTCGTCCTTGCTTTGTGACTGCCACTGTGATAGGTTGTCCAGTGTGTTTGGCTGAAGCAAGTACATTATCCAAGTGATAACCCAGCGTTTTAACACTAAAACACCTTCTGGTTTTACTGTTGTACTGTGTTGTAGTTAGCTTAGCTAGTCTGTGTAATTTGTTAGTGTCAGTCAGTCTTGTCAGTCAGTCTTTCAGCTGCAGCAGCTGCGCTGCCTGTGCCTGCTACTAGGTCCTGTGTCTTTGTGTGTGCTGTGTCTGTGTGCACACACTCCAGGCTCCTTGCTGCTGGCTGGGCTGCTATTACTACTGCTACTGTGGTTTTGTATTGTGTAGTTGCAGACAGTGCTAGTACTACAGATTATTGCTGCTGTGCTGCTGCTGACTGAGTGAGCAGTGTCAGTGTGTTTAGTTGTTGTACTCCTGTCTGTCAATCTGCTGATCATTTCCAAGCCCGCCGCCAATAATAAAAGTGCACCAAGTACCCCACACACATCATCTGTGACGTCGACTCATCAGTGACAGTGAGTCTTGTACAGTACTATGTCTGGCACTGGCAGTGTGAGACGGGGGAGGGGAAAGGCCGGAAGGAGAGTGAGCAACATTACGGCCTCTGGCAGCAGTTCTGCCGCATCAGGCATTCCGCCGCTACCCACTGGCAGTCACGCTGCAGAGACGCAGCACCGTGTTGCGTCCATTTTCAAGCAGGGTCAGCGGTGCAGATTGGAGGAGAAGGACGCCGCGTCTGTGATGCAGCAGATGGCGCATGACGAGGAGCAAGCCAGTGACAGTGAGGCCACCACCACCACCAGCCCTAGCCCTAGAGAAAATATTCTCTGCAAAATTGGCTTTTCAGAAGAGTCTGAGATGCTGACAGTAATTGTTGGGGGGGAGCCCGTCCATGATGTGTCAGCAGAAGAGGAATTTGATGCGGGCTCATCATCCCAGCAGTTTGATGAAGGGGAGTTTGATGATGAGGTGAAGGACCCGGACTACCAGCGACCGGAGGGGCATGTCAGCTCTGACTCTGAGGAGGAGGAGTCAGTGGGTCTGGCACGCAGGTTGAGCATTTCAGGGATTGGCAGGAGCAGCAGTGGGCATGGAATACGTGACCCGCAGGCTGCTGCTCCATCTGTCAGTGGCACGACTACCACCAGCCGCACCACTCAACCCCAGGCCCTAACCACCACCGGCAGAAAATCCACAGCAGCATCCCGTTCTGAGCCACGTAAGGGAAAACACCAATCCCCAATATGGCAGTTTTTCCATCTGCCCTCACTGGATAGCAAGTATGTTACGTGCAAATTATGCCATGTGAAGCTGAGCAGAGGGTCTCACCCCTCCACTTATGGCACCTCCAGCTTCATAAATCATCTGGGCAATAAGCACAAACCTGAGCATCAGGAATTCAAGAGGCTGAAGGAAGCTGGCGCTGGCCCTTGCAGAGGTCAGAGCACTATAACAACCTTTGCCACTCCTGCTGACACTGAGGCCTCTTCAGGCAGCCAGTCCTCCTCAGTGGTCTCCTCTGTTCCCTCCTCAGCTTCCCGTGCAAGCCTAAAACGCCCCCACCACCAGACCCTGCTGAGTGACTCTTTTGTGGTCAGGGCTCAGCCTCCCGGCAGCCGTCGCATACGCCAGCTGAACGGCTTGCTGACACAGGCCATGTCCTCCCAGCTCCTCCCGTACTCGTTTGTGCAGGAGGGGAGCCGGATGCGTGCGCTCCTGCAGTGCGCAGCGCCGGATTGGCCAATCCCCAGCCGGCACTACTTTGCACGCAAGGCCATCCCAGCACTGCACCGCTTTGTAAAGGCCAACGTGGAGCGTGGGCTGGATCATGCGCTTGGTGCGCGCGTCCATGTGACAATGGACTCATGGAGCAGCCGCTTCGGGACAGGCCGCTATTTGTCCTTCACCGCGCACTGGGTCAGTTTGGTGGAAGGGGGTGAAGAGGAGACAGCAGCATCATCACCCCGGTGGGTGGTGCCACCCCGCAGCAGGGTCAGGGGAAGTGCAGCAGCTTCCAGCTCTGATCCGGTTCCATCCGCCGCCAAACAACCCCGCCTCAGCAGCAGCGTGAAGGCCCACCACTGCCAAGCGCTGCTGCAGATGGTCACGGTGGGCAAGAACAAGCTGACGGCAGACCACGTCTTGGCCAAGCTCCGAGAGCAAGAGAGCAGTTGGCTGACCCCCAGAGGCCTCAGAGTCGGAGAGGTGGTGGCCGACAATGGGGCAAACTTGGTTGCCGCCATCCAGCGGGGAAACCTCACCCACATCCCCTGTCTGGCCCACGTCCTGAACCTAGTGGTGCAGAAATTCCTGCACACCTACCAGGGGATGAACACTCTTTTGGGAGCGGCAAGGAAAACGGTGGGTCATTTTCGCCGCTCGGGTGGTGCCACAGCGACCCTTACAGCCGTGCAGCTGGAGCTGAACCTCCCACAGCACCGCCTCATTATAGACGTTCCAACACGCTGGAATTCCACCCTGGCGATGTTGGAACGTCTGGTTGAACAGAGGCGGGCTGTCAACCTGTACCTGGCCAGAGCCACCATGGATGCCAACTTGTTGGGGACCGGCACCACCCACCTCCCAGACATCATCCGCCCTGCTGAGTGGGGAAAAATGCAGCTGGTGTGCTTTGTGCTGGCACCCTTCCTGGAGGCCACCAACATGGTCAGCCGGGACCATGCGTCGCTGTGTGAGTGGGTGACCATTGTGTGCATGCTGGACAAGGCCCTCGATGCTCTGCTGGAAGTGGGAGAGGAAGCCTTGATCCAGCAGGAGCAGCAGCAGCACACTTCACAGTCCACCTCTGTGCAGCAGGAGGAGGATTCGGAGGAGTTGGAGGAGGACTTGGAGGAGTTGGAGGTCCCTGACCTTGAAGAGGAGGGGGCACAGCGGAGTGCAGCTGCAGTAGTGCGGGGGTGGAGAGAGCAAGATGAGGCTCCGGAATCAGAGGAGGACGACAGCACTGTCAGCGGTGCAGAATATCATAGGTCAGCAGAGATGGCAGCCCTCTTCCCTATGGCAGCGCACATGCTGCAGTGCCTGCGCAAAGACCCAAGGGTGAAGGAGATGAGTGCTCGGGAGGACATCTTGATCACCCTGATGCTGGACCCACGGCTGAAGGGGAAGCTGGCTCAGTTCCTGCCTGTAGGAGGAGACCCTGTGCGCCGAATCAGGGACTTGCAGCGGATTCTGGTTCGGCGCTTGGAGGAAGCCTTCCCCCGGACTCCCACCCCCCCTGCTGTCTCAGTCCAGCCAGCACAGCAGCAGGTGCCTGCATCCAGCATCAGCAGGCGCCCAACAAACCTGCTGTCTCTGACAAAGGCGCTCTATGCCACACCAGTACCGCTGCCTACAGAGGAGGTGCCTGCAGCAGCATCCGGCTCTCAAAGCCAGAACCAGCACCTGACCCGGATGGTGGCCGATTATATGGGGTCCTATAGCGGGCTTGACACCGACACCCCTGTGGACCCCTTGGAGTACTGGGTGAAGCACCTGGATATCTGGGGCGAGCTGGCGCAATACGCCCTGGAAGTGCTGTCCTGCCCGCCTTCCAGCGTTATGTCGGAAAGGTGCTTCAGTGCGGCCGGTGGCGTGGTCACTGAGAAGCGCTCTTGTCTGTCAGGCCAGTCTGTGGACAGACTGACTTTTTTAAAGATGAACGAGGCTTGGGCAGTTGGTGAGTTCCTGGCCCCTGTTGTTGGCAAGAGGGGGAAATGAAGTGGCTGAGTGGTAATCACTATGCCTGGCCTGCTTAACCACCCTTTACCACCACAACCTCCTGACTCCATCTTCATGAAGCCAGGTTCTTATTTTTTGAACTGTGCCGTGGTACCTGCCATGGTCAGCTGTGTAATTTTTTTGGAGGTGTCTGTGCTGTGCGAGTTGTGGGGCCCCAACTGCGGCAGTACGACCGACCGCTTCCTGGAACCTCTCCTAATTTTTTACTGTGCCGTGGTACCTACAACAGTGCCATGGTCAACTATGTAAACACAATAGCTGTGTAATTTTTTTTGGAGGTGTCTGCTGTCCGAGTTGTGGGGAGGCCCCAACTGCGTCAGTACGACCGCTTCCTGGAACCTCTCCTAATTTTTTACTGTGCCGTGGTACCTACAACAGTGCCATGGTCAACTATGTAAACACAATAGCTGTGTAATTTTTTTTGGAGGTGTCTGCTGTCCGAGTTGTGGGGAGGCCCCAACTGCGTCAGTACGACCGCTTCCTGGAACCTCTCCTAATTTTTTACTGTGCCGTGGTACCTACAACAGTGCCATGGTCAACTATGTAAACACAATAGCTGTGTAATTTTTTTTGGAGGTGTCTGCTGTCCGAGTTGTGGGGAGGCCCCAACTGCGTCAGTACGACCGCTTCCTGGAACCTCTCCTAATTTTTTACTGTGCCGTGGTACCTACAACAGTGCCGTGGTCAACTATGTAAACACAATAGCTGTGTAATTTTTTTTGGAGGTGTCTGCTGTCCGAGTTGTGGGGAGGCCCCAACTGCGTCAGTACGACTGCTTCCTGATACCACTCTGATGTTGATTGACAGCCATTTTTTTTTTGGGGGGGGGGATTTTAAGTCCACTCCCCACATCATCAGTGTTTCCCTTTTCACAATTATGATGCTACATGCCTCATATACCCTAAAAAACCTTTTTAAAGCAATTTAAAGGCCACTTCCGGGATTAAACACGGATATCCGAATCCGATCGGATACTAGGGTCGGATATCCGAATCGGATTCGGATCGGAAAATTTTGAATTCGGATATCCGATCCGGATCGGATAGCGGGGTATCCGGATCCGAATCGGATCCGGATTTTGAAAAGGGGTATCCGAGCAGCACTGCTGATAAGGAAGCGCCGGTAGGGACGAGCGGTAATCGACCCGCGCGGATGAGCGGGGACGCGGCTGGGGTCGATCCGGCGGCTAATCGCCCGCCGGATCGACCCGTGTATTCCCAGCATTAGAGTTTCCTACAACAAGATTATACTGTAGTATTTTCCTGATGATACAAACTGGATCAAACTCATTGGCTGCCGCATATGATTAGTCCATTTTAAATCTGCCTACATTTGCATATAATTTACATAATATTTACATAAACTCAAAATGATTGTCATTTCATTGAAAGTCTTTGTTGCCTCCAATGGAAACTTTGTTGGCTCCTATGGAAACTGACAAATGAGATTCAAGCATTTTGACCATTCTTCCTCAGTCACCCATGGTAGCAATCTCTTCCACCACTACCCTAGCATGAGTAAAGCAAGTATGAATTGTTAGCGTTAAAGCTCTTTCTATCGCTGCATCTTCTACCCCAGATCAATTTCTTGGTCGGTTGTCCAGCCTTGAGCTGTACAATGCAGTATGTTGAGTAACACACAGGCAGATATCCTGTTCAGTGCAAACTGCTGGAACCTGGAGAGTTAACTGTATATTGTTATTTGGGGGGCACAGACATCCCTGGAAGGGGGGCAGCACCCCAGCTGATCCCAATGTGTAGCACCACCATTGCCCCAGAGAACTGTATAGGTGGTGCCTTTAGGACTTAAAACTTGGCAGTTTTCGAAATTGCTTCTCCCAGTTTATGTACAGGCAGCAGTCTGAAGTTACCCCACAGGCTTTTTCCAGTAAACTCAATAAATTGGGCCTGCAATGCCAGCCAGGTGGCACTGTGACCTTAAAGGGAACCTAAACTGAGAAGGATATGGATTTTTCCTTTTAAACAATACCAGTTGCTTGGCAGTCCTGCTGATTTCTTTGGCTGCAGTAGTGGCTGAATCACAGACCTGAAACAAGCATGCAGCTAATCCAGTCTGACTTCAGTCAGAGCACCTGATCTGCATGCTTGTTGAGGGGCTAAGGCTAGAAGTATTAGAGACACAGGACAAGCAAGAGTCGGGCAACTGGTATTATTTTAAAAGGAAAAATCCATATCCTTCTAAGTTTAGGTTCCCTTTAACAGTCTCTCATCCTCCAACACCCTTGGTGTAATGCATTTGAATAGCCCTGCACTGTACTATTAATAAAAGTTGAGGAGAGCCACGCGACCTGTTATCTCGAATCTTGTGCCTTTAACCTCCTTAGCGGTAATCACGAGTCCAGCTCGGGGTGGAAAAAACAAGCTAGGAGCAGTTATCCCGAGCTGAACTCGTGGTAGCTGCCAGAATGTCTATGCAGAGCAAGGCGCGCAGCGGGTGTTTTAACTCACCTCCCAGAGGATCCCGATGTCAGCCACCATTCTTCTTCCGCTCAACTCACCTCCCAGAGGATCCCGATGTCAGCCACCATTCTTCCACTCAACTCACCTCCCAGAGGATCCCGATGTCAGCCACCATTCTTCTTCCTCTCAATTCACCTCCCAGGAGATCCCGATGTCAGCCACCATTCTTCTTCCTCTCAACTCACCTCCCAGAGGATCCCGATGTCAGCCACCATTCTTCCACTCAACTCACCTCCCAGGGGATCCCGATGTCAGCCACCATTCTTCTTCCTCTCAACTCACCTCCCAGGGGATCCCGATGTCAGCCACCATTCTTCCTCTCAACTCACCTCCCAGAGGATCCCGATGTCAGCCACCATTCTTCTTCCTCTCAACTCACCTCCCAGGGGATCCCGATGTCAGCCACCATTCTTCCTCTCAACTCACCTCCCAGAGGATCCCGATGTCAGCCACCATTCTTCCTCTCAACTCACCTCCCAGAGGATCCCGATGTCAGCCACCATTCTTCTTCCTCTCAACTCACCTCCCAGGGGATCCCGATGTCAGCCACCATTCTTCTTGCACTCAACTCACCTCACCTCACCTCACCTCCCAGAGGATCCTGATGTCAGTCACCATTCTTCTTCCACTCAACTCACCTCCCAGAGGATCCCGATGTCAGCCACCATTCTTCTTCCACTCAACTCACCTCCAAGAGGATCCCGATGTCAGCCACCATTCTTCTTCCACTCAACTCACCTCACCTCACCTCCCAGAGGATCCTGATGTCAGCCACCATTCTTCTTCCACTCAACTCACCTCCTAGGGGATCCCGATGTCAGCCACCATTCTTCTTCCTCTCAACTCACCTCCCAGGGGATCCCGATGTCAGCCACCATTCTTCTTCCACTCAACTCACCTCCCAGAGGATCCCGATGTCAGCCACCATTCTTCTTCCACTCAACTCACCTCCCAGAGGATCCCGATGTCAGCCACCATTCTTCTTCCTCTCAACTCACCTCCCAGGGGATCCCGATGTCAGCCACCATTCTTCTTCCTCTCAATCAACCCACCTCCTAGGGGATCCCGATGTCAGCCACCATTCTTCTTCCTCTCAACTCACCTCCCAGAGGATCCCGATGTCAGCCACCATTCTTCCTCTCAACTCACCTCCCAGAGGATCCCGATGTCAGCCACCATTCTTCTTCCTCTCAACTCACCTCCCAGAGGATCCCGATGTCAGCCACCATTCTTCTTCCTCTCAACTCACCTCCCAGAGGATCCCGATGTCAGCCACCATTCTTCTTCCACTCAACTCACCTCCCAGAGGATCCCGATGTCAGCCACCATTCTTCTTCCACTCAACTCACCTCCCAGAGGATCCCGATGTCAGCCACCATTCTTCTTCCTCAACTCACCTCCCAGAGGATCCCGATGTCAGCCACCATTCTTCTTCCTCTCAACTCACCTCCCAGGGGTTCCCAATGTCAGCCACCATTCTTCTTCCTCTCAACTCACCTCCCAGAGGATCCCGATGTCAGCCACCATTCTTCTTCCTCTCAACTCACCTCCCAGAGGATCCCGATGTCAGCCACCATTCTTCTTCCTCTCAACTCACCTCCCAGAGGATCCCGATGTCAGCCACCATTCTTCTTCCTCTCAACTCACCTCCCAGGGGATCCCGATGTCAGCCACCATTCTTCTTCCTCTCAACTCACCTCCCAGAGGATCCCGATGTCAGCCACCATTCTTCTTCCTCTCAACTCACCTCCCAGGGGATCCCGATGTCAGCCACCATTCTTCTTCCTCTCAACTCACCTCCCAGAGGATCCCGATGTCAGCCACCATTCTTCTTCCACTCAACTCACCTACCAGAGTATCCCGATGTCAGCCACCATTCTTCTTCCTCTCAACTCACCTCCCAGGGGATCCCAATGTCAGCCACCATTCTTCTTCCTCTCAACTCACCTCCCAGAGGATCCCGATGTCAGCCACCATTCTTCTTCCACTCAACTCACCTCCCAGAGTATCCCGATGTCAGCCACCATTCTTCTTCCTCTCAACTCACCTCCCAGGGGTTCCCGATGTCAGCCACCATTCTTCTTCCTCTCAACTCACCTCCCAGGGGATCCCGATGTCAGCCACCATTCTTCTTCCACTCCTCCGAGGCTCTGCTTCCCCCTGGCGAGATCGCCGTCTGTCATCAGGATGACAGCCGGCAATCTCACTATAGGGTTACAGCGCCACCCGGAGGACGGAGGGAAAACTGCAGCGCTGGATCCCAGGGAGGTGAGTCTGTGCTGGGCTGCTGCAGATCTCCCGAGCAGCATGATTTTTTTTCAGGCTTTAGGATCTAAAAGCATGCAAAAAATTGCACTGCTTTTAGACCCTAAAATCCGAAAAGAATCATAACACCAAGGGGCTTAATTAAACAGTCGGTGGTCTGTGAAACCCACCTCAGGCTAAGTTTTCATGGCTCTTGGGAGCTGTATTGTTAGACATTGCTTGTATATTGCCACAATGCTTTTATATTATTAATGTGCATTCTTACTATGCCCAATTAACCATTTTGCATTCCTGGGTACCCCTTAACGTGGATCCGAGATGAACTTTTACTCATTGCATAATTGTGTTCCTTACATATAGTTTATAGGGCATTCCTCAAGCCCAATACTTTTTTTGTTTTGTTTTAATACTCTAATTCCCTATAAACTAAACAAGCCTCGCCCACAGGTTTTAACAGTGCCTTGGCACTCCATGTAGCAAGGGCTTATGGGAGCTCAGTCTGGGCAGGAGGATAAGATAAGATATATAGACCAGTTACTTGTTATAGTTAGTTTTTCATCTCGGATCCGCTTTAAGGTTCCTGACAATTTGTACCACTATTGATACAGCAATAACTTTTTATTACCCATGCCATCAAAGTGGTATATACACTCACCTAAAGGATTATTAGGAACACCTGTTCAATTTCTCATTAATGCAATTATCTAATCAACCAATCACATGGCAGCTGCTTCAATGCATTTTGGGGTGTGTTCCTGGTCAAGACAATCTCCTGAACTCCAAACAATGTCAGAATGGGAAAGAAAGGTGATTTAAGCAATTTTGAGCGTAGCATGGTTGTTGGTGCCAGACGGGCCGGTCTGAGTATTTCACAATCTGCTCAGTTACTGGGATTTTAACGCACAACCATTTCTAGGGTTTACAAAGAATGGTGTGAAAGGGGAAAAACATCCAGTATGCGGCAGTCCTGTGGGCGAAAAATGCCATGTTAATGCTAAAGGTCAGAGGAGAATGGGCCGACTGATTCAAGCTGATAGAGGAGCAACGTTGACTGAAATAACCACTCGTTACAACCGAGGTATGCAGCAAAGCATTTGTGAAGCCACAACATGCACAATCTTGAGGCGGATGGGCTACAACAGCAGAAGACCCCACTGGGTACCACTTATCTCCACTACAAATGGGAAAAAGAGGCTAAAATTTGCACAAGTTCACCAAAATTGGGCAGTTGAAGACAGGAAAAATGTTGCCTGGTCTGATGAGTCTTGATAGTCGGAATGTGGAGCAAACAGAATGAGAACATGGTGGTGGTGTAATGGTGTGGGGGATGTTTTCTTGGCACACTTTAGGCCCCTTAGTGCCAATTGGGCATCGTTTAAATGCCATGGGCTACCTGAGCATTGTTTCTGACCATGTCCATCCCTTCATGACCACCATGTACCCATCCTCTGATGGCTACTTCCAGCAGGATAATGCATCATGCCACAAAGCTTGAATCATTTCAAATTGGTTTCTTGAACATGACAATGAGTTCGCTGTACTAAAATGGCCCCCACAGTCACCAGATCTCAACCCAATAGAGCATCTTTGGGATGTGATGGAACGGGAGCTTCGTGCCCTGGATGTGCATCCCGCAAATCTCCATCAACTGCAAGATGCTATCCTATCAATATGGGCCAACATTTCTAAAGAATGCTTTCAGCACCTTGTTAAATCAATGCCACGTAGAATTAAGGCAGTTCTGAAGGTGAAAGGGGGTCAAACACCGTAGTAGTATGGTGTTCCTAATAATCCTTTAGGTGAGTGTAGTTTTGAAAGTACTTTTCTACCTACTTTTTCAATAGTTAATTAAATATATATATATATATATATATATATATATATATTATTCTATTGCCTAGATCAGTGGATGGCTAACCTTGGCACTACAGCTGTGGTGGAACTACAGGTCCCATGAGGCATTGCAATACTCTGACAGCTCTAAGCATAACTCGGGGAGACAAAGGCATGATGGGATTTGTAGTTTTGTCACAGTTGGAGTGCCAAGGTCAGCCATCACTGGTCTAGATTAATATCCTATTGTCGAATATGAATCTAGAGGTGTGATACAAATCCAGCCAATAAAAGACCGTCTGCATGCGAGTCTTCCATCTCCCCAGCATCACACTAAAGTTAAAGAGAGATTTAACGGTTACAATTTACGCCTTGCCTGGAATGCCAAACCAAATCCTTCGAGCATCACCGGGGGACCTTAAAGTGTACCCAGATGAAAGACCTCTCAGGTTCCATACTTACCTGGGGCTTCCGTAAGCCCCCTTGAGGCTGCCCAGTCCCTCGCTGTCTACCTGGGTGGCTCCTGTCACCCGCAATTCTGCACGGAAGCCTCCCCTGTCAGTGCGCAACCCTAACGGGCTCCCACAGCTGGGAGCCTTCTGTGCTTGCACAGTACTGCACAGACGCAGAACACTCCCAGGGATGGGAGCGCGACGGGGGGGAGCGCGCCTGCGTGACAAAGTGTGACTCGGCCAGGCTTTCAGGCAGTATTGCAGGTGACAGGAAGCACTCGGTGAAACTGCAAGGGGCACCCGGTTCCCACGTCCGCGTGGCCTCCGCGATGCAGCCTTGGTCCTTCTCCCCAGCGGCCGTCTTCTGGCTTCGCTGTACAGCGGCCGTGAATGGGGGATCCGGAGCTGTATAGCGAAGCCAAAAGACGGACGCCGAGGAGAACATGGACCATAACACTTTTCCCCTCAAACGTTGGGGTCGAAAAATACGGTACTTTTTTTCCAAAGTAAAATGAGCTGTAAATGAACTTTCTCCTATGTTGCTGCCAAAAAAAAGTGTGCAGCGAGCAGGGAGGCTGGCCAGCATCTTTGTACAAATCCTTTTTAGGGAATGTCTTTATAAAGAATAAAAGCTTTGCTGAGAAACCCCCATGAAGAGATGGACTAGTTCAAAACCTGTCAGTTTTGTCAGATTTCTACTACCTACTGTAAGTGACAGCAACATAGGAGAAAAGTAATTTATGGCTCATTTTACTCTGGAAGAAACATACCTATTTTTTTTCAGAATAGTGGTCCTTTAAAGTGTCTCTTATTCTCATCTCAGAAAGTTGAGAGGTATGTTGTTATATTTCCAGTCAGACTACTTTTCAAGCCTCAGATCAGTAAGCGATAAACGTTTAGGGCATATTCACAGTGGGACGTTGCATTGTAATGCAACGGTAAAAGTCGCAACGCAGCATTACAACGAAAAAAAAAAAAAAAAAAAAAAAAAAAAGGTACTAACGCACATGAATGCTGCGTTACCACAGTAGGTACAGTGGAGCATACAGGCAATGAAAAGCACGCCTCTCTGTAAAGTGTGCATTTAGAGGTAACGCATTGCAAGCAGTGAGATACCATAAGGCAAAATTTACAACGCGACATGAACGTGGCACTGTGGATGTTGCATAGGCTTAACATTACAGTGCGGTAACCTGCGTTATAATGACTTTATAACGCAGGACAATACCAACCCACTGTGAATGCGCCTTTGGACTGCCACGGACATCTACAGGTGTTTTCGCATCTATACGCCACAGATGTCTAAAGGCATTTTAATACAAAATTACTTCTACGGACATCTATAGGCGATCTTGCTTCTCTATATCCCTGTGCCACTATCAGGGCCGGCCTTAGGTTTCACAGCGCCCTGAGCGAAACCTGATTTTTGTGCCCCCCCCTTCATCCTTTTCCCACGTGCACACACATGCACTCACATATACACACACACAGGCCCATATGCAATTCACCTTTTCTCCTGAGATATCTCCTAGGACAGTGGTTCCCAACCTTTTTGATGTTGTGACACATCACACCAAATGCTCAGATCTCTGTGGCACGTCACGTATGTATATTAGAAATAATACTATTAATAACCACGAATGGATGGAAAGAGTGCATTATCCTGAATACACTTAAAAATGAAGGCTAGAACCTTTCAGGAATATTAATAAAAACATCAGTGGGACAGTTACCCACCTCCTCCGCCATATAGAATGATAGCACAGCACTGACAATTTGCACCACACATTATAGCTGCAGTGCGCCCCCACCAAAATGCCCTCAGACTCAGTATAGGTAGGTAGCCAGGTATAGGTGCCCCCAGTATAGGAAGTCAGTTGAAGGTCTCCATCCCCCCATAGGTAGCCAAGCGTAGGTGCCTCCAGTATAGATAGCCAGAAGTAGGTGCCCTCCCTCAGTATAGGTAGCCAGTGTGACGCCTTCGATGACATCTCGAATGCATCATGCCGTCATAAGCCCAAATTCCATTGCAAAATAGAAAAAATTACATTTTGGCTTAAACCAACCCTTTCTTTTTTTTTTTTTTTTTTCTCTTGCACTCTGGCTAACAAACACTGGCTAAATACATCGCTTCTCCCATCCAAGGGTGGAATTTGTCACCTAGCCTTGCTGGGTAGTTATATAGCTCATCCATCAGAGGAAGGTGAGACATCAGCCTGACAGAACCAATCTATGCATCCACTTGTAGACAGCCGGGCACCGACCCAGCAGGAGTCCGACACACATAGCTGCCTTGTGGCCTGAGTTGAAAGGAGACAGGAATGATCCTTATCACGCCATCTGGCGGCACCCAAGCATTCAAAAAACTGAAGAACCTATATTTAATAAATAGGCACAGATTGGTAATATTTCTGGTGTTCCCAAGATCGCAGTTCCCTCAAATTCACGGAGTTTATTAGATTCCACACGACACTGGTCCTGAGAGATTTTCAGCCCTCTGGATCTTTCGGAACCAGTGCCAGTAAGGTGAAAGTGAGGGACGGTGCTATTAGCGATCCAGACTCCTCGTGTTTGGTATTAGCAGATTCCCCCACTTGTGCTGATTATGAATATTTATTTGAGTTCCTGATATTACCCACGGGCATGCCGAGAGCGGGCAAAATATGAATTGGCCCAAAACCTCTCCCTGCCTAAGGGGGCATTGCCTTATTCAAATTGCAAGGCTGGACTTGTATGTGTCATAACTCCTCCCACCTACAGTGAGGAACAAAACTGACATGACCCAAAAGTCCAGCGTCCTTTACCTTCAATCTGATGCCTAGTAACATCCTGGCAGCCCGCAGGGACACGGGCCAGCCTCCATCTTTGAACTTTCTAACAAAGGCCTGTTGGCCGCATGGCAACCGCCATTTTGGGACTTTCGCCAAAGACTTGCGATTGCCGCATGGACTACCAATAACGGTATTTGAACTGTATATAATCAGACATTCTGTTCTCTTTTCCTCTCTTCTCTCTGTCAATCAATCTGTTCTAAAATAAGCTTTGTGTATGTAGTTTAGAAATAAACTAACGATTTTATCGTTCAGTCTTGTGCCTGTTCTGGTCATCTGATTGCTGCTATAACGAATCTGCCCTCTGAAGAGTCAGTCATACTACCGCATTGTTTTATGATTTGCTTATAAATTGTTGATTTGCTAGCTAGGTTGTAAATAACCGTTTCTTCCTTCTAGGATTAGCTAGTACCAGATTTCCTGTGCGAAATCGATAACTTCGTTTCTCGATTGTAAATACAATTCGAGATTGCATCATATAGGGACCCAGTAACCTTTCTTTAACGTCACATTGCTCACAGTCTTTAAGCCGTCGGAAGTGATTATTCCCCGAACGTTGACTTGAGCGTGTTGAATGTGATTGGGCTGGCTAACGTATTATGATAGCGTTGGAGACTGTCCGCTCCATACAACCGGACAGTGGTGGCAGTGTATTTACCCGATTTCCAGCGCGAAATCGATATTTTTAGTTTACCGATTGTATATACAATCAAAATTGTACATGTATGGGCACCTCCAACCAATCTTAACCGTTTACTACGCGCACAGTGAATTTGCCTCCAGCAGTCTCTAGTGCATGAGACCTGCATGGCAACAGTGGCCTAGTAATACGGGATTGGTGGATGTTTGTCCCATTACATATTGTCGGCAGCGGCGCGACCAATCTTTATTGTCAGTCTGTTCACCGTACTTCCTGCGTATGCTAACGGAAGCAGATTAGACGGGATTGGCACGCTCTGTCGCCCTTTTCTTCTTCCCTCTGACGATCCAGCAACCGGTCTCGTTGTCCGTCTGCGCCCGTACTTCCTGCGTACGCTAACGGGAGCAGATCTCAACGGGATCGCGGGGCTGGATTGTCACATTGGTGGGCAGTGGTGGTGATAGCACACCCCAAAACCAGGCATAGCCAGCTTTTGGGAAATCAGAGCGCAAAGATCTGACAAACTCAGTCTTTGCAACCAGAATAATAAGACAGTGGTCGCTAAGTATCCTGTCTTGCAGAACCGAAGTTCTGGGCACAAAACGGTACACTTTGATAGCGAATAGATTGGTCTACATTTCCTAACATTTTCTTTGCTATATCCTACTCTTTCTTGTACTCTTCTCTTCTGAATGTCTGATTCAGTTCTGGATTACCAGAATTGGCCTGTCTCTGACTTGCGAACACTGTGCGAGTCACGCGGCATCACCGCTTGGAACCGCAACCGTACACAGCTGCTCCAAGCCTTGACGGAGAGGATCGGCCAGGCGATGGAAGTTTCCGATTCCCTACAGGAAGCCTCGCCACCCCCTCGTACACAGTCGCCCAGCACCATGAGCTCTGTGAGTGCTGATGTTGCTACTTCAGCTCCGGGTGATGTGGATACCCAGGAGGATCACACCATGCTCCCAGCTTCGGCTAACCTACAGCCAGGAGCAAGCAGCTCTGGACTAAACTTTACTGCCTTGGGCCATATGAGCCAGCAGTTGTTACCAGGACTGACAGGAGCAGATTTGCGTTTATACTTGGAGTTCCAGGAACGACAGCAGCAATTCCAGGTTGAGCAAGAGGAGCGGCGGCACCGGCATGCCCTAGAACTTGCCCGGGCGGGACCAGCTTCTCCTAACCCTCCTGCTGCAGGAGGCACACCTCTACCTGCAATCCCTAAAGCCAAGTTTCCTGTTATGGAGAAAAATGGGGACATTGACTTGTATCTACGCTCGTTTGAAAGAGCATGCCGCCAGTTCCGCATCCCTGAGGCTCAGTGGGCACTCCACTTGACACCGCAGCTCACTGGTAAAGCCTTGGATGCTTTTGCGGAGCTACCCACAGACCAGGACAGCGACTACCAGGCTATCAAGAAGGCCATTCTCGCTAAGTTCCAGCTCACGCCAGAGGTCTACCGGAAAAAATTCCGCCTGATCCAGAAAGGATCCGCAGACTCTCACGCAGACGTGTATAGCCGTTTAAGCACCACGCTGCATCAATGGCTCCGAGTCCTGGAAGACAAGACTTATGATGCTATTGTGGATTTAATGCTCCACGACCAGTTCCTTGCTGTCTGCGCTACAGACGTGAGACAGTTTGTGTTGGAGCGAAAGCCTAAGTCTGCGAAAGAAGCCGTTGAGCTGGCCGACATGTATGTCGCGACCCGGGTACCGGACACTCGCAGGCCTGCGGTACCAGACTCTCGCAAAACCCTGGTACCTGACAGCCGCAAACCTCCAGCCCCTGACAAGGACAGAGCTATGTCCCAGAACTGGAGAGAAAGCAGGCCCGCTGGCCCTGCGAACCGGGAGTGGGCCAAGCCCTGGTGCGAGCGCTGTCAACGTCCTGGCCACACCAAGCAAACTTGCTACGCCGGCAAGCCAGCCCAGCAACCTAGCCAGGCGGCTAGCACCGCAGCGACATCAAGGCCTAGAGGGGCCAACCCATCCGCACCTGCTTCGTCTACTGCACTGCTGGTTGGAGGATCCGAGGTACACCGCATCTCCCAGAACCACCAGCCGGTCACGGTGAACGGCCAGACTGTCGTCGGACTTCGAGACACCGGCGCAGATGTCACTCTTGTCCGCTCACATCTTGTTTCGGAAGAGGATATTCTCCCAGGGAAGTACCTCACCCTGACAGGCATCGGAGGTACTCGAACCAACGTGGTCCAAGCCCAAGTCACCATCGATTGGGGTGTGGGGTGTCAAAAGCGAGTGGTTGGGGTTCTAGATGATCTTCCCGTGGCCACAGTGCTTGGCACTGATTTGGGCACACTTGTTTGCCACTATGAATACCCTGCGGACCCGCAAGTGACCCAAGCCGGACTCCCTGACAACCAGGTACTGTACCAACCTTTAGGAAAACAGGGTGAGGGGAACCCTTTACCTGCTATTTCTACCATACCGACCGCATCTAGGCGCGAGGTATCAGACTTAAATGTACAAGCGACTGAATGTCTTTTTACTATGCCTGTACCTATCACTGTTGACCCAGATGCATGTGTCAATGTCAATAATTGTGCTATGCCTGATTCTGTCTCTGTTCTGGCCATTACACGTGCTATGGCCAGCCACCTGAACTCAGAGCCGACAGCAGGGACCCCCTCTGGCTGCTCTGACCTTCAGGCGGATGACAATCAAGAAAAGGAAATCGTGTCATACAATCCTAATGTTTGTGATGCTGATGGTACAACTCAGCTGGCAGATACTCCCAGTGTCGCCAGTAACCTGGGCTCAGGTGATGCGGGAGAGGCAGTCCCAACTGTCCCTCCAATAACATCTGACCCCAGCAGTGAGGGTAACTCTCCGCAGCTGACTTCTTACATCACCGGTCAGCTGGAGGAGACCTGTGGCACGGCCTTCGTGCAGGCCTTGAGGAGTGATCCCAGTCTGGAACCGCTTAGGGCCCGAGCCGGCCAGCCTCCAGATGAGAGCACTCCGTACAAAGTATACTGGGAAAACGATAGACTGTACTGCGAACCGGTGCAGCCTATCCCAGGTGATGCGGGTGGGAACACCCGCCAGCTGATAGTCCCTAGGGAATTTCGTGCGCAGGTACTCCGCATAGCTCACGACATTCCCTTAGCAGGACATTTGGGTACCAAAAAGACCCAAACCCATGTGCAGAACCATTTTTTCTGGCCCGCGATGGGGAAGGACATAGCCAAATACTGCCGATCATGTTCCACTTGCCAGAGGGTTAAGAAGGCCGGGGGCACCCGCAAAGTTCCTTTGCAGCCACTGCCTGTCATCACTGAGCCCTTCCAGAGGGTGGCAGTGGATATAATTGGGCCCCTACCCATTCCTAGCACCTCTGGCAAGCGCTACATTCTAACGGTTGTGGACTACGCCACCCGTTATCCTGAGGCGGTAGCACTGTCTTCTCTTAGGTCTGCCACCGTAGCAGATGCCTTAATCGGGGTCTTCTCGCGAGTGGGGTTTCCCGCCGAAATGATCTCCGATCAGGGCTCCTGCTTCATGTCGGAGCTAATGGAAGCCCTCTGTGAGCGAATGCAAATCAAGCACACCACTTCCAGTCCCTATCACCCTCAAACCAACGGTTTGTGTGAACGATTCAATGGAACGTTGAAACAAATGCTGGCAACCTTCGTAGAATCGCAGGGGAAGGACTGGGAGAGGCACTTGCCTCATTTGCTGTTCGCCTACCGAGAAGTGCCACAGGAGTCCACTGGGTTTTCGCCTTTTGAGCTCCTCTATGGCCGAGACGTCCGAGGGCCATTAAAACTGATTCGGGAGACTTGGGAGGGGAAAGATGACCCCTCAGAAGTCTCCGTGGTGGAGTATGTCCTAAAATTTCGGGACAAAATGGAGTCCCTTGTAGCCCTCATGACGGAAAATCTGTCCAGGGCACAGGCCAAACAAAAGGCCTGGTATGACCAGCATGCTAGGGATCGGTCATACAAGGTCGACCAGAAGGTTTACGCCCTACTCCCTGTCAGGCACAACAAATTGCAGGCCGCATGGGAGGGGCCGTACAGCATTCTGAAACAGGTAAACCCAGTCACCTACCTAGTAGGCCTGGGAGGTAAACGTCAGAAACTGTTCCACGTGAACATGTTAAAAGCACATGAGGAGCGAGAACAATATGTAATGGCCGTGTGTAGCCAGCTAGAGCCAGAAGAGCCGGATCCCTTGATAGACCTGTTAGCAGAGCTACGAGAAGTGGCGGAGGATTGGGACATCAACCCCCACCTCTTGTACCCGCAGCGATGCCAGCTCACTGCCCTCCTGAGTGCGCACAGCGCCACCTTCTCAGGACTCCCTGGCCAAACCAACCTAGCGGCTCACCGAGTTGACACAGGGACCCACACGCCCCTACGGCAGGGCCCCTATCGCACCTCACCAGAAGTACAAGCCGAGATAAAGCAAGAGATTGAGGAGATGCTGCAACTGGGGGTCATCCAGAAATCCGCTAGCCCATGGGCCGCCCCGGTTGTCTTAGTCCCCAAAAAGGACAAAACAACCCGGTTCTGTGTTGACTATCGGAGACTGAATGACATCACCACCACGGATGCATACCCCATGCCCCAAATCGATGAATTGCTGGATCAACTGGCTTCCGCCAGCTATCTGACAATCATGGATTTGAGCCGTGGATACTGGCAAATTCCGCTTGCGCCCGAGGCGAGAGCGAAATCTGCATTCATCACCCCTTTTGGGCTCTATGAGTTTACTCGTATGCCCTTTGGAATGAAGAATGCGCCAGCCACCTTTCAGCGGGCCATGAACGAACTGCTGGAAGGAATGCAAGGTTACGCAGTAGCCTACCTCGATGACATCGCTGTATTCAGCCCCACCTGGGAAGAGCACCTTGACCATTTGTCACAGGTGCTGGGAAGGCTGTCCGCTGCCAATCTGACCGTTAAGCCCAACAAATGTCAGATTGCCAAGACTGAGGTTCACTACCTAGGGCACAGAGTGGGCAGTCAGACCCTGAAACCCCAGATAGGGAAGGTCGACGCCATTGTGGCATGGCCTCAACCTACCAACAAAAAACAAATCCAAGCCTTTCTGGGAACAGCGGGGTACTATAGGAAGTTTGTTCTGTCCTATAGTACTTTGGCTAAACCACTGACCGATGCAACAGGTAAAAAACAACCCAACAAGGTCACGTGGAACCCAGCACTAGAGCAGGCATTTCGGGCCTTGAAGGAGGCGCTGGCTAGCGCTCCTGTCCTCCAAGCTCCTGACTTCTCCCGCCCGTTCATTGTTCAAACGGACGCCTCCGACCACGGTCTGGGCGCCGTACTTAGTCAGGTAGATGCAACCGGGAATGAGCATCCTGTCCTATACCTGAGCAGGAAGCTACTTCCTAGGGAGGCTGCCTACTCCACAACCGAGAAGGAGTGTTTAGCGATAGTGTGGGCCCTCCAAAAGTTGCAATCGTACCTATATGGGCGATCCTTTACGGTTATCACTGACCACAACCCCCTCAGCTGGCTGAAGCGGACTGCTGGTACCAACGGGAAACTCCTCCGCTGGAGCTTAGCGCTCCAGCAGTACGATTTCACCATCCAGCACAAACCGGGAAGCCGGCATCAGAATGCTGATGGGCTTTCCCGCTGTACTGAGCCCAAGTAGCAAGTTGTATTGCTTCAGTCAAGGTCCTGTTAACCCATCCTTCCCCAATCTTGGAAGGGGGGGAGATGTGACGCCTTCGATGACATCTCGAATGCATCATGCCGTCATAAGCCCAAATTCCATTGCAAAATAGAAAAAATTACATTTTGGCTTAAACCAACCCTTTTTTTTTTTTTTTTTTTTTTTCTCTTGCACTCTGGCTAACAAACACTGGCTAAATACATCGCTTCTCCCATCCAAGGGTGGAATTTGTCACCTAAAAACTGAAGAACCTATATTTAATAAATAGGCACAGATTGGTAATATTTCTGGTGTTCCCAAGATCGCAGTTCCCTCAAATTCACGGAGTTTATTAGATTCCACACGACATTGGTCCTGAGAGATTTTCAGCCCTCTGGATCTTTCGGAACCAGTGCCAGTAAGGTGAAAGTGAGGGACGGTGCTATTAGCGATCCAGACTCCTCGTGTTTGGTATTAGCAGATTCCCCCACTTGTGCTGATTATGAATATTTATTTGAGTTCCTGATATTACCCACGGGCATGCCGAGAGCGGGCAAAATATGAATTGGCCCAAAACCTCTCCCTGCCTAAGGGGGCATTGCCTTATTCAAATTGCAAGGCTGGACTTGTATGTGTCATAACTCCTCCCACCTACAGTGAGGAACAAAACTGACATGACCCAAAAGTCCAGCGTCCTTTACCTTCAATCTGATGCCTAGTAACATCCTGGCAGCCCGCAGGGACACGGGCCAACCTCCATCTTTGAACTTTCTAACAAAGGCCTGTTGGCCGCATGGCAACCGCCATTTTGGGACTTTCGCCAAAGACTTGCGATTGCCGCATGGACTACCAATAACGGTATTTAAACTGTATATAATCAGACATTCTGTTCTCTTTTCCTCTCTTCTCTCTGTCAATCAATCTGTTCTAAAATAAGCTTTGTGTATGTAGTTTAGAAATAAACTAACGATTTTATCGTTCAGTCTTGTGCCTGTTCTGGTCATCTGATTGCTGCTATAACGAATCTGCCCTCTGAAGAGTCAGTCATACTACCGCATTGTTTTATGATTTGCTTATAAATTGTTGATTTGCTAGCTAGGTTGTAAATAACCGTTTCTTCCTTCTAGGATTAGCTAGTACCAGATTTCCTGTGCGAAATCGATAACTTCGTTTCTCGATTGTAAATACAATTCGAGATTGCATCATATAGGGACCCAGTAACCTTTCTTTAACGTCACATTGCTCACAGTCTTTAAGCCGTCGGAAGTGATTATTCCCCGAACGTTGACTTGAGCGTGTTGAATGTGATTGGGCTGGCTAACGTATTATGATAGCGTTGGAGACTGTCCGCTCCATACAACCGGACAGTGGTGACAGTGTATTTACCCGATTTCCAGCGCGAAATCGATATTTTTAGTTTACCGATTGTATATACAATCAAAATTGTACATGTATGGGCACCTCCAACCAATCTTAACCGTTTACTACGCGCACAGTGAATTTGCCTCCAGCAGTCTCTAGTGCATGAGACCTGCATGGCAACAGTGGCCTAGTAATACGGGATTGGTGGATGTTTGTCCCATTACATATTGTCGGCAGCGGCGCGACCAATCTTTATTGTCAGTCTGTTCACCGTACTTCCTGCGTATGCTAACGGGAGCAGATTAGACGGGATTGGCACGCTCTGTCGCCCTTTTCTTCTTCCCTCTGACGATCCAGCAACCGGTCTCGTTGTCCGTCTGCGCCCGTACTTCCTGCGTACGCTAACGGGAGCAGATCTCGACGGGATCGCGGGGCTGGATTGTCACAGCCAGCTATAGGTGTCCCCAGTATAGGAAGTCAGGTGTAGGTGCCCTCAGTATAGGCAACCAGCTATAGGCGCCCCCTTGGAAGCTCAGCTCCAGTCGCTCATATCAAAGGCCGGCTATGGCCACTATGTACAAAGTTTTGGCTCAGAAAAATTTTCTACTGGACTTAAAATATGCAAAGGATTCTACGTTGATGCAGAATTATGCAAATTTTACTGCAAATCTATGCAGCCTGAAAATGGACCAATCAAATGCTTTAACTGCAAGATTTGAATAGATTTTCATAATAACAAATTATCATAATAATTAGAATAATCCTCAACCATCTCAAAATTATTTGCACCTTAATTACATCCCTACTGACTAGTGTGGTACATGTGGATTTGTGTTAGACATTTAATAAACACAATTTCTCCAAGGGTTAATATGCAATTAGAAGAACATCCATTCAATGTAATTATGCAAATTGTCCACTGGACCAATTCATAGATTCTTCTCTCCACCTCAGCAACCACCAGTTGCCTGCTCACTCCCTGCCCTTGCCCTATCAGTCTGAAGCTATGCTCTCCTATCTCATTCTCGTAAATTAAAATAGGCCTTTATTAAACAGGGATGCACAGTGTCAATCACTCCCCCCCTGCATACACATGTGACAAAAAGGGGTGTGGTTCAGACTGACAAAGTGAACCATGCATACACAAGTCGCTGACGAGACATCTGCCATTTTTATCTTTATTTTTTTACAAACATGAGCATATGAGGAAACCGTGCCTAAACTGGAGGTATTAACCACCCTGGCGTTCTGATTAAATCGCCAGGGTGGCTGCGGGAGGGTTTTTTTTAAATAAAAAAAAAACTATTTCATGCAGCCAACTGAAAGTTGGCTGCATGAAAGCCCACTAGAGGGCGCTCCGGAGGCGTTCTTCCGATCGCCTCCGGTGGCCAGAAGTAATAAGCGGCCTTCCGTGTTTCGCTTACCTCGTCGCCATGGCGACGAGCGGAGTGACGTCATGGACGTCAGCCGACGTCCTGACGTCAGCCGCCTCCGATCCAGCCCTTAGCGCTGGCCGGAACTGTTTGTTCCGGCTACGCTGGGCTCGGGCGGCTGGGGGGACCCTCTTTCGCCGCTGCACGTGGCGGATCGCCGCGCTGCAGCGGCGATCAGGCAGCACACGCGGCTGGCAAAGTGCCGGCTGCGTGTGCTGCTTTTTATTTGGTGAAAATCGGCCCAGCAGGGCCTGAGCGGCAGCCTCTGGCGGTGTTGGACGAGCTGAGCTCGTCCAGACCGCTCAGCTGGTTAAAGGGAACCTGAACTCTTGCACAGGACAGAAGAAAAACAGAGAAATTCACCCTGTATGGATTAAGAGAGTTTATCCTGTTTAATTGTCCCTCATTTGTGTCTAATCACAAGTTGTAATTTGATCTCTCAGTGTCACATGACTGCCATGGCAAAGATGGCAGATAAGCTCATTTGAAAGCACAGGATGTTAGCAATATATCTGATTCCATAAATCAGGAAGTAGAATCAGTGCAGGATTTATTTTAGGATTTGTATGAGCTGTAACAAAGAAATGTTTTTTTTTGTTTAAAGGTTATTATGTTGCGTATCTTTTAGAGCAGAGAGGATGTTGTAAGTTCAGGTCCACTTGCAGCAAGAGGTATATGGAGGCTGCCCCATTTATTTCCTTTCCTGCTGATTATTAAGGCATCAGTAGTGTCTGAATCACCCACCTGAAACAAGCATGCAGCTTGTGAGAAACATCTGATCTGCAGGCTTGTTCAGGGTCTATGGCTTTTTTTTTTTTAGAGGCAGTAGATCAGCAGCACACCCAGGCTCTGAATTCTTTAAAACTAAATATGTCAGCCTCCATATTCCTCTTGTTTCAGGTTCCCTTTAACAGACAAACTGGATCCGAGATGAACTTTTACTCATTGCATAATTGTGTTCCTTTCCTATAGTTTATAGGGCATTCCTCAAGCCAAATACGTTTTTGTTTTAATACTCTAATTCCCTATAAACTAAATAAACCACGCCCACAGGTTTTCAGAGAGCCTTGGCAGTAGCAAGAGCTCATGGGAGCTCAGTCTGGGCAGGAGGAGGAGGTGTTACTAGCCATTGATTTCAGAGGCAGAGGGGAGGAGGGAGGAGGGGGGATTAGGTTTTTTTCTCAGGCTGAGTGATCAAGATGCAGATAAGCCTGCCTCTGTGTAATGTTTACAAACAACATGGCCGCTGTCATTGTATCACAGGAAGAAATAATCATTTTCTATTGAAGCTGTTTGCAGCTAGATTTGCTGTGTAAACTATCGAAACTTTAGATAAGATATATGGACAAGTTACTTGTTATAGTTAGTTTTTCATCTCGGATACACTTTAAAGAAAATGCAACAGGAAAACAGAATCTGGAGACCTTCTGCAGCAAAAGGAGGGAGACTCCTTAGGAGTAGTCAAAGTCAGGTCATCTTAATCCCAGTGAAATGTAACTAGCCCAAGCATGGGCAAACTAGGCCCTCCAGCTGTTAAGGAGCTACAAGTCCCACAATGCATTGCAGGAGTCTGACAGCCACAGTCATGACTCATAAAGGCAAATGCATTGTGGGACTTGTAGTTCCGTAACAGCTGAAGGGCCGAGTTTGCCCATGCCTGAACTAGCCTCTAAAGATCACCAGTTCGGAGACCATAAGCCATACAGCAGAATCGTAAGTACATATCATGGTTTCTGTACCTGTTCATGCCCCCCGTTGACCCCCATAACCCAGGGGCCCATCCATCAGGCCATACAAGTGTGGCCACTATGACCAACCCCCTAACTCCACACATTTGGCATCTTTATTTGCAGTTACAGGTGCTCCTTATGAGAGGACACCTCCAGTAGCATCAGAGAACCCTGAGGTTGCCATTAAACTTAAACCATTTGGGTGGAGAGTTTGACCAGACCATGACCTTCTCCAGGAGGTAGTGCTGGAGAGGAAGCTGTGATGTAAAAAGATGGAGTCCCCGCCTATGGCCCTGAACTGTCCTCCAGGAGCTGCTCCCTCGATGATTCATCAGTTCAGGTTTCTGGTGGATCATTTATATTATCCCTCTTGAGATGCTTGGAGATCTCTGGACCCCGATCCTGCTAATATCCAACTGTGACAAAATATTACTCAATGGGTAAATTGGCCCTAAAGGGACAAACTATTTATTTTTAAATGTAAGGCAAAAATAAACAATAACTTGAACATAGACTTTTTTTACATCCTGTATTTCAGTTGACAATGAGCCAAATATCATCATCCATTTGTCTCATTTGGAAGACCATCTGATTTTGGACTCTTATCTGATGTTCTTACATAAGACATATATAAGTTTCAGAATACTGCAGTGCTTGACGGACCTTTCTGGCGGTGTGTACGTCATTGTGGATGTGTGTTTCTCTTCTGATTGACCACGGTCATCATCCTTTCATCGCTATTTTGACCAGCTGTCTTGTAGTATGGCAAAAACTCTGTCCCTTATTTTACCAAGATAGCGTCTTAATGTATTTCTTTTTTTGTTTGGGGGAGGGGGGGGGGGAGGAGACATCTTTCAAATCAAACTGTATTGTGATGTTTTTGCTCAAATTAGGCTTAAAGGGGCACTACAGCGAAAAACTGTAAAATTTAAAATGTGCAAACATATACAAATAAGACATATTTTTTCCAGAGTAAAATGAGCCATAAATTACTTTTCTCCTATGTTGCTGTCACTTACAGTAGGTAGTAGAAATCGGACAGAAGTGACATGTTTTGGACTAGTCCATCTCTTCATAGGGGATTCTCTACAAGGCTTTTATTCTTTATAAAGATATTCCCTAAAAAGGATTTAAACAATGATGCTGGCCAGCTTCCTTGCTCACTACACAGTTTGTTGGCAGTTGGACACAGCAACTGCCATTCACTAAGTGCTTTTGAAAATAAATAAAACCCTGAGAATCCCCCCATAAAGAGATGGACTAGTCCAAAACCTGTCACTTCTGTCAGATTTCTACTACCTACTGTAAGTGACAGCAACATAGGAGAAACGTAGTTTATGGCTCATTTTACTCTGGGAAAAAAAATATACGTCTTATTTGTATGTGTTTGCACATATTTTACAGTTTTTCGCTGTAGTGCCCCTTTAACTGCTGCTCATACAATATCCAAGTTTGTCAACAGCTTCAGAATTTTCTCTTGAGTGCTGCCCAATACACACTGGCAACCGAGCTGACCACTTATGTTTAACGTGGACCTGACCTCAGAACCTTCCTCTCTGCCCTATAAGATAAGCAGCAGCATAATAACATTTAAAGAAAAAACATTTTTGTTACAGCGAATACAAAGCATGTAATAAATCTGCAGTGTCTACTTCCTGCTTTCATGGAAGCAGACATATTCTCAACATCCTGTGCTTTCAAATAAGCTTAGCTGCCGTGTCTGTCAGGTGACACAGTGGAGAGATCAAATTACAGTGGCGATTAGTCAAAAATGAGGGGGAATTAGACAGGCTAAACTCTCTAAATACATACAGGGTGCATTTCTCTAAGTTTTCCTTCTGTCCTGTGCAAGAGTTCAGGTCCAGTGGAGCTGAACTCTTGCACAGGACAGAAAGAAAGCATAGAGAAATGCACCCTGTATGTATTTAGGGAGTTCAGCCTGTCTAATTCCCCCTCATCTGTCTCTTAGCAAAAGTTGTAATTTGATCCCTCATCTGTGTCAGCTGACTGCCAGGGCAAAGAGTTCGTTTGTAAACACAGGATGTTAACAATATGTCTGCTTCCATGAAAGCAGGAAGTAGACACTGCAGATTTATTACATGCTTTGTATTAGCTGTAACAAGGAAATGTTTTTCTTTAAGGGTTATTATGATGTTGCTTATCTTATAGAGCAGAGAGGAAGTTCTGTATTCAGGTCCGCTTTAAGAAAGGTTATTCAAGAGAATAATAACATTTAGGACACCTGAATGGAGGCCGATTTACTTCCTTTTAAACAATGCAAATTGCCTGACTGTCCTGCTGATCCCTCTGCCGCCAATGCTTTTAGCCAAACACCTGGAACAAGCATGCAGATCAGGTGCGCCGACTGAAGTCTGACTACACTAGTCACATGTTTGTTTCAGGTGTGGGATTCACACCATACTGATGTATGAAAGATTATCTGGATGGTATGGTTTAAAAGGAAATAAATATGGCAGCCTCCATATCCCTTACTTCAGGTTTTCTTTCAAGTGAACCCGAGGTGAAAGTGATATGGAAGCTGCCATATTTATTCCCTTTTAAAGTATATCAGTTGCCTGGCAGCCCTGCTGATCTATTTGGCTGCAGTAGTGTCTGAAGTACACCAGAAACAAGCATGCAGCTAATCTTGTCAGTTCTGACAATATTGTCAGAAACGCCAGATCTGCATATGCTGGTTTAGGGTCTATGGCTGAAAGTATTAGAGGCAGAGGATCAGCAGAGCAACTGGTATTGCTTAAAAAGGAAATAAATATGGCAGGCAGCTTCCATAGGTCTCACATCTCTGGTTCACTTGGAAAGTTTGTTACATGCTGCCAACAGCTCCCTGTCCTGTCATATGCGTTATTGGACCTTGATGCCTTTGAATTGTTCCAGGACAACACATTTTTGACCATTAGTTGGAAAGCAGTATCAGCAAATGTATGTCTATATTAATCTTCTAAATCTACAGTGTCTAAAAGACCGCCTTTCAGCAGAGGAGGTGTACTAGGCAATATGGGCAGCCTTCAAATCTAGAACCCTTTAGGAGTTTCATCTCCAATAGAACAATGTTCACATGGACCTCTTTTCATCTAAGGTAACATCTCCTTCTTGTCCATGGCCCGTTGATGCCATTTTAGATTCGTCCTCTTCTTGGATCCACTGGTCGATACTGGGAAAAATATACTTGTCTTCATACCGATGGAAAGAGGATTCTGAAAATATCTGTAGTGAGATGATGTCACACAGTCCCTTGATTTGGGCAAAACTTGAGCCAGTTAACACAAGCAGCGTTGCCAGTAGAACGTTCCCGGCTCCAACTCCATTCACCCGAGGCTGACTTTCCCAAAGCTTAAGGTTGTGACCCCTGCAGCAGGTCCCAGAGACCACCAGCAAGGACCCCACCGTGTGTTTATCAAATTCTTTTATCTTCTCGCAGCAGTAATCTTGTCGACATCGCATGTTGAACAGAAGTTCGTCCAGGCACGATTCAAAGACAACATACTTCTTTTCTTTGGCGTATTCTTCCTCAAGTGGCAAAGGCACGTTATCTTCATCTGACGATACAGAGCTGGAAACATTGGAATCAGTTTGTTTTAACGAGTCAGACAGTTTGTTTTCGGTGTTCTTTTTTTTCCTTTTGTGTTTTACTGTGGGAGGAATGTTACCGGTTCCATTATCAGTCAGTGAACATGACCCCTGGGTAGATAAATGTCCATTTTCGTTGCAAGGACCGTCCTCCTGGATTTGAACTTCTACTTGTTTCTCTCTTTGAACTTTGCCCTCTTCGTCCTCTTCCGTATGTTTCTTACCATAAGACTGTTTCTTGTGGACTCTTTTCCCTGTTGATAGACCATCAGAGGTTGACTTGATAGCATCCCCGTGAAAATGACCAGTTTCATTATTCTGTGTCTGTATTTCAAGGATATCATCTTCCCCATTCTGACTTGGTTTTGGAACAGGAGAAGGTTTCTCGGTGGTTGTCCTGTCTAAAATCGTGTTCTCGGAATGTAGGGTGCCATTTTCACTTTGAGAACTCGCTTGCTTTAGCTGAGTGACAACTGACTCCCAGTCGTCTACGGTGATGACCTCGAAAAAAGATAGCTCATTGGTGTCCATTTCATCCTCCTGTTCTGAATCACCTACCTGTGACCCGGTATTTTGGGAAGGTCTCAAAACCCTTTCATTAGGGTTCTCTACGTCTTTTATTTGAAATGCCATCATTTCTGAGTCCTTGACGGGAATTATTTCAAGAGACGGCACCAAGACTGCGTCCATGTCTTTTCCCATCGTGAAATGTTCATTGCCAATTTGCTGGCCTTCAACCAGCCTGAAGCAAGGATCAACTGACGAAAGAGTAAGAACGCCAAGAGGTTCTGTTTGAGTGCTTGTGTTGACAAGTCTCGATTTGAGTTGGACGTGACATTTACACAAGCATTTGACTTTCACTGGTACGACCACTGGTACCGGTGCCTGAGCCAGACTCTTCTTTATCCGGACTCGCTTGATAATTTTGTGCATCATTGGCGGCTTTGCAAAGTCCAGCAGTGACTTTTCTGGGAATTTGCTCGGTCTGGCGCCTACTTTGAGAACTCGTTTTGACCCTTTCCAAACATAGGAGTCTTGGGTGAAGTGGGCTGAGCACATTCTGAACTTGTCGGAACGTTTATCCTCGAGGATCTCTAGAGAGATGAGTTCCAAGTCGTCTTCTTCCACGCCAGCAAGGCGGAGCCACTCTTGGATGTGTGTTATGTTCTTTGGAAAGGGATGAAGAATAATGTGAGGGTACGTGGTCTTTTTTCCTGATCGATGGTGGCATCTAGTCACTGCGCACTTTGGCATATCTAGAATATATAAAATATAGGATACATTAGACCAAGTCCAGGGAAGTAAGGAAAAAGGAACATTGCCTAGTTCTAAGATGGGTTACAACGATAAATACACATTTACTTCAGGTTTCCTTCAACCATTACTTTAACCATTACTGCCTCTGGGAGCCCCACATCCGCAGCAGCAGCCGCAGGGAAGAGCTAGTCACACCCCTGCAGTTTGGGGTGCTGTGCGGGCGATTGTGCAGGCAAATGCCCGCGATCACGATGTAGTCCCCTGTGCCAATCCGAACATGTCTGCCGAGAATGAACACTGGTTTTAGCTCGAAAACAGTGTTCATTCTGAAATAGACCCGTAGGCCACCGTGATCGCAGGCATCCATTGATAACAGCGTCACTTCCTTAGTTACAACGTAGCAACACATTGCTTCTTATAGTGTACATATTGAATGCGAATAGGAAGCGCTCAATGGGGACATCTTGTGGCCAAGTAGTAAAGTTACACCTACATACTTTAGGGAATGCCTTTTTTTTTTAAATATGCATGTCAAGAAGGCATATTATTATTAACCAGTTCACCCCCAAGGGTTTTTATCCTAACGGACCAGAGCAATTTTCAGTTGTCAGCGCTCCTCCCTTTTATTCCCTAATAACTTTATTACTACTTATCACAAGAAAATGATCTATACCTCGTTTTTTTCGCCACCAATTAGGCTTTCTGTGGATAGTACATTTTGCTAAGAATTTTTTTATTCTAAATGCATTTTAATGAGAAAAACAGAAAAAAAAGAAAAAAAATCATTATTTCTCAGTGTTCAGCCTTTATAGTTTTAAAATTAAACATTCTCCTGTGGATAAAACAAACACGTTTTATTTTCCCAGTGGTCCCGATAATTAAACCGTTTAGATTATGTCCCTACCACAATGTATGGCGACAGTATATTATTTTGAAATATAAGTGGTTATTTTTCTGTTTGTTCTGGCCATAATTACAAGCCCCTATGTAATAAATTAAAATTAATTTTCCCCCATAAAATATAGAATAAAAAAAGCTGAGTCCCTAAGGCAACTATTTATTTATTTTTTTTAAGCTGATTTTTTTTTTTTACAAGTGTTTTTTTTGGGGGGGAGGGTTGGAAGTGTAATTTTATTAATGATGTGTATATACTTGAAAATGGATGTATTTTGTAGGTGTAATATACTTTTTGGCCACAAGATGGCGCTAGTGAACACTCATAGGCCGTGTTCATTTTTTTTTTTTTTTACACTTTATTAAACTGTTACATTTCCTGTTTATGTGAATGGGCGTAGCCGCTGTTCGCGGTCACGTCCATTCACTCCAGGCACTGCGATTGGGTAGAGGACTGTTCGGTCCTCTTCCCCAATCACCCAGCACGGGATCCCGACGGTAATGGCGGCGGTAGTGGCGGACACACGGCGGTAGCAGCGGCGGGAATGCGCGACGTATTAAAACGTCATGTTGCTGTTAATAGCGGTAAGCATGACGTTTTAATACGTTAGGATGGCGGTAAATGGTTAAATTATGGGCTAAAAAGTAGTAATGAATGTACAGTGGCTTGCAAAAGTATTCGGCCCCCTTGAAGTTTTCCACATTTTGTCACATTACTTCCACAAACATAAAATCAATTTTATTGGAATTCCACGTGAAACACCAATGCAGACTCCAAGAGGTTTTCTTCCAAGATTACCCTGTATTTGGCTCCATTCATCTTCCTATCAACTCTAACCAGATTCCCTGTCCCTGCTGAAGAGATGCACCCCCAGAGCATGATGCTGCCACCACCATATTTGACAGTGGGGATGGTGTGTTCAGAGTGATGTGCAGTGTTAGTTTTCTGCCACACATAGCGTTTTGCATTTTGGCCAAAAAGTTCCATTTTGGTCTCATCTGACCAGAGCACCTTCTTCCACATGGTTGCTGTGTCCCCCATATGGCTTGTGGCAAACTGCAAATGGGACTTCTTATGTTTTCTGTTAGCAATGGCTTTCTTCTTGCTACTCTTTCATAAAGGCCAACTTTGTGCAGTGCATGACTAATAGTTGTCCTATGGACAGATTCCCCCACCTGAGCTGTAGATCTCTGCAGCTCGTCCAGAGTCACCATGGGCCTCTTGACTGCATTTCTGATCAGCGCTCTCCTTGTTCGGCCTGTGAGTTTAGGTGGACGGCCTTGTCTTGGTAGGTTTACAGTTGTGCCATACTCCTTCCATTTCTGAATGATCGCTTGAACAGTGCTCCGTGGGATGTTCAAGGCTTTGGAAATCTTTTTGTAGCCTAAGCCTGCTTTAAATTTCTCAATAACTTTATTCCTGACCTTTCTGGTGTGTTCTTTGGACTTCATGGTGGTGTTGCTCCCAATATTCTCTTAGACAACCTCTGAGGCCGTCACAGAGCAGCTGTATTTGTACTGACATTAGATTACACACAGATGCACTCTGTCATTAGCACTCATCAGGCAATGTCTATGGGCAACTGACTGCACTCAGACCAAAGGGGGCTGAATAATTACGCACACCCCACTTTGCAGTTATTGATTTGTAAATGTTTGGAATCATGTATGATTTTCGTTCCACTTCTTACATGTACACCACTTTGTATTGGTCTTTCACGTGGAATTCCAATAAAATTGATTCATGTTTGTGGCAGTAATGTGACAAAATGTTGAAAACTTCAAGGGGGCCGAATACTTTTGCAAGCCACTGTAAAAACTTAACAAAAATGCACCTTTACTTCCAAATAAAATATGGTCACCATACATTACACTAGGGTTATACTTTTAACGTTGCAATAACCGGGACAAATGGCAAAATAAAATGTGTAGATTTTAATTATGGTAGCAACATTTTAAAACTAGAATGGCTGAAAACTGAGAAGTAATGATTTTTTTCTATTTTTTTTCTTATTATACCCATTATAATGCATTTAGAATAAAATAATTCTTAGCATAATGTACCACCCAAAGAAAGCCTAATTGGTGGTGGAAAAAACAAGGTACAGATCATTTCACTGTGATAAGTAGTGATAATGTTATTGGGGATGAAAGGGAGGAGCGCTGAAATGTGAAAATTCCTCTTGTCCATAAGGTGAAAAATACCCGCGGGCTGAAATGGTTAAAGAGGACGCTCTTGATGAGGCCTGTGATAGTCATGTAGGCTGAACTTGGACGAACTGCGTTTACAGCTCCACAGAGAGAGGAGGGGGAGAAGAGGCAGATAACTGCATACACTTTCCTATGAGGAGGGGGAAGGGAGTCATGAAGTGGCACATACTGTCCTATGGAGAAAAGAAGGGCAGGGGAGATAGGAGGCTGCATGCACTGTTCTATGAGGAGGGGAAAAGAGGCAGGAGGTGGCTGTGCTATAGAGCGGGGCTGGGGGGTGCATGTACTGTCCTATGCAGAGAAGAGAGGGGATGGGGGAAAGGCAGAAGGCTGCATGCTCTGTCTGCAGTGAAAATACCATAATGAATAAAATTGCTTATTTTTTTTACAATATTCAGTTATAGATTATGTAGTCAGTGTTTGCCCCATTGTAAAATCTTTCCTCTCCCCGATTTACATTCTGAAATTTATCACAGGTGGAGACACCTTTAGTTCTGCTAGGTGATCTCTGCGGAATGTTCATGTCACAGTTGCTCAAGTCTTACCTCTCCTCGCATCCATCGCTAGCTCCTGCAAGGGCGGCGGAGTGTAACGATCGCTCGTTACACTCCAGCTGCCGAGTCCCACGCTGCTCTCCTCGCTTCTGTCTCCGCATGGCGGAGGACACCAGTACAACGTGCTTCCTGGAGCTGGCGTCCTCTGTTGCTAGGCATATGCGCCTCTGCTGCCCTCTTATTGCAGTGGCCATAGGCGGTACTGCACCCTCCGTAATTGAGAGGCAGGGTATTTTAAAAAAGACAAAGACAAACACTTACATAGCGCTTTTCTCCTGGCGGACTCAAAGCACCAGAGCTGCAGCCACTAGGGAACACTCTATAGGCAGTAGCAGTGTTAGGAAGACTTGCCTAAGGTCTCCTACTGAATAGGTGCTGGCTTACTGAACCGGCAGAGCCGAGATTTGAACCCTGGTCTCCCGTGACAGAGGCAGAGCCCTTAACCATTACACTATCCAGAGGAGCTGTCAGCCATACGATCTCAGAAAAAAAACAACACATATATACGTAGATAAATACTTGCTCTACTTACATAACAGATGTATTGCCCAATTGTGTATGCATTGCCTGCCCTCCACTATAGAAAGTGCCTTGTCTCAGCATGAGAAATATTGGCCAATCAGAGAGGAACAGAGATGTGGGAGGGGGAAACAGGAGGGAAAGAGGCTTCAGCTAATCAGACTGCATTAGTTAAGTCTGAGGGGAAAGTAGTACAGCAAAAAAAGGACAACCCAGCATGCCCTGCAACTTCCTTTTTGTGTACCAAATAAGAGTCAGGTAATCTGGGGAATGATCATTTATCAACCAGAAAAGTAATAGTGATTTTAACTTTTGTATTACCTGGTTAGCATCCTTATTTCTTGTTTACTAGATAAAAATAAAGAATTGATTTTGTATTTTATGCCCGACAGTTACACTTTAAGTCCTGCACTCGTACAGCTTATGGCTTTTGCATCCCTGGTCACAGCCACAGCATCTCCCTGCCGCTTTCGTCTCCAAGTCGTCCCCCTGCTGGAATCCCTCTTCGACCAGGATCTCCTCTCCAGATTCCCCTTTGGCTAATCCCTATTGCTCTACCTGCCAGCCTGCCGGCATTTGCCTTCCCTGGATCATCCTTGCCTGTCAGTTTACCCTGCCTCTTAGCTTTGCACTTCCCAGCCTGCCTCCCTGTGCCTTTCCCTGGATCCCTGCACTACACGTTAGTCTCGAGCCTCACTTCCCTGCCTGCTGTGGCAACTCGAGGATTCCCTCAGCTTGCCAGTTCCCTTCAGGGAACTCTCCAGTCACCTGCATCAACCTGGGGATTCCCTCAGCCTGCCAGTTCCCCTCTGGGAACTCTTCAGCTACCCCGGGGATTCCCACCAGCCTGTCCTTCCCCCTCCTGGGTTACTAGCTGGTCAGCTCCCTTCCCGGAGGTACTCAGACTGTCAGCATCTCCAGGACTTACCCTGTCAGTCGGCACCCCTCCTGGGATAGCAGCTGTCAGCCCCTTACCCAGGATTCTCCCTGCCTGTCCGCTGCCCTCCTGGAAGCCCCCCCCCCCCCCCCTCCCCCAGTTAGTGTCCTTCCTGGGATCCCTGTTGGTTAGGCCTTCCTGTCCAGCCAGTCCTGTCCAGCTAGCCTGTCTTGGCCCAATGGTCTGCTCTGCTCAAGACCCCTTCTATCCCGTCAGGTACCCTCCGTTCTTCCAGTCACTGTTGTGGCAGTCCTGGGGGTCGTGACCTGGCAGGCACCAGGCAGCAAAGTAGTCCGCCACCCACTAGGAGAGACGGCCCATCATCCCTTGCGGGGTGCGCTGGAGAAGACCCGTGCCTGCTTAGACTCCACGCCTAGGGCTGCTCGCCCCTTGATACCAGTGACGGGATCAACAGAACGCCGATGGTTAGCAAGGACCATGACAGTTTGTTAGTGAGAGTTCTGTGCACAGAGGGAGATACTGCTTGATATTTGGAAAAAGCCATCACTTCCCACAGTGCAACGAGGTTCACAAACAGCAAACTGTCAGGACCAAGGCCATGACATCACACCATGGGAGGGGTTACACCACAATATCAGCCATGCAGACCCCACTGAAGATCTATTTGAGAAAAGGGAGCGATTTCTTGTGGAAAGGGGGTAACAGCTACTCAAGATCGAACCTTGGTTAAAGTTCCTCTTTAAAGGACACCTGAGGTGAAAATAAAATAAGATAAACAATTGCATCAATCCTCCTCCTTCTAAAAATGACTTTTTTTTTTAGATAGCCCACATTTTTATTTTATAATTAAATCTATTTTAAGTTTTTACTGTTTTATTGTTTTTGCCCAGTGACACATTCATTGAAGTATGCCAGAGCTAAAATCTATGAACCATTGAACCTTTTTATCTCTTTCCTGCTCTGAGAAGCCATTTTCTGCTAGGAGAGTGTTTTATGACTAATTCCTTGTCACTGAGGGTTACACTGTAGTCTGACCCAGGCCTAACCCAGACAGGAATTGCCACATACCTGATTTTTAAACCTTTCAGGCAGAGAAGGAAAAAAAGGAACCCAGCATAGTTATTTGTGTGCTAGGGACTATACATACACATGTCTATCTCATCACGTTACATGTCACCTTGGGTATCCTTTAACTGCATTTAACCCATTCCTTAATGGGCACATAAGACTGGCAATGCATGGCCAGACATCACCCAAAAGAAAAAAGTGCCAGGGATGTGAACCTCTCTAGGTATTTTAATGTTCACTCATGTCTGTAGGTCAAGCCTTTCAATAAAGCTGCATAATTTTGAAGTGGTGCATGGGCCTCCTTTTTCAAACATATCAAAGTGTAGCCAAGGTACAATTATTTCAACAAAGAACTTACTTGCAGCTGAAGCGCTTGTCTTTTCTCAAAAGAAAAAAAAAGGTGAAGAACGACCTAAAAAAAAAAAAAAAAAAAAAAAAAAAAGAAAAAAAAAAAAAGGTAAGGGTAACATATAAGCGAATTTATAGAGTATAAACGGATGAGAGAAAGTTTTGACAGCTATACATAAACATCCCACAACATTATTTGGGTGGAACAGATTCCAGGCACAGAAGTTTAGAACACCTTTATTAACCCCGACAGCTCACTAATCTACTGCACCACATTTCATGCCAGTATAGGGCATGATGTATAGGGCACACAGAGGGGTGAGGTATAATGAGGTATGGGGCACACTGTCACGGTCAGTTACCTGTCCAGGCGAGGCGGCTGGCACATGCGGATGCTGGCAGGCGTCCTGGGGGGTCCCGGCGGGCTTCCCTGCAGGGTGGTCTGTCGGTGCTCGCCAGCGCGCGTTGCGTTGGGCGGTGTGAGCATTGGCGCTGAAAGGCGTTGGTGTGAGGGCCGTCCACGCACACGCGCGCAGGGATGTCTGTTTTATGCATCTTCCTTGTTTGTGCGCGTGTGCGTTTGCGTGCGTGTGGTTGCGCATGCGCGTGTTCGTGTGTGTGCGCATGCGCGCGCAGCACGTTGCACCGTGCGCGCGTGGCACGCTACGTCGTGCGCGCGTTTGCGCGGTGCGCGCCAAAAGGCCTATTTAAGCCTGGAGAGCCCAGACCTCTGTGCTGTAGTATTGCAGCTAGTTTGGTTCCCGTGACCTGACATTCTGTCTGCCTGTACACTGATCCTGCTCCATGTTGACCTTGGCTTGTCTGACTATCCGCTCTGGCTTTGACCCTTGCTACGTACGACTACCCGCTCTGCTGCCGAACCTTGCCCGTCTGAGAACCCGCTCTGTTGCCGAATCCTGCTTGTCTGACTACCCGCTCTGTTACCGACCCCGGCCTGTTCACGGATCTGCTCTCCTGCCTACCAACTACAGGATCTGCGTGTCAAGACCAACACTGGTGTACGGGTCATTGCAGTACCAGACCCGTCCTGCGGAAGTCTCCAGTTCCGGTTTACTCCTGGTTCTGCGAGCACTTCTGCCCCGTGCCAACCAGAGTACCCTGTTCCCAGCTCAGGGCCTTTGGTTGGTAAGTTGCAGGAGTTGCTGCCCTCAGCATAACGGTCTCCATAACTCCAGGTACGTGACAGAATACTACAGCCGAATGTTTCCTCTATCAGAGCCTGAACAGGAGGTGTTGAGAGAATACATCGAGGAAAATGTAAGGAAAGGCTTCATTCGACCTTCAAAGTCCTCTGCGGGTGCTGGAATCTTTTTTGTACAGAAAAAGGATGGGACTCTCAGACCTTGCATCGATTACAGGGAATTGAATAAAGTCACGATCAAGAATAGGTACCCTTTACCACTGATGCCAGAACTATTTCAGAAACTACGCGATGCTAAGATTTTTACAAAACTGGATCTTAGAGGGGCCTATAATCTAGTAAGAATAAGGGAAGGAGATGAATGGAAGACCGCCTTCAGATCACGTTACGGTCATTATGAATATCTGGTCATGCCCTTTGGGCTTTGTAATGCACCGGCTACGTTTCAACACTTCATTAATGATGTACTAAGGGAATTTATCGATCACTTTTTAGTAGTTTACTTAGACGACATCTTGATTTTTTCAGCATCTTTGGAAGAACATAGGAAACAAGTCTGTCAAGTACTGGAACGATTACGATTGCATAGTCTGTATGCAAAGGCCGAGAAGTGTGAGTTCGAACAACATACAATTCAATTCTTGGGACTCATTATTTCTGCTGAGGGGTTCACCATGGATCCACAGAAGGTCCAAGCCATTCTGCAGTGGCCAGCTCCCGTCAATCGGAAAGCAGTTCAAAGATTCGTAGGGTTTGCAAATTTTTACAGGAAGTTTATTAGGAACTTTTCTGCCATCATCTTACCCATTACAAATCTAACCCGGCAACACACTCCGTTTAAATGGACTGCTGAAGCCCAGTGTGCCTTTGAAAAGCTCAAGGAGTTATTTACTTCTGCATCCATTCTCAGACACCCTGACCCAGTATTACCATACATCCTTGAGGTGGACGCTTCAGACTCGGCAGTGGGTGCAATTTTGTCTCAGAGATCAGGTGAAAAAGCCGTGCTTCATCCCATAGCATTCTTCTCTAAGAAATTGTCTGATGCGGAAAGGAACTATGACGTGGGGGACAGGGAGTTACTGGCTATCAAATATGCATTAGAGGAATGGAGGTATTTATTGGAAGGAGCATCCCAAGATATACTGATTTACACGGATCATAGGAACCTAGAGTACCTGAAGACGGCAAAGAGACTCAACCCCAGACAGGCGAGATGGGCACTTTTTTTCTCAAGATTTTCGTTTCATATCACATATCGACCTGGTTCAAAAAATACTAAGCCAGATGCGTTGTCTCGCATGTTTCCTGAAGATGATACGTCACCTGTAATGGACACTGTTCTTTCTAAACAGAACTTCCTATTGATACAACCTGATCTGATCGAGCAACTTCGTCGAAATACTTCAGATCCACCAGATAAAATTAAAGCACAGTTGGTGGCCAAGGATGGTTTGTGGCTCTTCAAGAATAGAATATTCGTGCCCGAGGATCATCGACGGGAAGTGTTCAAACTATATCATGACCATCAGTGGACTGGGCATTTTGGCAGTGCAAAGACATGGGAATTAATTCAGCGCACTTTTTGGTGGCCAGCTCTACGAAAAGACTGTGAGTAATATGTTAAGTCTTGTCAGGTGTGTAATCGGAGTAAGGGTTCAAAGCTTAAACCATGGGGGTTGTTGGATCCTCTGCCTGTTCCTCCTAGACCGTGGCACTCAATTTCTATGGACTTCATTGTAGAATTACCAAATGCGGAAGGTTTAAATACAATTCTTGTGGTGGTGGATCGATTGACAAAAATGGCGCACTTCATTCCCATGACAGGATTACCTTCTGCCAGAATCACGGCTACAGTATTCATCAAAGAGATCGTACGTTTGCATGGGGTTCCTAACAACATTGTGTCAGACAGAGGGACTCAGTTCACGTCACAATTCTGGAAAAGTTTATGCCAATTACTCAATATACAGTTGCATTTCTCATCCGCTTATCATCCCCAATCCAACGGACAAACAGAACGCACCAACCAGACATTGGAACACAGTGTTCTCCCCAGGCTCTTTTAGCCGGGTGCTCCACCCGGCTAGATTTGGTGATCACCTCCTCACCTCCTCCTATGCTGTAAGCAGAGTTGCCCTGCATTTTCATCTCGACCCACCCGGCTACTTTTTCATGCCACCCGGCTGGAAAAAAATTCTGGGGAGAACACTGGAACAGTACCTCAGATGCTTCATTTCAGGATTACAGGATAACTGGTCTCAGTTGTTACCATCTGCGGAATTTGCGTATAATAATTCTGTACATTCTTCTACTAAACAAACCCCATTTTTTGCTAATTACGGTTACAATCCGTCATTTTTGCCTGGAATGATAGAAGAATTTCCGGTTCCTGCTGTGGAAGAATTAGTCAAATGGCTGGCTCAGAATAATCAACTCCTGCAACAATCTATGGCTCAGGCTCAAGGGAACTTCAAGAAGAAGGCTGATTGTCACAGGAGAGGAGATTTGGACTTGGGAATCGGAGATCGTGTGTACTTATCAACCAGGAATCTAAAACTCTCATGCCCGTCCAAAAAATTAAGTCCCAAATTTATTGGACCTTTTAAAATAAAAAGAAGAGTAGGACAAGCATCCTATGAACTCGAACTTCCCAGCAGTTTCAGAATACACCCTGTATTTCACGTTTCTTTATTGAAACCGGTATCGCCGGAACTCTTTGTGGGACAAAACTCTATACCACCTCCACCAGATATGGTGGATGGTGAAGAGGAATTTGAAGTGGAAGATATCCTTGATTCCAGATGGAGGAATGGTGGTCTACAATACTTGATCAAGTGGAAAAACTATGGAATTGAGGACAACTCTTGGGAACCAGTCTCGTTTGTCCATGCAACCGCATTGGTGAGAAGATTCCATCAGAGGTTCCCTGATAAACCAAGTCTAAAAGGCATCCGGAGGCTGCCCGTAAGGGGGGGGCATTGTCACGGTCAGTTACCTGTCCAGGCGAGGCGGCTGGCACATGCGGATGCTGGCAGGCGTCCTGGGGGGTCCCGGCGGGCTTCCCTGCAGGGTGGTCTGTCGGTGCTCGCCAGCGCGCGTTGCGTTGGGCGGTGTGAGCATTGGCGCTGAAAGGCGTTGGTGTGAGGGCTGTCCACGCACACGCGCGCAGGGATGTCTGTTTTATGCATCTTCCTTGTTTGTGCGCGTGTGCGTTTGCGTGCGTGTGGTTGCGCATGCGCGTGTTCGTGTGTGTGCGCATGCGCGCGCAGCACGTTGCACCGTGCGCGCGTGGCACGCTACGTCGTGCGCGTGTTTGCGCGGTGCGCGCCAAAAGGCCTATTTAAGCCTGGAGAGCCCAGACCTCTGTGCTGTAGTATTGCAGCTAGTTTGGTTCCCGTGACCTGACATTCTGTCTGCCTGTACACTGATCCTGCTCCATGTTGACCTTGGCTTGTCTGACTATCCGCTCTGGCTTTGACCCTTGCTACGTACGACTACCCGCTCTGCTGCCGAACCTTGCCCGTCTGAGAACCCGCTCTGTTGCCGAATCCTGCTTGTCTGACTACCCGCTCTGTTACCAACCCCGGCCTGTTCACGGATCTGCTCTCCTGCCTACCAACTACAGGATCTGCGTGTCAAGACCAACACTGGTGTACGGGTCATTGCAGTACCAGACCCGTCCTGCGGAAGTCTCCAGTTCCGGTTTACTCCTGGTTCTGCGAGCACTTCTGCCCCGTGCCAACCAGAGTACCCTGTTCCCAGCTCAGGGCCTTTGGTTGGTAAGTTGCAGGAGTTTCTGCCCTCAGCATAACGGTCTCCATAACTCCAGGTACGTGACACACACAGAGGGATGAGGTATAATGAGGTACGGGGCACACAGAGGGATGAGGTATAATGAGCTATAATGAGGTATGGGGCACACAGAGGGATGAGGTATAATGAGGTACGGGGCACACAGAGGGATGAGGTATAATGAGCTATAATGAGGTATGGGGCACACAGAGGGATGAGGTATAATGAGGTACGGGGCACACAGAGGGATGAGGTATAATGAGGTACGGGGCACACAGAGGGAGGAGGTATAATGAGGTATGGGGCACACAGAGGGATGAGGTATAATGAGGTACGGGGCACACAGAGGGATGAGCTATAATGAGGTACGGAGCACACAGAGGGATGAGGTATAATGAGCTATAATGAGGTATGGGGCACACAGAGGGAGGAGGTATAATGAGGTATGGGGCACACAGAGGGATGAGGTATAATGAGGTATGGGGCACACAGAGCGATGAGTTATAATGAGGTACGGGGCACACAGAGGGATGAGGTATAATGAGGTACGGGGCACACAGAGGGATGAGGTAAAGTGAGGTATGGGGCACACAGAGGGATGAGGTATAGGGCACACAGAGGGATGAGGTATAGTGAGGTATGGGGCACACAGAGGGGTGAGGTATAATGAGGTATGGGGCACACAGAGGGATGAGGTATAATGAGGTATGGGGCACACAGAGGGATGAGGTATAGTGAGGTATGGGGCACACAGAGGGATGAGGTATAGTGAGGTATGGGGCACACAGAGGGATGAGGTATAGTGAGGTATGGGGCACACAGAGGGATGAGGTATGAGGTATAGGGCACACAGAGGGATGAGGTATAGTGAGGTATGGGGCACACAGAGGGGTGAGGTATAATGAGGTATGGGGCACACAGAGGGATGAGGTATAATGAGGTACAGGGAACACAGAGGGATGAGGTATAATGAGGTACGGGGCACACAGAGGGATGAGGTATAATGAGGTATGGGGCACACAGAGGGAGGAGGTATAATGAGGTATGGGGCACACAGAGGGATGAGGTATGGGGCACACAGAGGGATGAGGTATGGGGCACACAGAGGGATGAGGTATGGGGCACACAGAGGGATGAGGTATGAGGTATAGAGCACACAGAGGGATGAGGTATAATGAGGTACGGGGCACACAGAGGGGTGAGGTATAATGAGCTATAATGAGGTATGGGGCACACAGAGGGGTGAGGTATAGTGAGGTACAGGGCACACAGAGGGGTGAGGTATAATGAGCTATAATGAGGTATGGGGCACACAGAGGGGTGAGGTATAGTGAGGTACAGGGCACACAGAGGGGTGAGGTATAATGAAGTATGGGGCACACAGAGGGATGAGATATAATGAGGTATGGGGCACACAGAGAGATGAGGTATAGTGAGGGATACCTCATTATACCTCATCCCTCTGTGTGCCCCATACCTCATTATACCTCACCCCTCTGTGTGCCCCGTACCTCACTATACCTCATCCCTCTGTGTGCCCCGTACCTCACTATACCTCATCCCTCTGTGTGCCCCGTACCTCATTATACCTCACCCCTCTGTGTGCCCCGTACCTCACTATACCTCATCCCTCTGTGTGCCCCATACCTCACTATACCTCATCCCTCTGTGTGCCCCATACCTCATTATAGCTAATTATACCTCATCCCTCTGTGTTCCCTGTACCTCATTATACCTCACCCCTCTGTGTGCCCCGTACCTCACTATACCTCATCCCTCTGTGTGCCCCATACCTCATTATACCTCATACCTATATAGTGAGGTATGGGGCACACAGAGGGATGAGGTATAAAGAGGCATGGGGTACAGAGAAGTTTGGGATAGTAATATAGCATAGCTAGGCTTTGCACCAGGGGCCACAGCTGAACGGTGAAACTTGAGAACAGAAAAGGCATCTGCCTGTTTTACTCACCTGCTTCCAGCTAAGAGAACAAAGAGCCTGGATCACTCCTTCCAACAATGCTGGAGGACAGACCACCTGTAACCCTTCTGCAAGAAAAAACACAAGAGCAACATGTAAAGAATTAACAAAAAAAACAAACAAATAAACAAAACAAAAAAAAAAATCACAACACAGATAAAGTATAGAAAAAAAACAAAACTGTCAGTGCCTATTTACTATTCACAGATGGTCAGAAACATGCCGTTATTGTTTGCTGAAATAATGCCGATCTTCTGTTGATTGCCGTATTCACAAAATAAGTGCAAAACACTCAACTTTCAGTTTATGCCAAATATTGGCACTGTTATCCACCATCACGTTTTATCATCGGAGGTGACAAATTAAATTTTTTTTTTTTTTTTTTTAATAACAATAAATGGTCTATTATGTATATGCAAATTGTAGCAAAATTTATTTAAATAGGTTCACAATAATAAAAATTAGGATATATGTGGGGTGAAAGGATGTGGGGAAAATTACAATAAAAACATTAAACACATTGCGGGGCTAACTAATCACTTTGCTGGCCAGCTTATGTTCGATAATGATCCATGTGTGCATACATTCACCACATTCAACCTGCAATGTTTTTGATGTAATTTACGTAACTATGCAGTGGTACCACTTATAGGCTTTTTTAAGTGCGCAGTATAAGCGCGAATGGGGTTGGTAGATAGTCTCTGGCAAGCGTGAGCTATATGCTGCTTGATCTGTGTAGATAGCAAAAGTCAGTCACTTAATAGTACTATGCAGCTTTACGAACATGCTTTAGCTTAGAAGCAGGATGGCAAGCAAGCAGTCTCTTAGTAGAATGCAGATAGGTTTTGGCAATTGTATTAGTCTTGTATATGTTTGTATTCTGCAAAGCGCATTGCTATCTCACCAGTTTACTTGCCGCTGTGATCACCATTCAGCTCCTTGGTTGTGGTGCGTTTGTCGTTTTAGGAGCGGTCTGCACTGAGCGGCGGTGTGCGGACCCTTAAGCGGCTGGCGTCCCAGCTTGCTTGTTCGCCGGGTCTATCCATAACTCCAGCCTGATTAGCACCACAACCAAGGAGCTGAATGGTGATCACAGCGGCAAGAAAACTGGTGAGATAGCAATGCGCTTTGCAGAATACAAACATATACAAGACTAATACAATTGCCAAAACCTATCTGCATTCTACTAAGAGACTGCTTGCTTGCCATCCTGCTTCTAAGCTAAAGCATGTTCGTAAAGCTGCATAGTACTATTAAGTGACTGACTTTTGCTATCTACACAGATCAAGCAGCATATAGCTCACGCTTGTCAGAGACTATCTACCAACCCCATTCGCGCTTATACTGCGCACTTAAAAAAGCCTATAAGTGGTACCACTGCATAGTTACGTAAATTACATCAAAAACATTGCAGGTTGAATGTGGTGAATGTATGCACACATGGATCATTATCTAACATAAGCTGGCCAGCAAAGTGATTAGTTAGCCCCGCAATGTGTTTAATGTTTTTATTGTAATTTTCCCCACATCCTTTCACCCCACATATATCCTAATTTTTATTATTGTGAACCTATTTAAATAAATTTTGCTACAATTTGCATATACATAATAGACCATTTATTGTTATTTAAATTGCATTAGACTGGTTGTGTATTGAAGTGCAGCGCTGTATCATTGTGTATAATACTAGTGGATATCATCCACAGGAAACAGACGCCACAGTGTGTACTGAGGCGCAGATCTAGGAGGTTTAGTCACCTCAAATATTTAGGGAGACGAATTAAATCTTGCTTTACTGTGGCTTCTTCCAGCCCCTAGAGGTCACGTGTCCCTCGCCACAGCTCCGATCTGCTCCTGTCTCCCGGTGGCAGTCTCTGACGGCCTTCTGCACATGTGTGGGCTAACACAGTACGCTCCCAATGACGTGGGCACATTCGCACACACATGCGCAGAAGATGCCAACCCATCGGGAGTTGTCGATCCCAGTGGGACCCAGGGGAAGACCGAAGCTGTAGGGAGGGACACAAATTACGTCTAGAGGCTGGAAGAAGCCCCAGGTAAGTTAAGCTAGATTTAATATTTGTCACCTTGGATATCCTTTGAAGGACAGTTTCCCAACCCTGTCCTCAAGGCCCACCAACGGTGCATGTTTTGCAGCAAACCACAAACATTCACAGGTGGGGTAATTAGTGTCTCGGCAGAGTGGATTAACTACCTCGCTGGATTTCCACAAAACATGTACTGTTGGTGGGCCCTGAGGACAGGGTTGGGGAAAACTGCTTTAAAGCAAACCTATGAGGTTTACTACAACCAATCTGGAATACTTACCTTAGGAAAGGGAAGCCGTTGGACCCTGAACAGCTTTTGTGGGTGACCACTCTGCACAGATCACACTTGAGTGAATCACTTGGTTTTTGCCGCTGTGCAAAATTGCATGTAGAAATTGAAGTATGGATTTCTTGTGGACATCTGTGGTCAAGTGTTAAAAGGTGTGTTTTTCTGCGTACGGGTAAAATCAGTTCTGTTACCTTTTCCGCATACCGCCAGCGATCCCTACTGCCAATAGTCAGCTGCTGTCGGCTATTGCCAAGAATCGCCAGCTGAAAACCGTGGCTGTTTTTCAGAGGATTCAAGTATGATCCCTGCCTTAATGTTGAAGGTCCTACAGTATCTTCCAGAGCCTACAGCAGGGACAGATCCTTACCCCTCTGGGAAGAGGCACGGTTTCTGCCATAGAACTCACCTAAAACAAGCATGTTGCTAATCCAGACAGATTTCAGTTAAAAACATCTTAACCACATGCTTGTTCAGGAGCTATGAGTAAAAGTATTAGAGGCGAGGGATCAGAAGGACTGCCAGGCAACTGGTATTGTTTAAAATGAGATAAATATGGCAGCCTCCATATTCCTCTCACTTCAAGTTTCCTTTATCATCTTAGAGGCAGAGGATCAGCAGGACAGCCAGGAAATATGCATTGTATAAAAGGTAATGCATAGGAAATAAATATGGTAGCCACCATATCTCTCGTCCCTTTCAGGTGAGCTTCAAGGCAAACAATGGGTTCCTATTCGTAGGAAGATCTCAGCAGGGGATTGATTATCAGCGGAAATCTGATCAGAAATTAATTCTGAGCAGACAGATAGGAGCTCAAATGACTGATGAAGATTAAGGTAGCCATACATGTAGTGATTCTGATTCAATCAACAAAGTGACCAACTTTATTGGGGAATCGACTTCGTGATGCTACCTTTACCACCACTCCAACCAGTGAATCATCAGAAATTATCAGAAGGTCAGCAAAGATCTAAAGCTGCCCATACACTGGCCCGATTTGCGGCCGTTTCGACAGCAGATTCGATTACTGGGATCGAATCTGCTGCCAATCGTTCGCGCTAAACGCACACGCCGATCCGATTTCTTCCCGAAATCGGATCGGTCCGTCGATTGCGCCGCGCGGAAAAATACCGTCGATCGCCCGCGGGTAGGGAGCGCGTTGCTAGCGGCGGCCGATCCGATCAGGTATACATTACCTGACGCTGGCTCCCGGGCATCTTCTCCGCGCTGCACGGCTCTGTTCCTGCGTCCATCCCAGCGTACATTAACTTCCTGTGTCACTGCAGTGACCAGGAAGCTCAGATAGAGGGCGCTCTACAGTGTACGCTGGGATGCGGTGCGGGGCCCACGCGGAGAAGAGGACCCGGAGCCAGCCTTAGGTAATGTATACGGGGGGGGAGACAGGCGGCAGGAGCAGCTCAACAGATTGTAATCGGTTTCAGGCTGAAACCGATTCACAATCTGTTTGCAGTAAAGGCAGCCATACGATCCCTCTCTGATCAGATTCGATCAGATAGGGATCTGTCAGCTGGTCGATCTAATGGCAAATCGACCAGTGTATGGCTACCTTTAGGGCCCTTTTCCCCTTGTGCGGTATCGCTGCTGATTCCCCTCTGACGAAATCGCATGCGGGTGCGATTCCGCATAGGTTAGTATTTATGCGATTTTAACCATGTCACTGCCTGTGTGATTTAACATTAGTTTCTATGCGAAATCGCGGTAAAAAACGCATGCCAAAACAGCATGCGATTTCCCAATTAAATACATTAGCGGCAATTCGCATAGTGGTGTGCAGGGTGCGAATTCTGAGGGCTCTTCTGTGCAGATTTCTCCCGCACAGAAAAATGCTCAGGATTACTGACAAGTGGAAACAGGGCCATCCACTTGTATTGGCTATGCGAATCCGCATGCAGACAATGCATGCAGATTCGCGATAGTGGAAACGGGCCCTAACAGATTACTAACAGGTTTAATCAAAGTAATCACACTCGTCACAAGTGTTAGAAATCTGACTTGTGTATTTATATTCATTAGAACAAATGGCTGAGGTGCACAGAGTCTGCAGCATGCAATATACAGTGCTGCCCATAATTATTCATACCCCTGGCAATTTTTTACTTAAAGTCACTTTTATTCAACCAGCTAGTAATTTTTTGATGGGAAATGACATAGGTGTCTCCCAAAAAATAATAAGATGATGTACAAGAGGCATTACTGTAGTGTAGAAAATAAACATATCTCAGCTTTTATTTACATTTGAGCAAAAGGTGTCCAGTCCAAAATTATCCATACCCTTCACAAACTGTCACAGTCTGTGGGAAAATCCAAAGTTCTATACCATCCCAAATAGTCCAAGCTGTTCTAAATCATCCTAACTACCCTGCTTAATTTGGAACAGCTGTTTTAATCAACTCAACAGGTGAAAAACAGCACCTCTTTGCAGTTGGTTTGTGGATAGTCAGTGCTAAGACAAAAGAGCTCAGTGATGACTTGTGGCTGCGCATTGTGGCTGCTCACAAGTCAGGATAGGGCAACAAGGCCATTTCTAAATGTTTTCAAGTTCCAGCTGCTACAGTGCAAAGTATCATTAAAAGATACAAGATGTTCCGCACTGGAAAATCTCAAGAGGACGTGGTCGGAAGCCAAAAGGGACGCCTGTGCTGGCCAGGAGGATAGTGAGAGAGGTGAAAAAGAATCCAAGGATCACCACCAAGGCCATCCGGGTGAATCTGGGCTCTGCTGGTGGAAATAACAATAATATTTATATAGCGCTTTTCTCCCTGGGGACTCAAAGCGCTGTGACCCTGCATTATGCAGTCTCAAAGGCTAGGGAAAAGAGGTGAGTTTTTAGCCTTTTTTTTAAAGCTGTCCAGAGAAGGAGCCTCTCGTACTGAATGTGGAAGTGAGTTCCATAGAGTAGGGGCTGCATAGGAAAAGGCCCGAGCACCAAATGTTAAGTGTATCCTGGGAATAACCAGCTTCATCTTGTTGGCAGAGCGGAGGGTGCGTGGAGGGGCATAAAGTTCCAATAGATCCGCTATGTATTTGGGTCCCATGTGGTGTAGAGCCTTAAATGTCAGCAGGCAGATCTTAAAATTGATTCTCCATTTTACTGGCAACCAGTGAAGAGTTTGCAGTACTGGGGTGATGTGTGAGCTGCGGGGGGCATTGGCTAGGAGTCTGGCTGCAGCATTCTGTACTAGCTGTAAGGGGCGCAGAACCTTATCTGTAGATCCGATTAACAGGGCGTTGCAGTAGTTTAGGCGGGAGGATACAAATGCGTGAACCAGGGCAGGTAGGTCTTCAGCTGGGATAAGGTGTTTTATTTTCGCTATATTTCTTAGATGGAAGAAGGAAGACTTGACGACAGCTGATACCTGCTGTCTGAGTTTTAGATTTCCATCCAGGATCACCCCAAGGTTTCGCACAGAGTCTTTATACTGCACAGTATCTCCCCCAATTGCTAGTTTGAGGTGGTGAGTGTTTTGAACTTTATCCATCATGTGTGGACCACCTACCACCAACACCTCTGTTTTGTCAGAGTTCAGCCTCAGCCAGCTGGTGTTCATCCAATTTTGTAAATCCACTAGACACGCATTTATGGATGCTGATGGGTCTTGGGTGCCAGGCTTGAAGGACAGATACAGTTGTGTGTCATCTGCATAACAATGGTATCCTAAACCATAGTTCTGGATTATTTTGCCCAGTGGGAGCATGTAGACTGCAAAGAGTAATGGTGATAGTACAGAACCCTGTGGAACTCCATAGGCAAGTGGCACTGGATTAGAGTAGTGTGTGCCCAGACATACTTGCTGTGTCCTGCCAGATAGGAAGGTCTGAAACCAGCTAAGAACAGTACCCCTTAGGCCACAGTAATTCTTCAGTCGCTGGATTAGTATTTCATGGTCCACAGTATCAAATGCTGCTGACAAGTCAAGAAGAATCAGAATTGAGCAATCACCCTTGTCTCAAGGCAGACGATACAACGGACATTGCACACTGCTGGGTTCCACTGATGCAGAACAAGGATGACACCACTTCTCCAGATAAGGCCCACAAAAGCTTGTTTGGCCTTTGCAAATGCTCATCTGGACAAAAAACTTTTGGTCTTCTGTGTTATGGTCAGATGAAACACAAATTGAGATGTTTGGTCACAATGATGTTTCCTTCATTTGGCTTAAAAAAGGAGAAGCTGTCAACCCAAAAAAACACCATTCCCACTGTCAAACATGGTGGTGGAAACCTAATACTTTGGGGGTGTTTTTCAGCCAATGGACCAGGGAACCTAATCATAGTAAACGGCACCATGAAAAAAAGAGCAATACATGAGGATTCTCAACAACATCAGGCAGTCTGCAGAGAAACTTGGCCATGGGCACCAGTGGGCATGACCCAAAACTCACAGTAAAGGGGCCCATACACTTACCCATTTTCCCGCCGATAAACAGCAGATTCGATCACTGTGATCGAATCTGCTATGAAATTGTTGCACAAGCGCTGACCGAAATCGATTGTTCCCATCATTCCTGTCCGTGCAGAAGATTTAGCTCGATCCCCAGCGGGTCGGGAGTGCATCGATTGCAGCGTTCGAATGTCTGAAAACCGACGCTAGCGGCAATACATTACCTGATCCGGCCGGCGCGAGTCCCCGCTGCTTCTTCTCCGCGCTGGGCTCCGAGTCCGGCAGGCTTCACTTCTTCCTGCCCCGACAGGAAGTTTAAACAGTAGAGCGCCCTCTACTGTTTAAACTTCCCTGGACAGGAAGTACAGTGAAGCTGGAGGAGCCCTGAGCGGAGAAGAAGACAGCGGAGATCGGGGGACTCGCGCCGGCCGGATCAGGTAATGTATGCGGGGGGGCAGCGTCAGCTTCACAGATGGTGATCGGTTTCATGCTGAAATCGATTCACAATCTGTTTGCAGTAAAGGCAGTTATATGATCCCTCTCTGATCAGATTCGATCAGAGAGGGATCTATCTGTTGGTCGATCTAATGGCAAATCGACCAGTGTATGGCCACCTTAATAGTGATGAAGAAATGGTTAGCAGACAGCAACATTAACGTTTTGGAGTGGCACAGCCAGAGTCCTGACTTGAATCCAACTGATAATCTGTGGAGAAAGCTAAAGGTCAGGGTGATGGCAAGAAGACCCTCCAATTTGAAGGATTTGGAGCTCATTGCTAAAGATGAATGGGCAAAAATACCTGTGGAGACATGCAAAAAGCTGGTCTGCAATTATAGGAAACATTTGGGTGCTGTAATAACCAATAAACGCTTTTCTATTGATTATTGAGAAGGGTATGAATAATTTTGGATTGGACACTTTTTGCTCAAAATGTAAATAAAAGCTGAGAAACAATAATGCCTCTTGTACATAGTCTTATTATCTTTTGGGAGACACCTATGTAATTTCCCATCACAAAAATGACTTGCTAATTGAATAAAAGTAACTTTAAGTCAAGATTTGCCAGAGGTATGAATAATTATGGGCACCACTGTATTAGGCAGAGACAGGTACACTTATACAGCCTGCAGAGAGGGGAATTGGAGCATACAATACATACGGCAGAGACAGGTACACTTACACAGCATGCAGGGACGACTGCAGCATGCGATATGTGGGGTAGAGACAGGTACACTTACACAGCCTGCAGGGAGGAGGACTGGAGCATGCAATATCTGAGGCAGCGACAGGTACACTTACACAGCCTGCAGGGAGCAGGGATAAAAACATGCAATATGTGGGGCAGAGACAGGTACACTTACACAGCTGGAAATGGAGAGGACTGGAGCATGCAATATGAGGGGCTGAGACAGGTACACTTACATAGCCTGCAGAGTGGAGGACTGGAGAATGCAATATGTAGGGCAGAGACAGGTACACTTACATAGCCTGCAGGGTGGAGGGCTGGAGCATGCATGTAGGGCAGAGACAGGTATACTTACATAGCCTGCAGGATGGAGGACTGGAGCATGCAATATGTGGGGCAGAGACAGGTACACTTACACAGCCTGCGGGGAGGACTGGAACATGTTATATGAGGGGCAGAGACAGGTACACTTAGCCTGCAGGGTGGAGGGATGGAACATGCATGTAGGGCAGAGACAGGTACACTTGCATAGCCTGCAGGATGGAGGGCTGGAGCATGCAATATGTGGGGCAGAGACAGGTACACTTACATAGCCTGCAGAGTGGAGGACTGGAGAATGCAATATGTAGGGCAGAGACAGGTACACTTACATAGCCTGCGGGGAGGACTGGAACATGTTATATGTGGGGCAGAGACAGGTACACTTACATAGCCTGCAGGGTAGAGGGATGGAACATCCAGCCAGCGTTCTGGGTCTGTGTGACTCCTTCCTGTGTGTACACTGAATGTCGTTGGTTCCATACTTCATTTCCTGTAGCCTCCCCCTCCCCTCCCTGGTATGTGATCCAGCTGCACAGAGCCGAGCTACACATTGCTGGCACTCCCTCTACAGGCAGAACATGTGTATTGCAATGCATCCCAGCTCTCCCTCTTGGAGGGCTGTCCCCAGTGTGGAGACATTTCTCCCTGTCCTTTGTTTGCTCCTCTTGCTCTTCTTGGGCTCTATTCACAAAGAGCCAAAATTTCCGCAAAATTTTACCGCTATATTTCCGCCAGCGGTAAACTCCGCATTTTTTCCACATTCACTAATATTTTCCGCATGTTTTCCGCATGCGGGAAAAAAGATGCGGAAACAGCCATTATTCATGCGGGAATCATGCGGTAAAAAGGTCGCATGAAAAAGTGTTTAAAAAAAAAAAAATAAAGTACAGCAAGCACAGCCCTTAAGCCTCCAGACTTCATTAAAGTCAATGGGATGCGGAATATATCACCTACTACTTGTAGGTGATAAAAAATCGGTAAATAACGACGAAATGATGCGCCTGAACATTTTTGAGAATTGATTTTTTTATTGCGGAAAATACCGACTTTTGCGGACATTTTTCCGCATGAATCCCGCACTTTTAGCGCACTTTTTCCGCAAGCGGAAAAAACATGCGGAACATTTTGAGAATGTCAACTTGACGGTATTTTGGTCGCAAACTTCCCGCATGTAATTTACCGCATGCGGGAAGTCTTTGAGAATAGAGCCAATTGTGTTTAACTTTGTCTCCACTACAGGTATTTAAACTAACTTAGCATACCACTTCTAAAGGGGCCCATACACTCAGCTGATTTTTGGCAGATCGATCAATTAAAATCGATCGATTGGTCGATTTTGACCGATTTCAATCGATTTGGCAGGCTGGAAAATTTAGGTCGATCTGTTGAGATTGCTTATCATTTTGCATTGGCCCTAATGGAAATCTGATGGCAAAAAAATGCCATCAGATCGATATTGGAAATCTGTTCCTAGTAAAAAAATGTTCCTAAACACATCAGATAGATCAGAAATCTTTCTGATGATCTATCTGCTGCTAATCTAACGAGTGTATGGCCACCTTAATTGTCCCTGAAACAGCTAAAGTATTAACCACTTCACAACTGAGGGGTTTTACCCCTTGAGCACCAGAGCAATTTTCACCTTTCAGCGCTCCTTTCATTCCTTCGTCTATAACTTTATCATTACTTATCACAATGAAATGAACTATATCTTGTTTTTTTCGCCACCAATTAGGCTTTCTTTAGGTGGGACATTATGCCAAGAATTATTTTATTCTAAATGTGTTTTAATAGGAAAATAGGAAAAAATGTGGGGAAAAATCATTATTTTTCAGGTTTCGGCCATTATAGTTTTTAAATAATGCATGCTACTGTAATTAAAATCCATTAAATTTATTTTCCCATTTGTCCCGGTTATTACACCATTTAAATGATGTCCCTATCACAATGTTTGGCGCCAATATTTTATTTGGAAATAAAGGTGCATTTTTTTCAGTTTTGCGTCCATCCCTAATTACAAGCCTATAGTTTATAAAGTAACAGTGTTATACCCCCTTGACATAAATATTTAAAGAGTTCAGTCCCTAAGGTAACTATTTATGTTTTGGGTTTTTTTATTGTAATTTTTTTTTCTTTTTATTACAAAAAAATAAAAAAAATAAAATTGGGGAGTGTGGGAGGTAATGAGTTAATTTACAGTATAATGTAAAACTATATATTTATATATGAAAAATGTTTTTGGGTGTAATTTTACTATTTGGCCACAAGATGGCCACAGTAATTTTTTGTGCATGCGTCCTGTAAGCGTAGGAAGTACGCTTACAGGAAGTGCAGTGAGGCTGGGAAACTTTTTTTTTTCACAATGATCGTGCTGCTTCTCATAGAAGCAGCCGATCATTGCTGGGGGGCTTAGATCAATGAACAGGAACGTTTTTTCCTGTTCATTGATCTCCGGGTGGCTGCGTGCACAAGCGCGGGAGCGCTGGCTCCCCCAAAGTGTCCTCCCTCGACAAGCCTGACAAGCGCTGATTTATTTACCTATCCTGGCTCCAGCGGGGGCGCTGTTGCAGCTCTTTCTGCACGGAGATAGGCGAAAGTAGCCGATCTCTGTCTAATCCTCTCTATTGTGCAGGTGCAGGAGACTTACGCCTGTGCAGTAGAGCGGCCCGACAGCAATCAGCTATTTCCGCCTATCTCCAAGGCAGAGAGCCGATACTGCGCCTGTGCTGGAGTTAAATATTTACATCCCCGCTGTTGGGGGAGCTTTATCGCCGCCGCCGTGGGACCGAGGAGGACGGGAAAAGCCTCATTAGGATCCGGAGGCTTCACCCGCTAGGCACATGCATAGAATCGCTTACAAAAATCACTCCAAAAATTGCTAGGCATAACTAGAAAATCGGTAGGCACATGCACAGAATTGCTTACTAAAACCACTTCAAAAAATGCTAAGCGTTTGTGATTACACCAGCGCTTTTAGGCGTTTAAAGGACTCATCAGCGAACCCCCCCAAACTACTTACCCGGGGCTTCCTCCAACCTCCTGGCCACCGACACATCCAGTGCCGCAGAGCCACTCGCAGCCGCCAGGTCAGGGCTCCCCGCCGTCCTCTACTGCGCCTGCGTGAGCGCCGCTGTCAATCAAGGCCATGTTGTCCGCGGTGTACTGCAGGACGTGAAGGCGGGAAGGGGCTAGAGGAAGTCCTGGGTAAGTAGATGGGAGGGGGGGGTGGTTTGCTGATGACTCCTTTTAAGGGAAAAAATTACTTCCCGACTCACGGTGGCAGTCAAATAAAATCCCTAGATCTACTCTGCCAAGAATTACCTAGTGATTATAAAGTGGATGTCCTTCAATTCAAGGAAAGTATCCAAGCCTCTTTTAAAGGAAACCAGAGACGAACAATAGTCAAGGGTTTATACATACCTGAGGTTTCCTCCAGCCCCATCCACACGGATCGCTCCCACACCGCCGTCCTCAGCCTTCTCCAGCTCCCATACCGGGTCCCGTAACTTCGGCCAGTCGCAGCCAGTCTGAGCATGTGCAGTGCGCTCCCTCCATCTCTCTCTGGCAGAGAATAGTACTGTAAAGGCCCAGGTGCAGTACTATTCTCCGCCGGAGAGAGATGGAGGGAGCGCACTGCACATGCTCAGACTGGCTGCGACTGGCCGAAGTTACGGGACTCGGTATGGGAGCTGGAGAAGGCTGAAGATGGCGGTGTGGGAGTGATCCGTGCAGAGAGGGCTGGAGGAAGCCCCAGGTAAGTATAAAACCTTGACTATTGTTGGTCTCTGGTACACTTTAAATGCAGATATAGGATTTGTTATAACTACTTCATGTGGTAAAATAATCCACATTTTAACCTCTTGAAGACCAGAGCTTTATACCCCCCTAATGACCAGGCCATTTTTTACAATTCAGCACTTTACAGCTTTAACAGTTTATTGCTCAGTCATACAACTTACCACCCAAATGAATTTGACCACCTTTTCTTCCCACTAATAGAGCTTTCTTTTGGAGGTATCTGATTGCTGCTGCGATTGTTTTTTTTTTTGTTTGTTTGTTTGTCTTTTTACTGATTAAAAAAGATCTTTTTTTTATCAAAAACTCTATTGTTTGTATAGATCGCAGTGCTGTATACCTCTATTTTAGCCTTTTTGTGTTAAAAAAAATCACTGTTCCCCGCTGTTTACTGATGGGCGTTCGTGTGAGCTCCCGTCTATTCTAATCTCGTTCCTCGCACGATCACACCATATGGCGTGGCTGAGGAACGAGGAAGCCACTCTGCGGATCTGCAAAGCTCTTGTATTTTTCTGATGTATTTATATATCAGGTCACCCCTTGGCCATCTTTTTTCCAAGCTAAATGAGCCCAGTTTGTCCAACCTTTCTTGGTGAGACCTTCTGTCCCTCTGATTCATTAGGTTGCCTATTTTCTGGTAATTAAAGAGCCAAGACTCGGGTTAAGAAACACATACTTAGCTAAGAAGAGGGATGCCTCTGGATCCTAATGAGGCTTCCCACGCTGTCCTCTGGTTCTCCGCCACTGCCGGAGACCCTCCAGCTGTTCAGTGCCGCGCTCCTCTTCTGGCATGAGCACAGCCATGTGGCCCTGAACAAATTACCTACAAGGAGGACAGTGAGGGAAGCATCATCAGGATCCAGTGTCTCTTACCAGGTAATTATGTGTTTCTGAACCTAAGCTTCAGCTCAGGCTTCATTCACATGGGAGGCTGAAGGCTGTGAATTCACCGCCTGTCAGCTGTTCCCATTCACAATGCACTGAGCAGGGTCGGCTCTTCCATGAAGCAGCGAGAATCGCGTGCTTCAGGGTGGAAGCAATTAGAGAGTGGCAAGAGGGGGCTACCCTCCCCAAATGTCCCCCCTCCTTGCACTCCCTACCTTGAAAATAAAGCGTGCTGCTCAGGGGCGTTGCTAGGATCCTAAAAGAGCTCCTTGGGGCACCAAGGAGAAAGTAAGAGTGGAAAAATGGGCGTGGCTATGACATGGGTGCCGGGAAAATGGGCATGGCCATGACGTGAGCATAGCCAACTGTAATGTAACAGTGTAACTCAAAAGGGCCCTGAGTTTTTTCCCAAAACACAAATTGACCCTAAAGGTAATTACGAGACAATGAGGCTAGTGGTGGGGTGGGTGAGGCAGGTGGGTGGGAAGGAGGGTGCTTCAGGCTGGATGCTAGTGGAGCGGAAGGTTTGGGCTTGGCTGGATGCTAGTGGGGTGGGTGGGATGCTTGGGTCAGGCTTATGGCTAGTGGAGTGGAAGGTTTGGGCTTGGCTGGATGCTAGTGGGGTGGGTGGGATGCTTGGGTCAGGCTGGATGCTAGTGGAGTGGAAGGTTTGGTTAGGCTGGATGCTAGTGGAGTGGAAGGTTTGGGCTTGGCTGGATGCTAGTGGGGTGGGTGGGATGCTTGGGCTTGGCTGGATGCTAGTGGAGTGGAAGGTTTGGTTAGGCTGGATGCTAGTGGGGTGGGTGGGAGGTTTGGGCTTGGCTGGATGCTAGTGGAGTGGAAGGTTTGGGCTTGGCTGGATGCTAGTGGGGTGGGTGGGATGCTTGGGTCAGGCTTATGGCTAGTGGAGTGGAAGGTTTGGGCTTGGCTGGATGCTAGTGGGGTGGGTGGGATGCTTGGGTCAGGCTTATGGCTAGTGGAGTGGAAGGTTTGGGCTTGGCTGGATGCTAGTGGGGTGGGTGGGAGGCTTGTGGCTAGTGGGGTGGAAGGTTTGGGCTTGGCTGGATGCTAGTGGGGTGGAAGGGAGGTTTGGGTTAGGCTGGTGGCTAGTGGAGTGGAAGGTTTGGGCTTGGCTGGATGCTAGTGGGGTGGGTGGGAGGTTTGGGTCAGGCTGGTGGTTAGTGGAGTGGAAGGTTTGGGCTTGGCTGGATGCTAGTGGGGTGGGTGGGAGGTTTGGGTCAGGCTGGTGGCTAGTGGAGTGGAAGGTTTGGGCTTGGCTGGATGCTAGTGGGGTGGGTGGGAGGCTTGGGTCAGGCTGGTGGCTAGTGGAGTGGAAGGTTTGGGCTTGGCTGGATGCTAGTGGGTAGAGTTGGGCCGAACGGTTCGCCTGCGAACGGTTCCATGCGAACTTCAGTGGTTCGCGTTCGCGTCCCGCATGCGAACCTTTGCAGAAGTTCGGTTCGCCCCATAATGCACATGGAGGGTCAACTTTGACCCTCTACATCACAGTCAGCAGGCCCAGTGTAGCCAATTAGGCTACACTAGCCCCTGGAGCCCCACCCCCCCCCCTTATATAAGGCAGGCAGCGGCGGCCATTACGGTTACTCGTGTGCTGCCTGCGTTAGTGAGAGTAGGGCGAGCTGCTGCAGACTGTCTCTCAGGGAAAGATTAGTTAGGCTTAACTTGTTCCTGTCTGGCTGCATACCTGTTCTGTGAACCCACCACTGCATACCTGTGCTGTGAACCCACCACTGCATACCTGTGCTGTGAACCCACCACTGCATACCTGTGCTGTGAACCCACCACTGCATACCTGTTCAGTGAACCCACCACTGCATACCTGTGCTGTGAACCCACCACTGCATACCTGTTCAGTGAACCTGCCACTGCATACCTGTTCTGTTCAGTGGACCCACCACTGTATACCTGTTCATTGAACCCACCACTGCATACCTGTGCTGTGAACCCACCACTGCATACCTGTTCAGTGAACCCGCCACTGCATACCTGTTCTGTTCAGTGGACCCGCCACTGTATACCTGTTCTGTTTAGTGAACCCGCCACTGCATACCTGTTCTGTTCAGTGGACCCGCCACTGTATACCTGTTGTGTTCAGTGAACCTGCCACTGCATACCTGTTCTGTGAACCCGCCACTGTATACCTGTTCTGTTTAGTGAACCCGCCACTGTATACCTGTTCTGTTTAGTGAACCCGCCACTGCATACCTGTTCTGTTCAGTGGACCCGCCACTGTATACCTGTTCAGTGAACCCGCCACTGCATACCTGTTCTGTTCAGTGGACCCGCCACTGTATACCTGTTCAGTGAACCCGCCACTGCATACCTGTTGTGTTCAGTGAACCTGCCACTGCATACCTGTTCTGTGAACCCGCCACTGTATACCTGTTCTGTTTAGTGAATCCGCCACTGTATACCTGTTCTGTTTAGTGAACCCGCCACTGCATACCTGTTCTGTTCAGTGGACCCGCCACTGTATACCTGTTCAGTGAACCCGCCACTGCATACCTGTTGTGTTCAGTGAACCTGCCACTGCATACCTGTTCTGTGAACCCGCCACTGTATACCTGTTCTGTTTAGTGAACCCGCCACTGTATACCTGTTCTGTTTAGTGAACCCGCCACTGTATACCTGTTCAGTGAACCCGCCACTGCATACCTGTTGTGTTCAGTGAACCTGCCACTGCATACCTGTTGTGTTCAGTGAACCTGTCACTGCATACCTGTTCTGTGAACCCGCCACTGTATACCTGTTCTGTTTAGTGAACCCGCCACTGTATACCTGTTCTGTTTAGTGAACCCGCCACTGCATACCTGTTCTGTTCAGTGGACCCGCCACTGTATACCTGTTCAGTGAACCCGCCACTGCATACCTGTTGTGTTCAGTGAACCTGCCACTGTATACCTGTTCTGTGAACCCGCCACTGTATACCTGTTCTGTTTAGTGAACCCGCCACTGTATACCAGTACCTTAATTACACTACCTGATTGATGTATACACATGCAAGATGTTTGAAAGCACTTTAGGCCTGTCATTTAGCATTCAATGTGATTTCTGCACTTAAAACGCTGCTTTGCGTCAAATCCAGATTTTTCCCCGGGACTTTTGGCATGTATCCCACTCCGCCATGCCCCCCTCCAGGTGTTAGACCCCTTGAAACATCTTTTCCATCACTTTTGTGGCCAGCATAATTATTTTTTTTTTCAAAGTTCGCATCCCCATTGAAGTCTATTGCGGTTCGCGAACTTTAACGCGAACCGAACCTTCCGCGGAAGTTCGTGAACCTAAAATCGGAGGTTCGGCCCAACTCTACTAGTGGGGTGGGTGGGAGGCTTGGGTCAGGCTGGTGGCTAGTGGAGTGGAAGGTTTGGGCTTGGCTGAATGCTAGTGGGGTGGGTGGGAGGTTTGGGTCAGGCTGGTGGTTAGTGGAGTGGAAGGTTTGGGCTTGGCTGGATGCTAGTAGTGGGGTGGGTGGGAGGTTTGGGTCAGGCTTGTGGCTAGTGGAGTGGAAGGTTTGGGCTTGGCTGGTGGCTAGTGGGGTGGGTGGGAGGTTGGGTCAGGCTGGTGGCTAGTGGAGTGGAAGGTTTGGGCTTGGCTGGATGCTAGTGGGGTGGGTGGGAGGTTGGGTCAGGCTTGTGGTTAGTGGAGTGGAAGGTTTGGGCTTGGCTGGATGCTAGTGGGGTGGGTGGGAGGTTGGGTCAGGCTGGTGGCTAGTGGAGTGGAAGGTTTGGGCTTGGCTGGATGCTAGTGGGGTGGGTGGGAGGTTGGGTCAGGCTGGTGGCTAGTGGAGTGGAAGGTTTGGGCTTTGCTAGATGCTAGTGGGGTGGGTGGGAGGTTGGGTCAGGCTGGATGCTAGTGGGGTGGAAGGTTTGGGCTTGGCTGGATGCTAGTGGGGTGGGTGGGAGGTTGGGTCAGGCTGGTGGCTAGTGGAGTGGAAGGTTTGGGCTTTGCTGGATGCTAGTGGGGTGGGTGGGAGGTTGGGTCAGGCTGGATGCTAGTGGGGTGGAAGGTTTGGGCTTGGCTGGATGCTAGTGGGGTGGGTGGGAGGTTTGGGTCAGGCTGGTGGCTGGTGGAGTGGAAGGTTTGGGCTTGGCTGGATGCTAGTGGGGTGGGAGGGAGGTTTAGGTTTGGCTGGATGCTAGTGGGGTGGGAGGGAGGTTTGGGCTTGGCTGGATCGTAGTGGGGTGGGTGGGTGGGAGGTTGGGTCAGGCTGGTGGCTAGTGGAGTGGAAGGTTTGGGCTTGGCTGGATGCTAGTGGGGTGGGTGGGAGGCTTGGGTCAGGCTGGTGGCTAGTGGAGTGGAAGGTTTGGGCTTGGCTGGATGCTAGTGGGGTGGGTGGGAGGCTTGGGTCAGGCTGGTGGCTAGTAGAGTGGAAGGTTTGGGCTTGGCTGGATGCTAGTGGGGTGGGTGGGAGGCTTGGGTCAGGCTGGTGGCTAGAGGGGTGGGAGGGTTGGCCTTGGCCGGATGCTAGTGAGGTGGGTGGGAGGCTTGGGTTAGGCTGGTGGCTAGTGGAGTGGAAGGGTTGGCCTTGGCCGGATGCTAGTGGGGTGGGTGGGAGGTTGGGTCAGGCTTGTGGCTAGTGGGGTGGAAGGTTTTGCCTTGGCCGGATGCTAGTGAGGTGGGTGGGAGGCTTGGGTCAGGCTTGTGGCTAGTGGAGTGGAAGGTTTGCCCTTGGTCGGATGCTAGTGGGGTGGGTGGGAGGTTTGGGTCAGGCTTGTGGCTAGTGGAGTGGAAGGTTTGGCCTTGGCTGGATGCTAGTGAGGTGGGTGGGAGGCTTGGGTTAGGCTGGTGGCTAGAGGGGTGGGAGGGTTGGCCTTGGCCAGATGCTAGTGGGGTGGGTGGGAGGCTTGGGTCAGGCTGGTGGCTAGTGGAGTGGAAGGTTTGGGCTTGGCTGGATGCTAGTGGGGTGGGTGGGAGGCTTGGGTCAGGCTTGTGGCTAGTGGAGTAGAAGGTCTGGCCTTGGCCGGATGCTAGTGGGGTGGGTGGGAGGCTTGGGTTAGGCTGGATGCTAGTGGGGTGGGTGGGAGGCTTGGGTCAGGCTTGTGGCTAGTGGAGTGGAAGGTTTGGCCTTGGCCGGATGCTAGTGGGGTGGGTGGGAGGCTTGGGTTAGGCTGGTGGCTAGACGGGTGGGAGGTTTGGGTCTGCCTGGTGTCTAGTGGGGAGCGGCAGCCGCCTAGTCCACGCTGTCTCCTCTGCAATGCCGCACTCACTGAAACAGGAAGTAGTGTGAGTGCGGCATTGAAGAGGAGACAGTGTGGACCAGGCAGCTGGCGCTCTAACAGCTTATGGAGCCTGTGAAGCTGTATCACGCGAGGGAGCTCACTGGCAGGAGGGTGGCCCCGAGGTGAGGGGTGATAGAGGTCAGGCCCTCCTTCCCACAGCTCCTAAACACATGCCAGGGCATTCCTGTTCCTCCCTACTCCCGCTGGATACATTTGGGGCACTATGTACCCCAACAACTGCGGCAGTGTGGGGGGAAGTGCCCCAAATCTCATGGCCTAACGACGTGCCTGGTGCTGCTTCATTTCCATTTTATTTTTACATGTTACTTTATAAATTACTTGATTATTATTATTATTTATTGAATTTATAAAGCGCCAACATATTACGCAGCGCTGGACAATAAATATATACAATGATACAAGGATGACATACATAGGGTTATACACATAGAACAAAGTTATACATACAAATTGTACAAAATACATGATCATGCAATATGGGCTGGTTAGGTAGGCCCAGTAATACAAGTACAGGCTGTCATAGGACAGGAGCACATGATCCTGTAGATTACACTAGGGAGTGGAGGACCCTGCCAGAGGCTTACAATCTAAAGGAAGGGGTGGAAACACTAGGTGGGGCTGTTAAATATTCCTTAGAGAGTTACTGTGTGGTAGGAGGTGGGTAGGCCATCATAAAGAGGTGGGTTTTGAGGGCTTGCTTGAATGTGTTGAAAGAGGGAGCAAGTCTGATGGGTGGTGGAAGGGCATTCCAGAGGGTGGGGGCAGCTCTTGAGAAATCCTGCAGGCGGGCATGGGAGTGTGAAATGCGTGGGGTGGTAAGACGAAGGTCATTGGAGGAACGGAGGGGGCGACCTGGTGTATACTTGTGAACAAGCTCCGAGATGAAGGTAGGGCAGGTTTTGTGCACAGATTTATACGCCAGGCATAGAATCTTGAGAGGTCTTGAAATTTATCCTGAAACGGATAGGGAGCCAGTGCAGGGATTCACAAAGGGGAGATGTGGATGCAGAGCGGTGTGAAGAATGGATGAGTCTTGCAGCCACGTTCATCACTGATTGAAGGTGGGCAGTGCGTTTCAGGGGGAGGCCAGAAAGGAGGGAGTTACAGTAATCAAGGCGGGAGATGATGAGGGCATGGATGAGCAGTTTGGTCGAGTCCGGGGTTAAGAAGGGGCGGATCGTGGAGATATTACGGAGGTGGAAATTGCAGGCTCTGGTAATGTTTTGGATGTGTGGGATGAAGGAGAAGTCAGAGTCCAAGGTGACACCCAGACAGCGAGCCTGGGAGGTAGGGAGAATTGTTGTGTTGTCGATTGTGAGGTGGAAATCTGGGAGGGGTGCAGCAGCATGGGGTGGAAAGATCAGGAGCTCAGTTTTGTCTAGGTTAAGCTTTAGGAACCTAGCTGACATCCAGGAGGAAATTGCTGAGAGACACGAGGAGACCTTGTTTATGGTGGTGGATGAGAGATCGGGGGTATGGAGGTAAATCTGAGTGTCATCTGCATAAAGGTGGTAGTTGAAGCCCAGGGAGGAGATAAGCTTGCAAATTGAGGAAGTGTATATGGAGAAAAGAAGGGGGCCTAGAACAGAGCCCTGGGGGACCCCAACTGAGAGGGGGGCAGGGGTTGAGGAGGAGCCATTGAAGGAAGTGGTGAAGGAGCGATTGGATAGGTAGGAGGAGATCCAGGCCAAGGCAAGACCATGGATGCCCATGGACTGTAGTGATTGGAGGAGGAGGGAGTGGTCAACAGTGTCAAATGCTGCAGAGAGGTCAAGGAGGAGCAGGATGGAATAACTGCCTTTGGCCCTGGCAAGGGTAAGGTCGTTGACCACCTTGGCAAGGGCTGTTTCAGTTGAGTGTGCAGGTCGGAATCCAGACTGTAGGGAGTCAAGTAGGGTATTGGTGTTGATGTATTGCCCATTGTAAAATCTTTCCTCAGCCTTTCCTCTCCCTGATTTACATTCTGAAATTTATCACGGGTGGTGACATCTTTAGTGCTGTCAGGTGCAGCTCTGTGGAATGTTTGTATACTCAGTGTTCCAAAACCAGTAGAAAAAATACCTGGTTTCCCAGAATGTTTTTGTCCTCTCTCCTTACCCGTCCAGCTCCAGGGTGTGCCCCTCCCTCCCCCCCCCTACCTTTTATAGTAACAAAACACATTGTTAAAAATATGGGACATTTAGAATAAACCTGAAGCCATATTAAATAAAAACGTTAGATACTTACCTCAGTAGGGGTTGGTCCAGAGGCTTCTCCGGTTTTCCAAGACCCCTCCGTTTCTGGGTTGGGATGCATCTCGCAATCTTCAGCATTGAATTTAAAGTTTGCTCCCTGCCACATTAAGCCTGGCATTGCTCCATGCCTGGACAACCTGAAAGGACATCCGAGGTGAAAATAAACTAATGAAATAAACAATTGTATCTATCCTCAGTCTCCTAAAAATTACTTTTTAAGATATTGCACAGTTTTATTTTATATTTAAAACTACTTTTTAGGTTTTTACTGTTTTATTGTTTCTTTTCAATGCCACATTAATTGAAGTATGCCAGAGCTAAAATCTATGAATCATTGACCCTTTTTATCTCTTTTCTGCTCTCTGAAGCTATTCTCTGCTAGGATAGTGTTTTATCTTTGTAATTTCTTATCAGTGAGGGTCACACTGTAGTCTGACCCAGTCCTGGACTCCTGATTCACAAAGGAACTGCCACTAACATACCTAATGTTTAACTCTTTCAGGCAGAGAAAGAAAAAAAAGGAAGCACAGATATTTGTGTGCCAGGCACTGTACATACACGTGTCTATCTCATCATATCACACTCACATGTCACCTCAGGTATCTTTAAATGCCAAACAAGCCTAGCATAGGGAATCTAAGGCTTAGCAAATCACTACCCTTTCCCACATTTGCACTGTAGAAAACGCAAGTGCTGTAACAGCACGGTGGTGTAGTGGTTAGTGCTCTTGCCTTGCAGCGCTGGATTACCAGTTCGAATCCCAGCCATAGCACTATCTGCAAGGAGTTTGTATGTTCTCCCCATGTATGTGTGGGTTTCCTCTGGACACTCTGGTTTCCTCACACATACAGAAAAAAAAACCCATATAGATAAGTTAATTGGCTTCTCTCTAAATTGGCCCTAGACTATGATACATACACTACACTACATGATACATACATAGACATATAACTATGGTAGGGATTAGATTGTGAGCCCCTGGGAGGGACAGTTAATGACATGACTATGTACTCTGTACAGCGCTGTGGAAGCTCTTGGTGCTACAGTACATAAATAATAATAATAATATGCAATTCTTCCTGATGCGGTTGTGATTCCCAGTCATCATAATGAATGGAAATCGCAATGCATTTGTATATTTTTGTCAGCAACCATGCATTTCGATTCTACGGTGATTCACAACGCATGGATGGTCCCCATCACATCAGGCGGTGCAGTCTATGCACTTCCAATGTCCATGGGAATAGTTTCACATTTCAGAAGATGGGTTAGAAATGAGGCAAGAGTTAAGGGCTTGTTCCCACCTAGGGCGTTTTTTTGTTTTTTTTTAGCACCAATGATTTTTAAAAACGCCCTGAAATCGCCAGCGCAATGATTCCTTATGGGACAATTCATATCAGCATGTTTCGTCCGCTTTCCGCTCAGTAAAGTGATGCATGTAACATTTTTGGGGCGATTTTGCTACAATAGAAGGTATAGGAAAAGCGCAAAACGTTTGCAAATCGCTTTATCCGGCAATTTCATTCTCGTTTTTATGAATAAATACATTGTAGTTATTCATTTTCAGATGAAAGAGTTGACTTCCTGACTGACGTCAGGAAGTGAAAAAAACGGAACCGCTCTGCCTAAGTGCTTTGTACAAAATCTTAGCATGCAGTGGAGGGCCTGGAGGGGAAAAAACACACAAAAAAATCAAAGATCGCTGATTTTTATTTTACATGTGAACAAAGCCTTAGGCCCAGTTCACACTTGCATTTTGATTAAATACTTACCGGTGGCACGGTTCCGTTCCGGTCTGGTCTGAGAACATCCGTTCGCCATCAGGAGGCCATCAGGATCCGGTGAGGTCACGTTCAGTTTTCATCCGGATCTTCTTCCGTTCTTCATGCGTCCTGGATCCGTTTCTGTTTTCAAAGAGGGGCCTGGAAGGTCTGGAAAAGCGTTGGAGTCCTTCTTGGGGAGAGCCTGCTGTGCGGACATCATCCTCCTCGTCCCGCGGGGTCCTGCGTCTGGATGGTCGGGTCCTTCCGTCCTCCTCTGTGTTCTGGGGTGGCTGTGGAGAGGCTGAGGGGCTGTCCGGCGCTGGGTACATCCACATGGCCGCCGGTACCATAGAGAACCCCACAGGAAGTGGGGTAGGACGTCCGGCTTACATCCGGAAGTGTGTTGTGCACTTCCGTTTCCCCTCAGTTCCTGTTGTGCTGGATTTCTTGTCCAGATCCGGTCCGGCGGCGGCGGACGGAGGACCGGTCCGGAAAATTGGAGCATGTTGGAAAATTCCGGACTGCAGACTGCATCCGGAGGAACGGACAAGTGCGCACGGGTCCATTGATTAACAATGGACCCTTAATCGTCTGTTCCGTTTGCGGACTTTGCAGTCCGGCTGCGGTCCGCAAATAAACGCTAATGTGAACCGGGCCTAAATGATACCAGAGTTGAGAGCAATTGAAAAAAGGGGGCAGCAGGCATGTATGGGAAGCTGTCCTATTCCCAGTTGGCGAGTCGCACGCTGGCTTGGCTGCGCATGTTCTAGATCATGTGGCCGTGTCCGGGAGCGCTCTGCACATGCGCACGACGTAGTAGTAACCAGATGCACATGCGCGGTGCGCATCAGGAAGAATTGCATAGAAATGTAAGTGCTGTGCATTGCGACAGCACTTGTGTTTTTCTGCAGTGCGGATGAGGGGAAGTTTTTCCTCTTGCTTTCAGCTCTGGCATCCTTTAATATACGATTTATTACAAAAACTGTATGTTATGAAAATATCTTTAATGAAAACATTCAGAAAGGAGAAACAAAAATCACCTTTAAAACTATTTATTTCTGGCATTCAGCCTGAACAATCCCCAGCCCACGACACACGTTCTCATAGCCCAGATCATTGGCTCACTCATTTGGGTAACAGTAAATTCGGGCGCCTGAGGCAAGTGGACAAATCGGGCGCCGCCATTCACTCCCATAATAAATATCGTTTAATGGGCGCCCGACAGGAAAAAAGGGCGCCGGAGAAAAATAACGTTTTATAAGCGGCGCCCGGAGACTTTTACTGTTTTATAACTGCTTCTCATGATTACACATTATTTTATGATTTATAATTTTTTAAACATTATTTTTAAACGAAAAACAGTACAATCTTTTTTAAAACATTATTTTTAAACGAAAAACAGCACAATATTTTTTTCACACGTTATTAATGCTTATCACAGGGGGGTCTTAGGTTTAGGCACCACCAGGGGGGTCTTAGGTTTAGGCACCAACAGGGGGGTCTTAGGTTTAGGTACCAACAGGGGGGTCTTAGGTTTAGGCACCACCAGGGGGGTCTTAGGTTTAGGCACCAACAGGGGGGTCTTAGGTTTAGGTAGAGTGACCATATTTTTGTGGGTCCAACCTGGGACCGGGGGGGGGGGGGGCGTGGGGGGGGGCGGCGCCGCGGCGAAAAGTGGGAAGGAGTGAGGAGCATGCAGCGGGGAAGACTGGGGGAGGGAGGCTGCGGCGCGCGCAGCGCGCCGCGCCGAAAAAATGGTCGTGGCCATGACATTGTATGGGCGGAGCTAACGTAATGATGTAACAGCGAGGCATAAGAAAGCAGTGTTTACGCCATGATGTGGACAAACGAGACTTTGTATCATGGGTGTGCAGAAACTGTGTGATGCTAATAGTATACCGTAACCACAAAGCAGCAAACATAGCCATCTATGACCATTAAATAATAAATGCAGTAACAGTTACCCCGGACACCAGAAAATAAACGCAACAGGCAACATGTCAGTATAAAATAAATGCAATGCGGGCAAACATGTCAGTACAAAATAAACGCAATGTGGGCAACATGTTAGTACAAAATAAACGCAATGCGGGCAAACATTTCACCAGACAATAAACGCAATGCGGGCAAACATGTCAGTACAAAATAAACGCAATGCGGGCAACATGTCAGTACAAAATAAACGCACTGCGGGCAAACATTTCACCAGAAAAGAAACGCACTGCGGGCAAACATTTCACCAGAAAAGAAACGCACTGCGGCCAAACATTTCACCAGAAAAGAAACGCACTGCGGGCAAACATTTCACCAGAAAAGAAACGCACTGCGGCCAAACATTTCACCAGAAAAGAAACGCAATGCGGGCAAACATTTCGCCAGAAAAGAAACGCACTGCGGGCAAACATTTCGCCAGAAAAGAAACGCAATGCGGGCAAACATTTCGCCAGAAAAGAAACGCACTGCGGGCAAACATTTCACCAGAAAAGAAACGCACTGCGGCCAAACATTTCACCAGAAAAGAAACGCAATGCGGCAAACATTTCGCCAGAAAAGAAACGCACTGCGGGCAAACATTTCGCCAGAAAAGAAACGCACTGCAGGCAAACATTTCGCCAGAAAAGAAACAATGCGGGCAAACAATAACATTTCACTAGAAAAGAAACAATGCGGGCAAACATTTCACCAGAAAAGAAACAATGCGGGCAAACATTTCACCAGAAAAGAAACAATGCGGGCAAACATTTCACCGGAAAAGAAACAATGCGGGCAAACATTTCACCTGGAAAAGAAACAATGCGGGCAAACATTTCACCAGAAAAGAAACAATGCGGGCAAACATTTCACCTGGAAAAGAAACAATGCGGGCAAACATTTCACCTGGAAAAGAAACAATGCGGGCAAACATTTCACCTGGAAAAGAAACAATGCGGGCAAACATTTCACCTGGAAAAGAAACAATGCGGGCAAACATTTCACCTGGAAAAGAAACAATGCGGGCAAACATTTCACCTGGAAAAGAAAGCATTTACTCACCTGGCAGAAGTGTCCGGCCTCTGGCGCGCTGCTCCGTCCCGGGACCGTCTTGTTCCTCCTGCTCTGGTCTCCCGCGCTGACAGGGCTACGGCAAGATGGCGCCCGAAGCCCTGTACTAGTGACACAAATAGGTCTCCAGTACAGGGCTCCGGCAGCCATCTTGCCGTAGCCCTGCTCGCCTGCTGGTGTCGGAAACAGACACCGGAAGAGGAGGCTGGAGCGGGGCTGCGGGCAATGAACTGGCACGGCGGCTATAGACGCCGCTGCCAGTTCATTGAGGAGAGAGTGGCCAGAGTCCCGAGGCCGGGACGTCCCGCTGCTGAAAGCGGGACGTTTCCCGGGACCTCATTAAGCCTGGGACAGCGGACCCCGAATCCGGGACGTGTCCCGGGCAATCCGGGACGTCTGGTCACTCTAGTTTAGGCACCACCAGGGGAGTCTTAGGTTTAGGCACCATCAGGGGAGTCTTAGGTTTAGGCACCACCAGGGGGGTCTTAGGTTTAGGCACCAACACGGGGGTCTAGGGGTTAGGGGTAGGTACAAGGAGGGTTACTTACTATTTTTTTTTAAACGTTATTATACGTTTCACTTTTAAAACGGAAGATTAACGTTTTCACAATTGCCAATTTCATGCACATTATTTAATGATTTATAACTTTATAAAACATTATTTTTAAACGAAATATAGTACATTATATTTTTAAACGTTATCCATGTTTATCGTTTAAAACCCGGCGCCCTTTTTTCCCAGCGCCCCTTTTTAACGTACGCCTAATTTGTGATCTGTATAAAACATGCATATTAATTAGCAATTGCCATGTAAACATAAACCACTTAGCACGGAGCCCCTCCTTGACAAACTGCACCCTTCCATTCCATTTGCTCTGTGGTCCACAGAAATATGGCTATTACCAACTTATGGCATTTACTATGGTCTTCAGGAATATGGCCGCCACGATATTTCTCTATCTGTGATCTACAGAAACATGGCCGCCGCTCACTTAGGAGTCAGACTGGGACAAGCGACGTGAGGAATTGTGGGGGTTGTAGTTTATCCTGTGGTAAGAGGCACGCGTCCTAACGAAGTGGAGAACTACGACTCCCAGAATCCTTCGCGGTTCTCACTGACGGTCAGTCTTCTGCTGCCGGGAGAGAAAGAGAGAGGTGAGAGCTTTGATATGTATAATTACTTTACCTCTCCCCATTATTATGTATGATTGTGTTATGTAAGGGGGTGGGAGAAAGTTATGGTGGGCTATTTCCCTGCAGCAGCCCTGGGTGGACACATGAGACGGCCTCTCCCAGCACAATAGCCGGTGCTTCTGTCATTTCCTGATTTCTGGGGCACGATTACTACATGGGAAGTTGACCCAAAGTTTAATACAGTCTAGAGACTTGTATTTATGTGTTTATTACCCTCAGGGCTGCAGGTAATCATTCTGAAAAGTTTACCTCCCTTGTGTTTTTTTTTGGGGGGGGAAGGGGGGCATTTCTCCTGCACCCAGGATAGCATGTGATCAATGCCACTGGCTGTGTGATGGAACATGCTAAATGGGAGTGTCAGCTTGCTGTCGCATCGCTGAATCAGTGGCAGGTGCTCAATATGCTGCCAGAGCAGAACATTTCCCTCTGTCAGAGGGAATAGGATGGAGAAAAGGATTAAGATGCAATGGAGCACTTGGCAACGTAGCAGTTTTTGCCCACCGCTGATGGTCACCTGGCTTGTTTTAGTAAGATTTGGTGGGGAGTAGCATCCACCAGGCCCCTAGACTGGGAGGCATGTTCCGCTGGGTGGTGGGGAAGAGCCTCTTGTCCATGGATTGGACAAGGGAGAGGCTTGGCCGCTCCTCTCCTCCTCCAAAGCCCCCCATACCATGGACCATGCAGGTTGGTATAGCTCAGGGTGCTCCTGAGAAAGCTCTGTTGGTGGGCAGAAAAAGGGGGAGGGGGGGATCACTTGTGTGCTGAGTTGTACGGCCCTGGAGCAAGCCCTTAAAGCTGCAGTGGCCTAATTTATAAACAAAAATGGCCTGGTCGCTAGGGGGGGTTAAGCCCGTGGTCCTTAAGTGGTTAATGAGTTGTTGGAAACTCCTCTCCCAAATACTTTTCATGTTGTATTCTCTCTCTGCAGATGTCACCAGCAGACATGGAGCTCCAGTTACTGGAACATCTACGTCAGTCGCTGTCCATCGACCAAAACAAAGATCTGATCATTGAGAAGCTTCTGAATCTCACGCTAGAGATCATCCACCTGCTGACCCAGGAGGCAAGTGGACCTGCTGAGGCCAGAGCCTGTAGTCTTCAGTTCTAGGCACACCAGCCTCTGATAGGGACCCTTTCAATGTATCCAGCGCGTACATGCAGTACACCTTAAAATCAGTTAAAACATGTAGAAACAGATGCCCAGTCTCCAATTGCAGTTGGCTGATGGTGTAATGGTTAAGGGCTCTGCCTCTGACACAGGAGACCAGGGTTCGAATCTCGGCTCTGCCTGTTCAGTAAGCCAGCACTAATTCAGTAGGAGACCTTTGGCAAGTCTCCCTTACACTGCTACTGCCAATAGAGTGCGCCCTAGTGGCTGCTGCTCTGCTCTGGCGCTTTGAGTCCGCAAGGTGAAAAGCGCAATATAAATGTTATTTGTCTTGTCTTGTCAATTCCGACCGGTTTTGGCATCCCTGACAACGGCGGAATGCCGAAACCAGTCGAAGTCGATACATTTAAAGAGTCCCTGTCATAAGGGCCCAGGATATGAGTACTTTTACTGTTTTATTCATCATTTTGAAATAAAAGTATTTGTTTTTGCATTTTACTGAGCATCTGCATTTATCTTTTGGTGGTGGTCACCATATATGTGTTGAGCACTGGGAGACTGCAGGAAGCCAGTTCAAATTACTTCTAATCTAGTGCTAAGGATATAACCAGAACATAATAATTTGATGCCTACACTGCATTGGGGGGGGGGGGGGGGGGGGGGAGATGACGACACATAGATGGGGTGACCCCACAGGCAGCGGACACAGAAGTTCAGCAGATTCTATGCTGAAATCTATTGAAAATATGTGCACAATCTGTGGCGGAATTCAGTCAGGTAGTTCCCTCCCTGGTCAGTTAATGATACGATCTGTTGACAACATTGACCAGTGTATGGCCAGTATAAAGGTGGACTGGTCATCCAGGAACAGTAAGGATGTTTTTGAGCAATTTGACGGTCCCTAAATTGTCACCTCCCCATGGCACCTTTTTATTTTCATGTAAAGCGGAACTGAAATAAATATGGCAGCCTCCATACCCCTCTCACATCGGTTCCCTTTAAAGCAAACCTGGACTCAGAACTTCCTCTCTGTTTTAAAATATACACAACAGCATAATAACCTTTTTTTAAAAAAAAAAAAAATCTTTGTTACAGCTGATACAAATCCTGCAATAAATCTGCAGTGTGTCTACATCCTGCTTTCATAGAAGCAGACATATTGTTAACATCCTGTGCTTTCAAATTGGCATGTCTGTCTTATCTGCCGTGGGCAGTCAGCTGACCCAGGGGAGAGTTTTATCTATAACTTATTAGTCACAGGTGAGGGGGAATTAGACAGGCTAAACTCTCTAAATACATACAGGGAGCATTTCTAAATGTTTTCTTTCCATCCTGTGCAAGAGTTCAGGTCCACTTTAATGGTCACAGCGGGTAAATCTGAAGTCGTAGCAGCGGTAACGGCTCTGGCTCTTCCGGTAACAGTGCTGCTGTCTTGCAGGATTTTGTTGTAGTGAGAAAGTCACATGACCACATCGGAGATGACCGCGCCCCCTGCTTGTCGGGCCGGAGCAGCAGCGTGGCGAGTCCCGTTATGGAGTCCAAATCACCCCCCATGGCTGAGGAGACTGGCTATGAGGTGATGGACCGGCGGCCTGGCAAGAGCTCTTGTAAGGATTCCGTAAAGGTAAATCCTATTTCTTACAGGGAAACTCAAGACTTCCTCTGTTTTTATTTTTATTTTATTTATTTGTGTATCTGTTTACTAAATATGGCCGTGTTCCAGGTATCAGTGAAGCGGGAAGAGGTGGCCGTCTCCTTGTCCCTCACTGAATGGGATCATCCGGAACAACGTAAGAAAAGTCACACGGACGCCTCACAACATCCTGGCTCATTAGGTAAGAGGGATCATGTGACGTCAGCTTAAAGAGAATCTGTAAAATTCTTACAATAAAAAGCATACCATTCTATTCATTATGTTCTCCTGGGCCCCTCTGTGCTGTTTCTGCCACTCTCTGCTGCAATCCTGGCTTGTAATTTCCAGTTTTAGGCAGTGTTTACAAACAAGACATAGCAAATGATACGCTGAGAAGAGCCGAGTGTGAGTCATACAGAGCCTGCAGGGGGCCTGGAGAGGGTGTGTATAGCTTCTAGCCAATCACAAGCAGCCCTACACATTCCAGCCTCAGCCCGACAGAGGAGAGAAGATTAGATCCTATAACAGAGATAATACAGCCACTGTTCAAATAGGAAAGGCTGCAGTAAGACAGACCACATTAGAACAGGTATAGGAACTTATAGGATAGAAAATTTTGTTACAGAGTCTCTTTAACCCATAATTCCTGATTATAACAGATCTGTCCTGCCAAAACTGACACTGCGGAATGTTTTGGTTACTGAGAGTTCCAAAGATAGAAGAAAATATACCTGGTCTCCCAGCTTGCTCTGGGAGGAATTGTGCATAATAAACAGCCTAGGCTAAGCATCACTGGGAGGGCGGGGCTGCATATAATATACAGCAATGTATAGATATGGGAAGCGTTTCTGATGCTGAAACCAGGAAAATGACCGTAACAGTGGATAAACTGAATAATTTACTGCATTCCGCTATATGTTGCTACACGGTCTCTTTATGTCTCCTGCTGTGAAATGTCACATGATGACCACTTCTGGAGGACTCTGAGCTAAGTCTGTCTGTCTGTGTCCCACAGGTCACTCTAGTGAAAGGAAAGCCACAGAGAGCGCTGGAAGTGTCCCTTATTCTCAGGGCTATACAGGAAGAGAGAAGATTCTTCAGCAGGAGTATCAGGTGGGGAAATATCATCTCTGTACTTCCTTATTGTGTTCAGGCATATATGTTTTATGTAAGAGCAGTTTATATTGGGCAGAGGATGGGAGTTAAAGAGACACTGAAGCGAGAATAAATCTCGCTTTTTGTCTCATAGTCAGCAGGGGCATGCCCCTGCTAAAACGTCGCTATCCCGTGGCTAAACGAGGTTCCCTGACCCCCCAACCCCCCCCCCCCCCCCCCCCCCCCCCCCGCAAAATCAACGACCAACTTGGTCGTAGATTTTGCTGCTCTTCAGGCAGGGCTAACGGCTGCAGCCCTGCCTCTCAGCGCCGTCTATCAGCGGCGCATCGCCGCCTCTCCCCCTCCCCTCTCAGTGAAGGAAGACTGAGAGGGGCGGGGGAGAGGCGGAGATACGCGTCTGACAGATGCTTAACTCGGAAGAGGGGATGCGCTGCTCGGAGGGGATTTCGGGGGGTAAGGGACCCCCGTTTAGCCGCGGGATAGCGGCGGTTTAGCAGTAGCACACATGCCCCTGCTGACTATTAGGTCTGAAGCGAGATTTATTCTTGCTTCAGACTCTCTTTAAAGAGACTGTAAAGAAAGAGTGCCCTATGGGGTACTTACTTCAGGAAGGGGAAGCCTCAGGTGCCTAATGAGGCTTCCCCGTCCTCCTGTGTAGCCCGATCTAGTGTTGGCATTGCCTGAAAATGGCCAAGCCAGGTTGTGAGTCACCTGTGCTGTAGAGTGATCCTGATCAGACTCGCTATTTCCGCCGGAGCCCGAGGGGGAAGCGGGCAGTGCGCTGGAACACAAAGGTTAATATTGCCATCTGCTGCTGATCGAGGGAGCCAGCGCTGGATCGGGGCTGCACAGGAGGAAGGGGGAAGTCTCACTAGAATCCAAAGGCTTCTTCCTCCTGGGGTAAGTACCCCTCCCTCAGGGGCACTTTTCTTTATTACAGGTTCTCTTTAAACGTTATTTTAAAACATTTTGGTTCAGAACTGATCATAAAGCATAGAGGACAAGAGGGTCTCTTGGGAGGAGTGAGGGTCCCAGGAATGGATGATATCTGGAGATGAATAAGGAAATATATGGAGGGCATAGTCTGTGTAAAGCTTTGTATAATAGCGTTAGGAGTTTGAACTGGATCCTTTGGGTGATTGGCAGTCAGTGGAGGGATTGGCAGAGAGGGGCAGCATCAAAGGAGCTGGAGGAGGAGGCAGGCAGCAGAGTTCAGTAGGGAATGGCAGAGAGTGGCAGCATCAGAGGAGCTGGGAGGAGAGGTGGATAGGGTGGGCAGCAGAGTTCAGTAGGGAATGGCAGAGAGTGGCAGCATCAAAGAAGCAGTAGTAGAGGTGGACAGAGCGGGCAGCAGAGTTCAGCAGGGAGTGGCAGAATCAGAGGAGCTGGGAGGAGAGGTGGAAAGAGCGGGCAGCAGAGTTCAGTAGGGAATGGCAGAGAGTGGCAGCATCAAAGAAGCAGGAGTAGAGGTGGACAGATCGGGCAGCAGAGTTCAGAAGGGAATGGCAGAGAGTGGCAGCATCAGAGGAGCTGGGAGGAGAGGTGGATAGGGTGGGCAGCAGAGTTCAGTAGGGAGTAAAAGAGAGGGGCAGTATCGGAGGAGGCGGCGGGCAGCAGTGTTCAGTAGGGAATGGCAGAGAGGGGCAGCATCAGAGGAGAGGTTGAGGAGGCGGGCAGCAGAGGTCCGTAGGGAATGGCAGAGAGGGGCAGCATCAAAGTAGGAGGAGGCGGGCAGCAGAGTTCAGTATGTATTGGCAGAGAGGGGCAGCATCAAAGGAGCTGGAGGAGTGGTGGATAGGGCAGGCAGCAGAGTTCAGTAGGTATTGGCAGAGAGGGGCAGTATCAGAGGAGGAGGTGGACAGCAGGGTTCAGTAGAGAATGGCAGAGAGGGGCAGCATCAGAGGAGAGGTTGAGGAGGCGGGCAGCAGAGGTCCGTAGGGAATGGCAGAGAGGGGCAGCATCAAAGGAGGAGGAAGCGGGCAGCAGAGTTCAGTAGGTATTGGCAGAGAGGGGCAGTATCAGAGGAGGAGGAGGCGGGCAGCAGAGTTCAGTAGGTATTGGCAGAGAGGGGCACCATCAGAGGAGCTGGAGGAGAGGTGGATAGGGCAGGCAGCAGAGGTCCGTAGGGAATGGCAGAGAGGGGCAGTATCAGAGGAGGAGGAGGCGGGCAGCAGAGTTCAGTAGGTATTGGCAGAGAGGGGCACCATCAGAGGAGCTGGAGGAGAGGTGGATAGGGCAGGCAGCAGAGTTCAGTAGGGGTCGGAGAGATGACAATCTTTTTTTGGTAATCCACATAGTGAGATGTTGGAGTAGTGAAGATGGAAATGATCAGGGCATGCAGTGTCCTCTTGTGTGTGGAAAGGCCACTTGCACAATCCACTGACATAATTGTGCTGTTTTATCCCTTATTTCCTGCTGCAGAGTTTCCTGTATGCTGACGGCTACAATTTACAGATGGGCTCCCCGCAGCTGAGGGTAAGTAACGTTCTGTGGGAAGGGCTTACACCTGGGGAGAGCTGCATTGTGTGTAATGCCTATGAGAGAATTACACAGATTCAGTACAGACCGTTTCCTAGGGTCTGTTCCCGAGGCAGGTGGTTTCAGCCGTGTATAGCCTGCGGCCCACGTATGGGTAATGTGGGGTTACAGCGATCGCCATACCCCAAATTACGTCTCCCTCCGAGTTGCTAAGGCTAAATTTGTATTTGTTTCCGCCCACTTTTTTGTTGTGGGAATAAATAGTAGCCTATGGGCTCTATTCATAAAACATTTGTGGCGAAAAAACTCCTGGAGGGAAAATACCGCAGCGGTATTTTAGACTTCTGGGTGGTCATTCATAAAAATCTTGCCAGCTGCGATGCAAGTGCGGAGATCTCCCGCTGAAAGCTGGCGGTAAGCTGTCGGAAGGCATGCGGAAACACTTCAGCCGGCAGAGTCCCTCCGTGCACTGCTCTCTCTGGGAGGTCTGTCCCATTGACTTGTATGTAATCCGCAAAATCAGAGGAAGCGGTATTTCCCGTCCACATACCGCTTCCTCTAATCTTTATGAATGGCCATTTTGTTACTTTTTTCTAGATAAATCTAGAAAAACACTGCAGAAGGCGGAAATTTCTCGCTCTGCTGGGGGATTGTAGATTTTCATGCGGGAACAGCTTTTATGAATGCCCACTTTGCTAAATGGTCGGGAAAGTCCGCTGTTTTGATCGGAAAACTTGCGGTAACCTTTTATGAATAGAGCCCTATATGTTATTCCAGGTAATGTACTATGTGTGTGCCAAATGTCATTCAAATCCGATCAGCCATTGTTGCGAGATTGAGTATCAAACATCCAAACGTTCGCATGTATAATATTAGTGAGATAAGATTGTAAGAAGTCCTGGTGTTACAATTTCTCTTGTGAGGGGTTTATAGGTACCTGTTTATCTCATCATGTCACTTCAAGAATGCTTTATTGCTTATTTTTTTTTACAGTATAAATTTATGGATTATTTAGTCAGTGTTTGCTCATTGTAAAAGCGCAATATAAATGTTATTTGTCTATTTGTCATAAATTCTATCATTGCCAGCCTAGCACCAATAAGGAAATAACTACAGCTGTAAGTGAGCTGAAGCTCAGGATCAAAATCAGATACTTACAGTACCTTCAAGTGTAACCGTCGGGCATAAAATCAATTCTTTATTTTTATCTGGTTAACAAGTAATAAGGATGCTAACCAGGCAATCCAAAAGTTAAAATCACTATTACTTTTCTTGTAGATAAATGATCATTCCCCAGTTTAGCTGACTCTTATTTGGTACACACAAAATTGGGTACACAAAATGGAAGTTGCAGGGCATGTTGGGTTGTCCTTTTTTGCTTCTCTACTTCCCCTCAGACTTGACTAATGCAGCCTGATTGGCTGAAGTCTCTTTCCCTCCCGTTTTCCCCTCCCACACCTTTGTTCCTCTGTGATTGGCCAATATTTCCCATGCTGAGACAATGCACTTTCTATAGTGGAGGGCAGGCAATGCAAACACAATCAGGCAGAGGAGAATAAGGGAAGAAATTAGATCAGAATTGGCTTCAAAATAGCCACAGTTACCATGGGAATTGCTAAGAAGAATTTTTTTTTTTTTTACTGTAGAAAAATCACTAAAATCAAAACGTGGACAGTGCAATACATGTTACGTAAGTAGAGCAAGTATTTATCTATATACATGTTTGTTTTTTTCTTCCTGATATAGTATGGCTGACAGCTCCTCTTTAAGAGAGGGAAGCATCAGGATCCTATTGAGGCTTCCCTCATTACTCCGTTGGCCCTCTTTGCTGAGCACGTCCCGCCTCCACAATGGGACCACGCAGCTCCTTTGAAGTGTGGCTGCGTGAGCCTGCCCACGGCTGCGCAGTACCTCAGAGCCCACGGCTCCGGCCTACAGTGCATACGTTTTCAGGTTCCGTCGGCCATTGCAGGGGGGGGGGGAGCTGTGCTCAGCAACGGGGAACATCACAGCAAGGAAGGAAGCCTCAATAGGATCCTGAGGCTTTCCTCTCTTTAGGTAAGTATCTAATTTTGTACCCGAGCTTCGGCTTGGGGACTCTTTAAAGTGACCCAGAGATCAATAATGAGTTTTTTACTTACCCGGGGCTTCGTCCAGCCCCAGAAGCATGGACGCGTCCCTCGCCATCCTCCGTTAAGCTGCAATCTGCTCGGGTAAGTGGCTGTGTGACGTCAGCAGGGGGCCTTCTGCGCATGCGCGGACCTTCTACAAGCGCAGGAGGCCCCGGCTGATGTCACTCAGTCAGACTGAGCCGTCTACCGGGGTTTCGTTGCGACTACACGGAGAATTCCGCTCGGACTGCGGGAGGCACGCGTAAGGACGACGAGGGACGCATCCATGCTTATGGGGTTGGAGGAAGCCCCTGGTAAGTAAAAAGTCTTTTTTTCTATCTCTGGGTCACTTTCAGTAAAATGGCTTTTGTTGGGGGTGTGTCCCTATAGTTGTGTATTATGTAAATATTTGATGGAAGGGTAAAGAGTTGACTAATGTTCTCATGTCAGGAAGGAGACTGGCTGTACCAGCGGCAGTGCAAACAGGAGGAAGCCGGGAATTTTACCCCAGGTGAGACGCCGGGCATCATAACACAGAGCGGAGCCTGACTGATACAACATACATCTGTGCCACACAATCTGCTTCCCACTGCAATGGTATTAATTATGGCCTTTATGTCACTGGTTACACTGGAGCTGGGTGGTTACATTTGTAAGTACAGTTATCCTTTAAACCAGGGGTGTCAAACTCAAATACAAGGTGGGGCGAAAATAGCCAACCTCAATCTATAGTGGTCCCCTCCTTCTCCTGTCCTATTCCCTGGTGTCTAGTGGTCCCCTCCCTCCCCTATACAGTTCCCTGGTGTCTAGTGGTCCCCTCCTCCTGTTCTGTTCCTTGGTGTCTAGTGGTCCCCTCCCTCCCCTATACAGTTCCCTGGTGTCTAGTGGTCCCCTCCCTCCCCTATTCTGTTCCCTGGTGTCTAGTGGTCCCCTCACTCCCCTATTCTGTTCCCAGGTGTTTAGTTGTCCTCTCCCTCCCTAATACAGTTCCCAGTTGTTTAGTGGTCCCCTCCCTCCCCAATACAGTTCCCAGCTGTTTAGTGGTCCCCTCCCTCCCCAATACAGTTCCCAGCTGTTTAGTGGTCCCCTCCCTCCCCAATACAGTTCCCAGCTGTTTAGTGGTCCCCTCCCTCCCCAATACAGTTCCCAGCTGTTTAGTGGTCTCCTCCCTCCCTAATACAGTTCCCAGCTGTTTAGTGGTCTCCTCCCTCCCCAATACAGTTCCCAGCTGTTTAGTGACCAGCTCCTCCCCTATACAGTTCCCTGGTGTCTAGTGGTCCCCTCCCTCCCCAATACAGTTCCTAGGTGTCTAGTGCTCCCCCCTCCACCATATGGTTTCCCAGGTGATCTAGGCTTCACCTCCAGTATAGCTGATCCTAATTATCTAGAGTGGGCCAAACATGATGACGTAAAGTGGGAAACCCACTTGCGAGCCAAATTTGATGGTTCTGAGGCCCAATAAAAATGATTTGTTTGGAAGGTCGATCGACCTGCAAAATCAAGTGATTTCTCAGGCACCCTTAGCCAATCCACATAGCTGAGATACTAATTAACCCCTCTGTGCTTTTGCGAGTTTACCTGAAGAGCATGCACTGTTGTTGGCTTGTGAGGACAGATTTGGGATACAGAATGGCAGCTATAGGCTGCCTGTAAGGCGTGTGTATGTGACAGAATCATTACCAGAACATTAGAGTAACCAAGCAGCTTGGCATGACCCAACAACACTAGGAAAGTATAGGAGACTAAAAGAGACCGAAAAGCCCTCCTATTAAATAGCAATGCTTGGTGTGATTTGCCTTAACACAGAAGGAATTTGTGATAATTCTGCTTTAAGTGAACATCTGTGGTTGCCCACAATGCACTGCTACTGAATATGCAAATAATCTCTCTATGCCCCTGAAGCCAGGCTTACATCCAGAACCACTGGTGTCTAGCAAGCCTATCCCATACAGCCATATCAATCCATGCCATGCACTGAGGAGGACCAACAGTCCGAAACAGGCTATCTGCATGTTGGATTACTGTGGCTCTGTAAATTGTATAAGCTATAGGCTCACTATACACCAGCAGTTCTGGATGCAAGCCTGGCTTCTGAGGCATAAAGAGATGATTTGCATATTCAGGAGCAGTGCATTACCAGGACATTACAATAGAAGCAGCATTGTGTATAATGTAGGCTAATGCCTCACTATAAATTTCCATGGTCTGTAGGTGTTTGCAGTGGGAGGAACCAATCAGAAAGCTGTGGGAGTGTCTCCTATACTCAGGACTGTACAGAGGCAGACCACCATGCAATCACACAGGATTATCAGGTAGGGAATGCTTAGCTGTCTGTTTCTCTGGGGCGGGACTTGTTACTTTATCCGCCCCCCAAGACCAACTATCATCTTGATTTCCTTCCATGTGCAGCCAGTTTTCCATATATAACAGAACCCTATGTGCGCAGCACCACCGCTCCATACCACGTGCTGCTTCCTCTTTCATTTGCAGCAACCCTGTTGCATGCCCAGACACCTCCTTGGGTAGCGCCCCTAGGCTCAGGCCTGCGTGGCCTTACCAGTAATCTGTCATCTTCCAATAGTGGTGATCTGGGTCGTTCCCATTGCATGTAATGTGGCCGAGTGACATGACTCGTGTAATGTGTTTTTATGTGACAGGTGGAGGCCGGAGGTGGGGGGATTCGCTGTAAGGAGGAAGAGTCTGACCCGGATCCCATCACAGAAGGTAGTGGTGGTCTAAGTGTTATTCTGCATTCATTAAAGCGCATCTGAAATTAGAGGAATATTTATTTGCTTTTTAACAATACCAGTTGCCTGGCAGTCCTGCTGATCTCTTTGGCTGCCGTAGTGGCTGAATCGCACACCTGAAACAAGCATGCAGCTAATCCGGCTAGACTTCAGGCAGAAACATCTGATTTGCATATTTTTGTTCCGGGTCTATAGCTGATTGCATTAAGGTAGCCACTAACAGTCCAATTTGTAGCGAAAAATTGTTAGAGCGATCAGAAGTTCTGATTGGATTGGTTGTAAATAATCTCCATTGATGGGCACAATCGATTACCAACGAATATAAAAATAGTCGACCGATTGGATTTTGGTCTGACCAAAATTTTGATGTTCTTGTTGGTTGTGACAAATTGGTTTGTTGATGGTGTAGTGAACGATTTTTCTTCTGATCAGAATTATCTGATCGCTCGAATGAGTTTTCAAATTGGAATTGGATCGTTAGTGGCCGCCTTTAGAGGCAGAGGATCAGCAGGGCTGGCAGGCAACTGGTATTGCTTAAAATGAAACAAATATGGCAGCCTCCGTATACCACTCACTGGAGAGTAACTCCAGTCAATGAGATGAACTTTAATAAAGTACATACAAAAAGGTAAAAAAATAAAACAGTTTTTGGGTTGCGGAACTAATCATCAGAGTTACTTTTTAATTCTTACGGGAAACTTTGGAGATGAGCCAATAAAATAGAATTCCTGACCCTCTTGATTGGCCCAGTTCTAAACTGCATACAATCTGCATGCAATTTGCATGCAAGGTGGCATTTTTAACATCTCATTGATTATCTCAGTGGATGCAGCCGTTCTTTTTTAGTGGGCACGTCATCCTGTCTGACACAAGCTTACTGTTGAGGTAGCCATACATCTAGCAATAATGGGCAGATTTGACCAAGAGACCAATCTCTCTGATTTAATTGAATTAGTTGCTTGTGGTCCGGTGTTAGCCATGGAGAGAATCCAAAGACAACAACAAAAGCTGTTTAGGTGATACATTTAATGACTAACTGTACAAGATTCCTTTGCAAGCTTTCCAAACGTTAAGTTTCTTATTCAGGCATCTTTCATAACTAGATCAGAACCATGATTCTGATCCAGCTTTGAAACATGCCTGAAGAAGAAACTTAACGTTTAGAGAGCTTGCAAAGGAATCTTGTACAGTTCGTCATTAAAGAGACACTGAAGCGAAAAAAAAATATGATATAGTGAATTGGTTGTGTACTATGAATAATTACTAGAAGATTAGCAGCAAGGAAAATATTCTCATACTTTTATTTTCAGGTATATAGTGTTTTTTCTAACATTGCATCATTCTATAATATGTGCAGATTACACAACACTCAGCATTCAAAATGAGTCTTTCAGAGCATTCTGTGAAGTAATGACCTCTCCTCTAGCAGAGGAAAAGTAAATAGTCCAGGAACAGTTGAGATAATAAAAGTCAGATAACAGCCCTCTCCAAGACTAAAGCAGGCCATACACTGGCTCGATTCACGGCCGTTTCGACAGCAGATCCGATCCTGGGATCGGATCTGCTGCCAATCGCTTGCGCTAAACGCACCCGCCGATCCGATTCCCTCCCGAAATCGGATCGGACCGTCGATCGCGCCGTGCGGGAAATTACCCTCGATCGCCCGGCGGTAGGAGCGCGTCGCTTGCGGCGTACGATTCGGGCCCGATCCGAGCATGTATACATTACCTGAAGCTGGCTCCGGGGTCCTCTTCTCCTCGCTGCACCGCATTTCCGCATGTCCCAGTGTACGCTTATACTTCCTGTGTCACTCCGGTGACCAGGAAGTTGAAATAGAGGGCGCTCTATTTGAACTTCCTGGTCACGGAGTAACACAGGAAGCGCCGGGATGGAGCAAGAACAGCGGTGCGGTGCAGTGCGGAGAAGATGCCCGGGAGCCAGCCTCAGGTAATGTATACGGGGGGGGGGGGGGGGGGACAGGCGGCAGGAGCAGCTGAACAGATTGTGATCGGTTTCAGGCTGAAATCGATTCACAATCTGTTTGCAGTAAAGGCAGCCATACGATCCCTATCTGATCAGATTCGATCAGATAGGGATCTGTCAGCTGGTCGATCTAATGGCACATCGACCAGTGTATGGCCACCTTAACTAACTCAGAGAGCTTAATGGCTTGTTTGCATAGAGATAACAACTGGAGTTTCTCAACTCTTCCTGTACTGGAAACAATTAGACTGATGTATCTGATCTTAATGTTTTATTTCTTAGCTGTACTACACATACAAATCATAATATCATCATATTTTTTTCCGCTTCAGTGTCTCTTTAAAGGTATCACCTAAACAGCTTTTGTTGTTATATCTTCGGCTTCTAATCTGATTAGAGAGAGATCTGTTGGCTGCCCATACACTGCAGGCCGATTCCCAATCGATTTCACCATGAGATCTCTCGGGAATCTGCCGAGCCCGCCGCGTCCGCCACCTCGCCACTGTGTATGTGCTGTAATGTGTATGTGCTGTAATGTGCATTTATACATCACCTGTCCTGTGTCGCGGTGTCCATCCGTCTTCCGTCTCCTATTCGCCGCAGACACGCTGCCGGCATTGTGCATGTGTGATGTCACGCGCCGGCGTGCTCTGCGCCTGCAGTGTGTATGCAGCTTATAGGAGACAGAAGACAGATGGACACCGTGACACAGGACAGGTAATGTATAAATGCACATTACAGCACATACACATTACATACATACACACACAGGGCCGGGGGTTTCATCGCTCGTCCCGATATCGCTCGCTGTTACTGCCGTGCACCCAATCGCCGGGGGTTTCATCGCTCGTCCCGAGATCGCTCGCTGTTACTGCCGTGCACCCAATCGCCGGGGGTTTCATCGCTCGTCCCGATACCGCTCGCTGTTACTGCCGTGCACCCAATCGCCGGGGGTTTCATCGCTCGTCCCGATATCGTCGCTGTTACTGCCGTGCACCCAATCGCCGGGGGTTTCATCGCTCGTCCCGATATCGCTCGCTGTTACTGCCGTGCACCCAATCGCCGGGGGTTTCATCGCTCGTCCCGATATCGCTCGCTGTTACTGCCGTGCACCCAATCGCCGGGGGTTTCATCGCTCGTCCCGATATCGCTCGCTGTTACTGCCGTGCACCCAATCGCCGGGGGTTTCATCGCTCGTCCCGATATCGCTCGCTGTTACTGCCGTGCACCCAATCGCCGGGGGTTTCATCGCTCGTCCCGATATCGCTCGCTGTTACTGCCGTGCACCCAATCGCCGGGGGTTTCATCGCTCGTCCCGATATCGCTCGCTGTTACTGCCGTGCACCCAATCGCCGGGGGTTTCATCGCTCGTCCCGATATCGCTCGCTGTTACTGCCGTGCACCCAATCGCCGGGGGTTTCATCGCTCGTCCCGATATCGCTCGCTGTTACTGCCGTGCACCCAATCGCCGGGGGTTTCATCGCTCGTCCCGATATCGCTCGCTGTTACTGCCGTGCACCCAATCGCCGGGGGTTTCATCGCTCGTCCCGATATCGCTCGCTGTTACTGCCGTGCACCCAATCGCCGGGGGTTTCATCGCTCGTCCCGATATCGCTCGCTGTTACTGCCGTGCACCCAATCGCCGGGGGTTTCATCGCTCGTCCCGATATCGCTCGCTGTTACTGCCGTGCACCCAAACGAGCAAGTCGCCCCCGACATCTTGCAGCATGTCCGACCAATACATGCGACCAATATCTGCCCCGAAATTGGTCACAACGTCAATCAGGCATGCACTTGGCGGCACCGATTTTCATCCGATTCCGAATATAATAATTGAATCGGATGGTCGATCGGCCAAGTCATCTGATGGCCACCTTTAAAGAGAAACTCCGACCCAGAATTGAACTTCATCCCAATCAGTAGCTGATATACCCCCTTTCCCATAAGAAATCTTTTCCTTTTCACAAACAGACCATCAGGGGGGTCTGTATGGCTGATATTGTGGTGAAACCCCTCCCACAGGAGACTGTGAGGACCATGGTACTCCTGGCAGTTTCCTGTCTGTGAACCTCGTTGCATTGTGGGAAATAGCTGTTTACAGCTGTTTCCAACTGCCAAAAAAGCAAGCAGCAGCTACATCACCTACCAGCAGTAAAAATGTCACCATGTGATAAATGTCAGAATGTAAATCAGGGAGAGGAAAGCTTTCACAATGGGCAAACACTGACTAAATCATTTATACATAATTATTGTAAAAATGAAGCACTTTTTTATTACATAATTCTCACTGGAGTTCCTCTCTATGCTGGTGAATATCCCTTTTGGTTTTCATCTGTTTCCAGTGACTGGTTCTCTTTTTGTTTGGCAGAGGCCTCCTCCTCACACGAGGTGGAAGTGAAGCTGTATCACTGCACGGAGTGCGACGAATGCTTCACCAGTCACCTGGATCTTTCCGCCCATCACAAGACGCACACTTCCGGCCGCCTCTTCTCCTGCGCCATCTGCCGGGTCTTCTTCCACTCCGAGGTGTCCTTCATGAAACACCAGCGCTGCCACGTGGAGGGCGAGTCCGTCTCCGGGGATCAGGCGTTCGCCGTGCGCTCCACCATCGTCCGACACCCGGGCCACACCGGCGAGAAGCCCTTCAAGTGCATGGAGTGCGGACGCTGCTTCGCCATCAAGTCCACGCTGGTCAAACATCAGCGGGTCCACACGGGGGAGCGTCCCTTCACGTGTCGCCTGTGCGGCCGCTCCTTCAGCCAGAGCTGTAACCTGCACCGACATCAGAGGCGGCACGGGGCGGAGAGAATCCCCCCCGCCAGCAGACTAAAGGTACCTTCCGGTCACCTGTGAAAGGGACCAAATGGTGGCGACCACTACCTGCCTCTGAGCCTCCAGTCCATAGCTGGAGATCACATGACTCGCGAAGCAGTGCTGGTTCCGGGGCCTGGAGAGCGAGGATTATATTACAATCAATAGACTTACACACAGGTAGCCTCAGACTTACGGACGACCCACCTATACGAACGACTGAAAATGTGGAATTTGATTTTGCGGTAACAAATCAAAAATGTATTTTTCTTTTTAAAACAGACTTTGGAGTTTTTGAGAAAATTAATAAAAAAAAATTCTAAGAGATAAATTGCGTAAAATGACGTGCTGGGGTGCACTTTACTATATAGCAGGGGTGTCAAACTCGAACACAAAGTGGGCCAAAATTGTACAATGGAACCTAGTCGCAGGCCAATGTCTTCTGGCCACCTTTCTCCCTTATAAAGTTCCCTGGTGTCTAGTGGCCTCCCCTATACAGTTCCCTGGTGTCTAGAGGCCCCCACCCTCTCCTATACAGTTCCCTAGTGTCTAGTGGCCCTCCCTCCCCTATACAGTTCCCTGGTGTCTAGTGGCCCCCACCCTCCCCTATACAGTTCCCTGGTGTCTAGTGGCCCTCCCTCCCCTATACAGTTCCCTGGTGTCTAGTGGCCTCCGTTATACAGTTCCCTGGTGTCTAGTGGCTCCCCTCCCTAATACAGTTCCCTGGTGTCTAGTGGCCCTCCCTCCCCGATACAGTTCCTTGGTGTCTAGTGGCCTCTGTTATACAGTTCCCTGGTGTCTAGAGGCCCCCACCCTCTCCTATACAGTTCCCTGGTGTCTAGAGGTCTTCACCCTCCCCTATACAGTTCCCTGGTGTCTAGAGGCCCCCACCCTCCCCTATACAGTTCCCTGGTGTCTAGAGGCCTTCACCCTCTCCTATACAGTTCCCTGGTGTCTAGAGGCCTTCACCCTCTCCTATACAGTTCCTTGGTGTCTAGTGGCCTCTGTTATACAGTTCCCTGGTGTCTAGAGGCCCCCACCCTCTCCTATACAGTTCCCTGGTGTCTAGAGGCCCTCTCTCCCCTATACAGTTCCTTGGTGTCTAGTGGCCTCTGTTATACAGTTCCCTGGTGTCTAGAGGCCTTCACCCTCCCCTATACAGTTCCCTGGTGTCTAGTGGCCCCCACCCTCCCCTATACAGTCCCTGGTGTCGAGGCCCCCACCCTCCCCTATACGGTCCCTGGTGTCTAGAGGCCCTCATCCTCCCCTATACAGTTCCCTAGTGTTTAGTGCTTTCCCCGTACCTCCCCCCCATATGGCTTCCCTGGTGATCTAGGGCTTCACCTCCAATATAGCTTCCCTGGTGGTCTAGCGTGGGCCAAACATTATGTAAATTGGGGAAACCACACAGGGGGCCAAATTTAATGGCTCTGAGGGCCAGATTTGGCCCGCAGGCTGAAGTTTGACATGTATGCTATATAGCGAGTTCAGAGTTCTACATACACATTTTATACATTGTAAAACAAACCTGTTATCCAGCGCCGGGCCCCTCGGGAAGTTTGTGGGTATTATGTGAAATCACTTACATTTCAAAACCGTAATTACAGCAGGGTATCCGGAACCGGCGGGGATCAACTGATGCCAGATACATGTGCTTGCCGGTTGCTTGAGCAACTGGCCTAACCCCCCTCCCCCCCCCCCCCCCCCCCACCAGCATTAATTTCTGAGTTTCCAGGAATGTCCTGTCACCATCCTGAAGCTCCTAGTAGCTTTCCAGCTTCCTCTGTGCACAGCTCCTGGTATGTCACCTGATCTGTGTCGGGTCACATGACAGGCCGGGAGCCGTGCACAGAAGCGGAAAAGCTGCCAGGAGCAACAGGACGGTTAGAGGAAATCGCTGGAGGCTCGGTAAATATTTGATCAGCAAAACCCCTTTAAACACAGTCCCCGTTATCCCTCAGTTGTGTCGGTCAGTTGAGCCTTCTAGTTGCCTGGGTTCCGGATAACAGGGACTTAGCTGTACAAAGAATCGAAATTGCAAGTTTTTATATGATACAGAGGGACTCTGTGGGGTCACGGTGGCAGAACCTGAAGGAACAGGCAGACAGAGGTGACACTGAGGGGGACATTGGAGGGACAGGGGACAGAGATGGTGTGTGGTTCAATTTAAAGGACCTCTGTCGCAAAAATCATCAAATGTAAAATATATATAAACGTATACATAAAAGAAGTACATTTCTTCCAGAGTAAAATGAGCTATAAATTTCTTTTCTCCTATGTTGCTGTCACTTACAGTAAGTAGTAGAAATGTGAAAGAGCCGACAGGTTTTGAACTAGCCCATCTCCTCATGGTGAGTTCTCAGATTTTTCTTTTTCAAAAGCACTTAGTGAATAGCATTTGCTCTGTCCAACTGCCAAAAAAAAAAGTGTACGGTGAGCAGGGAGGCCGGCCAGCATCTTTGTATAAATCTTTTTCAGGGAGTGTCTTTATAAAGAATAAAGGCCATGCAGAGAATCCCCCATGTAGAGATGGACTAGTCCAAAACCTGCCGGTAATGTCAGATTTCTACTAAAGTAATCTATGGGTCATTTTACTCTTACGGTACTTCTTATTTGTATGTGTTTACATATATTTAAATTTTAAGATTTTTGCAACAGTGGTCCTTGAATGGATCCTGCAGTCCCTATCTCGTTTATTAACCGAGGACTACCTGTATATGTCAAAATAAGATCAATAATGTAATTGGAGTGCTACTGATGTCCACTCTCCAGAGGGTCTGGGACCCCCTGGCTGCCTGGACACTATACAGCAGCTAGAGGATTATTGGATATCTGTAGGGGATAACAATCCCTATTTCTGGGCTGGATTTAGCATATTCATATTGCAGCTTCCAGGAGTGTTAGTGGGAGGAGCCTCAGCTGAGCCCAGCAGTGGCAGTCCTGACTGACTCAGAGGAAGCAGGGTGCCTATTGGACAGAAGCAAAGCAGGGGCGGGAGCCTCAGATATAATGGATTACTGAACGCAACAGTCATTCCAGACTACTAACCATTCCTAGTGTGTAGATCCTAAAGGACAGCGGGTGCCTGTGATTCAGTTGGCTCTGTTAGGGATTTTGAAATGAGAATGAGGGCTCGTTTCCACTATCGCGAATCTGCATGCGTCCAACGCATGCAGATTCGCACATGTAATGCAAGTGGATGGGCCTGTTTCCACTGTAGCGTTGTTGAGGTGCGTTTTTTTCAGCGGTGAAAAAACGCACAAAAGAGCCAACGAATTCGCCTGAGAGTGGAACGCATGCGAATCGCCGCTAATGTATTTAATAGGAAATTCGCATGCTGTTTTGGTATGCGAATTTTCATGCGAATTCGCATGAAATCAATGGAAAAGCACACCGGCATTGCCATGGTTAAATTCGCATGCATCATCATCCATGCGAATTTGCATGCGAATTCGCACGAAAATTCGCATGCACACGCATGCAAAATTCGCATCTGCATGCGAATTTTGCCGCAGCGATTTCGCAACGCAATAGTGGAAACGAGCCCTGAATGTACAATATGAGGTAATTAATTGTATGTATAGTACATTAGTAGCAAAGAGAGTCTTATTGGTTTCCAGTACAGGAAGAGTTTAAAAAAACTGCTGTTATCTATGCAAAAGAGCTTCTCTGAGCTCTCCGACCAAACTTGGGTGGAATACAGTGCTGTTTTCTGAAACACATACACATCAAAGAAACAATGAGACACAGCTTAAAGGGGAACTTCAGCCTAAAGAAAACATACTGTCATTAAGTTACATTACTTATGTTAATTAAAATAGATAGGTAATATAATCTCTTACCCACCCGGTTTTAAAAGAACAGGCAAATGTTTGTGATTTCATGGGGGCAGCCATCTTTTTGGTTGAAAGGAGTTGACAGGGAGCATGAGACACAGTTCCAACTGTCCTGTGTCCTGATCACCCCTCCCAGCTGTGCGCTAGGCTTCAAATCTCAAATTCAAAATTAAAGAAAAAAAATTGCATTAAAACAGCAGAATGAGAACATCATCATCAGAAATCCCATCATGCTTTGCACAGCATAAGGGGAAAAATGCCCGGGCAGATTTCTTCTGTGCAGCTAAAAATGAGGCTTGGGTAAGAAAAACAAAGTTCTGATGCTGTGAATCTGTTAAAGAAACACCAAGCCTTTTCAGTGCTGCTGAGTAGATTTTTAGTCTGGAGGTTCACTTCAAAGCGAATATAACCTTGCATTTCATCTTTGCTCTAAAACATTATTTACAGCATATTATATGCAACTAGCATTTTTTTTTTTACTGGACCAGCATTTGAAGGGTTACACACAGAGCTTGAAAGTTCAGTGCAGTGAAATGTGGACACATCCGAAGTTGTAGATTATGTTATCTTGTGTTTACCTAAATGTATCAAGTGAGGAATGTAACACATTCTCTGACCGTGGAGAAGCTCCTGGACACAGACCAGGGCTGTGGAGTCGGTCCAAAAATCCACCGACTCCGACTCCTCAGTTTAGGATTCCACCGACTCTGACTCCGACTCCTCGACTCCAACTCCTCTAATTTGCATATTACAATTTTGTTGATTAAAAGTATGTAACATGAAATTCGTCTCTTAACTGCCAACGCTTAGGAATTTTACAAGACAACTGAAGTGAGAAGGATATGTAGACTACTATATTTATTCCCTTTAGACTAAAACTAGTCCTTGGTAAGAGTACTTGTAAAAGGTACAAACCGGAACAAAGAACATCTATCAGGCCCTAGGCAATGTAAATGTGGGTACATGTAAGAATGATGTGCAGGTACTCTGCAGGGGAATGAGGAGATTGTAAACAGACAACACCTCTGTGTTCAATGTGCACAGCATTCTCAGTGGATTCCCTGCAGCTCTGTGGGGAGTGCATATGTAGAGTATAGTACTACTGTGTAACAAAGTAAACCTAAGACAGATTAAATTAAAGTTTTATACATACCTGGTTCTTCCTCCAGCCGCCTTCAGGATAATCAGTCCCTCGTTGTCCTCCTCCACCACCTGGATCTTCTGCTATGAGTCCAGGTACTTGAGCCAGTCGGGCGTAGTGCGCATGCACACACTCCGCCGCCAGGAGCATACTACACCTGTGCAGCACTATTGCGCAGGTGCAGAATGTTCCTGGCTGCGGGAGCGGCATGCGGCCGGACAGCGCTGACTGGCTGAATTACCAGGACTCATAGCAGAAGATCCGGGTGGTGGAGGACAGCGAGGGACTGATTAGACTGAAGGGGGCTGGAGGAAGCCCCAGGTATGTATAAAACTTTACTTTTCATCCGTCTCAGTTACCCTTTAATTTGTAGTCACCAAACCAAATTTTAACAACATATCAAATTATTTGATTTCATCAGCAAAGGGAGTGCATACATTTGCATAAATCAGCATCAATGCAGAATTATTTCCATCTCGTTGACCATCTCTATTAGTGACACAGCTACACATCAGGCTTTATTCTTACAGCATAGATGTTATTTAGTATATATAAGAGATTCCTGTGTACACATCATATATACAGTCACAATCAGATATGTATATCTGACCTTAAAAATACGGGACTGCTTTATTGAAGCAGCACAAGTAACTATTTTTGATTGGTTTATTTCATATTTGTGGACTAAGCACAGCTATTACGGTATATATAGTGTATATATACATTATTTTTAATGACTATTATCTGAGAAATAGAAAAATTTATCATATTTTCTATTTTAATTACAGTTACAAATTTATTCGGAGTCGGTGCATTTTTTCCCGACTCCGACTCCAGGCACCCAAAATTGCCCGACTCCACGACTCCGACTCCACAGCCCTGACACAGACAGAGAGTCAAAGCATGTCTGCCTGCAAAACAGCAACGAATAAAACCAGTTATTAATAAAATGCAAAGTCAGCTCTAAGCAAAAAACGGTACTTTTGGGAACCTATAACTTCTAAATGAATAATAATATTTATGCACAAATGCAAATATGATAACCGTATGGCATATAACAATTAGGAAAACATGTTTTTATTGAATATTATGTCCGAGTTTTATACCTCTTTAAGATCAGGTTTTACTACAGGGAAGTTCAAAGGGTCATTAGCTCTGCTCTGTTTCCTAGTTTAAAATACAGAGTGTGGTTTATAAACTACAAATATGACAGAATAATGCAATGTTATGAATGGCTATATAACTGAAAATAAAAATGAGACACTTTTCTTTGCTACTAATGTTCTATTTGTCAGCTGTACTACACATACAATTCATTATATCATACTTTTTTTTTTCTGCTTCAATGTTGCTTTATATACTGTTTTATGTAGATTTTCAGCCCACCCAACAGTTTGTGAAGTGAAAAGTGTCCGTTTACTGCAAGAGACTGTTAGAAAGTCAATGCGTTCTCACATTTTGTATATAGAGTTTTTTTTACTGTATTTTATGAACTTAAAAACCTGGAAATGAATAAAATCGATAAAAATCTTTAAAAACAAAATTCTGTGGCTCCCGTTATCTTAGGATAGGAGCGATCTCTAGAGGGTCAATGAGAAGGATTCTGGCTTGCATGCAGATTTCATGCAACTTCTATGCGACTTGGAATCAGTCAATGAAATGTACATCTGTCCGTTGGGATGAACTCTATTCCCAGCTGCTGACCATCGGCATTCAATTTGCATGCAAACTAGAATCATTAGTGTCTCATTGGCCATCTTTGCTTGTCACATGGCAACAGTTGCAGAACTTAAAAGTTCCCCTGACCTGTTTTTTTTATTTTTTTTACCCCCATATACTTTTAATACTGTTTTGTTATTGCAGCACCTTCTTCCCCGCTCTAGGGCCCGCTGTAGTCCCCATTCTGCTCATTTGTAATCTTCGACTGAGCAGAACGTCGAATATGGGTGGGGAGGAAGTGGCAGTGCTTCCTCCCCTCTGCCCATCCATAACTCCACCCCTTCCACCCGCAGCTATAGCACAGGGGAGCTGCCCTGTGTGTGGGCTTGTGGTAATTGAGGTTGGATATCCTTCTGACCTCAATCACCACAAGCCCACACACAGCGCAGCTCCCCTGCGCGGTGTGTGCAGTGAATCAAATGGGGAACTATAGTAGCGAGTGGGGGGGGGGGGCGGGACTAAGAACGGGCAGGGGGGAGGAAGAACTGCCACTTCGGTCCACAGGGGACGCTGGAGGGGGGAGGATGGTGCTGTGTGCTTGTCACAGCACCAGTATTAAAACAGAATTAAAAGTATTGGAGACGGAGGGGACCAGCTCAGGGGTACTTTAAAGGGGCACTCTAGTGAAAGAACTGCACATGTACACCCCAGTGTATAATACACACGTCACAAGAGTTGTGTTTAGGGTGCAGGGATGACGAGGCGTGGTGTTGTTTAAAGTCGAATTGAGCAAAAAAGGGTGCCAGACATTTGGGTGCTGCCACAGACTATAATATGTATTACGGCTATAGCAGTGCTCAGAAGGTAATTTGAGAGACGGAGCCCAAATTACAAAAATACAGTGCAGTTCAGCCAGCTGAATTGCACCTTTCCCAAGTCCCGGGGGGGGGGGGGGGGGGGGGGAGGAGCTTCGCTTGCTGCGGAAATCTCTGACTTTTAACAATTAAACCAGGAAGTGTAATGTGGGAGGGGCTTCCATAGACCGCCCCAAAAAGTAGACTGGTTTCCTGTACAACTACCAACTTTTTTAAAAAAAAAATAGACTTCCTATTAAAGATGCCAAATATCCTGCAAATTGAAAGGAAAGCATGACCACAAACTCTCTTATAGAAAAAAAAACAGTTCCAAGGTGATGTACAGGGTGGGCCATTTATATGGATACACCTTAATAAAATGGGAATGGTTGGTGATATGAACTTCCGGTTTGTGGCACATTAGTATATGTGAGAGGGAAAACTTTTCAAGATGGGTGGTAACCATGGCGGCCCTTTTGAATCCAACTTTTGTTTTCTCAATAGGAAGAGGGTCAGGTGAAACATCAAACTTATTGGGAATTTCACACGAAAAACAATGGTGTGCCAGGTTTTAACTGAACTTTATTCTTTCATAAGTTATTTACAAGCTTCTCTTTGTTTACAGCCATTGACATGTCGCCGAAATTAACACGTGAGGAGCGGATAGAAATTGTGTTGATGTGTAGTAAAGCAAAGGGTCACAATTGGGTGCTGAGTCTATAAACCGGACTGCCCCGACAGTCCTACAGGTACAATAAATCCTACCTAATAAAAGCTAACTGTCGCTGTGTCCAGCAGTTTTGTCCCTGTGCCTCAGGATTTTTGTTACTGCGCATGTGCGCAGTAACGGACAGCTGGAACCAGTGAACTGGACAGGTGGGCGGGTGTGGGCGCGTGCCTGGGCACTGGCGGCGGCGGCCGTAGACCTAGGGCCCTTTTTTAAACGGACTGGGTCTACTAGTAAAGAATAATTGACTCGCACACAAGCACAGTGATTAGAATGCATAAGGTTTTTATTGAACAAGAAATGGGTATATACACAGCAGTATACCATAGAGATACCACAAAAAGTGGGAGCAAATCAAGGGAATCCCCTGGAGACATATAGCAGGCAAATGTCAGTACATATAAAGGTTTGCACAAATCAAATGAGCATGAGAAAACAGACATTTGTTTGGGTTAGTTACACCCTTTTCAGGGGGTTCTCTTCATCAGAGGATATTAACCTCCTTGCCGGTTATCCCGAGCTCAGCTCGGGGTAACCTGCCGCGGAGGATTCCTCAGGCCCTGCTGGGCCGATTTGCATAATTTTTTTTATACACGCAGCTAGCACTTTGCTAGCTGCGTGTCACTTACGATCGCCGCCGCTCCGCGCCGATTCGCCGCTACCCGCCGCATCAGAGGGTGCCCCCTCGAGACCCGTGCGCTGCCTGGCCAATCAGAGCCAGGCAGCGCTGAGGGGTGGATCGGGACTCCCTCTGACGTCACGACGTCGGTGACTTAATCGCGCCCGTCGCCATGGCGACGGGGAAGCCCTCATGGAAATCCCGTTCAGAACTGGATTTCCGGATGGGCATATGCGCCGGCGGCGATCGGCACATACGGGGGACACCGCAGGGAGGGGGGAAGCATGTAGCATTGCATCCTCCCTGCCGTGCGCAGCACATTTTTAGAACGGCAGGGAGGTTAAGTATTAGGCTCCTTCCTGGCTGCTGCGCAGTAACCGGGTCATTGCAGCAGATTGCAAGACACCGTACGAGACCACCCATCTCCCATGCTAGTTAGCAAACTGCTTGCTAAGTGTCGTGAAACTGGTTCAGTGTTGGATTTGCCAAAATTTGGACGCATGAAATCTGTCACTAATGAAGAAACATCAGTGGCTGTCCTAGCTTCATTCAGCAAGAGCCCACAGCGTAGCACTCGCCGCATGTCACTGGAGAGTGGCATTAGTCGAACATCGCTTCGGCGGATATTAGCTACTCACAAATGGCACCCTTACAAACTCCAGCTACTGCAGCATCTCAACGAGGATGACCCAGATCGGCACACTGAATTTGCAGAATGGGTAAAACAAAAATTGGAACAGGACCCTCAGTTTACGCAGAAGATTTTGTTCAGTGATGAGGCAAACTTTTATGTGAATGGTTAAATTAACAAACAAAACCATCACCATTGGTCTGACACTAACCCACATTGGATAGATCCCTCAAAGACTGTTTGAACAAAAACATTGATGATATGGTGTGGTATATGGGGTACAAAGATAGTGGGGCCATTCTTCATCAATGGAAATCTCAAGGCCCCTGGATATGTGAAATTGCTACATGATGATGTGTTACCCTCTTTATGCACTGAAGCTGGCACGTTCCCTGAGTTTTTCCAGCAAGATGGTGCACCATCACTTTATGGGTGTCAGGTCCGAGCATTCCTAGATGAACAGTTTCCTGGAAAGTGAATTGGTCGTCGTGGGCCAGTTGAATGGCCCCCAAGGTCTCCCGATCTGACCCCCTTACACTTTTATCTTTGGGGTCATCTGAAGGCAATTGTCTATGCTGTGAAAATACGAGATGTGCAGTACCTGAAACTACGGATACAAGCACACCATTGTTTTTCTTGTAAAATTCCCAATAAGTCTGATGTCACATGACCCTCTTACTATTGAAAAAACAAACTGAGGGTCCTGTTCCAATTATTGTTTTGCCCATTCTGCAAATTCAGTGCGCCGATTTGGGTCATACTCGTTGAGATGCTGCAGTAGCTGGAGTTTGTAAGGATGCCATTTGTGAGTAGCTAATATCCGCCGAAGCGATGTTCGACTAATGCCACTCTCCAGTGACAAGCGGCGAGTGCTATGCTGTGGGCTCTTGCTGAATAAAGCTAGGACAGCCACTGATGTTTCTTCATTAGTGACAGATTTCACATTTTGGCAAATCCAACACTGAATCAGTTTCACAAAACTTAGCAAGCAGTTTGCTAACTGTAGCATGGGAGATGGGTGGTCTCGTAGGGTGTCTTGCATTCTGCTGCAATGACTCGGTTACTGCGGTCACCAGACATCAACACAATTTCTATCCGCTCCTCACGTGTTAATCTCGGCGACATGTCAATGGCTATAAACAAAGAGAAACTTGTAAATAACTCATGAAAGAATATAGTTACGTTAAAACCACGCACACCATTGTTGTTTTTTTTTTGTGTGAAATTCCCAATTTTGATGTGTCACATGACCCTCTTCCTATTGAGAAAACAAAAGTTGGATTCAAAATGGCCGACTTCAAAATGGCCACCATGGTTACCACCCATCTTGAAAAGTTTTCCCCCTCACATATACTAATGTGACAGAAACAGGGAGTTAATATCACCAACCATTCCCATTTTATTAAGGTGTATCCATATAAATGGCCCACCCTGTACAAACATCAGAGCACTTTACATTTAAAAGGAGCCTGAACGGAGATGGAGTCTGCCATATTTATTTCCTTTTAAACAATACCAGTTGCCTGGCAGCCCTGCTAATCTCTATGGCTGCAGTAGTGTCTTAATTACACACCTGAAACAAGAATGCAGCAAATCCAGTCACACTTCAGTCAAACATCTGATGCATGCTTGTTCAGGGTCTATGGCTTAAAGTATTAGAGGCAGAGGATCAGCAAGACAGCCGGGCAATGTGCATTGTTTAGGCTGGTTTCACACTGGGGATTGGTGACAGCACCACATGGTCAAAAGCAGGCCTTCGGGGATTACCACGTTAGTACCCGGTAATCCTTGTCTGGCAGCCGGCCAAACAGGATGTAACGCTCACTTCCTGTGGCCGAAATGTTCACGCGCACAGAAGCATAATGCTAAAATACGCTTCCGCACATGCGTGATGCGTAAAAACTTTGGGGGGCATTTTGACACGTGTCGCCATAGTCTTACATGACTTCCTGTCCACCACACGTCGCCGCGGAACGCACGGTAACGTAGGTTTGCCCTATCGTCGGGGTTGCTGCGAAAATTCACTTCCATCGCATCAATCCAATCCCCGGCGTCTTTTTTGCCACTTTCAACTCCCTGCTTAAACCCACCCTCCGTTTCCTCCCTCTCTGCCACAGATTTAGCCACTCACTTCACCAACAAAATAGTCTCCATTCGTCAGGAAATATCCAATCTTCACCTCCTACCCCCTCCCAACCAACTACTCCTCCACCCTATCCTCTCCTCACCTCCTTCACTCCTACTACCAATGAGGAAGTTGGGCACCTACTGCAGACTTCCCATACCACTACTTCCCCCCCTTGACCCTATCCCTTCTGATCTACTTCAGCCTCACTTCACGGATTTGGCCCCAGTCCTCACTACCCTGTTCAACCTCTCCCTATCCACAGGCACTTTCCCCTCAGACTTGAAGCAGGCCACAGTATTGTCCCTGCTCAAGAAACCCTCCATCGACCCCTCGCTACCCTCCAACTACCGCCCTATCTCCCTCCTCCCCTTTGCCTCAAAACTCCTTGAGCGTCTGGTTCACAACCGCCTGACCCAGTAACCCAATGCCAACTCACTGCTAAACCCACTACAATCTGGATTTCGCCCTGCCCACTCAACCGAAACTGCTCTCACCAAAGGCGTCAATGACCTTGCCTTAGCTAAAGATGAAGGTACATACTGAATTCTCCTCCTCGACCTTTCAGCAGCTTTTGAAACAGTAGATCATCCCCTACTCCTCCAGTCCATGGGCATTCACGATCTCGCCCTGATCTGGTTTTCATCCTACCTCTCCTTCACGACCTCCTTCAATGAGTCCTCATCCACCCCCAACCACCTCTCGGTGGGAGTCCCCCAAGGCTCGGTCCTTGCCCCCTCCTGTTCTCCCTATACACATCCTCCATTGGCAAGGTTATCTCCTTCATAGGTTTTACCTATCATCTGTATGCAGATGACACCCAAATCTACCTCCACACCCCTGACATCTCGACCACTACCATGGACAAGGTGTCGTCCTGCCTATCAGCCATCTCCTCCTGGATGTCCGCTAGGTTCCTGAAACTAAATCTAGACAAAACGGAATTTATGATCTTCCCACCCCGGCCATCCACGAACCTCCAAGATGTGCATGTCACTGTTAACCACACTACCATTTGCCCTACCTCTCAAGCCCGCTGCCTGGGTGTCACCCTGGACTCCGCACTCTCCTTCACTCCCCACATCCAAAACCTCACAAAGTCCTGCAACTTCCACCTTTGTAAAATCTGTAAGATTCGCCCTTTCCTGACTTCTGCCACCACCAAACTCCTCATCCATGCCCTCATAATTTCCCGCTTCGACTACTGTAATGCCCTTCTGTCTGGTCTCCCTATGACCCGAATAGCCCCACTGCCAGAATTATCCACTCCTCCCATCGCTCCACCAGGGCGGCTCCCCTCCGTGAATCCCTCCACTGGCTTCCTATCCAGTCCAGAATCAGATTCAAGATACTGTGTCTGACCTACAAATCTGTCCACAAAACCGGTCCAACCTACATTTCTGATCTTACTCAGAGGTACACACCTAGCCGCTCACTCCGTTCCTCCAATGAACTTCGCCTGACCACCCCCCGCATCACCCAGTCCCATGCATGCCTCCAGGACTTCTCAAGAGCTGCTCCAACACTTTGGAACTCTCTTCCTCCTCTTAGCCCGCTCCTTCAACATCTTCAAGAAGGCCCTCAGTACTCACCTTTGCACTCTGGCCTACCACCCCTCACAATTGCTCTAAACCCGCAGAACTCTGGTACCCTACCTTTCGTGTCTCTACCTCTCCTAGATTGTAAGCCTTTAGGCACTCCTTTTGTGTCCTACCTGATCATGCACCTCCATTACTGTGAAACCATGCTATGCACTTGAGTGAACCTAACTTGCCTAATCTCCATGCTCCATCCAGTGACTGACTAAGCATTACCTTGTACTCATACTGTGCTGTGTGATCTCCATACTCCCCTCCAGTGACTAAGCATTACCTGGTACTCATACTGTGCTGTGTGATCTGGTCTTTCCTGTATTCCTGTATTGTCATATTGCTGTATGTCACCCCTAAATATTGTCTGTAACCTAAATTAATGTCCAGTGCTGCGTAATATAAATATATATATATAAATACAATAAATAATAATAATTACGCCACGTCTTTATGAAAGTCCCCGTAGACTTTCATTGCCCTGCGGTGGCTGCAGTAAAAATACCGCACCACAACAGTGTGAAAGGGCCCTTAACCTCTTGCCGACTGCTCCACGCCAATTGGTGTGAGCAGTGCGGCAGCCCCAGGACCGCTCCACGCCTCTTGGCGTGAACGGTCTTCTATGGGGCTAGCAGGAGATCACGCGCATTTCCTGCTCGGGGGGGGGGGGGGGGTGGAGCTTCGCCCCGCCTTCAGTCTCCGAGCGTGATTGCCGCTTGGGAGACTTAGATGGCGAAACCGCCGTCTAAATGCTTTGTACAGTGCTGCGATCTGCAGCAGCGCTGTACTGGGGATGGCCGTGTGACACGGCTGTCCCCCTGGGACACAGGGAAGTGATCCGCTGTGATAGGCTAAAGCCTATCACAGCCGATCGCGCTGATTGGCTGGCGGGGGGAGGGAGGGCAATAACCTTAATAAAAAAGAGAGCAGGATTTTCTTAAAAATATTTATATAAAAAGAAACAAACACTGGGGGGGGGGGGGGCAATCAGACCCCACCAACAGACAGCTCTGTTGGTGGGGAGAAAAGGGGGGGGGGATCACTTGTGTGCTGTGTTGTGCGGCCCTGCAGCTTGGCCTTAAAGCTGTAGTGGCCTATTTAACTAAAAATGGCCTGGTCACTAGGGGGGTTAACACTGCAGTCCTCAAGTGGTTAGGGAATAAATATGGCAGCCTCCATATCCCTCTCACTTCAGGTGAGAGGGATATGGAGGCCTAAACCAAACCAGCCACACGTGTTTGTAATAGCCAAAATCAGTTTTTATATATTGTTTAGCTGTGTATGAAATGACAGGCAACATTTAAGGGTTGATTCACTATAACAAATAGCAAGCCTTATCAGAGTTAATGCGCCTTATCAGAGTAGCATAGCGAGCGCTATAAACTTATGACTGCTAATTGGCAATGACGAGAGCTCGATTCGTCCTACCCTGAGCCCCTGCGGGTCCAATCACTTTAAAGGACATCATCCCTGCATTTTGATTGGCCCAATAGGCTGCCTGTCCAGTTTCCTGTCAAGTGACAGGCAGCCTATTGGTCCAATCAAAGTGCGGGGATAATGTCCTTTAGGCTACTTACACACTAAGAGGTTACATTAGGTGCTACGTTAAGGTCGCATAACGTGCCCCTAATGCAACGCCTGGTGGCAGAGGATGTTAGCAAAGAGCCGCGTTAAGCGGCTCTTTGATGCGTCCGTGATGCGTACTTATAGTATGCATGCGCTGGTGGAGACCACGTGAGCGGAACACTCCGCATCACGTGGTCCCGCCAGTGACGTCAGCACAGTGCAGTGAATATTAATTAGCCATGTGGCTAATCACTGCGCCTGTGCAAGCAGGCTAACGCGGCAAAGCCGCTCTAACGCTATAGCATGCTGCACTCTAAGATTGACGTGCAGCGTTACAATGTAACGCAACGTGGGCACTGTGAACAGCCCATTGCAGTTACATTGCTGTGCGTTGGGGAGCGTTACAGGCTGCACTAACGTGCGCCTGTAACGTCCCACTGTGTAAGCAGCCTTAAAGCGATTGGACCCGCAGGGGCTCAGGGAAGGACAAGTGGAGCTCTCGTCATTGCCAATTAGCAGGCATACGTTCGTAGCGCTCGCTATGCTACTATAAGGCACGCTAACTCTAATAAGGCAGGCTATTTGTTATAGTGAATCAATCCCTTAGAATCTATATATATACTAGAGTAAGTGCCTCAACCATCAAGCAAGAAGAAGAAGTAGCGCCCTGCCCCCAGGGCCGGTACAAGCAAGAAGAAGGGGCTGGTCCAAGCAAGAAGAAGAAGTAGTGTCCTATCAAACCAAGGGCAAAGAGGGATAATTTGCATATTCAGTAGCAGTGCATTGTGGGTAACCACAAATGTTCACTTATAGCTGAATTATTGCAGATTTCCCTCTGTTTTAGGAAGGCAAATTACACCAAGCTTTGCTTTTTTTAGTAAGAGGTCTTTTGGGTCCCTTTTATCCCCCTATACATGCCGAGTGGTTTGGGTCACCCTCAGCTGCTTGGTTACTCTGTTGTACTGGTCCAAGCCCTATCTCATACAGCCGTATCAATCCCTGCCATGTGCTGATAAGGACCAAAAGTCTGAAACAGGCTGTCTACATGTGGGTTTGATATGACTGTGTAAAATTTAAAGCTATATGCTTGCTCTACACCAGCAGCTCTGGATGCTTGCTTGGCTTACCAAAGGGGAAAAGGGGTAATTTGCATATTTAGTAGCAGTGCATTGTGGGTAACCACAAATGTTCACTTATAGCTGAATTATTGCAGATTTCCTTCTGTTTTAAAAAGGCAAATTGCACCAATACAGTGTGCGGCATTGCAGGAAGTGATGACAGTGGAACGCACGATGGAACACGGAAGAGGTGAGTCATCCCCGCCCGCTGCCTCTTACTAATACTGGCGGCTGCTACTGTGCTTAAGCAGGAGGGGGGGGGGGGGGGGGGTTCCTGCTGTGCTTAAGCAGGAGGGGGAGTGCACATGGGGGACCTAGGTGAGGGGGAGGTTCCTGCTGAGCTTAAGCTGGAGGTAGAGCACACATGGGGGACCCAGTTGAGGGAGGTCCAACCCCCCTCCCCACCGCTGTGCCCAATACCCTCTTCCTGCCCTCTACCCTCGTATGTGGCGTATGCTACGCCGCGGGTCGGCTAGTGTAATAATAATATGACTGTAACACAGGCTGCTGATTAAGACACCTTCCATCATGGCGCTCTCTGCTACAAAGATTGTGTAAATAAATAGGGGAAACAGCTATGCCTAACCCTTAAACTATGCTGTGATCATTGTAAGAGCAGGGATTCAGATGATCACAAATGACTATTCAAGACAAATTCCACAAATTTCCCATTTAAAGTGATTCTTTGGAGGTGCTGTATGACTGCATTACTGAGCAGCTTTACCTCCTCCATATTGATGCCTTTACTTCTAAACCTGGTGCTTCCCGAAATTTAAGTCCAGCCACTCAGCTGCACATGGAAGAGGAGTCCGCATACGGAGGAAGAAAGCCGCAAATAGACGAGGAAGGCTGTACCTGGGGGTGGAGCTAGAGAAAGCTGCATATGATAAAGGAAGAATGCACCTGGGGATGGAAGAGGAATTCTGTACCTGGGGAGTGGAGCTCCACATGGAAGAGGAAGACTGCACTAAGATGGGGGGAGCTAGAGGAAGCTGAACATGGAAAAGCAAAACTGCATCTGGGGGGTGGAGCTAGAGGAAGCAGAACATGGAAAAGCAAAACTGCATCTGGGGGGTGGAGCTAGAGGAAGCTGAACATGGAAAAGCAAAACTGCATCTGGGGGGTGGAGCTAGAGGAAGCTGAACATGGAAAAGCAAAACTGCATCTGGGGGGTGGAGCTAGAGGAAGCTGAACATGGAAAAGCAAAACTGCATCTGGGGGGTGGAGCTAGAGGAAGCTGAACATGGAAAAGCAAAACTGCATCTGGGGGGTGGAGCTAGAGGAAGCTGAACATGGAAAAGCAAAACTGCATCTGGGGGGTGGAGCTAGAGGAAGCTGAACATGGAAAAGCAAAACTGCATCTGGGGAGTGGAGCTAGAGGAAGCTGAACATGGAAAAGGAAAACTGCACCGGAGGGGGGTGGAGCTAGAGGAAGCTGAACATGGAAAAGGAAAATTGCAACTGGGGGGTGGAGCTAGAGGAAGGTGAACATAGAAAAGGAAAACTGCATCAGTGGGTGGAGCTCGAGGAAGCTGAACATGGAAAAGGAAAACTGCAACTGGGGCGTGGAGCTAGAGGAAGCTGCACTGGGAAGAAGAAGGCTGCACCTGGGATGTGAAGCTGTACATGATATAAAATGGCTCACCTGGGAGTAGGTCTACACATGGAAGAGGAAGGCTGCACCTGGTGGGTCGGAGCTAGAGGAAACTGCACATGTAAGAGGAAGGCTGCACCTAGGGGGTGGAGCTACACATGGAAGAGGAAGGCTGCACCTGGTGGGTCGGAGCTAGAGGAAACTGCACATGTAAGAGGAAGGCTGCACCTAGGGGGTGGAGCTACACATGGAAGAGGAAGGCTGCACCTGGTGGGTCGGAGCTAGAGGAAACTGCACATGTAAGAGGAAGGCTGCACCTAGGGGGTGGAGCTACACATGGAAGAGGAAGGCTGCACCTGGTGGGTTGGAGCTAGAGGAAACTGCACATGTAAGAGGAAGGCTGCACCTGGTGGGTTGGAGCAGGGGAAACTGCACATGGGAAGAGAAAGGCTGCTCCTGGGGGTGGAGCTACACATGGAAGAGGAAGGCTGCACCTAGGGGGCGGAGCTACACAAGAAGAAGGCTGCAATCTATTACTACCTAAAAGCCTATACAAAACCAGTCCAGGTTTTCTGCATAATTTATGACACCCCCTCATCTTGGGAGAACTTTGGAGATCAGTCAGGCCTCCATTGTTTCTGCAAATCCCTATTATGTATGGCTGTGAGAAGTACACATAATAACAAAAAACCAGAAAGGGACAAACTTAGACTTCATATATTTTTGTATAAAAATTAAGTCATGATAAGTACACAAGCCATACAGCATCATCTGTAAATAGCGTGGAGCAGTGGCAAGGAGCGGAACGTATGGAGAGAGTCCGCGGATACAGGTTTTAATGCAATCATACAATTTTTGGAATGTAAAATGAAGGTTAAAGACTGAAAAAGATGCTTTTGTATCACAGAAGAGGAAGGAAAGAGGCAGAAATGCTTTTTACAATTTATAATCAGACATCGAGAGTTCAGACCGACTTTAATACTGAACGGGTGGTCAGAAGGAGTCGGACTTCCTGCCGTGGACTCTCTGGTGAGTGACCAACGCGCATTTCTGGGTGAAACACTTTCCGCAGTCTGAGCAGGACCAGGTCCTCTGCCGGGCGTGGATGGCTTGATGCGCGGTGAGGACAGATCTGATGGAGAAACACTTGCCGCACTCTGCGCAGGCGAACGGTTGCGTTCCCGTGTGAACGCTCTGATGCGTGACCAGGTGGCACATCTGTGTGAATCTTTTCCCGCACTCGGAGCAGACGAAGGGCTTCTCCCCGGTGTGCGTCCGCATGTGTATCACGAGGCCCGTCTTATCGGACAGACATTTGCCGCAGCTGGGGCAGGCGAAGGCGCCCGTGTGAAGCCTCTGGTGCTTGACCAAGGCGGACTTTGTGGTGAACGACCTCCCGCACTCGTTACAGGCGAAGGGTCGCTCCTCGGGGGTGGGCCGCTGCAGAGGAAGTCCGCGGTGGCGACACTCCCACTGGTGGACGGCTAAAACAGACTTGTCTGTAAAAGTCTGCCGGCATTCCAGGCAGCGGTAACTCTTCTCAGCCCTGTGCGTCTGCAGGTGCAACAGAAACTCCATCTTGTTGCCACAGCTGTGTTTGCAAAGCACACATTTGTACATCATTACCGCCGAGTCCTCGAGGACCCCGCCCGTGTTTAGAGTCCCGTTAGTGTAGTCCACAGCTGGATTTGAATGCTGCTGGATGAATTCGGGGTCCTGCGGATGGATTTCCTCAGAAGAAGTTGTGTTATGGGACTTCCTCGTCTTGTGTACTGTGGCCATACTGACCGGTGTCGTAGCAGATGTAGATTCAGCAATTGGAATGGGGAAATGGAATGGATACGAGTCTCGGTGGACAGTCTGATTTGTCTGTAGACCTGAAAGAAATTACACAAGAGCATTTCTGAAACAAACAACACAACGCAGCAGAAGTTAGAACAGACAACGCGAAGAGCCACCCCAGTAGCCCACAGATTCCGATCTGGCTTCCTCTTTGTTTCAGAATCAGCTTCAAGATCCTGAGTCTGGCCTACAAACCTGTCCACAAGAGCTGCCTGGCCTACATTTTTTATTTCATCCACAGATACGCACCTGGCTCCCCTCTCTGGGCCTCCAACAACCTATGCCCATGCACAACTCCAGGATTTGTGTAGAGCTACTTCGACTCTCTGAAACTCCCTCCGCTCCTTCAACCAAGCCCTCAAAATGCACTTCTTTTCAACGGCCTACCCTCCCTCACGCATGACCAAACTCTGCCTGCTGAGGACCTGATCACAGGAAAGCATGGCAACACAATTTTTGGGGGATTTGGAAGATTCAGTTTTAGATTCTCAATTAAGTTTTGCATTTCACTTGGGCTTAAAAAAGTGGGTGTCTGTTGGGAGCTGTGACTGGAGAGGATGGCACAGAAGATAGTCAATATGCCCCAGCCAGTCTGCTTCCTTGCTGAACATCACACGAGGAGCAGCAGAACAGAGTGTGTGGTGATGCTAAACTGGGGATACAGGCCCAGATATCTAGTACTTGGCGCGCATCTGGCTAATTGAGGAGGGGTACCTCACACTTGGGGCTCGTATGGCTGCCTATACTGAGAGGGTTACTGAGGGCACATATGGCTTACCTACACTGTGTGAGATACCCAGTACTGGGGGCTCATCTGGCTATTTATACTGGGGGGTATCTAATAATGGGGGGGGGGTTACCTAATACTGAGGCACATCTGCCTATCTAATACATCTGGCTACCTATACTGGGGGCTGCTTAATACTGGGGGTACCTCTGGCTACCTATAATGGGGGGCTGCCTTATACTGGGGACCAGGCCTGGATTTACCTTAAAGGAGCCTATAAGCACAGATGTCCTGGCACCCTAGACTCCGCCCTCCATGAACCTACAAACCCCCACTGAACCACACGTAGCCAGAAGTACCCTTAATATTAAGTAGCTAGAGGTGCCCCTAACTATTCAGTCGCTAGAGGAACTTCAGTATTATGTAGCTAGAGGTGCCGCTAAGTATTAGGTATCTAGAGCAGGGGTCAGGAAACTTTTTGGCTGAGAGAGCCATAAAAACCATATATTTTAAAATGTAATTCTATGAGAGCCATACAATATATTTCAAACTGGGACAGTGCGCATGTGCAGAGGGGGGCTCACGTCCCTGTTGCCATGGTGATGTGTATACAGTTAATCCGCCGGGCAGTGGAAATATCAGACACGTCTTCAGCTTCTCTTGGGTTTCAGCGACATCAGCAATTTCGCAGATACGAGAAATACTGACTAACAGCTTGTACAATTAGCTAGCTGACTTGGGGATTGATTCACTTTGTAGGACGGGATCTCGTCCAACAAAGTAACTGGACCTGACAGGGTCCAGAGTGGGACAATTGGAGCAGCCGTTCGTTTTGGGGTAGTGCGAGTAAGTTAGTAGTGCATGCTACAGCAGTAGTGTGCCTACTTTGCAATTTGTATTTGCGCTGACACACTAGGCTGCGCTGCTTGAGCTGTGTTGCTTAGTGAATCAACCCCTACTGATTTGTATGTGAGCCAGATGTAGCCATCACAAGAGCCACATGTAGCTCCCGAGCCATAGGTTCCCTACCCCTGATCTAGAGGAACATTAGTATTAAATAGCTAGAGGTGCCCCTTAGAATTAGCTAGCAAAAACTACCCTCAATATAAGTAGCTAGAGGTGCTGACTGAAGGGAGATCTGGTGCAAGGAATGCCAAGACCCGGGTGAATAACCTCATTTACACTCTGCTCGGGACTCTGCATAGGGAAGGAGGGAGGGAGGCACTAGGAGAGGGGAGTGAGTCGTCTTTCCATCATCAGGTGCCTGTAGGCATGTGCCTACAGTGCCTCATGGTAAATCCAGCCCTTTTATGGACACATATGGCTACCTTTACTGGGGGGTGGGGGTACCTAATATTGGTGGCACATATTGCGCCCTATATGGGGATGAGGAGCTACTTATAATTGGGGGAGCGACCTAATATTGGGGCCACATGAGGACCTTTACTGGGGGCAATCTAGTACTGTGGGCCCATCTAGCTACCTTTACTGGAGGAGGGGGACATCTGCTTCCTACTGGAGCCGCCACTGGTCCTATAGCCATCATCAAACCCACAGCAAGAACTTCTGTACAGAGTACACACAGGCTGTCCTGGTTTTATTAAATACAGTGGCTTGCAAAAGTATTCAGCCCCCTTGAAGTTTTCCACATTTTGTCACATTACTGCCACAAACATGCATCAATTCTATTGGAATTCCACGTGAAAGACCAATACAAAGTGGTGTCCATGTGAGAAGTGGAACGAAAATCATACATCATTCCAAACATTTTTTACAAATAATTAACTGCAAAGTGGGGTGTGCGTAATTATTCAGCCCCCTGAGTCAATACTTTGTAGAACCACCTTTTGCTGCAATTACAGCTGCCAGTCTTTTAGGGTATGTCTCTACCAGCTTTGCACATCTAGAGACTGAAATCCTTGCCCATTCTTCTTTGCAAAACAGCTCCAGCTCAGTCAGATTAGATGGACAGCATTTGTGAACAGCAGTTTTCAGATCTTGCCACAGATTCTCGATTGGATTTAGATCTGGACTTTGACTGGGCCATTCTAACACATGGATATGTTTTGTTTTAAACCATTTCATTCTTGCCCTGGCTTTATGTTTAGGGTCATTGTCCTGCTGGAAGGTGAACCTCCGCCCCAGTCTCAAGTCTTTTGCAGTCTCCAAGAGGTTTTCTTCCAAGATTGCCCTGTATTTGGCTCCATCCATCTTCCCATCAACTCTGATCAGCTTCCCTGTCCCTGCTGAAGAGATGCACCCCCCGAGCATGATGCTTCCACCACCATATTTGACAGTGGGGATGGTGTGTTCAGAGTGATGTGCAGTGTTAGTTTTCTGCCACACATTGTGTTTTGCATTTTAGCCAAAAAGTTCCATTTTGGTCTCATCTGACCAGAGCACCTTCTTCCACATGTTGGCTGTGTCCCCCACATGGCTTGTGGCAAACTGCAAACGGGATTTCCTAAGCTTTTCTGTTCACAATTGCTTTCTTCTTGTCACTCTTCCATAAAGGCCAACTTTGTGCAGTTCACGACTAATAGTTGTCCTATGGACAGATTCCGCCACCTGAGCTGTAGATCTCTGCAGCTCGTCCAGAGTCACCATGGGCCTCTTAATTGCATTTCTCATCAGTGCTCTTCTTGTTCGGTTTACAGTTGTGCCATACTCCTTCCATTTCTGAATGATCGCTTGAACAGTGCTCCTTGGGATGTTCAAGGCTTTGGAAATCATTTTGTAGCCTAAGCCTGCTTTAAATTTCTCAATAACTTTATCCCTGACCTGTCTGGTGTGTTCTTTGGACTTCATGGTGTTGTTGCTCCCAAGATTCTCTTAGACAACCTCTGAGGCCGTCACAGAGCAGCTGTATTTGTACTGACATTAGATTACACATAGGGGCACTCTATTTAGTCATTAGCACTCATCAGGCAATGTCTATGGGCAACTGACTGCGCTCAGACCAAAGGGGGCTGAATAATTATGCACACACCACTTTGCAGTTATGGATTTGTAAAAAAATGTTTGGAATCATGAAGGATTTTCGTTTCACTTCTCACGTGTACACCACTTTGTATTGGTCTTTCATGTGGAAATCCAATACAATTGATTCATGTTTGTGGCAGTAATGTGACAAAATGTGGAAAACTTCAAGGGGGCCGAATACTTTTGCAAGCCACTGTACATCTTCTTTTGCTGTGAATGCAGCAAATCTCTGCAGTCACATGGCACTTAAATCACTATCCTTTTAATAAGCCCCTCTGTGATCTGATATGACCCAGGAGAGGGCGGAAAGCTATTTTCATCTGATAGCAGACAACCTCCAAGGCACTTTTGCCGAACTCTTAAGTTATCCAATTATTCCCAGCAGAGGATCGGTATACTGGGCACTGTGTCTCTCACCTGCTATGATGGGATCTGGCTCCTCCTCTTCCTCCTTGCACTGGATGGCCCCGCCTCCGACCTCCACCTGACACACAAAACACATTAGGCTGACCATACAAGTCACACAGAAAGAAGAGAAAGTAACCCACAGCCTATCAGCTTAGAGCTAATTTACACAGATGCTCCATCTAGTGGTTACACAAGCAGTAACCATGCAGTGAGCTGCAGGTCTGCTGGGGAGCCATGAGGCAACATAGGCAGGTGCCTAGGGCCTACTGGGAGTGCAGGGGGTTAAATGACATCCACTCTGACCCCACAAATCCTCACCTTATCAAAAAGGTATGCGGCAAGCAGGAGGATCCAAAATTGCTATCTTGAAAATAATCTTTGGTAATTTACCGAAAAGCTGCATGACAATTTACTGAGACTTTTACCTCGTGAGTATTTTCATTCAGTATTTGATGTATTATTGCAGTGCAGGGAAAATGGATGAAAGGTGTGATACAGGCAGCATTGTTTTATTATAATGACAAGTGCAATGACAAGTGCAAGTCCAAGCTGCACAAAATTAACATAACATTTGTATCCGCTCAAAACCATTAGCATCCTATTAACTATTTTTAATCACTTCATAATTATACAGCACTAGTTCATAATAATACTACTGCCAGCATAAAAAAATGCTGTCTGTATTACACCTTTCATTCATTTTCCCTGCAATTCAATAATCCAGCAACTACTGAATGAAATACCACATGAGGTAAAAGCGTTAGGGTAGGAACACACTAGGCAGAATCGCATATGCGGTTTCCACTATGTGCTATGAAAAACGCATATATGATTCTGCATAGTGTGTTTCTAGCCTTAGTGTATTGTCATGCAGTTTTTCAAGAAAATTACCGTACAAGACACAGATAACATTTATATTGCTCTTTTCTTCTGATAACTAAAAGCATCAGAGCTGAAGCCACTAGGGGGCACTCTACAGGTAGTAGCAGTGTTAGGGAGTTTTGCCCAAGGTCTCCTTACTGAATAGGTGACGGCTTACTGAACAGGAGGAGCTGAGATCAGAACCCTGGTCGCCTGTGTCAGAGGCGGAGTCCTTATCCCCTTATCCAGTAGACTATCCAGCCACTGCTATTACCACATCTTTGTGATTTTGGGAAAAAAAAAACATCTAAGATACCACATGAGGTGAGTTACTGAACATAAAATTTGTACCGATGTGAAATGAAACCCGTGCGGGAAACGCACAGCGCAGTATAAGAAGTCCACATATATTTATAAGTGTGTACAACTTAGAATAGCTGTTGTCAGATCCCTCCTGCTGGTGGAATCAGGGAATTACACTAATGCATTATAGCATGAACATACATTGTATATACAGCAGAGCAGCTCCTGAGGAAGAAGAGGTGGTGGGGGAGGAGCCTGCAGGGTTTCCTGTACCTGATAATCCTGTGTTCCTGTCCTGTCCTCTAAATCCGTAGAATCCTGATAAGAAGGGACACTCCCACTGCTTTCTGATGGACTCCTGTCTCTGCAGCGCAGCACACTCTTCTGGCCTGTAGAGGGGGTAATTACACATAGGGATAGTCAATGAGATGCAAATCATTTCAAGTTGTTGCAGGATTATGCAAATTTGTATGCAAATATATGCATGTTTCAGGCACGGGGGATGAAGAGGAGAAGGGGGAGGTGCCACAGTACAGGGATTATGGTGTTTTGGTCTCACCTGCTGTGATGTCTTCCAGGTCATCCTCTTCCTGCTTACATTGTACCGTCCCATCGCCGCCCTCTAGCTGTAAGGGGAGAACACGTCACACTGATTATATATGTCCTATGTGTGTACATGTGGCGGGGAGACACGAATGACTGTGATACTGTGCCCTAGCAGTGTATACATTTATATGGCAATCAGTGCATTAGAGTACACAGATGTCACTCAAGTCTGGTCACTTAGGGCCAGTTCACACAGGGAACTGCCGGCAGCTCGTTTCCCGATGCCGAACGCTTTTATGCTGCAGATCAGAAATGCGCTTAGCATCGGTTTCCTTTGTATTTTGAGCCCCTGGAGGGGGGGGGGGGGGGGATATGGAACCCCAAACTTGAACGGCACTGACAGTTGATCTGTCTTCTGTTTTATCTAGGCTAGATATGGTCTGTGGCCATCAGATCCAATTAGTAAGAGGACCTTTAAGGCCCATACACACGTCAGATTTTTGCGAACGACCCGTCGTTTGAACGTTCCGTCGTTCGCACGTCAAATCCGGCGTGTGTACAGACTATCGTTCAGGTGATAAGACTGGTTTTCAGCGATCCGAAAACCAGTCTTATCACCCGAACGATAGTCTGTACACACGCCGGATTTGACGTGCGAACGACGGAACGTTCAAACGACGGGTCGTTCGCAAAAATCCGACGTGTGTATGGGCCTTTAACCAAGGATTGAACTTCATCCCAGTCAGTAGCTGATACCCCCTTTCCCAGGAGAAATCTATTCCTTTTCACAAACTGGTGGGGCTTCGTATGGCTGATATTGTGGTGAACCCCCTCCCACAGTGTGATGTCAGGACCGTTACAGTTTCCTGTCTGTGAACCTTGTTGCATTGTGGGAAATAATGGCTTTTTTTAACTGCCAAGCAAGCAATATTTCCCTCCGTGCATAGAACGCTCAATAACAACCATTCCGTACAGATCACCTGGCAGAACTAAAGATGTCACCACCTTGTGAGAAATGTCAGAATGTAACTCAGGGAGAGGAAAGATTTTACAATGGCCAAACACTGACTACATAATCTGTGAGGGCTGGAACCCACAAGAGCGTTTTTTTGAGCATTTTGGCAGCGCTGCGATACGCTAGCGTTTTGCCAAAACGCTCAGCTGATGTTAATGAATGGGGCAACTTCCACAGGAGCGTTTGCGTTTCCCAGAAACGCAAACGCAGGACCTGCAGCATTTTGGGAGCGTTAGCGCTTCAATGTAAAGTATTGAAACGCTAGCAGAAATGCTCAGCAAAACCTAAACTGAGCGGTTTTGCTAGCGTTTTGCGGTTCAGCACACTGTAACAAAATTAAAAATAATTCACAGGACCAATCAGGATAAAAACGCAAAACGCTACACAACCGCTGAGGAAAAAAATACACCGTTGCAAAACGCGACCGAAAACTCGCATGAATCCGCTTGCAAACCGCTCAGGCAAAACGCTAGCGGTTGCATTTTGCGTTTGCGGATTTCAGTGGGTTCCAGGCCTATAAGCGAAAATGAAGAGGAGCGGAAGGAGTCTGGCACTATAGTTTATTGACAGCATAAAAAGCAGTGTAGAATGGTGTCCATAAACAACATATTGCTGACAACTGACATTAGTGAAAAAATGAAGACAAAGATATCTTGCTGGTGCTTAAAAGCTGTACCTGGATGGTGGGAGGTGGCAGGTGTGGGCGCCAATATGGTGCACGGCCTTACGACCGTTTCGCAGGGCAAAAACGCCTGGCTTCTTCTGAGGTTAGTGCACTAACCTCAGAAGAAGCCAGGCGTTTTTGCCCTGCGAAACGGTCGTAAGGCCGTGCACCATATTGGCGCCCACACCTGCCACCTCCCACCATCCAGGTACAGCTTTTAAGCACCAGCAAGATATCTTTGTCTTCATTTTTTCACTAATGTCAGTTGTCAGCAATATGTTGTTTATGGACACAATTCTACACTGCTTTTTATGCTGTCAATAAACTATAGTGCCAGACTCCTTCCGCTCCTCTTCATTTTCGCTTATAGACCTTGTCTTTCGAGTCTTGAGCACATAGTTTCCTGGATGCTTCTTAACTTGACTGCAATATACAGCATTTACCGAGTGCCTGCCAGCTCTCCCATTCATCTGGGTTCCAGGCCTAAATGGATATTGTGAGAATTAAGCACGTTTATTCATTATGTTATTTTCCTACAGTTCCTCTTTAAAAGCTGCCCCAACTTAAAAGCCATAAGAGACTCTTTAAGCCCGGAGCAGTGCTTTTCAGCGCTGCTAGATTTGGGCGCAGCCAGCGCCTCCATAGACTTCAATAGGAATCATTCCTATTGAAGTGCTCAGTGAGTAACGTCGGCTCCGTCAGAAGACGGAGCCGAGGTTGCTTAAAAACATCATAATTCGGCCTCCAGCAATCGCTAGAAGCCGAATTATTTCATTCCCACACTATCCATGGCGGCCTGGAGGGGGAATAGTAATTAAATCGGCCCGGACTTGTGCAGAAGCAGAATCAGCTATATAACGCTGTATCCTGCGCCCAAGTCTACCGGCGCCGATTTCAAATGTACGCCTTTAAGCCCCATTTACTCTGAATATCACAACATCGCTGCAGAAATGTTGCATGCAGCACTTTAAAAAAGGCAAACTCAGCGCAAATGCAGCCAGTGTGGACCAGGCCTTAGCGCTTGTATGCAGCCTCAAGGCTAGAACACTGGGTGTGTCTGTGCTGTATCAGTTAACATTTAAAGGGGCACTATGGCGAACAATTGTAAAATATGTACAAACATAGACAAATAAGAAGTACATTTTTTCCCACAGTAAAATAAGCCATACATTACTTTTCTCCTATGTTGCTGTCACTTACAGTAGGTAGTTGAAATCTGACAGAAGTGACAGGTTTTAGACTAGTCCATCTCTCCATGGGGGATTCTCAGCAAGGATTTTATTCTCTATAAAGATATTCCCTAAAAAGCATTTAAACAATGATGCTGGACAGCTTCCCTGCTTGCTACAAAGTTTTTTGGCAGTTGGACGAAGCAACTGCCATTCGCCAAGTGCTTTTGAAAACACATAATTCCCTGAGAATCCACTTCTGTCAGATTTCTACTACCTACTGTAAGTGACAGCATTATAGGAGAAAAGTAATATATGGCTCATTTTACTCTGGAAGAAACGTACTTCTCATTTGTTTGTTTGCACATATTTAAAATTTTACAATTTTTCGCCATAGTGCCCCTTTAATTTTTACAACAATGACCCTTTATCTGCAGCACTTTATAGGACTACCGTAATTTCATCATCGCTCCCTGTCCCTGGAGAAGAGCTCACAGACTTATTTTTCGACCATATACAGTTTGAGAGGACGAAGCAGGGGGTTTTGACACTCACCGCCGGGCGCAAAAAACAGGCGCTCCATAGCAGCAATGTAATGCTGCGCGGGGCCCGTAAGGGTCATTCAGGGCTCTGGCAGGTGCCGGACCCCAAATTACATCTTCCTCCAAGTTGCCACAACTCAGGGGGGAATAGTATTTAACGCCGCCGGGAATTTGAGCGGCAGTAGGAAGAGCCGTCTTTTGTCTCACCCCGTGCCCAGTTCACCAGTGACACGTACATACGTACGATGGGAGGAAGCCAATAAACCAGTCAGTATGTTTTTTAGTAAAAGATTGAGAAGGAAGCCAGCACCGCATCCAACAATGTTTATTGGAGAGATTCGCACTTACAACAACATCAGGTGAACAGCCCAGTATACAGGTTCAGCAAGTGGGGGCCAAGGCCTCAGGACAATCCTGGACAGCTGTTTCACCGTTCCTCAAGGCTCAGTCTGGTATATGCGCACACACTGAATCAGGCGGCCTCCAGTCACCAGCCATACTGCAAATGGTCTGGTGAGTGGTGGAGCACAACTCACTACTCTCTTTGTATTTGAATGTGGATATTTTTCAGGATGAGGGTTGAACCCCACACAAATACGGTGAGGAAAAAACAATTATGTGCAGATGATGTTATCCTGGATTGAACCCAGAGCCACATGAGGATTAAATGCTTTGCCCCTGTGCTTAGAAGGATATGGGGGTGGAGGGATCTGCTTAGAGTTCCGTTACCTGGTAATTCTGTGCTCTCTTCCTGTCCCCTCCCTCTGTGCAGTCCTGGGAGGAAGTGACACGCCCATCGCTTTCAGTAGATTTCCTCTCTCTACAGTCACCTGTGGGATCAATACACAGGTTCACAAACATTATCTCTCACACCTTAAAGGGAGCTTGAAGTGAGAGGGATGTGGAGGCTGCCATATTTATTTCCTTTTAAACAATGCAGATTGCCTGGCTGTCCTGCTGTTCCTCTGCCTCTAATACTTTTAGCTATAGACCCTGAACAAGCATGCAGATCAGAATTTCTGCCTGAAGTCTGACTGGAATAGTGGCATGCTTACTTCAGGTGTGTGATTCAGACACTACTGATGCATGAAAGATCAGCAGGACTGCCAGGCAACTGGTGTTGTTTAAAAGGAAATAAATATGGCAGCCTCTGTATGCCTCTCACAAATCAATCTGGCTGCACTTCCTGTGTTGGGGTGACAATAGGAGTAACTTGCAGTAATTCTGCTCCTTACATTGTCACGCGACAGATGGCAGAGCTACTAACTGACATCAGCCATTGTAATTTAACATTCTCAGCTGTTATTATTGTCATACGATAGACACCGCTAGGGATCATGGGAAGTGTAGTCCTGCGTCCAACAGGTAGGCAGTGCAGGAGGCAGAATCATCCCAATAGTCATGCTGCTAGGAGAGTGCAGTGAGGATATTTTTCACCTTACATGTGAGTAAAGAAGTGCAGTTATAAACAATCAGCTATAAAACAATGTTGCAGTGGAAGTAATTGGAACCATCACTGGCCTGTATGGATCTGGATTCCATCGTCTGCGGAGTTCTGCTGGTTGGTGACATCCGTATCCTCTTCCTCCTCATCTGTTTCACATTTCATCCCATCACACCCTGGTGAACACATCACCCACACACAGTCACAATTCAGCCATTGCTCTTACGCTTTAAGGAGAGCGATGAGTGGAACCCCCCTCCCTCTCTGGCTAATATTTTTGTCATACTTCTCCAACTTTTTGAAATAAGAAAGAGTGACACTTAAGCCACACCCCTAATCACACATACCATAAAGTTTTCATAAGAAAAATATCCTGTTTTATAATTCAAACCACACTGGTCCTTTCTATTGTGGCTCATTTTCCTTGATATTAACATTTAAAAATAAGAAATATCTCAACGATCTGCGTATGGAGGAAAAACGTTTTAGACATTTATTTAGGAAAGGGTTCTTTACAGTAAGAGTGATTAAGATGTGGAATGCATTGCCACAGGAAGTCGTTATGGCAAACTCTATACCTGCATTTAAAGGGGGCTTAGATGCTTTCCTTGCGTTGAAAGACATCCATGGCTACAATTACTAGGTAATGCCTAATGATGTTGATCCAGGGATTTTATCTGATTGCCATCTGGAGTCGGGAAGGAAATTTTTCTGTTTTGGGGCTAATTGGACCGTGCCTTGTAAGGGTTTTTCGCCTTCCTCTGGATCAACAGAGATATGTGAGGGAGCAGGCTGGTGTTGAACTTTGTTTTCTGGTTGAACTTGATGGACGTATGTCTTTTTTCAACCAAAATAACTATGTAACTATGTTTACAGCCAATTAAACACATTTTTTCAGTAGAAAAACATATATTTACCTGAAAGAGGAATGAATGGGGAAGAAAGAGGGACAGAGGCACTGGGTCCCCAAAGAGGGACTGTCCCTCCAAAAGAGGGACAGTTGGGAGCTATGATTTTGTGTAACTCTGGTATTTCCTGTCCGAGGCGTGACAGGAAGTGGGGAGACAACTGCCCAAAGGGAGGGAAACGCCCACCTCTGATAGGTGTCTCCAGAACAGGCGCCTTGTTGGAAGATTACCTACCAGAGGACACTAAATGGGAGCCTGACAGCCGTTTCGCCCAGCTTTTTGTATATTTAGTTTATTTTAATCCACCACAAACAATAAATATACAACAGCTGCAGTGCTGGATGAATCTGTCTTCATTTTCCAGATCCCATGCTAGTTCACTAATCGGTCTGAGCACGCAGCAGAACAAAGGTGGAGGTGTCTTCTGCTCAGGGACCCCTCGGAATTAACCCTGGGACAGATAGTGCCGACAGTTGTTCTGCTCTACATTGCTACGCCATAACATTTCCTAATACACCTCACTTCCTGTCAGCTACTGCATATCATTCATTCACTTCCAAGCTGCATAAATTAGTTTCAACTCAGAACTAAAGAGAACCTGATGTGGGTTCTAAGAATCCTATTAGCACACAGAGGCTGGGTCTGCATATACTGCCCAACCTCTGTTGCTATACTGTCTCCCCCCAGCACCCCCCCCCCCACGCTCTGCTGTGCCCACCAAAGAAACTGCCGTGCTAGCGACATGCAGCGTGTCGCTAGAAAGCTGTTTACATGCAGACTGTCACTCTCTGCCGCTCCCCCGCCACCTCTATATCGCCGCTCCCCACCTGCGTCCCTTCCCTCTTAAAGAGACTCTGTAACAAAATTTTCATCCTTATTTCTTCTATCCTATAAGTTCCTATGCCTGTTCTAATGTGCTCTGTCTAACTGCAGCCTTTCCTATTTGCACAGTGGCTGTATTATCTCTGTTATATGATCTAATCTTCTCTCCTCTGTCGGGCTGAGGCACTCAGACTGGAATGTGCAGGGCTGCTTGTGATTGGCTAGAAGCTATACACACCCTCTCCAGGCCCCCTGCAGGCTCTGTATGACTCACACACTCTGCTTATGTGAGCCTATCACAAGCTGGTTAGTTTGTTTGTAAACACTGCCTAAACCTGGCAATTGGAGAACATAATGAATAGAATGGTATGCTTTTTGTTGTAAGAATTTTAGAGTACAGATTCTCTTTAAAACCTACCTCAGGTTCCCTTTCACATGTCAGGGACCATTCCTAAAGGTGGCCATACATCTCTCAACTTGGGGGCCAATCAACCGTCTGAATCGAGAATTATTATTAAATTGGATGAAAATCGGCACTGCCAAGAGCATGCCCGACCGACGATGCGACCAATTTTGGGCCGAAATTTGTTGCATGTATCAACTGGACATGCTGCAAGACGTCGGGCTGTTGTGGTCAATCGGGTACATGGTGGTGATGGTAAGCGGTATCGGGACAAAGGATGAATCCAACAAAACCCCCATCGCTGTCCCCTAGTGTACAGATGTGCCCCTAGTGTACAGATGTGCCCCTAGTGTACAGATGTGCCCCTAGTGTACAGATGTGCTCCTAGTGTACAGATGTGCCCCTAGTGTACAGATGTGCCCCTAGTGTACAGATGTGCCCCTAGTGTACAGATGTGCCCCTAGTGTACAGATGTGCCCCTAGTGTACAGATGTGCCCCTAGTGTACAAATGTGCCCCTAGTGTACAGATGTGCCCCTAGTGTACAGATGTGCCCCTAGTGTACAGATGTGCCCCTAGTGTACAGATGTGCCCCTAGTGTACAGATGTGCCCCTAGTGTACAGATGTGCCCTTAGTGTACAGATGTGCCCCTAGTGTACAGATGTGCTCTTAGTGTACAGATGTGCCCCTAGTGTACAGATGTGCCCCTAGTGTACAGATGTGCCCCTAGTGTACAGATGTGCCCCTAGTGTACAAATGTGCCCCTAGTGTACAAATGTGCCCCTAGTGTACAGATGTGCCCCTAGTGTACAGATGTGCCCCTAGTGTACAGATGTGCCCCTAGTGTACAGATGTGCCCCTAGTGTACAGATGTGCTCTTATTGTACAGATGTGCTCTTAGTGTACAGATGTGCCCCTAGTGTACAGATGTGCTCTTAGTGTACAGATGTGCCCCTAGTGTACAGATGTGCCCCTAGTGTACAGATGTGCTCTTAGTGTACAGATGTGCCCCTAGTGTACAGATGTGCCCCTAGTGTACAGATGTGCCCCTAGTGTACAGATGTGCCCCTAGTGTACAGATGTGCTCTTAGTGTACAGATGTGCTCTTAGTGTACAGATGTGCTCTTAGTGTACAGATGTGCCCCTAGTGTACAGATGTGCTCTTAGTGTACAGATGTGCCCCTAGTGTACAGATGTGCTCTTAGTGTACAGATGTGCTCTTAGTGTACAGATGTGCCCCTAGTGTACAGATGTGCTCTTATTGTACAGATGTGCCCCTAGTGTACAGATGTGCCCCTAGTGTACAGATGTGCCCCTAGTGTACAGATGTGCTCTTAGTGTACAGATGTGCCCCTAGTGTACAGATGTGCCCCTAGTGTACAGATGTGCCCCTAGTGTACAGATGTGCCCCTAGTGTGTGCATTTATACATTTGCTGCATACTTGTTTCAGGAATCGGCCTGCGGTGCATGGACAGCTGACAGATCTTTGTCTACAGTACACAGGGAATTTAAAGTGAGAGGGATATGGAGGCTGCCATATTTATTTCCCTTTAAACAATGCCAGTTGCCTGGCAGCCCTGCTGATCATTCTGGCATCAGTGAAGTCTGAATCACACACCTGAAACAAGCAATTGGGAGCAGTTTGAACATGTACACACAGTACAACTTCCTGTCTGATTGCCTGCCAATCGGACTGGAAATTGCATCGTGTGGTCCGAGTATTAGAGACAGTGAGTCAGCTGGACAGCCAGGCAATGTGCGCTTAAAATGAAATAAACATGGTTAGTGCTTGCTCATTCAGAAATGACCCTGGCAGATCCGTTCCATTTTAAGAAGCCAAATTTATAACTTGCAGTGATTTTCCTGCAGGGGGCGTTGGGACGCTTTTGGATCATCTACAAAAGATTCTGGCAGTTCTGATTCCCTCAAAACTTAAAGTGGATACGAGATGAAAAAGTAACTATAACAAGTAACTTGTCTATATATCTTATCTAAAGTTTAGATAGTTTACACAGTATATCTAGCTGCAAACAGCTTCAAAAGTATATGATTATTTATGGCTGTGATACGAGGGCAGCCATGTTCTGTTTGTCACACTACACTGAGGCAAGCTGATAGCATCTCCAGCACTCAGCCTGTGGAAAATTTCACTCCCCCTCCTCCCCTCTGCCTCTGAGATCTCTGGCTAGTAACACCTCCTCCTCCTGCCCAGACTGAGCTCCCATAAGCCCTTGCTACTTGGGACTGAGTGCCAAGGATCTCTGAAAAGCTGTGGGCAGGGCTTGTTTAGATGATAGGGAATTAGAGCATTAAAACAAAAAAAAGTATTTGGCTTGAGGAATGCCCTATAAACTATATGAAAGGAACACAACTATGCAATGAGTAAAAGTTTATCTCGAATCCACTACCTTGTACCTTGTAGAGACAGCAGCATGAGAAATCTTCCCAGTAGGAACACAGACAGCAATAAAACCAGAAGTTCTGGTCCTTTCCCGTATTATCCAAAACTAAGAAATGTTTGTCAAAAATGTATCTATATTAAATGTGTTTATTGAGCAGCACCAATGAACTTTGTTTTGTGTTTTTACTAGATAAGACAAATAACATTTATATCACTCTTTTCTCCTGGCAGACTCAAAGCGCTTGAGCTGCTGCCACTTGGGCGCGCTCAGTAGGCAGTAGCAGTGTTAGGGAGTCTTGCCCAAGGTCTCCTACTGAATAGGTGCTGGCTTACTGAACAGGCAGAGCCGAGATTCAAACCCAGGTCTCCTGTGTCAGAGGCAGAGCCGTTAACGACTACACTATCCAACCAAACTAGATCACAAATAGGATTAAACGTCAGCTCCACCCTTTCCCAGTATACCACACTCCCTTTGGCCACTTTGTGTTGCTTCTCTACCTCATACATACATTCCAGACTGGCGCCCCCTGGTGGCCCCTGTGTGCAGTCTGTGATAGTACCTGTAGAAGTGGGAGGAGTCTGGGTCTCCGCTGTCACGTCCATATAGTGTTCCTGGTGTCCTTCTAGATATCCCCACTCCTCCGCTGAGAGATACGCAGCCATGTCCTCCTCACACTGTGCAGCAGTCTGAGCGAGAAACACAACACAGATTATCATTGGAAGCAATAGCAGCTCTCGGTTGATGCAGAAAAAGTGAGCTAAATATACTGTGCACACAACGTGGGTTAAAAATGACCATGTGCACAGAGTGTGCAGTGATATCAAAGTAGCTTGCACCCGTAAGGCCCCTTTTCCACTAGCGATTGCGATTCAGCAAAGTAACAAATTTCCCCGGCGTTTGCGATTTTGCTATGCACTGCAGTGTTCTCCCCAGGCTCTTTAACCCGGCTAGTTTTGGTGACCACCGGGCTGTCATCGGCTCACCTCCTCCTATACTGTCAGCAGAGTTGCACACAGAAGCACCGGCCCTGCATTCTCTCATCTTGCCCCACCCGGCTACTATTTCATGCCACCCGGCTCGAAAAAGTTTCTGGGGAGAACACTGCACTGGACTGCATAGCAAAATCGCGTCAAAAATCGCTCCGCGGTTTCAGTAAAAAACGAATCTCGGTAGTGGAAATTACCCACCGCGATTCCTATGTTAAAATACAAACTGTAGCGTTTTTAAAATCACTAGCGGTTTGCGATTCAGCATTGCAATTGCCGCTAGTGGAAAAGGGCCCTTCGCGCGATTTGCTGTAGCGAGACTGCGGTACTCCATTAGCGGGACTGCTACTGTTTACAAATAAGTATCAACAAACAAGGGCGCAGCAGATAAGGCATGACTGTACAGCATATTCTGTAAACTGACACAGTACCAGCCACTGGCAAGAGTAATATGGCAGCACTGGCACCCTGACAGCTTGTTATTCTAGTTCTGTGCAGAAGCAGATAAATCTTGCAGTCACACACGTATAATTGTACATATCATGAAACTGTATTATATTTTGATAATGCGACGTAAAGCATCAAGGAATAGGTTGGCATTATAGGGGATAACAACAGGGCGCTCTGCAGTAAGATACAGAAAAAACATTAAAAAATGGTCGCGACACCCATGCTAACCTAGAAATAAAAAACACAGATATAAGTAGATAAATACTACTTCTTCTTGCATAACAGATGTATTGTGCTATCCACGTAATGATTCCTGTGAATTTTATAAAGGAAAGGCAGAAAATCCTATTTTAGGCATTGGCCATCTTGCCAAGCTAATGCTGACATCATATCCTCTCTGACTCTTGTTTTCCCCCTCCCTTCTCTTGCTCATTGTGCATTCATTAGCTGCCCTCCTCCCAGAGTCTTCAGACACTCCCACTGAGGTGTATACTAGGAAGAGCACTGTCTATTTTTTTATTTACACATCCAATCACTGTAGTCACCTCAGCCTTGCTTGTAAACACAAGTAATCAGAGGATGTTTCTGATAAGCAGCTAGATAGGGAAATGAATGGAAGAGGAGGAATATATTATAGATAAAAATAACTTCCAGCATTCAACTCTTTGGCACTGTTTGGCACTAGGGCCAGTGCTCCTAAAGTATGTGATAACTACAAACCATAACAGCAGAAAAGGTTTTGCAAGTTTTGAATGCAGGATTAGCATCTTTATCACTTAACCAGCCTGGCGGTCTGGACGAGCTCAGCTCGTCCATCACCGCCGGAGGCTGCCGCTCAGGCCCTGCTGGGCCGATTTTCATCAAATAAAGTGCAGCACACGCAGCCGGCACTTTGCCAGCCGCGTGTGCTGCCTGATCGCCGCCGCTCTGCGGCGATCCGCCGCGAGCAGCAGCGAAAGAGGGTCCCCCCAGCCGCCTGAGCCCAGCGTAGCCGGAACAAAAAGTTCCGGCCAGCGCTAAGGGCTGGATCGGAGGCGGCTGACGTCAGGACGTCGGCTGACGTCCATGACGTCACTCCGCTCGTCGCTATGGCGATGATCTAAGCAAAACAAGGAAGGCCGCTCATTGCGGCCTTCCTTGTTTATTCTGGGCGCCGGAGGCGATCGGAAGAACGCCTCCGGAGCGCCCTCTAGTGGGCTTTCATGCAGCCAACTTTCAGTTGGCTGCATGAAATAGTTTTTTTTAAATTTAAAAAAAACCCTCCCGCAGCTGCCCTGGCGATCTTAATAGAACGCCAGGGTGGTTAATACACTCAGACCAGTTGCTGTTGAAATTTGATTTTTATGGTGACAATACCGCTTTAATACATAAACATTATCAAAGTCCACATAAAATTCCTCCCAGAGTCCTTAGGTATGAGAAAGTTCTCCCAATCTTCCTGTGGTAAATGGTTATACTATACGCTCACCAGATATTAGGGCTGCCCTTCTCAGGATCAGCAAGCAATGCCTCTGGCCCGGCCAGTACACAGGATCTTTACGTGTGGTCCTCTTTCCTTTCGAGTATTCCACACATAAAAGTCAGAAAGGCACTGCAATAGTGTGATACTGTATGGCTGGGGCATAAATAAACGTCACCAGTGCTCCCAGTTGTTGGGGCTGATGAGTCAAGGGACGAAAATAGTTGGGCGGAGCCTAAAGAGGGAGGGACGCTGAGTGAGCTCAAGGAAAAACTGATTTGCGCATTGATTTTCAGAAACTTTGTAAGTGCCTTTTCATTTTTTAAATAAAAAGCGGTTTTACACTATGTTGGCCATATTTGAGTCTTAAGGTGGCCACTAATGAGCCAATATTTTTCATCCAATCTTACCATTTCTATGTAATATAAGGGACTGCCTATGATATTCTTTCAGTATAGTCACTGCTTACTCTTCTGCTACATATATTTGGTAAGATTGGATGAAAAACATTGGATCATTAGTGGCCACCTATAGGATTCTCGGTTTTGGAGGAACACGCTGATGGTATCTGCAGAGCGTTACTTGCTGGTCTGTGCTGGGTCAGCCATGACTTGTGGAGAGAAGCTTTATTGAGTATATGGTGAAGGAGCACTGGGTGTCATGGTAACAACTGGGAGCACTGGTGAAGTTATTTATGCCCCAGCCATACAGTATCACACTATTGCAGTGCCTTTCTGTCTTTTATGTTTGGAATACTTGAAAGGAAAGAGGACCACACGTAAAGATCCTGTATACTGGCCGGGCCAGAGGCGTTACTTGCTGATCCTGAGAAGGGCAGCCCTAATATCTGGTGAGCGTATAGTGTAACCATTTACCACAGGAAGATTGGGAGAACTTTCTCATACCTAAGGACTCTGGGAGGAATTTTATGTGGACTTTGATAATAATTATGTATTAAGGGACATTGTTTTATGATTTTTATGTTTTTTCTGTATCTTACTGCAGAGCGCCCTGTTATTATCCCCTATATTTTATACTTAAAGTGACACACGCACTTAAAAGACAGGAGCGATCCAGGAAAAACAAACGGAACAACTGTACAGCCATAAAGGCATAGAGTAGAGGAGCGCACACTATGGTTGCTTGTTTTAAAACCACTTAAGGACCAGGGGATTTTGCTGTGATCTGTGCTGAGTGGGCTCTTCAGCCCACAGAACAGATCATTTTGCAGGCAGGGCGACCAGATTTCCCCCCTTTTTTCCCCACTAGGGGGATGTCCTGCTCGGGGGGTCTGATGGCCGCCGGCTACCTGCGTGTAGCGGGGGGAGGGGCTCCTCAAAGCCCCCCTCCACAGCGATTCCCAGCCTCCCTCTCTTTCCCTCCCTCCCCTCCTCTTTCTGGGCGGCACAGGATGGCGATCCGTCCTGCGCCGCCTCTGATAGGCTTCAGCCTATCAGATGCCGGCGATCCCCGGCCAATCAGAGGCCGGGGATCACCGATCTCCAGCGCCGTAGGATGTAAACACAGGGGATTTCTTCCCCGCTTGTTCACATTTCGCCTGCGAGCTGCGATTGGAGGCTTGCAGGCTGTTCACGGAGATACCCTCTGTGAACTGACATGGAACGGCCGTTTCCATGGTAACACCACTTCGACCTGCCGACGCCTATCGGCGTTAGGCGGTTGTTAAGTGGTTAAATAGGTTCGCATTATATACATTGCTAATGATACAATCTGGAACTGTTGTGTTGATGTGGCTCTGTAAAGTGTATTAGCTATAAGCTCCCTATGCACCAGCGGATCTGGATGTGCAGCCTGGCTTTCAGGGGCATAAAGAGACGATTTGTATACATGGGAGCGATGCATCATGGGAAACCAGTTGCTCACTTAAAGCTGAATTGTTGCAAATGCCTTCTGTCTAACCACTTCAGGACCAGAGACCGCTGGTACGAAAAATGGGCCTACCGATGTCTCACCCCACAGATCTGCTGCTATTGCCAATTGCGGCACTCACCTGTCACTGTAGCTCATTCGCCCTGCTGTCGCTGTGACAGCAGAGCTCTGTGAACCGGTCAGCAGATAAAATCATTGGCTTGTGACCATGTGACCAATGACTCCTGACCCCCCCATGATCAATGCCAGGTCCATGCGGTGTGGTAACTGAAATCTATGCCCTGGCAGGAATAAGCAGCCATAACACAGGGCATATATTTTAATTACCGCGGTCTGGAAGTGGTTAAGAAGGCAAATTATAATTAGTGCAGTTTTTCAGTAGGATGGCTTTTTGGCCTATTTTAGCCCCCTATAATTCCCTAGTGGTCTCATCCCGGAGTACCCCAAAGCAGGAGATGTATTGACCTCTTTGGGCCTTATTTATTTAGGTTTCTAACCAGAATATCTAGGGAGATTCCATTATTTGTGCTATGTTTGTGTCACCCACCTCCTCCGTTGGACTCTGTAGCAGAGTATTGTGTTCTTGAACGTCACAGTCTTCAGATTCCTCCAGTTTTGGAGGTTCGGACGGAGGACCTAGGATGGGACTGTGAGGCTGGGGCGATCCATCTAACGGACAAGACGTATTGCTTTCTCCAGGGGGGTCGTCTGGCTTCTTCGTAAGGATGAAGTCCTGCAGGAGAGACCCCATATAGGAGGTTATTCTACTCCGAGGATACCTGGTGCAATGTCTGTACATCGGCACTAAGGAATACAGCTGTGTGAAAGAACAACTGCGGCAAGTGCCAATTGGCAGTGAATACGGAGGGGGTCCAGGTATGTGTGTCAATAGAAAATAATAATAATAAAAATGAAGGCTACATTTACAGTGGGACATTGCGGAGCTGCGTTATAAGCCATTATAACGCAGCTTACCGCACTGCAATGCTAATCCTATGGGACGTTCACAGTGCAACGTTAGCATTGCATTGTAACGTGTAGCATTATGGTAACATACTGCTGCAGTGCTTTACCTATAAATGCACATATTACCAGGTACAGGGAAGCATACTTTTCATTGCCTGTCTGCTTTACTGTACCTACTCTATGCAATGGTAATGCAGCGTTATTGTGCAATACCACCATTTTTTGCGTTGCATTGTAATGCTGTGTTGCGACTTTAATATCACATCACAATACAATGTCCCACTGTGAATGCAGCCTAAAGGTTACGCAGGCCAAGGTCAAAGACAGTTAACCCTTTGCACACTTACATGCACACATTCATATAAATACATTCTCAGAAATCAGTTATCCAGGCACCACTGTTATCCCTACAGCTAAGTTAAAAGCCGGGGTCTTAGTTCACAGAAGAATGCATTCTCTTGCTTAGTTACCTACACTGCGCAGAAGTACCCAGGTAAACGTAGGTGTCCTAACTCTGGCCCTGTAACATGCATAGTGCAAACATGCAAGCATTCATTGCATCAAACCTATTCAAAGATAAGAAGCACACATCCTGACGTCCTCTCCTGGGACAGAGCATCAAACTAAATTCACAAGGGAGCTAACAAAATGTATCCATGCGCACCATGCACATCCACCAGCATAAGCTGTGTGCATGCTGACAAAAAACATACAGGGGAAGGGGGGAGTGCACTGCATTAAACTCTGGACACAAGGTTCAGTTACAAGAAAAAAAAATACATAGATCCAGGCACATTGCCTTAAGTTGGGATAGGTGCTTAAGGGGGTGGGGCCAGAGAAATAGCAAAAAAAATTTTTTTAACTCTTTGCACACTCACATGCAAATGTTCAAACAATTGCATTCAGAGGAATCAATCATCCAGGCACCACTGTTATCCTTACAGCTAATGCAAAATCCAGGGTTTTAGTTACAAAAGAATGCATTCCCTTGCGTAGTCACCTACACTGCGCAGAAGTACCCAGGTAATAGTAGGTGTCCTAACTCTGGCCCTGTAACATGCATAGTGCAGACATGCAAACATTCATTGCATCAAACCTATCTAGGGATTAGGAGCACACATCCTAACTTCCTCTCCTGGGACAGACAGCGCATCTTACCAATCGCACAAGGGAGCTAACGTAATGTATCCATGTGCACCATGCGCATACACCAGCATAAGCTGTGTGCATGCTGACAATAGTCACAAAGGGGAAGGAGGGAGTGCTCTGGATAAAACCCTGGCCACAGGGGTCAGTAACAAGAAAAAAAAACCAACCATAAATCCAGGCACATCGCCTCAAGTTAGGTCATTTAAATAAGTAATTGGGGAGGTGCTAAAGGGGGTGTGGCCAGCAAAATGGCAAAGACAGTTAACCCTTTGCACACTCACATGCTCATGTTCATACAAATGCATTCACAGAAATCAATTATCCAGTCACCAATGCTATCCCTATAGCTAAGGACAAGGTCAAAGTGAAGAAAGCTACAGAGACTTTGGGCACCATAGCAGAACCACATCATGGACAACGCCTGGTTCTCTTGAATAGTAGAGGAGGTTCTGAAGGCACGTTTGTCCATACATACTCCTACGTCCACACACTGGCTCAAAACAAGCTGCAGATGTTTAGATTTGGCCATATGGCTCTTCTGGGTCATATCAGATCATAGCAAGGGTTGGTTGGTAAAAGGCCGGTGTGTGATTGTAATCACTATATGCACTCACAGCCAAAAAAAAAAAAAATGCAAGCAATCACTACAGGCTGTTATAACCCAGGCTGCAATCTCTTACCAGTTAAAACAAACCTGAAGGCGAAAAAAAAAAAAAACCTTATGATATAATGACTTGGTTGTATGTGTAGTACGGATAAGGAATAAAACATTAGTAGCAAACAAAAGAGTTTTTTTTATTTTCAGTTACATAGTTTTTTTTTGTTTTTTTTTTATAACATATCAGACTGTCACAGTTGCAGTTTCAAAACCACACTCTGTCTTTTAAGCTATAAAACAGAGCAGAAATATAATTTGAGCTTTCTTGCAGTAAAACCTTATCTCAAGCTGCCTCTCACTGTTTCTAGGCTGTGTAAATGCGTCAGAAAACAGGACCCACCCAGTGGGTGGAAAAGCTCAGAGAAGCTCTTTTGCATAGATAACAACTGAATTTTTTTTAAACTCTTCCTGTACTGGAAAACATTATGAAACTCTTTTCTTTGCTGATAATGTACTATTTCTTAGCTGTACTACACATACAATTTATTATCTCATAAGTTTATTTTCGCTTCAGGTTTTCTTTAACCACTTAAAGACAAGCAGACTTATAAAAACGTCCTGCTAGAGCCTCTTAATGGCTCTGAGCCGTTTTTAAAAGTCGAACAGTGCTGCTGCTGCTGTGCGCATGCACGCTCCCGTGCACTCCCACGAGCGTGCACGTGAGATTAGTGAAAAACAAACACCATAGAAAATAGAAAAAAATACACCTTTATTTCCAAATACTATATTGTCACCATACTTTGTAGTAGTAGACATAATTAAAATCGTGTGATAACCAGGACAAATAGGCAGATACAATGTGTGGGTTTTATGTACAGTAGCAGTGTTTATATTAAAACTATAGGGGATGAAATTGGAGAAATAGTGTATGTTTTCCTTGTTTCTCCCTTTAAAATGCATAGAAAATAAAGTAATTACTGAAAACAAATATCAACCCCAAAAAGCCTAATTGGTGGTGAAAAAAACAAGATGTAGATCATTTCATTGTGATAAGTAGTGATTAAGCTATTGGCAAATGAAAGGGATGAGCACTGAAAGGTGAAAATCGCTCTTGTCTGTTATGGAAAAAACGCATTGGGATGAAGTGGTTAATGACAGACCATTATTAATACATACAGGCCAGATTTTCCGCATTGTTTTGTTCTATGTTTCCCTGAAAATGTAAAACCCAAGAAGTATCCTGTCCCCATCTGTGACCTCAGAGTGCCCTCACTCCCCCTAACCCCAGCCAGGAGGTCACAAGAAAGCGGGAGTCTCATCCTCACCTCTCCGGTCAGCAGGAAGATGATCTCCAGAGTGAGATTCAAGATCTTCTCCGTCACCTCCATCTTGTCCTTGTTTGTGGTCAGTGAGTGGCGTAAATACTCTGAAATCTTCTCATGATCCTGGTGGATGAACATGACTGGAAAAGGAAGGATGAGAGAGACTTAGTGATACTCTGAGAGCTGATTGGATGCCTGGCTCATGCTCCCGGCCTGCTACCAAGTGTAACCGAGACTCGCCGGCAAAACCCGTTACTCCAAAGACCAGGTCAAGGCAGAGTTCCAAATATACTATCTGATGGCTTAGGAAGCCAAACACACAAATATTACTATTATTTGCATTAAACGTGGCTCCTGTGGGCAAAGATAAAGAAATAGCAATAAGAGAAATAGAGAAGAGATGAAATAGAAGAGATCGAAGATGAAAGAGAAAGAAGAGAGATGACATAAAGCAATAAAATAGAGGAGAGAGAAAAGGGGAGATAAGTGAGAGGTGTGACAAAGCTAAAAAAGGGATAAAGGAGAAAAAGAGAGATAGAAGTGAAAAGAGATGAAACAGAAAAATACCCCTTATCCAATTATTGTTTACTGCTTCAAATAAAAAAAAAAAAATGCGACAAAACAGCAGGAGAACAACAATATCAGAAATCCCATCATGCTTTGCACAGCATCAGGGGAAAAATGCCCGGGCAGATTTCTTCTGTGCAGCTAAAAATGAGGCTTGGGTAAGAAAAACAAAGTTTTGATGCCGAGAAACTGTTAGGGCTGGTTCACACTCGGCGCTTTGCCTGCGATCACGATTTGCAGGCAAAATTTTGCGATTCAGCGCAATTTGCGCTTGTGATTCCTGTTCAATAGAACGGTAATCACAGAGCAATCGCCCCCAAAATGCTGCATGCAGCACGTTTGTGATTGATCGAAATCGAAACCGCTGCAGTGTGATTTTATCCATAGGGAGACATTGTAGCAGCGCTTTGCTGATCACCGGCGATCAGCAAAGCACTCAAGAACCGCCCCAATGTGTACCACCCCTTAAAGAGGAACTATCGCGAAAATCTTAAAATTTAAAACAAATACAAATAAGAAGTACATTTCTCCCAGAGTAAAATGAGCCATAAATTACTTTTCTCCTATGTTGCTGTTCCTTACAGTAGGTAGTAGAAATTTGACATTACCGACAGTTTTTGGGCTAGTCCATCTCTTCATGGGGGATTCTCAGCATGGCCTTTATTCTTTATAAAGACATTCCCTGAAAATGAATAATACAGATGCTGGCCAGTCTCCCTGTTCGCTGCACACTGTTTTGGGAGTTGGACGGAGCAACGGCCATTCACTAAGTGCTTTTAAAAATAAAGAAAACCCCCCTATGAGAAGATGGGCTAGTCCAAAATCTGTCAGTAATGTCAGATTTCTACTACTTACTGTAAGTGACAGCAACATAAGAAAAAAGAAATTTATGGCTCATTTTACTCTGGGAGAAATGTACTTCTTATTTGTATGTATTTTAAATTTTAGGATTTTCGTGACAGTTCCTCTTCGAAGAAACGCCAAGCCTTTTCAGTGCTGCTGAATAGATTTTTAGTCTGGAGGTTCACTTTAAGTTGATTATTGTCCGTGTTTACCTGTATTGTCAAATGCTGCCAGGGTTCAATAGATCTCTCCATTGAGGTCTTTCACCTCCCTGGCGTTCTATTAAGATCGCCAGGGCGGCTGCGGGAGGTTTTTTTTTTTATAAACTGAAAGTTGGCTGCATGAAAGCCCACTAGAGGGCGCTCCGGAATCGTTAGTCTGATCGCCTCTGGCGACCATAAGTAACAAGGAAGGCCGCAATGAGCGGCCTTCCTTGTTTCGCTTACCTCGTCGACATGGCGACGAGCGGAGTGACGTCATGGACGTCAGCCGACGTCCTGACGTCAGCCGCCTCCGATCCAGCCCTTAGCGCTGGCCAGAACTGTTTGTTCCGGCTACGCTGGGCTCGGGGGACCCTCTTTCGCAGCTACACGCGGCGGATCGCCGCAGAGCGGCGGCGATCAGGTAGCACACGCGGCTGGCAAAGTCCCGGCTGCGTGTGCTCCTTTTTATTTGACGTGAATCGCCCCAGCAGGGCCTGAGCGGCAGCCTCCGGCGGTAATGGACGAGCTGAGCTTGTCCAGACCGCTCAGGAGTTTAAAGCCTCATCTACACGAGGCGATCCGGCGGCTCGATTAGCCGCCGGATTGCCTCTTCCGCATCCCCGCGCGCCGCGCATGCGCCGGATTCGATTCCTCGCTCGTCCCAGCTTATCTTCCGCTCGATTCCCTGCCATTGTCCCCTCGCGGGGAACGAGCAGGGAATCGGTGGTGGCAAGATCCGACCTGTCGGATCTTATCAATTGAGCCACATCAGCGGCTCGATTGATAAGTAACATTGGCACGTCATCGGCACGTGTAGATGTAGCTTAACATTTCAAAGGAGGTAAGACTGCGTGCTGTAGTGTCAGCTTGCTGAGTAGCCTACAGAATCTTATAGAAGTCTATGTATGTTAGGCTGGGAATACACAATGAGTTTTTTCGGCAGACAGATGGCTCGATACATAATTTACGACAGGTCCAATCTGAGTGTGATTGTTTTTCTGATCACTTCTATACAAATCGATCAAAAATCAGATCGGACCTGTCGGAAATAATCTATTGAGCCATCTATCTGTTGAAAAAACTCATTGTGCATTACTTTCACTGTTAGCTTCTATCAGCCCCCTGTAGCTGTAATGTCCTGCGCCGTCCTCTTCCGATTTGCCATTCCCCGCCACCGGCCCCGGTTCAACTGCGGCTGCGCGGCCGACATCGGACGCATACTGCGCAGGCACAGTACAACTAAAACTTCATACTGCGCCTGCACAGTAAGCTTCCGATGACGCAAACGGGAGCGCACATTATTCGTCTTGTTAGACGAATAATTGCCCAGTGCCGGCGGCGGGGAACGGCGGATCGGAGGAGGACGGAGCGGGACATTTCAGCTACAGGGGGCTGAAAGAAGCCCCAGGTAATTGTCTGTTTTTATTTTCAACTCCTCCCCCCCCCATAGAACCCCTTTAATGTTTCGAAAGCTTGCAGTGAACCATACACAGTTAGGGTCCTTTTCCGCTGGGAAGCGCGATCACAGCCCACAAATTCCACTACCTGCTATTGTGCAGTATAGCAGGAACGGAGTACGATCGAGGTGAGAATTGCACAGCCCGACTATTGCGATTCGGGGGAAAAACCGACATGCAATAATGGGCAATGAGCACCGCGATTTCCAGGTTATCACAGAGCCCATTTTGATTGGCAAGCAGCTGCGATCTGCTCTCTGAAGCAAATCGCAGCTACTGGAAAACGGACCTAAGTAATTCAATTATCGGAATCAACGTTTGTTGGTTTTATTCCTGCATATCTTATCTAAAATCGAACTTTCCAGCACTTAGCAATTTAAAAAGTACAAAAACATGAGTAGAGAAATAATATCAAACTTATTTGGGGTATTTTCTTGTATGCTGGATGCTTTAAGGATACCAGATGTCACGCATATACTCCCCCCTTCCAGTTCTCCTTTCTGCCCTCCGCATTATAGCTAAAAGCCCCCCAAGACCCTCTTCTGGGTTGCTGGAGCCGGGCTTTACTGCGCAGGCGCTGACTGGGCTGCGTGCCTCTTACTGCGTTCGCCCGTTGCCTGGGAGAGCTCTGTGCATGATGTATTTTTAGCAATAATGCGGGAGCATAAGGCCCCGTTCACACTTGCGTTTTGGCATGCAAACGGACCGGATCCGATCAGGACCTGATCCGGATCCGGTCCGTTTGCATCAGGAATGTATCAGGCTGCCATCCGGATCCGTGTGGTAAAAACAGCGAAATTACTAATAAAATTGTTGGGGCCAGCAGAAGGTGCACCTGGTGCACCTGTAGAATCAGGTCCTCCGCTGTTTAGGCCTCACCTCCACCTCCGACATACTGCCAAACAGCTCCAGCACGTCTGTCACTGCTGCTCCACTGCTGCCCATGTGTCCCCATCCGAAATGGCCACTAGAATACGCATAGGAAGTGGGGTAGAACGTCAGGTGTTTGCATCCTGTGTGTTCTGTGCTTTCCGTTCCCCATAGGTTTCTATTTCCGGATGGTGCAGTCAGGCTCCGATCCGGGTGCGTGGGCCAGATGATCCGGACCCGAAAAATTGCGCATGTTGGAAAAGTGTCCGGATCCCATCCGGCTCCGTTCTGTACGGAGCGTACGCATGTGAACGTCCGCATAGACTTTGCATTGCTATGCGGAACGTACGTTCCGTTTGTACAGTATACGGTCCGGATCCGATCAGGCGGATCCGGACAGGGAACGCTAATGTGAACCAGGCCTTAGTGATAACAGGGGGAGCGACAGGCATCAGGACAGGTGAAGGTATAATCACAGTGTGTACCATGTGATGTCAGCACCATGGTCCTGACATCACACTGTGGGAGGGGCTTCACCACAATATCAGCCATACAGACCCCCCTGATCTATTTGAGAAAAGGAAAAGATTTCTCATGGGAAAGGGTGTATCAGCTACTGATTGGGATGGAGTTTAATCCTTGATTACGGGTTCTCTGTAAATATATATTCTTGCTAAGGTTTGAATACTCAGGAGTAAAGTTACTAGGATATGTATCAGAGAGAGATAAAGGAGAGGAGAGATTGAGCATAAAAGGAAAAAGAAGAATAAAAAATGATGAAATAGAGGAAGAGGTGATAAACAACGGGGAGGAGAGAGGAAATAGCAGGAAGAGACACACAGCTCAGGAGATAATAAACTATCTGCACTACATGACTGGAGCTGCAGCATTACCAGCTACAAATAGTGCTATAGTGTCCCAGGCTATCTGCACTCCCCTGGCTGATGCTGCCCAACACAGGACCCCAGTGCTAGAGATAAACACAGCAATAACAACACACAGAAATCTCTGTAATAACAGCCAGAGGCCACTGCTGCCACATACAGGACAATGACACCAGCCTGTCCCAAGATTTACAGCAGCACCTTCATCACAAAGATCTGCTGGGACTGAACTCACCTCCACCCTGCCTGCCTGCAGCCTCTGTGTGTGTGACGTCACTGCCTGCCGCACACTGGGCACTAGAGGAAGCCAGGCTGCTGCAGCAGCGGCCATTTTCTCAAAGACCAGTGTCAGTATCCCAGCGTACATCACACTGCTACAGAACTGTACACATCTGGGTTATAACTGAGATCATTAGTTTCATTTAAAGCATGTTGAAAACAACCCAAATACATTGTTTATATGTTCACATCCATATACAGTGTGTCATACATTGTTTATATGTCATTTACTGTATATGTAAAAGTAAAGCATTTATCCATGTTTCACAGAGGGTAGGAACACACTAGGCAGTGAGTGAAAGTTTTAGCGCTTTGCTGCATATGCGTGTGTGCATTTTCGGTGCATTTTGCGTGCGTTTTTGTTTTGCACAAGCGGTTTTCTTGCATTTTGCATGCGTTTTAATGCAATTGAGGTTCGCATATGTAAATCACATAATCGTTTTGTATGCGTTTTTGATATGAATTTTATGCTAATCTCTAGAAAGGGAAGCGAAGATGCATCCTAAAACTTTTTTCTTTTCTTTTTTTTAAACGCATTAAAAAGTGCACTGACATTCATTATGTGCATTTTAGATGCGTTTTGGAAAATATGAGCAAGTCCTGCGATTTAAAAAACTCACATTGCAGAACACATACACATTTTCCATGCATTCCATTGACTTGACTTGCACGTTTTCTGGAACGCTAGCGTTTCTGCCTAGTGTGTTCCTACCCTAAAGTATGGTTAACACAGGACTCAACTTACATACAAATACAACTTTCAAACTCTCGGAATGTTACCTGTGTGTAAGTAGGGGACCGCCCGTACCGGCTCATTGGTGGTGCAAAAAATTGGAATATTGTGAAATTTTAATTCCAATCGTATTTATATGATCGGTCGGCAAATCTTCCCTGAAAATTGTAATGTTAATGGGCACCTTAAGTCCAGCTGCTGCATTTGATAAGTAGAAATAACATTACCATCAGCTTGGAATTTATCAGTACCTATTTGACCATCCATATTCTTAAAGTGGACCCAAGTTAAAAATACAGGATTTCAGAAATAAAATCTATTTTCTAAATTATAATAATAAATAGCAGCCTTTTTCAGCTGCATGATGACAAATATAAAATATTTTACATTTATTGGAGGAACCCCTCCCTTCCTTTCATATTGCCGGGACAGAGTCCGGCAGACTGGTGGAGTAGGTGGTGTCAGGCAAAGGAGAAATTGCTAATGGCTGCCACCTCTATAACCCTAGTTATGAAAAGAGAAGGGTGAAAAGCATGCACTGAAATGCTCATAGGCTTGAAGGAGTGTTTATTTATCGTTGTATGTGTCAGAGTGGTGCAACTAAATATTTTGAATTAAAAAAATGTTTGGTTTGGGTCCGCTTTAAAGGACACATCCGAGCACGCTAAAAATATCCACTTACCCGGGGCTTCCTCCAGCCCCTGCCAGCCGTCCTGCACCCTCGCCGCAGCTCCACTCACAGCCAGTGGCCCGGGGGGCCCGTCCGGCGCAAGATGCCTACCGCGCCTGCGCGAGCAGCTCTCAGAGTCGCACTGACATCATCCGGACTTTACTGCGCAGGTGTAGTAGATCTGTGCCTGCGCAGTACTGTCCAGATGACGTCAGCGCGACCAGTGAGCCACATGCTGAAGCGCAGGAGCTGAACCAGATGCCAACCTGGCGAGGTCGGCATCTGCACCGGAGGACACCGGGAGCCACTGGAGCTGCAGCGAGGGCACAGGACAGATGCAGGGGGCTGGGGGAAGCCCCGAGGTAAGTGGATTTTTTATTTTTATGGTGCTCAGACCTTCCATTTAAAGTGTAACTGAGATGGCATGTGTGGGCTTATTTTTATTTAGCTGGGGCTTCCTCCAACCCCATGAGCTCCCTGGAGTCTTTTGCAGACATCCTTGGCCCCTCCGTTCTCTTACAATCGTTCCCGGTAGTCTGGTCAGTCGCGGCCAGTTGTGGTGTTTCTGCGTATGCGCGGCACGGTTGTGCGCACCCCGCCGTGCTCCCGTGCCCAGGAGCGATCTATACTACTGCGCAGGCGCAGAATACTCCTGGGGACAGGAGCGTGTCGGGGTGTGCGTAGGGCCGAGCCACGCATGCTCCCTCCACTGCTCTAAAAGGTAAGCAACAGCATAATAATCTTTAAAGAAAAACATTTGTTACTGATACAAATATTGCAATAATCTGCAGTGTGTCTTCTTCCTGCTTTCATGGAAGCAGAGAAAGGGTTAAAATTCTGTTTACATATAAGCGGTGTCTGCAGAGACTGCTGAATTTCTCTGCTGATGCAGCTGAGAGCTCAAATTACACTTCAATTGGGATCACTTAGGCCTAGTGCACACCAGAGCGGTTCGGCTGCAGTTTGCGATCCGCTTGCGGGTGCGGATCTGCTAGGGTAATGTATTTCAATGGGCTTGTGCACACCAGAGCGGGAGGCGTTTTGCAGAAGCGCATACTCCCGGGCTGCTGCAGATTTTGGATTGCGGATGCGTTTCTGCCTCAATGCTAAGTATAGGAAAACCGCAAACCGCTCTGAAAAACGGCACTTCAGAGCGGTTTGCCAGGCGTTTTTTGTTACAGTAGCTGTTCAGTAACAGCTTTACTGTAACAATACATGAAATCTACTATACCAAAACCGCTACACAAAACCGCAAAACGCTAGCTGAAACGCTGCAGAAAAATAAGAAAAAGCGTTTCAAAATCTGCTAGCATTTTGCGGATCTGCTAGCGTTTTTTGGTGTGCACCAGGCCTTACAGATGAGGGGGAATTAAGACAGGCTCTTCTCTCTAAAAACACACGGTGCATTTCTCTCTGTGTTTTCCTTGGGTACTGCGCAAGAATTCAGGTCCACTTTAAGCTGCTTGTGGAAAAAAGGCCTAACCCAGCAACTGGCAGCAGACTTTTGTCACTCCTATCTGCCAGTTAGAAACACTGTGGAATGTTAGTGTCTTACAGTATACGCACATGCACCTGCAGTATAACGTCTCTTGTAACTGGGCAGCTATCTTTAATTTTGTGTAACATGTTAATGGCTGTCTGAAGTGCCATGTGAATTCAGTTTGATATGCCTACTTTCTATGTCCACATATGATTACATTTCTATTTTTTATATTTTTTTCAATTTGAGAATTACAATACATTGTTTCGATTAATTATAACGTTTGAAAAATCTGACCAATATATCATACACGTGTGTTACATATTTTCCCATCCTATATAATAATCCCTGTGTCTCTGCGTCCTTTCCCTGTCTCTGTCAGTGCGTTTGCGCTACTGCACATGTGCCGCACAGACAACTGGTGGGACAGGAGCAGGATGGGCCAAGCGGGTGTGTGCACGTGCGGTGGGCGGGCAGGCGCGTTGACTTGTGGTGGCGGTGACAGACCTAGAGCCTACCTTTCAACCGGCTTAGGTCACTAGTTTGTGAATAAATAATTAAATTTACTTCGAAAAAATTGCTTGAGTACATATATCAAGATATTTACAATCTATCCTAAAACATTGATCAGAAATATCCACCACTCCCAATCAACTTGGGAAATCCTATCAGATTTCTTGAGTCGAACAAAAAAAAACAACTTTCATTTTTTTGGAATCAACCTATCCTTTTCAACATTTTTTTTAAATTTGAGAAATCGGATTGAATTTGCAGTTATTATCGATAGAAGTCAATAGGAAGTGGTTGATTTTCTGGTTAATCTTTATGAAAATTGAATGATGTATGGTAGATTGTCAATTTCTTGATTTAAAGACGCAAGCATTTTTCTTTTTTCAGAATTGGGGAAAAATGTAACACACGTGTGATACATGGGTTAGGTTTTTTAAATGTTACAATCAGAAAAAAATGACTACAATTCTCAAATTGAAAAGAAATATAAAATATAGACTTGTGCGTAGCCACCTTTTCAATTCAATCATTCTGTTGAGCTCGATCTTGCAACAAAATTCAAATAATAGCAACCAAAGTATTAAGCAAAAAATAAAAAAAAGGAAATTTGATCAAAATCGACAAACATCTCCCCCCCCCCAATAAAAAACAACAAATAAAAAAAGAACAAGTACTTTACAATCATTTTTGCAAAAAAATAAAAATTGGGAAAATCTACTTTTTCATTTGAGTCTGAACCACTCCACTTTTAATAACATGGCCTTACCAGGGTGAGTGAGTTAGTCAGCTGCGGCCACACCTCCCTAGTGACAGAATACCCTGGGTTTCAGAATCTGTTGAAGAGGTGTGGCTTCAGACAGATTATGCTGACCAGGCAGCTGTAAGTTGATGAGGAGTAGATGTGGATCTATGAGTGGGGGTGCGTTTCCACTAACGCGAATTTGCATGCGTTCCCCGCATGCAAATTCGCATAACCAATACAAGTGAATGAGCCTGTGTCCACTTGTCAGGAAAACGGAGCGTTTTCTTGTGCAGGAAAAATCTGCACAGCAGAGCCATCCAAATTCGGACAACGCATGCGATTCGCATACAATGTATTTAATAGGGAATTCGCATGGCGTTTTTCTATGCGAATTTTCATGCGAATTCGCATACGATTTCTCATGAAATCAATAAAAAAGCACACAGGCACTGCCATGGTTAAATTCGCACACAGCGTCATCCATGCGAAATCATATGCGAATTCGCAGTAAAATTTGCATACAACCGCATGCGATTTTGCTCCTGCATGCGAATTCGTCCACGGAGAATACGCAGCGATTCCGCACCGCACTAGTGGAAAATGCACCCTTAGGCCACATACAGACATCAGACCATAGTCTTTGGAAAATGAAAGATCACAGACCAATCTTACCACCCTTCCTGTAGTATAAGAGCCATACTCTACACAGTCTTTTCTATGGAGCTGAACTCCCCATCAGAAAAAAATCTTTGCAAGATGCTGCACACACAGATGCTGTACAGACACAAAAGATCAGTATCTGCAAAAGATCTGTTCCTGCCAAAAATCCATTCCTGCAAATTGCAATGATAGTCTATGAGATCTGCAGATCATCATACACACATGATTTAACTGACATTCATCTGCAGATCTGCAGATCTGAAAATCCATCCTGGTGGATCTGATCTGCAGATGAATGTCAGTTAAATCATGTGTGTATGATGATCTGCAGATCTCATAGACTATCATTGCAATTTGCAGGAATGGATTTTTGGCAGGAACAGATCTTTTGCAGATACTGATCTTTTGTGTCTGTACAGCATCTGTGTGTGCAGCATCTTGCAAAGATTTTTTTCTGATGGGGAGTTCAGCTCCATAGAAAAGACTGTGTAGAGTATGGCTCTTATACTACAGGAAGGGTGGTAAGATTGGTCTGTGATCTTTCATTTTCCAAAGACCATGGTCTGATGTCTGTATGTGGCCTTAGTGATGGTCAAGTACATGCAAATAACTGAGCTGATGCAAATTTTTTTAATGCAAATTTTTATTTAAATTTATGCAGCTTGAAAATGAACCAATCAAATCCAGCTGAGGTAAAAGTTGATTACATTTGCATAAATTTGCATCAACTTGACCATCACTACTATGAGTTAATGCAGCAGGCCTTTTCCATAAAAACTTTGAAGGCCCGTTTCCACTATCACGGAAACCACCGCGATTCCGCAGTTTCCCCGCACATGAATCGCACAGGGAAACTCTGCCATCGGGGAGAATGGCGCCGCCAGGGAATCGCTTGCGGTAGCGATTCGGCCGGTACTGGTCGAAGAATTCGCTGCGGAGGCCCGAATCACATAGCCTCATGGGATTCGGCTGCAATCCCGCCCACCCGCTCAGTGACGGCGCGCGTCTCGCAGACGCACGCCGCACTAGTGGAAATGAGCCCTGAAGGTTTTTCAAAACTCTTTATATACACAGTGAGGCCTTGTTCACATTGCGTTACATTCACGTGGCCATCAGCGTTTGGCATTTTTTGACACAAATTATCTTTCTAATTCCTGGCGCGTTTTTTTTTTGTGAACCACTTTTCTAAGTGGTTTTGCCGAGCGATTGCGTTTTTTCACTTCCTGACGTCAGTGATCCAGAAAAGATTAAATACAATGTATTTATTCTTAAAAACGCTCACGCAGTTGCTGCACAAAGCGATTTGGTGAGCGTTTGAGGAGTCTTGAAGGTATAGGAAAAACGCAGAGCCCAGCCTCGAGCGGGTGCAGTATGGATTCGCTTGTCTTCAAACTCAGGGAACAAGACTTCTGAGGACTCCTGAAGGGGTGGGGTTTCAGCAGGGGACAGCGGTGGACAGAGGGCACAAAGAGGAGGGCTGGTCTACACGCTACATAGGTGAGTATCTATTCTTTTTTTATCTTGCTTAAAGGGGAACTAAAGAGAGGTATATGGAGACTGCCATGTTTATTTCCTTTTAAGCAATACCAGTTGCCTGGCAGCCCTGCTGATCCTCTGCCTCTAATACTATTAGCCATAGCCCCTGAACAAGCATGCAGCAGATCAGGTGTTTCAGACTGTCAGATCTGACAAGACTAGCTGCATGCTTGTTTCTGGTGTTATTCAGACACGACTGCAGAGAAATAGACCAGCAGGACAGCCAGGCAACCGGTATTGATTAAAAGGAAATAAATATGGCAGCCTCCGTATACATCTTACTTCAGTTCCCCTTTAAGGGTTGCTTTAGATGGCCAGTCCACCCAGAACTGATATTCCTGTGTTTGGTGAATATTAAAAAGAGACAAACCATCTGACAGGTTTCTTCACTCGGGATTCTATTGGGGATATTGTATTAAAATATACAATCTGTGTAGTTTTAGAGGTACATTAAGAACAAAAACCTTACAAACATAGTAAATTCCTTTAATTAATCCTGTATATACAAAGAGAGCAATGAGAGCTCAGGTTCCGCGTGCTTCCGGACGTTTTACGCACTTCCGGTTCCTCTCATCCCAGTCAGCTCTCGGTCACATGATGAAAATATAGATCTCTGCAGTCCTACATAAGATGTAGTCTCTGGTCTCCGGCTGCTAGGAGTCCTTCTCTGTCTTTAGAGGTTCAAACCCTTTCGATTCGACATCGGCTTTATATTTCAGATAGTCTCTCCTCTTGTCGAAGTACTTAATCTGCCGGAGAGAAACATAGAGCTGACGATAACACAACACTAGGAAACGACTGCTTTAAAGGACAGCTGAGGTGACGTGACATGATGAGATAGATGTGTATGTACAGTGCCAAATGCACAAGTAACTGGGCTGTGTTCCTTTTTTTCTTTCTCTGCCTGAAAGAGTTAAAAATCAGGTATGCAAGTGACAGTTTTTATCAGGGTCGCACTGGGTCAGGCTATAGCATAACTCTCACTGATAAGTACGTAATTACAGCCATAACAGACTCCCTCATCAGTTTATTTTCACCTCGAATGTCCTTTAAGGAAACCCAAAGTGAGGGGGATATGGAGGCTGCCATATTTATTTCCTTTTAACCACTCTGCGACTGGCTAATGCAGGATTGCAACCGCAGAGTGGCTCTCCCAGGACCGCCTAAGGGCTGGAACCCACTAGAGCGATTTTCTGAGCGTTTAGGGAGCGATTCAAACCACTAGCGATTTCCCTAAAAGCTCAGCTAATGTTAATGGATGGGCCAAATTGCACTGGAGCGATTGTGATTACCAAATCGCAAAACGCAGGACACGCAACATCTTTAGCATTTAGCGTTTCTGCAATGTAAAGTATATAAACGCTGGCGTAATCGCTCGTCAAAACCTACACAGTGTGATTTTGTTAGCATTTTGAAGTTACTGCACATGGTAAAAAAATTAAAATTAATTGAAAGGACCAATCAGAACTAAAAACGCTAATCGCTACACAATCGCTGGCAAAAACCTTACACTTTTTAAAATCGCTCTCAAAAACGCTCATAAAATCGCTTACAAAACGCTAGCGATTGCATTTTGTAGTGGGTTCCAGGCCTAACACAGGATTGCATCATCTCGCTCATCGGCGTTCCCAGCAAGGGGAGAGAGGCGGCCGCAGCGATAAGCCTGCCAGCCCGTGATCGCGGCTGGCAGGCATCTGATCATAGCTATGGGCGTTTCATTAAATGTAAACAGCGCTGCAGATCTCCCGCAGTGCTGTAGAAGTGACAGCCGTGTCACTTAACTGTCCCTCAGGTGGCCGCTCAATCTAATCCCTGCCACAGTCCTACGGCTGAGGGCTGTCCAGCAACAATCGAGGAAGGGGGGGGGGGGGGGGGAATTAAAGAAAATAAGGATATTTTATTTATAAATTAAAAAAAAACTAACAAATACAGATTGAGATTCATTTGTGTGCTTAATTTTGAAAAATGGCCTGGTCACTAGGGGGGGGGGGGGGGGGGTTTAAGCCTGTGGTCCTGAAATGGTTAAACCATGCCAGTTGCCTGGCAGTCTTCATGATCCTGTGTCTCTAATACATTCAGGGCTCGTTTCCACTATCGCGAATCCGCATGCGTCGAACGCATGCGGATTCGCACATGTAATGCAAGTGGATGGGCCTGTTTCCACTGTAGCGTTTGTTGAGGTGCGTTTTTTTCAGCGGTAAAAAAAAAACGCACAAAATAGCCGCAGAATTCGGTTGCGAGTGGAATTCATGCGAATCGCCGCTAATGTATTTAATAGGAAATTCGCATGCTGTTTTGGTATGCGAATTTTCATGAAATCAATGGAAAAAGCACACCAGCATTTTCATGGTTAAATTCGCATACATCATCATCCATGCGAATTCGCACGAAAATTTGCATGCACACGCATGCGGTATTCGCATCCGCATGCGAATTTTGCCGCAGCGATTTCGCAACGCAATAGTGGAAACGAGCCCTCAACCAAAGACCCCGAACAAGCATGCAGCAGATCAGGTACTCTGACTCAGGTTTTGCTGGATTAGCCAAATGCTTGTTCCAGGGTTTTGACTTAGACACTACATATGAATTAAACACTGGACAATCCTGTTATGTTTCAAAAAAATTAGTGTATTTTAAAATTTCCACATAAACACACCTGAAACCCACATAGATCATCCTAATCTATTGCACTCGCCCCCTATATCCCATCTAGCAAACATGACATGATTAAATAAGCAAACTATATAATCTGCGCTGATTTCCAGAATGTAATAAATACTTCAAAGTCCCTTCAAAAGGTTATAGTTTATCTTCTTTGTATAGATGTTAAGCGCTTGTACAAAAATTTGCATGCTGCCCATTTACCATGAATCATGGATTTTGCTGGGATCAATAATTTATAGTCACAGTGTCCATAAAAACAAATGTTAGATTTTGGCCACATAGAAAGGAGTGAGCAGTTGCTCCTTCTAAAGCCCATGCGAGTGTCCTAGTAGCAGCTCAGTAAGTTGGTTAGCTCTTACCGACCTCCGTGGTTTTCAGGAGCGAGGACAAGCTCGTGGGCGTCCCTTACTTACTCAGACACAGTCCTCCAACTCCCCGATATCTGTAGAGGTTCGGTCTCTGTGGCTGTAGGCTGCCGCTCTACTGCAATACACGCGGTTCCAAATGTTGCGCAGTTTCACCGGTTAAAAATCGCTGCTCTCCTGGGCTTCCCTGCTGGCTGCTACGGTGGTCTGTAAGGTCCATAATTAGCCAACGCGTTTCACTCATTTACACGAGTTTTTTCAAGGCATAGACCAGTGGTCCTCAAACTAAGGCCTGTGGGCCGAATGCGGCCCCCTGAGGCTTTTTCACTGGCCCCCAAACACCAAAACTATAACTTATAGATGTGACCCACTGCACCTTTAAATATCTGTGGCGAGCATATAGAATAGCAGTGCTGGCACCACCCATCCACATACTGTAGAAGCCAGTGAGCAGTCATTCGCTGGCTTCCAATCCAATTCTGCATCAGGTGACACTGCTGTCCAACTGGACGGCAGGTTGTCACCTGGGTATGCCTTACTGGCAGGTGCGTGAAGACGTTCTTCTGGCGCCGCATGACTGAATGGCTGCTACTGGGAGTTCTCCTCCGGGCAAGACTGGAAGGGGGGGGGGGGGGGGGGGGAAGGTCAGTATGTAGATTCAATGTAATGTTTTTCAACATCATTTTATGTATGTTCCGGCCCCCCAACAGTCTGAAGTATGTTGACCTCGGACCTTGACCGAAAAAGTTTGGGGACCCCTGGCATAGACCATAAATCTGGCTTCAAGCGCCCTCCAGTGGGCTTATAGAGAACCAGAGACAAAGCGCCCACATGTATTTTAAGGCTCATACACACGTTGGATTTTCCCGAACGACGGATCGTTTGAACGTCCCGTCGTTCAGTCGTCTGCACGCCAAATCGTGCATGTGTACAGTCCGTCGTTCGGGTGATAAGACTGATTTTGAGCGATCTGCCGGGCGGATCGCTCAAGACCAGTCTTATCACCCAAACGACGGACTGTACACGCCCGATTTGGCGTGCGGACGACTGAAAGACGGGACGTTCAAACGATCCGTCGTTCGGGAAAATCCGACATGTGTATGGGCCTTTACCTTATAAATCAGTGGGAACATGACAGTAAACACCTAATCTGCTCTTTGTTTCATTGTTCTCTGTTTAATTGACTTATCACCTCTGATAAGAATCCCCGACTGAGCATTCAGTCTGGCTTTGCTATGGAATGATTATAGCTGAGTCTGTCTTCTCTGGTGTTTTTTCAAGCCCAAGCCTGTCCCCTTGTGGCTCTGCTATAATGACTCAGCTATAAGTATTCCCTGCAAAGCCAGACTAAATGCTCAGTCCGGGATTCTTATCACAGCTGATAACAGACACTTTTAGCAGTGAGGATGAAACAGAAAGCAGGGTAGGTGTTTTCTCTAATGTTCCCACTGATATATATGGTAAAATACATGAGCGTGCTTCATCTCTGGTTCACTTTAAATAGGCTTAGTTCATACATATTCATGTCCTTTTACTCATTGACACCATCTTGTGGATCTTTTTGGCATTGCTCGTTCCTCTTATTGTTTTTTAAAAAAATAAGAGGAATGAGCAATGCCAAAAAGATCCACAAGATCTTACAGACCACCGTAGAAGCCAGCAGGGAAGCCCAGGAGAGCGGCGGTTTTGAGCCGGTGAACATTTGGAACCGCGTGTATTGCAGTAGAGCGGCAGCCTACAGCCACGGAAACCGAACCTCTACAGATATCGGGGAGCTGGAGGACTGTGTCTGAGTAAGTAAGGGACGCCCACAAGCTTGTCCTCGCTCCTGAAAACCACGGAGGTCGGTAAGAGCTAACCAACTTACTGAGCTGCTACTAGGACACTCGCATGGGCTGTAGAAGGAGCAACTGCTCGCTCCTATCTGTGTGGCCAAAATCTAACATTTGTTTTTATGGACACTATCACTATAAATGATTAATCCCAGCAAAATCCATGATTCATGGTAAATGGACAGCATGCAAATTTTTGTAAAAGCGCTTAACATCCATACAAAGAAGATAAACTATAACCTTTTAAAGGGACATTGAAGTATTTATTACATTCTGAAAATCAGCGCAGATTATATAGTTTGCTTATTTAATCATGTCATGTTTGCTAAATGGGATACAGGGGGTGAGTGCAATAGATTAGGATGATCTATGTAGGTTTCAGGTGTGTTTATATGGAAATTTAAAATACACTAATTTTTTAAAACATAACAGGATTGTCCAGTGTTTGTTAATTGATGTAAGATTTCTGTGCAATGCATTGACAGCTAGTTTGTTTAATAATTAGACACTACATATGCCAGAACATCAACAGGGCTGCCAGGCAACAGGCATTGTTTACTAAGAATCCTCCATATCCTCCATATGCCTCTCACCTCGGGTTCCCTTTAGATCTTAAAGGGAACCTAAACTGAGGGATATGGCTGTCTCGTTTTAAATTATACCAGTTGCCTGGCAGTCCTGCTGATCTCTAAGGCTGCAGTAGTGGCTGAATCACACACCTGAAACCAGCATGCAGCTAATCCAGTCTGACTTCAAGGACAACTGAAGTGAGAGGGATATGGAGGCTGCCATATTTATTTTCATCTAAGCAATGCCAGTTTCCAGGCCTTCCTGCTGATCCTCTGCCTCTAATACTTTTAGCCATAGCCCCTGAACAAGCATGCAGCAGATCAGTTGTTTCTGATTATTGTCAGAACTAAAGTGATTATCTGCATGCTGGTTTCTGGTGCGATTCAAACACTACTGTAGCCAAATAGACTAGCAGGATAGCCAGGCAACTGGTATTGTTTAACTGCTTGCCGACCACGTCATGTCGATAAGTGTGACCGCGACAGCAGCCCCAGGACTGCCTAACGCTGATCGGCGTAAGGTCCTTGGGGCCTGTTTTGCAGGAGATCGTGCATCTCTGCTTGGTAGGAAGAGCCCCACTCAGCCTTCAGCCTCCCAGCGGCGATCACCACTAGGAGACTGTTAGACGCCGTCTAATTACCCCGTACAGCGCTGCAATCTAAGGCAGAGCTGTACTGGGGACGGCCATGCGACACGGCTGTCCCCTCCAGTGGCTCAGGGGTGATCGGCTGTCATAGGCGACAGCCGATCACAGTGATTGGATGGTGGGGGGAGGGAGGGACTAGCAGGAGAAGAAAAAATAATAGGAAATGTATTAGGAAAAAATAGAAATAAATATTTACAAAAAAAAAATTAACATGGGGGGGCCCATCAGACCCCACCAACAGAAAGCTCTGTTGGTGGGGGGAAATCACTTGTATGCTGACATGTGCGGCCCTGCAGCGAGGGCTTGAAGCTGCAGCGGCCCATTTCTTGAAAAATGGCCTGGTCTTTAGAGGAGGGGGGGGGGGGGGGGTTTAACACTGCGGTCTTCAAGTGGTTAAACGGAAATTAATATGGCAGCCTCCATACCCCTCACGCTACAGTTCTCCTTTAATATTACTTTCCACTCTTGAAGTTCAAAAAACATGAAGTTTCCCCACCAAGTGTTATGCAGAGAGTTAGCTGGCCGCCAAAGTTTCTTCTCCCCATCATATACCACCCAAGACCTCCCCCCCCCCTGCCCCAATCTTGTTTGTCTGTTATGCTGGGAACACACAATGCAATTTCCTGTCCGGTCGATGGGTAATCTGACGACAAGTTGTAGCGTGTGTACATGTCCAAACTGCTCCTAATCGATAAAGGGGTTGATTTTCCGATAATAACTCAGAAACAGATCGGACCGGTCGGAAATAATTGTCCGATTCCTCTCAATCAGACCGCAAGTTGCAGCGTGTGTTCCCAGCATTAGGACGATGATAGGTCAGAGGAGTCACATGACTTACCCAGGTCCGCGGACAATGGCTCTCAAAGCCTTTCCTGAACTGTTCACACTTAGACACATCGCTGCTATTGTCATCCAGGCAGCGCCAGTACTCATCGCGGGCATCCCAGCATGCCTTTCTCTCCTGCGCCGAGGGAGCCGTCATCTATTCCTGCATACACACAAATCAACAATGGTTATAATGGTGAGTGCTTTTATAAAGGGAAAGTGTGGGGAATTTAGAGTTTATACGTGCAGGAAAATCACAAAATGCACACAAAAAAACGGAAAACATGCGCAAACGCAATGCAACTGAAATACACTGGATGTGTGACAAACGACAAATCCCAATTCCTAACATGAACTCAAATAAGTGACAAAGGGGCCTAAATATGTTTCAAATTGGCTTGAAGTTTACATCAGATGTTGGTAATAACTCAAAGATTCTGGCGCTGTATATAAATAAATAATAATAATAATAATAAAGTGTTCCACAAAAAGAAATCAAGACACATAAGACCATAAACATAGTCATGTGCAGTAAAGGGAAATGACACAAGAAATACGTTCTGAACACATGAAGAAAGGAGGAGTAAAAAGGCACAGAAAGCCAATAAACCAGCAGAAATCTGTCAGCATTTAAAAAGCAATACTGTCCCCCAGCAGTGCAAATGAATATCAACTGGTTCTGTCCTAATTGATCGCCTACAAAAAGTTTGCTTATTACCAAATCATCACATAAAAAAAAGCATCTCATGATGGATAAAAGTAAAGAGCTCTCTTAAAGTGTACCTGAGATGGGCTTAATACCTGTATTTATACTTACCCGGGGCTTCCTCCGCTTCACACTGGTATTCTGGCCAGTCACGGGGGATTCTGCGCACATGTAGCCGTGCGCCCACATACCCGGGAGCGTTCTGTGCCTAACTAGTATGCTCCTGGTTGCTGGAGCGCGATGGGGGTGCTCACGCGGGCATGTGGAGAAGAGGGCAGCCAGCCAGAATACCGAGAGGGATATCTACTGTACGGAGCGGTCGGAGAGGGAGCCCACAGACCTCATGGGGCTGGGGGAAGCCCCAGGTAAGTATAAAAACAGGTATTCCCTTTAAAACAAAAATAAACTTATGAGATAATAACTTTTATGTGTAGTACAGACAACAAATAAATCATTAGTAGCAAAGAAAAAAGTCTCATGTTTTCCAGTACAGGAAGAGTTAAAATAACTTGAGCGGTTATCTATGCAAAAGAGCTTCTCTGAGTTATTCCACCCATCATTCTGTGACCTCAGATATAACAGGTGACCCTGCATCCCCACCATCATTCTGCACTCCTGTGCCTTCTGTGATCCTTGGCAACACTGGTTCCCCACCACCCCCTCCTGTGTCCTTTGGCTGTTCAATGTGGGACCTGCACCCTCACATTGCTCATCCTCCTGCACCCCCACCCTGCACTCCAGCAATGCTGCCTGCCCAGACACAGCCTGATGCCTACCTCCTCCCAATTTTTTGAGATAAGAAAGAACACTTAAACCACACCTCTACACCCTTAGTCATAAAGGTTTCATAAGAGTAATATGTTTTATAACTCAAACCACACTGATCCTTTCTATCCTGCTACATTTTTTCCCCATATTACCATTTGAAAATAAAAAATATATCAATTCAAATAATAGGAATAACATTTAGAGTTGAACATTTTTTGTAGAAAAATACATAAATGTATACAGATCTGTCCATGAGTCCTGAAAGAGGGACAAATGAGAAAGAAAGAAGAACAGGGATATTGGATTCCCAAAGAGGGACTGTCCCTCCAAAAGAAGGACCGTTGGTAGCTATGCTGATGTGTGGATGTGACTGTCACTATGTCTTCCCACCCAGCAATCACTATCACACATTGCCCTTGAAGAGGAGGCTGGGGATAGAAACCCTGAATTGTGATACAATTATTATTGGTTCTGGAAGCACAGTGACAGTTCCAAGTCCCCAGTCACATCAGGAAGTCATCTCCCCCCAGTCATTCCAGCAGACCCCTTTCTTTCCCCTCATCTCACCTATATCCTACACACAGGACATGCACGCTCACTGGCCGCACACTGATGACGTCATCCAAATCTGACAGTACAGTCCAAGGTTGAGCCACAGTAGTGTCCTCCTTACAGGACTCCAAGAAAATGGCTGCCGTCCCTCCTGCTTCTTCTGCAGAGACAAACAGCGACACCTGCTGCCTGAGCGCGGGATAGGAGGCTGTAGAACACTTGAATGCTTTGTTCCAAACTGGATAATCATAGGTTATAAAACTTTGCTTATTACTACGGAATTTCTCCAGCCCTATATTCGACTAAAAGAAAGCAGGAAATACACTTGTGTGAATGGCACGTGGTTTGCCACCTACTGCAACGCTGGCCTTAAAGTGTAACTGTTGGGCATAAAATAAAAAATCAATTCTTTATTTGTATCTGTTAAACAAGTAATAAGGATGCTAATCAGGCAATCCAAAAGTTAAAATCTTTATTCGTTTTCTTGTTTATAAATGATCATTCCCCAGTTTACCTGACTCTTATTTGGTACGTTGCCACAAAAAGGATGTTGCAGAGCATGCTGGTTGTCCTTTTTTACTTCTGTACATTAAGGTGGGTACACACGTCAGATAAACGTCTTTGGAAAATGAAAGATCACAGACCAATTTTACCCCCTTCCATGTAGTATGAGAGCCATACTCTACACAGTCTATTCTATGGAGCTGAACTCCCCATCAGATAAAAATCTTTGCAAGATGCTGCACACAAAGATGCTGTACACACGCAACAGATCAGTATCTGCAAAAGATCAATCCCTGCAAAAGATCCATTCCTGCAAAATGCATTCATAGTCTATGAGATCTGCAGATCCCATACACACCTTGTTTAACCTCCCTGGCGGTTTATTTATTTTGCCAGGGAGGCTGCGGGAGGGTTTTTTTTAAATTAAAAAAAAAACTATTTCATGCAGCCAACTGAAAGTTGGCTGCATGAAAGCCCACTAGAGGGCGCTCCGGAAGCGTACTTTCGATCGCCTCCGGCAATCGAAAGTAACAAGATAGGCCGCAATGAGCGGCCTATCTTGTTTCGCTTTCCTCGTCGCCATGGCGACGAGCGGAGTGACGTCATGGACGTCAGTCGACGTCCTGACGTCAGAGCCGCCCGATCCAGCCCCTAGCGCCGGCCGGAACTGTTTGTTCCGGCTGCGCTGGGCTCGGGCGGCTGGGGGGACCCTCAGAATGGTAACTTTCCGTATGTAAATTAATGCAGCTTGAAAATGTATTGACATAATCTCACTCCAGCTTCATTCGATTGGTCCTTTTTCAAGTCCCATCAAAAGTTTGCATAGTTTTGCATTGAGGCCCCTTTTCCATGGCAGGCAGCAACAAGCAGGGGCGTATCTGGGTGACATAGCGCCTATGGCAAACACTGAAATTGCACCCCCCTCCAACCATCAGACCACCTTGTACCATAATAACAGCTTCTTTTCTTGCAACGATACAAGTCTACCCAGTATAGGTGCATACGAGAGATAACCGCGCTGGAGACTTGGGCGCAGGATACAGCCGGTATACGGCTGATCCGAGTACATTTGAAATCGGCGCTGGTAGACTTGGGCGCAGGATACAGCCGGTATATGGCTGATCCTGCTTCTGCACAAGTCCGGGCCGTATTAATTACTATTCCCCCTCCAGGCCGCCATGGATGGTGGGGAATGAAATAATTCGATAAAAGCGATTGCTGGAAGCCGAAATATTATGTTTTAAAAGTAACTTCAGCTCCGTCTTCTGACAGCACTGAAGTTACTGCCTGTGCCTGCTATAGCTGTAATTCCTATTACGGCCTATGGTGGCGCCGGCTGCGCCCAAGTCTCCTGCGTTGGTTTCAGCATGTTCGGTATAGGTTGCTAGAGTTAACCCCCAAGTAAAAGTAACCAGAGGTAGCACCTTATTTATTGGTAGCCATCGGTAGTTCACCCAGTATAAGTAGACCCATGTTTACGTTTCTCTCCCAGTATATGTAGTTAGAGATGTCTCCCCAGTATAAGTAGCCTTCTTTACCATAAGTGGTAAGAGGTATCCCCCCAGTATAAGTAGTCCCTCAGTATAGGTAACGAGGTTCCCCTCAGTATAAGTAACCCCCCCAGGATAGATTTGGCAGGTGTCCCCCAGTATAAGTAGACACCCCCCAGTATAGGTAGTGAGAGATGTCCTCCAGTATAAGAGCAGGTACAAATGCTGGAGAGGCATCCCTCAGTATGGTGGTGAAGCATGAGGGAGGAGGAGACAGCCATGGCACAAGCATGCCTGTACCTCTCTAGAGACGCCTCTGGAAACAAGCAGTTACCAGGCAGCAACAAGCAGTTACCAGGCAGCAGCAAGCAGGTGTGAGTGTATGAGAGGCATTTGGAAGGCAATGGATGGAATCACATTTCATCAGACACGCCACTTCCTTCCATCAGTCCATAGAGATGGTCAATGACATTCAAATAATTATGCGTTGATGCTGGATTATTTAAATTTATGCAGCCTTGAAAATGAACCAATTGAATCCCACCTCAGCTTTTAGGCCTAGTGCACACCAGAGTGGTTCTGCTGCGGTTTGCGATCCGCTTGCGGGTGCGGATCCGCTAAGGTAATGTATTTCAATGCACACCAGAGCGGGAGGCGTTTTGCAGAAACGCATACTCCCGGGCTGCTGCAGATTTTGGATTGCGGATGCGTTTCTGCTTTAATGTTAAGTATAGGAAAAACGCAAACTGCTCTGAAAAACGGCACTTCAGAGCGGTTTGCCAGGCGGTTTTTGTTACAGTAGCTGTTCAGTAACAGCTTTACTGTAACAATACATGAAATCTACTACACCAAAAACGCTTCCCAAAACCGCAAAATGCTAGCTGAAACGCTACAGAAAAAGAAGAAAAAGCGTTTAAAAATCTGCTAGCATTTTGCGGATCTGCTAGCGGTTTTTGGTATGCACCAGGCCATCTTCCACAGGCAGTTGATAGGCAGTGAAATGCTTCTCAATCTCTCCCAACAGCTTACCTATGCAAAATGTAATGGGACCTGGGCTAGGTAGCCCACCGATGTGGTGCGGGGCCCCACTCCTCCTTTGTTACAAGCGCAGTCCGTGCAGTAGCAATGCGAGCACGGCCGTGCATGCACAGTAGCCCACAGCTCCAGCGTACTGTGCATGCGCGTGTTTGCTCACACAGGTACGCTGCAAGAAAAGGAACTGCACCACCCCCGATATGATCAGCGACAATGCCTTGACGCTAATGTTTTAGGGGGGACAACAGAGCAGTGAGGAAAACCTCAACAGGATCCCGGGGCTTCCCTCTCTTTAGGTGAGTATCTCATTTTGTACTCGACCTTCGGCTCTGGTACACTTTAAAGGACTACTGTAGAGGGGTCGGGGAAAACAGAGTTGAACTTACCTGGGGCTTCTAACGGTCCCCCGAAGACACTCTCCGATGCTCCGGTCCCCGCTGTCGGGTAAATTCAGGAATTTCCAACTTTAAAGTCGGAAAACCAGTGCGTCTGTGCAGCCGTGTTCTCAGTCCTACTGACGTCAACGGGGATGTACTGTGCAGGTTTTCCGACTTTAAATTCCAGAAGTGAACCGGAGGCGGGGTCGGAGCATCGGTGAGTAGTTGCGCGGGCACAGGACGTCTGCGGGGGACCATTAGAAGCCCCAGGTAAGTTCAACTCTTTTTTCCCCCTACAGTACTCCAAAAAGCACTAGTGTAATAGCAAACGCTCAACACTTTTTGAAGTGATTTTCCTAGGCGATTCTAGGCATGTGCAGAGCGATTTTCTATTTATACCTAGCAATTTTTGGAGCGTTTTGGTGTAGCGGTTTTTATTTTTTGTTACAGTAGAGCTGAAACTGAACAGCTTCTGTAATTAAAACGCTTGGAAACTCGCTTTGTTCTAGCGCTTTTCAGAGCGATTTTTCCACTTTCCTATACAGGTAGTCCTCGGTTAACGAACAAGATAGGGACTGTCGGCTCGTTCTTATCCTGAATCCGTCCTTAAGTCGGGACTACCTGTACTGCTGCCGGTTGTAATGCAGAGTAAGCGCAGTGGAAGGTAAATAGAGGACATCTTACCTATTCCATGGCTGTAGAAGGTCCCAGCGCGCTGCGCGGCCCGTCTTCTCGCTCCGTCCACTGTCCTCCTGGCCGCTTCACATGCGTCGCATAATGACGCATTAGTAGGCGCTGCCACTAGGGGGCTTCTCCTGATTGCGTCATCATTATGCGACGCATGAGAAGCCGCCAGGCGGACAGTGGAGAAGACGGGCCGCGCAGCTTCCAGGCAGCACGCTGGGACCTTCTACAGCCATGGAATAGGTAAGATGTCCTCTATTTACCTTCCACTGCGCTTACTCTGCATTACAACCGGCAGCAGTACAGGTAGTCCCCGGCGGCGTGACGTCATTGCGGCGGGTCAGCGGGCGTTTCGTATCGGCGAGTCGTTCGTAAGTCGGGCGTTCGTAACCCGGGGACTACCTGCACTTAACATTGAGGCTGAATTGCCTTACAAATCAGCAAGAATGCTGCAAAAAAAAAATCACATTGCTCTGGTGTGCTCCATCCCATTCAAATACATTAGCCAAGCACTTTTCAAAGCGTTAGCGTTTTTCAAAGCGCTCAGAAGCGCTCTAGGTGCGCACCAGCCTTCAGAATATGCAGCTAGGCAGAGATGAGATGCAAATCATTCGGAATTGCATGCAAGATGAGTGTAGTATTTAATTGCATTTTGCATTTTTTTAATGCATTTTTGGTGTTTGCGTTTTGTATTCTTCCTAAATTTTCCCTTTTTCAATGTAGTAAAATACAGTATTATATTTAATAAAATAAAAAACACATCAAAAACATTTGTAAAAACGCAGTCCTATGTGTCTTCATTTAAAGGGGCACTACAGCGAAAAACTGCTGGGTAAAGATAGTGGGAACAGGGTGGTACTATGGTCCAGATTTATAGATGATCTCATGGTCATCTGGAGGGGTCCAAAGGATGAACTGGACCAGTTCTGTGTAGAGATGAACCAGCTCTGGGAGGAAATTGAATTGACGTTTACAGCTAGAAGATTCAGAGAAGATTAACTTTTTGGATCTGGAGCTGGAGCTGTGGAAGGGAGAGGGTAGGATTGTAACAAAAACATATTTCAAGCTCACTGACAGAAATGGGTACATCCCATTAACCAGCTGCCATCACAATAGGTGGTTAAAGGGAACCAGAGATGAACGATTCACACAAAACATATCAGTTGATAGCTTGTAAAGAATAAATGCTCTACCCGATAATTTTGCCACTCTGGTGTGCCTTTTTGAGTGCTTTTTATGCATTATTGCTCCAGGAAATATCCAATATGGCCGCCGGCTCATATTCCTTCTGCTTCCAGGTTATAAGGTGTTCTGGATGTGCTGTCTAGGGCTCTAGGCTATACGAGACTATAGACAAGCAGGGCTGCTGTAGGCTTTCATCTGTGTTTTTCAACTTCATATTCTGGCATGCTGTGTGGCTGCCTGTAGGAAGTGTCTCTCATAGTAATGAAACTGCATACAGTAGATAATAATGATGACTGGCTGCACAGACAGAGCACACAGATCACACAGCCACACTTGTCTGTTAGACAGAGATTTTTCCTGCAGCAGCAGCCCCATCCCATGTCATAACAGCTCTCAGTATGTAAAGCATGAAATTTGAGCCAGGAGAGGGAAGGCTTGGGCTTGAAAAGACTTCACAGAAGAGTGACTCAGCTATAATGATTCCAGGTCAAACCTCGACTGAATAGTCGGTGGATTCTTATCACAGTTGATAACAGATAGATTAGACTGAGAACAATAAAACTAAAAGCAGGGTAGGTGTTTACTGTCATATTCCCACTGATAAATGTAATAAAATACATGAGGGTGCTTCGTCTCTGGTTCTCTTTAAAAATATACCCAAAGGACAATTGGTAAGAATTAAGAGAAATTGTACCCTCCAACAGGACTATGAGGCACAGAGTAAATTACTGATTGAAAGGTTTGTGGAGAAAGGTTACAGTAAGATAGAAGTAGAAAACACTGCCAGAATGGTAAGGGAGATGGATAGAGGGGCTCTTGTTTCTGACGCCACACTTAATCCATCGAGCAATCAGGAATATGCACTTCAATTTGCATTCAATAGTCAATATAAACAAATTGAGAGGGTGGTTCGCAAGCACTGGAATATCATCAGAATGGATGTACTGGGTAAGTATTTACCAGATAAACCATCATTAATTTACAGGAGGGCGCCCAACTGATGTGCTGGGACAGAAAGGGTTTTTTCCCTGTAGAAAGTGTAAGGGGTGTCGTAAAGCTTTGGGGTATATGAGGGGATCAATTTGTGGCCCGAAATTCGGGTGACATACCTAAATTACCACAATGTATAACATGCTCAACTGGTGCTGTGGTGTACATCCTCTGGTGCCCATGTGGCCTGAAGTATGTGGGCCGCACCACAAGGGCACTTTATAGAAGAATCAGTGAACATGTATATAATATTTCCAAAGGATTGGAATCCCACAGTGTGTCCAACCACTTTAGGAAATCTCACAACCAGGATCCAAGTTTGTTGACGTTCATGGGGATTGAGAAATGGGTACCCAAATGGCGAGGGTCAAACAAGCATTCTACTCTATGACTCTATGTCACTACAGGGCCTCTTTAAGATGTAAAACAATTAAAACTGTAATGATAAACTTTTTTTTTTGCTTTTAAATGCAAAATAAGGTTGTGAGACTTCATGAACACCCCTATTTCAAGAGGACTATAGATACAATTGTTTATGCTCAGTTCAGATTTGTTCTATAAAAAAAAGTATATAAAGTTCATGCTGTGGGCTCCTGCATGGGTGCAGTCACAAAACATAACTTTTCAGCCATCCCTGCTATCTTCTGATATGACCCAGGTAAGGGCTGCAATCGCTCACCACCTGACAGTGGACAGTTTATAAACATCCAGTCTAGTTTTGCTGGATTACTTATGGCAATAAGGGGCATCTGGCTCGGCTCTGACTTCTCCCCAATGGAATCACACCTTGTTCTGCAGCAGACCAGTTTATTATTTAGTATTTATACAGCGCCGACATCTTCCCCAGCACTGTACAGAGTATATTATCCTGTCACTTATCTGTCCCTGAGGCCTGGAACCCACTACAAATCGCAAAACGCTATCGCAATCGCTAGCATTTTTATTCAGAGTTTTGTAACCGATTTCATGAGCGTTTTCCGGCGCTTTTGGGATCGATTTTAAAAAGTGTAAGCTTTTTGCCAGCGATTGTGTAGCGATTTGCGATTAGCGATTTTAATTCTGATTGGTCCTTTCAGGCATTTGGGCCGAGGCAGAGGTGAGAGAGGCTCCAGCCTCAGGGCGCAGTGTAGGAGGGGGTGCACAACTCACTCAGCTATCATTCCCCTATTGTGCTTGAATCAGTGACAAATAAGAAAAGGGGATACATGGCAGTGACTGCAAGCCAGATAACTAGAGATTAAGGTGTCGGGAGGGCTTGGAGCACCTCTTCGTCTAATAGCAATCAGTGTGTGACGGGCCGGGTGGGAGGGATGGAGGGGCGCATTTGGTGTGTCAGCCTTGGGTGCTGGATGACCTTGTCCCAGCTCTGGGTGTAGTGTATGTATTGTAGTCTAGGGCTTGTGTGGTGGGAATCGCCGCGGTAAAAATTTGCATGCGGATGCTAATTTCGCGTGCGGTTATATGCGAATTTTCATGCGAATTCGCATACAATTTCGCATGTATGACGATGTATACGAATTTAACCATGGCAGTGCCTGTGTGCTTTTTCATTGATTCCATGCAAAAATCATATGCGAATTCGCATAAAAATTCGCATACCAATACCGCATGCGAATTCCCTATTAAATACAGGCCTCAATTCACTAAGCTTTATCAAACACTTTATCAAACATTTGATAATTTACCTCATGGGTTAAATCTTATTTTGAATTCACTAAGGTGTTCTAGATTTGTTGAACATTTTATTGATAAAATATTCAATAAATATATAACACTTTGGTGAATTCAAAATTAGATTTTACCCATGAGGTAAATTATCAAATGTTTGATAAAGTGTTTGATAAAGCTTAGTGAATTACGCCAACTGACTTATCTGTATGTTTTTGGGAGGTAGCAGGACTCCTCCTACTAGTTATTATATACTAGTTTCGCAATTAGCTTCATCAGAGCCCCAGACAAAGCTAATTGTGAAAATGGTAGGGTGAGGAGACTGTCGCTGCCTGTCATACTTATCTATGCTAAAGGGTCCCTGTCATACTTACAATGCTTGTCTATGCTAAAGGGTCCCTGGTCATAAGGGCCCTCTATTTGAGTGAAATACTGTTTATATGGTTTTGACAGAAGCATTAAACACATTGTATTTTGTACTATGATCTTTAAGGGCTCGTTCACATCTACGGTGTTTTGCGGTTTTGTTTTTTTTTGAGTGTCAGCAACTTTGAAAAACGCCCTAAAATATCTTGTGCAATGAATCCTTATGGGATAGTTTATATCAGCGCGTTTTGTCGGCTTTCTGTTCACTTCCTGACTTGCGTCGGGGAGTGTAAAAATAAAAATAAAATAAAAAAACCAGCACGCAGCGGAGCACCAGGAGGCGCTAAAAACATTGCGCACAAAATCGCAAAATCCTGACATTTGCCATTTCGATTTTAGATGTGCACAAAGCCTAATGGTTTTAAAAAGTGACTGCACTTAGATCTTTGTGCACTCCTTCCTTCCCTTTCTTTCAGTACTAACTGGAACTACTACATTGGAGAAAAAGGTGTGATGCCATTAGAAAGAAGTCAAAGCTGAGCCCTATACTCCCAAGGAGACGCTGTGTGCTTATAGACCTGATGGTTTGGGTCACTAAGCACATTTAGATCCCAGGTGGTGATCACAGATGGGTGCTGAAGCACTGATGGTGCAGTGTCTGTCCAACTGACCTGAAGCTGTGTGCTCTGAGTATTTGGACTTTATGTCCCAGGCATTAGATACTCCCCTATGTAGAGAGAAGGCTCTAGATCCTATAAAGCCTTCCTGGTCCTTGCTCTGTCCCCTTTTTCCACTGCTGGCTCTTGTTCAGGGTAGTTTTTAGGCATAGGCAAAGCAGGCAGATGCCTGGGGCGACAGCTGTAGGAAAGGGCACCACAGAGCTGCCTTAGCGTGCTACACTTTATGGAATTTGTAAAGCCAACTGCTAGTTCCATTAAGAAAGGGAAGGATGGTCATTTTAACACTTAAATGTTCACTGCTGTGTAGATTGTTACATCTCTGATTGAATTTCCAGGACTATTCTACCAGGAATATTCTACCTGTAAAGACCCAGGCTGTACATAAACAGTATAATGTTTATAAAGTGTGGATACACACCCATGAAAACAGTTATTGGAAGGGCTTCTTATTTGGTTTCAGTGAGTTTGGGCCAGTGAGATGTATATGGCTTGGGAATAATTTGTCTATTCATTACAAACTTATTTTAATAATAATCCTAACATTTGTATAGCACTTTTCTCCTGTCAGACTCAAAGCACTCAAGAGCTGCAGCCACTGGGAGGTGCTCAAGAGGCCACCCTGCAGTGTTAGGAAGTCTTGCGTGTTTATAACCAACTTTTAGCAAGAGTGGGATTTCTGTTTAAAGGGAATCTGTAACAAACCCCCCCCCCCCCTCCCAAAAAAACAGCCCCTGTCCTGGGTGTTACTTACCTCAGGAGGGGGAAGGCGGCTCTGGATCCTAATGAGGCTACTCCCTTCCTCTTCACCCTCCTGGCAGCCCGTGAAGTATCCATCGACCACTATGTCGGCGGTGGCACAGACGCAGTAGTGCGTGGCAATATTTACCATCTGCACGCAGTAGCGGCATTCCGATCGGCCCTGGCGGAAATAGCCGAGCACGATCAGGTCGCTATAGTGAACAGGCACGAGTCGCCTGCACAGTTGAGCGGACCCTATCGGGTTTATCGATTTCTGATGGGGCCTATTGGAAAACTGCTACTGCGTGCAGATGGTAAATATTGACGTGTTCTCTTCGAGGGGCTTCCAGCGCCAGATCATCGAGGCAGGATGGGGGAAGCCTCTTTAGGTTCCAGAGGCTTCCCCTCCTGTGGTAAATACCCCCCAGGGGAAGTTTTTTATTTTGTTATAGATTATCTTTCATGCCTGGTACACAGGTACTGTGATCACGCGCCTACAACAGCGACCGTATATGTGCTTGTATCTGTTATGGTTTAGGGAGTATAAATGGTTTCGGAAAACGCCTGGACTCCGGGACTCTCGAAGGACAAGCAGACGTGCCGTCGCCAGGTATTTCCTTTCTGAGGTCTCCCGATCTTCTCTGGGTGATGCTGCAATACTTGGTAAGAAATATTACTCACTAATTACTCAAATACAATGTAACTATGATTCTGCAAGCCTAGATAAATTATTAGAAGTTAGAACAGGATTGTAGCTCAATAAATATTACTATTAAACCTTTCCTCATGTTTTGCTGCAATTTATTTTACCCACTACGGTGGTGAACAAAGTTATAGGGTTTAAAAACCCTTCCCCGTGAGGCAAAACACCGCCCAACGCCAAATAGGCGTCATGTACTGGGGGAGTGTTTTGCAGAGGATCACGCGCATTCCCGCTCGAGTGACAGAGCTCGGCTCAGTCAACAAATGGTATCTTTTCGTTGTACAGCACTGCGATCTACTGCAGCGCTGTACTGGGGACAGCCCTATCAATTGGCTGTTCCCTGGAGGGGAAAGAAAAGGGATCACTCTCATAGGCTGATGCTTATGAGAGATGATCTTGCTAATTGGATCTCAGGGGTAGGGAGGAAAAAAAATGTGATTTTTATTTAAAAAAAAAAAAAAAAAAAAGACATTTAAATAGATAAAAAAGAACAAAACAAAAAACAGCCTGCAGCAGTGCTCAGAGCCCACCAACAGAAAGCTCTTTTGCTGGGCAGAAACAGATTTGTTTGGGTGGTAAGTTGTGAAGCCCTGCAGCACACAGTTAAAGCTGCAGTGGCCTTAACTGTAAAACAATAGCCTGGTCTGTAGGGGGGCTGAGGTCCTGAAAGGAGTCATCAGGGGAAAAATAAATAACCTGTACTCACCTGGGGCTTTCTCCAGCCCCTTGCAGCCGACTGTCCCACGACAACCGCTCCGCTCCCCGCCGCTTTCCCGGTCTCGCCGCTCGGTATTCAGATGACCACGGGGTCGGCCTTACTGCGGCTGTGCGAATCGCCACTATCATGGCCACATGGGCCGCGGCGAACTGCGCAGGCGCAGTAGTTCTGGTGAGTAAAGGTAATTTGTTATTTTTCCCCTAATGACTCCTTTAAGTGGTTAATAAATAAATAAATGAGAATCTCCCCATGAGGAGATGGACAAGCCCAAAACCTGACGAAGTGACAGCAAAATAGGAAAAAAAAAGTAATTCATGGTGCATTTTACTCCGGCAGAAATGTACATCAATGTATATTAATTTTACAATTGTTTGCAGTAGCTGTCCTACTATTCCAGGCAGGCCCACACTATACTTCTAGCCAATGGCCTGCTTTACACCGATGTCGGTACGTCAGACCTAACAGAACAAGAAACAGGAACTGTAGGTGTGTATCAGCTAGGTGGACTCCGCCCAGTCTCTTCTCCACATCTTCTTGCTGCTCCTGGCTCAGCAGAGGTGAGGTGCAGCACAGCATTGAAGAAGGCAGCTAGTTTTGGTTTAGGGTAATACCATTTACTGGCTAACTATGCAGAAAGGAAAAGGAAACTAAGTCTAGGTTCACACTTGATGAATAAAACACTCCAGCTCACCTGGAGTGCATGCGAATATGCAAACGGATCCTTTGTTATAGAACAACTGTAGAGAAAATAACTTCATGAATAACATTGCTTATTTTTTTATTTTACAATATTTATTCATAGATTTAGTCAGTTTGCCCATTGAAAAATCTTTTCTTTCCCCGATTTACATTCTGACATTTGTCACATGGTGGAGACATCTTTACTTCTGCCAGGTGATCTGTACAGAATGTTCGTTACCGAGAGTTCTATACAGAGAGGGAGATGTTGCTTTCTTAGCAGTTGGAAAAAGCCATTATTTCCCACAATGCAACAAGGACCATGGTCATGACATCACACTGTGGGAGGGGTTTCACCACAATATCAGCCATACAGACCCCCCTGATGATCTATTGGAGAAAAGGAATAGATTTCTCGAGGTAAAGGGGGTATCAGCTACTGATTGGGATGAAGTTCAATTCTTGGTTAAAGTTCCTCTGTAAACATCGGATCCATTCACACTTCCCCTATAAAGGGAACCTAACCTGAGAAGAATATGGATTTTTCCTTTTAAAATAATACCAGTTGCCTGACTCTCCTGCTGAGCCTCTGTCTCTAATACTTTTAGCCACAGCCCCTCAACAAGCATGCAGATTAGGTGCTCTGACTGAAGTCAGACTGGATTAGCTGCATGATAAGAGGGGACACCAAGAGCCCAATATAGTGTAGTATGTAATGAAAAACGTGGAGGTATAAGTAGGAGTTTATACTCACAAATCTGGGTTACCGTCCAGGTAACCACTGTATAGGCAAGTGGGGAGTATTAGACCTGTTCCCACTCAGGATTAAGAAGTCACTCTCTGTAGTTTGGAAGAAAAAAGGGGTTAAATCCCCTCCACCAAGGGTGGACACAATAGTGATGCAGATGTACAGAGGTGCCAGAAGTGTAAAAAGGTCATAAAAAGTTTAAAACATGGGGTGGGGGGGGGGGGGGGGTGGGGTTAGTTGGTGGAATTACCTCCCTAAAGGTAGGACACAAGCTGCTGTTATTTCAACAATTTATTTACATACTCCAGGACTATGTAGCATGGAGTATGTCAATTGTTTGTTGAAACAACAGCAGCTTGTGTCCTACCTTTGGGGAGGTAATTCCACCAACTAACCTCCCCCCCCCCCCCAGCCAAAGAGATCAGCAAGACTGCCAAGCAACTGGTATCGTTTAAAGGGAACCTTAACTGAGAGAGATATGGATGTTTCCTTTTAAACAATACCAGTTGCTTGGCACTCCTGCTGATCTCTTTGTCTGCAGTAGTGGCTGAATCACACACCTGAAACAAGCATGCAGCTAATCCAGTCTGACTTCAGTCAGAGCACCTGATCTGCATGCTTGTTGAGGGGCTGGTATTATTTTAAAAGGAAAAATCCATGTCCCCCTCAGTTAAGGTTCCCTTTGAAAAGTAGCAAGAGGGGGATAGGCGCGCACGTTCTGGACAGGCATGGTCTGGTCTGGAGACTATAGATGCTGTTGAAGCTCACGGAATCTGTGTAAGCCTATGAGATCGTACAGTGCCCATTCTCCCCCTTCATTCGGAATCTACTCACCTGTTTTCTGCAGCCATCCAGCTCCTCCGCCACTGCTGGGCTTTGGGACTGGTACAGGGAGTCCGGGCAGAAGCATAGGGCTCCCCATTGGATTGCACAAGACCAATGGGAATCCTCCCTGACACAAAGAATGATTCTCATTGGCTCATGGTGGACCAATAAGAATCCTCATTGTTGCTAAAGAGAATTCCCATTGGTCTTTTGCAAACCAATGCTTCTGTTGGAAGCTCTGCGCTAAATACTGAGGTTGTCCCGGAACCCAACCTGGAGCGGCGGAAACCCAAATGGCAGCAGCCACAAACCAGATGTTCAAAAAGTGGTGACCCCGGCTGAAGTGTCCCAGATGAGGCACAGCATATCGGCTCATAATAAGCTGTGAACGCACGGTTGTGCATCCAGTGTAGTGTGAACCTCGCCTTAGCGTTCCAAAAGCTTGTGTTGTCTCAACTGCACAGTCAGCTCATAAGTGGCCTCACCCTAAACTTGCTGCCCCGACACATGGGTCGCTCTTGTGGTTTTTGCGGTGTTTGGCCAGGTGGGTGTTTTGGGAGAAGCTTTTGCCGCACTCTGAGCACACGAAAGGCCTCTCCCCCGTATGGATGCGCTGGTGCCGGAGTAACGCTGACTTGTACGTAAAGCATTTCCCGCAATCGAAGCAGACGAACGGCTTCTGTTTGGCAGTGGAGTCCAGGCTGGTGAAGGAGGCCGGGTGGTAGAAGGCCGGGAACCATGTTTCGGCTTTGTGGAGGGCCTGGTGAGTGATGAAGTCCGAGGCGTTGATGAAACACTCCTGGCAGTGGGAGCACTGATAGGCGGTCTGAGTGGCATCTCCCAGATTGGCGATAAAAGCCAGATCGCTGATGACGTTGGCCTCCGAAGAAGTGGCGAGACCGCTGTCGTCTTTCCTGAGCGGCACCGGGTTGCCTTTCCGACGCTTGTTGGGGGAGTTGTAGGAATACTTAATCCTCATCTGCTCAACCACCGACTCGGCCACCGTGAGTCCTCTCTGGGAGGCGGCTTCTTTATCTGTACCCTGGAGGCTGACGGGCCCCGCCCGCTTCGGAGAAGACGCCGGCAGACTGGACAGACCTGCGGGAGAACTCTGGATGGCCTGGCTCGCTGTGACGTTGTCTGATAACGACGACATCTGAGGGGAGCTTTGTAGGGTCTCACTGCTGCTGCTGGACAAAACTGAGAAAGATAAAAACATGGCTGCTATTTAAAGGAAACCTGAAGCATAAGGTACATGGAAGCTGCCATATTTGTTTCCTACAAACCATACAAGTTGCCTGGTAGCCCTGCTGATCTATTTGGCGTCAGTAGTGTCTGAATCACATGCCTGAAACAAGCATGCAGGTAATCCAGTCACACTTCAGTCAGAGCACCTGATCTGCATGCTTGTTCAGGGGCTGTGGCTAAAAGTATAATGCTAGGTACACACTAAGATTTTCTGACAGATTTCCTGTCAGATCGATTATTTTCAACATGTCCGATCTGATTTCCAATCGTTTTTCGATAGAAGTGAACGGAATCGGATCAGAAATCAGATTGGACATGTTGGAAATAATGAATCTGACAGTAAATCTGCCAGAAAATTTCAGTGTACCTAGCATTAGAGGCATATGGTGAACAGGACAGCCAGGCAATGTGCATTGTGTAAAAAATATGGCAGCCTCCATACACCTCTCACTTAAAGGACAACTGAAGTGAGAGGTATATGGAGGCTGCCATATTTATTTCCTTTTAAGCAATACCTGTTGCCTGGCTATCCTGCTGATCCTCTGCATCTAATATGGTTAGCTCTAGCCCCTGAACAAGCATGCAACATTATCTGCATGCATGTTTCTGGGGTGATTCAGACACTACTGCAGCCAAATAGATCAGCAGGCAACTGGTATTGTTTAAAAGGAAATATATATGGCAGCCTCCATTTAATTTAAGGTGATTTTTGAAGTGCACCTGTATTTCGATAGTCACCTGTGCTAATGTGTTGTGGTTCTGCCTCTCCCTTCTTATGTTGCTGGAAAGGTATCCGCCCTCCAGATTCCACCTGCCACACAAGAGTGCACAACACGGATTATACATGTCAGTGTCACACACAGATCAGGCTACTTATAGGACACGGGGCACAGACAACAGTCACATCTTACAGAGCACGCTACACATGACAGGACAGGAAGGCAGAGACGCAGAGGAAGTGTGCTGACAGGACAGGAAGGCAGAGACGCAGAGGAAGTGTGCTGACAGGACAGGAAGGCAGAGACGCAGAGGAAGTGTGCTGACAGGAAGGCAGAGACGCAGAGGAAGTGTGCTGACAGGAGAGGAAGGCAGAGACGCAGAGGAAGTGTGCTGACAGGAGAGGAAGTCAGAGACGCAGAGGAAGTGTGCTGACAGGAGAGGAAGGCAGAGACGCAGAGGAAGTGTGCTGACAGGAGACGAAGGCAGAGACGCAAAGGAAGTGTGCTGAAAGAAAGTCAGAGACGCAGAGGATGTGTGCTGACAGGAAGTCAGAGACGGAGAGGAAGTGTGCTGACAGGACAGGAAGTCAGAGATGCAGAGGAAGTGTGCTGTGTATTCCGTACCTGGTAATCCTGCATGACCGTCCTGTCATCGCCTTCTGTACAGTCCTGAGAAGACCTGCCACCCTCACAGCCTTTCCCTGGACTCCTCTGCCTGTGGTGGCCTGCAGAAGATAGACACCACTATGATGAGATACAGGCAAGTCACACATATCTCTGCCAGACCTCACATCCCTCCACTGCTGCCACAGAACTTTTGGAGAAAAACACAAAGATGCTCTCTATCAGACATAATGGATCAGAGGAGATTCTGTTTCTACCATTTTCTGTGCTGATTGGGAGTGTTGTTTTTTATTGTTTAAAGGGATTCTGAAGTGAGCAGCATATGGTGGCTGACATATTTATTTACTTTTAAACAATACCAGTTCCCTGGCTGTCCTGCCGTTCTCTTTGGCTGCAGTAGGGTCTGAATCACACCTGAAACAAGCATGAGGTTATCCAGTCAAACTTCAGTTAGAGCGCCTGATCTGCTGCATACTTGTTCAGGGTCAAAGGCAAAAAGTATCAGAGGTAGGCAATCTGTATGGTTAAGGCTAGGTTCACAGTGATCAAATGCATAAAGCCTGCGTTATAATGTGTGTGAACTGCAATGGTAGACAGTACATACACTTTAATGCAAAGTCTGCATGCAGCGAATTAGAATATCACAATTAGCTGCAGCGCGTTACTGTGAACAGCCCCATAGAATTGTATGTGCAGTGAGCTGACATGCAGAATGACTGCAACGAAGCTGAGTGCTGTGAGCTAGCACTAAAAGGAAATATATATGGCAGCCTCCATATTCCTCTCACTTTAGGTATACTTTAAAGAGCCTCAGAGACAAATAAGATACAAGATTTATACATACCTAGGGCTTCCTCCAGCCCTATCAGCATGGATCGCTCACACGCCGCCGTCCTCCGCTGCCTCTATCGCCGGTACCAGGTCCCGTCGCTTCGGTCAGTCAGGGCCAGTCGACGCAAGCTCAGTGCGCTTCCTCCGTACTGCGCAGACGCGTGCGTAAGGCAGGCGCTGGAAAGACGGAGGGAGTCCCTGCGCATGCGGAAAACTGGTCGCGTCTGGTAGAAGTAACAGGACCCGGTGTAGAAGACGGAGAAGGCTGAGGACGGCGGGGTGGGAGCGATCCGTGCGGATGGGGATGGAGGAAGTCCCAGGTATGTATAAATCTTATATTACTATTCATCATCTCTGAGTCCCTTTTAGTGCTGTTCCTCTGTAGTGCATATTCATTCATGGAGTTGGCGGACTCAAAGCACCAGAGCGCCAGCCACTAGGGTGCTCTCTATAGGCATAGCAGTGTTAGGGAGTCTTGACCAAGGTCTCCTACTGAATTGGATACTGGCTTACCGAACAGGAAGATTTGAACCCTGGCCTCCTGTGTCAGAGGCAGAGCCCTTAACCAGCACACTATCCAGGCACTGATCCAGCTCTAAAGCAGTGTAGCCAGTTAAGGTGGCCATACAGTATATCAGTCGATGTGCCACTAGATTGACCGTTTGATCAGATTCAATCTGGGAGGGATTTATTGCCTGCCCATACATTGAACACCGATTCCCAATAGATTTCAGCAGGAAATCTGTAAAGTGCCCAGTGTTGCAAGCTCACCTGTCACACACCAGCACAAATCCTGGCCTCTTCTAGTGTCCGGTGTTACAGCGAGCTTCTGTACCACATGACACCAAATACATGCCCCTGACACAAAACATTTACACTTGAGGGGAACCATCTCAACTCAGCTTAAAGAGACACTGAAGCAAAAAATAAATAAATAAAAAATTATGATATAATGATTTGTATGTGTAATGCAGCTAAGAAATCAAACACTAGGAGCAGAGACATAAGTCTAATATTTTTTACAGTACAGGAAGAGTTAAGAAACTCCAGTTGTTATCTATGCAAAAGAGCCATTGAGCTCAATGACTTCCAAAGTCGCAGAGAGCTCTGTCTCCTGAAGCTTGTTAACTCAACTGTCAGAGACAGCATTTTCTTTTTCTCTGCAGAGGACATGTCAAAAGTTAAGTTCACAAGACTGTTCTGTAATTTAGAATGCTGAGTAGTGTGTAAACTGCAAATAAAAAAAAAAATGTTATAAAAAAAAAAAAAAAAAAAAACTATATAACTGAAAATAAAAATGAGAATATTTTCTTTGCTAGTACTGTTCTAGTTATTATCGGTACTACACAAACAATTCATTATATCATAATTTTTTTTTCACTTCAGGGTCTCTTTAAAGGGACTCCGAGCAGTGCAGTAACTATGGAAAGATGCATACCATTTTGAAGCTCTCTTTCTCCTGTTTTCAATGATATATAAATCACCACCCTACAACTTTTAGTTTTGTTATTTTCGCGATCGAAATCTTGGCCGCAATCTTGGATTCCTTATTCAGCATTGTATTATGCAGGTCGACACTTTCCCCAGTGTCGGCAGCTCCATTCAGTGCAATGCAATGAAATACAAGTAACCAAGGGGGATATCATTACAAACATCATGCCGATAGGTGTGAAGACATAATTAATTAGTTGTGGGTATGCTTAAAGGTATACCCACAGGCACTGCTCGGAGTCCCTTTAAGCAGGGTGGGTTCTCTTTGTCGGTTACACTGCCTAAAAAGGCTATTGGAAAGCAGAGGCCATAGGTCCCAAAAAAAATCAGCAATAATGGAGTGCAATTTGGGTGTTGTATAGAAGAATTGTGCATTTCACCAGTGAAAAAGGAGAGATTGCATGCATAGGGCTTTCTAAAGGCAAATTTCCCCAGTAGGAGGAAAATACAAACTTGACGAGGTTTATAATTATTCCTCCTAACACTTTCCAGAACTCAAATAAAAGTGTTGCCAGTAGTGAGGCTGGAAGCTGCCAGTAGTGGACAGGATGTTGGGCCTATAGAACCAGCACCTGAGCAGATCTGTGCGATAAACACTGGAAACGTTAGTTGTCTTACATGTAACATAATCTGAGGTAACTTTGTCTTGTTTAGACTCCTGACATCGGGACCTCGCGTCCTCACCGCTTCTTGTGGTAGAAATATCGCTTTCATCCTGGCAACCTGGTCCAAATAATTAAAAAATGATGATGCTGAATCCTTTCAAGTGAAACGTGTAGATTATATACAGTGAGGTGCAGCCTAGGCACACATAAAATGTTCCCATTCAATTTTATCTCCTCTAGTTCACAACAACCTTTTGAATCCTTGAAAAAGTCTCATGACGAAACCAGTCAGGGATTGCATAATCGAGAGAAGCCAGGAGACGGATAAGCGAGTGGGGTAGTATGCCACGTCGGGAATCACGTGGAGTGGTAACGTAGGGCGGCATCCTCTCTTTTCTCTAAAGTACCTGCGCTGAACCGGATGTCTAATACAAACGTACTGTTTTAAAGTGCGAGTTTTTAGACTTCTGTTTTAATGGAAGGAATAAATCTTTTAAAACTTTATTACACTATTTGGAGTTTTTCTATTCTATGCATGATAGGATCCATTGACCAAATAAATATTGCTGACGGAGCCCCCCTTTAACCAGGGGGGCACAGGATAATCTGTGTATATGACCATTTGTTAAGATCATAGGATCTGTTGAGTGTATTTGTTGGTGAGTAGTGCAGTGGAGGTATTGGATTACCATGAATTAATATGTTGGCGCTTTATAAATACAATAAATAAATTACCACAGGTGGTGTAAATGAATAGGGATAGTGCTGATTTGATTGATAGTAGTTTAGATTTTAGCCCAAAATCTATGAAACTATCAATTGGACAGGACAGAATATCTGTGTGACTTTGGGCAGGGGAGATTGATGTGGTAGATCAACAACAGACAACAGAGTTGCACTGCACTAGGCAATGCAATACTGCAGTTCGATAGCTTTTTAATAGAATTCATGTTGAAGTCAACGTGCTGTTTGTGGAAGGAATCAATCCCTCTCTGAGCAGATTCAATTCAAGAGGGATTGATTGTTTTGCCACAACAGCTTGTTGAATTTAGTCCAGTTTCCTGGAAAGTAAATAAAAGCTAAAACAGATGAGAAACAGTAAGATAAGGCTTCTAATGAGATTTAAGTGCAGGAATAGAGAGTAATAGAGAGCGCCTTACATTGCAGGCCCACTATTTTACACTGGTAGTGGTAAACTGGTATATAACAGTACTCCTCACCTTCTGAGCTTCCATGGTGCTGACTCTCCATCATGGCATCCTTATAGACATCCTTGCGTCCTTCGAGATACTCCCATTCCTTAAAAGGAAAAAAACAGTCACCTGCCTGACACCTCTTAATAACTCAAAGCACACCATAATACAGTCATAAGTCACACCCATCATCGAGCAATCACCCACAATCCCTAGCACTGGTCACCTGCCTGACAACCCATAGCATGCTATAATACAGTCATCAGCCATACCCATCATAGAGCGATCTCCCAGAATCCCTAGCACTGCTAACTTGCCTGACACCTCACAGCAACTCAAAGCATGCCATATTACAGTCATTAGTCATGCCCATCATTGAGCAATCTCCCAGAATCCCTGGCATTGGTCACCTGCCTGACACCTCATAATACAGGTCATCAGCCACGCCCATCATCAAGCAATCTCCCAGAATCCCTAGCACTGCTCACCTCTCCCATAATCAGCCCAATGATTTTGTTAGTGATTTCTAGAATCCTCCTGTCATTGCTTCTATTGTGAGTCAGGGAGGGCGACAGATCCTTGGTAGGGGTCCGAGTCCAGAGGAGTCCATCCGACACGCAACCTCTTTTCTGACCGGGGTCATGGTCACTCTTCTTCACAACAATGTAATCCTATGGACAGAAGAAAAAGATAATTACACCAGCTCAAAACTCCAGGATGAATTTCCTAAAGGTGGCCACACATCTCTCGACATGGCAGCCAATCAACCATCAGATTCAGATAATTATTATGGAATCGGATGAAAATCAGTGCAGCCAAAAGTATGCCCGATTGTCGATGTGACCAATTTTGGGCCAAAATTTGTCACATGAATCGGTCGGACATGCTGCTAGATGTCAGGCTGCCTTGGTCGATCGGGTGCATGGGAGTAACAGCAAGCGATATTGGAAGGAGCGACGAACACCCGGCGCTGTCCCCCCAGTGCAGTATACTTTACCTGTCCGTGTCTGCCACTGGCTCCATCCACAAACCACATACACGCGCCCCACGTGGTTGCCGGTGTAATGTAAGCACTTCTATGCAAATTGCAGATGGAGCCCAGAGCCAGTGCCCATACATCCTCTGATATATGGGCACCTTAACCACCCTGGCGTTCTGATGAAATCGCCAGGGTGGCTGCGGGAGGGTTTTTTTTAAATAAAAAAAAAACTATTTCATGCAGCCAACTGAAAGTTGGCTGCATGAAAGCCCACTAGAGGGCGCTCCGGAGGCGATCTTCCGATCGCCTCCGGCGCCCAGAATAAACAAGGAAGGCCGCAATGAGCGGCCTTCCTTGTTTTGCTTATATCGTCGCCATAGCGACGAGCGGAGTGACGTCATCGACGTCAGCCGACGTCCTGACGTCAGCCGCCTCCGATCCAGCCCTTAGCGCTGGCCGGAACTTTTTGTTCCGGCTACGCTGGGCTCAGGCGGCTGGGGGGACCCTCTTTCGCCGCTGCTCGCGGCGGATCGCCGCAGAGCGGCGGCGATCAGGCAGCACACGCGGCTGGCAAAGTGCCGGCTGCGTGTGCTGCTTTTTATTTGATGAAAATCGGCCCAGCAGGGCCTGAGCGGCGACCTCCGGCGGTGTTGGACGAGCTGAGCTCGTCCAGACCGCTCAGGTGGTTAAAGGACAACTGAAGTGAGAGTGATAGGGAGGCTGCCATATTTATTTCCTTTTAAGCAATACCAGTTACCTGGCTGTTTTGCTGATCCTCTGCCTCTAATACTTTTAGACATATACCCTAAAAAAACATACAGCAAATCAGGCGTTTCTAATATTGTCAGATCTGACAAGATTTGCTGCATGCTTGTTTTTGGTGTGATTCAGACACTGCTGCAGCCAAATAGACCAGCAAAGCAGCCATGCAACTGGTATTCTTTAAAAGGAAATAAATATGGCAGCCTCCATATTCTTCTCACTACAGAACAGTAAAAACATAATTCAACCAACTTGGACCACATATTTCGAAGACCAACTATTAGAGAAGGTCAGTGAGGTGATAATTCTGATTTGCATGCAAATATAAGGCAGATGTTATGTAGTTTGGAACTATACCAAGCAAATGCCTTTCCTGCTCATTTTGATTGGCCCAATTCCAATTTACAATAAATCTGCCAGCATGATTAGACTCTCACTGACCTCCGCTACAGCAGATGACCAGCTTTGTCCTCACCTCTCCTGTCAGCAGGTAGATGATCTCCAAGGTGAGATTCAGTATCCGCTCAGTCATGACATCCACTTCCTGCTCCCTCATGGGACACGCAAGGCGGATGGCTCAAAACCGCTCTAAATCCTGAAAGGAAAATTCACAGGCCAAAATAGAAAAGTAAAATGTCTGCGCAAAAACAACAACAACTAAAAAACAAAACAAAATAAAACATATTTAACCTCTTGAGCCCCAGAGGTTTATACCCCGCTAGTGACCAGGCCATTTTTTTTAATTCAGCACTTAAACGGTTTTTTGCTCAGTCATACAACTTAGCAACCAGATTAATTTTACCTACTTTTCTTCTCCCTAATAAAGCTTTCTTTGGTACTATTGGATTGCTGCTGCTGGTTTCCATTTTTTTTTTTTTTTTGATAAAAAGAAAGAGACTGAAATTGAAAAAAGATAAACATACAGATAAGTTGATTAGGTTCCCCTAAATTGGCCCTAGCCTACGATACATACACTACACGGTACATACATAGCAGTGTTCTCCCCGGGCTTTTTTAGCCGGGTGCTTCACCCGGCTAATTTTGGTGAGCAGCACCCGGCTGTTATTGGCTCACCTCCTCCTATGCTGAAAGTAGAGTGGTGCTTCATTCCCCATCGCGCCCCACTCGGCTACTTTTTCATGCCAAAAAAAAAAATTCTGGGGAGAACACTACATAAACATATGACTATGGTAGGGGTTAGGTTGTGAGCCCCTCTGAGGGACAGTTAAGTGACAATATACTCTGTGCAGCACTGCTTAAGATGTATGCACTATATAAATAAATAATCACTAAATACTAAAAAAAAAAAAAAAAAAAACAGCCTGCCAGCGACGATCGCTGGCTTGCAGGCTGATCGCTGGGGTTCCCTGCGTGCAGTGACAAGAGCTCCTGTCTAATCGCTCCTCACGAGATGATGCCATATGGCGTCACTGAGTCCTGAGAGAACCGATGTCCAGTCGCCATTCTGCGTTAGGCAGAAAGGAATCGGTTAAAGGATACCTGTATAGCACAGGTGTCAAACATAATGCCCAGCAGTTGTTGGGGGCCCCCTTTATCTGAAATGGTAGCACCGGCCCTGAGCGGTGGGTCGGAGTGGCCTGAGAGTGACATCATGTGGTGGGCGGAGTAAGTGAGGAGAACAATGCTCTCATCACTCATCAGAAGTGATCCGTCAGGACGAATTGCTGGCCAGCGGTCAAGAGGTTCAGGAGCTGCCATGTGCACGATGAATTTCATCTAACGTGTGTACCGAGCTTAAAGGACACCTAAAGTGACAGGGATATGGAGGCTGACACATTTATTTCCTTCTAAGCGATACCAGTTGCCTGCCAGCCCTGCTGATCCTCTGCCTCTAATACTTTTAGCCATAGCCCCTGAACAAGCATGCGGCAGAACAGGTGTTTCTGATATTATTGTCAGATCTGACAAGATTAGCTGCATGCTTGTTACTGGAGTGATTCAGACACTTCAGCAGCCACACTGATCAGCAGGGCTGCCAGGCAACTGGTATTGTTTAAAAGGATATAAACATGGCAGCCTCCATAGTCTTCTCACTTCAGTTGCCCTTTTAGACAGAAACCCATTAAAGTGAACCCGAGGTGAAAATAAGCTGATGAGATAAACATTAGTATTTATCCTCCTACTCCTAAAAATGACTTTTTTTTAGATATCCCATGGTTTTATTTTGTATTTAAACATTTACAAAGTAGATTGAATGTTTTATTGTCTCTGTTCAATGGCAGTCTATTAAGTGTCCCAGAATTAAAATACATGAATTATTGACCCTTTTCTATATCTCTATATCACAAGTTGTATTTTACCAGGAAAACTTTTATGGCATTAATTTGCTTATCAGTGAGGTTTACTTTATTTCTGACAAGCTACTGACAAGACAAAAGCTGTCACTTCCATGCCCGAAAAGTAACTCTTTCAGGCAGAAAAATAAAACAAGAAAAACAGTCTGGTCATTAAGATCTTTTTCACCGTACATACACATGTTTCTCTCATCTTGTCACATGTCACCTCGGGTACACTTTTAAATCAATAATTCTGTACAAATGACTTGACTGACTTCTGCTGTGTGTGCTAAGGTTTATGGGTCAGGTCATTCATAATCCTTGATACTTGGACAAATTGGGGGCAAAAAACGACAACAGAAGCTAAGATGGTTAAAAATCATATGCGAGGCTATGAACATGCCTATGCAACAGCTGAAAGGACCCGTGATTGACCGAAACATCTGGCAACCAGAAGTGTATATAGTCACCAAGAGTCAGAGTCGACCGAACGATTGAGGAGTTCTTACCCATATATTGTCACTACTTGTGCCCTTGGATACCTGACCAAGTATATGTTTTTAAAAGACGCCTGAGGCAGGGAACACACTTGACTGTTTTCGTGCGCTTTTTCTGCACAGAAAAACAGAGAACTCATGTTAATCAATGGGCTAGTACACACTTAATATGTTGTTCGCACGCAGAAAAAACTGACATTCTGCATCATGATTCTGCACATTTTGTCAGTTTTCTCTATCAATTACATCAGCTGCTGTGAAAAAACATGCGCTTTTTCCTGTATAGAAACACACTTGGTGTGCAGAAAAAGTACGCAGGAAAACGCCCACAGAAAACTGAAAGACAAGTGTGTTCCCTGCCTCAAGTGAGAGGGATATGGAGGCTGCCATACTTATATCCTTTTAGGCTACTTTCACACCAAGATGTTGCGTTTTAGGGGACATTATGGTCGCATAACGTGCCCCTAACGCAACGCCTGGTGCTCTTGGATGTGGACGTCAGAGTGAGCCGCGTTGTGCAGCTCATTCTGGCATCTGTGATGCGTACTCTTGGACATATGCGGCATCACGTGGCCCCGCCAGCCAATCGCTGCACAGAGCGGCGCTCCAGGAAGTAAACACTGCACGTCACACCGTGCAGTAAATATTAATTAGCCATGTGCCTGGCCTAGGAGGAGAAGGGAAGACCTCCTCCTCCAACACTACTTTTACAACGTACAGCACGCAGCACTTTCAACGTACGTGCTGCGTTACAATGTAACGCAACGTGGGCACTGTGATCAGCCCATTGATTTTTCATTACTGTGCGGTGGGCTGCGTTACAGGCTGCACTAACGTGCGCCTGTAACGTCCAACTGTGAAAGCAGCCTTAACCTCTTGACGACCAGCTAACGCCGATTGGCATAAACTAGTCGTCTGCGGGTTTCCATGGAAACGGCCGCTCATTTGAGCGGCCTTTCCATGTCCGTTCATGGAGGGTGTCTCCGTGAACAGCCGGAGAGCCGCCGATCGCGGCTTGCCGGAAAAATGTAAACAGGCGGGGAAGAAATCCCCGCTGTTTACATCATACGGCGCTGCTGCGCCGTAAGGCAGATCGGCGATCCCCGGCCTCTGATTGGCCGAGGATCGCCGGCATATGATAGGCTGAAGCCTATCCTTCAATGCGCAGGACGGTTATCCGTCCTGCGCAGCCCAGGAAAGAAGAGGTAGGGAGGGAGAGGGAGGGAGCACAGAAAACGATGCGGAGGGGGGCTTTGAAGAGCCCCCCCGCAAAGCGCAGCAAGCCGGCGGCGATCAGACCCCCCCAGCAAGACATCCCCCTAGTGGGGAAAAAAAAAGGGGGGGGGGAAGTCTGATCGCTGATCGCCCTGGCATAATACTGATCTGTGCTGCGGGCTGGAGAGCCCACGCAGCACAGATCAGGCAAATCACCCCTGGTCGGCAAGTGGTTAAACAATAACAGTTGCCTGGCTTTCCTGCTGATCCATGGCCTCTAATACTTTTAGCCATAGACCCTGAACAAGCACGCAGCAGATCAGGTACTCTGACTCAGGTTTTACTGGATTAGCCATATGTTTGGAGTACATTTGAAATCGGCGCCGGTAGACTTAGGCGCAGGAAACAGATGTTATATGGCTGATCCTGCTGCTGCACAAGTCCGGGCCGTTTTAATTACTATTCCCCCTCCAGGCCGCCATGGATAGTGGGGGAATGAAATAATTCGGCTTCCAGCGATTGCTGGAGGCCGAATTATTGTGTTTACTCACTGAGCGCTGCAATAGGAGTGATTCCTATTGTAGTCTATGGAGGCGCCGGCTGCGCCCAAATCTAGCAGCACTGAAAAGCACTGCTCCGATATGTTTGTTCCAGGGTTTTGACTCAGACACCACTTATGCCAGAAGAGCAACAGAACTGCCAGGCAAGTGGCATTTGTTTACTAGGAAACAAATATGGCAGCCTCCACATCCCTCTCACCAGGTCTGCGGTGTGTCAAATCTTCCAGCTGAGTCAATACTGCAGACACTCCCATACATATGTGTATGGGAAGCGTCTGAGCAATAATGCATGGTGGATACTCTCCTGCAGTCACCAAACCTCTGTGCTGGGTATGCAGCCTTCCCCCTGTGCTGGCCCCTGTATTGCACTCTCTGCACAGCCCCACAGAGGACTTATATGGGTAAATTCAATGTCAATTCTGTCCCCAACACTGCTATGTGTGCAGCATGCACCCTGACCTGTCCCCCTGCTATGTGTGCAGCATGCACCCTGACCTGTCCCCCTGCTATGTGTGCAGCATGCACCCTGACCTGTCCCCCCTGCTATGTGTGCAGCATGCACCCTGACCTGTCCCCCCTGCTATGTGTGCAGCATGCACCCTGACCTGTCCCCCTGCTATGTGTGCAGCATGCACCCTGACCTGTCCCCCCTGCTATGTGTGCAGCATGCACCCTGACCTGTCCCCCCTGCTATGTGTGCAGCATGCACCCTGACCTGTCCCCCCTGCTATGTGTGCAGCATGCACCCTGACCTGTCCCCCCTGCTATGTGTGCAGCATGCACCCTGACCTGTCCCCCCTGCTATGTGTGCAGCATGCACCCTGACCTGTCCCCCCTGCTATGTGTGCAGCATGCACCCTGACCTGTCCCCCTGCTATGTGTGCAGCATGCACCCTGACCTGTCCCCCTGCTATGTGTGCAGCATGCACCCTGATCTGTCCCCCCTGCTATGTGTGCAGCATGCACCCTGATCTGTCCCCCCTGCTATGTGTGCAGCATGCACCCTGATCTGTCCCCCCTGCTATGTGTGCAGCATGCACCCTGATCTGTCCCCCCTGCTATGTGTGCAGCATGCACCCTGACCTGTCCCCCTGCTATGTGTGCAGCATGCACCCTGACCTGTCCCCCTGCTATGTGTGCAGCATGCACCCTGATCTGTCCCCCCTGCTATGTGTGCAGCATGCACCCTGATCTGTCCCCCCTGCTATGTGTGCAGCATGCACCCTGACCTGTCCCCCTGCTATGTGTGCAGCATGCACCCTGACCTGTCCCCCCTGCTATGTGTGCAGCATGCACCCTGATCTGTCCCCCCTGCTATGTGTGCAGCATGCACCCTGATCTGTCCCCCCTGCTATGTGTGCAGCATGCACCCTGATCTGTCCCCCCTGTGCAGCATGCACCCTGACCTGTCCCCCTGCTATGTGTGCAGCATGCACCCTGATCTGTCCCCCCTGCTATGTGTGCAGCATGCACCCTGATCTGTCCCCCCTGCTATGTGTGCAGCATGCACCCTGATCTGTCCCCCCTGTGCAGCATGCACCCTGACCTGTCCCCCTGCTATGTGTGCAGCATGCACCCTGATCTGTCCCCCCTGCTATGTGTGCAGCATGCACCCTGATCTGTCCCCCCTGTGCAGCATGCACCCTGACCTGTCCCCCCTGCTATTTGTGCACCATGCACCCTGATCTGTCCCCCCCTGCTCTGTATGCAGCATGCACCCTGATCTGTCCCCCTGCTATGTGTGCAGCATGCACCCTGATCTGTCCCCCCTGTGCAGCATGCACCCTGACCTGTCCCCCTGCTATGTGTGCAGCATGCACCCTGATCTGTCCCCCCTGCTATGTGTGCAGCATGCACCCTGATCTGTCCCCCCTGTGCAGCATGCACCCTGACCTGTCCCCCCTGCTATTTGTGCACCATGCACCCTGATCTGTCCCCCCCTGCTCTGTATGCAGCATGCACCCTGATCTGCCCTACCTGCTCACACTGCTGCCTCTCACCTACCTGCACACACAGGCTGGCTCATAGATCAGTCCCAGGCTCACACACTAGAGTACGCACCGTCCCCTCCCTCCTGTCTCCTCGCCGCCATCTTGTGGGAGCTCTGGCTGCATGCAGTCCAATGGGGAAATCTCTCTCAGCACTAGGGGCTGCTGTGGGCTGATCTGCAGAACAACCCTTTCACTGCCACAGTCCTCTACAGCACAGCTGACTGTGGACAAGCTCTGTTTGGATTTATTTTAGAAAGTCTGACTCTGTAATAAGGCTCCATCTTTCATAAAGTGGTAGGAAAGATCAATGAGATGCAAATAATTTCTGTTTGTATTCAAACTACATGTAAATGTTGCTGCTTGAACTTGAAGCAATAAAGATTGAGGCTGGGAACACACTAGGCAGCGAGGGAAAGGTAGAATTTTGCTGCGTATTCGTTTGTGTGTTTTTAGTGCATTTTACATTGTGTTTGCATTTCCCACATGCGTTTTTCTTGCATTTCTTGCATGCGTTTGCATTTTGCACATAAAAATCATGTATAGGTTTTTGTCTGTTTTGTATGAGTTTTATGCAGATCATTAGGAAGTCAACAGGAAGTGGAGATACATAGTTAAAATTGTGTTTTGTTTTTTTTTAAAAAAAAAAAGCATGAAAAATCAGATTTAAAACGCATTAAAGCGTTTATATATATCTGCATCACCATTGACATTCATTATGTGCGTTTTTTATGCGTTTTAGTAAAAAATTGCAGCGAGACCTGCATTTTAAAAAAACACCCACTGCAGAACGCAAACATATGCGCTTTTTCATGCGGCCCACTGACCTGCATTTTGTGCGACTGATGTCAGGAAGTGAAAAAACTAATCGCTCTGCAAAAATGCTTGGAACAGCGCTTTTCTAAGCACAAAGAGCAGGGAAAAGCGGAGGAAAAAACTCTAAATAAATGGCGCAGCGCTCGTGATAGTACTGGCGCTTTTATGATTTGAACAAGCCCTAAGCGCTTTTCTGAGCGTTTGCGATTGATTAGTGCTTTCTGAACGCTTTTTAAAAATAGCTCCCATTTATATTCTTTAAAATCGCAGTAAAAATCGATGTATTCACTTACGTTTTTACGCATCCGCGATTTACGCAATCGTGCCAATATTTACGTGATTTTAATGCAAGTGAATGGGAGCGATTTTTAAAAAGCACCCCGAATGCGCTGATCAATCGCAAACGCTTATAGTGTGTCTGAGCCCTTATGGGTACACACAATGCAATTTCCTGTCCAATCAGCATTTAATCTAACTGGAAGTTGCATCGTGTACATATCCAAACTGCTCCCAATCCATAACAGGATCGATTTTCCTCTGATAACTTCAGAAAATCAATCCCATTATCGAACGGTAGCAGATTGCACATGACAGAAATAATTATCTGATTACCATTGATTGGATGGGAAATAGCACTGTGTGTACCCAGCATTAGGCTAGGTTCACAGTGGGCATTGCATTCCCTGTAACAGTGGGAAGACAATGGGATGGGAAACCCACACATACAGTGAAGCATACAGTCAATCAAAAGTATGCTTCACTGTTAGTGTGTGCGTTTTGCAATAATGCACTGCATGCGTTGCATTGGGATACCACACACAACGCTAAACCACACGCCACACTGTGAAAATCGCTTAAAGAGGAACTCCAGTGAAAATAATGTAATTAAAAAAGTGCTTAATTTTTACAATAATTATGTATAAATGATTTAGTCAGTGTTTGCCCATTGTAAAATCTTTTAAATCCCTGATTTACATTCTGACATTTATCGCATGGTGACATTTTTACTGCTGGCAGGTGTTGTCTGTGGAAGGAGATGCTGCTTGCTTTTTTGGCAGTTGGAAACAGCTGTTATTTCCCACAATGCAACAAGGCTCCCACAGTGTGATGTCAGGACCTCAGAGCTGCGAAATCATTTGTGGGAGGGGTTTCACCACAAAATCAGCCATACAGAGCCCCCTGATGATCCGTTTGAGAAAAGGCAAAGAATTCTCATGGGAAAGGGGATATCAGCTACTGATTGGAATGAAGTTCAATTCTTGGTCACGGTTTCTCTTTAAGGGCTCGTTTCCACTGTTGCGGTGCGGAATTGCCTGGATTCCACCGCGGACGAAATCGCATGCGGATGCGTTTCCGCATGCGGTTTTCCCCGCGATTTTGCATGCGATTTCGCATGGCTAAGAAGCAGTCGAATTTAACCATGTCACTGCCTGTGTAAATTTCCATAACATTTCATTATTAAAAGTATTGCGGGCGATTCGCCTGCATTCCAGCCACACACGAAATGCAGATTTACCCCGCACACCAAAACGCACCCGCACGACGCACAAGTGGAAACAATCCCATCCACTTGTATTGCCTATGCGAATCCGAGCCCTAAGTGGTGCATTTCAGTGCAGCAAGCAACGTTCGAATACGGCCGTTACGTCGCACCGCAACACACCATTGCAAGCGTGGTCTAACAAAAGAATCTAAAATGATGGCTTGAACATTTTTAAACTACCTATTCAATTAGACACATTGGGCCATATCCAATTCAAGGTGATAAGTAGCTTGCAGATGTGAGCACCTTCCATCGCCAATCACACGAGGATTACCGGCAAATCCTATTGCCAGTTTCCTTCGTGCAATGGCCGATCGTTAGGGAGCATTACTCAGGCGAAAGCCTCAGCGATGCTCCCATATCCCGGGTGATGGGGAGCGAGGTTTAGCGCTGCGGTGCTGTCCTTCAGCACCACGGCCATGCTCCCCAGAGATGAGTGCGCACCCATACCGAACATCCCCGCCATCTTCTGCTGCTGCATCTAGGGGTCTCCACAGTCTGAGCCAATGAAAATGGTCCTGTGGACCAATGGGGAGCAGAGGGTCCTTTAAAGGGGAACTGAAGCGAGAGGTAAATGGAGGCTGCCATGTTTATTTCCTTTTAAGCAATACCAGTTGCCTGGCAGCCCTGCTGATCCTCTAATACTATTAGCCATAGCCCCTGAACAAGCATGCAGCAGATCAGATGTTTCAGACTTTAAAGTCAGATCTGAGAAGACTAGCTGCATGCTTGTTTCTGGTGTTATTCAGATACTACTGCAGAGAAATAGACCAGCAGGGCTGCCGGGCAACTGGTATTGATTAAAAGGAAATAAATATGGCAGCCTCTGTATACCTCTCTTACTTCAGTTCCCCTTTAAGAGACTCTGAAGTCTCATAAAAATCATGTTTTTATATTAAAAATCTCTTTAACATGATTGCCCTAACTAAAACGCTGCATCCCTGCGGCTGAACTAGCTAGCTAGCTAAATCCCCCCAAACTCCCCGTGGCACACTGCGGGTAGCGCTTCCGTGAGAGGCAGAGCTTTCAGCTGCAGCTCTGCCTCTACACGTGTCTCTCAGCCCAGATCGCCACCTCTCCCCCGCCCCTCTCAGTCTTCTTTCAATGCAATGTCAGGCCTGGGTGCGTGAGTACTGGATGCCAGCTATGGGGGGGGAGGGGTAGATGTTGGGAAGAGTAGAGGCCAGTGTAGGTGCTGCAGGAAGGGGAAGTCATTGGGGGCATGGGGGAGGGAGAGGTAAGTTTAGGTGCTGGAGGAGGTCACTATGCCGGGGCGTAGCAATAGGGGATGCAGAGGTAGCCACCGCATCGGGGCCAGAGGGCCCCCAAGGGGCCCTCCCTTAACTACAGTATTAGCTCTCTATTGGTTCTGTGCTCATAGCACTTCTATAGATGCTTTGAATAGTGGTAATCATTAATAAACTGTTCCCCATCCCCTTCTTGCACCTCTGACACTGTAGTTGCCATTGGCAGGTTTTGGTGCGCCGTATTAATTGCTATGTATAGAGTGCTTGGGGGGCCCCATAAAACTTAAATCGGGGCCCACAACTCCTTAGCTACGCCACTGTCACTATGGGTGCTGCTGGGGACAGAAAGGGTGCTGCTGGGGGAGGGAAAATTCAATGTAGGTGCTGGGGGAGGGAGAGGTCAGTGTGTGTGCTGGGGGAGGCAGGATCACTGCAGTGCTAATGCTGGGAAAGGGAGAGGTCAGTATGGGTCCTAGGTTGAGGGAGAGGTCACTGTGGATGGTGGGGGAGGGAGAGGTCACTGCTGTCAGGGAGACACCATCCTACCTGCTCCCACACAGCTGTGGGGATGGTTACACTAGGATTCCTGTATGGCACCACTTTAAGTGTTCCAGATGGGGAGGAGCTTTGTTTTTACAACCAAAGGGGCCTTTTTATGGGAATTTAAAGATGGGGGTGCTTGGCACCCAGATCCCCCCCCCCCCCTGCACGTGCCTGTTGTCGGGGCTCCAAGAGACACTAATTACAGTGACAGATACACTGTAATTACACAGCGGCACTAGTGGCATTGGGTTAATTGCTGGCAGGCGACCGGCGCAGCTGCATGGGGGTCTTCGGCGATGTGCAGCGGCCCGACGGGGAGCTCGGGGGGTCTCCTTATTAAAGGAGACCCCAAGATGCAGCAGCATCATTCCCCCTTCAGTACCCCCTGTGGACCCCGTTCTGCTCAGTCGTAGTCATTGACTGAGACAGAATGTTGATCATGAGCGGGGAGGAAGTGACAGTTCTTCCTCCCCTTTGCACGTCCTTAACTCCGTCCCCTCCACTTGCCGCTATAGTTCCATATTTGTTTCACTTACAGCTTGCAGGAAGCTCGGCTGTGTGCGGGCTTGTGTTAACTGAGTTCGGAAGGAAATCAGACTTCAATCATCACAAGCCCACACGCAGTGCAGCTCCCCTGCACGCTGTGTTCAGTGAAACAAATACGGAACTATAGTGGCGCGTGGAGGGGGCGGAGTTAAGGATGCGCAGAGGGGAGGAAGAACTGGCACTTCCTCCCTACTCAAAGTTGTTGCCTGAACAAGGCCACAGGGGGCATTGGAGGGGGGGTGATGGTGCTGTGACTTAGTCACAGCACCAGTAATTAAACAAATGTAAAAATATTAAAGAGCAGGTCAGAGGTACTTTAAGGGCTGGAACCCACAGGAGCGCTTTTGGCAGCGTTTTGGCAGCACTGCGATATGCTAGCAGTTTGCCAAAACGCTGGGCTAATGTTAATGGATGGGGCAACTTCCACAGGAGCGTTTGCGTTTCTCAGAAACGCAAACGCAGGACATGCAGCATTTTGGGAGCGTTAGCGCTTCAATGTAAAGTATTGAACCGCTAGCGGAAACGCTCAGCAAAACCTAAACTGAGCGGTTTTGCTAGCGTTTTGCGGTTCAGCACACTGTAACAAAATGAAAAATAATTCACAGGACCAATCAGGATAAAAACGCAAAACGCAAAACGCTAGGCACCCGCTGGGGAAAAAAATACAATGTTGCAAAACACGACCAAAAACGCGCATGAATCCGCTTGCAAACCGCTCAGACAAAACGCTAGCGGTTGCGTTTTGCGTTTGCGGTTTTCAGTGGGTTCCAGGCCTAAGGCCTCTTTTCCCCGGGTAGTTAATAGGCAGTGAAATGTCTCTAAAACTCTCACAACTGCTTGCTGCTGCCTGTCATCTGTTTACAGCTGCCTGCTAACTGCTTGCTGAGCACACAGTACAACTTTCTGTGGAAATGGCGTTTTTAAAAGCGCTCTTGGTGTGCACCAGCCCTAAGTCAGTGACAGGCACAGTGTCGGGTGCATAGTGAAGGCAGTGGGCTAACAATCACAGAAGCATGTGCTTTTTGCATAAGCTTTTAGCTTGGTGATCCCAGTGTAATCTCTGTGCTATATCCCCATATAGGCCCAGTGCACACCAAAACCGCTAGCAGATCCGCAATACGCTAGCGGTTTTGGGAGCTGATTTCAGAGCGATTCTAGGTATGTTTAGAGAGGTTTTCTAAACATACCTAGCGGTTTTGCGTGCGTTTTTGTGTAGCAGATTACACATATTGTTACAGTAAAAGCTGTTACAGAACAGCTACTGTAACAAAAATGCCTGGCAAACCGCTCTGAACTAGCGTTTTTCAGAGCGGTTTGCGGTTTTCCTATACTTTACATTGAGGACGAAACGCTTCCGAAAACCGCAAACGCGCAGCAGGAGGCGCGTTTGCGGCTTGGCAAAAAACGCAAACCGCCGGTGTGCACCATCCCATTGCAATACATTAGACAAGCGTTTTTAGAGGCGGATGCGGCCGGCGGATCGCTCCAAAAACCGCTCGGTGTGCACTGGGCCATAGTCATAAACTATGCTCCTGGCTAGGATGCTGAGGCCTCCTTTCCATGAACTGTTGAGCTATGAGCTCAGTAAGCAGTTGCCAGGCAGCAGTGAGCAGTTGTGAGAGTTTGAGAGGCATTTCACTGCCTATCAACAGTTCGTGGAAAGGAGGCCTTACTGTTTTGTATGTTGGATTTTAATTAATTAGACACAATTGTAACATGCGTGTCTTTCTGCCTTGTTCGATAAAGCTATTTTTGTACACGCTAGAGATCTAAGCGCCTAATGTTTGTTGAGCGTTATGGATGGTGTTGATGCAGGGAGCTCCTCCCATTTGTGAGTGGCGCAATTTTTATTATAGTAGCTCTCCCTATTTTCTTATGTTTGTAATGTGCATAGTGTGAAAGAAGCCTTAAAGAGACACTGAAGCAAAAAAAAAAAATATGATATAGTGAATTGGTTGTGTACTATCAATAATTACTAGAAGATTAGCAGCAAAGAAACTATTCTCATACTTTTATTTTCAGGTATATAGTGTTTTTTCTAACATTGCATCATTCTATAATATGTGCAGATTACACAACACTCAGCATTCAAAATGAGTCTTTCAGAGCAGTCTGTGAAGTAATGACCCCTCCTCTAGCAGAGGAAAAGCAAACAGTTCACTTACAGTTGAGATAATAAAAGTCAGATAACAGCCCTCTCCATGACTAACTTAGTCGGAGAGCTTAATGGCTTGTTTGCATAGAGATAACAACTGGAGTTTCTCAACTCTTCCTGTACTGGAAACAATTAGACTGATGTATCTGATCTTAATGTTTTATTTCTTAGCTGTACTACACATACAAATCATAATATCATCATTTTTTTTTTTTGCTTTAGTGTCTCTTTAATCCCTTATGCCTGGTACGCACCAGGCAATGTCCCGTCAGATAGACAGGTCAAATAGATTGTTTCAGACAGGTCTGATACAATTTCCAATCGTTTTTCTTAGCTACTTTTCCATAATTTCTGCACAAAATTGATCAGAAAAATGATCAAAATTGGTCAAAAATCAGATCAGAACTGTTTATCTCATGGGAAATTGCATGGTGTGTATCAGGCATTAGACCAGGGCTTCACAAACATGTCCTCAAAGCCCACCAACAGTACATTTTGCACAAAATTTACACAGAGATCTGGAAACCACTAGAGCGCATTTTTAAGCTTTTAGGGAGCGCATTAAATCGCTAGCAATTTCCCTAAACGCTCTACCAATGCAAATAAATTTAACAAATTTCACAGTAGCGATTGCAGCATTTTGGGAGCGTTTGCGCTTCAATGTAAAGTGTTGAAGCGCTGACATAATTGCTCGTGAATCGCTACACATAGCGATTTGTGTACGATTTTAAATTACTGCACACTGTAAAAAAAAAAATTAAAGTAAATTGAAAGGACCAATCAGAATTAAAATCGCTAATCACTATCACAATCGCTGGCAAAAAGCTTACACTTTTTAAAATCGCCACCAAAATCGCTGGAAAACGTTCATAAAATCACTTACAAAATGCTACTTAAAAATGCTAGCGATTTGTAGTGGGTTCCAGGCCATAGTCACAGGTGGGGTAATAAAAGTGTCTACTCAGACTGAAGGTAAGCTTTCATCGTATCATCTTGTAATTAGAATTATTAAAGGACTACTGTTGGGGGGGGGGGTCAGGGGAAAATAAGTTGAGCTTATCTGGGGCTTCTAATGGTCCCCCACAGACATCCTGTACCTGCACAGCCACTCACCGATGCTCCGGCCCCACCTCCGGTTCACTTCTGGAATTTTCCACTGCGCCTGCGTTGCCGTGTCCTCGCTCCCGCTGATGTCACCAGGAGGGTACTGCACAGGCACAGACCATACTGGGCCTGCGCAATACACCCCTGGTGACTTCAGTGGGAGGGATTAAGGAGGTACCATTTTATAAGACAAGACGATACAATGAAAGTTTAAAAGAGAACTGAAGTGAGAGGGATATGGAGGCTGCCATATTTATGCCCTTTAAAGCAATACACATTGACTGGCTGTGCTGCTGATCCTCTGCCCCACATACTTTTAGCCATAGACCCTGAACAAGCATGCAGCAGATCAGGTGTTTGACATTTATGTCAGATCTGATAAGATTAGCTGCATGCTTGTTTCTGGTGTTATTCAGATACTACTGCAGCCAAACAGACCAGCAGGGCTGCCCAGCAACTGGTGTTGTTTAAGAGGAAATAAATATGGCACCCTACATATTCTTCTCACTACAGTTTTAAGCAATACAAATTGCCTGGCAGTCCTACTGGTCTATTTGGCTAGTGTCTGAATTACACCATAAACAAGCATGCAGCTAATTTTCGCAGAACTGAGAATGTCAGAAGCACTTGCTCTGCTGCATGCTTGTTCAGGGTCTATAACTAAAAGTATTAGAGGCAGAGGATCGGCAGGATTACCAGGCAACTGGTATTGCTTATGAGGAAATAAATATGACAACAGCCATATCCCTCTTGCTACAGTTGTCTTTTAAAAGGAAATAAAATAGGAAAATCTCTCCAAGAGTGACAGAAACAGCCACAAATAAAGAACAACTTTTATATGAAGTGAAGAAAGTTAGATTGCCTGCCCTTGGAATCAACGTGTGGAGACATCTCTCCAGTGGGGACACAGACAGCAATAAAAAAAAAACATTTTTTTATTATTGACCATGCTTGGCAGTTGTAGATAGTGGTCACTGTACATGGTGCTGAATGTGTGCATAATATATAGAACACAGGAAATGCAATTGCTGAACTCCTTCTGGAAATGTTAGGTGCCCGGCTGTCATGCCAACCACCAGCCTATCACAGCTGTAAAGGGGCTGGCTTATAACAAGTATGCAGATGAGGAAAGCCACACCCAGTGCCTGATCTGCATACTGATTCTAGCTGGCTGACATCTAAAATCTTATAGCCAGAGGATCAGCACGACAGTCAATAAACTAGCACGTTTTAAGCAGGTCAGCAAAATAAGCCTCTATTCCTGGCATAACATGTGCTATAAACATGACAATACTGTTACACTATAACAAATTACACAACAAAAGTATTTACTACAAAATGGAGAATGCCATTGCTGACCACTTCTGGAAATGTTAGGTGCCCGGCTGTCATGCCAACCATCTGCCTATAAGAGCAGTAAAGGGGCTGGCTTACAAGTATGCTGATGAGGAAAGCCACACCCAATGCCTGATTTGCATACGGATTCTAGCTGGGTGACATCTAATACCTTATAGCCAGAGGATCAGCATGACAGCCAAGAAACTAGCACGGATTAAACAGGCCAGGAAAGGCAGCTTCTATTCCTGGCATAACAGATGTGCTATAAACATGACAATACACAACAAAAGTATTTACAATAAAATATGAAATAAAAAAAAAAGTATATATTTACACACAAAATAATTTATAAACTATAAGTGGACAAGATTGCCATAACATGTAAATTGGAAAAGTTTCAGCAACTTACAAAGTACTTTCCACACCCCACCTCCCCGCCCTCCTGTCATTTTCCTCCATCCGTTCAGAGGCGCTCAGTCCCAGAGCTCACATTCAAGTCCTCATATCTTATCTCACCTTTCCTGTACAGTCCTGTATTGTCCACACTAATAAATGAGGTACCAGGAAATAATCCTTCAGAGAAGCAGCAGCCTCAGCCTTGCGAGTCCTGCTCAGCACCAAGGTTTGCTGCAAGTCTCAAAGTATTATATAATTGGTCTGTATTCAAGTCCTTAATCCACCTCTTCTATGGTGGGCCCAGGGTTGGCTCCCTGCCTGGCTTGGGCACCACAGCTGGCTCCAGGCATTCCACTTCCTGTGGCCCCCTGGTACAGTCTGCTGATAATGGGATTGCACACTCTCTCCAGCTCCTTCTGCTGATGGAGGTACTCCTCTTTCTCAGCAAGCTGGTTCTGCTCCAGCCAAGACAGGACCTCGTTGCATTTATCCACAATGGCCTTCTTATCGGAGGCACCGATTTTGTCCTTCATGTTGTCATCCTCCACAGTGTTCTTCACATTGAAGACATAAGATTCCAGTGATTTCCTAGCAGCAATCTTCTCTCTCTGGGCCTCATCGTCCACCTTGTACCTTTCTGCCTCCTGCACCATCTTCTCAATTTCCTCTTTGCTCAGTCTGCCCTTATCATTGGTAATGGTGATTTTGTTCTGCTTGCCTGAGCTTTTGTCCATAGCAGACACGTTCAGGATACCGTTAGCATCGATGTCGAAGGTCACTTCAATCTGTGGCACTCCTCGTGGAGCTGGAGGTATGCCGCTTAGTTCAAACTTGCCCAGGAGATTGTTGTCCTTTGTCATTGCTCTCTCCCCCTCAAAGACCTGGATGAGGACACCTGGCTGATTGTCAGAGTAGGTGGTGAAGGTCTGTGTCTGCTTGGTGGGGATGGTAGTGTTGCATTTGATGAGGACAGTCATCACGCCTCCAGCTGTTTCCAGACCAAGAGAGAGTGGTGCCACATCCAGCAGGAGTAGATCCTGGACTTTCTCGGACTTGTCACCGGTCAGGACGGCGGCCTGCACAGCACTGCAGCTCCGTAGGCCACAGTCTCGTCAGGGTTGATGCTCTTGTTTAGTTCCTTCCCATTGAAGAAGTCTTGAAGGCGCTTCTGGACCTTAGGAATACAGGTAGATCCTCCAACCAGAACGATGTCATGGATCTGAAACTTGTCCAATTTGGCATCTCTCAGGGCCTTTTCAACAGGTTCCAGGGTTCCCCTGAAGAGGTCTGAGCACAGTTCCTCAAAGCGTGCCCTGGTGATGGAAGTGTAGAAGTCAACGCCCTCATGCAGGGAGTCAATCTCAATGCTGGCTTGGGTGCTGGAGGACAGGGTGCGCTTGGCTCTCTCACAAGCTGTTCTCAGCCTCCTCAGGGCTCTCTTGTTTTGGCTGATGTCCTTTCTGTGCTTGCGTTTGAATTCCTCCACAAAGTGGTTCACCATGCGGTTGTCAGTCTTCTCCACCCAGGTGGGTGTCACCGGCTGTGGCCTTCACCTCGAAAACGCCATCATCAATGGTGAGGATGGAGACATCAAAAGTGCCACCTCCCAAGTCAAAGATCAGGACATTGCGCTCCCCATGGCTACCTCTATCCAGGCCGTAAGCGATGGCGGCAGCTGTGGGCTCATTGATGATTCTCAGGACGTTTAAACCGGCGATGGCTCCAGTTCTGACAAAATATTGTCAGACCTGGAAGGGATCAATGTAAGAAGAAAATAGTGAGCTTCTGACAGGAACTGACAGTGAGGTTAGTATGTAATAGTCATTTGCAGCTACATCATGTGTTTATTTTAAATTTTACTCGCTTCAGGTTCCCTTAAAGGAAATGTCAGGCAAAAACCCTCCTCCCCACTCTACTTACGCGGGGTTTCCTCCAGCCCTTTGCAGCTGACATCTCCCACGCCACGCTAGCCCGGAGTCCCCGCTGTTACAGAGGCTGACGACGAGGTTGTCCTCTACTGTGCCTGCGTGAGCGCCGGTAGAGGACGACCTCGCAAGGTTGGCCTCTGCACTGGCAGGGACCCTGGGCTGGAGGCTGAAAATGGAGCTGCGGCGTGGGGCATGTCAGCTGCAAGGGGCAGTAGGAAGCCCCACGTAAGTAGAGTGGGAGGAGGGTGTTAAGCTTGGGGGTGTATTCTCCACAGTCAGCATGCAACACATAAGCTGACGTGAAGGAGGTACACACACCAGCACAAGGAATCAGGATATCCCCAGTTTAGTGGAGGAGAGGACTGACTCCAATAGGAGATTGTGGTGCACAGAGCCGGTGCAGATCCGAACAGCCACAAACAACACTTTCGTAATAACGTCTCAGCGCAAAGTAGCGCTGAGCGCATAAACCAGGACTGAGGAGATCAGGACAGGTAGACAGAATGAACGCTTGCTAGCTAGCCGCTACTTAGTGACAGCAAGCATCCACAATAAAACAGACTGGAATGAGGTAGCCAATGCGTTTGCAGCAATGGCGTGCCTCACAAAGACAGGACAGGATAGTCAGGAAATAGCAGGATCAAGATAGATGAACGTAACACAGATAAATATACAATAAGTATGATTTCCTAGCGTATTACAATTACAGCTATCAATGAAACTATTTGTAACGTCTGACTAACATATGTATATATCGGCAATGAACCGATATATGACATAAGCAGGAACTCTGACTAAGGCTGGAGTAATACAGGGAACAGGACTCAGAAGGATTCGCTATCTCTTCGCAGAGATGAACGCAATCCACAAACAGGACCAGGAACAGGATAACTAGCTCAGCGTGCTGGAACGCTGACTAACGGAACATAGGATATAAACAATTCGTGTACGTATATATCAGCGACACTGATGTATCAACGTAACACGAATACAAGGAAAATAATAAAATGCGCAATTATGCGTATATATTGGCGATGAACCAATATATGACACAAGACAAGCAGAGTAACAACTTCTAGAACAAGAGCAGAACTAGGAGGACTCGCTGACCCCTTCGCAGGAGTCAGCGCAGTCCACACGGACTAGGAACGAGGTGGGGCACGGGCAGAGTAACAGACAGGATCTGAGACTATGGTAGCCCATCAAGCATTGCAGGAAGCAGTTCTTTATACTGAGGTCATCCAATGGGAGCAGACCTGCAGATTCCCACACAAGTGAATGGTAATTAATCACAGGCTGACAGCAGGAAAAGGCAGACAATGATATGCAGCCTGCAGGAAAGGGATTGCCCCTCCATTGCAGCAGACAATGTTTGTTTACACAAAAGCATATTAAACTGTCATTAACTTCAGAGCGACTGCAGATGGAATCAGCAACTGGTTTAACCACTTGAGGACCTAGGGCTTTCTACCCCTTAAGGACCGGCCACTTTTTTTCCATTCAGACCACTGCAGCTTTCACGGTTTATTGCTCGCTCATACAACCTACCACCTAAATGAATTTTGGCTCCTTTTCTTGTCACTAATAAAGCTTTCTTTTAGTGCTATTTGATTGCTCCTGCGATTTTTACTTTTTATTATATTCAGCAAAAAAGACATGAATTTTGGCAAAAAAATGATTTTTTTAACTTTCTGTGCTGACAGTTTTCAAATAAAGTAAAATTTCTGTATACATGCAGCGCGAAAAATGTGGACAAACATGTTTTTGATAAAAAAAACCCCATTCAGTGTATATTTATTGGTTTGGGTAAAAGTTATAGCGTTTACAAACTATGGTGCAAAAAGTGAATTTTCCCATTTTCAAGCATCTCTGACTTTTCTGACCCTCTGTCATGTTTCATGAGGGGCTAGAATTCCAGGATAGTATAAATACCCCCCAAATGACCCCATTTTGGAAAGAAGACATCCCAAAGTATTCACTGAGAGGCATAGTGAGTTCATAGAAGATATTATTTTTTGTCACAAGTAAGCGGAAAATGACACTTTTTTTTTTTCACAATTGAGTTTTTATTTGTCAAATGTAGATAAAGAACATACAACAAACTTTTTTGTAAGTCAAGCAACAGAACACTGATAAATCTTGAAAGATACATGACTAGATTAAGATCTTTGACAGCGGACAAATTCTTATCAAAACAGATCATGAACAGCAGGAAACATATCTGTATTGAAGCATATAGGTGTCAAATATTGCGAGGCTGTTTTATTAATCCAGAACCTTCAAACAATGTCAAAAGTTATATACATTGCAGTCTAGGGCCCTCCCACAAGGCCATCTAAGGGGGAGAAAAAGAGAAGAATGAAAGAAGGCAGGAAGAGAAGAGAGTTTGGTTCTTTGAGCCTCAAGTCTGCATAATGTCTTTATATTTCTGTGAACACTGGAATTCGTTCCAGAGGGACCAAGTAATGGTGTACTGCTCATTACGATCCTGTGCTAACAGTATGATATGCTCCATAGTCTCAATTGCCTCGACCCGCCCGACCCAGGCTTTAATTGTAGGGGCAGTTGCTGCTTTCCAATTCAATGGAACAAGAGCCCTTGCCGCATTGATTAGATGGATTTTCAAGGATTTTTTGTATGATTTGACTGGGTCAGCCGTGTCATGAAGCAGAAAGAGGCCCGGAGAGAAAATAACGCTTTCACCCAGAATATGCTCCATCAGCTTGTGTATATCCCTCCAATATGATTCAATTAAGGGACAGGACCAAAAGATGTGAAAAAGAGTGCCCACATCTGTACTACATCTCCAACAGTCGGCAGTGGTAGATGGAAACACCCTCTGAATGGTGTATGGCGTTCTATACCAGCGTGTTAGAATTTTGTAACCCAATTCTTGTGTGTTGGTATTGAGGGACCCCTTGTGGTTTAACAGACAGATTTTTGACCATTGGTCCTTGGGAATCTCCCTACCCAAATCAGTTTCCCATTGAGTCTGGAATTTAAGTTTAACTTCCTCCGTGCCAGCTGTTAACATCTTATATATCATAGAGATCAGGTGGTTCGGTTTAGTAGCGTTAGAGATAAGGTTCTCAAGGTCCGTGGGCGTTTTAGTCCAATTTGCGGATCTACGTCTAGCATTGAGGAAATGCCTGATTTGAAAATATTGCCATTGTGTTAGCTTGACGTCCTCTCTCAAAGCTGTCATCTGTGAAAATGATAGTATTGCACCTCTACTGAGAAAGTCTTGGATTCTAGGGCAGCAGGCACCGGGCCAGTTCCTCAGGAAGGGGATGTCTGAGGCCACAGAAAAGTCTGGGTTATCTGTAAGGGATTCCAGCCTACTAGGGAATAAGACTTGTTTTAACGATGGGAGGGTTTTTCTTAAGGTTTTAATGGTTGCTGTCATGAGGGGATTACCCCATTGGGATTGGGTCTTGGCTGGGCAGGTAGACCAGCCCAGGGTTTGACTCATGCAGTCAGCCGAGGCCTGTTCTATTTTAACCCAATTTTTAGGTGATATGTTATTGGCCCATTCGACCACTCGACAGGTTTGGGCCGCTATGTGATATTTGTATAGATCTGGGCATGCCATACCACCTTCTTCTTTTTGCAGGAATAGAGTGGATCTTTTTAACCGTGGGGGTTTGTGTCCCCAGATGAATTTGGAGATTTGGCTTTGGAGGTCTTTGATGAATTTAGGTGGCAAGGAAATGGGAATGCATTGACTGATATATAAGAAGCGTGGTAATAGGTTCATTTTAACTGAAGCCATGCGGCCAAACCATGAAAGGCTTTTTTGTTGGCCCCATCTCAGTAAGTCATCTCTTAAAGAGATCCCCAGGGTTGTATAATTCAGGGAGTAAAGGTCGCTTAGGTTTGCTGGGATATTAATCCCTAAATATCTGAGGGAGTCTCTGGCCCACTTGAAAGCAAAGGAGTGCTTACAGTGTTGGATAAGGTGATTTTCCAGGGAAATGTTCAGAGCTTGGGATTTATGAAAATTTATTTTCAGATTTGAGATACCACCAAATTCCCTGAACTTATCGATTAGGACAGGCAGTGACACCAGCGGGTCTTGAAGATAAAACAGAAGATCATCCGCAAATGCCGAGACCACATGTATGGTGTCATTTGCTGATATTCCCCTAATGTCTCTGTCTGCCCTCACAGCATTCAGGAATGGTTCCAGAGTGAGAATGTATATGAGGGGGGACAGGGGGCATCCTTGTCTTGTTCCATTTGAGACAATCACTGGTTCAGACAAAACTCCATTAGCCTTCACCCTAGCCGAGGAGTTGGTGTATAAGAGCCCAATCCATTGTAGCATGGGGGTGCCCAGGCCAAGGCTCGACAGGGTGGCATGCATATAGTCCCATGCCACCCTGTCGAAAGCCTTTTCAGCATCAGTGGAGAGGAGGAACGCTTTAATCTTATGAGCTTTTGCGTAGGCCATTACACCTATTGTACGCATTACATTGTCTTTAGCTTCTCTGCCCGGGACAAAACCTGACTGGTCTAGTTCAATGTGGTTCGGTATGAAGGGTAGTATCCTATTAGCCAGGATTTTAGCAAGTAACTTTGCGTCTAGGTTCAGTAATGAAATTGGTCTATAATTAGAGCAACATTGGGTATCTTTTTCTGGTTTAGGGATAACTGAGATGTACGCCTCGAGAAATTGCCTAGAGGGGACCGTGGAGGACGAGATCCCATTGAAAGCCTCCACAAAAAGTGGGCCTAGGATCTGTTTAAATGATTTATAGTATTGAGCTGTCAGTCCATCTGGACCTGGTGTTTTGCCTGGTTTAAGGGCTTTTACAGCAGTTAAGAATTCGTCCATTGCCAATGGAGCCTCCAAGTCCTCCCTGTCCCCCTCCGACAGCCCAAGAGGTCTAGCGTACTGTTTAAGAAATTCCTTGATTTTGACCTTTCTTAGTTCTGGGTTCATGCTAGGTGAGTCTGAGCTCAAGTTATAGAGAGAATTGTAATACACTCTAAATTCTTCCGCTATCTCCTCAGATTTTACCACTTTCTTTTGTGTTTTGGAGTTTATCAGACATGGGATGTTAGATTGGAGGGACTGCTTACGTAGGGCCCTGGCCAGGCACCTGCCACTCTTATTACCAGTTTCATAGAAGATACGTTTCCCCATTAGAATCTTTCTTTTGGCATCTGAGAACAATAGTTTATTTAGTTTGTCACGACATTCCGTCAGTTCTGCGAGGGTACTAACTGCCAAGGATTGTTTATGTGTTTTTTCTAGTCTGGCAATATTGACTAGTAGAGTTTGAATGCCCTCATTGCGTTCTTTTTTCAATTTAGAACCAAGTTGGATAAATCTGCCTCTAATCACTGTCTTGTGTGCCTCCCACACTGTCAGCTTAGAAACCTCAGGAGTGTCGTTCTGTTCAATATAAGAAGATAGTGCAAGAGAGATCTCTTGTATTCTAGACTTGTCTGCTAGGATATTTGGATTAAGTTTCCAACACCATGATTTAGATATGTTCTGTACAGATTTAATGGTAAGGAAGATTGGCGCATGGTCCGAGATAGATTTGTTTCCGATTTTAGAGTCCAACACTAGGGACAAATCTCTTTGAGCAGTAAAGAAATAGTCTATCCTAGAGTATTTATTATGTAACGGAGAAAAAAAGGTAAAGTCTCTTTCCGTTGGATGAGAAATGCGCCACTGATCTATTAAGGTTAGTTGTTGTAACTTTTGTCTGATGAATTTAATTGCTCTATATGATAGGACAGATGAGCCATTTGAACAGTCCAGCAGAGGCTGTAAGGGTACATTAAAATCCCCACCTAGAATCAGAACGCCTTGAGTGAAGTTTGCAAGTTTTGACAGTGTGGAGGCAACAAAAGAGGGCTGATTTCTATTAGGAGCATAAAGTGTTGCAAAGGTCATTACCTGGGAGCTGATGGTCCCTTTAACAAACAATGCACGTCCCTCTAGGTCTGATTCCACCTCATCCACCACGAAAGGAAAGTCTCTATGCATGAAGATGGACACTCCCTTGGTTTTGGATGTAGGGGATGCAGAGTGGAAAGACAGTGGAAATCTGCTATCACACCTAGCCGGAACATGGTTCTTTCGGAAATGCGTCTCCTGCAAAAAAGCAACCTGAACCTTTTCTTTCTGTAAGAAATTAAAAACAGTCGATCGTTTCTCTGGGATATTGAGACCGTTAACATTCAAGCTAACAAGTTTCCATGAGGATAAGTAATTATTCTCTCTATTCCCCCTGTTTGAGAGCACAGCATTACATAATCTGGGCAGCCTTCCAGACCCAGAGGAAGACTGAGTAGACATTATGCTAAGACAATAATATTTAGGCACCAAAGCAAAAAAGGAGAGATTGAGCAAGAGAAAGAAAAGTAAGTAGAGTGAATGGTAACCCGTGGGAGGGGGCCCCATGTAACAGCTTTTGCGCACCTTTTGTAAGGAGCAAAAATTAACCCACGCAGACACACCAGGGGAGGGTGCGTCCACAACCAATGTGGGATGAGAAACCAGTGTATCCGAGACACTGTTTTGGGGTACGTGTATGACGTGCGGATGGCTCTTACCTCTGGAGGTAGTAGTGAGAACTAGTATGCGTATCTGACTGTCTAAACAACAATGCACATACGTATTCAAATAGGTTGTAAATACACCAGGTGTAAAATCCATCCACGCCGCCCGCCCTTGTATTGATTCATTATGTGTACATCCCCTCAGCAATCCACTTATGAATAACTGCCCTAGGCAGCTAGACAAACCAGCATTTAACAGCAAAGTAAAACTGAAATATAACAGCTAAGAACCGGAAGGCGATTCCTAAGTATATAAGCCCTTAGAACGACATTTATAACTCACATATCACTTTAACTATAAGCTAACTCTCCCCGCACCCTCAGAAAGATGTACATTTTGTTTCTCCATGCAGTTTTACCTCGGATCCCGGGCCTATGCCCACCATCTCTTTAGCTTTTCTACTCCGGCACCCCCGCCCCCCCCCCCCCCTGACCTCCATCGAGTCTCCCGGTTAGAGGGCCATCTAAGACCAGCGATACATGAAAATAATTCACCGGGGAAGGCGCTCCCCGCCCTCCCGGGGAGGGCCCCGCTAAAACGGAGGGCCCGACCAGGGAGGGCGCGACAGCCGAGTCCACCCCGTTGAAACAACCACGAATTACCTAGATTTCCCCCAAGTATCATGTATGATGCCCCCAGAAGTTTCAACCTAGTCTCAGCGTTTCAGGGCAAAAAGCAGCGTGCCTATTGAGCCATGCCATGTCAGTATTGATCCCCATTGAGGCACATGGAAAACTCACGCATCTCAGCAAGTGTGCACCCCTGCCAGGGCAGGCCTAGCATAAGACTTCGCTTCCTACGATGGGTCTCAAGGGGAGAGGTAAGAATAACATCACCAGTTCAGAGAGAGTAGGTCGGAGCAGTTAGGCAATTCCCAGCTAAGTAGCCTGGCATGGAAGCATTGTGAGGGTAGCTGAAGAGATAGTCAACTTGTCTGAGTCCTTTAATCTGCATCTGAAAGCGTGTGTTCAGGGCTGTAGTGTTGCGCATCCTCTTGGATTTCTTGTTCCCCTGTGGCATCTTGTTCCACCTCCTCTAAGGCCTCTTGCTCACGATCCATCTTGGAGCGTTTGTTGGTAGGGGTTTCTAAGCTCGCCGGATCTGTGTCCCAGTCAGGAATGGAAATGTGTTGGAGACCGAGATCTTTGCAGAAGCTTGTAATTTCTGAAGCATGTCTTATGATGAAGAATCTACTTCCCTGTTGGACTGCAAGTGCGAAGGGGAAGCGCCATTTATAGCTTATACCCTTGTTTTTTAAAGCAGTTAGCAGGGGCTTGAGAGCCCTCCTTTTCGCAAGCGTAAGAGGTGAAAGGTCTTGGTACAGTTGAATCGGACTATCATTAAAGAGTATCTCCTCCTGTTCTCTCGCTGCTCGCATGATCTTTTCTTTCAATGGAAAAGATTCCAGACAGCAAACTATATCACGCGGCTTATCACCCTCGAGGGCTCTCGGTTTCAAGGCGCGGTGGGCTCTGACAAAGCCTATCTGGGTGTCTGCAGGTCTCTCCAATAAGTCATTAAAGATGGCTGATAGGGCCTTAGTAATGTCTGAAGAAGCCACATTTTCCTGTACCCCTCGCACCCGTATGTTCGCTCTGCGGCCTCTATTATCGAGGTCTTCCAGCCTTCTAGCGTGATCTATAAGCCTTTCATTGTGTGAAGCAGAGGTTTTCTGAAGGGAGGCTATCTGAGAGTCTCTTTTAGCGCCTGCGGCCTCTACTGTGCATATACGCGCTCCAATTGCAGCCATATCATGGCGTACTTCCGCGATCGCTGCATGAAAGGAGGCCTTTATGTCATCCGCAAAGGCTTTCATGTCTGCCAGCGTGGGTGCTTTTTTCAGCTTGTCACCCACCTTATTGGATGTGGAGACTGGCGGAGAGGGATCCGGCGAGGATGTCGGAGCTACCGTCTCCTTCACTGGCGCCATCTTGGGGGTCTGGGATCTGAGGCTGTGTGAGCGGAATAGGTCTGGAACCGTTCTGCCGATTGAAACCGGAATAGATTTTTCTTGTAGCGCGGTGGATTGCTGTCTTCGGGCGCTCTTCATATCCACGTAAGGACAGCTGAGTGGATTGTGGGGTGAGGCTTTAGGCGGACAGCGTGTCGGAGCTCAGAGTCAAGCGGCCATCTTAGAGCAGCGTCAAGCCACGCCCCCCGGAAAATGACACTTTGTGAAAAAAAAAAAAAAAAAAAAAAAAAAAAAAAAAAGTTTCCATTTCTTCTAACTTGCGACAAAAAAAAAATGAAATCTGCCACGGACTCACCATGCTCCTCTCTGAATACCTTGAAGTGTCTACTTTCCAAAATGGGGTCATTTGTGGGGTGTGTTTACTGTCCTGACATTTTGGGGGGTGCTAAATTGTAAGCACCCCTGTAAAGCCTGAAGGTGCTCATTGGACTTTGGACCCCTTAGCGCAGTTAGGGTGCAAAAAAGTGCCACACATGTGGTATTGCCGTACTCAGGAGAAGTAGTATAATGTGTTTTGGGGTGTATTTTTACACATACCCATGCTGGGTGGGAGAAATATCTCTGTAAATGACAATTTGTTAATTTTTTTTACACACAATTGTCCATTTACAGAGATCTTTCTCCCACTCAGCATGGGTATGTGTAAAAATACACCACAAAACACATTATACTACTTCTCCTGAGTACGGCGATACCACATGTGTGGCACTTTTTTGCACCCTAACTGCGCTAAAGGGCCCAAAGTCCAATGAGTACCTTTAGAATTTCACAGGTCATTTTGAGAAATTTCGTTTCAAGACTACTCCTCACGGTTTAGGGCCCCTAAAATGCCAGGGCAGTATAGGAACCCCACAAATGACCCCATTTTAGAAAGAAGACACCCCAAGGTATTCCGTTAGGAGTATAGTGAGTTCATAGAAGATTTTATTTTTTTGTCAAAAGTTAGCGGAAATTGATTTTAATTGTGTTTTTTCACAAAGTGTCATTTTCCGCTAACTTTTGACAAAAAATAAAATCTTCTATGAACTCACCATACTCCTAACGGAATACCTTGGGGTGTCTTCTTTCTAAAATGGAGTCATTTGTGGGGTTCCTATACTGCCCTGGCATTTTAGGGGCCCTAAACCGTGAGGAGTAGTCTTGAAACGAAATTTCTCAAAATGACCTGTGAAATTCTAAAGGTACTCATTGGACTTTGGGCCCTTTAGCGCAGTTAGGGTGCAAAAAAGTGCCACACATGTGGTATCGCCGTACTCGGGAGAAGTAGTACAATGTGTTTTGGGGTGTATTTTTACACATACCCATGCTGGGTGGGAGAAATACCTCTGTAAATGGACAATTGTGTGTAAAAAAATCAAAAGATTGTCATTTACAGAGGTATTTCTCCCACCCAGCATGGGTATGTGTAAAAATACACCCCAAAACACATTATACTACTTCTCCCGAGTACGGCGATACCACATGTGTGGCACTTTTTTGCACCCTAACTGCACTAAGGGGCCCAAAGTCCAATGAGTACCTTTAGGATTTCACAGGTCATTTTTGTTTCAAGACTACTCCTCACGGTTTAGGGCCCCTAAAATGCCAGGGCAGTATAGGAACCCCACTAATGACCCCATTTTAGAAAGAAGACACCCCAAGGTATTCCGTTAGGAGTATGGTGAGTTCATTGACGTTTTTATTTTTTTGTCACAAGTTAGCGGAAATTGATTTTAATAGTTTTTTTTCACAAAGTGTCATTTTCCGCTAACTTGTGACAAAAAATAAAATCTTCTATGAACTCACCATACTCCGTACGGAATACCTTTGGGTGTCTTCTTTCTAGAATGGGGTCATTTGTGGGGTTCCTATACTGCCCTGGCATTTTAGGGGCCCTAAACCGTGAGGAGTAGTCTTGAAACCAAATGTCGCAAAATGACCTGTGAAATCCTAAAGGTACTCATTGGACTTTGGGCCCCTTAGCGTACTTAGGGTGTAAAAAAGTGTCACACATGTGGTACCGCCGTACTCAGGAGAAGTAGTATAATGCGTTTTGGGGTGTATTTTTACACATACCCATGCTAAGTGGGAGAAATATCTCTGTAAATGACAATTGTTTGATTTTTTTACACACAATTGTCCATTTACATAGAAATTTCTCCCATCCAGCATGGGTATGTGTAAAAATACACCCCAAAACACATTATACTACTTTTCCTGAGTACAGCGGTACCACATGTGTGACAATTTTTTGCAGCCTAGGTGCGCTAAGGGGCCCAACGTCCTATTCACAGGTCATTTTGAAGCATTTGTTTTCTAGACTACTCCTCGCGGTTTAGGGCCCCTAAAATGCCAGGGCAGTATAGGAACCCCACAAGTGACCCCATTTTAGAAAGAAGACACCCCAAGGTATTCCGTTAGGTGTATGGCGAGTTCATAGAAGATTTTATTTTTTGTCACAAGTTAGTGAAAAATGACACTTTGTGAAAAAAAACCAATAAAAATTAATTTCCGCTAACTTTTGACAAAAAATAAAATCTTCTATGAACTCGTCATACACCTAACAGAATACCTTGGGGTGTCTTTTTTTCTAAAATGGGGTCACTTGTGGGGTTCCTATACCACCCTGGCATTTTACAGGCCCAAAACCGTGAGTAGTCTGGAAACCAAATGTCTCAAAATGACTGTTCAGGGGTATAAGCATCTGCAAATTTTGATGACAGGTGGTCTATGAGGGGGCGAATTTTGTGGAACCGGTCATAAGCAGGGTGGCCTTTTAGATGACAGGTTGTATTGGGCCTGATCTGATGGATAGGAGTGCTAGGGGGGTGACAGGAGGTGATTGATGGGTGTCTCAGGGGGTGGTTAGAGGGGAAAATAGATGCAATCAATGCACTGGGGAGGTGATCGGAAGGGGGTCTGAGGGGGATCTGAGGGATTGGCCGAGTGATCAGGAGCCCACACGGGGCAAATTGGGGCCTGATCTGATGGGTAGGTGTGCTAGGGGGTGACAGGAGGTGATTGATGGGTGTCTCAAGGTGTGATTAGAGGGGGGAATAGATTCAAGCAATGCACTGGCGAGGTGATCAGGGCTGGGGTCTGAGGGCATTCTGAGGGTGTGGGCGGGTGATTGAGTGCCCTAGGGGCAGATAGGGGTCTAATCTGATAGGTAGCAGTGACAGGGGGTGATTGATGGGTAATTAGTGGGTGTTTAGGGTAGAGAATAGATGGAAACACTGCGCTTGGGTGGTGATCTGATGTCGGATCTGCGGGCGATCTATTGGTGTGGGTGGGTGATCAGTTTGCCCGCAAGGGGCAGGTTAGGGGCTGATTGATGGGTGGCAGTGACAGCGGGTGATTGATGGGTGGAAGTGACAGGGGGTGATTGATGGGTGGCAGTGACAGGGGGTGATTGATGGGTGATTGATAGGTGATTGACAGGTAATCAGTGGGTTATTACAGGGGAGAACAGATGTAAATATTGCACTGGCGAATTGATAAGGGGGGGTCTGAGGGCAATCTGAGCGTGTAGGCGGGCGATTGGGTGCCCGCAAGGGGCAGATTAGGGTCTGATCTGATGGGTAACAGTGACAGGTGGTGATAGGGGGTGATTGATGGGTAATTAGTGGGTGTTTAGAGGAGAGAATAGATGTAAACGCTGCGCTTGGGTGGTGATCTGATGTCGGATCTGCGGGCGATCTATTGGTGTGGGTGGGTGATCAGATTGCCCGCAAGGGGCAGGTTAGGGGCTGATTGTTGGGTGGCAGTGACGGGGTGATTGATGGGTGATAGGTGATTGGCAGGTGATTGACAGGTGATCAGTGGGTTATTACAGGGAAGGACAGATGTAATTAATGCACTGGCGAATTGATAAGGGGGGGGTCTGAGGGCAATCTGAGCGTGTGGGCGGGTGATTGGGTGCCCGCAAGGGGCAGATTAGGGTCTGATCTGATAGGTAACAGTGACAGGTGGTGATAGGGGGTGATTGATGGGTGATTGATGGGTAATTAGTGGGTGTTTAGAGAAGATAACAGATGTAAACAATACATTTGGGAGGTAATCTGACGGCGGGTTTGCGGGCGATCTAATGGTGTGGGTGGGTGATCAGATTGCCCGCAAGGGGCAGGTTAGGGGCTGATTGATGGGTGGCAGTGACAGGGGGTGACAGGGGGTGATTGATGGGTGATAGGTGATTGGCAGGTGATTGACAGGTGATCAGTGGGTTATTACAGGGAAGAACAGATGTAATTAATGCACTGGTGAATTGATAAGGGGGGGTCAGAGGGCAATCTGAGTGTGTGGGCGGGTGATTGGGTGCCCGCAAGGGGCAGATTAGGGTCTGATCTGATAGGTAAAAGTGACAGGTAGTGATAGGGGGTGATTGATGGGTGATTGATGGGTAATTAGTGTGTGTTTAGAGGAGAGAATAGATGTAAACAATGGATTTGGGAGGTGATCTGATGTCGGATCTGCGGGCGATCTATTGGTGTGGGGGGGTGATCAGATTGCCCGCAAGGGGCAGGTTAGGGGCTGGCTGATGGGTGGCAGTGACAGGGGGTGATTGATGGGTGATTGACGGGTGATTGACAGGTGATTGACAGGTGATCAGGGGGATAGATGCATACAGTAAACAGGGGTGGTGGTCTGGGGGGGGGGTCTGGGGAGAATCTGAGGGGTGGGGGGTGATCAGGAGGGGGCAGGGAGCAGGGTGGGGGATAAAAAAAAAAAATAGCGTTGACAGATAGTGACAGGGAGTGATTGATGGGTGATTAGGGGGGTGATTGGGTGCAAACAGGGGTCTGGGGGGTGGGCAGGGGGGGGGGTCTGATGGGTGCTGTGGGCGATCTGGGGCAGGGGGGGGGGGGGGAAATCAGTGTGCTTGGTGCAGACTAGGGTGGCTGCAGCCTGCCCTGGTGGTCCCTCGGACACTGGGACCACCAGGGCAGGAGGCAGCCTGTATAATACACTTTGTAAACATTACAAAGTGTATTATACACTTTGTATGCGGCGATCGCGGGGTTAACATCCCGCCGGCACTTCCGTATGGCCGGCGGGATGTTGCGGCGGGTGAGCGGCGCCAGGCGGAGGCGGAGGATCGCGTCACTGATGACGCGATCGCTCCGCCCATGCCCCTACAAGGACCGCCGCCAATTGTCAATACGGCGGTCCTTGCGGGGTGCACTTCCCGGCCGCCAATTGTACATACGGCGGTCGGGAAGTGGTTAAGTGCAAACCAAACTATGCAAGAAAATGCATGTAATGACATCAGAACTGCTTGGGTTACAATACCACTGCAGCCAGCAGTAAACGCTGCAGACATGATCATAACATTCCCCCCCCCCCCCCCCTTAAAAGCGGATACCAGACACTTTTCAAAACTGAAATTCCCAACAAAACAATCTGACTGATAATTCATGATGACCGGGACAGCCCAGCAAGACCAAATTCCAGAATCAGTCCCCACAAGACTGGACCCATCAGAACCAGAACCTACAGAACCATGCCCGTCAGCACTACAAGCCTCAGTGTGATACCCATCAGAACCACGACTTCCAGAAAAAAGCCCCCAGAAACTCTCTGAGCGATACCCACTGCCTTCCAGGGACTGTCCAAAAACGCCAAAGCCTTTGCAATGCCCACCGGAACTGTCCCTACCAACACAAAACCCACCGTTGAACCAGTCCAAGGCACCAGAACAAGTTTCCTCAGAGATCTCCCAGAACACTTGGAAGCTCCAAAGAGATCCCCACAGGTCAGAACGCCCCTTAGGCTCATATGGAGAACTATCAAGAACCCCTATGGAACCCAGGGCAACTCTAGAGTCAGGGTCACAAGGACAAACATCAAGATCAGGGCTTTTAGGGACCAGAACCATCTCCGGGCATGCAGGCCAACCGGCAACATCAGAACATGTCTCCACTAGGGAAGCGTGTGAGCACGCCAACACAGACACACTTGGGCACTCTGGCATACGAAGCACATCTGGGCACACCGGCACAAGAGAGACTTCTGGGCATGTCAAGGAACTGCGAACCTCAAAGTCAGTCAAGGTAGGACCCAAACCAGGACTGGGCAAAAAAAAATCATCATGACTAGACTTCACAGTTACTGGATTCTCACTAAAAAATGCAGGATCAGACTTAGATGTCTCTGATTCCAGCAAGGTTATTAACAAATCATGTTCAGGGGCATTTACAAGACAGGACAAATCTTCTGATGTATGCACCGAACTAGACAGTTCCCATAACTTCTTCTGGACTAGACAGAGACTCATCAAATACACTGGATTGGAGCTCATGAAGGGCTGCAAAACAAGTCAGTAGTGCAGCAATCCCCACTGAACTAGGCAAAACTGAGTAACTCACTGGACAGAAAGGGGACTCTGGAACTTCTGCCACACCAGCCAGAGAACCAGAATTTTCCAGGATACAGGGCTGGGTTTCAGAAACACTCATCAACCCGGACTGAAATTCTGAGATTTCTATTATTTTTTCCAGCGAGTCAGAATTATCCATGATACAGGGCAAGACTTTTGAAACATTCAGAGGACAGGGCTGGAGTTCCTCGGCTGTTACAACACTGGAGAGGGACTCAACAACATTGGTTAAATCAGACTGTGTACAGGGCAAGGTATCTAACACACTTGCTGACGAGGACAATATTTCAATGGCTTCTGCTTCGCTGGGCAGAAATTCATCAAGTTTTATTAGAGCAGACTGTAATTCCAAAACAGCTGCTAGACAAGTGAATATTACTGCAACACCAGCTGAGGTAAGCAGTGCCTCAGACTCCTCTGCTAGAGGGTTTGAAGTATCCAAAGTACTGGGTGAAGCATAAGACTCTGCGACCACAGCTTCACTGGACAGGATCACTGAACAGTCCATATTGCAGGGCAAAACCATGGAAGCACCTGCTGGACAGCATAATGATTCTGTGACCTGAGTTTCATTGGAGAGATCTACTGCACAATTCATGGTACAGGGCAAATTTACTGGGACATTTTCTGAACACGGTAATAATTCTGCGATTTCGGATTCACATAGCAGACGCTCTGAGTTATTCACGAAGCTAGAGTGAGGTGTAGAAACAGGAAGATCAAAACACAATGTTTGCGCATCTAAATCACCATTCAATTGTGAAATTGGAAAATTCAGATGCTGGGGTTCTGAGGTTTCTGGACAGGATTGCTGGGACTTGGAAACTGATGTAGTGCATCTATTGGCATCTGCTGGATCAGACAGGAGTTGAACTTTATTAACACAGGTAATTTCTGCAGAAGTGTTTGCAGAGACAGGCAAGATTTTTCTGGTGTCTGTTTCACTGAACAAAGACTCATGAGTACTGGCTAGGCTGGACTCAGAAGTCAGCAGGACCTCTGGATTCTCTGCTGAGAAATTTGTGCAGGGCAAAGTTAAGAAAGTATCAGTGGCTTCTGTTTTACTGGGAAGTAACACTGAGTTATCCATGGTACAGGGTGGAGTTACGGGAACATTCACAAGACATGGCAGGGACTCAGTAACTGGAGAAGTGGAACAGTCTCCAATTGACAGTGTGTCTTCCCTGGTATCAACTGATTGAATCGCATAAAAATCGTCCAAAATCATTTTCCACACATCGATCAATGGAGCCACAAGGTCATACCCACACACACCAGTTTTTATTAGGTTATAGGCAGACTTAATGCATGCATTCAATACTAATTCACTTTTTGCACTGTAAAATTGACAAAATGAACTTGAATCATTCTTCCATTCATTGACCAGAGCTTCCATCTCTCCTTTCTCAAATGGAGGATTCCAAGCATACTTAACAGGCAGATCACAGTTTGCAAATGTGGTTTTGGCAGAAACATACATTGGATTATTTAGCAGGCGATTGGCAGATTTCTTATTCCTAAGGATCTCCAATACCTGTAGCAAGTGTTGGACTGTAGTGTATGCAAATTTTTCTTGCTGCACGAATAGATTGATTTGTTCAATACTCTGTAATATATCCTCATAATCATACTCAGATAATTCTTTTAAACAAAAATCTTTATTTTCCCTAGCCAGTGATGAAAGTTCATTAGTAGTTTCATAAGTCCATTTAACTCCCCTGAAAGACAATTGCATTTCATTATCTGTTAATGGCAGAATCTCCTTGCAGGTCTGATGCGCAGTCGCTAAAGATAACGATTCTGCAGATTGGACACGTTTCTTAGAACGTTTGCGTTTTGCCTTTGACCTTGCTGTTTTTGGTGATTTATTCAAAGCTGCAGGAAAATTATCAGTAACACTTTCTGCTTGCTGCTCATTCTTGCAAGCAATTGAAGGAGCAGCTGATTGGCCTGCTGCCAGGAGTTCATTAAGAGGAAAAGGCAATGGATCTATGCGCAACCAATTGTGAATTACAAAAGCTATAAATTGCAAAGGACTTTGTCTAAACTGAGTGTGATCTAAGACATCGATTGCCCAATCAAAAAGTTTGCCCTTAAAAAGAGCACAAACGATCCAATCAGACCAGGTAGAAATTGCAGAAGCCCGAAAGTCGGGATTGGCCAGAACTTTAACCAATTCTGATATAAATTTGTCTGTAACTTCAGGACCAAGCTTTTCAAATTTTTTAAAGGAGCAGGACCCCTGACAAACAGTGTCATAATTTCTGGAAATTCCCCCCACAATAGGGATTGGTAATGGGGCTACCATAATGTTAAGCTTGGGGGTGTAATCTCCACAGTCAGCATGCAACACATAAGCTGACGTGAAGGAGGTACACACACCAGCACAAGGAATCAGGATATCCCCAGTTTAGTGGAGGAGAGGACTGACTCCAATAGGAGATTGTGGTGCACAGAGCCGGTGCAGATCCGAACAGCCACAAACAACACTTTTGTAATAACGTCTCAGCGCAAAGTAGCGCTGAGCGCATAAACCAGGACTAATGAGATCAGGACAGGTAGACAGAATGAACGCTTGCCAAACTAGCCACTACTTAGTGACAGCAAGCGTCCACAACAAGACAGACTGGAATGAGGTAGCCAATGCGTTTGCAGCGATGGCGTGCCTCACAAAGACAGGACAGGATAGTCAGGAAATAGCAGGATCAAGATAGATGAACGTAACACAGATAAATATACAATAAGTATGATTTCCTAGCGTATTACAATTACAGCTATCAATGAAACTATTTGTAACGTCTGACTAACATATGTATATATCGGCAATGAACCGATATATGACATAAGCAGGAACTCTGACTAAGGCTGGAGTAATACAGGGAACAGGACTCAGAAGGATTCGCTATCTCTTCGCAGAGATGAACGCAATCCACAAACAGGACCAGGAACAGGATAACTAGCTCAGCGTGCTGGAACGCTGACTAACGGAACATAGGATATAAACAATTCGTGTACGTATATATCAGCGACACTGATGTATCAACGTAACACGAATACAAGGAAAATAATAAAATGCGCAAGTATGCGTATATATTGGCGATGAACCAATATATGACACAAGACAAGCAGAGTAACAACTTCTAGAACAAGAGCAGAACTAGGAGGACTCGCTGACCCCTTCGCAGGAGTCAGCGCAGTCCACACGGACAAGGAACGAGGTGGGGCACGGGCAGAGTAACAGACAGGATCTGAGACTATGGTAGCCCATCAAGCATTGCAGGAAGCAGTTCTTTATACTGAGGTCATCCAATGGGAGCAGACCTGCAGATTCCCACACAAGTGAATGGTAATTAATCACAGGCTGACAGCAGGAAAAGGCAGACAATGATATGCAGCCTGCAGGAAAGGGATTGCCCCTCCATTGCAGCAGACAATGTTTGTTTACACAAAAGCATATTAAACTGTCATTAACTTCAGAGCGACTGCAGATGGAATCAGCAACTGGTTTAAGTGCAAACCAAACTATGCAAGAAAATGCATGTAATGACATCAGAACTGCTTGGGTTACAATACCACTGCAGCCAGCAGTAAACGCTGCAGACATGATCATAACAGAGGGTTTTTGCCTGACATTTCCTTTAAAGAGACACTGAAGCGAAAAAAAAATGATGATATTATGATTTGTATGTGTAGTACAGCTAAGAAATAAAACATTAAGATCAGATACATCAGTCTAATTGTTTCCAGTACAGGAAGAGTTGAGAAACTCCAGTTGTTATCTCTATGCAAAAAAGCTATTAAGCTCTCCGACTAATAACTATGCTGGGAATACACGTTAAGTTTTTACTTTAGATAGATGGGTTCGATAGATAAATTCCAACCTGTTGGATCTGGTTGATTCTACTTTCGTTTCGATTCTCCTCATTCAAGTGAATGTAATTGATAAGAAAAGATAAGGAATCGAGCAGTGAATCGAGAGTAGAATCGATCGAAAGCGAAAACGACGGCAAAAACGAACGCAAAAACGCATCGTGTATTCCCAGCATTAGTCGTGGAGAGGGCTGTTATCTGACTTTTATTATCTCAACTGTAATTGAACTGTTTACTTTTTCTCTGCTAGAGGAGAGTTCATTACTTCAGACTGCTCTGAAAGACTCA